>NC_059132.1:59373445-60623445 GCF_020740605.2 Lemur catta
AGCTTTGAGTCTGAAATGCCTGGTCTCTGCTGTGGGATTCCTGCATGTTGTCTAAACTTCTTCATTATTTCTTGATTCAGGAAACAGGAAGGACCGTGTGTGGCTTGCGGAATCTAGAAACAAGGTAGGACTCCCATAAGCTTTCACTGGGCCTCACAGACACCTTCCCCACTTTGTACCTGTCACCCTGGGACCTGGCTTTTCAGTGTTGGAGTCAAAAAAAAAAAAGTGAGAACTTTTTGCTTCTCAACAGCTTTGGTTACAACCCCCAGGAGACCTGGTCTCTTGCAAGTGAGAGGTTAAAGAAAAAGTTTAGAAGCTGTGAACTCTTCCTTTGAAATTCTCATTTGCCTTTGAACTGTACTCTTCTGCCTTAAAGAGGAAAGCCACCTATATCACCTAACCAACGCCAGGGCTGAGAATGGAAGATTTTCAGTTCTGCAAAGCTAACTTGGTGTTGTCGGAGGATAATTTCCTCTTCTTTCTTAAATGTGTTTGCGATGTAGAGTGATGGTTTTCCAGAGCTCAGATTCAGTGATTTGATGTATCTCCCCTGGGTTACCAACCTGAAATATGGCTTTAAAAATCCAGACAGATAAGGTGGTATTTGGAAAACAAAAACCAAAACAAAACCCATCAACCAACTAACCGGAAAAAAAAAAAAAATTCCCCACTCACAAATAGACTTATAAGAGAAGTTAGCCTTAAAAGTTATGGAATCAAGTATTTGCTAATTTAGACAGAACTATTATTTAAAGCAGTTTTCTTCATTAGATGACCCTTTGTTCATTATGTGAAGAACTCATGGAATTTATAATAATAATTTTCTAGGCTTGCTCCCCCTTTGTAGTTACTGGCAGTGGTGCTAAGTTTTCAAGAAACTGGAATGGGTATTTAAAATAAAATATGGGTTTTGGCTGCCTAGTGAAATTCAGTGAAATCAATAGGAAGCTCCTATACTTGCATTCTTAGTGGTGGAACTAAGGAGGTGTCAACACACATACATTTCCCAGTAATGAAACTTCAACATGTGCTTCTTAATGGAAGATAATCAACTGCAATGTAACTTTAATGAACTCCAATGTTGAAATGCAAACCAGGTCTAATATCCCATGGGAAATTAACCTAATCAATAATCTAATTTGAAGCTTTAAGCTGTATGAACAATCCACTGCACTGCCCAAGTCTACCTTTTCAGATGTTCACCCACAGGGGTGGACCCCTTCTCAGGTCTACTGCCCATGCCTGCATGTTACAGTATCGGCTAAACGCTTCCGCTGTGATCCTTAACGAGGATGCTGTTGAGCTTATATAAAACTCATCTGAGCTCGTGTAAAAGAAGAAGAGGAGGAAGGCCTTTCTCAGCCAAACTCGGCTGCAGTTTGATTCAGGCATCCACCTCTCCACAGAAGAGCTCCCTCCATCCTCCACAGCAAGCCTTGAATAGCTTTTCCTACTTTCCTTGAACTATAATGAGCCTCTCTTAGCCGAGCTGGCTCAGAAAATGGGGCTATTTGCTCTGCATCTGTGCTTCAAAGTAAGACTTCCTTCCATGGTTCCATGGCCTTTTATCCTTCCTTCAAAGGGCCCTGGAGAAGAGACCGCCTTTGGAGTACCCTCTCCCTCTGGGGTAAAGCTACTTCCTGTGATTAAAAGGTGCTTCACCTCCCACCACACCTTTTTGAGGAGTGTTTTGCAATCGGTTGCATCCAAGAGGTTTTTCTCGATGGAGCTCCCTGGTGCCCAAGTTGAGCAGGCAGTTGAATATGTGGGTCTGGAACTCAGGAGAGAGATCACAGCTGGAGACGCAGGTTGTGATCATTCCCATGGAGCTATTAATATCATGAATTGACATCATAGCAGAGGGTGAGATTTTCAGCTAAGGAGATGGAAAATATAAACAAATTTCCACAGCACTCTAAATCCTCTGGAAGGTGTGGACAAGCTCCATGGAGCCCGGCCTCCTGCATGTGAGAGAGAGAAAGAAAAATAAGAGAAAGTGAGAGGAAAAAAAAGTATAGCAACTGGGAACCTACATTATGCAGTGAATGCTTAGAAAAAGCACAGAAAAAGAACACAAGGCAGTTTTGGGCAGCTTTTCCTGAGTTAATGAGGAACACAGGTTATTCAGCCTTTTGAAGAGTATTTTGGAGGCAAACAAAGCCTTTTGTGACAGTTAATTTGTGAAGATTTATAGTCTTTGTACTGAACAACTGTACTTAGAGTAAATGCATAAGGGAGATGAAGACTTAGCAGGAACAGCCTGGAACAATAAGGGGTCATCCTGACGCAGTTGGTGCAGTTTGTGGTTTGACTTGAGATGAAGAGAGGCTGTTTCCAAAGCTACACGAGTTAAAGGTTATTCTCTCCCCACCCCCCAGTGCCTTAGAGAAAAAGCATTGGAGGAGTTTGTCAAAACCCACTACGTAGACTTCATTTTGCATAAGGAATCATGGTATGCATAGTAAACTGAATCCGGGTTGCCAGATCTAACGAATAAAAATATGGGATGCCCAGTTAAATGTGAATTTCAGGTAAACAATAAGTAATTTGTTTTTAGTGTATGTCCCATGCAATAACCATCTGGCATTTTATCTGACAACCTCAAACTGAATCTAGTTCTCAGGAGAGAGTCATAGTCGACATTCTCAACAAAACCTGTAGTTATCCTCATAAGGGCTCAAGTTAAAGGCCCTGTAGGTATTGGTGTTTTCCTCTGAGCAGACTCAGTATCTTCAATAGCTCCACCACATATTGTTTCTCCAGTTTCTCCACAAAAAGCTCCATTCAAAGAAACACTCCAGATTCTCACCCCCCAAGTCTGATAGATGCTTCAGGTGGTTTTCTGTTGTTGACATTTTTCTTTCATTTTTTTTTCCTTCCCCCAGTCTCCTACCATTTGCCTTTTCGGATGGTGCCTGCTTCCCAAGGTGACCCATTTTCTCTGCTTCACACCCCACAGCTGGGAGCCAGCCTTGCCCACTTCCAAGTTGTAGGGAACTTGGAATCATGACCAAGATAGCGCTCTGCACCCTACTCACCCAGTTAGCCAGACAGATCTGATAGATCTTCCCTAACTGTTCAAGAATTTCATGTTCACAGTAGTCGAGATGAGGAAAAAAGTTGCTCTTCCAGAACACTGTCTCATTAAGGCTGAGTTCTGCATGGTTTTGCATGGCAATAGCGGCTGGGGAGTGAAGAACCAATTCTTAGTGATCCTGTGGTTAAGGCAGAGGCAAACATATCTTGTTAAGATTATTTTTACACTATTTTATATTCTAAATACTAGGTTGAGCAGGATTGCACAATTTTCTTAGGAGCTTTAGACTCAAGCTCAAAGCCTAATTCCAAAGAACCTTTTCATATTTATTCACCCTGAAATAAAAGATTTTAATTTGAACTGACAATCTCAACATTTCATTAGAATTAAAATCATGTAAAATCAATTCATGTTACCAGGATTGTTTATTACAGAGAAGGAATGAAAAAAAAAAAATAACCCAACGGTGGCAGATCTAACCCAACAGTTATGTAAAGACACCCTTCTTTTCTACTGATGTCATGAGTCCACCTGGTCCCACCGAAACCTCTCCTTGGGCATCTCTGTGGTTATGTGTCAGCATTTCTTGTGACCTGGAGCCCTAAGAGTTCTGTTCTTGGTCCTCAGAAACATTTTTGCCCTTTGCCAAGGCTGGCAGGGATAAATGCCCTGTCTTTTTCAACCAGAGGTTTAATTTCTACCAGAATTCTGTGAACGTCTTTCTACCGGTTTGTTACCTGGGTCTAGTTTCTGCAATGGCTCAGGGTGGGTTTGATCTGGGCAGGATCGGGACAAGGTCCAGGAACCACTCCCAGCTAGTTAAAACATTATTTCCATGTGAGCTAATGCCATTCCTACAGCTTTTCATGGAAACAGCTCAGCATTATCTAGCAACATCTGGAATGACTCTCCTCTCTCTCTTTCCTCCTCAAAGTGTGAACGCCGTGGGAGATTTTTACTTCATGTGACTATATGCCCTGTAGATGTGAATATCGTTCTGACTGCGTTTATCCATGTGGACAAATGAGTTTGTACATGTAAAAATCTTTGAGGCTGAAGCCAAACAAGGCCCCTTTTCAGAAACACAGACTTTTCCCACCCTTCATTCCTTGGAGCTCACAGCTATTTTTATAGCAGCACTAGAGTCTGGAGATTTGGGAAGAAGCCAAATGTTTTGGGTGTGTCTGTAGAGACTTGAGGATCTTTGGAAAAAAGCAGCAAAAGAAAACTGTTCCCCTCCCCCGGTGTCTAAGCATTTCTGTTAATCTGTATCATCTACGTGAGTCTTATGCTAAATTGTTTTGCATTTGGCGGGTAGGCTATGTTTTGATATTCTCTGTAATCTTGCTTTTCTGTCACTTCTGAGCCCTTTTTTCTACGGCCAAGTCATTGACCTGTCTGACCTTTGCAGCAGGGATAAACTCTGACCTTCATGGAAATTCTGTCATCTCGTAAAGGAAAATTTTAGCTCCAGCCAGGCCTAGAATTCTACAATGAAGGGAAGCTGGGATGAGATTTTTATTGGAATAATGTACTCTCCAATGGTTTACTAAAATGAATATTTTAAATAATTCCTTTTTTAAAAAAATTATCCCTAGAACAATTATTTGGAAGTATGTTAGATGATGCCTGGAATTAGATGATAAAAAATAGTAAGATAATAATAAACTGAATGTTTTCTCATAGTACACAGATCCTAACTTCAAATCCTACAATTTTATAATAATGACTATCATTCTTAATATCACTCATATGAAAAGCTACTTCATAAATTATTTAGTCTTTCTCTTCCTTACCTACTTATATCTCGCCCTAATTCTGAAGGGCATTTTCCATCATTAAATATATTGTGATATTGCTTTTCCAATCACTTAATTCCATAGGACATGGAGGGTTTATTAAGATGGGCACGAATCCAAGTACCATAGAAAAAAGTAAAAAAAATTTTTGGACAGTATCAAGTCATAATACTTGATACTTATTTGCCAAAGTGTTATTCGATTTCCAGGGAAGAATTTACATATCAGTTTGAGGTCAAAGCATTGTTAGCCAATATGAAAAGTGAAACAGGTCACAGCGGTTAGGTTCAGATTCTGAACAAAGACGTCTGCTACTGACACAGGGATGATGGAGCTCTGCCATGGGAGAGCAGAATGGGACCATCTTTCCAGACCCACAGTCTGAAGGGCTCTGGAATATGGAGTGGAAATCACTATTAGCTGGCTGACAAAGTACATCAAGAACCAACAGGTAAAATGCTATTAGCATGAGCCCCTTCACCCACACGTTCTCTTACTGGCATTTCATAACCCTTCTTCTCTCCACTGGGTGCAGTGGGTCATGCCTGTAATCCTAGCACTTGGGAGGCCCAGGCAGGAGGATCAGTTGAGGCCAGGAGTTTGAGACCAGCTTGAGCAAAAGCAAGACTCCGTCTCTACCAAGAATTAGAAAAATTAGCCGAGCATGGTGGTGCTCATCTGTAGTCCCAGCTACTCAGAAGGCTGAGGCAGGAGGACCGCTTGAGCCCAGGAGTTTGAGGTTGAAGTGGTCTGTGATGATGCCACTGCACTCTAGCCTGGGCAACAGAGTAAGATCCTATCTGAAAAAAAAAAAAAAAAAAAAAGGGAAAGAGAAACAACCAAATAAATATCTCTGTTGAGCACCTATTATATGCCATGAGATATTTTAAAAAGAGGAAGACTGGGTCCTTGCCTTGCTGCCGAGCCTTGCTAGAGAGCTAAGCAACTTTCATACGAACTCAGAGTCCTGCAGGAACACATCTGCCTGCTGACTGGGTACTTCATATTTATGCTCTGGGACAGGGCATCACGATGATCACAGTCCCCTGGGGAGCTTGTTAAAAATGCAGACCACTTGTATGTCATCCCCAGATGTTCTGATTTCGTTAGGGTGACACAGGGTCCAGGAATCTGCATTTTCACAAGGAAGGAAGAGGAGAAGAAGGAGCAGAGCTCTGTAGAGTTTTGCTTCGGTCACGTGCTCCTGCAAGAGGGAATAGAGTGCCATTATTACAGCTGAATGTGGGAGCAAGTTTGGACCTTGGAAAGAGAGGGGAGCACATTCTTGAGACCAACATTTCATTTCAGATCCTTGGCAGCACTCCAGTTTTCAGAGTTTCCAAACTGGCATAGGTTTGAGGCACCAGCTAGTCAGAGAAAATAGAATATATTAATAGACTCAGGTGGTGTGACCGAAAGGCAGTGTGACTTTTACATTACAAATAAAAACCTGGTTTTCAAAATGTCCCCAGCCCTCCACCTGCCCAGCCTTCTACAGTCCTTATAAATCAGTTATGATTCCACATGTTCATGTAAGAGAGGACAGTGCCTTCCACTGAAAATCCCTGAAATGCATTAGCACGTTGGCTGAACTGCATGCTAAGCACAGGAAGCAGACCTCAAACGTTACCCTAATATGCTTAACCACTGGGGCTGGGTGAAGCCAGGAATTTGTATTTAACAAGCACCCAGGAGTTTCTGATGAGGGTGATGCTTGGACTACAATTCCATGTGTTCTACGCTAAGGTGTGCATGCCTGAGGTTGGAGCCTTCCTCCAAAAGCAGAGGGGACCCTGGGCCCATGAATCATGGGGAAGGGCAGAGAAATGGAAGCCCTGGGTATCATGCCACCTCCTTTGCTGTTTTTCTCAGCATTAGCCTTTGATAATCCTCTGTACTAGGCAGATGTTTAAAATATAGAAACAGGCCGGGCGCGGTGGCTCACGCCTGTAATCCTAGCCCTCTGGGAGGCCGAGGCGGGTGGATTGCTCGAGGTCAGGAGTTCGAGACCAGCCTGAGTGAGACCCCGTCTCTACTAAAAATAGAAAGAAATTATCTGGACAACTAAAATATATATAGAAAAAATTAGCCGGGCATGGTGGTGCATGCCTATAGTCCCAGCTACTCAGGAGGCTGAGGCAGTAGGATGGCTTGAGCCCAGGAGTCTGAGGTTGCTGTGAGCTAGGCTGACGCCACAGCACTCACTCTAGCCCAGGCAACAAAGTGAGACTCTGTCTCAAATAAATAAATAAATAAATAAATAAATAAATAAATAAATAAAATAGAAACAAATGGGAACAAATTGAAGGTCTTCACTTTCTCAAGTTCAGTATGGGTAGTATCATAAGACGAACTGCGTTTTGTCAGAGGAGGAGGGTCCAAGGCCTTTAAGTTTGTACTCAGGGAACCCGTATCAGCTGCAGTTGGTCTGGAGCGTGGAGCATGACTAGGGGCCAGCCTCCGGGGACAGCTGGGGTGTGCGCTCTTTCTCACACTTTCCTCATCAGGAGCACGTGCACCTAGAGCTCTGAGGGCCCAGACGCTGCACCGTGAGAAAGACTGAGACTGAACTTGTGGCCAAGGGTTTGGGAAGTCTGCCGAGGAAAATGCTTGGCATGAAATGTATTTTCCATCCAGCTTTCCAGGAGCAGTGAGGGCCTCAGAAAGGCTGTGTGGCAATGGGCTGGTCCTATGTCAGAAGGGAGAAGACTGGGAAGAACTGCAAGTGGAATGACCTCGAGAGGAACCATCTGGGAGAAGGTGCTGGAGCCTTCCATGGAAGGCAGGCGGAGGTGGGAGTGGAGCTCACAGCAGAAGGCCCATGGGCCTGGCGCGGGAAGCTTCTCACCTCTCCCCAGTGTCCACAGGGGACGTGGAATGCTACCCTTGAGTGGTCCTAGTTGCCTAGCGAGTGCTCAAGTCGAGCAAAAGTTTACTCCCAGCACTTAATGCCAGTGGTTTCTATGAGGTTGTATTTGTGCCAACAAGCCTAGAGTAGTTTAATTTGCAGATGAAAATCTCTATTTGTGCATATAACTTATTGCAGAGCACACATTTGGTTATATGTTTGAAATTAGAGTTAGGGGCCAGTTATGAAAAAGTGGGGAAAAAAAATAAACTTTTCCTTTTGATAAAGGCCTGGAAGTCACTTTTTTTTTTTGGCTTAAACGACATGATAGGTGAAAACAGTTAACTTGTTCTGTAAACAGCAGACTGGCTGTTGGGAGAGACAGGAATTAAAAGGTTGTTACTTAGAAGATTTAAGAGATTATCCTAAGCTAGATCGTTAGTTTCACAGATGAAGAAGTGAAATTCCAATGTGGTCAAGTGATTAGTTCCAGGAGAACAGCTCGTGGCACCCAGACCTCTGACTCTGGTCCCTTGTCCCTTCGACTGCACCAGGGCTCCTCCCGCTGAAGCCACAGACTCAGGAATGGTGGATAAGCCAGCGGAGCCTTTAGAGACAAGGCAAAGTGGTTTGGAGAAGAGCTGGAAGGGGACAATCTGCCATTAGGCAGAACAACTAAGAACAGGAGTAAAGTCAACAGGGAAGTTGTAGCAAAGGCAGGAACCACGCTGAGTAGAGGGAATTGGAGAAGATTTTAGGAAAGAACAGCATCAGCAGAAAGGACCTTAAAGAAAGAAAGGGGTGTAAAAGCCTATGGGGAAGCCGGGGAATGAACGAGAGCTCAGGATGCTGTCGAAACGCTTGAGATGTCTGTGGTCCTGTCTGCTGTCACAGACGAGGCTGAGAGACTGGCTGGGCCCAGAGCACAGGGCTGTTGCATGTCGGGCCAAGGTGTGTCAATGGGTGTCACTGGTGTGTTTGAACAGGTGAGTACTATGATCAAGGCCGTGTTTCAGGAGGATTAATCTGAAAGCAGCAGGTAGGATGGGCAAGCGTGAACTCAGAGACATGAGAGAGATTCTTGCGATAGGAAAGGGTGTGATCTCAGGGCCTGAGTGAGGGCAGTGGCAGTTATGGCCTTTGGGACACATGAGCTGCAAGTGAAGCTGGGCTTGGCTGGGGAAGTTATGAGTTTGGTTTCAGGCCTATTGCATTTGAGGTGCCGACGGGCTATCCCCATGGACATGTCCAGCTGGCAGCAGCAAAAATGAGCCCGATGGTAGGAAGACCGGGTTGGAGAAAAGAGCCTAAGGAGCTGCCTGTGTTTAAGGTGGAGGAAGCAGGGGAAGGCGGAAGGAGGTGAACCAGGAAGGAGAGAGAAAAGCAGGCACCCCCTGTGTGAGAGCCCACTGCAGAGCAGCAAGACAGAAACCAAGGAATCCAGGGATTTCAAGGAGGAGGAGGAGGCAGTGAACAGTGTCACCTACTGCAGTGAAGCCAGGGCTCGTGGTCCCTGGGGCTAGGGACACAGCTGGGGTTAGCCACACACCACTGTGTGCAGGACAGCTCACAACCGAGGCATCGAAGCGGAGGAACAATTTAAGCTTAGGCCAAGGGTGTGGTATAGTTGAAGGAAGGATTTTAAAAATGTGTACTCATTCGTTCATTCATGCATTCACATACATTAGTGTGGAAAAGACATAGGTCTGTTTGTCAGCAAGGGATAAGAGAGCTCAGAGGCCAAAGATGTGTGCCGGCCGCATCCGTGGAAATGGCTCAGAGACGGCTAGAGAAGGTGGCATGGAGAACAGCGTGAGGAACCAGCCTTGGCTCGGGAGAGGCCCGTTTCCTTCAGACACGCTGGAAATTGCTGGGGAAGCTACAGAGGAAGTTAAGAGAAAAAGGATGGTGTTCAGTGGGGACAGAATTTCACTTGGGGATGATGGGAAAGTTCTAGAAATGGATAGCACTGATGGATGCGCAACAATGTGAATATGCTTGAGGCCACTGAATTGTACACTTAAAAATGGTTAAAATGGTAAGTTTTATGATATGTATATTTTACCACAATGAACGAGAGAGAGGGAGAGGCTGACCATAATTTTTCAGCCAAGTGGAGGGTGAGGGCGAGTGCTGAGAGTGGGGGTCTCTGAGGGGGAGGATGTGGGGAGAAGAGATTTTGAGCACCAACCCCAGGGGAACCCCGCAGGAGGCCCCCGGGAACTGGAGGCCAGAATGGGCCGGTCGCAGGGGGGAGATGAGAGAGCCTCCTCTTTTTGGTAAACCTCAATCCTATCATGACCCTTGTTTGCTTGCTGGATTCAAACCAAATGGATGTATGAACCCACTGGGACCTGGACTAGACGGACTGAGATGAGAGTAACCAAACAGAAAAGAGATGCAAATATGCACGTTTATTTCATATTTGAGCTCTGCACAGCAAACTGAAGGTTGTCAGGCCGAAAAGCCCATCAGATTCCCATTCCCATTTACTCTGTGCCCAATACCGTCTGAAACACAAACAGTAGTAAAAGCAAGTATTGAACAGTTGCTCCAAATCAGTGCTTGCACTTTATACATTAGCTGATTTAATCCTCACAATAGCCCTCTGTGGTAAATATTATGTAATAATTTCTCAAAGGCAGTGAGCAAGGTAGCAAAGCCCTCATTAAACCCGTATCTCTCTGTCTGCCGATGCTGGGCTTTTCCCATTCTGCTAGATTGTTGCCAAATGTACGGGGCTTCGCGTTCATGGTCACTGCTATTAAGGAGGTAACAACCCCAAAGCCATTGCAGAGAGGCTGGAAAATGAAGATAAAACCCTCAGAAGGTTTGCAGAGCATGTAACTTCTATGTGTTCATGCCTCACACAACATTTATTACCAAATTACTTGAATTCAGGCCTAGAATCTTTTCTTTTGCAAAGGAGCATTTAAAAATACCTTGCCCAGACTCATATCTTAGAGTAATTACTTGATTACTTGATTGGAAAAGTGCCCCCACGATGGAAGTGCCGCATGTTGGGTCCCATTTGTACCATCCTTCCTCCCCCCTTTGAGCACCAAATGCTGTCTTTGGCATTTTGCAGATTGGACATAAGGTGTTGCCTTCAGGGCCATAAAATGAGAGTGACAATTTCTCCCCTGCTTAATGCTATACCCAATTTTAGTTTTCTGTTTACACAAATTATTAGGACCAGTAGTATAGGGAGCAGATTTCGGGTGGAGTTTTGTTGAAATTTCAGCTTGGGAGCTTGGAAGGAAAAAATCAGATCAAAGTGAAGTAATGTGAGGAAATGTAAATATTAGGGTTGGTGGTGGTGAAGCTAGGGGAAATGGCTTGGAGAGGATGATGAAATGCCCGTCCATCTGACAGCAGATTTCCAAGGAGAAATGTTTTTTCACGACTGGCTCACATGTAAATAGTCAACGGAATGGATTATGTTTTTGCAAAAGTGAGTTCAGAAAATCTACTTGATAATATTCATTCAATCTGCTTTGCTTTCCTGGTGATGTCAGTATTTTCCAGCATAAGCAAGCCCTCATAAGATGCATGGAGGGTGCGATCCGGGCAGGAAGCCTTCCCAAATCAGTTTCCTTTGTGCAATGGAGAGACAGTTCCATTTGGAATTTGCTAGAAATATTTTTGAATCCTGGCAATGACAATCACAGGCCCAAAAGAAATCAATTGGTACTTCAAGAGATTTCTGCCTCCCTTCCTGACCTTAATAAACGGTCTTATTAACAATACAGAAATAATAAACTTAAGAGTTTAATGCAGAATTGCTGTTGCGTGGCACAGGAAGCGTTAATGTTACGGCTCCATGAATTACTTTTTTTCCTTATTTTCATTTGCATCTGTACTGCTCCTGAGGTGGTGGGAACACACATTCGACAGACTGAAGGCACGTTAAGCATACAGTAAATTGGCTTTGCAAGAAACACAGGTTTAAAAGGATCACTCTCATCTTCGTCAGCCCCCAGCCGTGTAGGAAAGGAATTAACCTATTCATAACGTGAAGTGGACAAGACTCCCACTCCCAGAGGGGAGTGGCTGGAGAACAGTACATTTTACTTTTAGTCGTAAACAATACAGATTTCTCTTCATTGCAATGAGAATCTCACACCTTCCTCTGAGCACAAAGCTGAGCATGGAACCTGTGGAAAGCCGTCCGCAGGTTAGGTGGATGCTCACATTCTTCTGTTCACAGTTGGAGGGCCCTGTTTATAGATCAGAGGATTTTAAAACACAAAGATGCATTAGTCTACTCGGGCTTCTGTAATAAAACACTATCAACTGGGTGGCTGAAACAACAACATTGCATCGTCTCACAGTTCTGGAGGCTGGAAGTCTGAGATTAAGGTGTGCCAGGATCGGTTCCCTCCTTGGGCAGTGAGGGAGACTCCGTCCCAGCCTCTCTCCTGGCTCCTGGCGGTTGGCTGCCAGTCTTTGGTGTTCCTTGACTTGTAGAAGCATCACCCTGATCCCTGCCTTTGTCTTTACACGGTACTCTCTCCATGTGCATGTGTCAGTGCCCAAATTTCCCCTTTTAATAAGGACACTAGTTAGATTGCATTAGAGCCCACTCTAATGACCTCATTTTAATTTAATCACCTCCACACAGACACTATCCCCACATGAGGTCATTGTCCGAGGTACTGGTGTTAGGACTTCGACATATGAATTTGGGGGTGGGGGTGGGGGAGGACACAACTCAACCCACACTAAAAGAGTTGGCTCTTGACTTGGGAGCTGATCAACTAGCTCATAGATCATGTAGGCTCTTGATTTCTCCTTTCTACCTTTTTTTGCTGCCCAATTTCTTATAATAAAAGTTAAGTGAAAAAAGGGAAAAACAAGCCAACGTCTCTCACTTTGTTGCACTAAGCTCTGGTGTCAGGCTGGGGGTCAAAACGAGGCTTTAAGTCTGCAGTGTGTGCAGATGGCTTCCTGTCACAGTCCTCGATACAGCGTGGTGGCTGCACTAAATCTGGAATGCCAGACCTAATTATAAACGACAGTGGTGCAGTAATGCCATCCAATTTGAAAGCGGGACCCACAATATACAATATGCCCTCCTCTAACGATGCTGGCTGCCATGCGATTTGATCATTTGATAGCTTCGGCGAGTGTGTGGCGGAGGCAGGGTCTGCTGTAGGCTGGAAGGGTGTGAGGCTGGAGACCCCAGGGAGCCCGCAGTCCCCCAGGCAGAGGCGGGGCAGCCCTGCCTGGGGGCCCAGGCCCCGGGGGAGGTGCTGACACTTCTGTGCTTGCTACAGAAGGAGGCTCACCGAACAGACCCGGGCAGAGCTGGCCAGCTTCATACCGACCAGCACCCTTGCTCCCAGGTCAGAAGGTGATTCGACTCTTATGAAAACCTCTTCCCGCACATCACCACTTCATTTTTCCTTCTCACCCCTTCCCAAGACCTCCCTCATGTGAGACATGCCCAGTTTGCCCTATCTTTCCATCTCATCGACTTATTTTAAGGGAAATGGTTTTAACAGCTTTCTCCCAGGGAAATTATTCTGAAATTTTGACTACCAAGAGTTTTTCCAGAACGCAGCAGTAACTTTTTAAGGTATCAAGGGGAAGATGTTTAGAAAATAAAATTTCATTTTGCTAATTTCCACACTGCATAGCTCTTAGAGGGCTGTGGTTAGGATTACCGGAGAGAGGCTCCAGAGCGGATTACAACACAGGGCTGACCTTTTGCCACCCGGCTGAAGCTCGAAAAACAAAACCAAATCCCATCTTACTAACCATACCTGCGTCTTTTCTGGGAAATACCCCCCCCCCCAATACAAGTTTGTTTGTTTTTTAAGATGGTTTTTCCTTGCCTGGGAGAACAATCTCAAAACTTAAGTCAATAAAGTTCTCATGCTACATAAGCATTTTGCCTCCTTGGGCTGGGCTCGAGGTCTTTTTTCCTCTTCCTCCTCAAACACACATCAAGTGCCTTAGATCACAGCTCATCCTGGGCAGGTTATGCAATTTTAATCACATAAATGTGAAAATGAAAGGCCTAAGTAGAGCTAAAACAGGACACTTCGTTTTTAAACCAAAGTAAGCAAAGACAGCAACAGAGGAGAAAAGAAATTCATTAGGACCCTCTCTGGGGCCAGGGTGCATTTGTCCTCGTTCCTTTTGCTTTGTCCACTGTTTTCTTCACCCCATCCCACTGTGCTCAGCATCCTGTATCTCATCTCCTTGGTGCAGCTCTGGTTTTCTAACGCTATTCCACTTTATTCCACTGCATTCCACTGCAATCATGCAACTTAAAAAAACAAATTTAATCTAATGTCTTTGTAACAGTGCATTTTCTCCTCTCAGGAATAAAGTGGGGAGTCTGAGATGAGGTGACACTTAGCACAGTGTGTGAACTGCTTGCTGATGGGGTCTGGTCAGGGGGACCCAGGGGGGCAGAGGTATCTTTGCCTACAGGTATGGCCCCTGTTAAGAGTAATAGCTAATATTTAGTCAACACTTATTATGTGCTTGTGCATTAGCTTGTTTCTATTTTATAACAACCCATAATGAAATGGAAATTGGTTTTATTTTACAAGTGAGGAATTTGAGGGTAAAAGGAATGATGTTCCTTGGCAACAGCTCCTTGGCAATCCTGGGAGAGCTGGGAAGGGAACCCAGGTCTCTCTGACCCAAACATTAACCGTCACCCAGTATCTAGTCACAGTTAG
Organism: Lemur catta; assembly: GCF_020740605.2. NCBI lineage: Eukaryota > Metazoa > Chordata > Mammalia > Primates > Lemuridae > Lemur > Lemur catta. Next base: position 59,387,831 of record NC_059132.1, read on the forward strand.
AGGAGAGCCAGGAGATAGGGAGGCAGAGACCCCTTAGTGATTTTGAAACAGAATTATTTAAGATTCAGATGATAGAAGTGCCAGGAAAAGTCCTTAAGTTCTAGTGTTTTCCATTCTCCTTTAGCCATGGGGAAGGGTGGTTGTAGACATGACTTAAGATGAGGCCAATGGAAAGGTTAAAGCCTCAGATGTGGCCATACGGTGGAATACTATTTAGCCTTCAAAAAGGATGTCCTGCCCTTTGCAACAACGTGGATGAACCTGAAAGACAGACACCATGCTCAGTGAAATAACCCAGTCACAGAAGGACAAATACTGCACGATTCCACTTATATGAAGTGTCTAAAAGAGTCTCACTCGTAGAAGCAGAGAGCAGAATGGTGGTTGCCAGGGGCTGGGAGAAGGAGAAAATGGGCAGTTGTGAATATAAAGTTTTAGTTATGCAAAATCAGTAAGTTCTGGAGATCTGCAGCACAGCATAGCGCCTATAGTGAACAATACTGCACTGTACCCTGGAAAATCTGTTAAGAGAATAGATCTCATCTTAAGTATTCTTACCACCATAAAATAACACAACACAACACAACACAACAAACCCTCACATGTGCATGAACTTTTCCCAGCTATGGGACGGGGGTTAGGACGCAGGCAGTGGTGGAGAAAGCCAAGACCAGATGGAGCAACGTGTTGGATTAGCAGGCAGAGCATCAGAGGAGGCCCGGGGCATGGAGGGTATTGGAGAGAGCATCTGGAGGGATGTAGGGTTGCAGGGAGACAAGGAAATAGGGGCAGTAAACGCAGTCACTTGTCTTCTTGGGACTCCCTCTTACTGCTGGCCTCCTGGTGACAGCATGTCTTCTACCTCCACCTGTCAAGCGTGCTTTTAAGAAGGACAAAGAAAGGTGCCAGATATGTCTGTCCCCTTCTATCAGGCAAACACTTTCAAGGACACCCCCAGCGGAGTCATGCTCCTGTCTCATTGGCCAGAACTATGACTCAAGGCCACCCAAGGCTAAAAAGGAGGCTGGGAAAACAAGTCGGTCAGCTGGGATTACAGCCACAAGGAAGAAGTGAGGGTGAGGAAGCAGCCGTATCTGCAGCTGCTGCTGCCGTTATTCACACCTTAGCGTAAATAGCTCATCAGGTTGCTTTTTACCTGAGACCAGTGATGCCATAAGAAAGGAATTTGTGCAGGATAAAGACCGACCCACTGTGAGCAACAGGAAGAATGGGTTCAGTGTATGCTGTACTTTAAGAAAGCAATGGGAGGGGTTCAAAGTGCAGATTGTTGTATAGGCAGAAACTGGCCAGGCAGCTGGTGGGCCCAAGATGGAAGTAGGGCCAAGTGATGGGGGAGGCATGACGAAAGCCGAATGAAGTGACAGCCATGATGAACCTGATTTATTCTGTAGTTTTCCCAGGATCGACAACTTCTCTGGGGTACCAGTTCCAATGCCGAATCTTTTGCCATGCGAACTTAACTTCAGATGCTTGCTGTAAAAAAGTACACCCAGGACCTTTTCCAAGAGGTTAAGAAAGATGCTAGCAACCTGCAGCACGGCCAAGCACTGCAGGCAGAGGGGCCCAGGGAGCAGGCTGTCCTGGCTATTGGTCACTGTTGTCAGGGAGTTGGCCTGGCCATGCCCCGAGCTGTATGGCCTCCAGAAGTGGCGTGGGGGGAGGACACACTAGAAGGTGCCTTTGCTGAGCTCCAGACCATTAGGGCCAATCTTGAATTCGTTGACCAAGAACAAGGCCAGTCATGAATTAGTTCAGCAGAAGACCCAAAAAGAGGGAGATAATGAATCATTCCATTTAATTCCTTTTCTCTCATTTTTTTCCCCAGTTAATTTTCCTTTAATTTCATTTTTGGAAGTTCCTTTGGCCGTGGAGCTTGGGTTTTTCCCTGCTATGAGGTCAGGCCCCTGGGCTTTGGAGGGATCATTTACATCCTTGGTCTCTTGATGGGTAGGGCTGCTGTCTGCTCTCAAAGGCAGACACTGACTCTGTGGACACTGCAGTGGGTGACCTTTCTTCTGTGACTTGCCAAAGGCCATTTACAGAGCTAGGGAGGAGCCGCCATCCTCAGGGCTACAAGGTTGACCTTGTAGCCACAGGAGGCCCAGAGAAGGTTTCTTTGCCCTTCAGTATAACTTGTATCACTTCTGCCTCAAGCATTTGGCATCAAATCACTGGAAGATGATTTTTAAAACTTGCCTTATTTAAAGAGATTCCATTGATTTATCATGCCAATGCTGGTACTTCCCCATATGCGAATAAGAGTGATTTATGACAATGCTTTTATCTTCTAAAATTATACCTCATGAACATGGGTGTATTTTTCTTCTGGGTACCGAGTTCAATCATTCCATAATGAGCTCTGATTGCACGAACCAACCCATTTCCCTGCTTAAAGTCAAGCTCTCTCTTCAAGGCTAGGTTTTTGTAGCCGGTAGTTTGATATTACACGCTTATCGTTGTTTACTACAAGTGAAAATATTTCTTAAAAAATCAACTATTTTTATTTGGAAAAAGTCGGATAATGGGGACTGTTTTACTTATTTTAGAATTTTGATATTCTAGTGAGATTAATATGTTGAAACAGTGTCACTAGTTTTCTCAAAGGCCAGAGTATATTTATCAAGTGCCTACGCTAGCGTGCTGTCTTAGGATTTTCTTTATTGGATAAAGAAAAAAATATATACAGTCTTCTTGGAAGTAGTTTTCAATCTAGGGAATAAATTGGTATTTTCTATGTGAGTCCATAAAATTAATTTCAAAGTGATTTGAAAATTACTTGTATCATAGACTGTTTTTAGGTTTGTCTTTCCTTCCTCTGCCATCTCACAGATCTTTGTAGGTTCCTCCGTGCTATCACGTGCCACACAGAATTTCACAAGTCCCTTTATTTGCTTTGTCTCCTCTGCCAGCCAGTAAGCTACTAAATGATTCTGGATAAATAAATAAACATCTAGGAATGGGAAGGAGAGTAAACTTGAACAAATAGTAATGAGTTAAAATAATCCTTATAAAGGTGGAAATTATTAGAACAGAAATGCACATTTTAACTAAGGCGCAGACTAAGATGGCAGCATAAAAACACTCAGAAATGTTTGCACTTATTCCCCCAAACTTAGTTAGGCTCTTTTTGGTGGCAGAAGGGGAGAGTGGACATGAACATTTCACTTTTGGACCATCAGTATGTGTTTCTCCGTTCCACTCAGAGAGGTCCCACTCTCGTTAACACCCTCACCATCTCTAGCAGGTCCCACAGCAGCAGCCCCCTAGTTTGATATCCCTGACTACTATGGTCTGAATGTCTGTGCCCTCTAAAGTTCTTGTGTTGAAATCCTAACCTTCAAGGTGATGGTATTCAGAAGTGGGGCCTTTTGGGAGATGATTAGGTCACCAGGGTGGAGCCCTCAAGAGTGGGACTAGTGTCCTTAAAAAAGGGATCCCAGAGAGCTCGCTCAACCCTTCCACCCCGTGAGCACACAGCAAGGTGCCGTCTGTGAGCCAGAAGGTGGGTGCTCGCCAGACCCTACATCTGCCTTGACCTTGGACTTCCCAGCCTCCAGAACTGTAAGAAACTTCTGTTTATAGGCCACCCAATTCATGATTATTTCTTTACGGCAGCCCCAACAGACTAAGACATGGACCCCTCCACTCAAATGACTTTCTAAATTATAGGCCTCATTATGTCATCCCACCATTAAAGACCACCCGATGCCCCATTAACATCTTAAAAGAAGGGGAAGCCAAGCATCGCAGCCAGGCCTGCGTGTGGCCACACTCACCATGCATCTGACTCATCTGTCCCCAAATCCACCATATAATCTTGCAGCCCTGGAACTGGCCATGCTGTTTTACAGCCCCGAGTGGACTGTCCCTCTTTCCGCCTGGTAACCCCATCCCCAGCCTTCCAAATTCAGCTCAAGTCCCTTGGAAAGTTCCCCTTCCTTCTTTCTCTTTCTTTGTGACTGACTTTATCTGCTTCTATTATCACGTCTCTTACTCCACTGGTGTGAGTTTGTTTGTATGATTGTCTTTTGGGAACTGGTGGGAACTGGGTCTAGCTCACCGGTGTGTCCTGAGGATCCAGATGGCGTTTTGTACGTTGTCGGTGCTGATCCATGCCTATGGGCGTGAGTGAGTAAGGGGATGAATGTGACTTCCGTGAAGAGAGAGGATTGCAGCACAGTTTAAAATGGCGGGGATCAGAGGCATGGAACATCCTCGAAATCCAAAGTGTGCATGAACTTAAGTTCCAAATACTGTGTATTATTTTTAGTCAAGCCCCCTTTCTGGTCCTAAAGCAGTGGTTCTCAAAGTGGAATCATCGGAGAAGCAGCATCAGCGTTACCTGGGAAGTTGTCAGAGATGCAAATTCTCAGGCCCCAAGTCCAATCCACCAAGGCAGAAACTCAGGGGGCAGACCAGCGATCTGTGTTTGAAGGAGCCCTCCAGGTGGGTCTGCAGCAGCTCCAACTTGAGAACCACGGCCTAGCAAATGAGGAAGCCAGGATTTCATACCATGCTGGTGTCCTCACTCGAATTCAGTGCAGATTAATGAGTTTACACTTGCTCACCTGCAGGAGGAAAAGTGCTAGTGACAACCTTCAACTGACTTAAGCACCTAAGACCTGCCACCCCCGTTCAGAGCTTCTCCCCTTTCTTACCCTGGATCTCCCACACTCCTCTGCTTCTGACTGAAGAACAGAGAGTTCTAGAGGATAAGATCTAGAGCTTTTGATTAACGTGAAAAGAGATATCTGGAATGAAAAAAAGCCTATTTATGTTGGAACAAGTCCACTAGCCTCTGGGTTTGTTTTACTGGGGAGAGAGAAGGAGACAGCAGCATGTAGTGAGCAGATCACTCCCTTGCAGTTAGGGACAAGTTAGGGACGCCTGGATTAGAATCCTCCCTCCAATACTTAGGAGCTGGCAACTCCTTAACTGTCCTGGGCCTTAGTTCCATCAAATGAGAAAGGGGAATTATAGTACCTACCTGGGGAGTACTGTGAGGGTCAAATGGGACACCTGGCTTGCTGGCACTCAGCAAATGCTAACCCCCTCGTGTCCCCCGCCACTTGGTAAGAGGTCTGGCCTGGGCCAGATTCCCAAGGGGATTTAAGGGTAGAGCTGAATCAATCTTTGTTGCACTCTGAGGCTGGGCTACCTGTGGTGTTCCAGCAACTTTTGGTGACAGGGATACTGGTAGGGTGGCCAGATAAAATATCATATACCCAGTTAAACTTAAACTTCAGATAAATGATGAATAATGTTTAGGGTAAGTGTGTCCTGTGCAATATTTGGCATATACTTATGCTAAAACATTATTCATCGTTTATCTGACTTTCGAATTCCAGTGGATGTGCTCTGTTTTTATTTGCTAAATCTGGCAACCCCGGGGTAGAGGCAAGTCCCATGGCATGACTTTTCTCCCCCATCCCTGATGTTTTAGTAAAGGTCATTTCTGAGCAGAACATGTTGGGCACATCTGACGGGAAAACCCGGCACTGGAAGGACACTGGGGGGTGTGGGGCTGCAAGGGGAGTCCCATCCAGTTGTCTTGGGGATGTGGGGGCAGGGAAGGGGGGAGGGATGAGGCTGATGATGGGTGATGCCTCCCCCAGCAGAAGGGCAGGAAGGCCCCTCTTCTCCTCACCCCTAACCCCGGGCACCTCTGGAGCTACAGTTGCCGTCATTGCCTGGCTCCTGAGCACTTGCTGCACAGCTTTAAGTCAGATAAGGTATTTAAAAGCAATGACCATTCTTTTGGATTCTATGGCATTATTTTTATTTTCCAAACTGGTATTAGCATGGTAACGAGGCTATAATACATCTAGCAAGCGAGTTGGAACTTAAAATATTTGCTTATTTTCACCCCTTTGAAAATGCTCAGCAGTTGAATTATTTAAACTAGAAAGAGATGGGAGAGTAAGAAGGGAGGGCTGCTGGCCCCAGGCACAGCCAGGGGAGGGTGCTAAATGTGGCTATCAAGAGATCAAAGACCCAAGGAGAGACTCCTTTGATCTGATGCTTGTCAGAGTTGCAATTTGATCTTGGAGACGCTGCACTTGGCCACTCCTCCCTTCTTCAGTGTTTCTTTTCTTCCTGGACACCTGGAAGTGCTAGACCCAGGCATGCCCTAGAAAAGGCCTGTGCGGCTATGGGAAATCCAAGTGTGCCTGCCCTGGGACACAAGGACATGATCACTCTGAAGGAAAACCCCTTTATAAACACAGTTGCTTTCACTCATTGTTTTCAAGGGGAAAAGAGGTAAATGTGAACCCCACCCCCACCCCGTTATATACCTGCAAATGCACGTCCCAGTGTGTGAGCCAGCATGACTCAAGCTGTGGTTTTAATGCTTTCCCTTTGATACAGATAAGAAAAGTACCAATTGGTTGGGACTAACTATGGGTTGTCTGGATTTTCCAAATGTTTGGGGGCAGAAAACCCACGGGTCTGTCAAATCTGAGCAATGGCTGCTTCATATCCAAGCCACATTCTACCCTTTCTGGTTTTGTGACTTTCATTTGCTGAACAACATGGGACTACACAGTCGCACTTACAGCCCTCCCAGCCTCCCAGTACTTGGAAAAGCTGCTTATGGTGACTTTTAAGATCTTATTTATGGCAACCCTCTAAGCAGCCTTAGTCTTATTCTGAGAATTATTTTACACATTTTGTATTCGGCCAGAAAGTTCAAGAATAATGGGTACATTTCTGCAGCTGAGCCAAATGTTTCCTCCCTATCAGTCTGTGCGTGATACAGAATGTCTTGTGGTTTTAATGTTTGTTTCCCTAACGGACAAGATTTGATATGTGTGTTTCCTAATCCTGAGCTATTGAAATATTGATTCTCATCCTGACCCGGCCTCCTGGGAACGGAGCCAGCATATTTGCATCTCTGGGCTCTGAATTTAGACCGTCTCCCTGCTGACCTAGCCTGTGAACACCAGGATGAGATTAGATTTGCTTGGGGGTGGGAAATGTAAATCCAAGTGAAATAGTTGTCTGGCCTCATTTCTATTTGACAGAACGGGCAGCCATTCCCAACATTTTTGTCCGGTGTTATCATGTGTTTACCCTGGTATCACTTTTTGCTTTTTTTTTTTTCTATTTGATTTTAATGTATAATATATAGGCTGTCTGGTGAAAACAAGAAAAAAAATCCTAGGTAAAGATTCATTTGAACTTCTGACTAGGATTTTCTGAAAGATGTAAAATATCTTGCAAGGAATTCTAGAAAGATGAATAATTTATACCACATCAAAAATGTGTCCTGACATGGAAAAATATTAGAGGCCTTTCTATTACTTTTGTGACCTTTGAATGTAGATAAAAGATGGTTTGGAACCATGCTGTCACAACCTGCTGCTGGGCATGGCATCTAATAGGCCATAATTCCATCCCACTGGAAGATGAGGAGGTAGGGAATATGTGTGCCAAGTGATGACTTATCATCCATTAGTCCAACCTCTTCAGATCCTGACAATATTTAGGAAATGGAACAAAGGTGAACCCAGAGGAGACTAATAGACCTTCCCATAACATGCTTAATGTCTACTAAATATTCTCAACTCCCTTTCTTCACCCTATCTCTTCTACCATTTCCCTAGATTGGGCCAACACAATAGTCAATAGTTCACCTGCCCCAGAGTGACAACCTCCTAATTGGCCTCCCTTCCAATATTCATCCTCTGTACTAAGGCCAGACTGAGGTTTTGAAAATACCTACCTGTGTACAACCCTCTAGGGCTCCCTGTTACCCAGAGTCCCATGTCCTTACTTAACATATATAGTCATTTATCACCTGACCCCTCTCCCTCTGCAGACTTGGCTTCCTTCCAACCTCATCTTGAACTTCACCTTCTAGAAATACTGCAATGCTATTTTCCACCTTTGCTTTTGCTCATGTAGTTTATTTTTCTTGGAGGTTCATTTCTTTCTCTTTCCCCACATTTTTCCTCCTTTGCAACTGCCCTCAAGCATGTCTCCTCCTGGAATCCTTCCAAATTGCCTTCTCTTCTTTCTACTCCTTTAGCAGCACCTGCGTTTGCTCCCATCACTGCCCTCACCACGTTGACCAACCCATTGGCCCATCTCCTGACTACCCTGCAAACCCCCTGAGAGTAGAAATATGCCTTATTCACTGTGATATCCAAGTGACTTAGTGCATAAACCAGAGAAGGTGCTTATGCACTTCTCTTGAATTTATTCAAATATTTAGTATTTTTGGAACTAAATTCAAGAGAAGATGCTGAGAGTAGAAACAGGAATAATAAGGGCAAGAAGAAATGGGCATTGGTGACATTCTGATTCTGGTAACAACCCTTTGAGGAAAGATTATTATCTCCCTTTTACTGATGAGGAAACTGAGGTCTTAGCAATTAAGAGTTTGTCCATGAGTCACAGATAGCAAATGGAAGAACAATAGTTTGGCTGTGAGCACCTCCAGGAAAGGATCAGTATGGATCAATAAGTGTCTATGGAATTGAACTGGTTACCAGAATGCCTGCAAGCATTACTCTGGAGTGGGTTCATTGTCAGACCACATGTAGGAAGAGGTTCTCTAAAACCCATCTAGTTTGTCTTCTTCTTTGTGTAGGGTTTTCATCTTAATAGCACCAACTTGACATAGTGAAATTAGGTAGCAGTCTCCTGGATTTAAAAAAATTATCTGTTAATCCATTCAGCAAGTATTTATTGAGTATTTAATATATATCAGGCACTGTGCACATGGGGATGTGACTTAAACCAAGAAAACCTGCTCCAGTGAAGCTTTTGTGGGAAATAATCTGCCTAAAAAGATTCCTCTAACAATGTGGAATGCACTAACCATTGACTCACCAGTGAATAAGATATTTTATCAACTGGACTCATATAAATCATGCACACTGGTAGGCACTGATAGCTAAAGCCAGAAACATTTATGAGTCACCAAGGAGTTCCTGGATCTTTTAGGTTTGTTAGTTGCAACAGAAAGAACTATAAGCGTAAAAGAAAATTAATGAATTCATTAAGAAAATTAATGTCCTAGTGGCTCAGAGAACCACTAGGACAGCTGGAGGACCAGGCTTGGGAATTGGGCAGAAACGAAGGGAAGCAACACCTCTGATTCTTGGCTAACACTCTGCTGCAGAATGGGCCAGTGAGGACACTGCTGTGCCTCTGGTCCTCACCAGTCACTGTGCCCTGCCCAGCTGGTGGTGCTGGACTCAGGTGTTGCTAGTACCATTGGCACCACCAAAAAATAATTACTCTCTGTTCTCACATCCTAATGTCACTAGCTCCTGTTCCTTATGGGTACGTATAATTGGTGAGCCCTATGCACACATGAGTTTTGTCCTGGCTGCAAGGGACACAGGGAATGTGGGTAGCCTGCTCTGTGGCCACTATAGAGGATAGGGGCTCTGCCTTCCCAGAAGACTTCTATGTAGGGGAATTCTCCAAATATAGGAAGGGCATCTGGACAGCCAAAAACATGGCCAATATTCATCGCAGTCACAACAGATTCTTTTTCTTTTAATCTTAGGATTGAAATATTTCACCAATGGCCACATTGTACAATATGAGAACAAATAAATATTTACTTTTCCCTAACTCTAATTGAATTCCCAAACTGCCTTTGGTGATTAGATCCACCTAATTTTATAGAAATAGTTTCTATAGAAAATGTTTTATAGAAATAATGATCAAAGTTTAAACACATGCCTTTCTTTCTGGAAGTAATAAAAAAATGGAAAAAAAAAGGAAAATAATATATTGTGACAGTATCTTCCTTCCTTCCTTCCTTCCTTCCTTCCTTCCTTCCTTCCTTCCTTCCTTCTTCCTTCCTTCCTTCCTTCCTTCCTTCCTTCCTTCCTTCCTTCCTTCCTTCCTTCCTTCCTTCCACAAATGCTTATTAAGTGCCTACTATAGGCTAGGCACTGTGCTTCGTACTAAAAAAATCAAAGATAAATAAATAAGACACGTCTTTACCATCAAGTTTTCTCCAATATCATGGTGGGGGGAGAGCCAGACATGAAACAGATAATTGCCCTGAAATATTAGTGGTGCTAGGATAGAAATCTGCACAGGGTTCATTTGGGACGGAAAAGCTAGAGTGCTCCCTGTGGAATTTAGACATTAGAAAAAGCTTCATAGGGAAGATGATAGAGTCTTCAAAGCTGTAAGTGGTCACCAGGCTGGAAGCTGATGGACATTCCCAGGGCAGGCCACTCATGTTGACAGAATGGGGGCACGCACAGGAAGTGACTAGTTAAAGGACCTCTGAGGGCTGGGGATGGCCGGACACAGAGTCTGGGGAGGAGGCGGGTGGACCCTGAGAACCAGGGCCTGGGTAAGAGAGTGTGAGAAGACATCCGAGAGGCCCGTGTTGCAGGCACGGGAGGATTGGAGCATATCTGGATGGCCTAGAGAGTCATAGAAGGGAATAAAATGATCAGATTTATATTTTCAAACGATCTCTTTTTTTTAGGATCTTAGAGATGGCACCTCAAAAAGAAAAAGTCTCTTTATTTAGTGGCAGTGAGGGCTTTTGGAATGGGATCAAAACCCAGCGAACCACTTAGTCCAGGCAGAAGATGAGAGGATCCTAAAGTGCCGCAGTAGCAGTGGCAAGGGAAAAGAGGAGATAAAATGATTTTTCAGGAGTTGGAATCTGTAGGACTTTGTATGGCTGAGAGGAAGGGCTGGTGGCGCCATTCCCTAAATGGAGAACAGGGGAGGAGTAACAGGATTGATTTTGTTTGGGGAGAGGAGGCTGTTTGGGTGGAGATGAGATGACACATTAGGTTTTGACCATATTGATTTGAAATGCCTGTGGATTATCCACGTAGAGACGTAGCATTGCTGGTTGGATGTAAGCAACTGGAACTTAGGAGAAAGATGCAGGATTAGGGTCAAAAATAAAAATATTCAGCTCTGTAGTTATCTTACAAAAAAACCTTTAGGCTCTCTTAGTGACTAGAAGAAACCTAATAATATATGTCCCAAAGTATGAAACTGGAAAATTCAGGCTTAGTCTCTAAATTCTGAAGTAGGAGCTAAAATTTGCACCCTCCTAAATCTCAGACTTGCACTTAGGAGGAGTTGCAAGGTTTCTTGTTGTTGTTCTCTTTTTTTGAGACAGAGTCTCTCTCTCTCTGTTGCCCTGGCTAGAGTGTAGTAGCATCGTCATTGCTCACTGCAATCTCAAACTCCTGGGCTCAAGCAATCCTCCTGCCTCAGCCTCCCAAGTAGCTGGGACTACAGGCATGTGCCACCACACCTGGCTAATTTTCCTATTTTTAGTAGAGATGGGGTCTTGCTCTTGCTCAGGCTGGTCTCGAACTCCTGAGCTCAAGCGATCCTCCTGCCTCAGCCTCTCAGAGTGCTGGGATTACAGGTGAGAGCCACTGCACCAGGCTGCCAGGCCGAGTTGCAAGTTTTAACAATGGAAAAGACACCGGGATGTTGGTCCATTCTGTGTCTTTCTGCACAAATTCAACCCACTGCTTACTTTGTGATGGGGGTAGATTAATCTGGACTTAATTAGTTCTTCTGTGCAAAATGAAAATTAAATGATCTCTTTCGCTTCTAAATTATTTTGAATGACTGGAATCCCACCCTGGGTATAAATGAAGCCACATCCACTTGTTTTTCAAATTAAACCTGACTTGAGCTTTCAGAGATTGGCAGGGTATCCAGTCTCTCTCTCTAAGTTATCCAGATGACTTAGTTCAGGTAATAAACACCTTTAAAGAAAATAACTGTGACCAGTCCACTAGGCAGCCCACCTGAGGCTACTTTTGCCTTTGTCACTGCCTCAATGAATACCCACCTACACGGTGACAGTTCTGTGCATTCCTCCTCTCCTGTGACAGTGCCATTGCTGTCCCAGATCTTTGCGGTGAGCAGCTCTTCAGGGGAATGTGGTAATTTACTCCTATGGCCCTTGGTTTGCATGTCTTTGTTCAGCCGTGTCCTCCCAACACTTGTCCCACGGCCAGTCCTGCAGGACCGTACACCAGAACCACCTCTCCATCACTCCCCTGTTGTGGAATTGGGGGTACATTTCTAGACACCACCCTTGACATCATGGTAAGTTCCCCTTTGGGGACACTTGGGGTCTTCTCCTGCTGGCAGACCTTGGTCAGTCCACTCCAACCCACCAGAGAGTAACAGAACTTATTTATTTACATTAATGTTATTCTTTCCAGAGCAAGAGAAACCTCCAAGAGGACTTGCTATCTCTAGAATGGAGAAGTAGCCGGCAAATTTTAAATGGCTGCCTTCTTTCGTTTAACATCAAAAGGTAAAAATTCTGGTCAGGTGCAGTGGCTCACACCTGTAATCCTAGCACTCTGGGAGGCCAAGATAGGAGGATGGCTTGAGCTTAGGAGTTCAAGACCAGCCTGAGTAAGAGCGAGACCCGTCTCTACCAAAAATAGAAAAATTAGCTGGATGTGGTAGTGGTGCATGCCTGAGGCCCAGCTACTCGGGAGGCTGAGGCAGGAGGATGGCTTGAGCCCAGGAGTTGGAGGTTGCAGTGAGCTATGATGATGCTACTGCACTCTACCTGGGGCGACAGAGTGAGACTCTGTCTCAAATAAATAAATAAATATTTAAAAAAATATATAAAAGTTGAAAAATTCTGATTAACCACAGTAAGAGAAAGGAAGACAAGAAAGGAGGGATGAGGAAATCCTACTCTGAGAAGTAAAACTTGTCAGTGAGCTTCCCATTAAGTAGAGACAGTCACTGGTTGGAAATCATCTGCCAGGATCCAACTTTTCAACCGAGTCTGTGGGAAGATCTTGTGGCATGTGGGTGGGGAGGTGTCCATCTTCATGACAAATAGGATGGGCAGTGGTCACCACCATCCACCCAGCCATCGCACAGCCACATATGGTGGCCACATGCCGAGAGCAGCTCTTCCTGCTTTCTCCCCCCTTGGATATAAAAGTGAGGCCAACCACAGACTGCCCAGAGGGCTGGGGGTGAGAATGTCCACACCGCAGCATCACAGGAGGGTGGCTGGAGCTGAGCGATTTTCAAAGAAGAGAAAGGGCAGCTTTGCAAGGCAGCGTGGAGAGAGCAAGCTGGGGTGATGCATAGCAAGGCAAAACAACCTAGAAAAACATCACCATTGCTTGCACAATCATCCTCTGAGCATGTGTCATCGAGCATGAGACCATCCTTACCTGGCAGTAATGCAGCTGAAATCCGTCATTTAAGGAGTTTCTCACTATTACTGAGCCCAACATGGCCTTTAACAGATAACCATTCCATAACAAAAATACTGACATAATAGCCTGACGTGCAGGAAAATTTTATTTACTTTATAATCAGATGAAAAGGTTGTGGGGACAGAGCCAGAGAATTGGCTTGTATTGGATGTTTTTTGGTGCCTTAAATTTAAACAGCTGGATTTTTTCTTCTTTTTTTTTTTTTAATACAGTAACTACACTATCCTATTCAACTTTTTGAAATGAAGGATTTGGGTTTTATGGGGAAATCTACATTTCATCTTAAAGCTGGAAAACAATATATGTATATTTTTTTAACTTTGTTATTTTCTAACGCTGAGTTCTTTGAGAATCAGGATCCTGTTTTTGCTTCTTGTTCATCTTGCATGTCGGGCAAATCATAAAGACAGAGCCCAGCAGACTGACTTCAGCCAAGACAGAGTGGTTTAAGGAATGTGAAATAGACAACTCATAGTTTCAGGGCCCTACATCCCATCAGATGCAAACCCAAGAAGGTGACTTGCTGATCCCTGGTTTCTTAATTAGAAGTTCTCTGGAATAAACCAAGTCAAGAGAAAAGGTACACTTTTATAACTAGTGGTGGCTGTAATTAAAGTTATTAGTTAAGGAAGGGCTGTTACTCAGGGCAAAACAATCAGAAGGAAGTTTTAGCAATTAGGTCAAATTCACTGCGGTGGTGAGTTATTTTCCTCTCTTTCTGGAAAACAAAACAACCTCGGGCGAGTGTCTGTACTTCTCAAAGAGCATCTTGACTCTGCAGTGAGTGGAGAGCACACAGTGAACACAGTGAACTGTGCTGTCGACTCTATCAGGAGTTTCATTATGAAAGCTGTTAGTGATGATACAAAAGCTGGCACGCTTTCAGTTCATATTGACAAAATCCATGACATCGGCAGGGCCGATGTTTGTTCAATACTAAGAAGACATGCTAGAGGCATTTAGGGGAAAAGGCTGACAAAGGAAACTTGCAGTCCAGAACTGGATGTTCTGTATGAATGTAAGCAGAGCTGATCGTTTGAAATTCCACGTGCCTTTTCCTCTCCTGTAAGTTATGTAAGCAGAGGTGGTTCTCTCCTAATGGAGCGATCACAAGGGAACACTGGTTTAGGAGTTGGGAGACTGGGCTCTCTGGTCCATGGAGCTGCAACCAACGTGCTGTGTGGTTTGGGACAGTGGATGGGACTTTGTGAGTTTCCGTATCCGGACTATATGTACCTTAAATGCAGTCCAGTCTCAAAAATACAATGAACAGACGTTTCCTATGCAGCATTTTCCTTTGGGGAAGATGTGTCTGGGTAGGAGTGCATTGCCCGAGGGCACAACCTCTGCACTGGGTGGGCTGAGTGAGAGAGAATCCCTCCCTCTCTGGCTGCTGCGGGGTCTGGGCAAAGACGGGTGAGGAGTCTGAGCGGAAACGGTGTTGGGCGTTGTCCTGTGTAGGCAAATCCCAAAGACAGACCTTCCCCAGGACAAAGCTTCTAAAGTTCCCTCGTTAAGCTTTCTTCTTCCTTAGGGCTTAGTGCCTTTCTTCTCTCTGTCCCCGTCTCCCCCAGAGCTCGTCCCTTTGGAGCCACCATGAGCCTCTTCCTCACGCTGCCAGCAAGCACACAGTGTTTGTGAAATTGCGTAGACAAGTGGAAAAGGAAGAATGAATGTTCTTTTTAGACCCAGTCTGCCTCCACCCCCTTCTCCCTTTCTCCCCTAGGGAGGCCACAGCCGGTTCATTCCCAGCTAGGGCTGGCCCAGCGCAGGAGCCACTAGAGAAAAACGGAAGGGAGAGAGAAGGGGCCCCTCACAGGTGGCCCTGGGAGGGAAGGGGGATGCACTCATGGTATTTCAACACAGTGATGCACCACCTCATACATGAGTTCACAGCATGTTTTCTTGAGGCCTTTTGTATCGGTCAGTATTTGAGCATCTTTAGTGACCTAAGCTCTAAATTTAATCCTGACGTATGTTGGACCCTTTCAAAGTCTGGTTTGGTAAAAGGGAAAAAAGTTGACTCCCAAAGATGAGTTCATAGATTTGATTAAGAAATTCAAAATACATTTAAATAATCTCACTTCCCTTAGTGTATAGGTGAGTTCATAGATTTGATTAAGAAATTCAAAATACATTTAAATAATCTCACTTCCCTTAGTGTATAGGAGCAGGGATATTGTGTGCTTGGAAGAAGTGGCTAGATGGCATATTAAAAAAAAACTCCAATGAAAAGGAGAGGGAGGAGAGAGACCCCATAAGTGACATGGAAGGGCCCCAGGACATGCTTGGGAAAGCCTTAAAAGCAGGAGTGGAAGAAGCGGATAATAATGACCGGGGATGAGCAGAGTTGCAGGAACTGAGCTCAGAAAGTGCAGAGGGAGATGGAAGCTCACTCTCGGGAGCCAAAGGTGCCTTGAAGTAGGTAAGTGCACAATCCCAGGACTAACTTCTATGCCAGAGGCATAGGAAGGGACTCCATTGCTTCTGAACAGTGCCAATCTGAGTAGCGTGAGACCCTGTTGGTTATCTATCTCTAGTTCTCCAGTTTACACCTCACTCTTGCTCCATACGATGGTCTAGCTCAGTTGAATTGACTAAATGCAAAGAGGAGGAAAGCTAGTGAAAATCTGTCACCATATTTTTGGTTTGTTTGTCTTTTTGAGACTGGGGGGGGTCTCACTGTGTTGCCCAGGCTGGTCTTGAACTCCTGGGCTCAAGTGATCCTCCTATCTCAGTCTCCTGAGAACTGGGACTACAGGCCACTGTGCCCCGCTTGAAATCGTATTTTTGACAAGAAGTTGTAGAACTTCCCGGTACATGTACAATCTCTCTATTTCCATGAGTTTTTTCTTTCAAGCCCCTGTCATACTCCAATTATATCTTTTCCCTGCTCAAAATCGAGTATGTCTCTTTCATGTCTATGGAATAAAGTGCAGACATCTCAGCCTGGTTCTTGTAAAGGCTCCTAATTACCTCCTAATTACCACACATGTGCTAGACAAACTCAAAAAGAGAGCAAACTGTATTGGATACTATTCATCATTTATCCAGCACCCAGCTTTTTTCCTCATTCCTTTATCCTACAAGAACCCTTATTGTCTTCAGATATCCACTTATCCCACACATAGAAATACATCTTAGGGGGAAAGGGAGGCTGTGATTGGTCTAAGACTAATCCAAAACCACTTGTTATGGATTGGTTCAGGAATGTGCTGGAACTCAGTTCTGGCCAATGAAACAGGAGAAGTGTGTTGGAAGCCTTCTGTAAAAATTTCCTTGCTCTTGAGAGAGTCACAGGGAGAGGCAAAGTCTGTCTTTGGATGTTGCTGTGTTCGACTTTGATTCCTGGAAGTAAGCCAAACCCAAGGACGGACCAGCGGAGAGAGGGGAAGAACCTGCGACCTTCATGCCATTCCCAAGCTGCTGCAGCGACTGACTCACGAACCCGCCTTACCTCTGGAGATCCTGTTAGATGCTATCACAAAATTCCTCATTTTAAATCAATTAAATGAGCATTTCAACTACTTTCAGCCAAAAGCATTTCACACAATACCACTTCACTCTTGCTTTGTGTTTGAGCTGTTTCCCACGTGCATCTTCACCTTGCAGCGTCCCCGGCCAACACACCTATTCGTCTCTGTCAATGCCCGGGTAGCTTCCTCCCTGTGCCCAGCTACTGAAACAGTAGCCATGAAAAACCTCACTAAGACATCATTGCCACCAAGCTACTTTCAATTCTCCTCTGCCAGAAAGTTTTCCCACTTTTGAATTCCACAGCCCTTTACTTGTATTATCTCTTAGGCATTTTGTATATTCTTGTTTGCATCACAGTTATTTATGTGAATGTCATGTCTTTTTTTCTAACTGGAAAGTTCTGGAAAATATGGGTCATATTATACATATCTTTGTATTCACCCTCCACCTAGAATAGTGCTCTGTGTTTCACATCAAGCACTCACTTTGTTGAAGGGAATCAGCTATTACTTGACTGATGTATCACCCACCCTCTGAGAACTCAGCAAAAACTAATTGGTGTAACAATGAAAGTAAAAATACTAATTATGCAGTCGATTTTTAAAAATGTCACTTCCGTGTGAGAAAAGTACGAAAATGGAGTTTTAACAATATGATCCCTCTGGGAGGTTGGTTTGAATGAAATTTAATAACAATTGAATTACATTGTAAACAATAGTATTGATTGCCTGGGAAAGCTCTTTGCATTTAAAATGTAAGAGCAAATCATCTGGAGAGCCTGACTGTGGTTTTCAGTGGAGTGAAACACTCAGATGCCCAAATTTCAAGAGCAAAATCACAACAAAATGGGAAGAAAAGAGTGCAGAAATTGTGCTCCCAACTTATTTGATGAAATATTGGCTGATAATATTTATAACACTGTGATGAACCTAATGAATTTGGGAATTGCCATCTTGGTATGAGACCAAGATTATATTTTTACACTGTGACGCAGCAATAAAATTCTGATTCTTCACTCTCCAAAATCATGGGTTATGAGGCTCGCGTTTCTCTTCTATAGAGTCTTTTTAAAACAATGACATTATTCACTGATCTCTGACCTACGTCTCACTAAAAGAATACAATTGAGGTTGGAGAGACATTTTAACTTCATCACATTTTATTTATTTTGATTTAAAATATGTTACACATGCAGAAAATCACAGAACATAATATTACAGCCACTTCATACACCCGGCATCCTGATTCAACATGGCACTATTTTTGCCACAGTGGCTTTCAATTTTCTTTAGCAAGATAAAATATTACAGATAGAATTGGCACCTCTCTGTCATCCTAGTCCTTTTTTCTCCTCCCAGAGGTAAGCACTGTTCTGAAGTTGGTATAACTTCATGTCCATGTTTTCTTTTGCTGTGTAAGATGAATGCGTCAAGCATACATAGCGTTGCTTTGTGTAGCAGCATAGCGCAATTTGAGCTGGTCTACGCAGATGCACAGTCCAGCCCTATCACTTGCTAGCTGTGTCCCGGGGCAAATTACCTAACTTTTCTGCACCTTGGTTCTCTTGTTTGTAAAATGGTGACAATTATACCTTACTTCACAAAGGTTTTATGATGATTAAATGAGATAAAACACAGAAAGTCTTTAACTTCATGCCTGGCAAATAGAAAGAACTATGTGTTTGCTCTGGTGATGATGATGATGATGGTGGTGATTATTTCAATGTACACAGGTGGCATCATACTGTAATATTCTTTTACAACATACTTTGGTGAGATTTATCAGTACAGCTACATGTGGATCTAGTTCCTTCATCTAATTACTACTTAGTAATTATCACTATTATTTGAATAAGCCACACTTTATATATCCATTCCACTATTGATTCCCTATGCTGTTTATGAATTTTAGCTGTTAAAAACTTACAAAACAAAACAAACAAAAAAACCTTTCAGTGGTTATCTTTGTGCTTATCTTTATTGTCTTTATTTTACTCTCACATTTTAATAAGAATTCAGCTGGGTATAGAATTCTTGACTCAAAGTTATCTCCCTTTATAACACTGGAGCTAATCTGATTCTTATTCCTTTGTAGATTTATATGTTTTTTTTTCCTTAAAGCTCTTAGGATTTTCTTTGAAATTTTTCCACAGCATGTCTGGTAAAAGGTTATTTTGTAAAAAAGTTATTTACCCTTTTCATCATTCTATAACTGCTTTCAGACTGAGAACTAACGTTTTTCTTCAAAATTGAGAAAAATTTCTCAATTATTTTCTGAAATATTGACTCTACTTTAATCTCTTTGTTCAGTTAATTTAGAAATTCTATGAAAATGAGTTTTTTACTTCTGGATCCATTATTTACCTCAAGATTTATTTCATATTTTACATCTCATCCTTTCATTTATCCAGAATAAATTTCTATTCAAACTTTGAATTCACTAATTTGTAATTTGGTTACGTTCATTATGATTTCCTTGTGTTTTATTTTTAATTTAGAAAAAATTTACATAGAATGAAGTGTGCAGCTATTAAGTGCAAATCCAATGACTATATACACTTGTGTAAACAACACCCCAATCAAAAGTTACATTTTCATCACTATAAAAAATTCCCTTTTGCTCTATTGCCATTAACCCCCTTCAAGAGGCAAGCACTGTTCTGTCAAAATAGATGATTTTCACCATTCTCAAGCACCATTTAAGTGACATCATATGGTATGTGCTGACTTCTTTCATGTCTGACTTCTTTAGCACAGCATAATAATTTTGAGATTTATCCATGCTGTTGCAGGTTTAGTAGTTCTTTTCTTTATATTGCTTAGTAGTATTCAATTTTGTGAATATACCACCATTTATTTATTCATTCTTCTGTTGATAGACTTTAAAGTTGTTTCCAATTTGGGGTCATTATTTATAAAATTATGGTGAACATTCTTGTACAAGTATTTTTGTGGGTATATGTTCTTATTTTCTTGAGTATACCTTGAATGCAATCGCGGAGTCATACAGAGATGTGTTTGCAACTTTATGAGAAACTGGTGGTATTCATTTCCTTTTGTACAACTGAGTTTCCATCTGTTATCATTTCCCTCCAACCTGAAGAACTTCCTATAGCCTTTCTTAATGTGAGGTTCTGCTAGTTATGAATTCTTTTTCAGCTTTCTTTGATCCAGAAATTTATTTTAAAACTCATTTATTGAAGGCTATTTTCACTGACTGTAGAATTCTAGGTTGACAGTATTCTCTGACTGCTTTACAGATATTCCATTGTTTTCTGAACTTCATTATTTTTTATGAGCAGTCATTCATCATCCTTATCTTTGTTTCCTGCTGTATCACATGTCTTGTTTTCCTCTGAATGCTTTACAATTTTATCTTTTAACTTTGTTTCCAGCAGTTTGATTACTATGTAGGTATGTATGATTTTCTTGATTGATTGATGTCTTTTCACTGATTTTGAAAAATTCTTAGCTACTATTCTTTAAATTTTCCACCATTTTGTCTTCTGTCTTTTATCTTCATTTACAATATTCTAGGCTATATTGCCCTACAGGTCACTGAGACTTTGTTCATTTTTATTTCAAGTTTCTTTGTCTATCTTCATCAGTTTGGAAAGGGTCACTGAAACTTTCTTCTGTAGTGTCCAATCTTCTATGAAGACTTTCTAGGGATCTTCTATTTCATATTTTTCAATTCTACTATTTCCATTGGCTCTATTTCTTATAGTTTAACATTTTGACTGAGATTGCTCATGTCTTACTTCATATTTGTTCATATTTTATTATGTCCTTAAGCACATTTATAATAGGTGTTTTACAATTTTTGTCAGCTAATCTCAACAGCTGAGTCATTTCAGAGTCTGTTTCCATTTTTTTCCTCCTTGATTATGGATCATACCATCTGCTTCATTGCAGGTCTAGCAATTGTTTATTACTTGATAGACATTGTGGATGATACATTGTAGGGAGAATGGACTATGTTCTCTTCCTTTAAAGAGTGTTGATCTTTGGTTTGGTAGGCAGTTACATAATTGGTAGATCCAGTCAGACTTTGTTTTAGGATTTGTTAGTGTAATCTAGTTCCATTTTTTTCTGGGTATGGCCCTTTCTGGTTTTGACCCTTCAGGTGAGATTTTTCTAGGATTTTGATCTAACGCCTTACGTATTTAGCAAGAGTTCTTCACTCTGGCTGGGCCATGATCCCAATGTCTCTGCATGATCTCTCATATCTCTGTTCAGCTTGCAGCCTTTCAGCCATAGGCTCCCCTAAATCAAGCTCTGTCCATGTGTTTCCCAGGTATGCTTTTAAAATTTTTCAGGTCCTTAACATTTAAATTACTAAACAGAATAATAAGAAGCTTTCAAATATAGGGTGCTTTTTATAAAAAAATAAGGGGGGGTGTGGGGAATACTTAAATCTAACCTACAAAGGCAAGTTGATAATAATAGTGAAAAGAACTTTATTCTGCATTTTTCTACTTGTGCCTCTAAGACCATTGCCTATTAAAGACCGAGTTGATATTGTGAATGAAAAAAATTTAGAATCCTAGCTCTGCCACTTATGAAGCAAGTGATCCTGTTTGAGTCACTTACCCTCTCTGACGTTTAGTAACCATCTCTGTAAAACAGGCTTGGGAATCACTGCTACCCTGCAAGGTAAATGTGAGGGTCAAGTGCGGTGATGGGTGGGGACGTGTATTATAAAAAGTAAGTCATTGGTCAATGGTGGTGGCTATTCTGTATTACCTGTGGTCCCCAAGGACCACACAGATGACATGGGATGCCCCCTGTTTAGGAATGGGCTGTGGGAAGATCCTCTTTTGGCCTTGTTGTCACTGCCCACCCCTGGATTCACTGTCCCGGCTATGGGGGAGTACTTCCTGAGGGTCCTGTTTTTGTATGGGGAAGCATGAAAGGGAAAAATGACCCACTCTTTTCTGCAGAGAGAGGAAAAAAGGAAAAGGGCAGAGACAAATTATTTGTCCCTGAGTAGAAAAGGAGGAGAGAAACGTAAAGGACAGTCACTACTGGAGAGAGGGACTGCAGCAAAGACAGGGTGCTTGCGCCGCCTCCAAAAGCCTTGTTAGGACTGTTTCTTTGCTTTCCCCAAAGAAACGGTGGGATATTTATTAACCCTCCCATTCGATTGCCTTAGGGTTTGAATAAATTTCAGCAGGCAGTCCTGGAAACAGATGCACTCTGGATTTTCAAAAAAATTTTACAGAGATTTTGTAACATGACCCCCACCTTTCTCTTTCTACCCAGATCCTTTAAATACCTCCAACTAGCTCAGCCTTGAAATGCCAAAACATATGGCGGTAATGCGCATGAAGGATTCTATGTGGGTAGGGGGCTTTTAGATGGCTGAAGAGTGGTGATCAAGCCTCAGAATACATAGCAGAGGAAAGCAGCTCTCCTGGTTTGGAAAGCCATGAAAATGTCTCCAGAATGGTCTTTGACGAGCAGTCAGCAGAGCATCCGGTTGAGCGTTAGATGCTCAGGGCTGCTCTGACACCGGGCAATAAGAATAAGAGAGCGTCCCAAGCAATTTCAGAGTTGAAACTGTCTTAGAAAAATTCAAGAAAGCTTATCCTTGGCTAGGTGGCCCCTGTTTTACACGCACGCAGACATAGTAATTAAACAAATGTACACATGTGCCCTCAACCTGAGGCTCTGGGTAATAAAACTACTACGTATCATAACTAAGATGTAAGCACATTTACTTGCACTAATTTAACTTATGTTTCAGATAATGGGTCAGCGAAGTTCCTGGAATTCAGCTCTTCTCATTTTTTTTTTCCCCTCTGTATTTAAGTCATAAGTTCATCTAGGGGTTTCAGTATTTTGGGAGATCTAAGATATACCTAAAATAGAGGCAAAGAAAAGCCCTCTCTATTTATAATAAGAGCAGAGCATGTTTAACGTTTCAGCTCAAACACACTCCAGACAGCTAAAGGAGAGGTTGGGATGGTAGGCAGCTGTCTGTTGGTAGCATGATACTTACAACCCCTTCTCTTTTTGTTTGTAATGTTGCCTGTTTCACTGGTAGCCTGGTTTGTTGTTTTTAGGAGAATCACTGCAAAGATAAAAATATGCTTCACTGTTGCTATTCTTTTGGCTTCCAGAATCCAGGAAACAGGCCTGCCTGCTTTTCCATTTGTCTCCCTTGGGAGACACAAAATTGATTTATTCAGTTGGACTAGCTTGGGTTGATGCAAAGAAGGCAGATACTATTAAAAAATAGTGATGGAAAAAGGATTTAAAAAAAGAAAACAAGATGGCAGGAGAAAAAAAATAAGGAGGAAGTGAAGATGATGATTGATGTTAATGATGCAGCTTTAACGGAGACTTTTAAAGGCTGCAAAACATTGAGAAATCAAATTAATGGCCTGGAAAATAAACTCAGATTAAGAAATGTCAGGTTGGAGGATAATCTTGATGAGGTAGAAGTAAGAGAAACAGTGACCTTTCCCCTCTCCTCCCTCCACATACAATGTTGCAAAACTGCTCTGGATGAATAATTTTTAATTCCTTCCACAAGCCATATTTTCATTCCCCCAAAGCTTGAGGCAGTGACAGCAGTCCTTACTTTACATGTGGGATGAGAAATTCTTGCAAGGAAAAGGCAAATATCTTAATTTCTTCTGGCCTCTGATGGCTTTTTGTTTCTCTAGGGAAGCTGACCAAGCCACCCACTTTGATTGTTTTCTAAAATATAGGGCTTCAATGTACGTTGTTAGGAGTTCAAAACATTATGGAGAGAAATGCTTATCTGGTTGACTCCAATTATCATATTTAATATATAAAATCCCTTGGATTATTATCTTAGTCAGTATTTTGTCTAGATTGTGCTGAGTCAAAAGACTTTTTGAATAGCAAAGAGGAAAGTGTTTTAGAGAGGAAATGAGATGCAAAACATTTTCTTTCTTCCTGATCGTACCTGGAGATTCCGAGAATCTGTTCTGGAATGTTCCAGAATCCACAAAATCTAGTCACAGTCATGTGTGGTGTTTTATTGATGGGGTTGGACATGGCAAATAATTATTACCCTAGTAATAGATAACAGCAATTGAACATTTACTCTATTGCCAGACATTGTTATAAGTGCCTTATATAAATAAATTCAGTTAGTCTTCACTACAATTGAGAGAGGTAGGTATTATTATTATCTCCATTTTAAAGGTGAGCAAAGTGAGTGGCAGTAGAGTTACGTCATTGCCTGAGGTCACACAGCTATGCCAAGAGAAGCAGGATTCACATCCGAGCTATTCTGGCTTTAAATCCACACTTTCAACCACAATACTGCAGTTCTGTGTTATATAAAGACACTAAGATTTAAAAAAAGAATCCATTTCTGGCCATTTTTGGAAAAATATATTTATTGAACCTAGGAATAGTTATTTTAGCAATAGGAAGTCTCTTTTCTGTTACCCATTCATTTTATAAAATAGGTTTAAATACAAAACAGGCCAGAATCTTTGTACTGCCAAAAAAAAAAAAAAAAAAGAGAGAAAAAAAGTATAGTAAGGTGTGGAGAGAAAAAGAGAAGCACATATTCAGGAGGGACTTTGTATTACCTCCCTGGTTTGAATGGGAATGACTTTGGTGTATTCCCTTTTAAACATTTGGAGATGAAATGTGAATAACTGACTTTTAAAAATCAATTTTAATGTATTTCCTTTGACATAATGATCAGTTTAAATTACTCAGCAGCAGGGAATGATACAACAAATGTTTTAGTTAAGAGCACAGAAGAAAGGATCTCTTTTGAACCGTGCAAGTCAGAAGGTGTGAGAAGCTCCTGAGTTATCAGAGGCAGAGTCGGCCTTAGAAGAAAAGACTGATTTGGCTGATACACCCATGAGAGCAATAGGAAGTGCGCTATCTTTTGACATTACGGGCATCTCGACACCATGGGGTTAGAAACAGCATCTATCTCTTCCATCCAAAGGATAACTTAAGCAGCCTCTCAAGATGGTCAAAGAGGCTATAAACTGGCTAGTGTTCCTTGAAGCACAGAGTGTGCAGTGTGGAGCAAAACAGAGCACAGTGCAAGAGATTCGCCCCCCAAATGAAGCAGAGGGTTGTGCACAATCAGGAAATCAGAAAACAGACCAAAGGATGGCCATTTCCAACCCAGTTACTATTATACCTGTCACCTCTTTCTTCCTGTTTCACGAGGTATGATGTTTGACTCAAAAATGGAAGAAAATGTCCTTGTGATTTGAGAGCACTAATTGGTAAGAAGAAAGTAAACTGAAGTAACAGTGATTAAGAATTAAGAAAAAAAATATGAAAAGCCATGGAATTCCATAAAAGCTCAACAGCAATAGCTGTACATCTTGGATACTATCACTTTCTAAAATCAAAGGAAGCCTTTAGCTTAGACTTCTATTTTCTGTATTGATATTAGGGAAAAGTAACTTTTGTAATTTTTTTCTGGCTACATGAAAAAAAATTCTTTAAAATTTTGCATGAGGAGCGATGGCTCAAGCAACTTTAGGTGTTATCTCTTTTGCAAGAAGAGTGTGTCCTTGTAATTTTATTAATTAATTTATTTGTTATAGCATGGTTTAAACTTATGTTGGATGAAAATGTGGCCATAACAATGATTATTACAGTGGTTGAAGAATCCAGCTTTTGTGTTTGGAGGCCCAGACAAAATAGGTACACAAATAGCAGATATTGCTATTTGAGAAATGGGGACAGCACTTCTAAGAGTTTTGTATTAGTGAAGATTAATGAGATGATGATGTTTATCATGATTCAAGGTGCTGCAATGTGCAAGACATTAATGGGTTTTTTTTTGTTTTGTTTTGTTTTTTTGAGACAGAGTCTCCCTGTGTTGCCTAGGCTAGAGTGCCATGGCGTCAGCCTAGCTCACAGCAACCTCAAACTCCTGGGCTCAGGTGATCCTCCTGCCTCAGCCTCCTGAGTAGCTGGTACTACAGGCATGCGCCACCATGCCTGGGTAATTTTTTCTATGTATATTTTTAGTTGGCCAGATAATTTATTTCTACTTTTAGTAGAAATGGGGTCTCACTCTTGCTCAGGCTGATCTCAAATTCTTGACCTTGAGCAATCCACCCACCTCGGCCTCCCAGAGTGCTAGGCTTACAGGCGTGAGCCACTGAGCCCGGCCAAGGCATTACTGTTATTTGTAATTGTTTAACACTTTGACTGTCACACTAGAAAAAAAAATTTTTTCCTTGGGCCCATGGTGTTTTATTACAAAAATAGAATAGAAACTTTGAAAACAAAATGATCCCTTCTAATTCAATGAAAAATTTGTTATTTTTATTGTTTTCTGTGCATGAGTCATATGCAACTTGAAAAATAGTTCTTTCAGCTTCCAAGATGAAGATGTGTGAGTTACATATGCTTCATGAGGCCCTGGGCTCAAAACTAGCATGAGTTAAATATAACTCACATGGCAGTTAATGTGTTAAATTATGAATTTATATATAGCAGCTCTTATTACAGATTACACATGAAGCTTCTCAAAGGCATTTTACTTCATGCTTTATGGTGTGGTGAAATTATGATCAATGTTACACAAATCCAAAGAAAGAGTAGAGATTAGGTTTCATGTGGGACATGAGATTTCAGGATAACCCACAGTTCTAATATGGCCCATATAATGCCAATTTATAACTTGGATAAAGAGTTAAAATGCTACTAAAGATTTATATTCTTTTCTTGCAAGGTATATTCTGTATGTATTTTCCAGACTTATGCACCTTATAATTTTATCATAAAATTAATACCTGTATTAGTCTGGGTTCATCAAAGAAACAGAACCGATGGGAGAAGTATATGAGGATGTGGACGTGGGGGGAGGGACAGATTTATTATGAGGAGTTGGCTCACGTGGTGATGGAGGGTGAAAGACCCAGGATCTGCTGTTTGCAAACTGGAGACCCCGGAAAGGTGGTGAGGTAATGCCAGCATGAGTCTGAAGACCTGGGAGCCAGGGGAACCTATGGTGTGAATCCCAGTACAGGGGCAGGAGACTGATGTCCCAGCTCAAGCAGGCAACAAGCAGGAAGGGAGCAAATCCAACATCCTCCACTTTTTGTTCTATGCAAGCCCTCCACGGATTGGACGGTGCCCACCCACACTGGGGAGGGAAATCTACTTTCCTGAGTCCACCCATGGAATCACTAACCTCGTCAAAAAATGGCCTCACAGACATGCCCAGGAATACTGTTTAATCTGGGCACACCATGGCCCAGTCAGGTTAACACATGAAGTTTACTATCATAATACCCATTCGTTAAAATTTAGAAAAGTACAGATAAATATAAATCTCTTTTAAAGAGTTGAGTATCTTGACCAATTTCACAAGTAGGGAGAGGTGGAAGTGAAATTATGAAACCAGGAAACTCTGATTTCAAAGCCAATTTGTTTTCACTATATCACAGTTTAGAGTTTAGCCAATTTAATATTTTGTGTTTTTTACTCAATATTGTGCAGAAGCATATTTGATGTTAAACTTTCTTCGGGGGAGGTATAGTATTTTACCAAGTACCCCAGCCAACAGTGGTTTTGAACATTCAAAAACTATATATCTTGTGGAACGTCAGTGTTCAGGGGACACTGGGATGTTTGTACTATGGTATCTGGGCCTTGCTGCACGCTCAGGTTTCTCCCTGGCAACCAGCTCCCCTCAGCCCTGTTTGGGTTTTGCATAGTCAGTGGGAGGGGGCAGTGACCACACCTGTCTTTATCTTTAGAAAGTCAAAGAACTGGGCCAGATGTGGTGGCTCTCGCCTGTAATCCTAGCACTTTGGGAAGCCAACGTGGCAGGATCGCTTCAGGCCAGGAATTCGAGACCAGCCTGAGCAACACGGCGAGACCTTGTTCTGTAAAAAACAGAAAAAATATTCAGGTGTGGTGGCATGTGCCTGTAGTCCCAGCTACTCAGGAGGCTGAAGCAGGAGGATCACTTGAGCCCAAGAGTTTGAGGTTGCTGTGGGCTATGATCATGCCACTGCCCTCAAGCCCAGGCAACAGAGCAAGACCCTGTCTCAAAAAGAAAAAAAAGAAAAGAAAAGAAAAGAAAGTCAGAGAACAGTTTAGCAGATTTTAGTTGGAAGGGAAAGAATTCCTGGGAGGAATATTTAAGTAACAAGATAAGAAAAAGAGAAATTTATTTCCCAGGGATGTCTGAAGGAAAAAAGAAGAAAATCTAAGCTAGCCAGCATGGTTAATTGTGTATTTGCACTAAGATGCTATATGTGGGTGTGTATTAGCTATTTCTAAACTTTAGATCTATAGGGAATGAAAAAAAGTAAAAAGATCTCTCCTCCCCCCAAAAGACTAATTCAACATAACACTCTCAAAAGCCAAAGCTGAGTAATGCCCAGGCTATTCTAGGACATGGATTTTACAATGACAGAATTGCAAAATCTTCAATTTTTCCCTAGATGTCCACTTTACCTTCCTCTACTGGTGCTCTGCTTTCTCCCAGGAAGCATGTTGGCTGTTCTTTTCTAATGCTATGTTTTCTGTACTCCCCAAGTTCTTTCCAGGAAACCATTCCACCCCAACAAAAATCCGAATGTTCCTTGTCATGCATACGCCTCAGATGTAGATTCCCTGTACAGTTACTGAAGTATCAGACTCATTTAACAGCTTGCAAATTAATTGCAAATTCAGTCTCAACCTCTCTGGCAAAGCTTTTGCAGCCAAGAGTTGCAGCTCAGATCCCGTGCCTTGAGTGGCCCCCCCACCCCTGCCCCACCCAGCAGCAGTAAGATGTTTCCCCTGCAGAAGCACATGTATTGCGCCATGCTGATAGTCACTTGTTTTAGCATTGGCTAATCACCAATATGTTCTGTTCAGTGAGATTCACAGATGCTGATTGCATTTATTGCATAAATTACTTCATTATTAAAATCAGGTCATTTGAGCCCCCAACCATTAACATGAAGGCTATTAACATAATTTCATAAGCTAATAAATCAAGCACAGGAAAAGAATTAAAGGGTTCTTAGTGATAAGTGTTTCTTCAGAGATTAAGGAACACAATTTTCTTATGCATATATTAACATTTTGTGAGTGGATTCATGCACGAGCAGTTTTTTCTCTTTGCATACATGACTACATGACTCACTGCATCTTCTCCGCGCTTGGCCTCTGAAGCTGGTTTTCAAAATTAAAGTTTTTTTTTTTCCACCCTTTCAAATAGCTGTAAAGCAATTTTCGACTGAACTCATTAGCTTTTTGTGATATGCACTACCTATAAAATTCTTATCTTTTGACATTTCTTAGACTGCGAAAGCTTTGGGGTGAGAAGAGGAGGCAAGGTAAAGTCGGAAGCAAAAATACCTTGGATTGGTTTTAGATAATGCAATTTTCATTCTAGGTGAATTTCAAATGTATGCCTGGTCTTAAGAGGTTCTAGTGAAGTTCTAATTATCTCTCTAATGACAACACATACTGAGGTTAACTGTTCTTATCAAATGGTGCATTAAAAATGGGTTTTATTCCCAGGCTAGATGTATGTAATAGACTGTGATACTGGCCTGAACACACAGAAATTGGTTCCCTCGTTCATTTCACTTACCAGATTGTGAAAGATTCTGGGGGTCGGAGCCATCATTATCCAGTGCAATGATGTTGCCTAGAAACGAAGATAAGTTCCAATGTAAATTAGACTATAACAACTTCATCCTTTGTGCAATTTGTATAATGTTTTTAGCAAATAGCAACTGATGGATCATAACTGAACTATGTGGAATGCTGTTAGCAGGCATTGTGTGTGATTTTATTGGTGAATTTGGGAGGCTGGTGGGACTGATGGTACTTTCTAGGAACAAGTGTAGTGACCACACCAACTTTCTTCTGCATTTCTTTAGTGACTATGAATATTCCACTGTATAAAGTTCACACTACCCCGGATCCTCTCACGTCTGCCTGTTTACAACCCTTCAACAGTTTCTCCTTGCTCTTAGAATAAAAAAAACAAAACAAAGCACTTTTTTAAACATGGCCTAGAAGCCTCACATGGTCTAGCCTGCCCTTGTTGGTCCACCCTCCTCTCCCAGTATTTTTTGCTATGCTGCTGCTTTTCATTCTTTCTAGGCACTGGTTTCTTTCCCACCACAGGGCCTTTGCACAGTCTTCCCTCTCTGATTCTAATGCTCGTCTCTGCTCTTTGAGCCCATTAACTCCTATTTGTTCTTCAGATCTCAGCTCAAGAGTCACTTCCTCAAGGAAGCTTCCCTTGATCTCTCTGATTAGGCCAAATCTTTCTTGACTGTGATAATACCATGTGTATCTCACTTATGTATTTATCATGGTTGCAATTTCAAGCTTTTTGGTGTGGTTATTTTTTTAAACTATTAACATGCTTACATGGTGAAAAATAAAAATGAAAGAGAAAGATATATACTAAACCAGCTAGCTTTGATTCCTTTTCTCTCTTTCCCCCTTACCCCTTTCTTTAGAGATAAACATTTTTTATTAGTTTCTTATTTATCTTTCTAGTATTTCTTGTTTTGCAAGGACAAATGCATATATATATGCATGTATATGTGTGTGTATATATGTATATATGTGTGTGTATATATTCTTGTTTTCCCCCTTTTAACATAAAAGATAACATACTTAATGCATATTTTATATCATGCTTTTTCCCCCTTACTAATACATCTGTTCTATATTAAGACATAAAGACACAAAGAACCCCTTCCTCTCTTTTTTTATGGCAGATTGTATTCCACTGTGTAACTGTTCTATTATTTATGGAACCAGTTCCTAAGCTGGCTGTTAGGTTGTTTTCAATCTTTTGCCATTGCGAATAATGCTGCAGTAATGGCCGCCTGTGTGTGCATTATTTCATGCCTGTGCAGGTTACATGCAGAGTAAATGCCCAGAAGCAGGATTGCTTTGCTGGGTCAGAGAATTAACACAGCCATCATTTCGGTAGGTAGTGCCATCTTACCCTCCCTGTGGGCAGGATTTCATCAACAAAACAGAGTCTGTTTCTCCACAGCTCGCCAGTGATGTCCAGCTTTTAACGTGGAGGTGAGACGTGGTCACCAGTGTTGTTTTAATGTGCATCTTTCTGATTTTGAGTGAGGTCGACTATCTTCTTATGCGCTTAAGGAGCACTTCTATTTTTTTGTTTCTGTGTGAGCTGCTGTTTGTGTTCCTTGTCCATTTTCTATGGGGTGCTTAATCTTTTTCTTCCTGTTATCTACATGTGTTTTATTAGGGAGATTAGCCATTTTTCCGTGACATGAGTTGCAAGTATTTCCCTCTGTTTGTTGTCTAATGACTTTCCATACCGTGTTCTTGGATACTTAATGTCTCTTTTCCCTGTTGGACACTAATATCAAGGACAAGAGGTCCCGCATCTCTTTCGCTGCCTCTGGGTCCCCAAGGCCATTGTTTCTTCATCTATAAAAAATGTGAAACATGTTATAGATGGTCTTTAGGGCGCCCTTCACCTCTGAAAGCCTGTCATTCTGTTTCTGTTCCTGCGTTTAGTCTACTGAAGGTCCCCCGCCGTACCCTCCCTCTGCATCTCTGAGCTTGGGCTGGGGGTGGCACGTGCACACTGGGGTATGTGGTAGCTAACACAGTGTTTCCTAAGAAGTGCCTAGAAGTGCTCCCTCGCATGAGTTTCCCACCTCATTTCCATTTGACATTTCACCACTGAGTGATGCATTCTCTCTTCTCATTCCCCACTGCCTTTGTTCGGGTCTTTGCCATCTCTTGTCTAGACTTAGGCTGGTCTTCAAGTTGGTCTGCCTGGGCCCTGTCTCTTCAACCTGCAGTCTATGTGCTGCCTCCAGACAGCATTTCTTATAGACTAGCCCTGCTCAGTGTATTTTCCCATCTAATTTTCTTGTATTGTCTATTTCCTTTATGATTAAAGTTCCAAGGCTCTCCATGAAAAGGCCTCAAACCACATTTTTGGTGGGGAGTGTCACTGTGTCCTCCCTGACACCCTCTGCTCCATCCCACAGACAAGTCACCATCATCTGTCTCTATCCTCTTCTCAGCCTGGTCCTTCCTGACATGCCCTTCTTCTATCTGGGTCCAATTCTACCTGGGAAGTATTACCCATTTCTCACCCTCTTCCTCCCAAACTGGGAGCAGACTGTGGTCTGAGGGCCCTTAATAGTTTGAATAAAAGATCATATTGTATATTTTTCTTGCAAGGTATGTGCATGGCTCTCTATCTACCAGGTAGAACCTCTTTGAGGATAGAAATGTAGTGTATTCTTTATAATTCTCCTAAGGTCTGCAAGAAATCACCCTAAGGCATTTATTGACTATAACCGAATCAACAACTCACTCCTGGGAATTTTAATTTAATTTTCACAATACTCTCAAATGGGTAGCGAGTTAAATCTTAAGTAGATAAGAGTTAATTAGTGTAGCAGGTCCTTTTTTTTTCTTACATTAACGTACACCTCTGTGTAGGTATGAAAACATTAGTGTACACCTCTGTGTAGGGGTGTGTGTATACACATGTGCACACACCATCACATGCTGGTGGAAGGGGAATAATGTTGAAAGGGAGGAAAAGTATGTAGGGAAAGAAGCGAAGGCACTGAAGAGAACTTTTTTATGTTATGGTTTTGCCAAAGAGCAACTATGCTTATTCTTCAAACAGCCTGCCCCATTTTCCTGCCAAATTATATCTTACCTGTCTTTTTGATTTTGGGTAAAATTTATCCATGAAAACTTTTCTGGTTAATCCATAATAACCAGCCCTGTATCACACCAATGGGTTAAAAAAGTTCCATATAGATGTTTCAGGACATTAATGAAGCAGACTAACGTGTCTTTAAGTTGTTTTGTCCATCCTATCTCCTCTTCAGATTGTCCCTCCAGAGACAGTCCTTCCTGGTTTAATCTTAACATCTTTCTAGAAAAAATAGCTCACAGGCATTTGGTAGTGAAAAAATTCTTCAGAATATATGATCTGGGACAGAAATTCTAGTAATTTTCTCCCACAACACTCTCATTTAGCTCTGCCCAAGACTGCCTGGAATCAAGATTACATTTTTCCAGCCTCCCTTGCAGCTAGGTGTGACCTGGTAACTAAGTTTTGGCCAATAGAATGGAAAAAGAAATGTCATGGTTAAGTTCCAGAAGTGGTCTTTAAAGTAAGAGGGTGCCACTTTTTGCATTCTGTCTTCTTCCTGTTGAGAGAGGTGCTGACATGATGGATGAAGTTCCAGCAACTGTCTTGGAGTATGAGGTGGAAGTCCCGCACTAAGAATGGCAGTACAGCAAGATAGGAAGAGTCTGGGTTGATGATGACTCTCTGAAGAAAGCCTGCTAGACTACCTAGTTTCAGCCTTCCTTTACAGGAAAGAGAAATAAGACTTCTGCCTTGTTTAGACCTTTTTAATTTAGTGTTTCATTATTCACAGCTTAATTTAATCCTAATTGAATATAGTCATAGAAAAGAACAGGGATCGAAGAATTACAAGAAGCCCTCAAACATGCTCAGTCTGGATTTTTAAAAAATCATTAAACAAGAGAGGAAGAAGATCAAAATTGTATGCTTAAGGACATGCTCCCTTCTCCTTGGTGAGAGCAGGAGTGTTAATAGCATCTGTGCTGGTGGCTTCACAGTCAGCACTGAAGGGCCCCCTCAGGCCAGTGTCCATAGCATAGAAGATTCTGGATGGGCAGGAAGTACCAGGGAATGTCAGCATGAGCAAGAGGGAGACCACGAGGTGTTAGGGAGGCTGGAATGTAATGAATGCTGGCAGTTTAGGTTATCACCAGCTGGGTTTAAAACATGCAAGATGTGGGATTTGGTGGCATAATGTCTTCATTTCTCAACCATGGAGTTAATTTTCATTTATGGTAATAAGCATCTTAAATAACTTTGTAGTAATAATATCTCTCCTTATTTAAGCTATTCGCAGTCTGGCATTATGCCACAAAGCAAACTACTCAAGGAGATTCTTGCCAAGAATGCAATGACAAGGGTATCATACACCAATAGAGAAACTGACATCCAGAAAGAAAAGTGATTTGCCCTAACTAAACTGGTCCACTAGTTAGTTACTATCAGAGCTGGGCTTTGAACTCTGCCCCCTTTAGGATCCTGGGCCAGTACTCTCTTCCTATACTCCCTTTTATCAGCCCATTAAGTCCACTCTGAATCAGAAAAATTGGTTGTGCTCTGGAAAAGCTGTGCAGAAGTGAAATGAAATATTCACCTTCATTGTAAATTCAAGAGTAATCAAACGCTGAGCTTTCATCTCAAGAGAAAAATCCAAGAGAGAGAAATTTAGCTTTTAAAATGTCTGCAAAAAAATTAATTCTTTTGAGTTGTGTTTCTGACCATAAAAACAAGATTTTGCATGAGATAATTTGTGACACAGCATTTGTGTGTGGAGAAGTGCAGTGTCCATGCAACACAATGCTCTAACATCTTTCCTGGGGGTTTGACATTTCTAGGTGCTAAGGTTGGGCAGGTGGACCAATCACAGTGACAGTTACAAAGTTTTGCTTGGGATAATGAAATGAAAAAATAAGTATGACTAACGTTTTCTTTGGTACAAGATGACAATTTCCCCATGCACAGAGCTCTTTAAACAATAGAATTGCTATTTTTAGAAAGCCCTCAATATGTTATTTCTTTCTGCCAAATCTTTTAGTATAGTTCTTACTCATTTTTTGTTTGTTTCGTATTTTTATTTTTGAGGTGAGGTCTTGCTATGTTGCCCAGGCAGGTCTCAACTACTGACCTCAAGCAATCCTTCTGCCTCAGCCTTCAGAGTGGCTGGGACTACAGGCTCACACCACCATGCCCAGTGGTTCCTTATTACAGATTTCTAACACCTATATTTGTATAAATGTCCCAAACCCATGTTGAATATAATTATAATATAAATCGTTATACAATGGGAAATGGGTCCTCTCACAGGCTCTCTTCCCCCACTGCTTTTTGTAAATCTTAGAATGTCAGGTTTTTAACAGTGAAAGAAACCTCTTTCTTCAATATATAAATAATCCAATCCTCTCATTTACAAATGAGAAAAATTGAGGTCCCAAGAGAAGAAAGATTTTGCCTAAGGTCACAAAGCTAGTTGAGGTTTTAATAAGTGCCACTTCAATTCCTTTCACATTTTTGCAGAACAGATCAAAAACAAATATTTTTCCTCCTCTTCTGTTTTTCTCACCCACCAAGCATTCCAGATGAGGAGTGTTTGGAGTCACAAATATATAACAAAGTACTATTATATACATTTTATCGAATAACTTTTTTTTTTCACTCTGAAGGAACAAAATGTACCATAACCACTCATTCTTTCTCATTTTTGTTGTTCAACCTTTTATGCATGGGTTGAACTGGCTGTTCTTTGCATCAAGGTGTGTGTGAAAATGTCACCTGTTGACAGCTAATTAGTAGCATTTCGGAGAAGGAGTGGGCCTTGCTAACACAACCAAGCTCTGTGTCACCATGAAGCTGGATGCAGCTGCTGCTCCCAGGTGTCAGTGAACCCCAATGCAATTAGAGACATTGGTCCAGGACTGGGAGAAGATTTCTAAAAGCACTGACATCCTCATTTGGGGCCTGCCAAGCAGCTGTGTTGGCCACTGGTCTGAGCAAACTGTCGCATGGCTGAAGGGTCCTGGTAAGCCCAGCCTAGCTCCAGCACCTCTTAGGGATATCCACATGGGACAAATCCAAAAGGGACAGCAAATACTTGCAAAAAGCCCCTGAGATTATAGCTACCACACTATTTCTAACTGGTAATATTCCAATTCCTATCCACCTGTGTTGTCAAAATAGTATTTTTCCAAACTTTCATTCCTTGAAAATGAAGGACATTCATGAAATAGCATGCTTTGGTGTGGGCGAGGCGGGGGGAGGAGGAAAGGTAATCACCATATTAGTACATTTTTTTTTTTTTTTTTTGAGACAGAGTGTCACTTTGTTGCCCGGGCTAGAGTGAGTGCCGTGGCATCAGCCTAGCTCACAGCAACCTCAGACTCCTGGGCTTAAGCGATCCTACTGCCTCAGCCTCCCTAGTAGCTGGGACTACAGGCATGAGCCACCATGCCCGGCTAATTTTTTTGTATATATATTTTTTAGTTGGCCAGATAATTTCTTTCTATTTTTAGTAGAGACGGGGTCTCACTCTTGCTCAGGCTGGTCTCGAACTCCTGACCTCGAGCGATCCACCCGCCTCGGCCTCCCAGAGCTAGGATTACAGGCGTGAGCCACCGCGCCCGGCCCCATATTAGTACATTATAACTAGCGGGTAATAAAATCCACATCTTCTATATATAATTGATCTGACTTGCTACAGACAGGAAAACTAGTATATGAAATATCAAAGCTCTGTTTTCTCTTTCCAAGGGAATTCAATATTGTACCTTCATTGAAATTGATTAGGATGTCATATTTTCACTGTCCTTTTAGGATATCTAGAATTAGTAGTGAGCTTCCTTTCCTAGCTTCAACTCAGAAAGAGACAACTAATGAATTCATCATGTGTTTATTTAGCAACAGCTCAGTATGCATGGGCCTGTGCTTGTAAATGCTGGGATTGAGGCACAGATCTGCATGATTCTTGGAGTACATTTTAGACATCTTGTAATTCACACAAATGCCCTATTGAGCACCTACTTTGGATCAGGCAATGCAGGCTATTCTTATATTACTATCTTGAGATTGTAACTTTGATAATTGCTACCTTTACTCCATTTTTTTTTTATTTTTCCTTTTCAGGGAATACAGAAATTTCTGAACTTTGGTCACTTGTGTTTAATGAAAACGAATGGAAATTGATTGTCATGCAGAACACAAAGAGTATAATTGGTTCCATAATTACTTAGTGCTCCTAAGAAACAAACCATAGGGACTTCTTGCTAAACATAGCCCATTTTAAAAAAATAATTATCCCTCCAATCCCTCTCAAAGTCCCACTAAGATGACAGTAAGAGAATAAAAAGTAACATCAGTAAGAGCTATAAGAACGAAAGAGGGGATAGTATTATTTTGAAAGCTAAATAGAAGAGGGATGGGCAATAACCGACTTGCTAGATAGGGAAAGGCTGCATGGTAAGAGCCTATAGTTCTAGCCAAAAGCAGTGTGAATGGAGCCACAGAACCCTGGAGAATCTCAACAGTAGAGGCACCAGCTGCCTCCGAAGGGGTGTGGGCAGATTGAAAACAGGAGCCGTCGTTAAAAGTCTGTTTAAGGAGTAGTGTGACCGTCAGATTCCCTATGGCACCCTGCACTGCCAGCCACCATTCCTTCTCTCGTTGACACAAGACTGGAGGTTTGCTGTCATAAGAAGTTGATTGAGAAGGTTCTGGATAGGGGGACACTGGGCAAGGCTGAGGGCACTGGTGTCATTTGGAAACGAGGGAGGAAAAAGGGCACCTAAAAACCAAATGGTAGCAACACCAGCACCAGTGTCCTCTTGCCCCTAGGATGCTGACAGCCAGGCTTGCACAGGCACTGGCAGGAAAAGGGGGGTTTTTCTTTGGGTAAACTGATCGGCCCAAGAAAAAGTATCTATAGATACTGTTTAAGCAGAATAATGTCCACGTCCTGATCCCTGAAACCTGTGAGTACGTTTGGTGACATGCAAAGGGGAGTTAAGGGGCCATATGGAATGAAGGTTGTTTAACAGCTGACCTTGATGTAGGGAGAGCATCCTAGGTTATCCAGGTGGCTCACTGCAGTCACCAGGTCCTTAAAAATGAAGGAGAGAGGCAGAAGAGAAGGTCAGAGTCAGAGGAGTGAGAACGACTTGGCCCTCTGTTGCTGGCTTTGAAGACAGAGGAAGAGGGTCAAAAGCGAACAAATAGAGGCGGCTTCTTAGAAGGTGGGAAAGGGAAGAAAATGGATTCTCCTCTAGCAGCTCCAGAAGGAAATGCAGCTCAGCAAACATCCTAACATGAGCCCAGCGAGATTGTATATCAGCCTTTAGACCTTCACAGGAGTTGGATAATAAATTTGTGTTGGTTTAAGCCACCAAGTTTGTGGTGATTTGTTACTGCTGCAATGGAAAACTAATATAGATAATGGGAGGGACCAAAAAAAAATACCTGACCACCCTGCAGTGACTCTTACCAGTTGCAGATCCCGCTCACATACTCTGGATTACCACGAGCTTTTTAGGACGTCTCTTAAAAATGGACAGCCAAAGAGCAGCAGACATTTGAGGGAAATCTCTAACACAAAAGGATAAGTGCAAAATTAACAAACTTAACGGAGAGAAGAAACTTTATAGGGAGCAGAAAAAAGGCGTAAAAACAAAACAAACCCTTCAGAGAGATAAAAGATATTGTATCCAAGAAGCAAGAACAGAGTGCTCTTTAAAAGGAATATTCAGAAGACTTAGAAAGCTCTTAGAGCATAAAAATATAATAGAATAAATGCTAAATACAAAGGTAGATAAATAAAGTTTTAAAACCCCCCAAAAGTAAAACAAAACAAAACAGTTTTAAAATAAGAAATTAGGGTATCTGTCCATAGAGTGTATTCAAGGCAAGTCCCAGAATAAAGTAGAAAAGTTATCGGATTGCAAGAGTCAACATACCCATGACACGAATGAATAAAAGACCACTCTTGAGCCACATTGGTGTCTTTTTCCAAAAGTCCTATAATAAAGAGATGATATTAAAGACTTCTAGAGAAGAGAGAATCTGATTATGCACAAAGGATCAGGCACCAGCATGGCCTCAGAGTTCTCAAAAATAACATTGGAAGGTGGGAGAACAATGCCTTAACAATTTTGAAGAAAATAATTTCCACCTTAGAACTTCCCTGCAGGCTGTCAAAGAAGTGTGCAAGTGGGATACTCATTTTCAGACACTCAAGGTCTCAAAAAATTGCCTCCTATGCACCCCTTTTCAGAAAGCTATTAGAAGATAAGCTCCTCCAAGAAGGGAATAAAATCAGAAGATGCTTTGAGCCAAGAAACAGGGTGTTCTATGGAAGAAAGTAGCGAAGGCAACCTCAGAGTGATTACTATGTAGCATGCCCAAAGAACAGCTAGTGCAGGCTGGAGACAGAGGGCTCCAGAAGGGAAGAATCCGGGGGATGGGGGTGGTGGAAAGAAACTGAATATGCATCTGTTGTTCTTAGGAAATGTATACTTTGTGCAGAGTATGGAGCAGAACTAGTGGTAAGTACACAGCCAAAACTAAGCAATGACTCAAGACAATTATGTACTCTGCAGATTGCAGCAGAAATCCTCATACAAGTGAAAGTCATAATCCTAGTCCACTATGAGGCCTAGTTATAAATAAACATCCATTGTCCTAACAGGGTAGATACTGAATACTGATTTAGCTCAAGTTATTGATATGTGTTATATGTAAAGAGAAAGGTGGTGACGGAATGTGTGGAGTGTGTATATATTGTGTTATGCGGTAACTTGCAAAAATGGCCACAACTCTTTTCCCTGTATTCTTTGCAATGTTATTGTACAGAATCTCCTACTAGGAGGTGGAGTCTCTTTCTCCTCCCCTCAAATGGGACTGGCCCTGCGAGAGAATGCAGCAGGAGTACCGGAACACCAGCCCAGAGCCTGGCCCTCAGGACGCCTTCCACACTTCCACTCTATTGCAATCCTGCCCATCCTCTATGTCTGCGGTCCCCAAGCCCCAGGCTGCAGACCGGTACCAGTCCATGGCCTGTCACAAACCAGGCTGCACAGCAGGAGGTGAGCGGCAGGCAGCTGAGCGAAGCTTCATCTATATTTACAGCCACTCCCCCATTGCTCCGCCTCCCCCCAAACCCCCAGATCCTTGAAAAAGTTGTCTTCCATGAAACCAATCCCTGATGCCAAAAAGGTTGGGGACTGCTGCTCTGTGTGAACAGGCCTGGCCTGGTGGAGGAAGAAAGCTCAAGGAGCATGGAAGAGCCATCCCAGCTGAGGCCACTTAGGTCAGCCTGCCCCCAGCCAACCCAGGAACTGACCACAGCTGCATGAATGAGCTCAGCCAAGGCCAAACAGATCACCTAGCCCAGTCAAGTTCAAATTGCTGATCCACAGAATTAAGAGTAAAGAAACAGTTGCTTTAAGGAGAAAGTTTTGGGGTGGTTTGTTACACAGCAAAAACTAACTGATGCTGTGTGCATGTGTGTGCAGAGGAAGCTGTTAATGCAATAAAGCTGAGCCTTTGTCTTCTCCAATGGGAAATCAACACGTCTGTCTACATCTGAAAAATCATGCAGCACATAGAAGCATGTTATTAAGAAACACAGAGATGAAACTGGTCACTAGATTTTAAAGTGGATAATCCAAGGAGCATAAACCAAGGGTCAGGAGGGGATAGATCAGGGAACTGTACTTTTTCATTATAGGTTTTGTAGACTTGTTTGATTTTTTTTAATCATGAACACATTTCATTTTATAAAATAGCGAATTAAGTGGAAACCAAAAAGAAAAATAACTAAACTTCCAAGTGATTGGTAGGCAGCTGGTGCACAGCAATTGTCATGTGTTTGACACATGCCCTGGTGGTGAGAGGAATTTCCAACTAAGGCAGTGCCACAACCAACCCAAATTTCCCCTTTGAGTAGCATTCAGCCTTCGTGCTGCATGCTTGTGGTTAGTACCCAGTGGGTGAACTGAAAAAAAGTGTATGGAAAAGTTGGATACAGAATCTCAGACACTGCAGGTGTTCTCCAAGTTGGGATTCTCCATTCCAATAGAGACCAACAAGGACCACAAACATCAAAAATAACGGAAAACTGGCTGCAACCAAAATCAGGGCATGGAAAAATTGGTCATTAAAAATTATTCTGTGGTCACATTTTTGAATTGGCATGGATAAAAAGTGGAGCAAATCATCACATTCAACATGGTGTAAAAGCAAAACAGACGAAAGCCACACACACACAATGGCAGACAAAATAGCTGTTGTCAGATGACCCCTCTCTTCTTCCTGATTCTGGTCTCTGTGTTTTATGTGTAATTTTTTCTGTTTGAAATTATCATTTTCAATTGTGTTTATTAAATTCCCTCTCCCGTGCTAGGTTGCCAGGAAGTAAATAGTTTTTGACAAAAGGTGAAAATAAGATATGAGATATTAAGTGATGTGTTTTATTAGTCAGGGCAGGCTAGGGTATGCCACAGTAATGAAAACCTCCAAACCTCTGCAACTTAACATTTCACACTGCCTGGACAAAGCGGGTCTGCAGAGGGACTCTGATTACCTAAGTACCTCAAGAATCTGCTGCCATTATCACTTTCTCTCCAAGCCGACCAAAAGTGATGTGCGTTGCTTCTGCTCATATTTCATTAGCCAAAGCCACTCACATGGCCATGTCTAAATTTAAAAGGGAGGGAAAATGCAATCCTACCATGTACCCAGAAAAAACTGGAATATTTGTGAGCTATTCCACTCAATCAGGTATTTTTCTCTGCTCTTCAACATGGTCATACATCACATAAAATATAAATTAGGTATGTTTATTTTTACCCAAAGTATACTTTTCTTAGATATGTTTTACTCCAGAAAATCATTATGCTTTAAAGGCAGATGATGGATCTGGCTGGAGAGGGAGG
Source organism: Lemur catta (assembly GCF_020740605.2). Classification (NCBI taxonomy): domain Eukaryota; kingdom Metazoa; phylum Chordata; class Mammalia; order Primates; family Lemuridae; genus Lemur; species Lemur catta. The sequence goes on from NC_059132.1 coordinate 59,429,073, forward strand.
GCCTGGAAGGTTATATGAGGTACTAAAGTTATGTAAAATAATGTGGTTTCCTTTTTTTCTTCCTGTGGTTCAATGATGCAACACAATATTTGCAAGCCAGTCCTGGTCTTCCTTAAGTGGTTTCTATAACAAGATAATTTTCTTTCACCAATCACTAACCGTTTTATTTTTGCTTCCAAGAGGAGCCTTATTTGCACCTGAAGATTGTGACTTTAAGGGAATACCACCTTCTGCTTGTTTAAGAAATAACCCAGGGCCGGGCGCGGTGGCTCACGCCTGTAATCCTAGCACTCTGGGAGGCCGAGGCAGGTGGATTGTTTGAGCTCAGGAGTTTGAGACCACCCTGAGCAAGAGTGAGACCCTGTCTCTACTAAAAATAGAAAGAAATTAGTCAAAACAACTAAAATATATAGAAAACTTTAGCCGAGCATGGTGGCACATGCCTGTAGTCCCAGCTACTCGGGAGGCTGAGGCAGAAGGATTGCTTGAGCCCAGGAGATTGAGATTCCTGTGAGCTGGGCTGACGCCATGGCACTCACTCTAGCTTGGGCAACAAAGCAAGACACTGTCTCAAAAAAAAAAAAAAAAAAAAAAGAAATATCCCAAGATGCCCTGGACATAAAAATGTGAATGCACAAATAGAAAAGCTTTATTTATCTATATCTCAATGCAACAGTTGTGCTTTGAGGAGAGGTCGAGGTAGCAGGACCTGCAGATCTGGACATTCAAAGAAATATAGTTTTCAGAATGAGACAATATGGAGTGGAGAAAAAATGGAGTAGGTTTCCTTCCCTGGGGACAAAATAAGAAAATTTATTTTCCTGCAGTTATTTGTGAAGAGCTTCAGTGATAAGCACTGTGCTTCTTCCTTCCATAAAGTTAGAACTAGAGAAGTAGGGGTTCCAAACATTTAGCCAAAGTCCCCAAACCCTTTGATCTGACAACTTCAAATACTTTGTGCATCAAATCCAAGTATGGTTACACCTCCTTGCTAAAACCCAAACATTCAGAAAGCTGAAATAATCAGAACTCTTTATTACATTGGAGTAAGAAAAAGCACATGGCACGTAAACCAGTTGAAATCAGGCACATCTTCAAAAGAAAAGCGATTTCCAGACTGTTAGAGGGTTAGGACTGACTTCTGCCAATTTTTTAACTTCTATAAAACCCATGGCATGCTCAGGCAGAAATAAACTTAATTGAGATGAGTTACTTACCTAACTTTGCTCATTTGGAACTCCAAAATCTTTATTATGGAGGATACCAACAAATCTGAATTATAAGTAATAAGGTCTTTAATAGAGGACTTGATGAAATTTGTTGTGAATATTTGTTGTGACTACTCAAACCCATGAATATGTGCCATGAAATACAAACCATCTTTTAAGGGGTCTGAGAGCACCTTGAGTTCTTCCTCATTAACATGCTGATGACATGTCACCACCACCAGGATCTGAGCTGGTCTGCTCTGGATTCTCTTGTCTACTTCCATGTTCTTTTGTGTCATGCTATATGTATGGGAGGCCTCTGGCCTCAGTCCTTTCATATTGCAAATGTCAATTTAGTGATCATAGGTTATTAGATCATGCATATTCCCTTATATACATTTGTAGATTATTAACTTGTTCACATTAAGCTCTTTTGATACTTTCTTACTTGGTTTCTCTAGAACAGGGGTTTTAATTTTGGCACTATTCACATTGTGGGCAGATAATTCTTTGCTATTGGGGGAAGGTTGTCCTGTGCATTATAAGATATATAGGTACATCCCTGGCGTCTACCAACTAGATGCCAGTAGCACCTACTTCACCCAGTTGTGAATGTCTCCATACACCCTGGGGGACCAAATTGCCCCCATTCGAGAACCACCAGGCTTAGACCACCACTGCCTAATAGAAATATAATGCAAGACACAAATGCAAGACACAGAGGTAATTTTAAATTTTCTGGTAGTGACATTGAACAAAAGTGAAAAGAAACTAGCAAAATAAACTTTTATGTTTTTTATTAACCCAATATCCAAAATATTATCATTTCAACGTGACATCAATGTAAAAAATTATTAATGGGATATTGTCCATCCTGTTTTGAGGACTAAATCTTCAAAATCTGGTGTGGAATTTATACTCACAGCATACCTCACTTTGGACAAGCCTCACTTCAAGGGCCATATGTGGCTAGTGGCTATTTGGTTGGACAGAGCGGGTCTAGATGGCTGTTATGGACCGAATGTCTGTGTCCCCCCCAAATTCATATGTTGAAACACTAACCCCAATGGATGATTGGGGTCTTTGGGAGGTAATTAGGTTTAGATGAAGCTGGGAGGGTGGAGCCTTCATGATGCAATTAGTGTCCTCACAAAAAGAGACTAGGGTTAACTCTCTGCACCATGTGAGGATAGAAGCAGAAGACCACTATCTGCAAACCAGAAAGAAAGCCCTCACCAGACACCAAATCTTCTCATATTTTGGTCTCCGACCTCCAGAACTGTGAGGAATAAATGTGTGCTGTTGGAGCCACCCAGTCTAGGGCATTCTGTGATAACAGCCTAAACTGACAAGACAGTGGCTTCACGTTTCCCCAACATCCCTTGGAAAATTTTGCCTGTTTTGCTCATTTACAGTTTGAATGCTGAGGTTCTCTGTCTTCCCAGCTAGAATGCTAGAACATAAGTTCTAGAAAGTCAGGGACCAAACCTACCATATTCACAGCTGTAAATTCATTGCTTAACACACCACCTGACACAGGGTCCTCTCCCATCGCTGAACCAATGAGTGCACGCACAGATACAGGATGCATCTCTTGGTCAACCTGCAGGCTGTGGTGCTGGGAAGGTCAGATGTATCACAGGCATTTCTGTTTAGTCACTTCATGCCAATTATGTGTGGGTGCATTTGCACCTAAAGAGTTGCACAATGAGAACTAAAGATATGACTGAACAGCTACCATGTTCTTTAATTTATCAGTACAATTATATTCTGATTGTTTACTGTTAAATACATTATATAAATGGTAATGTGATATTGTAAAATATATATTTGATCTTGGGCTTGTTTCCTGGCATACTACTCCTAAAATCCTTAGAATCTCCAAATCGATATTGTTTTGTGTGCTAACGATTGACGGGTGGCTGGCAGCCCTTTGGTAGCTTCAGGATGGGGCTGGTCACCAGAAAGACCCAGGCAGGACTAGAGGGTTGGAATTTGCAGACCTACCCTGCAACCGCTGGGAGGGGAGAGGGGCTATAGGTTAAGCTGATCACCAATGACCAATGGTGTTTCTTTTTTTTTTTTTTTTTTTGAGACAGAGTCTCACTCTGTTGCCTGGCCTAGAGTGCTGTGGCATCAGCCTAGCTCACAGCAACCTCAAACTCCTGGACTCAAGCAATCCTTCTCCCTCAGCCTCCCGAGTAGCTGGGATTACAGGCATGCGCCACCATGCCCGACTAATTTTTTCTGTGTATTTTTAGTTGTCCAGCTAATTCCTTTCTATTTTTAGTAGACACGGTGTCTCACTCTTGCTCAGGCTGGTCTCGAACTCCTGAGCTCAAACAATACACCCACCTCAGCCTCCCAGAGTGCTAGGATTACAGGCATGAGCCACCGCGCCCGGCCATGACCAATGGTTTTAATCAATCGTGCCTACGTAATGAAGCCTCTATAAAAACTCAGAACAACTGGGTTCAAAGAGCTTCCCAGATAGCCAAACACACGAAAGTTCCTGAACGGTGGCATGCCTGGAGAGGGCATGGAAGCTCCGTGCCCCTTCCCACATGCCTTGCCCTATGGATATCTTCATCTGTATCCTTTGTAATATCCTTTATAATAAACTGGTAAATGTAAGTGTTTCCCTGAGCTCTGTGAGCCACTTCAGCAAATTAATCCAACCCCAGGAGCGGATCATGATCCAACTTGATGAAACCAGTTGGTCAGAAGTTCTGGAGGCTGGGACTTGCAACTGGTGTCGGGGCCCGGGTAGTCTTGTGGGACTGAGCCCTCAACCTGTGAGATCTGACATCATCTCCAGGTAGATAGTGTCGGAATTGGAGGACACCCAGCTGGGGTCTGCTGCAGAACTGACTGCTTGGTGTGCGGGGAGAAACCCTCACGCATTTGTTCACAGAAGTCTTCTGTGTTGACTGTTGTGTGAGAGCAGATGAAAAGCAGTTTGTGTTTTTTTCACTCACAAGTAAACACCCCAATTACCAATTTATCACAATGTTGGATTAATTAAAATTCTCTACCAAGCATTCAGAAAGGAATAGTAAGTTTGTTGTTTTGTTTCATTTTCTTACATTTTTGGACGCATCCTATTATAACACTAGTTAGTGGAACTGTGTACAATAAAGAGACTAAAAGAAACCATGGCAATGGTCATTCTTCGCTGTAAAGATCCCTTTTTTTCATTCAAGAGAATTAAAACAAGTCACAGAATAACACTTGAATATGAGCTAGTGTGTCTGGGTCTATTTCTTCCTTCGTAAGAATTATCTCCTCTTCTTTGTGTGCATTTTTCTTTGTGTTGGGTTCTTTGTGAGTCTTCTTCCCTTGACAGCCACCTCCAGAAACGCCAACAAGCTGATGATTAAGACACCCTGTGGCCCAAATTACCTCTCTTTAGCTCTTTCACTCTAAAATAGAGTGTTTTGAAATCTTCTAATATCATCTGCTTCCAAACCTGCATGCTCATCAAGATCCTTTGGGGGGAATTTTTATAAGACTAAAGGGACAGAAAATATAGAAAATGAAAAACAAAACAGTAGATGTGGGGAATTATGAGGAGCAGGATGCTTCCAAACAGAAACTAAAAGCAATATGGAAGTGTGTCAAGCAGTTGGTTAGTAAACGTATTATGGTTTGGGTTTTTTTTTTTTTTTGGAGAAAACAATCTCAAAGGACTCCACCTCCAGAGATTATATTTTATTAGCCCTGGTGGGGGACCTGATTAGCTCCAAGTTGTTGGGAGCGGTCTCTGATTACGGGTGAGCACATAGCCAATAGAATCATTGCTGGGGGCCTTGTCAGGGCCCTCTACCAATCACTTCCCGCCACGACTACCTGCAATGGTATATAAGCCCACTGTCCTTCCTGTTCGGGGTCTCTCGCCATGTAACTAGACTAGATGCCTCATTAAACTGCTGTTGGAAGAACTCCAGTTTGTTGCGTCGTCCTTGCAGGCGAGTGCGGCGCGACAAGTGGTGCCGAAACCCGGGAACTTCTCGCACCGGCGGAGACGACCTCTTTGGAGGTGAGTTCAGAACCACAGCAGCTGGGGCGGTTTTATTTTGGACCCCTGCCCTCTTCTGACGCCGGCACCGGGTGCTTGTGACCTACCCCATGGGGAACTCTCCTAGCTGTCACCTGTTGTGGGCCCTGCGGGGTCTTCTGGCCGCCCGGGAGCTTCGTATCCCTGACCGTGTCCTGCGCCATTTTGTGCAGGACGTGGACCGGGTGGCCCCATGGTTTCTCCACTCGGGGTCTTTAACGATTCCGAGTTGGGATAAGCTAGAGCAGGACCTTCGCCGTGCCCGAGAGTCTGGTCCCCTTTGGGAGTGTGTTCTCCCTGTGTGGGCACTGGTGCGCTCCTGTTTAGAGGACGACCGTTGCAGCGGTCCGGTCCGGGAAGGTCAGCAAGTACTCAGTGATTATCAAGATAGTATGTCTGAGAGAGGCACAGTGGGTCCGGCTCGGCCGGGGCGGCCGAGGAAAAGGCCGAAAAAGAAACGTAAGTCCGCGGGTAAACAGGAACGGCGGGGACGCCCGCCGCCTGAAAGGGACATGGAGGAGGTGGCTCTCAAAATGGCCTCCCTCCACATGTCGGCTTCCTCTTCTTCCTCTTCTTCCTCTCGTCCTTCTTCTTCCTGTTCTTCTTCATCGCCTCGCTCTTCTTCCCGTTCGTGTTCTCGCGAGGCGGAGGAGGGGCTGTCTCTGCAGGAGAAGGCGGAGCTGGAGGAGGCGGCGGCTAGATATGAGGCGGAGCGTAATCGCCCGCCCCCGTACGCTACTGCCCCTCCTTTTCCCGTTGCAGGATCCGCCCCTCTAAATATGGAGGGCGGAACCTCGTTTGTGCCTCCCCGAGCTAGAAAGAAGATACAGAGGGAGTTTGCTTTCCCCGTCTTTGAGGACGCTAATCAACATCGCTTTCACGAACACCTAGATTACAAGCAACTAAAAGCTTTGGTTGAAGCTGTCAAGGCTTATGGGTGCAATGCCGCTTACACCCGTGGCCTACTGGAACGGCTAAGTGCGCATGCCATGACCCCCAGTGATTGGGCTGGTACCTCGCGGGCCTGTCTATCCATGGGGCAATATTTAGATTGGAAATCCATATATCAAGAAGCCTGTATTAATCAAGCTCGGCAGAACGCGCAGCAGGGCCAGCCTGCCTGGGATGCCGATATGCTCTTAGGACAGGGTCGTTGGCAGAATAATCAGCTTAATTTTCCCATTCAGGTCTATGGCCAGATTAATCAATTGGCTATAAAAGCCTGGCAACAGCTGCCTAATCGCGGGGAAGTTGCAGGTAATTTAACCAAGGTCATCCAAGGCCCTGCAGAACCGTTTTCTGACTTTGTGGCTCGGATGGTGGAATGCGCTGCAAGGATTTTCGGCGATGCCGACTCGGCTATGCCATTAGTGGAACAGTTGGTTTTCGAGCAGTGCACGAGAGAGTGTCGTCATGCTATTGCCCCTTGGAAGGGAAAGGGCCTCAGTCCATGGTTAAAAGCTTGCAGAGAAATTGGAGGCCCTCCCACCAATGCGGGCTTGGCGGCTGCCATCCTCGCCGCTAAGGACACTTCCGAAGTGACTTGTTTCAAATATTGGAGGGTGACCCTGATATACTGTCCCCCCGTTCGTTCACCTTTGAGGCTCGGCAGGCTCTCGCTAAGGTCAAGGAAGCTCTTCAGCAAGCTCAGTTGGTCCGCATCCAACCGGACCGCCCCTTTTCCTTGTGCCTCTTGCCCTCTCCCGTGGCGCCCACGGCAGTACTCTGGCAGGACGGGCCTTTGCTGTGGATTCATTCACATGCTTCTCCGCGGCGTGCTATAGAACATTATCCTACGCAGGTTGTGGATTTGGCCTTATCTGGGCTTTCGTTGTCCCTTTCCCACTTTGGTATTTACCCTACAGTTATTCATTGCCCATACACCAAGTCCCAGACTCAAGTCCTTTGCTCTTCCTTAGATTCTTGGGCAGTACTCTGTTGTATCTTCCCAGGAGACATAGATAACCATTACCCTAAACATCCCCTTCTTCAGTTTGCACTTCGCAATCAGCTTATCTTTCCTCATCTGACTTCCCCTGAGCCTCTAATTGGGGCTACCATTGTTTATACTGACGGGTCATCCACAGGCACCAGTAGCTATGTAATCAATGATCAGGTGTTTACGGCCCACTTCGCTTACTCTTCTCCCCAGCACGTTGAATGTGCTATCGTTGAATTGGTTCTCCGAACTGTGCCAGAGCCCCTTAATATAATCTCCGATTCTGCTTATGTTGTTCAGGCTGTCCGTCACTTGGAAACAGCCCATTCTCTTAACTCTCGCAGCACGGTGTTCTCCTTATTCTGTGCTATCCGTGCTGCCATCCATTCGCGCCGGTCCCCATTTTTTATAACGCACATTCGGGCCCATTCCCTTTTGCCGGGCCCCATGGCGCGCGGCAATGCCCTGGCGGATCATGCCACTCACGCTTATTGGGTTGGCTCTCCGTTGGAGGCAGCTCGCCAGTTTCATTCTCTATACCATACTCCTTCACTGACGTTACGTCTCAAATTTGGCCTCTCGCGGGCAGCCGCACGCGATATTGTGCTGCAGTGCGCGGCCTGTGCACCTTTTCGTCCAGCACCTCATGTAGGTGTCAATCCTCGTGGTCTTCGGCCACTCCACTTGTGGCAAATGGACATCACTCATTACTCCTCCTTTGGCACTCTTTCTTATGTCCATGTTTCTGTTGATACCTGCTCTGGCATAATTCATGCCACTCCCTTGACAGGTGAAAAGGTAAGTCATGTCATCACCCACTGCTTAGAGGCTTGGGCTGCCTGGGGTAAACCTCAGGTTATCAAAACTGACAATGGCCCTGCCTATACCTCACAAGCTTTTCGTCAATTCTGCACACGCCTAGGCGTGGAGCACCGCACGGGCCTTCCCTACAACCCCCAGGCCCAGGGTATCATAGAGCGTGCCCATGGCACCTTAAAGGCCTATCTCAAAAAACAAAAGGGGGAGACGGGGACGAGCCCTTTGGGCTTACGTGCCCCTAAGCCTGTGCTCTCTCTCACCTTGTTCACTTTAAATTTTCTTTTGCTGGATGATCAGGGGCGCTCTGCTGCGGACCGCCACGCCAACCCCGGTTCCCCTTTATCAGAGCAGGTCTTGTGGAAGGATGTCCTGCTTAACAAATGGAAAGGCCCGGATCCGGTTGTGAGCCGGTCCAGGGGAGCTGTCTGTGTTTTCCCGCAGGACACTCCTGATCCAGTGTGGGTCCCGGCACGCTTAACGCGGCGAGTGCAGCGGTTGGCGGATGTGGAGGATGCAGATGATGGGGCGTCCGCTGCCGGGGATGCTGCTGCTCCTGACCTTTCTGCTGCTGGCCGCATCGGTGACGACGGACCGGCGCTGGGCCATCCTGTCGGTGTTCCCGAGACCGATGCCGGTGACCCATGATGCCCAGATCTTCCCCCGGCTGTTCGCTACTAATGCCTCTTTGGGCCTTGCCAATCTTACATGGAACTCCTCCTCAACATTTGAGACGTCGGTCCACGCTATTCAGCAGCGTAATCTGTCTTTCCCCTCCACACCTGTTTGCCTCTGGCCCCCTTTTATCTGGATCACTGCTACTTCCTCTGTTCCTGGTGTTCTCAATTGCTCCACGGCAAACTGCTCCTATGCCCGTTGCTGGAATGCCTCCAGCCAGTCCATGGCAATTGTTGCCCGTATGCCTCGGCATATTCCTTGGCCGGTGGAGGCTCCTAGCTTCTTGACCCTTTTCCGACAGCGAAGAGATTTTGGCGTTACTGCAGCTGTAATTTCCACATTGGCAGTGACTGCCGCACTGGCAGCCGCTACGGCTGCAGCGGTAGGCTCTGTTCAGACAGCACAGACGCTGAACAACCTATCGGCATCTGTGGCTACAGCTCTGGACACACAATCCGCCGTCAACGCGCATCTGAAGGGTGGTATCATGATACTGAACCAACGTGTGGACTTGGTCCAGGAGCAAATAGATGCCTTATGGCAGCTGGCACAGCTGGGCTGCGAATGGCGTTTCACAGGACTATGCATTACCGCGGTACCGTTTGATAATGCTTCCGCCGCGGCCAACAAGTCTCGTCAATTATCTGCTATGTTGACAGGACACTGGTCTAGTCAATTTACCGCCTTGACCCGGCAGTTGCAATTGGAGATCACCCACATTAACTCCACACGCCTGGACTTGACAGTGACCAATGGTCTCTTTCCTACATTTCAGTCAATAGTCCGAGGACTTCGGGACTGGGCTGGCCTGGGGTCCCTAGGGTTCATGGGGATCCTGGGAGCAGGTTTCGTGATCTGGGGGTTCCTGCGCGTTCGTGCACAGCGCCGCAGGGACCGAGTGGTGGTTACCCAAGCCCTAGCCACCCTCGAGTGTGGTCAATCCCCTGGCATCTGGCTACAAATGTTACGCTCCGAAGGTCAAGACCGCCTCCCCTCTCGCACAGCGTGACATGGCCCATGCACTCTGAGGGGTTTCCCCATTGCACCAGATTGTGGCGTGTCACCCCCTTACCAGCCGTTGCACCTCCCAGAGTCTCTGCTCATTGCACGGGAGACGGTGGCCTTTGCACCTGCTTCAGGGACTCCACCCCCTGGATCCGGACCTTGAGGTTGGAGTCCCCAAAGCTTGTGTTGCAAAACAAAAGGGGGAGCTGTTGGGAGCGGTCTCTGATTACGGGTGAGCACATAGCCAATAGAATCATTGCTGGGAGCCTTGTCAGGGCCCTCTACCAATCACTTCCCGCCACGACTACCTGCAATGGTATATAAGCCCACGGTCCTTCCTGTTCGGGGTCTCTCGCCATGTAACTAGACTAGATGCCTCATTAAACTGCTGTTGGAAGAACTCCAGTTTGTTGCGTCGTCCTTGCAGGCGAGTGCGGCGCGACACCAAGTGACCACTGCTTTATAGCACCTGATCTCAAATTTATTTCCCCTTGGAGTCTCATAGGGGATGTACTGCATGATGCAGAAATAGTATGTAAGCTCAGCCCAGCAGGTTTTAAGATGGGTGTGGGATGGCAAACATGGGAACGGGTGGTACTGCAGACAGGAACTGGCAAGAAAGGTGAGGTTCTCATGGGTGATTTTGGTGACCAAACTCATTTGGGAGCCAGTGGTGTAATTTCCGGTATGAACTAAAAGAAGGGGTATCTGATATCCTACGACCCTTTGTTTTTCTCTTGTGAGCTCTTCTGTGGGCTAAATAAGATCTTGTCCAGGGATGGTGACATCCTGGACATAAATGAGATTTAGTGAAAAGAACTTTGAGCTGAAAGTCAAGACAGCTAGATTTGATTTTATCATTTATTGGCAATCTGTCTTTAGACAAGTCATTTATTTTTGCAATCAGTTTTTCTACCTGCAAAATGGATTTTGTGAGCAATGACTCTTCCTTTATGTCTGTCGCAAATGTGATTTGAAATGTATTTGGGCTGCAGAGGATATATTAATTAAAACTATTATGACTATTGACTGGCATATAAAACAAAAGATCAGACTCTCTTCTCAATATGTGCCCCCAGACATGTTCTTGCAGGCTTATTCATTGGTAGAAGATCCCTTTTATTGGTCCCATAAAAATATCATCCTCAGACTCAGTTTGATGGAGATACAGACAAACACAGTATGACCACAGATAGCTCCAGAGTAGAGAGACATAAATAAATACATATGGCTTCTCTGTTCTCAAGTAAACTCTCAAATTAACATAAAATCAGTTCTACAAAATTATTTCTTATTGTCTTAGAGTGTATTTTCAAATATATGTCTCTTTTATGTGAATGATAGTATTTCATATTTAAAGCATAGAAATTTAAAACATTTAAGGTATTCCATTCTTTTGTTAATATTTTCTAAATGATAGGGCCAATTGCAATTAGATATAAAACAAAATTGTGGTTAATAACTAAGTATGAAAATATGGCTAGTTAGAATTAATCTGCATATGTAAACTTAATTAATGTTCATTTTATACAGATTAATTTGCATAAAATTTGAACAGTATGATTTTATGGTGTGTTTTCATTTTGTTAAAGCTGTGACACTTTATGACTATCACATGGACTTCAAACAGTTACTATTCTGAGATAATCAGAATGGTATAATCATGGCTCAAACGTCGTGGAGAATTTACTTTCATGGATAGCCATTATTGTATAATCCATCAAGTGTGGTTAGGGGTTATCCTCAGAGACAAAGAAAAAACACATACCTAACTCTCCACAATCTCCATGATCTAGAAAGATGGATGGTACGATTGTCCAAACTGGGGTGTTTTGCCAAGAGGCTGCTTCTCTGACCGGTTTCTTATCCATCCTGAGAAGTGGTGCACACGTGGAAATCATCACGGATGGAAGCCGGCCCCCCATATGCCTCTTATAAAATACCACCCTTCGAGGCTGTGGAGAAAAGCTCTTTATTTCTATCTCCTGCAACTTCTGTGAGGTCACAGAACTTGGGAAAATAGTGACACTTCCTGGCCTAGATTTATCACATCTGGGAAGCAGAGCGCAATCCCTGGCGCTGACGCTACAGTTTGCATCTGCCACACTCTCAGGAATTCATCAGCCACAGGGCAATTCCACCCAATGTGAGTGACCTCATCCATTGGAAGGAGGAAGAGAAAGAATGGGGAGTGTGTCCTGCCCCAAAGCCTCTGTTTGCTACCACATCCTGTGTAAATGCCTGAGGCTGGCTTCCTAGGCCATATGGAATTTGGCCCCATTTGCCCATTTCTCTCCCCAGTCAAACTGGTCTCACTGGTGCCTGAACAGACTCACTGTTTGTGGAGATCATTGTTCTTCCCTGTTGCCTCTCCAGGGGCCAGCCCAAGTCTCAGGCTCATAGGCGTCTCCTCGGACTTCTCCAGCTCACACCACTGCTCCTGCCTTCTGACCTCACAGTCTTGTCTATAATAAGTAATTTAGAACCTAATTGTGTGATAGGATGTATTGTTCTTTGATTGTCTCGTGTGTCTAGTACCTCCATTAAATTGTAAGTTCCTTAAGGATAACTGTTGTTATTTGTCAATGTCTGTTTGCCAAACTCTCCTCACTTTCCCGTTCCTCCAGTGCTATAATTCATAGAGTTACTCTTAGAGTTGGGATTTTTTAATCCAGCTAAAAGATAGGCTAACAAACACTGCTGTATTAGAGAAGTAACCACACCTATGGCTTCTTTCTCCTTCTCTTCCTTCCTTCCTTCTTTCCTTTCTCCCTTCTTCCCTTCCTCCCTTCCTTTTACAGAATTGAAATCTCTCCACCTATAATGTTTATTCATTTATTCATTCAACAACAATTCTTAAACACCTATTTGGTGGTGACTCTGCTACGCTCTGGGCATATAAAGGTGACTAAGGCCTAGCTCAGTCTCTTGGGAAAGACAAACCAATAAACACAATACAGTGTGAAAAGAATTATTGTGGAGGGAGGTTGAAAATTGCTGAGAGAGCTCCTGACTGCCCCTGAGGGTCTCAGCTGTGCAGTCCTGTAAGGTCAAAACAGATCATCACTGAGGCTGAGGTGGTATTGATTCAATCAATAAGATCTGCTCCAGATTCTTAGGAGGGAAATCACTAAAGTTCACTTAAAATCATACAGGAAGTTTGCAAATTATGTGCCAGTTGTGTCCTAACAGTTCATTGCTAAAAATATTCTTCGGAACTTTGGAATACCTTTTTCTAATTCAAACAAAGTTTTGCATCATGATTATGTCCTTAGGGTAGCACATAAAAGCCTATTATACCCACTATGTACCTAAAGCTTAGCATGGTATAATATTAATGCCATAGACTCTAACCATAGACTCTAACCATTTCATTTGTTCAGAAAGCGGTGGTCTTCCAGCCTTACACATTGGACCCATGGCAGCCTACCCCTCCTACCTGTTTTTCTGCGTTCTCCCTACCATTGGGGAGGAGAGGGGCTGTGCTCTTTCCCTACGTCCTTCACATGAATGACATTGGACTAAGGAGTCACTTATCAGGGCAACCTCAAACCGAAGTTTTTGAAGGAGAAGCTGGGAGAAAATGAGAGATTAAAAAGGCTCTCTCTAACATAACCACTTTTTCTCATTCTAAAATGAGGATAAGTTGTGTAACAAAAGGTTTTTGCACTATTTTCTTGGTGGAAGAGGCAGTCTGGGAGGTGTCTTTTTGGCACCAACTTCTGGAATTTCGAAGACATTTTATCCCGTCCTGGGTTGTTGTGGGGATTAGAGATAAGGTAGGTAAAGTATCTACCTGTGTAATAATGACAATTATGACTAAAATAAATTCGGTATTTATTGAGTGCTTACTATTACTATTAGATACTATTAGATATTAAAATAGACGGATACTAAACTATGGATTATGTTACCACTTTTAATTTTCCCCACGACCCAATGTACTATTATGGCCAATTTGCAGATGAGAAACTGAGATGTACAAAGTTAAGGAAGGTCACCCCGTAAACAAGTTGCAAAGCTGAGATTCAAAACTGGGCATTCTGACACCAGAGTCCAGCGCTCTGGGTTTTGCTACCGTTGTTTGCAGGGTTAGAAGAGCCGAACACCTAGGATAGGGTAACTCACTTTCTCAGAGTTACGGGCCTAATACCAAACTTCCCGTTTTTGCTTGCAGGGCTTATGAGAACCAGGACTTCCTTCTTGCTAGATCTCACAGTCGTCTCCTGTTCTCTCATCCTCAGCAAACACAAGGCAGTTTGGAGCTTTCGCTTCTGCTCCTCTTTCGTCTTCAATTTCAATCAGGGAGGAAGAGGGATGCGTTGGATTATCAAAGCTAACTGCGGGTTATTCCCAAACACCATGCTCTAAAGTAAAAATTACTCTATTAGTAACATGCCAGCCTCAGGGGGCCACTGAGGACAGGTTTCCAGAGCAGAGGAAAAGAAGCGTCAGGGGCGTCTGGCTTTTCTCCTGCCCTCCTCCCGTTGACCCCCACCTTTATCTGTTCTGAGGTCACAGAGGCTGCCTTGCCCAGTCCAGTGCGATAAGAGGTCCTGCCTGGCAGCAGGACGGTTGAGCCAGGGGCTGGTTATGCCCAAGGAATGGTATCAACTGGCCCAGGGACGTGCATGTGCCTGCACTATTTTCTTTCCCCACAAAATTAAAAAGACTCATTTGACTTTAACAACAACAACAACAAAAAAGACACATAATGCATAATCATTGTAGAAAAATCAGGATGACTGTTGATCTAGATAATACTATTCTAATCTATTTTTATCCCCTGCAAATAATGGGATCTGTGGTCATCTCAGCTGCCCACTCAGCGTTTGTGGTTTTATGTTAACTTCAGATTTGAGAGATAATCTTAGATTTAGATTGCCTTGGGTTCATGAATATAAAGTACTTCAGTAACTCATTTACTTTTGGTCCAGGCCGAAAAAAGAAAGAATAAAATCGGTAAAAATAAAAATAACAAGGTAGACAAACTTTAAGACCAGCCTTTTAATTTTTTCCAGTTAAATATATTCACAACCTGTTTGTTTCTTTTTCTTTCTTTCTTTCTCTCTCTCTTTCTTTTCACCCTACCCCCATCTCTCTATCGGGGCAATGATTTTGCCAACCTGTAGAGAAATGAGTTGTCTCAGGAGCATTAAATGTTATAGCCAATAACACTGAAAGATGAACAGGGAACTTTATACAGCTGAAAAAGAATCGCATTGAGGGCTAGATAATATTAGAACAGAAGAATCCTGAAGTGACAACCAGGAATTGTGTTCAGGTGACCTCAAACTCCCAGAAAGCATCTGGAAAAGAAAAAGTGAAGCTTATGTGAAGGAAAGAGAAAGGATATTTACTTACTGTACAAAGCCACTCATTCTCTGGATGGTCACTGGGCAGAGTTTGGAGGGACAGGACAGCTCAGGATGGAAGTTTTGGGAATTCCACACCACATCTGTATATATGGAGGATGTGTCGAGAGTTTTGAGGAGTACCTTGTAAGAACTAAAACTATTCCTCGACCAGGTGCAGTAGCTCACGCCTGTAACCCTAGCACTCTGGGAGGCCGAGGCGGGTGGATCGTTTGAGCTCAGGAGTTCAAGACCAGCTTGAGCAAGAGCGAGACCCCCGTCTCTACTAAAAATAGAAAGAAATTATATGGACAGTTAAAAAATATACATAGAAAAAATTAGCCGGGCATGGTGGCGCATGCCTGTAGTCCCAGCTACTCAGGAGGCTGAGGCAGGAGGATCAGTTGAGCCCAGGAGTTCGAGGTTGCTGTGAGCTAGGCTGATGCCATGGCACTGTAGCCTGTGCAACACAGTGAGACTCTGTCTCAAAAAATAAAAAAATGAAAAATAAAAAAAAATGAAACTACTCCTCTTCTTACCTGGAAAGGTGTGTGACCTTCAAAGCAAGCTTGGTCCCCCTATTCCTGCTTAGGAAGTGCTGTTGACAGAGCAGTGGAACAAGCAGAGCTGGTCTAGATTCGCCCATACAAATACAGTGAGTTAACTGGGATCTCCAAAGCAGTATCCAAACCAAAATAGTGAAACCTTTGTAATCTCTGAAATAAACACATTTATTTTGTTCAACTCATATCTACTGTGTGGCTATCACATGCAATACATTATGAGTGTCTTGGCAAATAAAGCCTGGGGCTTGCCTTCTTCTTAAGGAATCGTCGCCCCCAAAAGTGTTTCCTGGTTCTTGGTTTGCAAAGTAAATGTGTGTCTGTCTCCTGAATGGGAAGACGGGAGGGAAATCAAGAAAGAGTATCCACTCTAAGCTTTAAGCCTGAAGGAAACGATCTTCCTGTAAGTAAACACCGTGTTTGTAATTAGAACCAAATCAACCACCAGCCTGTACTTTGCTTCTTAACTTATGGCAGGTAACCTTAAAAAAATAACACACAAACAAAAATTAATGGAGGCAGAATAATACAACATTAACAATCACAGGGACCACTTTAAGGGAAACCTCCTCCCTGAGCTCCTATTCTACAGCTGCTTTTCCATTGCCCAAAAGGTAATTAAGAGGTGATAATGATATGTATCCTCCCTCATCAAAGTCATTAACACATTATTATTGTTGTGAGGCTAGCTATTGCTTTGTTGTGGTGATGCCGCTTTAGGCAAAAAGTCTTTATTAGTCTACCAGGGATTTCTGCTGTGATGAAGAAATTGCAGTTTGGGGATGAATTAGCAGGTTACATTCTCGGGACTCTAGAGTGTCTTATTTCCCTTTGCAGGTTTCTGAGAACCCCCAGGGCTATTCTGACTCTCAATTTGACCTGCAACTTTCCTCCCTTCCAAACTGTTCTCTGTGAATCAGGAATGGACGGATCCTCTCCTACCTGTCAACTTACACATCTATTGTACGTGAAGATCTGGCTCAGAACCCATCTGTCTGTGGTGTCTCCTCTGTTTGAATTTGGACTCAGATAAAGACATGACAAATTCTCCCCACACCAATTGGTTTCCCTGCCTTGGTTAACAAGGGCTACCATGTACAAGTATCCACTCAGACCATGGTAAAAGGTTTGCAATTAGCCTCTCAAACATCTTGGAAAATCATGGGGGTATCTACTCATATAACTTCTTCACACTTTAAATATTTCTACAAATTGTAGAGTAAGAAGCAGCAAATACATTCAGACTGGTTCTGAAATCTCCTAGGCTTTGTTATATTAGAAAACCGTCTATGGTTTTTTTTCAGATTTGTGTTTAAATTGTATGGTCCTTGAGGGCAAAAATGTATCTAATTTGTTAATCATAAGCCTCTTTAGTAATAAGAGTTATGGCAGCTTAATGTTTTTAATAATAAGTGCAAATTTATCCAAATAAATGTACACATTTTAAAATATCACTAAGTATTACTAAAGGGCTTTAAGAAATAAAAGAAAATAAAACAAAAACACAGCAATTCTCCTGGCCCACCCTCTTCACCACTAGTCCTACTCCCTGCAGGGAACTACTTTAAAATAACTTTTTGCTATTCCTTTCAGTATTTTCCTTCATATTTCTAAATAATATATATGTCCTACTAGGTCATTATTTAGTGACTATCGCAGTGGGTGAGGATTGAAATCTTTTATTCCACAACACTGTTTCCTCTTATTCCCCTTTTCAGTTAAATCAATATTTAGGGTTTATATTATTATAACTATGTAAATAATGTTCTCTGCTGAGCTAACCCTACACTATAATTACTCTTCCTTTCTTGTACAACTTTTTGTTTTTCTTGGAGTTAATAATCGCCTAGTTTTTTCACCAGCCTGGCTTTATATATAACCATCCCCAAGTCCTGCCACAACTTCCACCAGTCTCCTGAAAACCTTCCATGTGGGAATATATAACACATAATCTATCAATGTCTCAGGACCTCCTTTCTGGGGCTCTTTTCTTTCTTTTTCCAGCCCTGACTGGTTTTTCTTTTGGGCCACTGTTACCACTGTTGTGCTGGGACTTCCCTGCCATCACCCTGGTGATTCTCTTCACTTTCTCCTTGTGCTGGAGCCTCTCCTTCCTGGTCCCCATGTCTTCCTCCTTCCTGCCTTATTCCCTCATTCCAGTGACACACCCTTCCTGAGAAACGGTGCATGTGAGGTAACTGTACTGAGAACTTTCCTGCCTGAAAATATCTTTATTCTACCCTTGCATTTGTTTGGCAGTTTGGCTAGGAGTTGAATTCTAGGTTAAAAATAATTCTCATCCTGAATTTAAAGGCATTGAGCTTCCTCTAGCTTTCAATGTTTCAATGTTTCTGTTTATAAGTCCACTGTCATTCTGATTCCCTGTCATTTTAATTCCCTGTCATTTTTACGTGAACATTGTGTTTTCTCTGGAGTTCTGAAATTTCAAAATAATCTTTCTTGGTTGGATCTGTTCATACTTATTTTGGTGGGCACTCAGTGGTCAATTTAATCTAAAGAGTCAGACTTTCACTAATGACCCCAATTTTTCCATCTTCTGTACCGTGGGTCTTCGTTCCTAAGCCTTTTTGGTTCAATTCCTGGAGACAATAAGCCACTTGTCTCTGAAGGTGGGAGGTGATGATGGTGGATGGACCCTAGAAGATAACTTTATATTGATTGTCAATCCACCCTTGACATCATGCCTGTACCTTCTGCAGGCTCCATGCCTCCAGTTCCTGAACCTTCCCAGAGTTCTGATGAATACTAGCTTGTTTTTTATTGGAATGCCTCTATGGGTGCATAGAATCTAGCCTTTTCTGTTCTGCTTAAACTGTTAGGACTTCTTCAATAGCTTTCCATCCAGCTGATATTTGTTGACATTCTTGTCCACTGTTGTCCTTTTTGCCATTCCATTTGTTC
Organism: Lemur catta; assembly: GCF_020740605.2. Lineage (NCBI taxonomy): Eukaryota > Metazoa > Chordata > Mammalia > Primates > Lemuridae > Lemur > Lemur catta. Next base: position 59,447,615 of record NC_059132.1, read on the forward strand.
TTGTGGACTTATATTTTTGTATTCTTTTACTGACACTTAAGTGGGTTTTCAGGAAAGAGTGGAGATAAGTGTGTGTGTGTGTATGTGTGTGTGTGTGTGTTTTCAATGTCCCACATTTAAGTGGATGTTAATTTTGTAATTTGATTGATAATCACTTCCAAGTTATAGCTTATTTGTTACGAGATGTTGAACTTTAACATACTGATAAACAAATTCAGAATGCAAATTTATATACCATATTTTCCTAGCATTAATTTTAGTGCTGATACCTGCAAAGACTGAGTTTTCCTTTATAAATTAAACCAATAATATGTGAGAGTTAGATGGGCTAACCAGGGCCAGAGTTGGTCTTTTATTCAGTTTTATGTTGACCATTCTCTTAGGACTTAGCACAGACCTTTGCAAACAAACTTAAAAACAAAACAAAACAAAACAGCCACAATGAATTAATAGAGTTGCAGTTTTCTTCTTTCCGTCAATAAACATCTTAATGGTTACCTACTATGTGTAATGACCTGCTGTTTCAGCTGGACGTATCCTGGTGAATGGAACAGAGTTCCCAGCCTGGAGAGCTTCACAGTTTAGTGAGGGAGACTGACAAAATAACAGGTGAGTATCATGCACCCAAAGCCATGGGAGTACCATTCCCCTTTAAGGTGATAAAAACCACCTGGGTCATTTTTCTTGACGTTCTTCACGTACCAAGCCTTGGAATCCAAGTCTCTGGCTACTGTGAAGACTGGAAATGGGTCCATGTAGTTATAACATCTTAGCAGGTCCTGTGCCTTACAGAAGATGTCATCAGAGAGCACCAAGCACACGTCTTCTCCCCAGGAAACTCCCCAATTTTTATTTTTCAAAGTGGATCCAGTGTCATGTCCAAAATGCTCCTTGGTGCTGAGAAGAGCCTTGAGTAAGCCTTGGGAATGATGCTATTATTAAAGAAATCATATTTTTATTATTTGTAAATCATATTTTTATTATCTGTGCAATCTTTGCAGGCTGGTTGAAGGTCTTATTCATTTCAGGGAGGCCCCTGGTGCAGTAGAAAGAAGGTGGTCTTTGAAAACAGGGGAGCTGGGTTTCAATTCCACGTACCAGCTGTGTAACTTTGGTCAAGTTGCTTGATCTTGCTACACCTCAATTTTCTATTATGTCAGACTAAAATAGTAATACCTAACTCACAGATTTCTTGTATTAAATGAGCAAGAGCAGATAAAGAGCCGAGGGTGGTTCTTGATGGGATGTAGGTGCAAAATAAATGGTATAATAGATATTTTTTTCTTCCTTGGATGCCAGACCATGAACCTCTCAAGTGCAGAGACCACATCCTATTTTTCTGGGCAACCCCACCCTTCGTGCAATGCCGGGCATAAAGTTGGCACTTAATGCATATTTATTGAACAAATGAATAAATAAAGGAATGTTTGAATTCCACGGGTTGAGGTATTTTCCTGCTATATGAATCATCATTTGCTGCCTTTTTCCTGTAGACTGCACTTCTGTAATTATTTGCTGGTATTAATAAACCACCATTCTTTTCTGAGCTCCTGGATTACTAGTTCTGTGGTGCTGCAAATAGAGCTAAGAAATACTGACACTTTTTTTTTAAACACCCAAATAACACTTCAGATCCAGCCATGCCTACGTACACTGTGGTAAGGAATATTTAAAAAAAAAATAGTGCCTCTGAAGTTAAAGAGGTGTCTGAAACGCCAGGTTGTTTCCATTCTTAGTTTAAAAGACCATTTGGCAATCATTTCCCTTGGCAGCCTCCGCAGATGATAAGAGAGGCTTTGGCTGTGAGGCCCTGCAAGGAAAGTGTAAAGGCCAGAGGAGACAGTGAAATGAGGAGTTCGTGCATTTTTTCACGTGTTTGTAGCTTTCACCCACAGAGTGAAGTGTGGTATTTTCCAGTTGCATCTCCCATTCACTGATACATTTGTGAATGCAGGAGCAGTGTTTGAAAACCATTCCTTTATCATTGTCTGTATTAAGCAATGACGCTACATCAATGCTATTAAAAAAAAAAAATGAGAAACCCAACCCTAGCCTCAATGCTGTTCTTACTGCAGCCATCTGGACCGTATCTGCCTCTGCTCCCTCTGGGGTCAAAGTCCCCTCAGCAGACAGCACTGTAGACCATCACAGAATGTCCCAGCAACTATAATCAGCATCACACAATTTGGAATTTAGCACTGCTTTCTAATACCATTCTTTTGGTTGGTTTTGCCCTCCTGATTATGTTGGAAGTCCTTTGTGTGCTAAGGCCAGGCTGTACTTTTCCTTCATTTACTCCTGATTGTGCTGGGCACAGGCCTTGCTCCGAAGGACCCTCCACCCAGTGACCTGTTCTCTGTTAGCGTTTCCTGAGCTATCTACAATATGTGACCCTTTTAAGTATCTTTTTTGATTACACTCTTTTCCTGGGACTTCTTTGAGCTTATGATTTTATAATTCTCCTCTACTTTCTCCAATATTATTGCTGCCTGTGTCTTTTTCTTCCCTTTTTATACCCTCGGGGGTATCTCATCTACTTTCAGGGCTCTAATTATTGCTTCTATGCTAATGACAACCAATCTGCACACTCATTTCCATCTCCTAGGAAATTCCCAATCAATATACCTAAAAGCAAACTTATCTTTTTACACAAATCAGTTTTTCTCGTTTTTGGAATTTGTTTTATTTCAACTTGTATTTAATTAGTTATTTTCTCTTGATCTTAAACTCTCTCTCTCAAACTATACCTATCAATCTATACCTGCCCTCTCTATATATATAATACATATTTATCCCTATAGCTTTCTTATCACTTGGCCCATGTAGATGCCTAACGAATGTTTGATGGTTTATCTTGATTCACTGTTCCTGCCCATATATTTAAATAAGATCAGGTTAGAAGGGCAGTGCTTTGAGCTGTGTGTTCTCCAGAGAAGATTATAGGGCTTCAGACAAAAGAGAGCTTATTTTATTTTATTTTTTTTGGAGCTAGAGTCTTGCTCTGTTGCCTGGGCTAGAGTGCAGTGGTGTCATCAAAGTTCACTGCAACCTCACACTCCTGGGATCAAGTGATCCTCCTGCCTCAGCCTCCTGAGTAGCTGGGACTACAGGCATGCACCACCATGCCTGGCTAATTTTTTCTATTTTTAATAAAGACGGGGGTCTCACTCTTGCTCAGGCTGATCTCGAACTCCTGACCTCAAGGAATCCTCCTGCTTTGGCCTCCCAGAGTGCAAGGATTACAGGTGTGAGCCACCCCATTGGCCCAGACAAAAGAGATTTAAAATACAATTTTAAGTACACAAATACACATTTTAAAGTAAATTTTATAATGGACATCAATCAAGCCATTACAATACCATATCAGCTAATCTGGAGCATCTAAATTAGTTCCAGGTTGGATTTTTGAAGCATCTAGTGGTGAGATTAGAAAAATGTATGCAACCTTACAGAGAACCTGAGTTCAATCATCTTTTTTAGAACAGTTTTGGGGAATACAAGTTTTCATTATTTCCAAGAGATTAAAGTGCGGTTGGTGAAACACAGGATAGATAAGGAGGTTGCCCTTCAAAAGCAAGAGTTCTACAGACTCATGTTACCATGAGCACGTAGTGGGCAAGACCACAGGACACCCCAACTCCAGTGGGTGACATCAAGACCCAGACTTGATTAGACCGAGGAAAGCCCACTGAGCTCGCTAAGCCAAAGCCAGGGTTAACTCCTAAAGTCATTTACTGCTGCAGAACCTTCCCAGTAAATCTCTCCTCCTGCCTGGGATCGTCTACTGTGGTACTTCAGAGTTACCCGTGCTCTGCATGCCCAAGCGTCCCAGCGGTGCAAAGACTTCCAAGGGAGAGCACGAGAATCCGCTGCTTCCACTCTGAGGTGTCTCCCTGGAGCCTCCGCTCTGGCCTCTGTCTAGACTAGACTTTTCTCCATTAGCCACTTGGGAAGGGGGCTGTGAAATTTACAGTGCGATTCACATCGTGGCACGAATATTTTAAAACAGCGGTTTACAGTGTTTAAGAAAGCCCATTAGTGAGCCGGGATTTCTGCCGCTGGTACTCAGGATGGAAAGTTAAGAATAGCTGGCAGCGTGTCTGTGTTTGGGGTTTTGAAATGCTTTGGTTTCTTGAGCCGCATTATCGTCGACTTCACTGCATTTTCAAACAATGCACATAATAAATGACTTTTCCAAGAATCACTGTAAGGCCTACCTGGATCCCTCTCCCCTTGTTTTGCACTCAGTAATCTGTTGCTTACATTTGAAAGCCTTCTGGAGGCTGTTTTTCATCTAGCTCACTAGAGGGGAGCAGTTGTTTTCTATGAAGAATTGGGTTGTGGAAGTCAATGTAATTCTTCTTCCAAAAATCTTGGCACCGGGAGTCAATTTACAAATGTATACATTTGACTGGGTTACCTCGGCTGGCTCTGTTAGTGATGGTGGGTTTTGGTTGAATTCTCAGGCCTGTACACAAACATTCGCCTGCCTCACATCTTTTTATGAAGCTGACATTTATTCCAGCGAAGTCTCCAGTTATTTTAGGTGGAGAAATTAGAAACAACGAAACTTTACATGCGACCTTGAGATAGAAGCGTGTTAATGAGAGGAACCTAGTGGCCTGGCAGGATTTGTGAGAGCAGTCCCATCTGACAGCGACAGTGGCAGATGATTATGTAAAGGGGTTGATGGACTTATAGATCTTTTGAGTTCAGTTAGCACAGGGTAGAGCTCCCGGCTTCTTTGAGACTCATGCTGTCTGTAGCCAGACATAATTAAAAGATTAAAGAGACATTTAGAAACATAAAGCTGGTCACTTTTTAATCAGGGAGATTGATTTTCCAATCCCAATGTGAAGGTGGAATTTTAAATAATTTATAGGGTAGAAATCAGTGGCTTGTCACAACTTGGCTGAAAGAATAAAGGCTGGATGAAGAGAGGAACTCCTCCCCTACCCACCCTCCCTCTTCTCTGGGTGCCTTGTGGAAGGAGTATCAACAGTCGTGAGCCGTGATTCAGCTGTTATACAGGAGATGTTTTGCAGCCTCTGTATCTCTGCTGGAAGAATGAAGATTAGTTCAGTTCCCTCCCGTCCTCCTTCTTTTTCTGCCTCTGGCTGGAGGTCTGGACATGTTCTCTTCACTACTCAGCAACATTTCTCTTTTATCCTACAGATACCAGTCAGGTTCCAATCAGGTTAAAACCAGAGTCTCCTGAGCAGGGATCAGGACTGCTGCACAGCGATGCTTCCATTAGCTAAGAGGGTGCATTCCAGAGGCGCATATTATCAGAGACTTTGTAATCAGAGTCAGAAATAATATAGGATGGTGAAAGCAGGGTTCTTTGATGCTATATCAGGGAAATTCTGGTACTAGAAGAAATGGAGCCTTCCAATGCTTATGTAGGTTCCAGTAGATATTTTCGAGAAAATATAAAATACGTGTCTTGGAGTCTTGGCACTAAGAGGAAGAATTGATTGGTTGATTGACAGTCAGAAACCAGAGGAAAGCCTGCAGGGAGAGGACTGTCAGCACAGGGTATTCTTTTAAGGGTAGCATGGTTTTAGATTTAGAAAGGACTGAAAAAATTTCTTCTGCTCCCAGCTCAGGTTTCCAGTGACTCAGCCAAGTTGGCGGATCCTCCCTAAGTCAGGGAGTGCCTGGGTCATAGCGGCTGTCTGTTGGGTTCCTTCTGAGTGTGCACCTATTATAATGCCTCTCCCTTTTCCCAAAAGAGTTTGCAAGACTAAAGCAGACTTGCCTTCAGACCAAGCAATAGGCTGAGTGAAATTTCAGGACTTGATTAGCCCTCACCCAAGACCTCTCTGTGGCTTTTAAAGTGTGGAGTGGCTTTGCCCAAGTGGAGGGCGGAATGGAGAAACCCTTTTATGCCACAAATGCTCTATGCAGTCATTGTTGAGTGTGGATGAGTTGTGGTCAAAATGTATCAATCAATAAACCGAAGGCCGGGCGCGGTGGCTCACGCCTGTAATCCTAGCACTCTGGGAGGCCGAGGCGGGTGGATCGTTTGAGCTCAGGAGTTCGAGACCAGCCTGAGCAAGAGCTAGACCCCCCCGTCTCTACTAAAAATAGAAAAGAAATTACACGGACAGCTAAAAACATATATATATATATATATATATATAAATTAGCCGGGCATGGTGATACATGCCTGTAGTCCCAGCTACTGGGGAGGCTGAGGCAGGAGGATTGCTTGAGCCCAGGAGTTTGAGGTTGCTGTGAGCGAGGCTGACGCCACGGCACTCTAGCCCGGGCAACAGAGTGAGACTCTGTCTCAAAATAAATAAATAAATAAATAAACCGAAGTAACTGACGGCAGGCTGTTCCTTCTCTACCAGCTCATAGTCACCTGTCCTTGCTTCTAGGGAAAGAGGGAGTGTGGTGGAGAAGAATAAGAATAGATGAAGGCTGGAGAGTGCACATGGAGGGGAGAGGGAATTAGCACTCCTTGGAGGGAAAAGAAATACAGAGGATGCCGGGGGAAACTATGGCCTCACATGGCATCTGTCTGCTGTTCATTTGGCTGGGACAACTAGAAGCTGGGAACTAAGGCATTTTTGCCACTCATCAAGATCCATCCATTGAACCATTCATTTATAGGAGATTTTCTGCCAGCGAACTTACTGATTGGAGATGGCACTCTAACGGGGCCCAGAGGCTCTTCATGTGAATTGGCTAAGATTTCCAGCCTGCGCCTTCTGGCCCCTGAGGTGGTGGTGCCTGGATTGAATGTCAGGAGCAGAAACCAACACTTCCAATAGCAGACTGTGGGGTTGGACGTAAGGAGGAATTTCTAAAGATGAACAGCAAGCAAGGCCCATGTTGCACATTCATGGTTTATATGCATGTATTTATGTTCCTGTGCAAGGTATAACTAGGAATTGCTACATTACAGTTCTATCATTTCTACAAGCCTGGCTAACCCTAAAGCAGGGTTTCTCAACTGTGGCACAATTGTCATTTTGGTCTGGATAATACTTTTGGGGGGAGGCTGTCCTGTGCATTGTATTATAGGATGTTTAGCAGCATCCCCAGCCTCTACTCACTCGATGCCAGTAGACCCTCTTCCCCACTCCCCAGTCGTGACAACCAAAAATGTCTCCAGATATTGCCATAACCTCTGAGAGAGTAGAGCAAAACTGCCCACAGTTGAAAATCACTGTCTTAAAGAAACCCATCATTTGTATTGAGTTAGTAGGCTACTTACAAATCAGGTTGCATCTGCCCTTATTTATTAAGCTTTCATATAAATAAATAATAAGACAACATCAGGCATGTGCTTGTGGGTTTGAGCCATACTGGAATCATTGTCTTGTAATTGTTACCTACTCTGGTTGCACCAATGTTGCAATCCGGCCCTTAATAAAGCTGTCATCACACAAAGTGTCATGTTACCACCTTTATTTCAATGCTCTTCCTCTTTTTCTCTTTCCGTAGCACCCCCTTTCTACTCTCTTGGCCACCAAACTGACTTAAATATGATACTCTTTTGAAGAATGTTTTGCAGAAGGCAATGGTTAATGTAAGGAAACGACTGACTTGTGGTAGAGTTTCAGGCAGCAGGGCTCAGGTGGTCTGGGTGAGATTTCTGCACAGAGACCTCTCCACTGTCCTTAAATCATGCCAGGCAGAGGCCTCCATATCCTTCTATTTGCATAGTTCGCTGTGCCAGAAAAGAACTGTCGTTAGTATCGTTTAACAAACTGGCAACAATAGTCAAAGAGAGTTTGTTGGTTTTGCTGGGAAACAGATCTGGTTCTGAAGAGAAGGATCTTGTCTTATAGGAAGTGGAAGCATTTTGCCCCAGGAAAGGAATAAAAGCAATCAATAGTTCTTACAGAGCTTTCTGCTCAAGTAATTTTGGTCAGGTTACGTGGGTCAGTAAATTGAACAAAGTGTTACCATCATAGATTATGAAATGCAGAGTCTAATTTTAATAAGGTTACCAGTAAATGTGGGAGTTCTAGGTCAACAATGGGGAGTCTGAGTGAGTGCTAGCCAGGGAAAAATTAGTAAGACAAACAACCCAACAATAACCTGCAGGGTGACCATGAAGAACTGTTTACTTCAACATTTTATGAGAATGGGCACCAACATTTCCTCTCTGCATTAGCATGGTGTTGCAAGTGCATGTTGACCATTAGAGGGGACCCCTGTCCTAAGGGGCTTCTAGTACCTCTGCCAGCAAGAGGAAGGAAGGGGCATTTTAGGCCTTTGATACCTAGTTTTAACCCAGTATTGAGCTTTGTATAACAACCATTCCTTCCAACAGCAAAAGCTGGTCTCTTCCTTACCATTCTGCCAGTTGAAAAGAGTGAAAAAGAAATGATCTTGTTGGTTAACATTTTTCATGCTATTTATTCTGAAAAGTTTCTTCAACTGTCTTACTACCAATACAAGTGCTTTTGCAGAATAATAAAATGAAATGAAACAAGATGGAATAAACTCATAGGCAACCCATTCTATGTTTCTAGCTTTCTTGAGCGAGGATACCGTTCGTGTTAAGCTCCCAACTTCCCTGGAATTTGTAGAGCAGACGGGGCGGTGTAACCAGCAAGCTGTGATGGGTGACTGTCACCCTCTCCTTTCTAAATCAGCTCCACTCTATCTTTGGGGACATGCCGTCTTTCCAGTCTGTACATATGTGTCGACTCTCTCTTGAACCATTTTGATATGTCTGGTAGAAGCTGGATCTGGCCTATAAATGCTTGCTGGGCTTCCAACCTCTGTTATGACGTCTTCCCTCCCCACATAAGCAATCTGCTTCATGTAAGACTTGGGGCTGTCTGGTTTCAATTGATTTTCAAACATGGGGTAACTCACTCCTAGGTGATCTCATTCCTTTTATGGCTTAAATACCATTTGCTTGCCGATGTCTCCCAAAATTACGTCTCCAGTCCAGACTTCTACCTGAACGCCTGCTTCTTATTCAATATCACCCCTGGGATGTCTCCTAGGCAACTCAAGCCTAACGCCTTTGAAACCTTAATTCCTGATTCCCAACCAGCAAACCTGTTCTTTCTGCAGGCTTCCCCATTTCAGCAAATGGCAACTCCACTCTTCCATTCCGTCAGGCCAAAAACCTTGCTATCATCTTCCCATCTCTCATTACCCACATGCAATCCTTCGGCGAAACTATTGACTCCACCTTTGAGGAACATCTATCCAGAATCTAGCCATTTCTTACTGCTTCCCTATCTGGCTCGAGCCATTCTTGTCTCTTGCCTGGTTAAATGCAACAGTGTCCTAACTCAACTTCTTGCCTCTTTGGTTATGCCCTTATAGTTTGTTTTCTTAGCATAGCAACTAAGGGAGTCCTTTTAAAATCACTGCTCTGCACAAAATCACCCAGTCTTCCTATCTCAGACAACAAGGCCACATGTAGTCCTCCCATTCCTGTTGATCTCTCTCTCTCTATTTCTCTCTCCCCTTCACAGTGCTCCAGGGCAGGCCCACCATCTTCCTTGTTAGTCCTTGAGCCCACCAAGAATTCTTCTGCATCCAGGGCTTTGCATTTGCTATTACCTGCCTGGATTGCTGCTTCTCTAGACAGCAACCTGCCTCCCTCCTTTGCTAAATTTGGGAGGTTTTTTTGAATGTCAGTTTACCAGTGAGGGAATCCTTGACCCAACTGTATAAAGCAGCACTTACACCCTTCCTCACCGATAAAAACTATCTACTGGTCCTTCCTATATTATTTTTCTCCACGGCATTTATCACTTACATGGTAATATTTATTTATTTACTTTGTCTTTCGATAAAGGGATGTAAGGTTTATGAGGGTAGGACTTTGTTCTGTTCCCCGCTGCATCCCTGGGGCCTGTATCAATGACTGCTACATTCTAGGTGCCTAGTACACGTTTGTAGAATGAGTGACGCCTCTAAATTTCATTTAAATGTTACTTTTTGTAGGAGACCTTCCATGATCCTCGAAGTCTGGGTTAAACGTCCCTGTTTTCATCACTCTAAAAGGAAACCCCAAACCAACCAGCCACTCCCCACTCCTCCCCGCCAGCCCCTGGCACCCACTAATCTGCTCTCTGTCCCTATACAGTTGCCTACTCTGGATATTTCCTGTAAATGGAATCATACAAATGTGGTGACCCGTTTTGTCCATGAGGTTTTAATACATGCGACTTAGGAAGTCTTTAGTACAGCAAGACTTTGTTTTTAATCCTGCCGGCATGTGTAGCAATAGATTGAAACTGTATCTCTTTTTCTCAAGTACATACAACTTGAAAAGGCCAAATAAATTAATGTGAAGAACTTTCTTCCAAGTCATCACTGGTCTTTTACCAGAAGCCTTTACTTGTGCAATGACCAACCCTTCTGAGCCTTCATCCGTCTCCCCACCCTCCCCATTAAATGTCTTTCTCTCCCCCCCAACCCCCACCTCCCCAGTTCACCATCTCTTCTCCCACCTCTTCCTTGATGCTTGCTGGGATGAAAGGATTGGTGATAAAAGACTAAAGCTGAGGGGGACTGATGAAAGTCCGTGAAATCATGAAAGGTAGGGAGAATCTGTGTAAGAACTTGTTCCCCAAATCTCAGAATCTTTTTGAAGCTTAAGGGAGCTAGTTTAAGCGAAAAATAAAAAGAAGTTCTATTTTATGTAGTAGATTAGATACATACAGAACTTGTTACCCTGGTGAAAAGATAAATAGCTTTAGGGTTTAGACAAATATACAGACAATAAATCAATAACAGGCTGTTGAGAGGAAGCTAGGGAGAGGAGTTAATATCCCAGGGCAATTGGTATCCTTGCTCACACAATGCCCCTCACTCAAGCAGGGCACTGGGCTGACTCTGGGCCCCATGGCGATTTCTAGGGCAGCCTCCTCAATTGATCTGCTAGACTGTCTCTTCCTCAGAAACTTTCCTGGAATTGCAATCACCTGCAGGTTTTCGGAGGCTTAATTTTACAAACTATAAATAAATTTGCTCTTGGGATGGGCATTAGCATTTTTCTGACTTTCAGCTATTTCAGAACTTGGAGGTGAGAGGGTGACAGAGGAAAAGTGAGCCCTCGAAACCAAGAAATTATTTTTCTTTGTTACCAACCACAGATTCTAATTTTATCTTGGAGGAGGCAAAAGTAAAGTTTTTGGGTTACTTTAGGTTTGCAACATAGCTCAGTTAATTACCTGAGAGCATTTGAGAATTAGCTGAATAGGTTTGAAACTTTTCATTTGATTAAACACCTTATGGCAGAAACAACACTTCTATTTTATGCTTTGACCTTAGCTTACTTTTTTACTTTTAGAGTTTGTAGTAATTTATGATTTGGCAAGGGTGTACACAATACTAGGTTGAACCTGTTGTCCTTAATTTAATCTGCTGTAATATCCCAATGTCTGAAACTGATTTGGCCCAAAAATATCGCATTGTTTACTGGACTAATGTTAATACCTATGGTTTAAACTAGGACATGACAAAGCTCCTCTGAAACAAATAAATGAACAATAACCAAATATTGTTGCCTTTTGCCAGTGAAAGCAGATGGCTAGATGGATGGGCTGAGATAACTAACACTGATGCACTGAGATTTATTTCCACAAGCTGAGGCCTCTGAAACGGAGAATTAGAAAACTCGAAGGAGGTTTTACTTCTGAAATTGAGGATGTGCTGGGGTTTTTGTTTTTGTTTTTTGGTTTTTTCATATGGTGAAATTTAGCATAAAAGTGAAAATAACATGAAGGTTTCAGGCACCATGGAGAGACTATTAATCTGGGAACAAAAGGCATTTGGCCAGTTACAATAATAATTTTAAACAAGGACTACAACTTGCCTAGCCATGGCTGAAACCCAAGTAGGTCTTCCCGGCTGGAGTCGTAGTTGGTTCTTCCAGATTATGGGGTTTGGCATGATACAGAGTGACTAAACTTTCTTACATGGGGAAAATATAATCAAAAGAAAACAATGCCATAGAGTAGCCTGACTTAGCTCTTATTAATGAATGGAAAAGGCGCATTTAGTGCTCAGAAAAGAACATGTTAAAGCCTAGGGGTAGGACAGTCATTTGAGAAGAGACAACAAATCAAAAGATACGTGTTTTTGATTTGTGTGCTTTTTTCCAGTAGGAAATAACTAATCAACTAACATGTATTTACTTAGAGTCTACTTCATGTCTAGCCCCGTACTAGGTATTGCTGACTCTGCAAGAACTTCTCACATTTAGGATCCTCACATCACTCATCATCATCACCCCCTTCAATACAGCCCCCATTCAATGAACACCTACTATCTATCAGGCACCTTAAATTTATTTTGCTGAATATTGGCAAATTCCTTGCAAGGGAGATATTATTTTGCCCATTTTATAAATAGGAAAATTCATGTTCCAAGAAATTAAGAAACATTCCCAAAGTCTTTTATCAGCAGTAGAGTCAAGAGGAAAGTTCAAGTGCGACCACAAAGTTCTATCAATACACCATGCTCAATGTCTGTGTATATGTTTATATGAAACATGGGTTGTTCTGGGGCAATTATAGGGATTTCTGTGCCACTTGTTTTATTAGTCTTCCCTAACTAGAATAAAGACCAAGATCTTCAATATTACCCATTTGCATCACATTTTTGCAGTTAACAGAAATTCAAATCACGTGATCAGAAACTAAACAATCCTCATGGCCCAGTTAACCCACCCATCTTTCTTAAAATTAAAATCAAACACTCTGCATTTTCAATATCTACTAATCTTGTCAGAATGTCCTGACTTAGAAAAAAATCTATGTTAAGACTTCTCATTTTTAATTCTCAATTATTTTGAGGAAGTTTTAGTTCAAAGCAAAATTAAATTTCTTTTCTATAAAATAACTTAAAGAATTTCTCCAATCATTTCCACATAAACATATTATCAGTATATATGGCAACTATTTTAAGTCATTTTGAGAGTCATATTTGGAGCTTTAAAATGATTTTTAATGTGTACAGATATTAATGGCAAGAAACAAACCTTTCGTTCTTGGAAAACAATTCCTAATAAGTGAAGTACATCTCATTTTGTTTTCATCTTTCCTTATTTGAGGGACCTAAGTACTTTTAGAGATATATAATTCACAGACCATACAATTCCCCCTTGTGTACAATTCAGTGGTTTTTAGTATATTCACAAGATTGTATAACCATCACCACCATCTCATTTCAGAACATTTTCATCATCCCCCAAAGAAACCCCATACCCATTACAGTCACTCCAACATTCCCTGTCCCCTTAACTCCTAACAACCACTATTCTACTTCTGTCTCTGTAAATGTCTTTATCCTGGGCATTTTACTTAAATGGAATCATGCAGTATGTGACCTTTTGTGTCTGGCTTTTTTCATGTAGCATGTTTCCAAGGTTCATCCGTGGTACAGCATGTATCAATAATTAATTCCTCTGTATGGCTGCATATTCTGTTGTGTAGATATGCCACATTTTGTTTATGCATTCATCAGTTGATGGACATTTGCTTTGTTTCCATTCTGACTGGTATGAATAATACTGCTATGAATATTTATGTGTAAGGTTTAGTACATGAATGTGAAAAACATGTTTTTAATTCTCTTGAGTATATACCTAGGAGTAATATTGTTGAGTTATATGGTAACTCTATATTTAACTTTAAAAAAGAAAAAAACCTGCCAAACTATTTCCTACAATGGCTGCACCATTTTATGTTCTTACCAGCAAGGTTTGAGCTTCTAATTTCTCCACATCCTCCCTAACATTTATTATTGTCTTTTTTTATTTTATAGCCATCCTAGCAGGTTTGAGGTGGTATCTCATCATGGTTTTGATTTGCATTTCCCTAATCACAAATGATATTGACTATCTTTACATGTCCTTGTTGGCCATACCATATCTTCTTTGGAGAAACATCTATTTGGGTCCTTTGCTCATTTTTTAACTGGGTCATTTACCTTTTGTTGTTGGGATTTAAGAGTTCTTCACATATGCTAGATACTAGACCCTGACTAGTCACATATATAATTTGCAAATATTTTTTCCTATTCTGTAAATTATCTTTTCACTTTCTTGGTAGTGCCCTATGAGGCAAAAAAGTTTTTAATTTTGGTAAAGTTCAACTTATTTTTCCTGTTGTTGTTTGTGCTTTTGGTAGCATGTCTAAGAAAATATTGCCTAATCCTAGGTCAAAAAGATTCACACCTGTGTTTTCTTCTCCAAATTTTATAGTTTGCTGTCACATTTAGGTCTTCAATACATTTTGAGTTAATTTTTGTATATGGTGTGAGGTAGGATTCCAACTTCATTTTGTTTTTCTATTGCTAAAATTAAATATCTTTGGCAGAATGTCACAGTGATTAAAAGCTCAGGCTTTAGAGTCTAACTGCTGGAGTTACTAGTTATGAGATCTTAAGAAAGTGCTCCAGTTTCTCTATGACTCACCTTTCTCATCTGTAAAAGGAGATATAGTAGTACCTACCTCATTAGTATATGTGTGCATTGAAATTCAAATCATAGAATTGTCATAACAGCTGAGTCTGTGCATTTAAAATGCTGATACATGGTACACATTGATTATTAGTTATCATCATCTCTGGCTCCGTGAATTCTCCTCAATTTAGGACTATCTCATCATCTTGTCCAAGTATGCATCCAATGGTGGGCTGGATTACATACCCAGTGTCATATCAAGAATAAGACTTGACAGATAGATTTTTAATATACCTTAAATGTTCTAAAATGTTCTAAAATAGTTGAATGTGGGCTGAGTTTATGGCTATAGCTCGCCACAAAAAGAAGCAAAGTATTTGGAGAAAGCAATTTCCAATCTTTTTTAGAACTTCATACAGAGACTAAAACAAGGCAAATGTATTGGTTTACTAGAGCTGTTGTAACAAAGTACCACAAACTAGGTGGTTTAAACAACAGAAACTTACTGTCTTACAGTCTGGAGGCTTGAAGTCCAAGATCAAGGTGTCAGCAGGATTGGTTCCTTCTAAGGGCTATGAGGGAATCTGTTCCAGTTCACTCTTCCTCGCTTGTAAATGGCCATCTTCTCCCTATGTCTTTTTACATTTGCAGTGAGCTGAATTTTGTTCCTCCAAAATTCATATGTTGAAGCCCTAACCCTCAATGTGATGGTATTTGGAGATAGGGCCTCTGGGAGATAATTAGGTTTACATGAGGTCATGGAGGTGGAGCCCTCATGATGGGATTAGGGTCCTTATAAGAAGAGACACTAGAAAGCGTGCTCTTTCCCTATGCCATTTGAGGACACAGCAAGAAGGCTGTCGTCTACAATCCAGGAAGCAAGCCCTCACCAAGAACTGAATCAGCAGCCAACTTGATCCCAGCCTCCAAAACCATGAGAAAATACATTTCTGTTGTTTCAGCCACCCAGTCTATGGTATTTTGTTATGGCAGCCCAACTTGACTAACACAACATTATCTTCCTTTTACGTGTGTCTGTTTCTATGTCCATATTTCCCTTTTCTGTAAGGACACCAATCATATTGGATTGGGGCTCACCCTAATAACCTCATTATAACCTGATTACTTCTGTAAAGACCCTACCTCCAAATAAGGTCATATCCTGAGGTACTGGAGGGTAGGACTCCAACCTATCTTTTTGGGGAGGGTGAGGGTTAAAGAATTCAACACATAACAGCAAACAAAACAAGGCAAATGTGCATAGCACCCTTGAGAGACACTGAGAGAGTAAAGGAGATAATGAAAGATGAAGGGAGCTCTGGAAGGTAATAGGAGCCAGGAAGTGAGGGACGGTAGGAATGGTGAGCTAAGGAAGGAGGGTGACATGTCACGGACTAGAGGCCTTAATATGCTTAGGTGAACATGGAAGTTTTCATCTATGTAGAAAAATGACTGAAATTCTCATGGCGCATTGTGGTACCAGGGAGTACAGACACTATAACATCAATACGTGTGTCTCCAGCCATTCCTGGCTGCACCACTCACATAGAATATTTGCAGTACCCCACGGACACAGAATCATGGTGGACGCCTGTGGATGGGAGTTCAGTGAGACTCAGCATGAGTACAAGGGAAGTGTGTTATGTCTATAACGCAGTGAGTGGGGGTCTAAAAGCCCCCAGGGGCCATCTTTTCCCTTTAAACCAGAACTTGCTTTAAGCACAGAAAGAAGGCAATGGTGTTTAAAGAAAAATGAATGACCAAGAAACCCTATCCTAGCCTATCCTTTCTTACTCATGCTCCTCCCCCTTATTAGCCACTCCCACAAGCAGAAAACAATGACGTGGAAGGAAAGGGAAAGACAGGACCTTCCTCTCAGACCTTCCTTACTCATTCATGAGATGACAGTCAGTAGACAGTGTGGGTGTCAAGCTGTGAAATAAAAACAGGTGAGATCATTTTGTGCAGTTTCCACTGTTCTGGTAAGAACAAAATACTTATGCATGTATGAGCTAGGAAATACAAATTGTGTCATTTTGGTAATTCTACCAATGAGTTAAATGCCACTTAAAACTTTCATTGCCTCATATAAAGACTAACAGTAAAATTCATGCCAATAATTTAAAATTTTAAGTTTCCTTTACTTAGAATGAATCAAATATTTAATGGCAAAGAAAAAATATAAAATATATCATGATAATTCAAGAGAGACCATAGAAGAGACAAAAAGACTTTACTATATTTTAGTACCTTTAATGACAGCCTTTTCCTGCTTTTTGAATGGAGGGCACTGCATGCTGATTTTGCACTGGGCCCCATATATTATGCACTATGACCCTCAAGTTAGTTCTTCTAGGGCAGCACATTTTGATGCAGAAGTGAAGGCAATGATTAACAATAAAATCGATGTATTTGGTATGAAATGCAGACATCTGCAACAAGCCAGCGAAGGAAATGCCTTGGAGAGGGACACACTCCTGTTAACTCTCTAATCACTTCATGTAGGCAACCAACGGCCTCCATAGAGAGTCAGTCCCACTGAGATGAAAGGTCCTTACTTTGGGTGGCTTGCAGAAAATATTTACCAGGAAACTTTCAGTGCACCTAACAAGAAACTTCCAGGTAATTTAGAATTACTTGCCTTCCTACGTGAACTTAGTGTGCGTAAAAAGAAAAGTGTTAGTGCTTCCTGAGATTCGACTTCAACTAATTAATACACGGTTGCTAACTTCATCTAAGGGAGCAGGCAGGGGGTAAAAAGTGTCACCTTAGGGAGACTTTTGTCAAATAGATAATTCAAAAAAGTCATTTCTTTTGAGCTTGGAGTCATTAACTCCTCTAGTAACCAACTGTGAGAGTTATGTTTGAGCTTGTCTTGAAAATTGCTTTATAAAAAAGGAATGGACTAGGAGGCTGCTGACTTGGGTGCCGGTCTCTTCACACATCTTCAGCAAGAAGCTGCATAGCTTGTTTTAAAACCTGTCTGGAATACAGCTGCTGTTATCTAGTAATCTTACAGAAGAGCCCATCCATGTCAGAATCGGCACAGGCTCAAAAGTTGCAGCAAGCTCTGAAGTCACTCATTCCTTTTATATTTTTGATCCAGGAAAAGTAATATTCAAGTACTTCTTATGTATGCAATCATTTGAGCAGTACAACTCAAAGGACGCTCTTTCAGGCTAGCTCACTATCTAGTACCTTCGAAATGTTGGAAGCATCAAAGCACTATCGATTCTATTGGTTCTTATTCATGTTGATGAACACGGGGAAGGGAGAAGAATTCCAATGATCAAAGTATTGGGGGTGTGCGTTAGTTTGCTGGAGCTGCCATAACAAAGTACCACATACTAGTGGCTTAAACAACAGAAATGTATTGTGTCACACTTCTGCAGGCTGGGAGTCCAAACTCAAGGTGCGGGCAGGGTTGGTTCCTTCTGAGGGCCGAGAGGGAAGGATCTGTCCAGCCCTCTCTCCTTGGCTTGTAGATGCCCATCTTCTCCCTGTGTCTCTTCACATCCCTTCTCTGTGTGTGCATCTCTGTGTCCAAATTTTTCCCTTTTTAAGGACACCAGTCAGATTGTATTAGAGCCCACCATAAGGACCTCATTTTAACTCCATCACCTCTGTAATGATCCTATCTTCAAATATGGTCACATTGTACAATACTGGGCATTCTAAGATACTGGGCTTCAACATGTAAATTTGAGGGTGGGGGGACAAAATTCATTCCATGATGGTGGGAGGGGGTGACATTTAGTGAAAACCCACGTGAGAACCACCTACCACTGTCTAGGTACTGACCCGTGGAGGCTTTACCCATACACTCAGTACAATAACAAATGCTTCCAGCGTCTCAAAAACAATCCTTCTAGAAGCAGTCAGATTAAGTTCACTCTGATCTATTAACTGATGCACAAAACTGTCCAGTACTTTTTTTGGAAAGATTTGCACCAAAAAGGGTAAACATTTAAAAGGCTCAGTGTTTGAAGAACCATCATTTTAATTATCAGGGACATTGACTCATATATTAATTCCTCATTCACTGATATTTCATTCTGAATAACTGAGATTTCTATATTTAAAATGGTGCTGAGGACTACTTTAT
The DNA here is from genome assembly GCF_020740605.2 of Lemur catta. Taxonomy (NCBI): domain Eukaryota; kingdom Metazoa; phylum Chordata; class Mammalia; order Primates; family Lemuridae; genus Lemur; species Lemur catta. The sequence continues at coordinate 59,466,121 of NC_059132.1, forward strand.
CCTTGTCCAGAGGATGCCTAGGACAATGTGTCTTCCACGTTGAGTAGCTGAAAACAATTTTGACGTGATGCTTTGTTAAGACACCACACGTTGGCGACTGGTAGTTTTGCCTATTACAACCTGGATTACTTTGGGCATGTCACTTCATTTCTCTGTGCCTCTCTTTCCTTGTCTGTAAAATGGCATAATACCTGCCTCACGGAGTTGGAGAAATGGATGAGATAACACTGGTAAGCTCTTAGTCTGGGATCTGGAACCCAGGAGATGCTGAGTGAATGGTAGTTGTCCCTAGTTTATGATTGTATTTCATATCCTTATATGATGAGGTTGTAGATCAGGGCCAGGTCTGCAGTGACCGTGGCTGACAGCAGGTGGGGAGGGTCACTTGTCGTGAGGGGGAGTTTTTGGAGTTGGGGGAAGCTTTATAAGCAGGGTGATGCTGAGGGAGAGAAATGGCCAAAGGTTGTGATGTGACCCACACTCCCAACACCACACATGTCTCCATCAACTACAAAAGTCACGGTATCATTAGTAGGAGTGGATTTCCTGTGGAAGGTGACATGAAGTGGAGCTTGGCACCAGTCTGGAATGGAGTACAGGGAGGGGAAAAAAAGTCAAAAGGGAGTGGGGACAGAGGAATCCATGAGCAAATAACATCTGACATTCACAGAGTACTGAACCCTTAAATCATCTGCAAATAATTGAATATGTAAAGACTATGCTCTTTAAGATGTGATTTATCCATTGACATAAAATCAGAAAACTCTCCTCAATCTCGTTGGTTCCACTATTCTTTAATATATTAAATAATTTATGCTTTGCTTAGTTACCAATTTTCCTGCCTAATATCCATTCTCTTGGCCTTGGTTTGGTTCTCTTGTTATTTGGTAACTCACTTTCTCAACCACATAATTAATCTCTCTGTAACTTTCTCCCATACAGTATATGCAGTGATACTCATCGCTTTCTCTCTCCTTCTGGTTACTTCCAATTGTTTGCAATCCACCTGGGGCGTCCTTGCTTGATGGAGTTTACCCTGCACAGCAGACAATTCCAGACCATCCAGAACCTTCCTCCAAACATATTTCCAGCCTCATTTGCCATCATTCCTTCCTTACAACAAACCCTCTAATGAGGGCAAATAAGTGACTAACTGCTTCCTGAGTTCCCATTTTCCATGTTGTTTTGTCTCCCTGGAATCAAGCTGTTTATCTCCTCTTCTTCACCCTCCCCTCCGCACGTCTCACCCAACACACACACACAGAACTGGAGTTTCCAAGTTCCAGCTCAAAAAACACCACCCATGACCTCCCGAGAAGAAGCAATTCCACCAGTTCTTCCATAGGATTTTCTTCAGAGGGCATTACCCATCTCCTCTGACAGTATTCTTAGCTGTGTTCCCAAGTATCTGCAGGATGACACTGTAGCTCTCCTCTGCCCAGAGCCTAACTCATTGCCTGACAGAGCACAGGCTCAATTCAGGTTTCAGTGAAGGGGTAAATGAATGAATGGGAGTGCACAGTAATAGGAAAAATCCCAAACATTAGACAATCCAAAAATAATCCATATGTGACTTTGGAATGCATTTTACACACACATTCAGAGAACATCAAACACAAAACTTCAAAGTAATGAAGCCAGCCTGTGCAGATCCCAGTTGGGTGGGGTGTCCTGGAAAAAGGGTGGGATCCTCACAGGAAAGGAGGGACCTCTCACCAGCCAGCTACCCTTCCCCAGCCTCCTGGCTTATCTGGAAATCAGAAAGAATCCAAATGGCCTAGAGCTCAAGGGTACAGAGCTGGATAATTCATAAATGATTGTAATGCCTTTAGAAATGCAAGCGCTATGTAAATGCTGAATTATAATAATATAAAAATAATCATCTTCCATTATCTCCTTTAAAGATGTAAATGGCATACTCTTTTAAATCTAAAGTGGGTTCAAGAAACAGCAATAAGTTTAACACAGGGGTGCACCAAATGATCATGCAAACCCATTCAGTGTTCTAAATGCAATTACAGTGCTGACCATCAGCCCTGAAAACAAATTACAGTAGCTAATGACAGGGAACAGTAATCAGAATGTTTTTAGAAAATTACTTGGAAACAACATTGTCAACAAAGACCACTCAAATATAGCTGTAAACAGCTTAAATAACAGAACAACGCAGTGACCTATGCCCCAAGTGCCATGAAGAAGACATAAAACACATTCTGGGTCCCAAATCACTGTCTTCCAAGTGACTATGTAGGTTGTTTTTAACCTCAGTCTTTCTGGGTCCTTCTAAAGGTGGGGGAGAGCGACGTGCCCTTGAACCGTCTGCTGTTTAGTAAGTCTTATCCTGGTTCACTCCTGCACTCTGGATAAGTCTCCCTTTCTCCTCTCCTTTGCATTTTTTGTTATCTTTGGCATTCATTTTTGAAAAACATGCGCCTCACTTGGAACCAATCCACTAAGGCAAACAACCTGAAAACTTTCCAAACGGCCCCGACTGTCGTGGTTCCCTGGCATCTCTCAGGGCTCATAGTGCTTGCAGAGATCCTGGTGGAAGAGTTTCTTGTTAGCTATAATGGAAACTGACATTTACATACCTCCATATTAATTCCCCGGAGACTGGTGTAGCTCAAGTCTGCGATAAGTGAGTGGGGGGACGGGGTCTAGAAGGAAAACCGGCGTGGGTGGAGGAGGGTCTGGAAGAACAGGCCAGAGGACACATTGCAAGCTTCGAGATTGAAAAATCATCATCATAGTACTTCATTAGCAACAGAGCAAACTGAGGAACATTGGAGGAGAAGATTGCTTCTATAAATTGCCATTTTTTTTCGGAAAAGCTCAGGTATAACTCCTTTTATTGCTTGGAAAGGAGAGTGAGCAACTCCTTGTAGTTAAGGTGTTTTTGGCTTTTTTTTTTTAGTCTGTTTGTTTCCTTTTTTTGTTTTTTCCTGAAGGCAAAACAAGCACCAAAAATACATTTTGAAAAGAAATGAGACTAAGTGGAATTCTTTCTAAAATGTGTGTTCCACATGCTTCTCTGACTAGAGAGTGTCCCAAGTAGGGTGAGTCTTGCTATAGAGGACTCCAATGTCATTATTAGAGCCAACTGCCATAGAAAATGCTAGAATATAGTTATGGTTGGCACCCAATATTAAATCATTTTCAAAATGTTTTGGTCCACATTAGGGTGGTTTTCTCTACCTCTGGACCTTACTGTTAGCCTGGCAAATGTCACTTTTTGCAACCCCATCCACTTTTCAATTTCCTGCTTCTCACATGCTGCGGCCTAGAAATTCTAGCTTGTTAGAATCGTGGCAAGAATGAGCAGAACTGGCTTTTCAGAAGAGACTGTGAGTAAAGCATACGGGCTTTGACATTCATTTTGCTTGCTAGAATCCTCTCACCTTTCACTTTTACTGCTTTCCTGACCACATTCCAGAGAGTTGTGCTGACCAGTAAATGGGTACCCCTGAAATTAATCAAAGGTGAATTTACAGCACTGTATTTAGGCATCTCATGGAGATTTATAAGAGAAGCTCAGGTTACACGTAACTTCATTTATTTCAATTCTTTGACTTAAAATTTCATGTTCTCAGGATGACCAGTATGGTAAAATTACATTTGTTTTTAATTAATTTAATTTGTCTATTTACACCTAATATTATAGAATGAATATTTTTATTATAGAGAATTTGTTATACAGAGAAAAGAAACAACAGCAACAAAACAATCCATAGTCCTTATTACCCTAACTCTACCATGCTTTGCACTCTGGTATACTTCTTTCCTTATGTTTCCTACATATGCATTTGCAAACACACTTTGCTGCCATTTTCCATATAAGTTGATATCCTGCTTTTAAAATGCACTATATCATAATTATTTTCCTTGTTGCTATATGTCTTTATCCTATCTTTTTAGGGACTTCAGAATATTCCATGAGTAGCTATGTAATCATTTACTTACCCATTTGCTCATTATTGGACCTTTAGATTATTTTCAAATTTTTACTATTTACTATAATTACCCTGCAATGAATATCTTCCTGAACATAGCTTTTGTTTGCTTGATTGGTTATTTTGGGATTATTCCTTAGGAGTCCCACTAGCAGAATGACATAGAAAAAGACTATGACAATTTATTTATTTATTTTATTTTCCATATTTATTTTATTTTCCATATTTATTTTTTTTAATTTTACTTTTTTCCAACCAACTATGTCTACAAGACTATGACAATTTAGAACCAAGTCTTAAAAAAGGAAAATTTTGGATGGGTATTGGTAGCTCTCTTGGTCCTTAAGTATATTTCTTGTTTAATGTAAAGGAAACAAAATGGTTATTTAAAAAGACAAAAGAAATATTTCCCTGAATCTATAAGCAGGGAAATAGGGACCACTGGGCCAGGCATAGGTACCTATTTTGTTTAGAAGAACATCTAGCTTCTCTGAATCTTCTAGAAGAAATAAGTTGCCACAAAATAACCGAATGATTTCATATAACAAATTAGCAGAAAGTCTTCTCCAGTGGGTGAGAGAGATAAGGGTTTAGGAGCCTTGGAATGGGGAGAAGAGAGGTAGGTGAGAAGAGGATTCTTTGGGTTCAAAGAAAGAGGAGGCTTGTCAATGTGCTGAGAAGAGGGAAGCCAGGGAGTAACCTTGGCTTAGATGTGTCTTTATTCAATGTCAAGTTGTTGCCTATTCCATACTATGATATGACCCCCTTATTCTTCAGACTGTAGGGGACGGCAACTACTCACAAGAGCTTGTGTTAGTGAAACTTGGGGACTAAAGGCGAGTGACTGGCCCTTGGGAGGGAGAGTGGAGACTAGAACAGCCTCAGGGAGCAGGAGGCAGAGTGTACTGGACACAGAAGTCAGGGCGAGAGACAACAAAGAAGACATGAGGTTTCTAAGAACCTTATAGAAACCGGGGTGAATGCTAAAGCTACCGCATTACAGTGTGTGGTATGGGGCCTCAAGTGTACATGGATATTGAATGAAATAAGAACTCAAAGGGTCAGTGCACGTGGGCCCCCTACAGCAGCCTCTGGAGTTACAATGATAATATTAGGTGAAGGCCTAGATATTCCAAACCCACAGATTAGACAATTGGATTGAAAATAAAATTTTAACAGCTATTCCATAAAGCCAAGAATCAATATTTTGAAAGCAAAGTCAGTGTGGTGTTTTTCCGGTCCAGGCCTGAATTCGAATTTTGTATGGCTGATGTTTTTTTAATTTATATTTTTGTTTTTATAAAAGGCATGCAGACCATGCTTTGGTGAGTCGCCTTCCTGTCACTGTGGACTGAGTTAGCTGCTGTGCCCATGAGAAGCTTGCTCCTGCAGTCCAGGAAGCTTGGTAAGTCAACGTCAAGTAAATGAGAGCTGGCCTCTACTCTCAAAGAGCAGACAGACCACGTTGAGGATTCAGTGGGTGACAGGATTGTTGTGAGTCCTCAACCATTTGTCTTTGCAAGCCCACAGGGGGACATCAGGAACAGCCCCCTGACATGAGTCAAGGCCATAGATAGCAACTGAGAGCAACTCCTAAAGCCGCTGGCATGAATCCCAGAGATGAGAAGCACTGGGCTAGAGAAACATGTTTCACAGCTCTGCTGCTATACTGCTCAAGTGCACGTACTGTTGGACAGTGATAATAAGGGCTTTGCAATGTGTTAAATAAGAAATGTGAAAAGTGTACATGGATCATTGCTGATATATGGCAGATCCGTGGGGAAATCTGTATTGTGGTCCAACTGGCAGGGATTGCCTAAAACAGTCAGTGATGAGGGGAATGAGGCCATATATGTGGTTGAAACCCACTGAGGCACATGGGAGGGTTGACACTTAAACAGAATTGAGGCTCTGCCAGAAAAATATGCGGGGATCTGGGATTCCAGACTTTATATTATGAGATATATAATAATAGTTACTACTTACAGAGTGTCTAGTATGTGGTAGATACGGTGCTAGGTCCTTATACATTATTTTAAAATATATAATATACATAAATATGATTCTAAGGATTCAACTCATTCAAGTTCCCACAGCTAGTAAATCACAAATTTGAACTTAAGTCTCTCTGAATCGAAAGCTTGTGCTTTTTCTGTTACATTAGTGTTCAGCCTTTTTGGGTCCTCGGCCCCTTTGAGAGTTTGATAAAAGCTATGGGAAAAATGCACGTTACCATAAAAACGCAAAAGTGCACACAGATGGTAAAATTTATATACAATTTTGGGAGTGTTCACAGACCTCCCTGGGGCCTCAGCTTGTTAATCCTGTACTACACGTGCCGTGATGCAAAGGTCGGTCAACTGCGTTATTCATATATTCTTACAGGTCTTGTAGCCAAATCCACGTGGAGACGTGTTTTCTTTAATTTGATCACTAAGTTCCCAGGTTTATCAAACTTGCTTTTTGAAATAAATTATTTTTCTCTTGATTAAAAAGAATCCTCTTTTTATTTCTTGCATTCAGTGGGAAGACATTTTAGGCAGGTTTATGCTGTCTGATGAGGCACTCTGCCATGGTTTTTCTTATAGAGAATATCATATGTTTGGATTGTATGGGGTCTACCAGAATCTTCACCTTATCTGGACAGACACAACTCCTGATGTAGGATCTTCCTTTCTGCCTCCCATGAGCTCTGCCTTGATTGGTTTATTTTACAAGCTCCTGTGGACCCATTCTTAGCCTCTCTTTTTTGTCTAAAAGATAAAATGTGCCTAAAATCTAGATAAGTGAGGCTCTATTCTGAAGCATTTGCTTTAAAATACAATCTTCTTATATGAAACCCAAGTATCATTAAACACTGTGTTATAATTAAAATGCAGCACAGAACTTATAAATAATATACAGTTTTCTTCTAGTTTCCAACGACTCTAAAAGGTATTTTTACAATTTCTATTTGGAACCTTACAATATAGGAATCTATGTAAATTATTTATGATTGTTGGTATGCATACTCTTGTTAAACAACCTAAGTTGGCCATTATAGAGTGTTTGGAAAATTACAGAAATGCACAAAGAAAACAAAATTAAATTAATCTCATCACCCTAAGATAATCCTTTTTAACGTTTTGTGAATGGGATCTGATCTTTTCTGTGTGTGCAAGTACATGCAGACACACATGATTAAACTGGTTTTAACGTAGTAGCATTTGTATACATTTCCAAAATTCTATGTTTTCATATTTATTGACTTTAAGATGCAGATTAAACTATAATAATACCAAAATATTCAATAATACAAATATTAATCACTATAGTATTAGATTCCATATTTCAAGATGCAGGTAAAAATTATAGTATTAGATCTGGATATTAAGCCTTTTTATTTAATGAAAACAATGTAAAAGTGACAACTCCTTTGGTACTGTTTTGACAATGTTTTTCTCCATTTAAATCATATGACCACACACCATGGGAGTTTGGAAGAAAAAATAAAATAAATTTTATGAGAGTCAGGTCACAGTGAAAACAAACAAAGAATTCAAGAATAATCTGTCGAGTTTCACACTGTCATGCTTACAACTTCTCAGCAAACCTTTGGGATTAAATTGTGACATTTCTAGGCTGAGAATCCAGAGCTCCAAACCCTCCTCCTGTTTTATTTCACTAACGTTTGAAGAATGTTGGTGGTCTTGTAAGAGAACCTGAAGAGAGGGAGGAAATAATCAACATTAGGGAATAGCCTAGGGAAAGAAAAACATGATTTCCTTTCTTCTACCAGAAAATATAGCTGCTCAGCCAAGATTAGGCCTTTTATGCACAAGGCCATTTCTTGGGATGCAAAAAGAAAATATTAAAACTCTTCATTTTTATTTATTCATTTTAAAAAATTATATTTTCTGTCTACATTTATATATTTTATAATATATACTATATTAGTATAGTAGGATGTATACATATTATATAGGTATATGTATACGGGGGATTAACTGAATGAATATTCATGCATATTTGGGGATGTATGTACTCAAAACCTTTTTCAAGAGAGGAGTGTACAGCCAAAATATTTGGAGATTGTTATTAATACTTACCTCTCCTCAAAATCACTTCTTTACTGGAGTCTTGCAAGGGATTTTATGAAGTGGTGGAGAATCATATCCTCAACCAAAAAAATGCACTGTTTAAAATTGCTTTTTATATATGTCTTCTTGACAACCAAACTGGAGTCTGGTGAAGGAAGAGGAACTTCGGCCCCATCCGCTTCTCCATGCTAAGTGAAAACACATTCCTTCACTCGTTCAGCATTTACTGAGTGCCCCTCGAGGCGAGCACTGTTCTGAGGACTGTGAAGGAAACAGATGATTAAGACTTGGTCCAGATGATAATCCACAATTGGGGGGAAAGTGAGACTATGTCCTGGGAAGATGGGCCTGGTGCTAGGGGAGTGCAGGGGAGGGAGCTCTTAGTTCAGACTGGAGGTGTCAGGGAGGTTTCCCAGTGGAAGAGATTTCCATGGGTAATGGAGGGCTGGGCGTGCTGGATAAGGAGCCAAAGAGAGCCCTGGAGGTGTGGGAAGGATTTGGTCTGCTGGGAAAAGCAACTCATTCAAAGAGGCAGGATCCCAAGGTCCTGAGAGTGATAGAGCTGATAGAGAGTAGGTAGGACTGGAAAGGGATCATGAAGGTTCCTAGATACTGGGCTGGAGAGTGCAAGCAGCAGCTCTGCGAAACCTTTTTAGACATGGAGAAACTGAGGCTTGGAGAAGTTCGAAGTCACAATGTAGGTGTACCACGGACTTGGCCTCTAATCCAACATTTGTTTCACTTGTAATTTATAACAGAAGTATAAAAACAAAAATGCAATATAAAATGTTTTTCTGCATTATTGGCTAATTGTCGTGTGGATTTACAAGAGGTATGTTGAAGCAACTAATAAGACTTAGCAGCTGTATTATTGGTCCTTTAAAATCAGCATGTTTGAAGACTTGCCAAAGCGCTCACAACTGCAGTTGTTAAAGTGTTAATGACAGACACTGAAACCTGTGTGCCTGGACCATAGCAGGTGCTCTGTAAACGCAAAGGAAATAAAACCGGTTCTATTTTCATTTTACGGTAAAGCTTATTAAATTTGAATTCAATCAAGGAAGTTGATTAGAAGTTGATTAGAAGATGCGCGCACACAAATACATTTGAAATGAATTTATGTCCCTTCATTATGGATTTGGTATTTTCTTTATGAAAACTAGGGACTTTGAATTTCCAGTTGACAGCTACCTAATTTTTGCAGTATTGAGAGACCACACTGGTGGAAAGTACACAGGGTTAGGAGTCAGATTCAGGTTCAGATTTAGGCTCTATGCTTTTTTTAACCTTGGATAAAACCTTATTTAATCTTGGATAACTTCCATAAGTTTCCATTTTCTCATCTGCAACATTGGAATATTGATACTACATTACAGGATTGTTGGAAATATAAGAGATTAAACTACATATAAAGTCCCTACATGTAATGATATGTAAAGATACATAAACTACATATAAAGTCACATAGTAGGTACATAATAAATTGCGGCTATTATCATTATTTTCTATTTTCAATTTTTAAAAATCTATTACACTTCTTGACATCCATTTTGCTGGATAGACTTCCTAGCTCATGAAACCTGTGAATATGTCCCACGGCCAGATAATTTTCTCAAGCTTTGAACATTAAAATTAAATTTAGAATAATCCCATAGATATGGATAACTTTAGCTCAGCTGTTACCTATCTGTGAAAATATCACAATTTATTTAATAACCAATGTCAGAATAGGGTTAAAGCAGCCCTACAGAATAGTAGTGAGACTGGGTTTAAACAAATCTTTTTGTTTATACTGAATTTCCTCCACTTTCTGATAGAATGAACAGTTTTATTAGAAAATAATCAGTGTGTGGATCTCCTATTTCCAGCGCATTCTCTCCACCTTCACTACATAGACCCTCTTAATCTCAGTGATTCTTGTTGAGTTGGGTTCTTAACAGATAACAATGCATTTTAAGCATAGTGGTGACCGCATTCTTCATTCTGTGAGGAAATTGATTTGATGGGAACAATAGATTTTGAGCTCCAACCGGGGGCAGTGTAGAGGATTTACAGAAAAAAATAGATAACTCGGCAAAGTAAACAATATCTTTAGAGGACTTATCATTCCCTTTCCAGAAAGGGCTAGCAGAGTCATCCTTTTGCTATGTATCTTATTTTGTTAGAGACATAAATCCCAGTTATAAAATCAGTTGAGGACTCTGCTATGCAACTTTATAAACCACATGCCTGGGAGCTTCACAAAGTTTCTACACACTTGGAGCACCCTGCTCATACCTGTTCCCTCAGGAATTTTTCATTAGAGGCCTGAGAGACATGAGTTAATAGGGTTCACAATCCCCATTCTGTTTTTCCTCTAAGCAGGTCTCCTAAGAGTATTAATTTACACATTCTATTTCAATAGAGACTTTAACATGAAAAATGTCAAATTATTTTTGACATTTATTTGTCAAAGTTTTGTCACTCGTTAGAGAAGTCTCACTTGTCAAAGTCCCTCTTCACCCGAAAAGTTTGGGTGAGAGGAGTTCCAACTTCTTTGCAATGATCCCAGCTGAAATTCGGCATTCTGGAAATTCTGCCTGCAAATCTCAACCTGTAGGCGAATGTTACCTTTCAACCTTCAACTCCTCCTTCAGTAAAGACAAGTTTCATCCTGTCTGGGAGTAGACATTAGTTAAATTCTAACAGTCCAATTTTTTTTTTTTTTTTTTTGCTTTTGTATCAGCCATTCCATGTCCCTAAGTGGTTTGCTTTTTCAGTAAAAAGGAATTTTTTAAATTGGTAATATTCCATACTGTAATGGGCTTTTATTTGGGGGCAAGAATCCAAAGTTCTTTATAGAGGGCCCCTTGCAGTTTGCTGGACCTTAGCCAGTCACTATGGAGGAAAAACAGGTGGGAGAACTTGGGGGGCCCCCACAGACCCCCACTTTCCTGCGTAGTGCAGCTGGCAATCCTAGGTCAAGCTGTGGGCCCTGCAGAACTCTACACAGAACCTGACTAGAGGCCTGGAGAATGGATCCATTGATTTACAAGAGGTTTTCCCTGACCTCATAGAGTGACTGAGGGTTGGACCAGAGCTATCACCCACTTTAAAGGAAAAATGCAGCTCCTTGTAGCTTCAGAGTTCCAGCAAGGACTGCACTGTCTGCTCAGATGCCAGGTGTGGGCCTCTAGCATTTGGCCAAATACGCAGCGCAGCCCAGGTTTGAAGTTCAAAGGGCAATATTCAGGCAGAGCCCCAGAGCAGCTTGTTGCCTCCAAGTCTCTGCTTGCTTCTCCTCGTGTTTTTATTGCCTGGGTCAACCTGACTCCTCCCTGTATTCAGGACTCCAGAGAAAGTATCATTTGAAAACTGCTTGATCTTCAGGGAACTTTCATTTTAGGTGGTTTTCTACTGAGGGAGAAGGTGGGAGAAGGGCTCAGACAGATGCTGTAAAAATTCAAGTTTACCAAATGCGAAGGATGTTGCCTGCACTGTGACTTTTTTTTCCTAATGCGCCTCTCCTTGCAGGGAGAGAGTAGTTCTGATTTAAATGGCAAAATCTCTGGCTTCCAAGAAGAAAGGCCCCCTCAAATTAGATCATTTCGCTTCTCTGCTCCACACCTTCCCAGAGTTTCACATCTCAACAACAGCAACAACAAAACAGTGATTAAAATGGCCACGGCTCTCTGTGTGCCTTTTGTTACCTCTGTGACCTCAAGCCTCCTCTCTCTTCCTCCCTTCCAGCCTGAGTAGCCTTTTCACCATCCCTCCAGTATTGCACACACAACTCCTCACACTCCTCCTCCCGTCCTCCTTCTCTGCTTTATATTACATTTATTCTTAGCACTCACTACTGTCTAATGTACTATTGTTCAAGCAAAATAAACAGGAGGCCATTAGCCTGGGGCTGTCTCTGTACTCTGAGCTCCTAAGTAATAAACCCCAACCTAACTTGCATGTAAACAAACCCAAACCTAACTTACTAGTATTTTTTTTGGTACCATGATAGCCAGGTTTCAGCCAATCATAGGCAGCCAGCTCATCACACCATCCCCAAATAAGGCAAACGGCCTAGCTACAGCCAGTCAGGTGGTTTCTCTACTTTCCTTCCAGGTTTGGCTCATGCCGCTAGGGGAGCACTCTGAACCTCTGCCTCTGAGTGCTCCCTCACTTATGAATTGTTCTTTGCTTAAATAAACTCTGTTAAATGTCACTTGTCTAATTTTTGTTTTGACACCATGTACCTTGAAAATGTATCTTTTTATCTGTCAGGTTTTAAAAATATGAGCCCTAATGGGCTCACGAGGGCAAGGATTGACATTGGTTTTGTGTTTTGTTCATTCCTGTATTTCCAGCACCTACAATAGTATGTGGCACATATTAGGTGCTCAGTGAACACAGTTTGAACGCATTAATGTATGAATGAAGAACAATGTGAGGACCATTTATTGCCACTCGTGGCAGTCCTCAGCCAATGATGCCCACCTCATACTTCCCCAAGGGCCACATGGCTCTCGTGCCCCTCCACAGAAGAGCAGAGGTGCTGCCCAGACTGACATTGCTCTTGAAAGTCTAAAGTCTTCTGGATCCTCTTTTTATTGGCCATTGTCCTGGCTGGGGGTGCAATTGGTATTCCTTAGTTCTTTGTATGTGTAAACTGAATGTTTCAAGCCTCACCCTCCTGTGGATACAGATGAGATCTTATTTACAATGAAACATAAGTCATAACAGCTCTTAGCACCCCCTCCACCCCACATAATTGCAGGACCTCTATACATCTCCCCCAACTGATTCTGTTCACATTCTTCTGTGCCAACATTGCCAAGGCACCTGCCAGGGCCCTCATGAGAAAGGTCCCCACTATGCCTGGCACCTGAACCACACTGAGAGTCCCCTCTGCTCTGTGCTGGAGCTTCTCTGTGTGCTCTGGAGGAGTGAGGGGAGGAAGGCAGCCAGCTCTGTTTCTGCTTGGACTCACAAAGTCTTTAGTCCACGACTACTTTCGGGCCAGAGTCTACGAGTTTCAATTACACCGATTGGAGGCAAACCCTCAGGCCGCTGGGAGAGTAGAGAACTTGCGTCTTCTCCTTGCTCCGCTTCCCCTTCTCCTTCCAGGTGCTTATGCAAAATAACAGCCCTCCACTCCTGCACCCGACACAGGTGTTTCTGCCAAAACAGACACTAAAAATTGAGTATCTGGAGTTGTCACCCATGTGCCAGAAGTTTCTAGTCTCTGACTTTATAGGACTCTTTGCAATTCATCCTCATTCTACTTAGAGGGTCCCTTAGTGTGCCAGGCCACTCTCTGTTTCTGGCTCTTAAGTTCACTCATAGCTTACCAGAAGGCGATTCTTACTCTCCCCTTCATGAGATTGTAAGAATTGCCTCTTGGGAACACAACATTAGTTCTCTTAGGGTTTTCTGTAAAGATCTACTGCAGATTTCTGTGTACAAACCCACTTCTTTCTTTTGTTAGACTTGACACCAGGGACCGGTGGGGCTGGTTTCATAGGAAGACAAATTTTCCTCGGATGTTGGGAGGGGGGGATGGGGGGAGCACAGGCGGTGACGCAAGCAATGGGGAGCGGCTATAAATACAGATGAAGCTTTAGGTAGCTTTACCTGCTGCTCACCTCCTGCTGTGTGGCCTTGTTCCTCAGCTTCATGAAAGACAATTTTTCCCACGGAATCGGGGAGGGGGGAGGCAGAGCTCAGGTGGCCCAGTTCCTAACAGGCCACAGACCTGTCCCACAGTCTGTGGCCCGGGGGTTAGGGACTGCAGCATAAGCTCATTGACAGAACACAGACCAGTACAGCCCTACTGGATTTAAGGCCACTTGCCTCTTGGAAAAATCAGTCTTCTTGCATATCACAACTAAGAGTTTCCTGGTAGAGGGAGAAAAAACATCATCCTAAGTCATCCTCTCACTTAACTCTAAGATGCCAAATTATGACCTTCTTTCGTCCTTTCCATGCATTTAGTCCCCTCCCTTCATCCACACAAAACCTCAGCGAATTTGTGATGCTCTACAAGGCTTAGATTGGAAAAATATGGAATTTAGCAAAATAATGCATGTCCTTCAAAAGGGAAGGTGCTGTTTTAAGCATCTTTTAATGATCTGGTTGTAGCTCGAAGGTGCCTATTAGGTGTAAGCAATGGAACTAGGAGATCTTGTCGCGGGGAGCGATCAGTGTTTGGTGCTCACCTTGGAATTATGAACAACAGTAGTTCCTGTTCTGACTCCTGGGTAGTGAGCTACACACAGCTACTTCGAAGGCTGTTCCTGCTGCAGCCTGCATCACTGGGCACCACGCTTGCTGAGCCTCCTTGCACATTGCTTTGCACACTTGCCCTGCTTTGCAGTAGCGTTACGGCTAAGAGAAGTTTGCTGAAGCTTCCAACATGCGCTTCTCTTTGAAAATGGCTCAAAGCTGAAAAAACATTGAGGATCAACTGTTCTCAGAGGAAGAAAAAGAAAATATGTAGTGTTTGTCACTGCCAGGAAAAGTGGCCCTAAACTTTCACCCAGAATTATATACTATGCTTTTTATAAAGGCTGTTTTTAAACAGTCCTTGTTAGTTCTCACATGGCAATAAGACAGCCTGCAGACCGTTTCTAAGCCCTTTATCCAGAAGTCTGCAGGCTGCAGGCCAGTTCCAGTTCAAGTTCTTTACTAGGTAGTGGTCTGTTCTGCTGTTTTCAAGCGCAGTTCCGAAGACCACAGGTTTTATAAATAAGTGTTTCTTGTGGGAAGGGTCTCTTAAGGTTGCTGCTTCGAGGATCTGTTTTCACTGAAAATGTGAACCATTTTTATTATCAAATGTCTTTTAGCCTTGTGACCTGAAACAAAGTATCACAGAGGTTTGAATGTTACAGACTTAAAAACAGAAAACCTGCATGCTTCAGCATTTTGATAAATGAAAATGTCAATTTGTAGTTAAGGCTCAAGTTTTCAATAGCTTAAGTGGCCGACACAGATTCTACTTGGAATCACTGCTGATTTATTTACCCTGGAATAAATGCAATGCCATTATGTCTTGGTGACAACAGAAATACACTTTGGCTAGGTCTGTGCATAGTTTAGGGATGAAGAAAATAAGTTTTGAAAGGCAACGGGCATTGCTGATTATAGATTTTTATTAGGAACAGATGTGGGGCTATGGTTTTTAGTGGTAGACAAACTGTTATTGAAACAAGTCAGCTAGTGACTAAGAATCACAGCTTTTCTAGGAGGGAGAAATATTAACAAATATAATTCATAATCTTTTTCTTTAAGGGATCATCCAATCATTAAAAACAAACTCTAAGATATTTGTTCATGCATATGTTGAGTAGTGCCCAAACAGGGTGCACTATTTTTATTAACATATCTCCAGACTGAAGCAGAAGTTTGGGAAGCAATTATAAACACTTCTTTTACCAGTGCGCTAAAGCTTCAGATTTCTCCACTTGAAATTTGTTTATGACTTCCCCATTTGAACAGCTTTCTCCTCTTAGGGTATAGCCATGCCAATGCCAAGTTATACACTGTATGGTCATTTTGTATATTCCAGGGCCATTTTTCTCTTCCTTCAAGGACAGCACAAGATTTTGGGTTACTTGCTGCCCAATTTTGGGCTGGGCTAGCTAAAGATTTTAGACACTATGGATCATTTCCATCTCTCTCTGACATTTCCTTTGTCCTTTGTCCCCAGTCATTTGTTGCGACCCCTTCATTTAAGGATACTCCCCGGAAATTTCAAATGACATTTCCAATCATTTACCAGAACTTATTCACATGCCACACCTAGCTTCAGAGGAGGCTGGGAAATGGAGATATTCTGAGCAGCAATGTGCCCAGTTAAAGAATCAGGGTTCAACTTTGTATTCTAGAGGAAGGGAAAATGGGTATTGGGAACAGCTGTAGCCTGTACCACAGGCACACACCAAATTATTCTCTGATCAACAGAGCTCTTCTTCCTCAATGTTTTCATTAAAATTTGGTATTGTCAGACATTTTGATTTTTGTCAATTTGATGGACACATTTTTTAAAAATTATATCGATATCGTGCTTCTGTTCTGTTCCCTCACAGATAACTGTTCTAATGTATTTAATACATATCTTTGTTCATATTGTACACAATGCATATTCTTTGGTATGCATCTATTTTTAATTCTTTCATTAGTAAGATGACTCCATTATATATCTTTTTTCACTAAGCACTGTGTTTTAGGGTCCATCGTGTTGCTACATGTGCATCTATTCTGTTCTTGCTGATTGCTACACAATATTCTGCAATCTTCACCCACACATTTTACTCTGGCAGTGATGGGTACTCAGGTTGCCTCTGACTCCCTAACATCACTTATGCCTTGTAACAAACCTGTGTGATAAATATCATCATTCCAGTGTTACAGATGAGAAAACAGAGGTTCAGAGAGGTTAAAGAATTTGCCAGTTTCTACCATTAGGAAGAGAGAAAGAGTGCCAGGGAAATCCCCTCATAAGTGGTAGAAAAGGTGATTGTGTCTCTGGTATGATATTGGAGCATCCCACTCTGAATGCTCCAAGGATGCTGCAAAGTTAAATGTAGAGATTCTTCAGACGCAGGTATCTTTTTTATAAAATGTCTTTTTTTCCTTTGGATAAATATCCAGTAGTGGCATTGCTGGATCAAATGGTAGGTCCACTTTTAGTTCTTTTAGATATCTCCATACCGCACCTGAATGTTTATGGCAGCACAATTCACAATTGCAAAGATTTGGAAACAACCCAAGTGCCCATCAATATATAAGTGGATTAATAAAATGTGGTATATGTATGGAATACTACTCAGCCATAAAAAAGGAGGAACTAATGCCTCTTGTGTTAACCGGGATGGAACTGGAGACCATTCTTCTAAGTGAAGCATCACAAGAATGGAAAAACAAACACCACATGTACTCATCATTACATTGGAACAAATCAATCAACACTTACGTGCATTTATGTTATGGAAACAACACTCACTGGAAATCAAGCATGTGGAAGGAGGAGGAGATGATGGGTAAATTCACACCTAATGGGTACAATAACTTTGACTTAAACTGTACAGAAGCAATGTATATAACAAAAACATTTGTACCCCTATAATATTCTGAAATTTTAAAAACATGAAAAAAATAAAAAATAAGCCAAACCAAAATAAATAAATAAATAAATAAAAGCAAAGATTCTTTTTTTTGACTTAAGGATTCCTCTCTGATCAGAATCCAAAGAGATTGTAAACTTCATTGAGTATTTATGCCCTGTGGGATTAGGCGAGCTGTGTAGCTCTCGAGGGTTTACAGGGCAGGGTATCAGTTGGGAACTTATTCAGCTAAAAGTGTATGAAAACCCAACTAACAGCTATGTGAATGTGTCATACATGAAGTAAATAAGTCCAAATGCTTTTCAAGTTCATGTGACTTTAGTAATCTTTAATGAATAGAGTTTTAAAAATCATTGGTAAAATATGATAAAAACATCTTCAAAATTTAATTTAGACATTTTCACCTGAACCTGTGGGGTTAAAATGTCTCTATCTCTGCTAGACATGTTAAGGTCATAAAACTACTGCTTCCATAATGTTTTTAATATTTGGCTAGACTAGGCCGGGCGCAGTGGCTCATGCCTGTAATTCTAGCACTCTGGGAGGCCGAGGCGGGTGGATTGCTCGAGGTCAGGAGTTCGAGACCAGCCTCAGCAAGAGCGAGACCCCGTCTCTACTAAAAATAGAAAGAAATTATCTGGCCAACTAAAATATATATATACAGAAAAAATTAGCCAGGCATGGTGGCGCATGCCTGTAGTCCCAGCTACTGGGGAGGCTGAGGCAGTAGGATCGCTTAAGCCCAGGAGTTTGAGATTGCTGTGAGCTAGGCTGACGCCATGGCACTCACTCTAGCCCGGGCAACACAGCGAGACTCTGTCTCAAAAAAAAAAAAAAAAAAATATATATATATATATTTGGCTAGACTAGACTGTGAGCTTATGGAAGGTACCTATGTAGTTTAAAAATTCTTTTCAGTACTTTAAAATCTTAAAATCATGATATATTACATTAAAAAGGATAATGGTAAAATGTCTGAGTCATTTGTAAGTTAAAGTACTAAAACACTGATAATTAAATATAAGTTTAAGTTTACATGCTTTGACATCTTATTTTATATAATATAGAAAGCTAAATGTATTTAGAAGTACTAATTAAACTGGAGACTGATAACAGTTCAAAGTTACTTTAATTTTCCATGTTTTTATTTAAAATGAGGGTTACTAAGAGTTAACACTGTAAATTAATGTATGTAACTAAAACTACCAAATATAAGAGAAACAATTTTATATATAAAATATGAAAAAAATTAGATATTTTTTTAAAAGGTTAGAAGAGGATGTAGAAAAATGATTTTGGGAAAATTACTTTTGCCTAACTCAAGGGTTTTAAAAAATAGTTTTAAACAAATAAAAGTAAATGAATATAAAAGTTTTTTTTTTTAAGGGCTAAAAAAAAAAAAAAGAAAGAAAACCCAACTAACAGTGGCTTCAACAGATGGCAGTTCAGTTAGTTACCTAAGTGGTTTTAAAAGCTGGTCTCCAACCCCTGGCCTCAGCGGCGTCTGAGAACTTACTAGGAATACAAGGTTTCAGGCCCTCACCCCAGACCTTCTGAATCAGACCTTCCCGGGGAGGAGCCCAGAAATCTGTGTTTCCATGAGTCTTCCCGGTGATCTGTGTGCCCACAGTTTGGGAACCCCAGGCTTATCCTCTGTAGCAGGACACCCAGGGCTAGGCAGTCAGGGTGGCACCGTAGTACCGGCAATGCCCCTGAGCACAAAGCCCCTGCTCTTCCCCTGCTCTGACGTCCTGAGCGCATGGCTTTCATGTTCGGGCACGAGATGTGGTTTGGATACCCCATCTGCATTCCAGACAGGAAAAAAGACAAATTCAGAATGGATGGTGCCTGTATCAAGAAATCTTTCTCAGAATCCTCCGCTTATGGTCTCCTTGACAATAAATGTCACACAGCCATGCCCAGTGCAGCAGAGCCTGGAGAGGTAGACGTTACCTGTGCACATTGCCATTGTCCTCTTGCCCCCAAACTTTTTCCATTAGTAAAAAGAACGGGTGTACTGATGTCACGTGTAAGCAAACTAGCAGGTTCTATTTGTACTTAAACGCAGAAATGGGAGAAGCCATTAGAGCAGTAAGGAGTCAAGAATGGCCTTGACCTGGTTCGTGATTTTTCTGGAGGCCGCAGCGAAGAGATCGCGCATCCTGTACACGTGAAGGAGGTTGCTGTCTCACCTGCGTGAACCACAGTCATTCAGATGTGTGGCTGGCAGTTCCCTTTTGTCCTTGGAGATCAAGAGAAGTTCCATAATGCACAGTCACTAAATCTGAAACACTAGCCTCCGCACTGAGACTGTACTCTATCTTGCAAAAACCACAGAAGCGATTAGCAGTCGGACACAAACAGATTAAGAAGGGCTTGTTAGGATGAGTTTGTTTACACAAGCTCCCCGCTGCCCAGGAGAAGGGATCATTTATTTTTGTCTCTCGGCCTTGAGGCTGGTTCTTTTTCTTTTTTTCCACCCCCCCCCCCCCGCCCCCCGTGAGTATTTCTGCCTGTTGACGGGCTCTCCAGCTCGGGGGTTTTTCTGCTTCCTTTCTAGGTGTACTTAGCAACAGGCCTCTGCGTGGAAAGATAGTATGTGTCCTTCTCTGAGTCCTCCAGGGGCAGTCTTGTGAAAAGGAAAAGCCAGGCCTGCCCTGTCTTAAGCGCTGAGAGGTGACAAAGTGCACCAGCGGTCCCCTGCACACACGCTAGCTTCCTCCAGCCTTCTGTCTGGAAGGGCGGGGCTGTTGCCGCCGCTTACGGGAGACCTTTCATGTTTCCTTGCTCCTAGGAGTGGGTTGGGTTGTGCCCGTCAACACTACAGGTGGGTCCCAAGCAAGTGCCAAACAAGCAGCTGCACAGCCCAGGGACTTTGAGCTATTTGCAGCTCTCCTGTCTTTGTACCCCTGCCAACTCACACACACCTGGGATTTCACCAGCTGCCTGCCCACCGAGCCCTCTTGCCACCATGTGACCTAATCCTCATTACACCTGCTCCTCTTCGCGGCAGCCCGCCCACCCCCACCTTGCCTAAATAAGGCCTGGGGAGATTTGAACAAGACCTACGCTATTCATGCCTGAAACAGCCAACTCCCACTAATTTCATGGCAAATTACGAAGGATTGAGGTTGACTGTGAAGAAAGGCTAGACCTGACAATTAATCAGCTTGGTCATTTGGGGATCAAAATTAAATTGGACCCGAGGCCTCGGCTCCAAAATGGAATTCAATTCTCTATTTCGGCCTGGTGTGTGCATTGGGCTGAGAATACAAACACAGGCTGTCCCATCCTGCTCCTGCTTTGCATATAGATGTTGGTTTGTAATTTTAAAACACAGCAAGGGGGTGAGGCAAGTACTACAATTTGGGGTTTTCAAGTGAATGCAGGTCTCCTATGCAATTCAGCAAAGATTTGTTTTGTTGTGTTTTCTAAGAATTCTCTCAGGTGCTAGGAGTAAGAAGTCTTAATAATAGCAGATTCAGGGAGCTCAAAATCCAGTAAAGGAGGTAGACACACTATTAGTATAAATTTGACTACGTAGCACAAGAAGATAGACAAAGCCATACAAACTACTAATTCTGATTGGGAATTAGCAATACCTCTACAGAGGGGGTAACATTGGAGCTGAGTCTTGAAAGAAGAGTAGTAGCTTTGTACTTTCTTTGGGCAGACACTGTGGAGTGACCTGCAGTCAGGATATTTCCTTTAGCTGTGTCTGACATTGTTTGCACCATTATTGCTCCTAACACTCGGTGCATGAGTACAGTCCAAGGCTAAAAGCAGTAATCACCTTTGGAAACTGCCAACAAATGAAGAACTCTTCTGGGGCCAACTTTTCTCAAGGAAGTAATAAAAGTACTCTTGTGGCTCATGGCAAGAAGCATGAAAGTCTCTTTCTGGCTCTGTCACTGCCTTGTGACTTTAGACATGAAACACAATATGTCATTCTGTTGCCTCTACAAATGTGGGTTCTTTATGATGGTGTTAATCAATCCACAAATGAGTTGTAAGCACTTACTATGTTTTTGGTGCAATTCACTGCCACTTTTCTGAGTGACAAAAGTACAAAAAAGATGAAAAACAGGGAGTAGAAAGCATGCTAATTATAACATATGAGTAAACAAATAGTCTTGTTATTTTAAAACAGAGTATCATTTTTCAGAAATCACTGGAGCGACCACTAAAGTTTTTTATGTAGTTTTCAAATTCTAGAATTCTAATAACTCTTAGCCTTTCATGCACCCTTGATTAGACATTACCCACCATGGCAGACAGGGAGCCATCAGTGCTGCTTGCTGATATTTTTAGTTCCTTTTTTGGAAACACAAGGGACTGCATTTCTTTAGCTCCCTGAGTTTAGGCCTGGTCATATACTTGGCTCTGACCAATGAAATATGAGTGGAGATGACAGATTAGAGTCAAAGCATCTAATCACCAGTGCTTGGTTGTGCAACCTCTTCTGCCTTAGCATCACAGAAGCCTATTTTGATAAGGAGATTTTTTGCTGAGCCATCCAAAGAGCTTCCCCGAAGAGTCTTGGCTTAAGTAAAAACAAAAATACTAATAGTAAATCATTTTTGTTTCTTTGAAAGCCACTGATATTTAGGGGCTGCTTGTTACTGTGGTATAACCTAGCCCATCCTAACTAATGCAACAAATGATTCACCATTATTAACTGTGTGAACATGTAAGAGAATGGAATTAATCAGGACACACCCACTCTAGGCAGATTGATACACAGGAGTCATCTCAAGATATTTCTGTGTATGCTAAGGCCCATTTCCATTCAGCATCAAAGAAACCAGATGGGAGAATGTGGATGAAATAAACGGGGAAAATCCATCCCAACTTCTAGAGAAAACAAACCAGGTAATTGGTCAACAGGGTCATCATTACGGCTGAAACATAGGTAAGATTTTTATTTACTATGTAGATTAAACATCAACAAAAATAAAAACCCTCAAAATTTCAAAATACAGTTGTCAACTGCATTTTTCTAGAAAAGGTGGTTGTAACGCAACCAGGACAAGTGTTTATCAGTCTTAACCTCAATAATCTCCAATAAAGTTTTCACCGTTTCATGCAGTAATTTGTTTTGCCAGGACCCCTGACTATGGATAAACTCTGAAGTTTCTCCATACTTGCATATAGCTTTGCAGTTCAGTGTCAGGGTTATTATACATACACAGAACAGAGTGAAGCCCTAGGAGGGCAGGGACCATAGTGATCTTATTAATTGATAGTTCTCAGTGACTAGTTTAATGCCTGACAAGCAGTACGTCCTTAGAGACATTTGTTAAATAAATAAACGAAGTTAAAGAACCCATGACCACTAACATAGAGTACAAAATAAATACAAAAATAGAATGTGGTTTTACCAAAATGAAAGAAAGACTTGATTTAGCCAATCATATGAAGGGACTGTGCCCTGAGATCTGGTTAGGTAACTATAACTAAGTTACACAAGTCTATTTGAAATCCAAACTCAGAAATGGAAAATGATCCCTCCCTGTCCATTTAAGCTGAAAACCTCCTTAAGTTTTTCTCTTTTATGCACACTAGTTTAATATTAATAAGAATTATATTGCTATTCCTAATCTATTTGATGAGAGAAAAAAATTTACATTGGGGGATTTTAGAAATTTTTGACTGGAGAGGTGCTGGCATCTGGACCTGGCTTTCACAAGTAGGAATAAAAGCTCAGTTGAATGAGGGAAGTAAAACTCAGTGGAGAGCAACTGGGGGGAGTGGGAATGTACCCAACCTAATGGGTACTATGAACACTATTTGGGTGATGGGTACACCTACAGCTGGGACTAAAGCATTACAAAAATGATCATGTAACCTAAAACATTTGTACCCCCTTTAATATTTTGAAATAATAATAATAAAAGAAACTCAGTTGAATAAGCAATGGACATGCACTACCAAGTTGCTGGGTAGCAAGAGGTTATTTGAGGAAGCCCATGTTCCTCTTTGAAGTGTAATCCACCTGGTTTAACAATAGCCACTGGGCAACTGGACCTTTTGAAGTGTCCATTGCTTTAAAAAATAAACAGTTCCTCATTTGACGAGTCTATTTCCAATGTATGTATCATCATTCCACGGTAAAGGTAAAAGACAAGAGTCACTAGAGAGATTTTATCAAGTATGTATGTGTAGATATTATAAAGATGTAAGATATGTCATGCACACACAAATGTAGGCCACAAGAGTCAGGCTCCAGGAATCTACAATTTACTATGAATGTGTCTGCTCTTCTTTGAGCTATTAAACCAACTCTGGACCCGTAGTTTAATTTCCTTTCCTTCCTGCAGTTAGTTGTTTTAGGAAAAAGTTTAAATGAGTGCTTGTCCACTAGAATCACACAGAGGGATTGTGTGTGCATATGTAATCAGGTTGCAAGCTCTTTGCAGGCACGGTCATATAAGACTTATTTTAAAAAAATCCTTTTAGCACTTCGCCTTGCATTAATTAGGTGTCTAGTAAGTGCCTGTCAAGTAAGCTAAGTATATACTTGTATCCAGTAATAAAGTTGAGTTTATGCTTGTACAAACTCTACAACAAACAGGTTACTGTCAGCTTGTTGATAATGGGAAACTGGGAAACTGTTGATTTTGCTTTTAAGATTTATTGGGTTCGGTTTTAGACTCATTATAAACCATGCTTCATTTTGAACTTTAAACATAATCACAAATTTACAGGAACATAGGACCTATAGTACAAAGAACTTTTCTTAACCGTCTGAAGGTAAGTTGGTGACCTGATATCCCATCACCCAGAATACTTTATTGTAGATTTTTCCTACCATCAAGGAACATTCTCCTACTGGACTATGATACAACCATCAAAATCAGGACACTAACACTGATACATTCTTACCCTAGAATCCTTAGCACCTATTCACATTTCCCCAGTTGTCTCAGTGATGCATTTTATAGCAAAACACTCCAATCCAGAATCACACATTGCATTTAGCTATCAGAGCTATTTACTTTTTGTCTGTTAGAAACAGTTCCTCAATCTTTTTTTTTTTCTTTTTGGTTTCCATGAATCCAACACACTTTCAAACTGTATGTACAGGAGACTCTCTTGATAGAATGCCCCCCGGCTGGACGGTCCCTCATGCTGAGGTACAGACTGCGCATCTTTGGCAGTGGTGTTGTGTTCTTCCCTTTGCAACCTGCTAGGTGATGCGTGATTTCAACGTACCCCCTTACAGCGGTGTTCAGTTCAGTTGCTTTTTAATGTGTGCCAGGCTTGTCTACTGCAAAGTTACTCTTTTTCCCTAATGAATGCATATACTGAGGGACAATGCTTTGAAAGTATGTAAATATCCCATTCTTCTTCAAAATTTTCACTTTGTTTAAACTGTTCACGTAATGATTTATAATGATGCTCCAATTATCCTGGATTTGGCCAGTAGGTGCCCATTCAAGCTGGCTTCTGTGCTTTTGTACATGACCCCATCATGCTTTGAGCATTTTCTTGGGTTCTGGCATATCTCTCCAAGCAGCCCTGGTTCCTTTCAACAGAGAAGCCAGGATCTGGACCCCAGTGTGCTCACTGCTCTGGTATCACTGGTGTATTACTGGTATTACTGTTTCCAGCACTCTTGGTGGACAGAGCCACAGAATATATAGGCCAATATACATTTGCACACACATTTACATCTGTATTTATTTCTGTGTCTATCTGTATATTTAAAACCATCACCTGATTTCTCCACTTCCAATCTAACTCCACAGGTTCATTCTAGTTTTCTCCATTTCTGTTTTTGAACCTCCCTTCTTTGATCATGAGAAACATGGTTTCCATTATTCTTAACATATTTAGTTATTGGGTTGCTCTTGCTTGTTGGGCTCTGACCCTCTACGCGAGGCCACCCCTCCTCACCCTATTTGGGCTCTGATTTCCCATTCTGGACCTGTGTGTGTGTGTCTCTCTCTCCCCCAGTTGTGAGCCTCTACCTTCCTCTGACTCGTCTCACTGGCTTTAGGAACTGTTCAGGAAGAGAAGGAAAGTAGTTTTGCTTAGTTCCCTAAGATATCACTTGATCATTTGGAGAGATGTTATTTTCATCAAACAGAAGTCTGGAAAGGTAATTCTAATCATAAATTTGAAGCTAGAAGGAACCTTAAAGATAATCTAATTCAATCATCTTATTTTACTTATAGTAACTAATTTCCAGGGATAAGTTTGCTTATTTTGACTGAAGAGAAATTAAGTCTTATTAAAAAAACTTTTGCATGAATGGAGGTCTGGTTATAAAGAAGTTTCTGGAGGCTGGGCATGGTGGCTCACACCTGTAGTCCCAGCACTTGGGCAGGCTGAAGTGGGAGGATTGCTTGAGGCCAGAAGACCAGGAGTTCAAGACTAGCGTGGGCGAAATAGCAAGACCCTATCTCTACAAAGAAAAAAAGAAGAAGAAGAAACTCCTTTTTATTATAGAAGGTCCATGGTTGCCAGGAATGATGGAAGAACTAACGCTGCATGGCATTTTCTAAGTGACCTATGGCTATCAACGGAGCTTCTTCATCCTGTCTGATGTATTTATCTTGCATTTCCTTTGCAATTCCAGTAGAGGGACTTGTAGAAGCAGAGGAACTGGGCTGTAACTTGACAATTTGTTTTGTGAGGACGTTAAAATGGGAACCATCGATGATCCTGTTCTTCAAACTAAGAGTGGACTAAGAGGAATGGAATTAATTTTATTTTTATCCTTCCCCCCATAAATTCAAATCAAGACATGTGGTCTAACAAGTGCAAAAGCTTTCACAGAAACAATGGGACCATGTGGCCACAATTGGGACCCCAGAAGAAACTCTAAGCAACAGAGTGACCACACAGAAGGATCTCACTGGGGTGCAGGGTGCTGTCTGCAGGAAAGGCAGCTAGCAAGTACATGCCTTTAAGGATGGAGTGGATCTAGGGGTGGAGGGGCCAAGAGAAGTTGACCTGGGATGAATGGAGAAAGGCAACAAAGGAGCCAATGCCTTCCTGAGCCTGGTTGGATTGGAGTGAGGAGGAGCTTAGAAGAGTGCAGTGCAATGGTACAAAAGCAATTTATGTAACCAAAACATTTGTACCCCCATAATCTGAAATTTAAAAAAAAAAGAGTGCAGTGTGAGAACAGCACCTACCTTGGGAAGCTGAATGGATTTATGTCTCTTTAGCCATGTGAAATCTTTTAGGTGGTACATTTCAGACAGGATTGAGGTCAACTGCAAACAATAGAAAAACAAAGGATAGTGGCCTGAAGGAATAGGGGTAGATTTTTCTTATTAGAAGTTTGCAGGCCAGTGGTTGCTGGCAGTGGTTCAAGAGCTCAAAAATGAGAGCCAATGTCTCTGATTCCCTTGGCCTTGGCCTCATGATTCCAAGATGGTACTGCACCTCCGGGTACCACTTCTGCATTTAAGGCAGGAAGAAAGGAAAGGCGGCAGTGCCACACACATTGGGTCACGTTTTGTCAGGAATACAAAAGCTTGTCCAGAGCCTGGCCTGGCCGCCACCCCCAGGAGGTATTCATCCACTGAACACCAGCCTGAGCTCTCACATCCTCGCTCCCAGCTACAAAGGAAGCTGGGAAAGTAAGTATTTAACTTTCCCAGTTTCTATAGTAGAGGCAGGAAAGAAAAAAGAGATTAGGATGGGTATCAGTTCTATCAAGCTATGTGTCTGCCGCAAGAAGACGGATCAATTATTTTTCATATCTCATTTAGAAGACAAGAGAAGTCTCAGTTGGACATAGGAAAAACTGTCTTAACCCTCATGTCAGGCTGCTGAGGCAGTCAGCCATGCCTCTATCTTTGAAGAGCTTCCAATTGAGAAATATTCATTATTATGTGTCTTGGAAGATTTAGACATTCAGTTTCCTTAATCCTGAGGACTGGCCAGATGATTTCATGAAGTCTATGATCATATGATTTGCTATTTTAAAGCTGTAATTTCCCACCTCTCAAAGCACTGTGAGATGCCAAAAATACAAGATGCCTCACCCCTTCTTCAGTCCTTCTAGGCCTGAATCCACTGCATCGGAAGACTTCCAAAGGCACTTTGTTTTAGAGGTTCTAAGTGCAATGCCATTCCTCTCATTCAAAATTGGTTTCAAGTATATCATTAAAAAAAGGTACTTGTACTCAATGAATGAGGTATATGTAAAATATCAAGAAATCAAGATTTGTTTAGTGTACTGAAATGCATTTAGATAAAGCTAAAAATTAATCTAAGATCCTCTTAGGTAAATGTGACACAGCTACTTGAATATGATGTGAGCATTTTACAGTAGAGTCACAAAACTGCCCTAGACATAATATCATAAAAGATTGTGTGTTCTGCTAATTTTTAAGTAAACACAGTTGTAAATCACTTGGCAAACATGTTGAGAGCCCACGGTTTATTTCTGCTTCATATCGTACTGTAGTTTTGGTGACACCAGGTTCCCTAAGGGCAATTTGAGCTAACCTTTCCCCCTAGGGGAGGGAAGACAATGTAGCATTGTGAACTTACAGAAGGTTTGCAAATGTGGTGCAATTTTGGTGTAGCAGTGGCCTGAACATCACAAACCCACCAAAGATTCCTGCCAGCCTGTACTTGTTATCCAGAAAGACTGAGAAAGACTGAGGTCAAGTTCTTTTTCTTCACCATGTTTAAAGATGATTGAAAAGAGACTTTCTTCCCCTCTAGTCTTTTAAGTTACCAGCATAAGAACTGGGATTGGTTTCACAGTAACTGAACAAATGATCTCTTTCACAAATATTTATTCTTATTACGTGACCAAATTTGTTTAGGGAAATTCATTAGCATCTATTTCCTCTGCGGTTTGGATAGCTAAAAGCTCTTGTTTTCACCAGGTTCTATGCAAAGTGCACTGTAAGTTAACTCTAATTCATTTCAGCCATTTGACACATGTTTATTGAGCATCTACTTAGGAGCTGGTGTTCGGTGTTGGGAGTACGTGCTACTGCTGACCCTAACGACATTACAAGAGAATTGTTATTAGCCACATCTTAAAAATTAAGAAACTAAGGCCTCATCACAAAAGCCCAGCACCCTCAATGCATAAAATCTTTTTTGAGGCTACAATTCATAAACATTTCAGGTTACTCTGCCCAAATAGCTAATGCTCCTAGTACAACACTTAAAAAGACGGCCTTGCCTTTGTTGAACTTGGTATAAAAATTCACTCAATCCTTCTCCTTCCAAAACTGCTCATCTTCAACATTCGATCTCAGGAGGCTTTGGTGCTAAGGAGAGCTCACCCATGCTTCTACTTGCTGCCTGGGTGGGCTTGCCTTAGATGGCAGGAATAGCCTCAGAGAGGTGAAGAAAGACCCTGTGTCTGCAGTCGGGAGCCCCTGCACGTCTGATCTGCTCGATTGCCATCAGGATGACTTTCAGTGGTTTAGCTTCTGTATGGTCCAACTGCAGGGTTGTGAGAAATAGATAACACACGTGAGACCTGTTTGAAAATTGGAAAGTAATACATAAATAACAACCATGATCCTACTTTGGAAAGGAGAATGGACTGAAAATTAAAGGCAGTGTGAGAGAACTCTTCAGCTTAGTTTTACAAAACTTCTAATAAAAGTCCATTTCATTATAAGACTCCAAGGAGGGAAAATGACATTAAACATTTTCTGTC
Organism: Lemur catta; assembly: GCF_020740605.2. Lineage (NCBI taxonomy): Eukaryota > Metazoa > Chordata > Mammalia > Primates > Lemuridae > Lemur > Lemur catta. The sequence goes on from NC_059132.1 coordinate 59,494,898, forward strand.
TCACCCCCTTCCTTACTGGTATCTGGGACGTGAAATTCTGAAGAGCACTCCTTCTTCTTGAGCATAAATGCACCTGTGGTCAAGGGTGCATCCTTCTTGCCACCCCCGTCTTCTCAAAACCAAGCACGACGATTTAGCAGAGAAAGGTACCTTGTGGAATATCGATCACAGTTTCTGAATGGAAAGTTCACAGCGTATTGGAGGCAAGTGGAAGGCAGGCAGCCACTTTCCATTGGGTTGGTGAACTTGGAGTTGCCTCCACGTGGCTGTGGGCATGAATCACAGAGGCAGATTTTAAAGTGTCTTATTCAGAGGCAGGCACAAAGGAAAGAAAGCCAGAAGGACATTCGATGGCCTAAAGTTCTCTGTGGAAGTGAGTGGTAGAGCTCAGATCTGCTTCTCCAACCCAAGGGCAAGGCACATCACCTGCAGTCCACTCTCCACCTTCCCAGATCACCTCCCCAAGCCCTGGTCTCTTCTCCTTTCTCTCACCAGGCTACTCCACACTTCCAACCAGCTCATTCGTCTCCAGGGTTCATGCTGCCAACTCTAACTTTCTAACCCCTCCTTGGAGAGATCAGCCCTCCCTTGAAAGCACACTCGGTGTCTTCCAAAGACTGGTTTACAAAGATGAAGCTGTGTGACACAAAGAAAGCACTGCCTGCCAGGAGGGGTGTCAGGGGACAGAGCCTCAGTCCCAGCACTGCCTCTTGCTTGCTATGGCATCTTGGACAAGGCCTTTAACCTCCCTGAGCCTCTGTTCCCACATCTGTAAAAGTGGTTGGTTCCATATGGATCAAATGAAATGTGCGTAGAAATGCTTAAAACACTCTGAAAATATAAAGGGTCTTGTTTCCCCCCAATGATCCTATGACAGATGCAGTTATTCAATAAGCGACTACTGAGCAAGTCTGATGGGCGATTGAACTAAACTCTGCTCAGCCTCAGAAGCGAACATAAGAGGGGTGTCCAGCTCAGACTGAAAGGTTTTGCAGGGAAAGGGCTAACATAGGCGCTAAATCTGGATGGCGGATAGGAGAATTCATCGAGAAAAGATGGGGATAAAGGTCATTCCAGGCAGCATATACAAGGGCAGGAAAAATGAGACTGTGGCAAGTTTGGAGGATGGAAGGTATTGCCTTATGGTGGGGCCTGAGGTAAGGGGCCAGGGAGGCAGGACACGGGGCAGCCAGGCAGGAGATGCACGCGGGTGTCGTGCTGCACGCTCATGGCAATGATGTCTATACCGTGCTCGTGGGGTAGCAGGTCCTTCTCTAGTACATTCCACGTATTAACTCTTTTAATTCTCCTAACAACCACATGAAGTGAGCCCTATTGCTACCCACCGCTTACAAAAGAGGAAACTGAAGCTCAGAGAAGTGCGGGAGCTTGTCCAAGGTTGTACAATTGGAAAGTTTGCCATCAGGTTGGGTTTTGCCGTAAGGCTACCGGGAAGCCACTAAGAGATGTCACGCAGGTTTTGAGGGGCCTGATCAGATTGACTTCTATGTATTCTAGTGCCTGTTTCTGGTCTTTTAGATAATTTCCTGACAGTCTGCATAACTAATAAAGTATATGTCACTTTCTCATGTGGAAATGTATATTGTTTGTTTAAGGACATAATGATTAACTATCTCTTGGGTTTATCAATAAAGCAATCCAGTAATTGAAGTCTTCTGGGATGGGATAGATTAGAAATGGAAATTTATACTTAATGGTCGATTAGGCTTAATGATCAATTAGCTTGGCTAATTTTGCTTTTCCTCCTTTCCCTAATAACATTTTGTCAGGGATAAATAGAAGAATCAGTGGACTTGAAAAATACAAAACTTATAAATAAGATGCAGTATGTACACAAAGCCTTGAAACATTTGGACTCATTTTTTTTTTAAGTTCATTTTATTTCCAGGAATTTATCCTGAGCAAATAATCAGGCACACTAAGCTACACAAACAAGAAGAGTGTTGTTCAGGTAACAGACACGAATTCCTCCTGATGCTTGGGTCCTTTATAATGTTTCTAAACAAATTAAGTCTGGTTTTCACCACTAGTCAGTGTCCGAGGGAAGCTGACTCACGTTTTGGAGTTCTAGTATTCCTCTTCCATCCCTTGGGATTGTGGAGAATCCTTGAGCATAAGCAGGACTGGAATTTAGGAAAGGGAGTTCCTGGTTTCCCTGTCTAGGCTCACATGCCTATTGTCACAGCCAGCACCTCTGCTGATGACATCACAGCTCCTGGGCAATCACCCACTGGAACGCAGGGCGGGTCCCCACCATCCCTGGAGGTACAAAGCCTCCAACCCTTTCTTATCTAGAAATCCCAGTTTACTGGACTTCCAGTTGACTCACCTCTATGAGCATTTTTGGAAACAAGGGACTGTTCACTTGCCTCTGGGACTAAGAAAAGCCCAGACCGCTGCAACCCAAAGTCCCCCGCGGGTTCTTGGGAAGAGAAGGGAAAGAAGGCCTCTGGTGTTTTATAGTGAGCCTGCAGCCTAGAAGGCAGACACAGTTCATTCTCAATGTATTTTTATGCCTCTGTGCATTGTCCCAATTTTCCTGATCTCTTCCCATACCTGTATTACTTGTGTAATGATACTCTATGGCACAGTACAATGGCACTTGTGTGAGTTGCGGGGGTGGGGGGGGGTGGAGGGGTGGCATTTGCTCTTTTTCTAGAGTAGTTAACACACATAAATGAAATACTGACCTGTCTCAACAGATTTATTGGTTGGGAATAAGAAATTAACTTGAAAAGGGAATAAAACCGCAGTATTGAAAGAAAAAATACAAAATATGGAAGGTATAAAATACAAACTTAATTTCTGTGCAATTTTTAGAAATAGACCTAATGTTTGAATATCTGTGTTGGGTAGGGCATGGTGGCTCAAACCTATAATCCCAGAGACTTGGGAGACTGAAGCAGGAGGATTGCTAGAGACCAGGAGTTCAAGACCAGTCTGGACAACACAGTGAGACCCCGTCTGTATACAAAAAATTTAAAAGTTAGCCGGGCGTGGTGGCTCACACCTATAGTTCCAGCTATTTGGGAGGCTGAGGTGGGAGGAGCCCTTTAGCCAAGGAATTCAAGGTTATAGTGAGCTATGATTGGGCCTCTGGACTTCAGCCTGGATGACAGAGTAAGACCCTGTATCTGAAAAAAAATCTGTGTTGGGTGATGGATCTTTCACTAACTCACTATGAGACTGAAAACAAGTTGATCACTTCTCTGAACTTTAATTTGTTCATCTTTCATTTTTCCTTTGTTATTTAACAAATGCTTCCATGGCACCCACTATATTCCAGACATTCTTCTAAGTGTTTTGCAGGTATTAACTAAATTAATCCTCACTCCTACCCTAAGAGAAAGGTACCATTGTCTTACTTTTTGTGTAAGGAAACTGAGAAACAAAGAGGGGTTAACAACTCACCCAAGGTCACATGGTTAGTAAGCAGCAAAATCAGGATTCCAGGCCTGGCTCTCTGGCTTCAGACACTGTTGTACTGGCCCCTGTGGTGTGTTATGATGAACAGAATGACATTTACACGTCAATAATTTATTGTGTGTAAAACACCCGCACAATCCCAGGCATATTACCTCTCTATACTTCCTAAAACTCTTTCTCTTTTTGTTCCTTGAATTTTGAGAATTGAGAAAATTATCAAATTTAATCATTCATTGGAGCCCCCCAAAAGCTGAAAGTTAGGGATATTTTCAGACCTTAAAAAAGAGAACTTCAATGGGAGGTCTATTAGGATACGCAAATCTGGACATGGAAGAGAGGGTAGTCTCCTGGGATCTATGAGATGACCCTAATTGATGCAGGGTCAGCTGAGTTGTCGGAGGATGGTACCTTCTATTGAGATGATGATGATGATGGTTATAATGACACTAATACATAGTGAGTACCAATTAGGTGCCTGGTATTGTGCTAAATGCATTATATAGAAATTGTATATAATTTACATATAGAAATGCCATTTAATACTCATAGCAACCCTTTGAAGAAGTGAAGCTTAAAATACTTCAGTAATTTGCCTGGAGTAATGCTGCTAGTTAAGTTGTAAAATTGAGATTATAATCCAGGTTTGTCTTACTACAGAGCCTAAACGCTTAACCAGTTTGTTATATCCAATTACTACTTTATAAAAATAGTCATATTGGTAGAATTCCAGCCAAGGTTCGACTCAGTGTTAACTATCCAATGAAAGCTTTAGGCATGCTGAACTGAATTAAACAGAAAAATGGCCCGAGGAAGAAGCTCCACAGAAGGTGACTGCCTTGTCTCCCCCAAAGCTTTGGGAACTTCCCTACCTGGAGGCCAAGAGCCAAGGGCATTAGGCCTTGTGAAGCTCCTGAATGGAAATGCCACAGACCAGGGTTAGTGACAGGAAACTGTAGTCTACGAAACTCAGCGGATTTTGGAAGCACAGAAAGTTCCCTCATTCTTAGGAGCTACACAAACACAAATCTCAGAGAAGCGTGGTGCAGGGTTCAGTTAAAGGAGGAACGATAAACTTCATCCACAAGACTGGATCCAAGAGATGAATTAGTGACGAGGTCTTGAGAGGGCAATCCTCCACTCATTTACGTTTTAATTAACACCAAGAGAAACTAATCCGTTTAAGAGTTCTTGTGATTCTTTAATCCCTCATGTTTGCCTCCTATAACCATTTCCATAAAATTGAGTGCAGTAGAATGACTTGAGAAATGAAGAGATTTGTTCCCTTGTTTCGGAGGAACAAAATTTAGGAGTAGGTAGAAAGTGGAAAAGAGAAAGCCAAGTGGGAAAAGTCGGGGAAGACAGGGAAGAGGCAGAGAAGAGTCCAGGGGGAAGAACATTTGGTGATTATTCAAGAGGCCAATGGGTATTTCTCATGCACCTGTGGGAGAGAGAAAGGAAAGATGGTCCAAGAACAAGAATAGACCGTGAGAATTACTTATGCATGCCCTGACACTTCCTCTGTCCCAGTCCTGATGGTGAGTTGCCAGCAGTCCCTGGCTCGGTGGCGAAGGCTGACCTGAGGGATACACAGAGACTGAGGCTGGGAAAGACCCATCTACCTTGACCATGAATGGTTTTGCTTCACCGCAAATGAGGGATTTGTACCTTCCAAGTTAGAATATAGGAGCATGAGGTTTGCATCCAGCTCCTCATCATGTCAAAGACTATGCCACATAAAATACACCAGTGTGGTTTTTTCCAAAATTCTCTCTTTGTCGTACCTGTACAACTCTTACTTAAAAGTAAGCACTGTAAACAAATGTTGAATTCTTGTTAAACATTTCAGCAGGCATACCCTTAAGGGTGAGGTGTTACTGATGTCTGCAACTTACTTTGAAATGCATCCAAAAAAGAAAATGGATTGATGGGTGAGTAGAAGGGTGGATAACTGGATAGACATGTGACAAAGCAAGTACAGTAAAATGTTATGTATAGAGTCTAGGTGGATGGTATATGGGTGTTCACAGTTTTTTAGCTTTTCTGTATGTTTAAAAATTTTCATAATAAAATGCTGGAGAAAAGATACAAGATTACCAACCTTTTTAAATCATGCCATTAAAAATTTTAGAAGCTTACTAAATAGAGTGCTTTCTTTTATCTTTATCCGTTTCTTATGTCTCGCTTGTCTTTTTTCTTTGACAGACTAGTATGGGACAAATATTGGTACTTGGTAAAGGCACATTTCATTACTACCCACTTAAAACTTAGGGGGACCACTGTGTGGGGGATGGGCATACTTGTAGCTCTGACTCAGGTGGTGCAAAGACAATATATGTAATCCAAACATTTGTATATTCTGAAAAAAAAAACTTAGGAGGTAATATACTATGCCATTGTTCTTGCAAAATATGTTAATTAGAGAAATCCAACTATGATTGTCAACTATGAATATCCTATTTGATTATATTTTGTAAAATACACGTATTCACTAGAATATTTGTTAACTAGTTAACAAAGGTTCAGGAGAAATTAATATATTATCCATGAAGAACTTTAGTTCTGTTTTTTGCTCCAAGCTGGACTTCAGTAATGAGATGAAATCTAAAATATACTAGTGTCCAGAAGTGACTGCAATTATTAAGTGATAAAATTTACTCATTCTATCTTAAAGCAGTAGGCATTTTTGTGGATTCCATGAGTGTGTTTCTGGGTATTTAAATTTTAAATCACTGCTTGTAACTGCAGCTGAGGCTCTGGAGTGACTGGGACTTGGGAGTAAGGAAGTAGGGGATAATTTTTTACCTATCTTTCTCATGCCCACCAAAAAAAAAAAAAAAAATTAACCCATGAGTGTCTGAGATTTCACCAAAATTAACCCCTGCTAGTATACTTTCACAGCTGATTCTTTATTTTCAAATTTCCTGCAATTGTAAAGTTATCCTTGTAATCTTTTTTTACCTATGTCATGCTTATCTAGAGCATTATAAGTAAGATATAGCCACAAATAGTGAAAACATTGCCAATAATGGTTTAAAAAGTAAACAATGAACTTATTTTAAAATGTTATGTTCATTTACAGTTGCTTACTTAAAGTCTGAAAAGAAAATTTGATTTCAAATAAATAGTGGAGTTCAGGATTTTTCAGTTAGCAGCTCTAAATGATGGATCTTATCTCTTTTTTTGTGGCAAAAAAGTGAATTTCAATCTCAAGCACTAATACACAATAGTTAATTCCTACTCATATATAAAAGACTAATATTCTGGCACTTACATCCTAAAGAAACAAAACAAGCCCCTTATTATTTCCCAAGAATATAAAGTATAAAATGACAAGCTCTAAATTTGCCATTTTTATCAAGTAAATAGAATTAGTTTTTAATGGGTCCCCCCAAAATGACGAAAGTCTGATTTCCAATTATTCCTAGATGATTTTAGGATTCCTGTATTACTTAAATATGAGACATGTAAACCAATCTGCTCAATAAATGATTACCCTGCTCAGAGTTTGACTATTGAACACCTTTAAAATGCCAGAACTTAAAAACCCTTTGCAGAACATCAAGACTATGTTTTAATAAAAAAGAAAACACTTTGGCACATAGGCAGCATGGGCTTCTGAAAAGCCCTTTGTCACTAACAGTCGAGCCTCTCTCGAGAAAAAGAATAATGGGTTCAGCATTAGAAATGTGAGTTATCTAAAGAAAACAGTGTGGTAACATAATTGATATCTAGTGAATTGCTTACTATTTTTAAATCAATTATTCACTACGTAAAACTGTTTTCCCCTTTCCTTTGAAAAGCATTAAAACCTTGAATGTACTTCGTTAGATAAAGAGAACAAAAACTATATTTAAATCACTTTTTAAAATAATCACGTTTTCATTTGTACTTAGAAAAATACAGGGGGGGAAATTTGTGAGTTTTTTCAAGGGTGTTGAGAATAAACAGTAAGTGGAAAGAAAGGATTATATACAAAGCTACGTACTCACAGAAACCAGACAATGAAGCATACATGCAATCATACAAATGATTAGAAACACAACTTACCTCCTCTGACAAAGGTACTTTTGGGGGCACAGGGTACAGGAAGGGGTAAAGCTGTGATAATGGATTAAGGAATATATCAGAGCTAGAGGTCTCAAGCGAAAAGCCCAGAATATTAGACAGGCATGTTTCAATCCTCCCTTCCTCCCAGATGGTTGTCATAACTCCAAAACCTACCTTAGAGAATCGAACGTAAAGAAATCACTTGATTAGCAGGAACTTATCTTCATGCTATTGAAAGTAAAATTCCAGAAGTCATTATGCCTATTAAATGATTATAGTCTGTTCTCCAGGGAGGATTTATGATCCATGGCACCTTCTCAGGAATCACAATTACCCTGAGATGAACTATACAGCCTGTCAGAGGGAAAGTTCTGTTAGTACAGACTCCTACTCGAGAGTGAGCAGGTACAAACGCAACCAAAGTCATAGCAAAGTTTCATTTAATCACTGAATCAGGCATACAGGCTTTTAATTAAAGCTCTACAAGGTTGTTACCGGTTGTGTTTTTTGAGCTTCTTTTCAGTCTGAGAGGTTTTTAACACATCACACCAGGGTTACATTTCCCTGAAAGCAGACAGGGGTTTCAAAGAAGAAACAAACACATACATTACATCTTGACTGCATTTTAAAACTATTCTCCCAGAACAGAATCTTTCCTCCCTTCTAGTAAACACATGCTTGCATACACTAAAATAAATAGGGTATATAAATCAGCAAGTCAATGCTCTTCTGTATCAAAAAATAAACCCCCAATCCATGACAGGCTCACCATTTCCCAAAACAGGTATTTGGGGTAGAGGCATTGGAAAAAAAAAACCCAAAACAGAAAAATGAAAACCAAATGAAAAAAACATTGTAACCTAGGAGAATGTTCTTTGCTGGCTTTCAGAGTTAAGGTAGCACACACACATACTATGCCACTTTTGTTCCAGCACGAGATAGTTCCACGGATGCCGGGCATGGTGACATACAATGGATATTAAAACCACACAGCCAGTCTTAGCAAATTAGGTAAATTAGAGATCATTTGATGGTATTCTATTGTTGCTATTGTAATCACAGTAATTTTCCCTGGTAATGGTGCTTCGTGATGAAGTGCTGTTCTCACAGGATAATTGTGAAAGATACCGAAAGATTCAGGGATGCAGCATCTGGTTTTAAAAGCTCTTCAGATTCAAATTGGCATTTTACTTTATCTTGAAAATTTATTAGAGATTCAGATCATGCCAGTTTAAATGGAAAGGTGAAAGCAGGGTAATTTCAATCTATGAATTATTCAATCTCAGCCTGGCGAAATTGCCATCCATGAACTGATGCTCTGACAGTCCCTCTGCCGAGCCTCCATTACGCTTGTCATTTTTATTTCTTTATCTACGATCTCTTTCTCAGTTACTGAGCTCGTCCCTTAGGGCTCGGCTTCACAAACCAAGTATTTCAAATTGGCAATAACCTAAATGTGCCGCTGTCTCAAATCCCTGTCTCCACAGGCTGTCTTTTTTTTCAAAATCATTAAAAACCACATCCATGATGATATCTGTTAGGCTCTTCGATTAGATGAATTAAAATACACACACACACGCACACACACACACATAGGAAGGCATCATTGCGATGAAGAGTTATGTTCCGCTAACATCACAAGAGAAGATAAAGTGATGCTTTCTGCTTCCTTCTTTGTTGTCAGCGTGACCCATCCTAGTTGCATAGCATGACGCAGAAAGGAGCCACAGCTAAAGCCGGCTTGTCTGGCACCCTGATTTCCAGCCAGAGTTGATGAGGACGGCATGGCAGGTAGGCTAATCCAGACACCTGTATACTTAGCACGGTTATTTAGGAAAATAAGAAGAAGCCATCGGATGACCGAAATTAGACTGTCATTCTCCCAGGCTCCACCTGCACCCAGACTGCAGTCGCCACGATTCTCCACTTGATGGCTGGTTGTGTCACTGCTAGTCGACAGCTGCCCCGCATCCAGAGAGGACTGGGATTGATTTAGGTCAGGGAGTCTGGTTTCTCCTTTAAACCGTGTTCTAACTGAGGAGCGGGGATCTGCGCCAGCCCCATGACCAGCCTTAAATGGGAGCTGGGGAGTCACACAGCGTCACTGCGGTGAGTCGCTCGCACAGGCCCCAGCCAGACAAACCATGACAAGCATCCTCTCCTTTGTCCTAGCCTTTATTCCTGCAGGTACAGCAGCGTGGCACAAGAAGCCCCCAACTATTCACACACATGGTGGGAAACCAGCCGTGCTCCATCGGAGGCAGTTTGGTTACAAGGCTCCGAGCAGTACTTGCTCAGCTGAAAATTCACGCTGCAAGAGTTGCCATCATGTACGTGCAGAGTGTATCTCTGCTCCTGGCTAAACAAAGGTAGATACTCCTCATAAAAAATGCTAAGTAGCAGCAGCAAAAGAACACTTCAAAACTCTCTTGCTTTGTGCCTAGTCGCATGCCTCTGCTGTGCTGCATTGCAACCAGGACACTGCAGGAGCCAGAGCTGGCAGTTGCGTTAATGCAGACGGCAGCAGCTCTGACACAGCAGTCAGCTGACTCGCAGGGTGTTATCATTCAATGTCCTCTGCAGAATCAGGCCAGTTTCTAAGGTGGCACCAGACAGATGACCTGGAATGGAAAGTGTGGCTTTGAGAGGGGCAACCTTTCTCCGTCCACACCTGGCAGGGACATCTTACACTGCTTTTCTCTCTGGCAGAGCTTTTAACTCACAGCCCCTGGGACTTAACTATTTGTGTCCTGCTGGCTAAGATGGCAGGTAGTTCTTGGGGTGACCATTCCAATGCTAGAACAGGTGAAAACCATCACTGTCCCTGACGTTTTGGCTAGTGTCAGCATCACAAGAATGATTGTGGGAGAATTCCTGCCCGTGTTTTGGTTTGCAAAGCACGCTACTTTTTGAACAGGTAAAAATTGCCTTAAGCTACTTGTATGCTGTAATGAACTAGAAAATTGTACCTAACAGAATGGCAAGAGCAATAGGGAGAACTCAAGGGTAAATTAGTCCAGCAGTAGCCTTAAATCATGGTCCGGTTGCTATAAAGCAGTGTGCATGCTCTGCCGTGAAACGCAGGTTGTGCATCCCAACTAATCTGACAATGGAGCAAAAAGTCTTATATGGTATTACCCCAGTGGTTTGAGGAATTGCTAAAATAAGAAAGCCGTCATTACCAGGCATTTGTTTAATGACTGTAATCATACTGAATTAATTTAACTTGCTGCAGTGTTTAACAGAAAGTCAATTATAAATTTGTGCTAAAAGAATAACAATATTAGTATTTGCATAGCACCTTCCTCCGAGGAGACATCCTCTAAAGCTAACCTCATATCCTCAGCATTTACAGAGCACTCAGAATGTGCCGAGTGCTCTACAGAACAATCCATGACTGGCCTCTCTGAGGACAGGTGCTTATGATTCTCAGCTAGAATGATACATCCATATCGCATGAATAGTACATGAGGGTTTCCACATTGACCTAGGGATTGCAGTGATTTTATTTTCCATTTCTGTCTTATGAATTTTATGTTTCTGTTTGCTTCTCATTTGGTTCTCTTGACATGAATCCCACTTGAAAGAGGATGTTTCTAGACAGCAGAGAGGTCAAAAGTAGATGAAAAAGCATCATCCATGTCATTATAGAAGTACAATGGGTATTAAGTGATATTCAAATAAGGGACTGATTCCACTTTCAGAGTGTGCTGTAGACCAGTGCTGAGAAGTGCCAAACACAGGCTTCCCTGCCTGTACTCTCTCCAGCTCTCATTAGTAGAATCCAATAGTCTCATAAGTTTATCTCGCTAACTCCTTTCAAAACCTGCTATCAGGAAATGAGCCCAAAGTGATACAAATCACTAATAAGTTTTGGTGTAAGTCTTTGGAGGCACTTCTATTTTTGAAGAAAGTAAAGCTTCCGGAAAAGGTACGGCTATCCAACTGTGGGATTTCAGGCACCTACTCTCCAGGTAGGAAGTCATTTCTGGGGGTGAGGAGCTCTTCTAGGGAGGCCACTTCTCCTGCTTCATCATGCGGCAGCTTCTGTGTCCGGGGCGCTCGCCGCCCCGTGGTGGTGAGGAAGACTTGGCCCGGCAGCCCCGAAAGCCAGTGTGTGCCATGTATGTTGGTGGTCAGTGAGGGTCCCTGGAGCAAGAGATACGCTGACAGCATCTCACCCTCCTTGAGGGCATCTGATTTTTGCTCGCAAGGTTTTTTTAAGTCCTTGCGCACTAGGGAGAAGTAGCCCAAGCATTGGTATTTTTTAAAAGCTCCCCTAGGCCATTAATTCTATCGTATACCCAAGATTAAGAACCACTGATTAAATAATGCCATGGTTTTGGTTTTTTTGTTTTGTTTTGTTTTGTATTTTGAGATAGAGTGTCATTCTGTTGCCCCAGCTCGAGTGCAATGGCATCATACTAGCTCACTGAAACCTCAAACTGCTGGGCTCAAGCAATTCTCCTGCCTCAGCCTCCCGAGTAGCTGGGACTACAAGCACGTGCCACCATGCCCAGCTAATTTTTCTATTTTTAGTGGAGACAGGGTCTCACTCTTGCTCACGCTGGTCTCAAACTCCTGACCTTATCGGCCTCTCAGAGTGCTAGGACTGCTGGTGTGAGCCACCGTGCCCAATCCATGCATTTTGTTTTTTGCACATGCGAATTGGTGGTTGGAAATTCAAATACATTATCTATATTATAGTTAACTACAAAGATGAAGAAATGAAAATAAGCCCTTAAATTTATCTGTCTTTATCTTTACTATTAAATTCTGTACAAATCAATAAAAAGGAAATTATTTTAATAGAGAAAAATATATGGCCGTGATAGACCCATATGTCCTCTGTATGTGGGGACAATCTGGCCACGTGTGGTGGGCACACCCTTCCACAGCTCCTTGTTCCTTCCTTTCTTACAGCACTGGCTAGCCGCCTTGTGTCCTGTATCCTGACATCTCGTTCACCTAGTGTCCTCCTCAGTGGACTTGGGAGCTCTTTGGGGACAAGGACACAGAGATGTGACACATTTATCTCGATGTGTGCCTTCGCTCTGCCTGGCAAGTGGTAGGTCCTCAGTTTTCATTACAGGATTGAGGGAATGCTAAAGTCATCTTCCAGTTAGAGAAGAAAGCTCAGAGACATCCAAGTTTCTGACCTGAGAACATAGAGCTTTTCTTTCGTTGTAGATTACCCTGAAATCACATGCTTCCCAATGACGGAAGGAATGCTATTTCTCAACTATAAATATTGACCTAAAGACCATATAGCAAGAAACAGAAAAAGGGAGGGGGTGGGAAAATGAATAACACACTGTGTGAAAGATAGTCGATCACATCTCAATATGCCTAATAAATTTCAGTGAATTTCAGATATTTATTCAGAAGTATAAGGTACATACTTGATTTTCCTTTTGCATTTTTGAGAGAGAGACCAGTGAGAATGGTGGCTTTCAATGCCTTTGCTAGAAATCTGCCCTCTTCAGCACAGACAAGGGAAAATATTCTCTCTTCCTAAGCCCTCTGGAATTCTCCATTTTGATTTTTTTTTTTTTTTTTTTGCCACACACTCTGTGGCAATGTTGTGAAGTCTGTGGATCACTTCTCAATAATGCTTTTATGTGTATATGCAATGCAATAAATAGGATTACAAAGGAAACTAATTATATTAAATATCCTAACTTAAGAAGCTTTGTCTTAGAAAATAAAAATATTTCCAAGGTGAAATTGCAAAGTGACGTTGGTTGTCTCTGTTCCAATTATTACCCAATAAGGAAACAAGTTCAAGAAGAGCCTAGGCAAGATGTGGGAGTAGCAAGCGGAATAAATGACTGTACTTATTGAATTGCATTAAAAGTAAAACTGGACATTTCTTCTTAAAAGTAACCTTTTCAGTGACTAGCGTCTTCCCCATTTTCACATTAAAAAAATTACTATACTTTCTAAACTGATTAATTCACATTACAAAAATCCTCCCTAAAGCTCCTTGGGGGAAAAAAAAGAAAAGAAAAGAAAAGAAAGGCAATTGAGTCTTTCAACTTTTTTGTTTTACAGCTGAAGAAGGAAATTGAATTCAAAAACGTTGAATCATGCTATGGCATTTTGCAAGTAAAGAGGCAGGAGAACCCAACACTCAAGCCTCCTAAACCTACACTGGATTTCCTCCTTTACATATTTACAGTCAATGGCATGCTAGAGCCAGCTGGTGAAAGAGGTCATTTTTAAATATTCAGGAATTTTACAAGCTGGGTACTGAACCATTGGCGGCTTGAAATCAACCATAGAGGAAGTATTTACACCACAGAAATTGGCAAACACTATAATTCTGTTTTTTTTTAAGACAGTTGGTTTACATGTTGTAATATATTTAATCATGCAAACTTGTTTCATGTATTCCTTTATTTCAATCCCAGGATCCAAAATGCTTAAAAATATAAAGCACATTGGTTAAGCATAAAGCTCTTAGGTCAGCCGGTCTATCTTTGAGTTCTGCCTACACCACCAATTATCTGTGTGACCTTGGGCAAGTTAATTCCCCTCTCTGAGACTCATCTTCCTCTTCTGCACAACATGGCTAACAAAAAGTGTGCTTCTCAGGTTGCTATTTACGTTACACAAGTAAGGATCCTCACACATGCCAAGCTTCCAATGACTGTTAGCCATGACTATTTTCCTCTCCTTTCTCTCCTTCTTCTTTTTTCTTATTTAATTGGCAGATTGACATTATTTGCACTAATATAAAGAAAAACATTTTTAAGAGATTATAGGCAAAAAAAAAAAAACCCACAAAAACAAAAACACTATATACAACCAACTTGGGATTCTGGAGAATGGAGATTTATCGTGTGGTTCCTGACTCTTACTGTTCATGGAGATTTGAAGACATGCTGTCATTTTTGTATAAATTCTGTGATCTAAGAGAGCATTACAGTTCAACAGGATAATTAATGATGGACATAGTTTCAGCATGATTTTAGAGAATTTAGAGAAACCAAATAAAAACTATATACTGTCTTTAAGGGATCACTGTATTCAAAACTTACAATTGGGCCTCTTGCCCCTACAGTTACATGGCCTCATTCATGACTACGTTTTCACTTGTGGAGTCTGATGGCCAATTTGCACACCTGCTGAGACATACTGTGTTTTTCAGAGCTCAGAGTTCCTCTATTAATGAGATTGAGCTTTGGGGGAAGAAGTTTTGCCTGGAGGCCCCGGAGGACTCAATTCACAGAAGCCAAAGGGTTGGAATGTCATGTTGGCTCTTCTCCACCTTTCTGTTGGCCTTGGCATGCCTAGGGAAGGCGTTCCCCAAGTTCTGTCACATCCCTGCCACTTCTCTGCAGTCAGAGTGTGATGGAGAGCAGGACCACTACCACAGGGAGAGGGGAGAGGAGCAGCTGGAAGGAGGTGATGCAGAGCCCCCCTGACTTCTGCTCATCCTGGCCCAACCACAGGAGAGCAAAACAGGAATAATGTCATCACCGTGGTGCCCTAGGTTCACATTCAATCCGCTGTAAAACAGAACACAGAACAAAGTTGAATGCAGTTATTATAGACTGAGAGTGGCAGGTGTTCGCTTCTATCAGTTCAAAGAGAGGAAAAGGCACTGCTCTCCTGCCCCGCCTCCTGCAGGCTGCGCTGGCCCACCCACTCTGGGCCCACCCACTCTGGGCCCATTCTCTTGCAGAATTGAAGGTCCACCCCCCAAAATGGCATCACGTGTGACAACAAGAACTTTCTAAATGGCCAGGCTGTGGCCCAGGAGACACCAGCCTTCCAGCACCTGCAGAAAAAAGTATTTTAACCCAAATACCAATTCTGTATAATAACAGAAGTGCAAGAAGAAGACTAGAAACAATTACCATTTACTGAGAGTTCACAATGTGCCAGGTGCACACAAAAGCCTTAATCTTCCTCATCATACATTCAATAAGAAATGTATACATAGGGCTTCCTCTTTCTTTCCCAAAGTGACTGAGGTATGACTGACAAACAAAAATTGTGTATATTTAAGGTATACAACATGATACTTTGATATACATACATTGTAAAATGATTCCCACAATCAAGACAATTAACATATTCATCACCTCACATAGTTACAATTCACAGGGCTGTCTGTGGCCAGAATTCCAAGTGCTTTACATATAATAATTCATTTAATCCCTACAGCAACCCTATGAGGAAGCTATTATTGTTATTCCCTCAAAGACACCCTTATGTAGGTATTATTACGCACCTTTTGCAGAAAACCAAAAGCGTGAAGAAACGTGTACTGCCCAAATCACACATCTGGTGAATGTGGGCTGGTGGATTCAAACCCAGGTGTGTCTAATCTAGGTTCGAATCTGGTCCTCTTAACTATTAATATTCAAATATGGGCTTCTTACAAATTAGTGATTAGTTGTGATAGTCTCCTAGTGGGTTGGAAGAGCCTAGAGAAAGAAGGAAAAAATAGAAACCAGACTTGTTGTCACTCAGGGAAAGGTTTAAAGTCTAAGAGTTGGTGAGTAGAGAGACCCTGTCCCATAAGAATTATCAGAAAATTGGGCATTTTCACTAATGGGTTCCTTTAATGACACTTGAATTCAGTGGTGTGCCGGTACATTGCCTCTCTGGGGGAAAAAAAGACTTGGCTTGGAGTGTTTGCCAGTTTCCATGGTGTAAATACTTCCTTCGTGGCCAATTTCAAGATTCCAACAGTTTAACAACCTGCTTGCAAAATTGCTGGATATTTAACAATTAGTTCCCACACGCCAGTAGGGCTTGGCTTTAGGACACCACAATTTGGGTTCAAGTAGCAGATTATTCTGCCCCTTCCAGAAGCCATATCCTTTTATAATATCTGCACATTTAAGGCAGACTTTGTATTAAACACAGAGTCCTCTGATGTTTAAAGACCTTGGGTGGCCTCCTATATCTTGCATGCTGTCCCTCTCAAACCATGTACTTTTACTTCTCCTATTTAATGACAATGGTTTTACTTTTGTTGTTCTTGATTTTAAAATGAGGTTGAGATGTTTATGTTTCTTTTCACCTGACCATGGAATAAATCTACCAACTGTGGGTTGCTTCTTAAGTGGGGTGGCCCTTGATTGACTGGGTAAAAGGTTTTTTCACCCATGGGAAGTTGGTCAGCCTTTGGGAGACCAAAGGAACCTGCAGGTGTCTATTTATGTGTGCACGTGTATGCATACACATGCATCCAACAATGTTTACTGAGAGCTCGGTATAAGCCAGGAGGGTGTATGAACACAAAGCACTCACCATTTGGGATTTGCACCTGTTCCTAAGTGCTTTCCCACAATATTTTGAGGCCCCAACAGCCATGCAAGTCCCCCTATAAGTACATGATTACTGTGAGGTCATGATATGAATTGAGACCTAACAAATTAAATGGCAATTACCCTTTGAGAAACCATGTAACTCCAAGGATAATCACCATGTTCTGTGTAATTTTTTTAGATCTTTAGGGGTGCTAATTTGTAAAGCATATATAACCAAATGAATAATTACATAGCAAGGGGCTGAAAGGTAATTGCAAAATAATTGCATGCTATTTGATCCCTCCATGAAAACATGTTTAATAGAATATTCTCCTAAACTGTTTCTTTTACCTATGGAATATTTTAAGGATATTCTTTTTCCTTAGTTCTTTTTAACACTAAGCATTAACTCTTTTGAATAATATTACTTGGTAAAACATACTAAAGTGTAGGCTCTAAGTGTACATTGAGAAACTAGGTATGCAGTTTTGTTTCTTTTCTACATTATGAAAAGATTATTCACTTTTAAAAGTTGATCATCAAATGCAGTCTAGTTTTTTTTTATAAATACACAGTGCTGCAGGATTTTTATCTGTTTAATGTAGGGCTCTTTCTAGCATCTGGAGGTACTAGCGTTTTCCAAGTATCACTAACTTCTTTTTCCATTTAATACTAATAGCAAATCTGGTTGCATTTCTCTCTCTCTCTCTGTCTCTCTCTGTCTCTGTCTCTCTCTGTCTCTCTCACTCTCCCTTGCTCTCTCCTCTCACATCAGGAATGGAAACTAATGGAGGTCAGAGATAAAATTAAATAAGTGCATGTTATGCAGCATCAGGGAGAGATCTTTGAGCCAGGAGATAGTAAACATTGTACAAATCACTTATCTTCTCTACCTCAGGCTTATAAATCTTAAGCTGGGAATGAAAACATTTTGTGAGTAATGCACACAAATGCATAATGCATGTGAATGTGCTTTAAAAAGTTTGAAGTGCTGTTTTAAAGTACAAACACTGATATCATAGAATTCTCTAACATGAGTAATTCTATTCATCTAAAATGATCTACTTGCATACCTCTATTCACCTTCCATCCCCAACAGCTCTGGGACCCTGCCTCTCATTTTATTCTCTCTTCAGCAATTTCTTACTCCATTCATGTCTGCAAATAGTCAAGGGCCAAAAGTTGCAAAATGACAAATAAGTACCTGGCAGAAAAATGATTAACAAGATAATGTTAATTACTATTTCACTTCTACCTTTAGGAAATTTGAAGATTTTTCCTTGAAGAATATGGCTAGCCTCAATCACTGCATATAGAAGTGGCCTAATAGTTAAATTAGCAAGAATTAGAACTTTCCAACACCACCAGTGTTCTTAATATATTCTAGATGGCCAGGTTTATAAATACAGTTATGTTATACTTGCAATTGGTACTTATGGTTTTCCACACTTTTATGAAACGATCTACTTCTAAAGTGTTTTGCCAAAGTGACTCAGGTTTGTTCTATTCTCAGAGGATGTAGTGCTGGAGAATGACAATCCCAGGTTGACGCAGACTGACAATGGGTTTTCTTTTCTCAACCCTTCCTATCACTGATGCTTATTACGCCAACAATTCAAAATGGCACTAGGCGCTTTTTGTTTCCTTTATCACTCAACATACCACTCTTTCCATGCTAAGTTAAATACTGTTACAACCAACAAAATTATTTCCTAAGTATAAAAGAGCAGAAGCAGTCAGTCTTCTTGTGCTAAGATAATATAATGGGAAAACCAATAGAGAGCTAATAAAACCATGCAGATTTTAGGTTCACAGTTTCATAGTGAATTGAAAGTTATGTTGTTTTAGTAGCAGGAAAGAATGTTCATGAAAACTAGACTTCTGAACAGATTTATGAATGATTTCTAGATGTACATCAGACAAATGAGTAGCCCTTACAATGCGATCATCCGGTTTGTAAACTTCTTTGTCTTAGAAAGATAGTTGCCACTGAGGAGGGACGGGTGTTTTGCAGTTGCTGGGGATATGAGACACTCTGGGAAACTGAGGAGAGTGTGTATGAGGGCTAAGGAGTGGAGGCAGCATGGGCTACATAGCCTGTGAGGAAGTGTGGGTAACATGGACTTATCAGAAGCAATAGTGTACAGGGTATACATTTCTACAAGTGATGTTGTGTGTGGATTATTTATTTAGAATGGAAACTTTTTGAACATAGTTAATGGCTAAGGAAAAAAGAATTCATAGAATGTGATAAGTTGGAGACATGGGAGGTAGAAGGGTCAATTGGTGGAGTTCCAGAGGAGACAGAGATGGGACCAAGAGCAGTGCGAAAGAGCTGGCTTTGAGCATCCTTCATGTCCTTGGAGACTAAGGCAAAGGTAGCACGGATGCACCTGAGTGTGAATTCCAGAATTAAGGACAGTGTTGCATGTTATCTCCTGATCAGAAAAGACAGAAACTAGGATCCTTCTAGACATAGATATCATGACACTATTAATGCAGTCCAAGACATACTTAGCTTTTTTAGACAGTAGATCACCTTTCCTTGCAAAAATAGTATAATATAGAGGTCAATAGCAAGGGTTCTGGCATTAGGTTCAAACCTTGGCCTAGCCATTTACTCGCTGGAGAATTTTGGTCAAGTTACTTATAATTCTCAGTTTTCTCAAAAATAAAATGGGGATGATAATAATAAAGTAGCTACCTCAAAGAATTACCATGAGAATTAAATGAGATAACTAATAGTAAACATTTAAGAAATGCTAAATATTATTTTGATTGCTGATATTACTCTTATGGTAAATTAAAATGACTAAATATTTTTATGGGGTGCTGTTGAGCAAATTTCCCCTATTCTGTCTGCGTACAGTTAATATTTTAAGCTCAGAGGTAAGACTTGAATTTAACCCAATTGACCTCTGCATGTTAGATTCACTTTATTTTTCCATTCTCCTGAGATCCTTTTGAGTTCTGCTTCCATCATGCAATGTATTTATCATCCTCCTAGCCTGTGTACTCTGGGAGTCTCATAAGAATCCTGTGACAGCCACTACTAATTGCATATTTGGTAACTATTTTCACCTTCTTCCTGACTGACACATCCTTAATTTGGTTCTATTGTAGCAGTGGAGCCAGTTAAGGTCCTCCGTCTCTCAGCATCCCTTGCAGCTAGAGGTGGTCATGTGATATAGTGCTGGCCAATGAGGTAAAAGCAGAAGTCACTGTGTGGGTGTCTAGGCAAGCTTATTAAAGAGGCCAGACACATGAGAATGAAAACCAGATTCTAAGAATGATGCAGAGGAAAGAAAAGTAGCCTGGGGCATGATGCCATCACAGAGCTGCGCCAGCCCTGTCCTGGGCACCTCCAGTCATATAACTCCTTGTCATATGACAAAAGCAACTCCTATATAATGAAACCTCTGTCACTGGATTTGTGTTATATTTAGTAAATGCAATTGAGACCTGCTATAGACACCATCTATAGTCTCATCTAAATATTTGGAGGGAAAAAGGAAACTTGAACAGAACAGAGCTACGGGTAAAATACTATGGCATATCACTACAAACCATCCTCCAGCTTGAGTATTTTCACACGAATATATCTTACTTTGTAAAAATGTCATGTCAGTAGGCAATTGTTTTACCTGTGTTAATTTCACCCCCATTATTAGATCATATAGATTGTATTTTATTTCCTGTATAGTTGACACAGTACCTACCCCTATCCTGGGTGAGTGATATGCATTCAATATAGATTTGTAAAACTAAAAGAGGTCCTGCCATGATCACCTTCTCATTGTACAGATAAGGAAACTGGGGTTCAGATGCCTCGTCCCAACTCAGGCATCCAGGAAACCCTAGAGCTGGGCTCATATTTTGACAACTGGTGTATGTTGCACGACTCCACACAGTTTGACTAACTCATACAAACCTTCCTTTTGTATTATACTTTCTTTTCAAGCTCTCATTTGACTTTACCCCAAATTATATTTTTAACCTCTTAAATAACCTTGGGCATTAATAAGGTAATTAAAGAATTTTTTTTGTTTGTTTTTCAGGTGAATACACCTTGGCTTTGAATACCCGAGTGTCCTGCTCACAATCAGAGAACCAGAGCAAGTAAAGAAAGTAGACTTAAAAGCTTTTGCAACTGCACTATAAAGGAATCGGACTGATAAAGCGTCCCAAATTTCCCTCTGGACCAGGGATGGGTCAGTTGGCCCCTACCCCCATTGTTAGGATCTCAGTAAGAATGGCTTTTCCCTGTTAATGATTGTCCTTCTCTTCAAGTAGAAACAATTTGTAAGGTTCTCTTAGTACCCTGCAGTAGGACAGTACTGGCACAAACATTTTCTTGATATTTAATAACTCCCTAACTCCCTCCAACTGCTGCAGCTGCTACATGACAGGCACAGGGAAAGATTAGATAGGCATTTGCACCTGGCTAGCCATAAACTGCTTCTTAGTTGCATGCGAAGGTTAACAGGCCCAATTCCCTCTTCTCCCTGGACCCAGAATATTGAAACATGAAAGAGAGCTGTAATTATTTATAAACAATAAAAACTTCTGTAGAGCATATAAAATGAATGGATTTATTTGCCTACTCAGAGTGGAAGTAGATATTTTCCTGGTTGTTGACAACTTTGGGGCTGTGATTGGAAATGCCTTCTCTTCCCCTTGTTCTTTGTATTTGAATGTCAGACTATGGGTTTTGTTCCTATCAGAGTGATGGGAGTGGACTCAATATCTACTGAGTGCTCTGTCTGCTTGTTAGTGACCCAAACCTTTACAAACTAGGACCTTTTTCTCTTTGTAACTTTGCCTTGGTACTTTCTGGTGCATCTGCCTCCAGCTGGCCTCTTCTGTCTGTCTCTGTCGTTCTGGGTTTCCTGACCCAGCAATGATCCTGAGGTCAGAGAAGTGCAGCTCAGCTTGGGACACAGGGTGGAGCTGGGGGCATTTCCTTGAGTTCTCTCCTTAATCATGATTCAGTAGATCCTGGCTGGCTCAAAGCGAGATTAAAATGTATTTATAGACCACTACAGCCAGCTGTCATCTGCTTAGCTGCAATGTGGTAATTTGAGAGCATTAAAAAGAGAAAAACCAAACACTCAAAGAATCCATATTAGCAGACTATTTGAATGTGTTGCCTTTTTCCACAAACTCTAATGCTCTATGCTTTTGTGACTAGTGTGTTATATAAGCATGACTCATTCTTAGAATTGAATGACTCCATTGACCATGTGGAGGTCAGAGGCACACAAGGAACTTTAGTTGAAATGAAAACTTGTCATATTGGTGACACTTTCTACTCCTAGTTTCTGGTAGTTTCCAAACTTTCCAAGTGTGAGAGGCTATTTTTTAACCTAATAATAGTAGTTTTGTTTTAGTCTCTATTGATTGAGAATACCAAAAGGTACTATGAAAGCAGCATATTTTGTATCATTAATCATTACCATAGCTACTTACACATGAAAAATAGTAGTATATATATTGCAATACATTATTTATTCTGTCCTTGATAATGCTTGGTGTAAATATAGATTTCAGGACTCTTTCAAGTAACTCCAAGGCTTCCCAGGGGTTCAAGGTCCAAATTATAAATACAGCCACCCTTTGAAATAGAGAATGACTCTAGTAGAAGCATTTTAAAGAGAGAGCCGTTGTTATAAAATCTTCTTGTGAAAACTTGCAAAATAAGATCCTTTGGTACACCATATTCCACAGGACAAATGAAGAGAAAGCTGGGAAAATAGCTTTTAAATTTCCAGTAATAACATTGGCTGCTATACTTCTGCTATCTAGCCAAATTATGGATACAATATTTTTTAATGGACCAATGTAATTAGATAAAATTCCTAATCAACTCAAAGCTTTTTATCTCCTTATAGTGCATAACCCTCAGCCAGTAAAATCACTGCTTTAGCAATAGTGAACTACACTTGAAAATCTACATTAAGTAAAATAAAAAGTATATGATGAGCAATCTAATTTAATTTTTATATGAGATTACTAACACATATTGAGCTATCTGTAATTTTAAAATCATGTTCTCTCTATTTAGAACTGTAAAATAATATTCATATAATTGGATATGTATGAAAAGTTATTTCTACCTTTATTTTGCCTTTTGAATTGGGGCAAGCAATAGTTCCTAAAACAGCCTCCCACTCACATCTTAAAACACACAGCAGAATTCTAGGATAAATTATATCATTTCTTCTCTAAAAAGTTTGGAGGAAAAACATGCTCTATATCATTTTCCAGTAATCCTCAACTGTTAATCCTTGACTGTTTGTGTTTTCTCCTTCGAGGCTACTTTTCCTGGTGGAATTATACTTGGTTTGTAATCTAAAGACCTGATGTTTTCACTGGGTGAGAAGAAATGAGAGGATGAGCCTTACACTAAGCCAAACTACCCCCTGGCTAATCCTCTGCAGATAGCAAACACCCGAAAAGCAAAGATAAACCTCACGTGGGCAACTCCAAGGCTACACATCCCTAGGAAGGATACTTCAAGATTTCTGTGGGTGCCTAGTAACAAAAGCGATACAGTCCACAGGCAGAAGAGATACACATTCCCATGTGGAGTTCAAACAAGTTAAATAGTGACCCGACCAAGCAGGCAGGGGACCTGATAACCTCTCCTGGTAGGGCTGCCCAGAGAGATCTGGGAAAGTCAAAGGCCAGACTTCTGACCTAAGTTCCACTGCCCTGACAATGTGCAGCTGACCCGCCAACATCTAATGGCTATGCACCTATGAAGACCTTCCAGGATGGCAAAAATCAGGGCTTCATTCTCAGTCCTGTTCTGAGCACAGGGTTGCATTCTTGACATAGTGTAACACTTCCTTCCTTAAACCTCAAAGACTCCAACTCCCTCTCCTTGGAGTCCACCTCTGAGCCCACTTTTCCTGGATTTGCATCCAGGTGCAAATTCATATGTGTGATGGGAATCCTTCATCCAAATGCAAATCATTTTGCAAGGTCAAAATTCTTTTGTTATGGGACTGTGGGGGGCCAGCCTCTAGAAAAGTTTGCATTTTGACTGGTTATGATAGGTACAGCTATGGGTTCTAGAAATGAAGGGACAAAGAGGTCTTTACAAAATCAAATTAACAAACAAATGAGATACAAATATACTCTATTAACTGTCTATATTTTTCTGAAACAGGAAGAGACTAGAATTTAGAATGCTGAAATGCATCCAACTGAAAAGGGACAAAAAAGAATGTTAATGAATTACAACACAACTGGAGATTCAGACTGGATAATTAGAGTCTCCAAGACTGTAACTCAGGGGATATCTGGCTTGATTTAGTTCCCTTCAGCTGATTTGTGAAGGAAAATGACTGTATGTCAAAGCAAGAGTTCCATATAGATTGTAGTTTAAGACAGCTTAGTTATAAAGAATATTTAAGCTAATATTAGACCATTTTTAAAACATTTCCAACCAAATATTTTCAAATGACTTGCTAATATAACATATGACAATATTTTCTAAGTCACAAAAAAAGAAACTGGAAATTTTTTCCCAAATTTAGTTCTAAATATTTTTCTCTAAAAGTCCTGTGTTACTTTATTCTTTATTTGTTTTCTTTTTGTTATTTTATTTTAAGAGAAAGGGTCTACTATGTTGCCCAGGCTAATATCGAACTCCTGGGCTCAAGTGATCCTCCTGCCTCAGTCTCCCTATAGCCAGGACTGTAGGTATGTGCCACTGCACTGGGCTGACTTTGTTCTTTAAATCATCCTCCTTAATCCAAATATATCAACACTGAGAAACCAAGATATCTAGAGCCAGTGATGTGGATAAGTGTAAGGGTAATAAAAAAGACTGTTAGGGAAAGCATCACCCACAGTTTATGAGATAGAGTTGTAAGTACTTTGACTACTGAGGACACAAACTCGGACAATGACCATTGTCACCTACCCTTGATCCCTGAGGTTGATCCAGACACCTGCCCCCAAATCCCCTCCAAACAGACATGTAGATTCATGCCCTCAAGAGCTTTAGGGTTATACACTGGCCCTGGGCAGACCTGGGCCACCTCTACACACGGAAGTGGTTCAAAGCTCACCTGGAGGTGGATCTCCTGAATCAGCATTTGCAGAACACAGCACGATTGGCCTCAGAAACCATGGAGCATGAGCGACACCAAATGTGTTTTTCTTGTTTCTAGGCCTTCCTGAGTATGACTAAAATTGCTCATGGAGATATCAGAATTGCTAATGTAGTGTCCCATAAGATTTAGTCTTGTCTCCCCAAGTAGACTGCAAGTTTCTTAAGGTAGGATAAGTCTTCCTACCACGTCCCTCCCCCAACCAAGTGCCCAACATTTGACCTTTGAACCACTGGCCAGGATGGTATCTAGCTCTATACTAGATAACCTGAGAGACCCTGTTTGGAATCATTTAATGTGATTACTGGCACATGATAATCACATATTGGTCTCTCTCCCTCTCTCTTTCCTACCTTCCCTTCCCACCTTTCTGAAACCAGAGCAGAAGTGTGTGTGCATACTTGAGTGACGGTCCTGTGCACATCTAACTGTAATTATAAAACTCTTTCTTATCACCAAAGACTTAAAAGGGTTATCTTTATGAAAAGAAAGAAAAAACTTACCCCACCTCTACCTTCTTAACCCTTCTCCATTCTAGCAGTAAAATTTCCATTGGTTGATGTCCCAGGGAGCCAGTAGTTATGCTTTTACAAACTGTGGTTTAGTAATGCCTGCCTTAAAGGACAGGACACTTTACATTTTTCCCACTTAGTCCTTCCCCAGGGTCAATATTGGCTGAAAATTCAATTACATCCCAAGATCTATTGGCAGTATTGTATGGCATGGTCTATTTGGGAAGCACCAAACTCAGTATCAGACGTGTAATAACCTATTCAATAACTATTCAACTATTCGATATTATCCCTTTAAAGCTACCTGATATAGCTTATACCCTGTGATACCTATTCTGAGAAGCTCATTGCATTTGCAAACCATTTGATTGCCAAGCCTCTTTGTTTTCTGAATGATTTTAATCTTACTCATAGTTCCTGGTATACACCACTGCTGCTTGCATTCATCCTATGGTGCATTCCACAGATGCTCATGCAGTGCCATTTAGGTAGAGCGCTATGTACAGTCCCACAGTGAGGCTAAGAGGCAATATAGTGTTGTGGTTAAGAGAGCAGGCTCAGGAATAGCTTGGAGCAAATTACTTAAATGCTGTTCCTCAGTTTCCTCATCTGTAAAATGCGGATAATTATAGTATCTACTTCACAGGGTGGTTCCAAGGAATAAATGGGGCAAATCATGTGAAGTGCTCAGAACAGCATCTGCCACACATTAAGCACCTCTTAGGTGATAACTATTTTGATGTTTCCAGGAGCTAGTGCAGGGGCTCTTGAACAGGGGTCTATGGATTCCTAAGGCTCACAGATGGAGAGTGTCCTAGAACTTCTTGAAATTATTTGCAAAATTTAGAGTAATTTGTCTAGAGTTTATAGTTTAGAATTTAGAGTTTTTATCAGATTCTCAAAGGGGCCATGAGACCAAAAAGGTTCAGATCCACTGAACTGGGACGGTAGAGATACAAGCCAAAAATTTTGCCCTCCATGACCTCACAGTCTAACAGAGGAAATGGACATTTAATGACAAAAAAAATGTGATAGAAGTTATGTAGAAATGGGCCCCAAAGGCAACAGGACACAAAGAAGGGCCACCGGAGAGAGTGATGCAACAAGCAAGGCTTCTTAGAGTAGGTGGCATCTAAGACAAGTCTTGAAGTACAAATATGAGACAGCAGGTAAAAAAGGGACATGAGAGTTCCAGGCATAGTGAGGGTCACGTGGAAAGGCATGAGCTAGCGTGTGCTGTGCAAGGTAGAGTAAAGAGTTGAATATAAGTGGACCAAGCAGAAACTGGAGAGAGGGAGGCTAGTGAGAGGGGCAGGGGCCTAGCCATGAAGGACTTTCACTGAATGTTATGACGGTGCATTTACACTGAATATAGAAGGCCAGCATGGTAGGCATTACAAGTGCTCACCAATATTTCCAGTTCTCTGCCCTGCCCCAGAAAGAAGATACATCTCCTTGCCCCACTGCAGCTGAGCAGGGCCATGGGCAAGCTTCTGGCCAATGCACTGTGACTTGAGGTAATGTGCCACGTTCAGGACAAAGTCTTTCCGTGCTATGGTATGATTCTCCGTGTCCCTCTCCCTTGCAGCAATCACAGAGGAGGACTTGTGTTGCTCCACCAGTGAGCTAGTCCCATTCCATGACAGACTTTGAATGAGTGAAAACCAAATTGTGATTGTGTTTTGCCAGCAAAGATTAGAGATCATCTAAAACCTCAGCATCTCTTGACTTAACGTAACTAGTATAGCCACAGAAGGCCATTACAAATGCTGTCCCTGAATATTATAAACAGGAGTTTACATCTCCAGAGAAGATACTCTGGAGCTATTGAAGGATTTTAGTCAGGGCAGCGATGTGATATTGGGGTAAGATTGCTCTAGTAGCAGTGAGAACTACCTAGGAGGCGAGGAAGCTGAAGGCAGTTAGGAGGCTGGTGCATTAGCCACAAAGTGAAGCAAGCAGGGCCTCAACTAAGGCAATGGTGTCTGGTGGGGGACAGTGGTCACCCTGGGTCCTTTCTTACACGTCGGGGGCTCATGACTCTGCCAATTCATTATTGCAAATACGTACTGAGATATATTCCCCAGCCCATATGGAAAGCATACTATTCTCTCTATCCATGACTACCAACTGTGGTCACTGATTTTCATGGCAGAATTAGGAAAATCCATTGAGAAAAAAAAAGGGCACATTTGAAAGCTACTTATATATAAAAAAGCATATCCGACTCTATTTTAATTTGTTTTGAAATCCACTTGTAATGAACCTAAGTATTTCTCATACATGCAACATAAAGGACATGTGTGATCATTTCAGTGGTGGTGACTAGTTTTACATATTCTGTAGTTAAACATAATCGATACTGTAGCTTCCTAATGATCTGCCCCCAGGAGTCATTATTCCTGATGGCAATTAATCAAAATTAGAACAGACTGCATAGAATGAAGCAAATTCAAACATCCAGCCTCAGTTGGGAACACCTGCACATTAAGATTAATCACAGGCCCTGCTAGAGTGTGACAGATATATCAATATTATAGAGAAAAGTCACATTTTCCAGGCGAGTTCCAAGTGGATTTCCAAGGAGCAAAGGTTTTGAGCCTGAGTCTAGATTGAACAAAATCACATAAAATCTATAGTAGTCCATGGCACTGAAATTAAAATTGTCTTCTTCCAGAAAGCTTAGGTAGTTGTGACAATTTGCAAAGCCCCAAATGCCACTGAGAGATTCCAAAAGAAATCAGGCCAGTGAAACGTTTGCTTTTGTTTTGTTTACCCTGTATAGCCTCAGAAAGTAGATAGGAATTTGCTTATTAGATATTCCCAAATTTAAAATCAAAATGTACTTTTGTGCTTTTCTCAAGCCTCTTATTCTATCTTCATTATTTTAACTCCTTTATCAAACCATGCCACTCTATAATAGAACTAGAGAGGCAGCTCAGCAGAGTGATTAGGCACACGTCTCTGAAGGCCGTCTTCCTGGCTTTGAATCCCAGTTCCACCACTACGAGCTGTGTGACCTTGAACAAGTTACTTCATACCTCTGGGTCTCAGTCTGCTGCAAACTGTAGCTAACAATGAGATACACTCCTTAGGGATGAGGATTCATATGAAAGCAGTTTAGAATGGTGCCTGGCACATGGTGAGAGCTTTATAATTATTTGCTATTATTATTGTTATTATCATTATTAGGCAAATTACTTTAAGTTCTCTAGGCCTGTTTCCTTATTTGTAAGATAGGGATGATTGACCACATTATAGTATTGTTATGAGGACTAAGTGAGATAGTGTTAATATGAGGGTTTCTTCTCCAACTAACAGATAATATAATAGCAATGATGATGATACCACTTATTGAGGCTTATTGTGTACTAATCTCTTTGCATCATCAGCCTTATCTATCTTCATAGAAAGTCTACGAGGTAGATAACAGTTTATTCTTTTAACAGATGAGAAAACTGAGGCATGGAGAGATGACATTACCTGCCTCTGCTCACACAGCTTAATAACCAGCAGAATCAGCACTCTAGCTTGTCTGTCTCTTTCTAAAACTTGTGCTTTTAACAACTATCCCACACTAATAAGAAAAGGAGAGGAAAAAAATAAAGTGGTTTGTGCCCTATAGCTGAAATCCTATATTACAAATAATAAGACTTAGAGTCCAGGTTACCCATTTCCATCAGTGTAATTAGAATGTAAGTGCAATTTTAGAATACCTTTA
The DNA here is from genome assembly GCF_020740605.2 of Lemur catta. NCBI lineage: Eukaryota > Metazoa > Chordata > Mammalia > Primates > Lemuridae > Lemur > Lemur catta. The sequence goes on from NC_059132.1 coordinate 59,524,017, forward strand.
AGTGGGAGAAGGAAGCATCTGGATTAGAGACATGGGTAAGAGAGAAGTTTTGAAGTTTGAATTTTGTAGAATTGGGTAGGAACCATAATGGTAGCTTTTTTCTTCTTAAATACAAACATGCCCAGCTTAATCGAAATTCAATTAACAGAATTCAAATGATAATAAGCATTAATGAACTGACATAAATTTATTCTCATGAAAGAATAAATTAACAACAAACTATACAAAAAAGAAATCGAGAAAATAATCCCACTTATAATATCATAAGAAAATATTTAGGGAAGATCTGTACACTGAAAACTATAAAATATTGATGAAAGAAATTTAAGAAGACACAAATAAATGGAGATACCCCATGTTCCTGGATTGGAAGAATTAATATTATTAAAATGTCCATATTACTCAAAGCAATCTACAGAATTAGTGTAATCCCTATCAAAATTCCAGTGAGATTTTTCACAGGAATAGAAAAAACAACCCTAAAATTATTGTGGAACTACAAAAACCCTGAATAGTCAGTCAAAGCAATCTTGAGCAAAATGAACAAAGATGAAGGCATCACACTACCTAATCTCTAAATATACTAGAAAACTATAGTAATCAAAATAGCATGATACTGGCATAAAAACAGACATAGAGACCAATGGAACAGAAAAGAGCCCAGAAATAAATCCATGTATTTATGGTCAACGGATCCTCCACAAAGGTGTGAAGAACACACAATGGGGAAAGGATAGTCTCTTCAACAAATGGCATTGGGAAGACTGGATATCCACATGCAGGAAAGTGAAGTTGGACTTTCATCTCATCCCATATACAAAAATCACCTCAAAATGGACTAAAGACTTAAACATCAGACCTGACATTATAAAACTACTATAAGAAAACATAGGGAAAAAACTTCTTGTCATTGTTCTTGGCAAAGATTTTTTGGATATGACCCCCAAAACATAGGCAACAAAAGCAGCAATAGACAAATGAGATGACATCAAACTAAAAAGTTTCTGCACAGCAAAGGGAACAATCAACAGAGTGAAGAGGCAACCTATGGAATAGGAGAAAATATCTGCAAACCATACATCTGATGAGTGGTTAGTATCCAAAATATATAAGAAACTCAAGCTACTCAATAGCAGACAAACAAACAAAAAAACAAAAAACAACCCCCCCCCAAACCTGATTAAAAAGTGGGCAAAGGACGTGTTAATGTTAACTTAAAAGTTAACTTACTTAACTTAAAATGTGAAGTATGTAAGGTCTTTCTCAAAGGAAGGCCAACAGATACAGATGGCCAACAGATATATGAAAAAGAATGGCAAACAGATATATGAAAAAAATGTGCAACATCACTAATTATCAGGAAAATGCAAATTCAAATCACAATGAGATATCATCTTACACTTTTAGAATGGTTATTAGCAAAAAGACAAAAGATTACAAGTGTTGGTAAGGATGTGGAGAAAAGGGTACCCTTGTGCACTGTTGGTGGGAATATAGATTAGTATAGCCATTATGGTACAAAGTATGGAGGTTCCTCAAAAAATTAAAAATAGAATGACCCTATGATCCAGCAATTCCACTTCTTGGTATATATCCAAAAGAAATGAAATCAATATGTTGAAGAGATATCTGGACTCCCATGTTCATTATTGCCACCATTATTCACAAAAAAGATCAGCCTAAATGTCCATTAGTAGATGGATGGATAAAGAAAATGTGGTATAGACACACAATGGAACATTATTCAGTCTTTAAAAAACCAGGAAATCTTGTTATTTGCAACAAAGTGGATGAACCTGGAGGACACAGTGCTAAGTGAAGTGAGCCAGGCACAGAAAGACAAATACCACATGATTTCACTCATATGTGGAATCTAAAAAATTCAAATTCACAGAAGCAGAGAATAGAATGGTGGTTGCCAGGGGCTGGTGGTGGTAGGGTTGAGGAATGGGGAGATGTTGGTCAAAAGATGCAAAATTTCAGTTAGATAGGAGAAATGTGTTCTGGAGATCTATTGTATAGGATGGAGACTATAGTTAATAATAAGGTATGGTACACTTGAAAATTGGTGATAGTGGATTTTAAATGTTCTCACCACAAAAAAGTGTTAAGTATGTAAGTGCTAGATATGTTAATTAGCTTGAAGTAATCATTTCACAATGTATACATATATCAAAATACCATGTACAACATAAATATGTATAATTTTTTATTTGTCAGTTATTTAAAGAATAATAAACATAAAGGGTCAAAGAAAGTCCTTTAAGCTAGGCACAATGGCGCACCCCTGTAGTCCCAGCTACTCAGGTGGCCAAGGTGGGAGGATCACTTAAGCCCAGGAGTTGAAGACCAGCCTGGGCAACGTAGCGAAATCCTGTCTTTACAAAAAAGAAAGTTCTTCTTAAATGCAAAGAATTTGAAGTTTCCAAGCTACCATCTTGTTCATACTTCTTTTTATACCAAGTAACAGAAACAATTACCTACTAAAGTTTAAACAAAATTAGTCCTATGCCTGACTTACCATTGCCAAATGAACTCATATTCCCTAATGAGATTCACTAGTCATTGTTTAGAGAGAGAGAAAAAAACAAACAAACCTGAAATTAGAACATAAGAGTGGACCTGGGTTAAATTGCTAATGTGCTCACTACCTATCATAGAGTGATTTCAAAGAATCCGAGATCCTGGCCCTCCAGAAACAGGCCAAGTTGGGCGAGACAGGAATGATCCCTTGAGCATTCATCCATTTAACAAATATTTATTGAGTTTCTACCCTGTACCCTAGATTGAGTTACAACCTAGGAGTACAACAACAACAAAGGAAAAAAAAGGGAGGAAAGGAGAAGGAAGAAAGTTAAGACAAAAACACCGCTCCTGTCCCTAGAGAGTTACAGTCTAGTGAGAAACAGAGCTGAGTCAATAGTCAATTAGTACCTAGTGTGAGAGGTGCTTTAACAGGGAAAGGGCAGGGTACTCCTTTTGATAAGTCCCTAGAATTGAAAGAAAATTGAAAAAAAGCTTCTCACAGGAAGTCACATGTAAACTGAGACCTGAAAAGCATAGGGTGATATAATCAAATCTGTGTATTTAAATGATCACAACCTAAAGGAAAAGAAAGGATCAGAGGGGGACAGTCCTGAAGGGAGGTGGGTAGGAGATGGTCACAGTGATCTAGGCTGGGGCTGTGGCAGTGGGAACCAGAGAAGTGAGAGATGATAATGAGGCAGAAGTGACAGAACTTGGTAATTGACCGGCAAAAGGGAGTGCAAAGAAGAATGATGTCTTACTTTGCTTTCTTCCAGAAACAGACCTCAAGGCAAGTATTCACACGCAAGTAGTTCACTGGAGAAGAATAGAGGATACTGGTAGGAAAGTGACATGGAGAAGAAAAAGCAGCCAATGAAGGGTGCAGTTATCAAGTCAACTACACTGTGAATGTCTGGAGCATATTCCATGGGGAAATCCTGGAAAATGGTATAAAACAAATGCCACCAAGTTGTGCCACCCAAGGGTGTGAGGAGCTGGGGAATTTATAAGCCAGTATTCACGAGTCATTGGCTGACGGTTTAATTCACCAGCATTTCTAGCCTGTTCTGCACAAGGCTGAACAGCCTTTCACTGCTTTCTAAAAGGCCCTTGGGCAACAACGATATAAATTCAGGCCTTTGGAAATGGGCAGGAACACAATGGGGTAGTGAAGCCCAAAGGACATCTGCTACAGATGACGCCCAGGCTCTGGTTTAGGTGAATGGAGTACGCAGTGACTGAGATGCGAAATCCAGGATGGCTGATGGAAGAGAGGGGTGCTCAGAAGCAGAGATTATGAGTTTGACTTTTGACGTGGTTCATTTGCGGCATCTATGGGAAACATCTAGGTGAAGTTGCCTGGTAAACAGTTGGATATGTGAGTATGAGTCTTTGGAGTGATCTGAGCTAGAGGTACAGATTTGGGAATTGCCAGCCATAAACTCAGGGGAATGGCAGAAATCCCATGGGAAATTGCTTAGGACGAGGAACAAAGATGGCCAAGGACAGAAACCAAGAAACAGTGAGAGGAGGAGAAGTCTGCAAAGAAGAATGAGAAGATACATCAGAGAGGGAGAAAGGGCAAGAAAAATAAAAGGCAAGAAAAGGAGACTGGATTCAGCACTAAGCAGGTCTTGCATGACCTCAGAGCGGTGGGGTGAGAGATTCTATTGGATCTAAGAATGGATGTGTATAATATAGACAGTAGATCTATTAATAGATAACTCAAGAAGTTTAACTGAAAATGGGAAGACAGAGAAAATCAAAATTGGTGGTATGGTACTAGTAAAATATCGTATAAATAAAATATAGTATAATGATTTTTTAAAAAATGAAGGTGAATATCAGGTTAAGGAAGGGTTTTGTGGTAAGGGAAGGATTGTTTGTTTATAGAAAATGGAAGAGACTTTTAAAATTTTGATAGGAAAGGAAGGGGCTGTGCTCAGTGGCTCATGCCTATAATCTTAGCACTTTGGGAGGTCAAAGCAGGAGGACCGATTGAGGTCCAGAGTTTGAGACAAGCCTGGGCAACACACTAAGACCTCGTCTCCACAAAAAATAAAAATAAATAGCCAGGGATGATGGTGCGTGCTACTCGGGAGGCTGAGGAGGGAGGATCACTTGAGCTCAGGAGTTCGAGGCTGCAGTAAACTATGATTGTACAACTATACACCAGCCTGGGTGATGGAGTGAGAACCTATCTCTAAAAAAATAAAATAACATAAAATTTTTGATGGCAAAGAGTCAATGAAAGGGAGGGTGAAGGTACAGGAGACAATCACACATAGACATAGAGATCTCTAGAGGACAGAGAGGGATCGAATCCAGAGACAGCGGAAGCAGTTTAAGATCTTAGATTGACTGTTTCTTTTGATGATGTGGGAAGGAGAAGAGTGATGGCTGTAGATTAAGGTTCATTTGTAGATTTGTTGGCTTGAAGTTAAGAAGGTACCTATGTGTTTTCTCCATCTATTGAAGAAGGTACCTGTGTATTTTCTCCGTGAATTAAGAGTTGAGGCAGGGCATGGTGGCTCATGCTTGTAATCCTAGCACTCTGGGAGGCTGAGGAGGGAGGATCTCTTGAGGTCAGGAGTTCGAGACCAGCCTGAGCAAGAGTGAGACCCCATCTCTACAAAAAATAGAAAGATTAGCTGGGCATGGTGGCACATGCCTGTAGTCCCAGCTACCTGGGAGGCTGAAGCAGGAGGATTGCTTGAGCCCAGGAGTTTGAGATTGCTGTGAGCTATGATGATGCTCACTTATCTGTCATCCATCAGGCACTGTAGCCTGGAAGACAGAGCAAAACTCTCTCTCAAAAAAAGAGGAAAAAGAAAAAGAGTGTAGAAAAAAGGTGTAAATGCAGGGAAATCGGTGCTATCACAGGTTTAAGGAGCTTATGGATGGAACGAAAAGCCCTTGCAGAGAACCTAAGGGAAAGCTGACCAGGTGAACAGTTGTATGATTGCCTCTCACAGCCCGGGTGTGAGCCCAGAGACTAAAGAGTTGGATGTATTCAAGGCTGGGTTCCAGTAAGTGGGTAAAAGAGAAAGATGATAGGGCAAGAGAGTTGCAAGAAGGAGGTTGAAGCAACGACAATGGAAAACCTCAGCAGCACAGGGAAGAATTAAAGACAGGAGGGAAGTGACCCATAGGAATGATTGCTAGGAATGGTGCTCTAGGTTCCAATCAAGGGATTCTATTTCCAGGGTTTGGGGTAAGGAGAGACCATGCAAAGTGGGGGACTAGTCACAGTCAGAAACTTGTATAACTGATGAAAGCTGATATTGACTAGCTTGTCATGGTAGAAGCATAAAGCAGGAGGTGACTCAGAAACCAAAGTGAGGGAAGAAAGCAGGGTAGCCGTGGCGGAGATGAGACGTGGCTGGACCAGAGTCTAACTAAAGATCTAACTCAGTGATCATGGTCTGGCCACTCTGCTGTCCCTTTGTTATGAGTTGAATTGTACCCCAGAAAAAGATATGTTGCAGTCCTAACCTATGACCTTACTTGGAAATGAGGTCTTTGCAGATGTAATCAAGTGAAAAATGAGGACATGTGGGTGGGCCCTAATCCAATATGACTGGTGTCCTTATCAGAAGAAAAGAGACAAGGGACACAGATAAAAACATGGAGGAAGAATGCCATGTGCCAATAGAGGCAGAGATCGGAGTGACAAGTCTACAAGCTAAGGGATGCCAAGGATTGCTGCAACACCACATGCTAAGAGAAAGGTACGGAACACAGTCTCCCCTAAAGCCTGCAAAGAGAGCATGGCCCTGCTGACACCTTCATTTCAGACTTCCAATGTCCAGAACTGTAAAAAAATAGGTTTCTATTATTTAAAGCCACCCAGTTCATGGCACTTTGTTAGGCAGCCCTAGAAGACTAATATACCCTCTATGCTTATATATGACTTGGCCCGGGTCACAGGTATATTTCCTAATGTCACAGGGTGCCAACAGAGTCAGCCTCTGGTCAACAGATGCTGGGACAATCCTCCACTTCTAATTAGAAATTGGACATTTTTATTCTCATTGAGTTTGTTTTCAACTCTCTTCCAGTGATAGGATAATGCCACATACTCTTACTACCAAGCAAAGATATCCAAAGGTAAGTTCATCCAACAGGAAAAGAACTAAAATTTAGCTCTCAAAACTCAGAAACATTAGGATATTGTAGACTAGAATCAATCATAGTGTCGGAATAGCTGATGTTTACTATATTTTTACTTTCAGAAAGAAGTCAGTGCACTTTTTTTCTAGTGACAGGACGTGCCCATTCTGTGTACCAGAACCTTTTTTTTTTCCCACAGTGATGTTGACACACATGATTTAATGTTCCCATCTCTACTGATTGATTTGGCACAAACAATGCAGGCATGTGCCAATGAATAAGACAGAGCTACGTGACCCCTTACACATACACACACACACACACACACACACACACACAGAAAACAGAAAATGCATCGTTTTTTACATGAACAAATACTGAGTACAATATTTTAATCAATTGATTAATTAATTGATACCCCATATCGTGCCCAAAAGTCTCAAAGTCAGGGGACTTTTATTAGCCAAAGGCTTGATGAAAACTGGGGATTTTCTGTGGCCTTCGAATTTTGTTAGGTTTTAACTTTACACAAATTATTTAAAACTTAAAGGAATAAACAGTTTATATAAATCAGGGAGGCAAACACAACCGCCCTCAGGAGCTGGGCAGGTAATAAAAATAACTGAAGTTGGCCAGATTGTATTCTTGGGACATACTTTGTTTACACATTAAACACGCAGCTTCACTGCCACCCAAGAAATGTGTTTTCTCCCATTTTTCTTGAAACACCAGGCCCTGTTAAGTCTATCTTTCCTTTCTGATCTTCGTAGAGGGATGGCTACACAGTTAGCTCACCATGTTATTAATTCCGAAAAGAGAAACAGCAAGGTGAGCCAGGAGGACAAGAACACACTGGGGAGTGACAGGAGGTGCCAGCTGTGACCGAAGGATGCAAGGCTGTCCTGGGAGCCACCTGATCCCACCCACGTAGGAATGTGGGCCCAGAGTTCCTAGATAGTCCAGTTTTCTAGACAGATTTTATACAAAAATCTCCAGATTTTCAAATGTTGGAAACTGACCTCATTTTTTCCATTTTTTTTACACACATTGATGGCCAAAATGGTTTGAGGCTGAACAAAACATGTCTCAGGGCGAATTTGGTCAACAGACTGCTAGTTTACAACCTTCACTAAACATGGCTTTTTTTTTTTTTTGTGGCAAAAATATATAACATAAATTTCCCATTTGTTATGGTCCGAATGTTGGTGTCCCCCCCAAAATTCATATGTTGAAAACTAATCCCCTGTGTGATGGTGTTAGGAGGCAGGGCCTTTGGGGATGCTTAGGTCATGAAGTCTCTACCCCCAGGGATGGGATTAGTGCCCTTATAAGAGAAACCCTAGAGAGCTTTCCCCCTCCCACCATGTGAGGGCCCAGCGAGAAGGTGCCATCTATGAACCAGGAAACGAGCGCTCCAGACACTGAATCCATTGGAGCCTTAGTCCTCGACTTCCCAGCCCCCAGAACTGTGAGGAATAAATGTCTGTTGTTTATAAGCCACCCTGTTTATGATATTTTGTTATAGCAGCCCAGATGGACTAAAACACCATTTTAACCACTTTTAAGTGCGCAATTCAGTGGCATTAAATATATTTGCAATGTTAAGCAACTATCACTACTATTTATTTTCAGGACTTTTTCATCATCCCAAACAGAAACGCTGTACTTGTTAATTTGTTGTATACTTTTATCATCACCTTTATAATGAAAAGACAGCTTTAAAAGGCAAATGGCCCCAACATTGCCATACTTCTTATAAAAACAAAACAAACAAACAAACAAAAGCCACTTTTCAGACTTCAGTATCAGGCCAAGTGCCCATCTTCTTCCAAAAGCTCTTCAGGAGTAAATCCTCTGCCAGACGTTAGAGTCTCTCCAGAAATCCTTTATCTTGTCCACTCTCAGCCCCAACCTGCCTACTATAACCATCACTCCATGTGACCCAACCTGGACCTCGTGATGCACTTGAAAATGCCTGCTCTGTGCTCAGCAAACTTCCCAACATTCTCCACCTCTGATCCCCACCCTCTTTGATCATTTTCCTCCATGAGCCCCAAGAACTGTCTGAGAACACCAATTCCCTTGCCGGCCTCTTAGTGGAAATTGCTTATTCTCACCTCCAGTTTGGTAGTTGGTCGCTGTTTGCCTACTTTGAGACGTTAAACCTGCTTCCTCTTGTCTCCTTTGAGACACATACTGTGCAGCTGAATCACACCCTCCTCCTTACTGCTGTCATCGGCTGTCACCCCTCTTCACTTGTTTGAGACTTCAGCACCTGGCTGGCAATTTTCCAGTCCATCTTAACTGCTGTCATCATTTTAGGCAACTTTAACATAGTTCGAATGACCCATCCAAAATACTAAGTCGTTAGTTTGTTAACTCTTTACCTCAGCAGCTTATAAAATCACAGAATCAGACATCCCCTTCTGAAACAAAGCTGTGTTATTTTTAGCATATTCACTCAAGCACCCTACTCTTCCACCACCTTCCATCTGAAGACTCCCAGTGCAGCCCCATTGCTTTCCCATTTGCCCTTACGATTCCATTTATTTAGGTGCCTACAGCCCCTCAGAGAAACTCCTTTGCAAACATTATAGTAATTATAATTACCTTGCTTCTTCCCCCTCTGTTGAACACACCAAACTCCAACCCTAGGTGAACCCAACCATCTGTCTTCTCTGTTCTCGCATGCAAGCTGGAGAAACACACTTGAACTAAAAGGTATTGAAAAATCAACATCTCCAACCTCAACATTGCTTGGCAACCTAATTATGTATCTCCGTAAACTCAGTCGATCACTTTCCTAAATGATTATTTAGTACTTCCCACTCTTCTCAAATCTTTCCCTTGTCTCTCTAAATGAGTCCATCAATAAGTTCTAAGAATTTTATGCCCTAAATATATCCATTAACCATTCACTTCTCTCCTTCATTGCTTTGAAAACCACTATCATCTCTAGGCTGGGTCACCAGAGTAGTCTCCTGAAGATTCTCCCTTTCCTGCCTTATTGTCCTCTCCATGAATGCTCCACACAGTCACTAGAGTGATGTTTTAAAAATGTTCATTAGGTTATGCCATTCACCTATTGGTCCCTGACTTCCCATTGCATTTAGAAAAAAATTTCCAAATTCCTTAGCATAACCTGGTAGCCTGTATAGTCTGATTCTATTTTCATCCATGCCACTTTTTTCTTGCTCATTACATTCCAGCCAGAGTGTTTCATGTGCCAAGCTTCCCCTTCTCCTGCCTTGGCATGTTCTCTTCCCTCTTCCCTCTGCCTGGTGTGCTCTCCCTGCCTCCCTGTACTCCCCTCCAATCTTCACTTGGACAACTTGTATTCATCCTTTTTTTTTTTTTGAGACAAGGTCTGGCTCTGTCTCCCAGGCTGGAGTGCAGTAGAGCTGTCATAGCTCACTGCAGCCTCATATTCTTGGGCTTAAGTGATCCTCCCACCTCATCCTCCTGAGTAGCTAGGATTAGAGGTACAGGCCACAACCCCGGGCTATTATTTTTATTTTTTGTAGAGACAAGGTCTGGATATGTTGCCCAGACTGATCTTGAACTCCTGGCCCCAAGAAATTCTCCCACCTCGGCCTCCCAAAGCGCTGGGATTTTAGGCATGAACCACCTCACCGGGCCCCTCTATTCATTCTTTAGGTCTCACATTTAATGAGTGACCCAATCTTAGAGAAGTCTGCTCTGATCAACCCCACTTTTAAATTATGTCTCTTCATTCCTTTTCATTTGCTAACTTATTTTTCTTTAAACCACTTAGATAGCTACTCATTTCCATGTGTGTTTACTCAGTTTTTGACTTTTTATCAGAGTTCCTTGAAAGCAGGAACCATACCTAATTTGATTTTCACTATATACCAGCTCTTCACACCGTGTTTACTACATAATGAGAAATATTTGTTAACGCTGAGTGAAAATTTCATTCCTGATTTAGTGGAGGAGAAGGGAGAAGGTATAGAAAAGAGAGAAGGATAGGAGAGATATTTTATAATTACTTTGGTATGATTATTGGCACTCCTTTTTGTTTTTACCAAAAACAAAAAACAAAAACACTGCTTTAAGTACTTCTAAAACAATCACATCGTATTTGGGCTAGGAGAGACCTGACTACAATTACCTCATATTGCAGAAGAAGGAATTATACTTTATCACTTATTTTAAGTATATCTTTCCTAATGTTTTAAAGCAGGAGTTGGTAAACTATGGCTTGCAGGTCAAATACAGCCTGACACCTATTTTTGTAAATAAAGTTTATTCAAACACAGCCATGTTCGTTCATTTATGCATTGCTATAGCTGCTTTTATACCAGGACAGTAAAGTTGGGTAGTTGTGCCAGAGAATATGGCCTTAAGCATTACTCAGATAAACATATTGAATATTTCAAGTCTTGGAGAAGGTTCTTTCATGGCCATTTCCAGTGAATCCCGCATCTACAGCCAACCACTACTATAACTTCTATCACTAACAATTAGATTTGCCTGCTCTTGAACTTCATATAAATGGAATCACACAACACATACTCTTTTTTGTACTTACTAGCTTCTTTTACTCAACATACAATGTCTGTTATTTCTGCATAGCATTCCATTGTATGAAAATACCACAAGATATTTATCCATTCTGCTGTTAATAGACATTCGGATTATTTCCAAGTTTTGGGCACGAACATTCTTGTATGTGCCTTTTCGTGGACATATACACACATTTCTTTTGAGTATATATCTAGGGGTAAATTTGCTAGACATATTAGCTTAATAAGTAGCAACAGTTTTCCAAAGCAATTGTACCGATGTACATGCCCACCAAATATGTGAGAATTTCAGATATTTCACACCTGTAGCAACACTTATTGCTCTTAATTTTAGCTGTTCCTGTGAGTCTACAGTGGTATCTCATTGTGGCTTTATCTTGTATTTCCCTGATACATATCTTTTCATATGGTTAATGGCCATTAACATAGCCTCTTTTTTGAGTTGGCAATTCAAGTCTTTGTCTCATATTTTTAAATGGGAAAAAATATATCCTTCATTAGATATATATATTCAGATATAGAATATATATTTTTCATTTTATATATATATATACACACACATATATGAATGCAATGAATATCTTCTTCCAATATTTGGTTTATTTAATGCTTAGTATTTTTTGTGTCCTGTGTAAGAAATCTTTGCCTAATCCAAGTTCGTAAAGACATCCTCTTAACGTTTTCTCTGCACATCTAGGTTTGTGATATATGATAAACTATTTTCCATATATGGTTTAAAGTACAGATCAAGGTTAATTTGTTTCTTCATGTTTATATACAGTTGCCCCCACACAATTTACTGGGGGAAAACAAACCCACTATCCTTTCCTCACAAAAGTGCAGTGATATCTTTGTTATAAATCAAGTAACTCTCTAGGTGTGAGTCAATTTCTGACCCTCTTTTCTGTTGACTTGGTCTACAATTTGCCTAATCTTATACCAGTACTACACTGTGTTAATTACGATAGCTCTTAAACTCTGGTAGTGTAATAAATTCTCTATCTTTGTTTTATTTCTTCAGGATTGTTTTGACTATTTTAGGTCCTTTGCATTTCCACTTAATTTTATAATCAGCTTGGTTATTTCTGCAAAACAAAATAACAAAAAAAAACATGGAATTATTTTGTGATTGCATTGAATCTATGCATCAGTTCTGGAAGCATTATGTCTTTACAAAATTGACTTTTCTAACCTAAAAACAAGGTATATTGCTTAATTTGGGTCTTTTTAAATTTTCAGAGAAGTTCTACAGTTTTCAAGATAAAGGCTTTTCACTTCTTTCATTTATTCTTATGTACTTTATGGGTTTTTTTTCTTACTTCTTTTTTTTTTAGATGGCTTTACTAGAAAATATTTTATAATTTTGATGCTATTATAAATGTTATTCTTTTACATTTTATTTTGTTTGTTGCTAGTACATGGAAATACAATTGATTTTTGCATCCTGAATATGTTGAACTCTCTTATTAATAGTTTATAGATTCTTTGGATTTTTTATATATAAAAGCATATCACCTAATAAAAGCAATTTTATTTTTTTCTAATATTTATATATTTTATTACTTTTTCTTGCCTTATTATTTGACTTAGACCTCCAGTACAATAATTGAATAAAAGTGGTGAGCATGGACATCCTTGCATTATTTCTCTCTTGAGCAAAAAAGTGTTCAAAATTCTACTATAATTTTAGGGTTATGAGATTAAGAAGATTCCCTTCTCCCACTAGTTTGCCAACAGTTTTTATCCTATCTGGATGTGAATTGTATCAAGTGCTTTTAATGAATCTATTAAAATGATAATATGTGGCAAGGCACAGTGACTCATGTCTGTAATCCTAGCACTCTGGGAAGCCAAGGCAGGAGGGTGGCCTGAGGTCAGGAGTTTGAGATCAGCCTGAGCAAGAGCAGGACCCTGTCTCTACAAAAAACAGAAAAATAAAATTAGCTGGGCATGGTGGTGCATGCCTGTAGTCCCAGCTACTCAGGAGGCTGAGGCAAGAGGATCACTTGAGCCCAGGACTTTGAGGTTGCAGTGAGCTATGATGCCACCACTGCCCTCTAACCATGGTGTCTAGCGAGACCCTATCTCAAAAAAATAATAAAAGATAATATGGTTTTACTTCCTTATCCTGTTATTCCTGAGACATGGTGGTGCATGCCTAAAGTCCTAGTTACTTGGGAGGCTGAGGCAGGAAGATTGCTTGAGCCCAGGAGACCGAGGTTGAAATGAACTATAATGATGTCATTGCGCTCTAGCTCAGGAAACAGAGCTCCTGTCTCAAATAAAAAAATTTAAAAAAGAAAAAGGCCCTCACCAGAGGCTGGCACCTTGATATTGGACTTCTTAGCCTCCAGGACTAAGAGAAATGAATTCCTTTTCATTATAAATTACCCAGTGTCAGGTATTCTGTTATAGCAGCACAAAACAGACTAAGACATTGTCCTTTTCTTTTTCCAGTTTTATATAAAACCCATTCAAGGAACTCTTAATTTAAGACAGTGTACTTTCCATTTCTAGAATGTCTATTTGTTTCTTTTTTAAAGATTCTAATTCTTCAATTAAATGTTTCATCTTTTCATCTACATTTTCCATATTTTCTTCTATTAAAAATATTTATAATAGTGAAAGTCCATGTCTGTGAACTTTAACATCTGGATGATCTATGGGTCTGCTTCTATTGTCTACTTTTTTTCTTGATGGATTATATCTTCCCTGGATTTTTGCATATCACATAATATTGTTTTGTATGATGATGAACTTTTTATATAAAAGTACTGTAGAAATTGAAGTTGTTGCTCTTTCTCCAACTAGAGAGGGTTTGTAGTTTTGTCTGTTAAACAGACAATGTAAGGAGCTGATCATCTCAACCCAACTAGGAATGTATTAGTTTGGGGCTGGCTTACACATTTGGTTAGACTCAGTCCATCCGTGGTTTTAACTATCCTGAGGGCAAGACCTTCTTGTGTTCATTGCAGATTCCACTCTCCAGTGGAACTTTGTCTCCTAAGTACCAGGAGACTTCAGGAGACTTTATTCTGCCATTCTAGCCCAACCCCTTTCTGGGCATGGCTTTTCTGTAGTTTTGATTGAGAGACTGGTAGGTTTCTGTCTCTATCTCCTTCACCCTAAAAGTTCTGTCCTTCAGATGTTTGGGGCTTAGCTATTTGGCTTCCCTCCTAATCCAGGTTCAAAACCTGGCAAATGTTTTGGAATGGAGACATTAGGTTTTGTTTTGTTTTGTTTTGTTTTGCAGGTCCTTTCCTCTAGCATGACTTGGCCTGCAGCTGATTTCTCTCTGTCTTTGTGGCTCAGCCTACCAGTCAACTACACTGCCCTAGCACTCAGCAAATGTCCTATGGGGGAAAATGGCTCTTCATTTGATGATCCTGTAGATTCCAATCTGTCCATGCTGACCCACATGGTCATAAAAAATTCTGTTTTTTCCCTTTACTATAGTTGCTTGTTCTGTCTATGAAAGCCTGTGCCCAGAATCAGCAAATGCTCCCAGGCAAGAAAGTGGCCAGCAATCTCAGTTCATGTAATAAAGCTTCTCTCTCTCTCCTCAATTTATTTCTTCTAGTCTCATATGCTTCAATATATTTCCAATATCTTTAAAAACATAATTTTTATAATCTATCTTTTTTTCTGGTTATGATAGCTTTCTGTTACTACCACGATACACAAAAGCAAAAGTATTCATGTCTAATAATTTGTTTTGAATCTTAATGTGATTTAATAAAACAAAGAACAATATTCTAAAATATGAGTCTAGGTAAAAAAATTTCCGGAAAGAGCATACCTTTGAATTTCATATTGCAGCTAAAAAGACAATAGTGTTTACTTAAAATAAATTCACTAAAAATTTGCTATAAATTTTATAGCAAATTTAGAGATATATCAATTCCACATGTAATGTGGAATAATGTCTAGTATTCACCTACATCCATTTTTCTTCTTTCCTGGGACACAGAGGAAAGTCATATTTCTAAACCTTTAGGCAGGGTCATGAGCCAACTTAAGTCCAATGAGCTATGACCACAAATGAGATGTGTCACTTCCAGATAGAGGCATTTAAGAGTGAGTGTTCTCTGCATTCTCTCTTTAATGGCAACAAAGGAGGTCACGTGTGTAGAAATGGAGCCACTCACCCTGGTTCTCTAAGCCACATCTGGGAAAGGGAGTCACTCTGGAAGAGTTTCTGGGCCCATAGTAGACTGTGCATCAGTAAGAAATAATGTTAATACATTGAATCATTGAGTTTTCAGGACATGCCTATATCTCAGCATAGTCCATTTTATCCAGGCAAAATACAGTAAGGAATACCTAAACTAACACAAAGAAGTAGTATTATCACTGATTGTTGTTGTTTTTTAAAAGAGATCCAAGTTCTAATAATCTAGGAACTGTGGTTTGAGCTACTAGATATAACAGGTAATGGTTATCATAATAAAATCAATTTTAAAAGAAGGTTAGTGAATAATATCCTTCAATTACATGGTTCAGAGTTTCCTTCCGAGTCTTTTTTTTTTTCTTTCCTTTTACCCTTGAGGCATATACATGAAAAGGAAAGCTATATCTATTCTGAGCCAAGCTATAGCATACCTTAAACTCAAAGTAATTTTAGTGATACTATCTTGCATATTAACATCAGGGACTTTCCAGTCTCAAGAAAGTAAAGTTATATGTTTAAAGGGGGCAGTGAATTTTAACTTTTCTCTTCCTTTTCTCATCTGTCATACCATACCCTTGTGCCGAGAGCACTACACTCCAACCATTCCTTCTCAAAATGATCTTCTCTGTTTCCCTCTCCCTGACCTCTCTCGTTCATGTTAAAACCTACTTGAACCTGTTGAAAAAGTTATTATAAAGAACTGTACTGTAAGCTATCATTGTCTAATAGCAGATCAATAAAATACCTTCTTGGATCACAGGCATTTTAATTACAAAAAATATATACATTATAATCTAAAGGGATGAATGCTAATTATTGAAGCTTTGCTGTTATTTATTGGTTGGAGGGGGAAGATATCAGAAGGGATGGCTGAAGATCTTCCCCCCTTTTTTTTTTTCATAAACATACCTTTTCTGGATGGATACTTATTCAACCTATAGATTTTACTTGAGTAAAATCATTTTTCTAAGGTGGACTGGTGGTAATCATCCGTGCTGGATAATTTTATGTGTCAATGTGAGTGGGCCACAAGGTGCCCACATATTTGTTCAAACATTCTGGGAGTTTCTGTGAGGGTGTTTTTGGATGAGCTTAATATTTAAATTGACAAACCAAGTAAAGCAGATTGTCCCCCTTATTTGGAAGGCCTCATCAGTTGAAGGTCTGAACTGAACAAAAAGGCAGACCCTCCCCTGAGTAATAGAGGATTTCTCCTGCCTGACTGCCTTCAAGCTGGGACATTGGTTTTTTTCCTGCCTCTGAATTGGAACTAAACTTGGGCTGTCCGGAGTCTCCAGCTTGCTGACTGTAGATTTGGGGATTTGTCAGCTCCCATAAACATGTGGGCCAATCCACTACTTCTGCAGTCCCCCGTACAGGTCCAAGGCCTGTTAGGAACCAGCTGCTCTGCCTGCCCCCTCCAACCCTCCTTCACCCAGCCCCATCCATGGAAAAATTGCCATCCATGAAACCAGTGCCTTGTGCCAAAAAGGTTGGGGACCGCTGCCCTACTTGATAATATATGTATCATATTGGTTCTGTGTCTCTGGAGAACCCTAACACCCTATCCTGTGGCATTCCAGTTACACCCTGTATGAACACACTTCTGCAGGATCCAGAGCACTGATACTCATCCCACCCCCAAAGATGGACTGAAAGAAATTTGCAAGCAGAAGCAACAGCAGAAAAGCCAAGATGAGCTAAAGAAGAAAACTATTAAGGGCTTAATATGGTTATTATTAAGCTTAATATGCTTACTGATCATAAGTAAATAAATGTTCAAGCAGTAGCAGAAAGTGGAAAAAAACGAGAGCAAGAAGAAGTAACAAGAACAAGAAAAAAAGTGGAGCCAAAAGAGCTGGTCAGGAAACGCTACAGACATCAGAAGGAGTGACAGAGAAAAACAACCACCATGCTGGTGAGCAGTAGGCCTCCTGCCCAGAGAAAAGATTTCAGGGAAATCTGGCAAAATGGCAAAGGAGCACAACTTGCAACTAGGACAGATAAGGTATCTGGGGTTATTCCATTGTAGCTAACCCCTATATCCACTATGGGCATTGAAGAATATATTGACTGAATTCACAATGAAGATCTGGAGTCATTAAGATAAGGTTACCCTCTTGTGTGGACTTGTACTTTGTCATCTATCACATGGTATTGTAATTAATACTATTACTCTGTCCTCAAACCACCCAAAGCATAGTGATTTAAAACAACTTATTAGTTCTCATAATTCTGTGGGTTGTCAATCTCAGTGGTTCTTCTGCTGGACTCATCTGGGATCACTCATGTGGCTGCAGTCATCTGACAATCCATCTGAAACTGGAGCATCCAAAACGGGCTCAGTCACATGCCGAGGACGCTGGCATTGACAGGGCACCTTGGTTTTCCCTGTGGGGTCTTTCATCCTCCAGTAGGTTAGACTAGCTTCTTTGCAACATGATGGTCTCATGATTTCAATGGACAAAACCTAAGTGTAGGCATTTGTCAAGGCTGTTTGTCTCATGCTTGCTAATGCCTCATTTCCCTAAGCAAGTCAGGGACCAAATCCAGAGTCAGCGAGGAAAAGGTCCACATAAAGGCAGGAATACCAGCAGGCTAATTTATTACAAGAATCCACCACATCCCCTGCAAATTCAGGAACTCAGACTATCAACAGCATCCCCGTTATTTAGTACTTCCCTGGCACCCATAGTGCACATCTCAGCAGTAATACTCCCTAGGGAGAATTTTAAAATTTTTGAACAACATTTTGGGTGTTCTAGTGAAATGTAGCCCTACCATGCATATTTGAAGTGTATATTGTTTTATTATGAATTACATACCTGGTATTTCTCCTTTCTATTGTAGTTTGAACACTGTGTTGATTTTTAAAAATTTGTGTGCATAGTAGAATTTTATTTTAGGATAGTAGGTTACATTACAAAATATATGTTACAATAAAACAGTGTTTTGGGTCTTATATTTTTTAACGTAGGAGTTAAGTTTGAGAGTTGCAAGGATATGCCTTCAGTTATTTGTGAAGCCTGATAGCCAGATAAAGTGTCATTAAATTATTTTTTAATTTGTTATTTTTAATTTTGATCTGTATATTGCACGAGTGTGGAACAGGAAGGATGGGGAGATTCACGCTTCAGGAAGCAGTGAAAAATCACAAACACCTCTGTAACTGTGCCAGACCCAACACTTCTGACCTCCGAACTATCTCAATCACCCTCTTGGGCTTAAGAATTATTTGCTTATGCATTATTGTTCGAATTTTGAACTTACTTTACGACAATATACACAGAATTCTTTTCTAGCTTGGTGGATAACAGAACAGACGGTGCAGTTCCTGAGCCCGGCAGCTGGAGGGGACCGAGGCTGTGCTCCGCACACAGTAGGAGCACCGTAAACATAGATGGACTGAGCTCGCCGCGGCGGTTGACGCGAAGCCATCCTCACCCCCGCAGCACTCTTATCTTTCTCCAGGCCCACACCCAGGGCCCGAGAGGCGTAGCTGGGAGCAGATGGCGAGTCCCGGAGCCAGGTGTGCAGCACTCCGGGCGCGCGCTGGGACACCGGGTTCTTTGGTCGCTGCCCCACCCCACCCCCATCCCTACGAGCGCCCCTACAGCAGTTTGCAACACGTGTGACGTCGGGCTTCTGCGGGAGCAGGGGAGGGGACAGGAGATCGGCTGCCTGGCGGAGCCCGCGCGTCCCACGCCCGCTGCCCGCCACGCGCCCGCCTCTGTTCTCCGACCCGCGCCGCTTGGCAGCCAGTGCAGTCTCCGTGCTTTCCCACTTCCCCTCTCTGCAGTCAAGAGCCTTTCTTCTTCCCCTCCCCTCTTTCTCTTATCTGACATTTTGCTTCGCTTCCCTCTGCCCACTCCCCGGCGGGTTTCCCTGGCTGGCAGACGCGCCCGCCTCAACCCGCCCTCGCACAACCTCCCAGTGCAGGTCAGCCGGCTCGCTAACGTCGGCTTAGCGTGGCTCAGGTTCAAGCGTTTTTCCATAAGCGAAATCAGCTTTCCCCACGGGGCTCCACTTGTAATTGCTTCTACTTGGCTGCTGGGCTGGGCGTGGGGAGCCTGCGGGGCGTGTCCCACCCACACCGCGTGCCGGGGCCACTGGGGTGGTTTCGGGGCGCCCGGGGCGGGGTAGGCAGTGAGACCAGCGAATCCAGGGGGGACAAAGCGAGCCGAGCCCTTCCGCAGAGCTTGGCTTCCAAGTAACTGCGCCCGGGGCGCAGCCTCTCCCAGTTATGTACCTGCCATATGCTCCTTTCTCTGACCTGAAACCGCCTCCTACAGGTGCTGGGGGTGGAATCGCCCGGAGCGTCGGGCGCGCCCCCTGGCAAGGGCGCCTGGCACCCTCCGGCGCCTCCGCGGCCCTCGTGGACTCGGCGACCCCCCCCACCCCAGCCTTTCCCCGGGCCAGCGAGGGGCGAGGGAGAGCCCCGATGCACGCCTGTCCCTCCGAGGTCCCCGAGGAAGGGACGCTTGACGATTCGGGTGCAACCAATTGTCGACCTCGTTTCGCTCTAGTCTTTTCCGCCCCCCGCGGCGCGCACACACCCTGCTCTGCCTCCTGGAGGAGACGCGGCGGCTGCGCGCTCGGCGGGGCCTCAGCCAGCGGGGGCCGGGCGGGGTGGGCGCCCCACCGGCGGACGGAGGTCGGGTGTCCGCCGGGGCGTGGGTCCCGGGCGCACTGCGCGCCCCGTTCGGGCCTAGCGAGGCGATAGACAGCATTTAGGCGTCCGGAGCGAGCGGTGCCGGACACCCGAGAGGGCAGGGGCCTGGGTGGCTGGCAGTTCCGGTCAGCGACGGAACTGGGCACCGTCGCCGCGGGCCAAGGCGGCTCTGGGCGTGGGGGTGGGGGGGCTGGAGGAGCCGAGGGCCGGGAAACGACCTCCCGGCTTGCGGCGGCCCGTGGCAACTTCAAAGCAGGGCGCGGGGGCGACTTCACTTGAGCTGCGCTTGTGTGTCCGTGTGTGTGTGTGTGTCTTCAGCTCCTTCCCCGGTCGTAAAACCTAAACGGAAGACGGGTGTTAAAATGCTGCTGACAGGATCGCCTGAAACATGTGTACAGTAGGAAAGACTTTCCTCCAAAAAGCACAGGCTGAGTCGATTCCAATTTGTGTCCTCCCTGCAACTGCCACTCGGAAGGCGAGGCTCGGCCGCCGCGGCGGGACCAGGCTGAGCACCGCGGTCCTCGGCGGGTCTGGCCCGGGGACACCACTTGTTTTTGGCGGGTTTTGTTTTTGTGTTTTTCTCAGGAGGAGGAGGGGTGGCCTTTGCTTGTCCTTAGGTAAAGCGCGCCGCTTCTGCAGCCGCTCTGCGACGCCGGAGAGCAGCTGGCGCAGAAACTGCATCCGAAGCTGTTCCCGCTTCAGCAGGAAGAGACGGACACGGGAGTGGATCACCTCCCTAGTTCGGCTGCTAGATCCAAACCGGAGGGTAGTCTTGGCTGCCCCGGTCACTGGGAACTTCTGACAAGTGAACAGGAGGCGGCCGTTGGTGGCCCTAAACTTAGATTTGTGAGAAAAAAAAAAATCAGAATTCACCGACACACCCCGTTACCCGCTGATCGTTTAAGCTGCTACCTAAAGCAGGTAAAGTGGTGGTGGGGGGTGATAGAGGTTCGGGAGAGGAGGAAGGGGGAGAAGAAAGAAATCGGACCGTCCCCACGTTTTCCCACGTCTCCTTGCGGACGAGGGAGGCTCACCGCTGCCACCTGGCGGCTGCTTCTCCCCACATTGGGAGCCGGCCGGCTGCAGAGCAAAGCCAGGCTCTCCGGGGGTGCCATGCCTCCGCGTTGAGAAATGGAGCAGAAGCCGGTATTGATGTTTCCAATCTACGTGGGCCATGCAAACATTCATTTTCTGTTTGTTGTCATGGGAAAACAGAGAGGAAAGGAATAATGTGTTGGCACTGGTATGAAGAGCCTACTAAGTGCTGGTTACTGGTTATGAGGGAAAAATGGTAAAAATTATTAGAAATGCAGGTTTACTTCTTAGCTTATTCTAAGAGTAAAAATAAATCATAGATGTCATTTACCCCAGAATCCTGTTTTGATATTTTGCAAATAAGAATTACTTCCATATATTATTTCTCAATACCCCCACCCCAAGTCCAATTCCAGTACAATTGCATCAGCCCAAAAGGATGAAGTGCAAGTTATGTTTGTCTACTTGATTGAGAAGTAAATCAGGCTCGGATGGAAGATTCTTTTCCACAAAGCGTGGAACCAAAAAGCCTGGGGCCTTGCAGTTGACAAAGGCCAATGACATCAGATATCCCAGGGCTTCTTCCCTATCAACTAAAGTATCAATGAAAGGGTTCCTCCCTCCCCCCCCCCTTTTATTTTATTTGAATTGATACTTGTCAGGTCAGACAAGCTCCTACATCTATAACCAAGGCAAGGCAAAATCTTGCAAATCATTGCAAATTGAAGAGATTTGTTAAATTAATTTCCATTCAGCCCCCCTCCCATGCTATAGGAACATATTAAGCAGTGGGATAGAATCTTATTTCCATCTATACCCCATACCATTTTATGGATGTGAGATTTTATGTTGTGCAGGTGTGTGAGAATGGAAGATAAATGCATCAGCAGATATTACACTTACATCTTAAATGGAATTCTGTTTTTAATGGAATAAAATAAAATATTTACCTTAATTCAAAATGTGTAATATCTGACATCATTGCTAATAAGGACAAATTAGTTCATTATTCTAAAGCAGTATTTTTTTTTTGTAAAAATACCTTGAATTTCTGTTAATACAGCTAAAAGAGTAGCATTAAGAATTACTTCATGTACTGCAAAGCCAGTAGAGGGAACACTGAGTACTGATTTAGTAGGGGCCACCAAATATCTGGTATTTGGGAAAAAAATGTCAGTAATGAAGAGTTGGTTACAAAGCATATGAAGTTAGGTAATCAGAACACAGAAATCTTTTCTCATTATTTGGTATTCAGAGGCCAAATACATCCCAGTGTGCACAAACTTAGTTGGTGAGAAAGATGACTTTAATAAAAGTCCATTTGTCATGTTTTCTTACATTCTAAGAAAAGTACTAACATAGAAGAACAGACCTACTTCAAGAACCTAAGCATATATATGTATATTACCATAATCATCTTATAAAGTCAGTATAAGTTATTAATACCATATTTTGTCAATTCTAAGAGGAACTTTTGCTTTACATTTCAACACCCCTGAAATAGGGAGACATCTTACAATTGGGATATCACAGTTTCATTGGAAGTTTTTCTTCTTTGGTGGCATATAATATAATGGTGTGTCTTAAAATTTGTTGGATTTGTTGAAATACAGAAAGTACATCTAACAAAAGAAGGAGGCTAGTGGCTACTTTTTAGTACACCCTTTAAAAAATATGTGTACTTTCAGTGGAAACATAATTATTATGACTGCTTTGATTAACTTCCACATTTCACCCATCCTTTTCAATGGTGGAAGCATAAATGACTACAAATATAATGAATAATATTGCTACTCATCTTGACTGAATTATCAAACAAGCTACACCCTCAAATCATTAGTTGATATAAATCCCCAAACAAATATATTTATTCTCTTTTTTTATCCTAGTGAAAACATTGATTTTACAGGTAACAGACTTATTAGAATAATTTTTATGTCAGATTGATAATATTTAGGGGTGTGTTTTATGCATATCAGAGAAAATGAAATGTATAACACACCAACATTGTTACGTAAAAAGGGTGCCTGTGTGTTTGTGTTTTTCAGGGGTTTTTTTTAGGATTAGTTTCCCCTCCTAAAAAGAAGTATATAACTTGAATAGCTAATGGTCAAAAATTATTTCCTTTTACTCACAAAAACATTCTTGCTTGTGGTTAATCCTTAGAGATCCAGTCAGATGTCTCCATAGGGTGTTCTTTCCAGTAAAATTCTAAATCTGACAATCTGGGCCTCTTGCCAGCCTACATACTTTAAAAGTTTGACAAGATAAATAGAAATCCACTATCCAGCAACTAGCTTGATCTGAATTGAAAGCTGACTTAATTATGTTGGATTGGCTGGACCTAACTGCCTATGGTTGGCTTGAAGAAAATTTGTTTACTATTATAGTGTTAAGGAAAGCCAGTTTCTACCAAAATTCTAATTTTCAGACCTTGAAAAATTTTGCAGCCAAATTAATATGTATTCTGAACACCTTGGTACCCTTTCTTTGCCACATTCTTCAGAGTAGTGTTCATGAAGTTACCTTCTTTTAAAATCTTTAGAATGACAGGGTTGCCACTATTGTCCCTGTATGGTTCACATCTACGATCTGTGATTACTTTTCAAATCAGTGGCCTCCTCAAGTTTAGTCTCTTGAACAACATGAAGCTTTTACTAGGAGTGTCTCTGGCATTTGAATTACAAAGGAAGGTAATTAGCATTCATTCAGGGCTTACAATATTATACATCAGGTGCCTTATACTAATAGTTACAAACTACTTCAATCATCACAACAATCCTGTATAAAAGTAGCTCCTTGTGTGCCCATGTCACAGATGAGGAAAACTGAGACTTGGCCATATCCCCAGTCACAAATCCACTAGGAAGGATTAGCAGCCAGGTCTAATATGAATCCAGAGGCTCCATTTTCTTCTGCTACCAGTTATCACCTCCTTCTACAGTTTCTCTTTGTCTTGGTCTTTTAGTGCCATTTGATTCAAGTAACAAATATATAGGAGGAAATAATACAAGAAGGAAAGGAGGAAGAGGGCTTTAGGAGGAGGAGAGGAATAGTGAGTGAAACAATCTTTAATTTTGAAAACATGGAAAACAAATATTTAGAAAGTAAAATTGATTTCTGTCCTTTATTTGCCATTATTATCCTGAATAAAACTCTATGGAAATCTGTCTGTTAAGGTAATTGTGTAGTACTACTTAATGTGTTTCAAAGGAAAGCTCCTTCATTTGGGCTATCCAGGATTCACAGGGTAGTTTAAATCACTAAATAACCATAGTTAACCCCTGTTTGGTTAAGAGAGTAAGCAATTATTGCAAAAAGTCCTCTTCTCTGCCTTACACAAACAACACAAACTGTTCTGAAGGGATTTACACAATACAACAACATCTGTGCTGTACCTAGAGTTGTTAAAATAGTTGTGATGACAGGTGTCTAGGTACCACTTTCTTAATGGTTTTCAATATCCATTGATTTATTGTTGTGGCTTTCCCTCCCCCTTTACATCTTTGATTTTAAGAAGAAACCGAGGAACACATTTTGCAATAGAGGCTGATTCTTTATTCCAATGCTGAAAAGAACTAATAAAAATAATCACTTGGCTTTTAAGCAGAAAGCTTCCATTTACAGTATTTCACCCTACCCCCCCCCCAAGCCTCTTGTTATCTAACATAATGGTTAGAATACATTTCCGTCTCTCCCCTTAATAATTTCATGCATTAACATCCTCTTCACACCACACACACACACACACACACACACACACACACACACACACACACACACACACAGCAAAAGGGAAAAGGCACCAGAAATCTCAGCTGTACTTCTAGCCCTTTTAAAAAGTTTGCTCTGTAAATTAGAATGAGGTCAGATTTGGAGCTTCTCATTGCACGCGGAGATTATTATTGCATCGGGTTCCAAGCCAATGGGAAGCCCGGGGGAGGGGCTTGGCATGAGGAAGCGTTGGTTACAGCGGCTGATTGGCTGCGGCCAAGACTGTGAAAGGATAAAGAGGCGCGAGGCGGAATTGGGGTCTGCTCTAAGCTGCAGCAAGAGAAACTGAGTGTGAGGGGAAGAGGCCTGTTTCGCTCCCGGGTCTCTATTTCTTGCACGCTCTTTTAAGAGTCTGCATTGGAGGAACTCTGCCATTACCAGCTCCCTTCTTGCAGAAGGGAGGAGGAAACATACATTTATTCATGCCAGTCTGTTGCATGCAGGCTTTTTGGCTTCCTACCTTGCAACAAAATAATTGCACAAACTCCTTAGTGCCGATTCCGCCCACAGAGAGTCCTGGAGCCAGAGTCTTTTTTGCTTTGCATTGTAGGAAGGGGACTAAGTGATAGAGACTATGTCGCTTTCCTGAGCTACCGAGAGCGCTCGTGAATTGGAAACAACTGCTTCAGGGGGGAAAAAAGACTTGCCTGGGAGGCCGCGAGAAAACTTGCATTGGAAGCTTCAGCAACCAGCATTCAAGAAACTCCTCTCCAATTTAGCCCGGTCTCCAGACTCAGAGCCGAGAACCAGAGCAAACTGCAGCGCGGTGAGAGAGCGAGAGAGAGGGAGAGAAAGACTCTCCAGCCTGGGAACTATAACTCGTCTGCGAGAGGCAGAATACTCCTTCCCCGCATCTTTTGGGGACTTTTCTCTCTTCGCCCACCTCCGCCCCTGCCAGGAGTTGAGGGGCCAGTTCGGCCGCCGCGCGTGTCCGCTCGCTAGGCGTGTGTTTGGCCCGGGGAGCCGGGAGGGCCCGGCGATCGCGCCGCGGCCGCCGCGAGGGTGTGAGCGCGCGTGGGCGCCCGCCGAGCCGGGGCCATGGTGCAGCAAACCAACAACGCCGAGAACACGGAAGCGCTGCTGGCCGGCGAGAGCTCGGACTCGGGCGCCGGCCTCGAGCTGGGCATCGCCTCCTCCCCCACGCCCGGGTCCACCGCCTCCACGGGCGGCAAGGCCGACGACCCGAGCTGGTGCAAGACGCCGAGCGGGCACATCAAGCGGCCCATGAATGCCTTCATGGTGTGGTCGCAGATCGAGCGGCGCAAGATCATGGAGCAGTCGCCCGACATGCACAACGCCGAGATCTCCAAGCGACTGGGCAAACGCTGGAAGCTGCTCAAAGACAGCGACAAGATCCCTTTCATTCGGGAGGCGGAGCGGCTGCGCCTCAAGCACATGGCTGACTACCCCGACTACAAGTACCGGCCCAGGAAGAAGGTGAAGTCCGGCAACGCCAACTCCAGTTCCTCGGCCGCCGCCTCCTCCAAGCCGGGGGAGAAGGGAGACAAGGTCGGTGGCAGCGGCGGGGGCGGCCACGGGGGCGGCGGCGGTGGCGGGAGCAGCAACGCGGGGGGAGGAGGCGGCGGCGCGAGCGGCGGCGGCGCCAACTCCAAACCGGCTCAGAAAAAGAGCTGCGGCTCCAAAGTGGCGGGCGGCGCGGGCGGCGGGGTCAGCAAACCGCACGCCAAGCTCATCCTGGCGGGCGGCGGCGGCGGCGGCGGCAGCGGGAAAGCAGCGGCCGCCGCCGCCGCCTCCTCCTTCGCCTCCGAGCAGGCGGGGGCCGCCGCCCTGCTGCCCCTGGGCGCCGCTGCGGCCGCCGACCACCACTCGCTG
The DNA here is from genome assembly GCF_020740605.2 of Lemur catta. NCBI lineage: Eukaryota > Metazoa > Chordata > Mammalia > Primates > Lemuridae > Lemur > Lemur catta. The sequence goes on from NC_059132.1 coordinate 59,550,688, forward strand.
TACAAGGCGCGGACTCCCAGCGCCTCGGCCTCGGCCTCCGCGGCGGCCTCGGCCTCCGCCGGCCTCGCCGCGCCGGGCAAGCACCTGGCCGAGAAGAAGGTGAAGCGCGTCTACCTGTTCGGCGGCCTGGGCGCGTCGTCGCCCGTCGGCGGCGTGGGCGCGGGCGCCGACCCCAGCGACCCCCTGGGCCTGTACGAGGAGGGGGGCGCGGGCTGCTCGCCCGACGGGCCGAGCCTGAGCGGCCGCAGCAGCGCCGCCTCGTCGCCCGCCGCCGGCCGCTCGCCCGCTGACCACCGCGGCTACGCCAGCCTGCGCGCCGCCTCGCCCGCCCCGTCCAGCGCGCCCTCGCACGCGTCCTCCTCGGCCTCGTCCCACTCCTCCTCCTCCTCTTCCTCCTCCTCCTCCTCGGGCTCCTCGTCCTCCGACGACGAGTTCGAAGACGACCTGCTCGACCTGAACCCCAGCTCAAACTTTGAGAGCATGTCCCTGGGCAGTTTCAGCTCGTCGTCGGCGCTGGACCGGGACCTGGATTTTAACTTCGAGCCCGGCTCCGGCTCGCACTTCGAGTTCCCGGACTACTGCACGCCCGAGGTGAGCGAGATGATCTCGGGAGACTGGCTCGAGTCCAGCATCTCCAACCTGGTCTTCACCTACTGAAAGGCGCGTGGGCAGGGAGCAGAAGGGCCGGGGTGGGGGGCAAGAGAGAAGAAAAAAAAAAAGAAGAAGAAGAAGAAGAAGAGGAAGAAGAAGACAGATGAAGAGTTGAAAGAGAAAAGGGAAAAAGAAAAAAAAAAGAAAAGAAAAAAAAAGTGAGCAGGGCTGGCTTGGGCCGCGTCCTCGTCGTCGGAGAGGAGCGCGGCAGCGTTTGGGACCCGCGCTCCCATCCCCCCACCTCCCCGGGCCGGGGACCCACTCGGTCCAGCCGGAGGGACGCGGAGGAGGCGGAGGGTAGACAGGGGCGACCTTTTATTGTTGTTATTGATGTTGTTGTTGATGGCAAAAAAGCTACTTCGAGTTTCCTCCCCTTTGCTTGAAGAGACCCCCCCTTCCCCTTCCAACGAGCTTCCGGACTTGTCTGCACCCCCAGCAAGAAGCCGAGTTAGTTTGCTAGAGACTGAAGGAATCTCTCCCCTGTCGCATCGCCACCCTGGTGTTTTTGGTTTTTGGTCAAGAGAAGGTGGCGTGAGGGGAGGTGGAATCCAGCGCGCCCCCTCCCTTGTTTTTCTTTTCTTTCTTTTCTTTTTTCTTTTTTTGGAAATGCCTGATGAAGACAGAAGGCTCCGGGGTGATGAATTTGGCGGATGGCAGATGTTTTGGGGGAGCGCCGAGGACTGAGAGACTCCACGCTGGCGAATTCTCGTTTGGGGTTTTTCTTGTTTTATGTTCGTTTTTTTTTTTTTTCTTTGTTTCTTTTTTTTTTTTTTTCCTTGCCCCTGCAGCTGGAGGAGGAGATGTTGAGGGGAGGAGGCCAGCCAGAGGGACCGGCGCTAGGACGTGACCCGAGAGCCTAGCTGGAAGCCGCAGCAGCCAGGGCGAGGGCGGGGGCAGAGAAGGACGCGGACTGGAAGGGGCTCACGATCAAACCGAAACGGATTTGCACGTTCGGGAGCGGGCGGCGGCGGCCCCTGGGCCTCCGCCTTCTTTCTCTATGAAATCGGTGAGGTGAGACTTGCCAGACCCGGAGGCGTGGAGGAGAGGAGACTGTTTGACGTGGTACAGGGGCAGTGGAGGGCGAGTGGTATGGGGGGGAAAAAAAAGGTTTTTTTCTTCTCTTAATCGGAATCGTGATGGTGTTGGATTATTTCACTGGTGGGGTTAATATAGCATGTTATCCTGTCTATCTTTTAAAGATTTCTGTATAAGACTGTTGAGCAGTTTTTTAAATAGTGTAGGATAATATAAAAAGCAGATAGATGGCGCTATGTTTGATTCCTACAACAAAATTATCACCAGCTTTTTTTCATTCTTAACTCTTTAAAGGATTCAAACGCAACTCAAATCTGTGCTGGACTTTAAGAAAAACAATTCAGGACCAAATTTTTTCTCAGTGTGTATGTGTTTATTCCTTCTAGGTGTAAATGAGAAGACGTGTTTTTTTCCCTCACCGATGCTCCATCCTCGTATTTTTTTTTCCTTGTAAATGTAATCAGATGCCATTTTATATGTGGACGTATTTATACTGGCCAAACATTATTTTTTTCTTATTTTGTCCCTTTTTTCTTTCCTTTTGCTTTCTTTTCTTTCTTTTTACTTTCTTTATTTCTTCCTTCCTTCCTTTTTTCTTCTTTCTTTCTTTTCTTTCTTTCTTTTTTTTTTTTTTTGGTAGTAGTTGTTACCCACGCCATTTTACGTCTCCTTCACTGAAGGGCTAGAGTTTTAACTTTTAATTTTTTATATTTAAATGTAGACTTTTGACACTTTTAAAAAACAAAAAAAGACAAGAGAGATGAAAACGTTTGATTATTTTCTCAGTGTATTTTTGTAAAAAATATATAAAGGGGGTGTTAATCGGTGTAAATCGCTGTTTGGATTTCCTGATTTTATAATAGGGCGGCTGGTTAATATCTCACACAGTTTTGAAAAATCAGCCCCTAATTTCTCCATGTTTACACTTCAATCTGCAGGCTTCTTAAAGTGACAGTATCCCTTAACCTGCCACCAGTGTCCACCCTCCGACTCCAGTCTTGTAAAAGGGGGAGGAGAAATAGCCAAACACTGTATGCTTTTAAGAAAAACAGATTTTTAAACGAAATACTGTTCTGTCCAGAGGCTTTAAAACTGGGGCATTTACGGCAAAAAGGGATCCTGTAGCTTTAACTTGTAAACCACATCTTTTTTGCACTTTTTTTATAAGCAAAAACGTGCCGTTTAAACCACTGGATCTATCTAAATGCCGATTTGAGTTCGCGACACTATGTACTGCGTTTTTCATTCTTGTATTTGACTATTTAATCCTTTCTACTTGTCGCTAAATATAATTGTTTTAGTCTTATGGCATGATGATAGCATATGTGTTCAGGTTTATAGCTGTTGTGTTTAAAGATTGAAAAAAGTGGAAAACATCTTTGTACATTTAAGTCTGTATTATAATAAGCAAAAAGATTGTGTGTATGTATGTTTAATATAACATGACAGGCACTAGGACGTCTGCCTTTTTAAGGCAGTTCCGTTAAGGGTTTTTGTTTTTAAACTTTTTTTTGCCATCCATCCTGTGCAATATGCCGTGTAGAATATTTGTCTTAAAATTCAAGGCCACAAAAACAATATTTGGGGGAAAAAAAGAAAAAAAATCATGCCAGCTAATCATGTCAAGTTCACTGCCTGTCAGATTGTTGATATATACCTTCTGTAAATAACTTTTTTTGAGAAGGAAATAAAATCAGCTGGAACTGAACCCTAAATCTTGACTTTTGTCATTATTATGCCCAATGCCTAAGATTGGGAGGGCCTTACAGTGTGCAGAGACTACACAATCTGCCTTAGCTTTGAAACAAGTAAGTTTTCAGAGGGGAGCCTGTCAGATGCCATCTTACTGAGAAATACTAGAATTCCTCTTGGCCAGATTTGGCAGGCCCAGACCCTGAAGTGATGGCATCAGCTGAATATGTGTCAAATCTATGTAGCCTTTCTAGGAATTTTCTGAGTTTACCCCATTTAAATAAATGCCCTTTGTCTTGAAATTTTAAGGGGGGGAGGGGCAGCATGGACAGAATTCTTCACAGAAGAAACTGGCTTGCAGGCTTGCAGATCTTTTTTTTTTTTTTTTTTAACTTGATGCTCCTAAAGCTGCTTTCTCCTTGACTTGCCCATGCTTACCTCCAGCAGTGGCTGGAATTGTTTTCCAGAGGTTGAACAAATAAGCCTTTTAAATTACTAGTAGATTGTGGAGGAGAAAGCTTTTACCACTTAGGAAATGCAAAAGTGTATACATTTTTTTCTCCAAAGCAGAAAGGTTAACATGGTGCTTAAGTCTCCATTTTGTGCCGTGCCCAACACTGGCTCCATGAAGGCTCAGAGGAAAGCCCCTCCCCCACCCAAGCTGCACAGCACTTACTTCAGCTAGTGGAGATTCATACCTTTTTTAAGCATCAGGCACAGCAGTATTATTGAGACCTGTATGCAAGGAGAAAAAGTACCTTGGATTTTCTTAGGTCCATTACTCTTTGGTTTGGAACATACAACTTACTAAGTAGCACTATATCCTGTTTATTTTCAGTGAACAATTGATATTGACTAACAAAAGCCATCTTCACTTCCAAATGTCTGTTAATTAAAAATGTATATTTTACAGGTCTTCTAGTTGAGTGCTGGAGAGAAGGGGTTAATTAGCAGAGTGTTTGGAAATAATCCCTTAATCATCTGAATTGCTTGTAGGTAAGGGAATAGCCTTCATCCTGCAGCTGGAAGAAAAGATTTTTGAAGACTACAGTCTAAAGCAATTTTTTTTTGTTGTTCAAGGAAAAGCAATAATTTCACCCCCCCCCCGCCCCCCTGCTCCAAAATAACATGTGTTGAAATATAATTCATCTCTTAAAGATAGCTATTAGTTTCAAAATATTTTTCATGTATGCTGCTAATATATTTAGTTTTAATTGCAATTTGTGTTCTGCAATTGTAATATCCGATTTTTTAAGGAGACCTTAAAACAACATGACATCTTAAGTGTCTTCAAAGACCTTTGCAAAGGGAGGAAGCACTCTTCTATAGCAAAGTGCTTAAATTTAATTTTTGTTCATTATAGTGATGATATCATTGTTTAGCTTTTTTTCAGATCCAAGCTATCAAAACCTTGACAAAAATGAAGTTTATTTCATGCATGTTTTTCAAAAATGATGCATGCCTTTTAAAGTATATTTTTATTTTGTAGGGTTCTCCTGCTAGAATTATGTTTACTTTCCCTTGACTTTCCATATAAGAGCAGATACTTTAAATATTTATTTTAAGAATTTTGATAACATTGCTTTTAAAAATTAAAGCTGAAATGTGTGTGTCCTTCCTAGCAGGTGGTAGAGTAAATGTAAGAAACATTTTTGTACTCTGTCTTTCCTCTAATCAGTTTTCATTCTTAGGGATACTCATGTGTTAGGTGGTTCAAGGCGTATAAAATTGAGAAACCAAACAATTTAGTATGACTTTTTTCTTTCAGATAACTTGGATCAATAAAAAAGATTAAGTTTCAGATTTTCTTTTAAGAATATCAAACAATTTTCTTTTAAAGACACTGCTTCTGGCCCTTGGCTACATCAGAAATGTTAAGCAAGTTTTGTCAATTCTGGTTGAATCCCTTTAAGTGCCAAGGACAAATAAAGAGCAGGCACGCTGACATGGTGGGCCCAGTGCCTGAAAAGGCTTTTTGGATTTGTGCTTACACTGCCTTGGGGTGGGGCACTGAAGGCACTAAAGGATTCTGGAAGTAGACATCACCATTTACCAAGAATTTCCTGTGTTTGTAGGGCACACAAGAATTAGAAGACATAGCTTAGGGAATGCCATGGGTGAGAGGCTTAATCATAAATTTAAAGCAATTTAGGGATCCCAAGGAAGTATTTGGAAAGACACAAATGTGCAAAAAACCTTATAATTCTAGGAATACAAACCCATCTTACCTATTTGGATTTTTAGGGTGGAAGGTTGGTATGCTTTATTTTTCTTTCTGGTGATTTTTGTTTTATTTTGTGCTTTTCACACCTTTTCCTTTTAGGCCTGTGAAATACCTCTCTAACCCATATTCACTAGGGTTTACCTCTCCCCATCTCATTCATCCTGGAAAATTATCTCCATACACATTTCTAGGATTTTTATTCTGGCTATCATTTGAAAGGTAAAGTAGAAGGGTGGGAGGAAGCATCTCCAGGGCCTTGGGTGGTGTGTCAGACTCTTCCAAATATCTTCCAGTATTCCCCTTTGCGCAGGATAAAGTACAGAATTCACATGCTGCTATTCAAGGCCCTGCACAAAATGATTTTAGCCCTCTTTTCCAGTTTTCCAAAACTGCGATATAACCAAACCACTCTCTCCCATTAGACTAGAATTCTTGGAGGACAGGAAGTAGGCTTTGAATACTTCTTGTATCCCCCAATTTGCCTTCCCAGGTTCTTTGCACATAATAAATGCTAAATTCTTATTTGTTGACTTAACATTTACATTGTTTCCATGGGACCTTAAGAGCTTCCAAAATGCATTTGCATTTTATGCTGCCTGCAGTGAGTAGGAACCCTGGAACTAGTGAAAACCTGCCTTAGAATGCTACTTCCAAGACCAACTAGCTGGAGGATCTTGGTCAAATTTCTTAGCCCCTTTAAGCCTCAGTGTTTTACATGGTTAAATAGAATTTTATCCAATATGTAAAGATGTGTAAAGCTGTTGTGAGAATCCAGTGAAACTGCACCTGTAGAGTACATGTAATGCCTGGCCTACAGTATGGGCTCATTAAATGCTAAATGCTTACCTCATGGGCTGCTATAAAAAGGTAATGCATGTACAAGCCTTGCACAGTGCCAGCAATACAGAAGACACTAGGTTCTTAAAAATAAATTCCCTGAATCATTGTTTCGCAGTCTGGTACATGAACTACCAGCATCAGAATTACCTGGGTATTCTTGCTGAGGGTAGAGACTATATGGATTCCCGGCCACAGTCAGACTGTAGGAGTGGGGCACGAATGAGCCCCCCATGTATTTCTGAGGCTCACTGAAGTTTGGGAATCACTGCCCCCACAATATTTTAGCATATTTTCCCAGCAAGTATGCGGGCAAAGGGTTATTTCTGCCCCCTCTATTTCTTTTTTTACAGAGAGAAATTGAGTTGAGAATGGTTCAGTGAGTAGTCTAAGGTCAGAAGGTCAGAAGTGCCAAAAAGGGCACTGGAGCCCTATGTCCTGAGCCCTAGAAACAGCCCAGAACTGATTTCCCTAAACAGATCTCTTCTCCATTTCAGCAATGGAGAAACAGACTTACCCAAGGCCTTGGTCCTTTGATGAGGTTTGGCAGTCGCTCGACTGCCCTCAGCCCTCAGCCTCACTATCCATTTTCCCAAGCCATCCCTGCCATCCTCAGTGAAAGTGTAAGTTTAAGTAATTAGCTGGGTTAATATGTATATATATTCCAGTTAAACAAATGTGTGCTGAAAAATGAACACAGGGACTGGTTTTTGAAAGAAATAACCAATGCAGAGGAGAATAGAAATGGCATAAATAAAGTGAGTGGGACTTCTGCTTTGTTGCCAAAAAGAGCTTTCAGCAAGTGAGAACATTGGAAATTATTCAGAGGAGCACTCAGCCTTTATAGAGAGGGCTATAGTTTACCCATTATATCCTAATGAGATTGACCGTTGGCTACAGTTAACTTGAAGGGTTTTATGGTTTCCTGCATGTGTTGTTTTTCCTTCTCTATGTTAAAAAGAAGAAAAAAAAAGAAAAAGAAACCTAACATCACCAAACAGCATTTCCCAGGGGGCCGTTTGACCAGGCTGCTGCATTTTGGTTTGGGCCTTAGTTAACAATGCACCTCTGTGTGTATGTCCGTGGATACAGGTGATAATAAATTTAGTCCATTTTATTTTCTTCTGACAGTTTCAATTCAGGGCAATTGGTTTATGGAGTACTGCCAAACAAGCCAGCCCTAAGTCAAGTCATGGCAGGAAGCTCCATGTAGGGCCTTCCTTTACCCTGAAGATTTTTTAAGGGCAATGTTGTAACTCATTTGTGCACCAATACACAAAATTCCTTTGCATCACACAGAAGACATTCAAATGATATTCCATATGAGGTTTCTTTTTTTTTTTTAAAGACTAGGACATAAGAAAAAAATGCAACATCATTTACTTAGCCCACTTGCTTCTTTAGATATTTTCCCCAATACATAATTCTTTAGACTAATTTTTAAACACATAATGAATGTGCTATTTCCTGACACAACATGCAATTGAAAGGCAGGAGGCAAATGAAAACTATTATGCTTAGTAGGCTCTCTGGCCAGGGAATGCTGGGCAGTGTGGCATGATGGTTGGCTAATACATATGGTGCATGGAACTGCTTTGATAAGAGCTAAGTGGCCAGGCCCTATTTAAAGATCAGTTAGCTCCTGCTGTATGTGTGGTTAATTGTCACTTTCCTTCGTACCCGTTCCTGCCCTCAGTTCTCCAGATCCAACACCTAAAACCTGTGAAAATAATGTCTTTCTGAAACTCCAGCTCTTCATTCCTGTCTCTGCTTTCTCCCTTCCAATTCCCACACCCCTTCTGTGTGCCTTTCATCTCCCCTGTTTGCCAATCCCCCCAGACTTTGAATAATTTATTTGAAGTTCCTGGGAAGTCATGGGGCTCTCAAAACACACTGCACTTTGTTCCTCTCCCAGGCAGAAGTAGGTCCAGAAGCCTGTGTTTGAAAGAAGTGGTGCTAAATACATTTGGAGATTTGCTAACAGTTTTAATTTAATTTTTTGGATGAGCACCCAATGAATCCAAAGACTGGAGGGGAAAAAAAAAATTGGGTGGAAAAAAGATGTTGCTGAAAGTGAAAAGTACTCTGCATTTTCCAAAGAGTATCAAGTAAATTAAGGAAACACTGGCTAAGAAGATTTCCAGTTTTTATTGTTGATGTATTTTTATACATGTCTTTCCAAATGTGTGGGAGTTTTTCTTGAGTAGCTACTAGAAGTGGAAAATTGCTGAGTCTTGTGTTATAGACATAGGCTTTTGACAATTTTCCTACCCTGGAACTGGTTAGGTGTAAAGTGGTTGCTGGGGAGAAAATTAGTGATATGTCTAAATGAACGAAGGTGAAAAATTAAACCAAACATTGAAACAATCATTTTACCCCCCAGAGAAGGTGAATAGATTATTTTAGCATGTAAGTAGAGACATCTGCAAATCATACTGACATGATTTTTCTACCCCAAGTCTCTGATAACATACATAAGTAAAAAAGAGAGTGATTACCGAAATAGCCTTGACACCAACATGGTGCCAAGGGTGGGGATTTTAGCACTACTGAAATGAACATGAGAACAGAGATCAACTCTCCTGGGTCTTTTTCTTCTTCCATTAGAAGTCACCAGGCTGATTCCCATTTCTGTGTTATTGGCCTTATTTTTTGCTAGGCTCTATGATTGCAAGGAAGAGAGAATCACTCAAGGAACCTGAAATCACGGGGATTTATTGCAAAGAAACAGAAGACTATAAGGGAACTGGAAATTTCATGGGAGTTCTTGGAGAAATAGCTTTTAAGATCCACAGCTACTCTAGAGAGCACGTTAAGCAATTGCCAACTTAGCATTAAGATGATGCAGATAATTAATTTCTCAGGCCATCTCCTAGCCTTGCTAATGTGAATTGACTTCTCCCAAATACCAAATCTTGCTTCTGTTTTTCATATTTTGTCCTTCATATTCCCTTTTAAGACACCTGTGCGTACCCAGTCATCTCATCAATTACTTGCCAAGTAGTGAACTGGCTGCTTCTGGGTTATGGGACCACTTCTGGACCAATCACTGATTAATTATATTCTTCACTCTCCCATCCCTCTTTTATCCTTTGTTCCTGGGGTCTGCTGGCTTTCATACTTCCTCTCACATTCTTTCTTTGGCCTCCATATACTAAGGGAGGGTAAGCCCAAGGTTCATGGGGGGCCCACACTTCCTCCTCTACCCTCCACAATATCGTCACTTCAGGCAGACTAGTTGGGCTTTTATGTATTTAATATATTGATTTTTTTCCTGTAGCTCTAATTTTGGCACTGAAGCCTAGACATATAAACAGCAGGGATTATATATATGACATTCTAAAGAGAGTGTCCAATGATTGGGACCAGTCAAAGCCCTAACCCCAATAATCCAGAGCAGAATTGACCCTACCATAGTCAATATTCTTTTCCTTAACACTGCTCCCCTAGTCCAAAAAAGCATGAGATTAGAAAAAGGAAGGGAGTCAAGGAGTCCTGAAACATCCTTGAGGGGTCCATCCACAGGGCACACTTGCCCTATTCCAAAGTCAAGCAATGGGAAAGTTCCAAGGGACTCTCCAAGAGAATAAGTCATAGAGATTAGGGGGGCTATAAGAAGGGGAGACAGGCATTTCATTTGTAGCCAGGCATCTGCTTAGGCAGCTGATTTGTTCTGCCAGAGAGAGATGGGGTGGAGCTGCAGAAGCAGGCTGGGAGGGGGCTGTTGGCCATCTGCTTTCTGCCATTCGGCACAGCAAGGATTCGAGTCTCTATGGGTCACGGGCATTGAAGTAGGAATCCAAGAAGCAAGAAGGCTGTGGGGAGTTCTGTGAGGAGCAGGAATTAGAGTGCTAAGGAAGAATTCTGGCTGGAGTCCTCCAAGACAGATGGGGCTATCAGAAAAACCCACATATGTGCCCTTAGGGAAAGCAGCATTTGGATGCCCACCTTCCAGAAGGTCATCCATGGCCATGGTGTTATCTGAAGAATTAGCTCCCAGTGACATACAGAGGACTCTTAACAGTGGCCAGTTAAGTAGAGGGGTACTTGTCCTGTTCCCTGGCCCTGTATCCTTTCCCTAACACTGGAGGAGCTAGGCTTTCAAGTGGGAGGGGAGAAGCTATCTTCTACTCCATGCAATTTAAGTTAACTCAGGAGGAGAGGAGATGAGATTTGTTACATCTGAGGGTAAATTTTAAAACTGGATTGACTTTTCTTTTTTTTTTTTTTAGAGACAGGGTCTTGTTCTGTTGGCCAGGGTGGTCTCCTGGCCTCAAGCGATCTTCCCACCTCAGTCTCCCAAAGTGCTGGGATTATAGGCGTGAGCCACTGCACCCTGCCTGGATTGACTTTTTTAAATATTTGAAAGTAACTAGAAAGTTATGGACTTATACCACAATGTCATCAGCTACTTGTTGTTCTCCTGCTGGAACATCCATGTGGCAAATTGGCAAACGATTTTGGGCTGGGTTTGGGGCTACTTTGTGGGATTCCACCCTTATCTAGTGATCACAGAGCCCAAGATACACTACCCCCTTTCTTACTCCTTTAGACAGATGTGCTCAAAGAAAATCCACACATAAACACAACCAGAGCAGTTCCTCTTTCATCTGTTTTACATAAATGACTCTGCTTTAAAAATGGAAAAAGCCCCACTACTTTAGGATATGACCATAGATTCGGATCATAGAATTTTAAACTTTCTAGATTACAGTGGAAATGTAAAGACCATTTGACCCAGCTCCCTGGGTTGATCCTGTCAAATCCCCCAACCCTCACATAACCTTCAGGCCTGTTTTGACCTGGATGGTGGTCCATGCTCCAAAATTAACTGTTATGATCAAAATCATTATTAAAATCTCTGTCCCCTCAGAATAAAATAAAACCCACTGTCTTTCCTTTACGACTGCTTTTAGGTAGGTGTTGTAACAGCAATATGATTGAAACTTTGATTAAATGGTCCTCAGTCTCTTAACCAGATATATTTACACTTTAAAAAGAAGATGCCAGTTAAGTTCAATAAAACTGTTCGCTTGTAGAAGTGTGGGTAGTTTGACGAAATGAAATGAGAACTTTCATTCAGGAAACGTGGGAGGAGATCTCCTTAGCTGTAGGGTAGTAACTGGCCGCTGTTTTGGCAGGCGGGCTGTAGCAGGCTTTGGGAATCTGCCGGAGGGTCGATTCCTCTAAACCGTTTCAATGTCTCCCAATTCATTCTCCTCCTCTACCCAAACCCACATGTCCTCTAAAAGAATAAGAGGGTGTTCAGGGCAATGCTCACAGGTTCAAGTACATATTGCTAACAAAATCGGCTTTAGGAACTTCTCAATAAACCACAAGCATTTCATGAACGAAATAGCCCCCCATATTTAAGGAATAGAGAAATCCGAGATATTCCTACTTCCTCCATGACCATTTGGAAGAAGACAGACATGTAAACCAGGGACCACCAATTGTTTTTGCTCCCAGTAACAGAAGCCTTAACAACTGTGGAACATTTAAAAATAACCCTATGGAAAAAATCAATGAAACTATTCATTTCTAGTCCTCCCTAACATGGAAGTAGCTGGAGCCCACTGTGGTGGTCTGCCCTGTGCTCACTCACTGTGCAGTCAGGTGAGACCTTCCTCAGAGAGCGATTCCCGCCCCGGGTCCCTGTGTGGCTCCATTCCCTGAGAGGGAACACGTTTCCTGTATCTCTGTGCCATCTCTGAGTCAAGCGCGTCCATCTGGAAGTAATATTACCCGAGCGTTTCTACCCTAAGCCTGGCTCTCCACAAGTGACTGCATGTCTCCTGAAACCAACTATTGGCAGCTGTTACATAGGCATTTTCTGCTTTTTAGATACCTATAATTACACCAATTATGCCAATCATTGATGTTTATAAAGGATTTAAAATTTTACACACCCAGAAGTATCTATCAGGAAGCAGCATCTCAGGCAAAGTGACACCCCGCAGAGGGGCCTATTTGGCCATCGCAATTGCTGCTCAGAGTCCCTTAAACGGAGCGTCAGTGGAGTAAGTGAGGCTTCTTACAAGCCTATATGTTTTAGGCAAGTTAATCCTGTCACTGGAATAAAATTCTGTTTGGTTAAGGACTGCAGAACTCAATCTAACTTTTATTTTCGAAGGAAAGAACAATGTGGCCAAGTTAATGAAATTAGGCTTTTAACTTCAAACTCTCTCAACTGCAACAGAAGGATAAAATGGTTGTCATCCCTCTGTCCCAGCCTCCACCTGTGGACCCAGTAAGACAGGACAGGGACCATCTAGTTAGCGTGCTGATGGGAGAGCAAAGAGCCGTCCGGGCAGTGCTAGGTAGATCTGTATTGGAGCCCGAGGCAAAAGGAAACCTTGAGTAGAACAGATCCTTGTTTTTATTTAAAATTTTGATACTTTGTTCACAATCGATTTTTTTTTTGCATTAAGTTTGATTTTTAAAAATACTGAATTAACCAATTATCTTGGTTACTGAGCTTTTTGGCTCTCTTTTTAATTTTGTGCCTGTCCCAGCTCTGGGTTCCTAGTGGTAGATTTGGTGTGTGATTTGGTGGCTTTGGGACTGTTCCATACATCTGAGTCTTTTTTTTTTTAGAGAAAGGGTCTTGCTCTGTTGCTCAGGATGAAATGCAGTAGTGGTAGGATTGTAGTTCACTGCAATCTCCAACTCCTGGGCTCAATTGATCCTCCTGCCTCAGACTTCCAAGTAGCTGGGACTACAGGCGTGTACCACCACACCTGGCTGATTTTTACTTTTCTGTAGAGACGGGGTCTGGCAACAGTGCGGGCTGGTCTTGAACTCCCAGTCTCAAGTGATCCTCCCACCTTGGCCTTCCAAAGTGCTGGGATTACAGACTTGAGCCATGGTGCTGGTTAAATTCTTTTTATATGCCTGCATTCTATGCCTTTGCATTTTGCCCAGCAGTGTATTGGGCAGGATTTACTATTTTTAATTGTGCTCCTGAAACATTAGAACGACTGTCCTTAACTGTTAGGATGCATAAGGATCATCTAGGGTGCTTGTTGAAAACGTGGATTTCAGCCCTCATGCCCTGAAATTTGGATTCACTATCCCCAGGTGGAATTAGGACCTCTGTATGTCTACCTTTTTAAACAAACAAAAATGTTTCCAGTGCAGGTGGTTTGTAAACACTTGAGATATTCATTACAAATATGTTTAAAAGACTCTATTTGAAGGGATAGTTACTTCTGGTGGGTTACACCCTGTCTCATCAAGGGCAAGGGAGGTTACTAGGAAATGGCAGCTGCCTGTGAAATACTATAGCCACCAAAAAGTGACAATAACAAAGTTAGTCTCCAAGGCAAACCTATAAAGCTTGGGTCTCCAACCCCCAGGCCGTGGCCAGGTTTCTGTTAGGATTTGGGCCTCACATCACCACCTGAGCTCTGACCCCCTTACTCACCCCCCGAACCCCCCAACACTCTCCCACCATCCCACCCCCCTCATCCCCCACACCCCCCAGACCCCCTCCCCCATTTGTGGAAAAATTATCTTCCATGAAACTTAGGAACTGGGCCACACAGCAGGAGGTGAGCGGGGAGGCGGGGGGAGTCCATGAAGGAAGCTTCATCTGTATCTGTATTTACAGCTGCTCCCCACCACTGGCATCACCGCCTGAGCTCCCTCCCCCAGTGGAAAAATTATCTTCCATAAAACTGGTCCCTGATGCCAAAAAGGTTGGGGACCACTGCTCTAGGGAACAGAGAGCCATAGCCAAAAACTTCAGTGCCGGCAGGCTGGTTGCAGTCTCCAGCAGGTAGGATTTTCTGATAATTCAGCAGACAGTAAATAAAACAACACGTGTAAGCACCTCATGTCTACAGGCAGCTCACAAATGCAAGGAGTTATTGTTATTACATTTATTCAGTGTTTCAGAGACACTTAACATGCCACAGAACATTGCATTCCTTTACAAATCCCCATCCTGCCAAATTCTCTAAATTTAATAGGATTATCCCCTAATGGAATGCTTTAACAATATTTCTCAAATTGAGGTCTGAGAACTACCTATTTAGTACCTAATCCACAAAGGATAGGTGACTTTTCCTGAAAATGTTATCTAGAGCTCCCCCCTCCCCCCAAAAATGCTTTTTTATAGCTTCAGGCACTTGTGGAAAGTTGCAAAATTATCCAAAGTCAAGATGGGAGGGATTTAATAACAGACGCTAACACTCACAGTTCTGCACTTGTATAGGTTATCAACCTCACGTAGCTGTCTCAGCGCAGGCATGGTTTCTTCAAAACCATGAAGCCAGTAGTCTGGCAGAGGCAGGATTTGAACTCAGAAGGTAAGACAGCAGGACCCAGACACTTAACCACTGAGCTATTTCTGGTAGCAACAGGGGATGTGTTCCTGTGAGATTAAGTCTCTTCCTCTCCAGGTGAACATTCCCAACCAGTTTTATCAATGCTTCTCCACAGGACAGTATTCCAGGTGACACCCCCCACCCCATTCTTAGTTCCCTGTTGTGGGCATTTCATATTTGCAAAGGGTCTTTGAGGACCCTATCGCTCGGTAGAAAACATACATAGAAGTCACCTGGTCTTCAGTGAGGTTGGTCACGCTGCTGCTGCCGCCTTAGAGCTTCCTGCCCTCCATAATGTGGGCTCTTCTCTCATGTGGCTGCTAAGTCTCAGCACCCTTATCTGATGCTTGTGGGACCCATCGTTGATCCCACTCGATTTTATTTTGGAGTCATTTTAGCTGATGCGGCATGATTTTGATCCTGTTTCTTCAATGGTGCTTACACCATCCTCCACCTCAATTCCACTTTGCTGGCCCACGCAGGCTTTGGGCCAGGCATGCACTGTGTTTGGGTTTCTTTGTTATCTTTGTGGAACAAGATTGGCCCAGGGCAGCTGGTTAGGTGAGTCCTGCAATGTGCTTCCTTTGAAAGGCAGGCAGCAGAAGAGGTTTTGGCTGTTGCTCTGCTGTCTACTCTGATGCAGAGAAGAAGCGTTCAGCCCAGATGATTTCTGCCTTCCTTTCTCATCCGTTAGAGATCTTGCTAACCCCCTTCCCTTTTCTTTTTTGGCAGGTGGGGAGCAGGGAGTGCACTCGGCTGGCATGGGAGGTGTGGGGAAGAGTGGAGAGTGAGACAAGCCTGAGAATTACCAGAAAGGTGTTGTACTATTTTTTATTTTATGTTTGGAAGTTAACAGGATGAAATTAAAAAGGAAAGCTAGCTTTTCTCCTTACACACACACACACACACACACACACACACACACACACACACAAAGCATACTTAGTCCCTCATGTCATACGGTTTTGATCACTGTTCTCCTGCTGTTGCATTGCTATAAGGAGGAAGGTGATAGTTTTGAAGACATTTGATCCATCTAATGGAAGAGGAAGAAAACAGAGAGATGAGATCAGGGGGGACTTCTGGGAAAGAAACTCTGAAACACAAGGGACAAAAGAGTGAGTCACTGGGCCAGAAACAATCATGAGAGACCATCTGGCTCAGTGCTACCTAGCTTTTTAGGGTGTTTGTAAATTTCTAAATGGGTTGACAATTACCTGTTCTGCTGCATTGGGAGAGGAGGGTATTTGCTTATTTACCTCTCACAATGAACATTTGTGTAAAGATTGAGGTAGGGCATTATATTTTAACCTGGGCCTCTGAAATGAGTCTTTGAAAATTATATATCTGGGTGATAATGAAAAGGAACAACAAAGTTATAATAAGGTGGCAAAGGCAGGTGCACCTTTCTCCAGGCTGGCAGATCCCCGTTCCCACTGTTGTGGCTGGAAATGACAGAGACTCAGTTCCCAGCCTCCTTTCTTGCCAGGTGCAGCCCTGTGTCCAAGAAGTTGCCCTAACGGCAAGTCTGCAGGGGAGGGAGAGTCATTTTCCAGCCTGATAAAGGGTGAGAAGCCACCAATGAGCACCTATTCCTGTTTCCTTCCTGCTTAGCATGTGGAGGGTGTGAGGTTTGGAGCAGCTGCGTGTGGCTGTCCTGTGACCAGGCACAAAAGCCAAAAAGAACTGCAGGGTGGCTGACCCAGAACCCTGACATGGTAAACTACTAAACCAACTCAAGAACAGCAACGCTAAACTTCTTGTTAGGTGGGGAAAACAGATTCATATTGACTAAGCCACTTTTAACCAGGTGGTCTGTTGCCTGTAAACAAAAATCTTACCTGATCCAGATACAGAAGACAACTTTCATGCAAAGAGTTATTGATTGGCTTGCTCTGGAGCCTAGAAATTACAACTAAACTTCACCACCATCATTACCACCACTGCTGCTGGCATCAACAACAACACTTAGTAAGCACTTATATACACTTGTGCTTTATATCTATTGTTTCACTTAATATCAACCCCCCGAGATAGATATTATTTATCCTCATTTCATAGATAAGAAAATAAATGACAGAGAGGTTAAGTAATTTGTCCCAGGGAATAGCTGATAAGAAGTAGAACTGAATCTGATTCCACAATTTACCCCGAAAATGTTATCTGGAGCTCCCCAAAGCTCTTCTCCAGAAGTGTAAGTCAAAAATTTAAAATGCAGCATATGTTTTAAAGTAATTTTTAAAAAACAGTTAGTTACATTTGTTGTTCATATATAATAGCATTCACTTAACCATCATATATTTACATTGATGAACCTGTCTGTTTTTACAATTATTTTGAATAGTAATTTATTAGATTTCATTTGCAAGATTTTCCAATAGCTGAAGGAATAAAAGTTTTTCAAGAATGAAGTCACGAAAGAAAACAAAAGGCATTCTTGAAGAACTGTGGACTCTCAGGTTTGAAAGGGACTTACAGAATGTCATCTGACTCTGTGAAATGTTTTGCTGAAATTGGAATTTACCTTTAATATATCATTCATATCGACCAGAGTAGGAAAGCCTATTTGAAAAAAAAAAAAAACAACAGATAGGTAGTGATTTTACTGAATGTAATCAAGTGGGCACCATGTGATGGCTGAATTATTTTCTAATGATCACAATTGGTTCAATAGAAGGAAAATCTGGAATTTTTCTGGAGCATAATGTCAAACACTCTGGACTGTGGTTAATCTTACTCCTTCCCTTCCCTCTTGAAAAAAAGAATATTTGCCCTTCTCCTCTGACATACCCCGGGGCAGCCCTTCTGTCATCCCGGAGTCTTTCTGGTCTCTGGGATGTCGTCCCATGGGGCCTCAGACACTCAAACCTGGGAAACGGGCAGGGTGAGCTCTCACTGGCCACCCCTAGCCATCCAGGGCCTCCGTTGCTTTCAGCAGGAATGTTCTTCTCTTTCTAGGGTAAAGACTCCTGATGGTGAAGAGAGAAACAAAATGGAAGCAAAATTATTCTGGTTTTTCTCTAAGCCAAGCAACGGGCCTGTGCCTTTCTTTTTGTGCTTCACGTCTGAGCCACAGACCTTTTTGCACTCAGGGATTTGCTTCAGAGGCCTCTGGGCATAAAACTTTCCAAATCTGTTTCAGGTCGATGCCCTTCTCCTCTCATCATCCTCGGTCACGTGTACCTGCTTTCATCTTCGGCTCAGGCCCTTTTAAAATCTGAGCACACCAGGAAGCTTCTCATGCAGCTTTCTTTCGCCTGTCCTCACTTTTTCTTCCTCATGCAAGTTCTAATAATATAAGCACAAACGATTCCAGTTTTGAGAGTCCCTGTTCTGTTGCACTCTTTCTTACTCTCAAATCTCTGGCCCTCTAATTGTACCTGTCTTGGAGTATTTTGAAATCTGCTTTCCTAATCTTTAGGCGAGTACTTTGGACTGAGCTTTCCCTCTCTCTGCGGGATAGCTAGGATTCCTTGGATCTACTTCCCACCTGCTCCCCAAGTTTCTTGTCATTTCCACTCTAGTAAAGAATTATTTTCCTCACTAGAATTAAGTGCAGAAAGAACATCCAGATTTCACTTTAGAAGGGAAATTCTAATTACTCAAATTCCAGAATAGAAGGGAAATTCCCTTATTTCAAAATTAATTAAAATTTTGAAACAAAGGAAAAAATTATTATATATTCTTAAATCAATTCAATATTCTCCTTCTTGCTGGAATTAATATAACTGTGTTCCTCGTAGGATGTTGCAATTTATAATATTAGATCAAAACTCATGCATGCTTGTATTGATCTAATGTAAACACTTTGAAGTAATTTTTTTTCTATTTCATTTCAAAAAATAGAAAAAAATAGAAAAAAAATTACTTCAAAGTGTTTAAATTAGATCAATACAAGCATGCATGATTTTTTATTTATTTTTAAGAATCCTAACTTGATTATTTCTTGTTTTTTTTTTTTTAATAGAAGCTGTTTCTCTACCCTAACTTTTCATCAAAGTAGCTCCTGCTACCTTTGTGTTGGAACAGAATAGCCTTTTCCAGACTCTTTAGAGAGATCGATTTTGACTAAATGGTGTATCTAAATGGTGCGACTAAAACTCCCTTTGTTTATTAAGTTACAAATGAAATTCATCCTCTTCCAGAACCAAATGTATGGTCTTGGCGGTGCATAATGCACTCTGCGTGTGTATAGCATGTATAAAATCAGTTTGCTCCATTGAGGGGAACCGAACATACTATTAAAAATGTGTTTAATTATAAGGGTCACTATTTCACCCAACAAGAAGTCAAGTGAGCAGTTCCTGGTTGATTGAGCAGCTCTCCAGTGTCATGGACCCAGTCTCTTTCTTTGTTACTGCTCTGCCATCACCAGGACAAAATAATGGGTTAAGCAACTCCAGGGATCTTATTGTCACTGAACACTGAGAAGCAGGACAGGAGAAGAGGGAATTTCTCCACCTGTCTGTCCTTTCTTTCTCTTTCTCTGCTCTCTCTCTCATCAGGTAGGAAAAACTTTTCTAAAAGCATTCCCTCAAATGTCCATCTGCACACATGTCTACTTTTCATGTCTTGTATACATGTCATTACCATATTGAAATTTACAAATGTGGGCTACAATTTAAGTAGTGTCATGAACATTATTACAAGAAAAATTAGTTCTACTTGCCCTCATTATTTAAAATGTTAGATAAGTAAACTGAGAAAGAAGAAATCTTTGAAACAATACAGGAGATAAAGGTCTTTATTACCCTGATTTAGGGACGTTTGTTGATAAATCCCATTTTCTGAAAGAAAACTCTATCAGTCAAAACCTAATATAATACGATTAACTTAGGGGTTAATTTTAACCCTCTGGCATCAACATTGAAAAACTGTTAATTCTATTAAAATAGTCTTCTAAGATATGTGTACATGTGCAAAGCAACAGAACATTTCAGGGCTCAGTTTTATATTAATCACTGTAGTATTTCTGCAAATTATCAAATTTGGAATTATGGTGTAGGTTTCTTCTACTCATATTCCATATATAAGCAAACCACATGAACTGGTTTGAGTTAATGATAGCTTTTGCCTGTAAGTCCAGCTTTAACCTGATGCTGCAGCAAACCCATTGTACAGATGAGGTTGTTCGTATATGAAAGTCAATACATTATGAAAGCTGTAATTAAGAAAAGGGTACGGACAAGTACTTTGCTTATTTAATTGCCAACGAAATGAAAGTGCTTGAAAAAAGTGTAAACTTTACAATTGGCGCGAAGCCTTTAGTAAATATGAGTTATGGGTGATCTCTTTGTTTCATTCAGGAAATTCTATCAGATGAGAACTTATGCCTGGCTTCCATTCCCACAACTCCACTGACCTGGCTCTCACAAAATCAGTCGATCAGTCATCTTTGTTGCTAAATCTATTGTGTGCACTTCAGTTTTTATCCTACTGGCCCCGTCTGAAGCCCCAGACGCTGCTGATTGTGTCCTCTTTCTTGAAGCTCTCCTCCCTTGGCTTTTGTGACATCGTATTCCCCTAATGTTCGTTTCTCTGTGTTTGCTTCTTTGTTCTCTTCTGTTGCCAACTACTCCTTACATATGGGTGGTCTGTGGTTCTCTCTTCTCACCCCAACCTTCTCCAATGGGTAAGAACATCCAACTGACATGCTCTTTTTCACTCCTGGAATCTGTGTCTAAGTGCCCTTGCCTCTCTCCTGAGCTCCAGACCTACTAAATAGCTCCATTTGGATGTCTCACATCGACCTCAAATTCAGATGTCCAAACATCAACTCCTGGGCTCTTTCTCTAATAGTCACTCTCTTTTTTAAATAGAGACAAAGATCTCTCACTATGTTGCCTAGGCTGGATTCAAACTCCTGGACTCAAGTGATCCTCCCTCCTCAGCCTCCTGAACACTGGGACTGGGACTACTGGTGTGCACCCCTGTGCCCGGCTTAGTCACTCTTTTTGATGAATGACACTATTGTCAACTCACTTGCATAGGTTATTAAGGGGAACGGTTCTAGATTCCTTCTTCAGCTCTCTTTCACCCCCAAATCCAATGATATATGAAGTTGTCTCCATTTTACTTTGCCAATGTTTCTGCAATTTTCTTCTTTCCCCCAATCCCTTCTGCCACTACTGTAGTCAAGAACCTTATTATCATTTTCGAGCCTTCAGTATTGAGGC
This sequence comes from Lemur catta, assembly GCF_020740605.2. NCBI lineage: Eukaryota > Metazoa > Chordata > Mammalia > Primates > Lemuridae > Lemur > Lemur catta. Next base: position 59,571,633 of record NC_059132.1, read on the forward strand.
AGGCCCTGGACTGTCCTCCCTCTCTAGTCTTGCTCCACCTCAGTCCCTTCATCACACGTCTCCAGCATGATCTACGACGTGCTCACGGTACAAACCCAATCAGTCCATTTCCTTGGTGGGAATCTTCAATGCCTCCACAGCACCGTCAAGAGGGTGCCCACGCTATAGCATGGTGCACAGTGCCCTTGGGAACTGGCCCTGAGTCAGCTTCCTGGTGTCATTTATTGTCACCTCTCTTTCCTTTTTCACTCCCAACGTCTGTTTTTTGTACTCTAGCAATACTAAAATATTTCTAGTTCCCAGTATATACCACACTTTCTTACTTGTATGCTCCTGGACATGCTTTTCTGGCTTCCTGATACCTTCTTTTTCCAATTCTTCACCAGGCTGCTAACAGCATAGTTGTCCTTTAGGGATCAGCACAGGCGTCCCTCTTCTGGGAGGCCTCCCTGCACCAGTTTGGTTTGGGCCACTACACCTCTGTGATAACAGAGTCCTTATTTTATAGCCACCTGTTTGTCTTTCCTACTCACCATGAGATCCTTGAAGAAGAAACTGTGTCCCATTGGTTCTTGTAAGCTCCCACCTTTCATGGGCCTGTTAATTCTTAATATATGCTCACTGAATAGTGCACAAATAAGACAGCTAGTTAAGACAGTAAATAAGTTTAGCAATTTCTTTTAGAGAAAAACATTAAATGTATTTACAAATGGCTATTTGAGGTCATATTTTGATCGGGAATATGGACACTTTGTAGTAGAAACACATTATTTTGCTTTTTTGTTTGTTTGTTTACTTAATTGCGCCTTTGTTGAGATGAAATGACCTAGATGTTGGTGCCAAACAAACTTGTCTTCAAAACACCAGCCGATCTCTTCTAGCTGTTTGCTCTTGGGTGAATTACACTTTAGAAACTCACTTTCCTCATCTGTAAAATTAGGACTGTATTCACCTTCGAAGTGTGTTGTGAAAGTTAAATGAGAAAACTATAAAAAGTATCAGGGGCCAGGCTCAGTGGCTCATGCTTGTAATCCCAGCACTTTGGGAGGCCAAGGCAGGATGATCGCTTGAGGCTAGGAGTTTGAGACCAGCTTGAGCAACATAGGGAGATCTCCTCTCTACAAAAAATAAAAAACGAAAAATAAATTAGTCGGGTGTGGTGGCACACTCCCGTAATCCCAGCTACTCTGTAGTCCCAGCTACTTGGGAGGCTGAGGCAGGAGGATCACTTGAGCCCAGGAGTTCGAGGTTGCAGTGAGCTGTGATGACACCACTGCACTCTAGCCTGGGGGACAGAATGAGACCCTGTCTCAAAAGAAAAGAAAAGTAAAGTATCTGGATACAGTAAGTGTTCAGTAATATTGATTATCTTTGTCTTCTTGGAGTAGCTTATTAACTTAATAGGTTAATAGATTGTGTCATTTTTAGATGAGGGAAACACATCATTTGGCCTTTGGATAATATGGCTTATAGAATCTAAGTGTCTAACAGTTGTTTAATTCTTCAATTATGGTAACTTTGTAAGTTGTGGAATAAACTCATTTTATAGTAATTAATATTATATAAATTATCTTTTTGGTATCATAATATAGAAGAATTATCTGTAATTTTCCTGATTATCTATTATAATAACTAGTCTATTATACTGACTAGCACATTAATAAAAGTGGCCTAATTTCATTCTCTTCTTGAAAGCATTTTTAAGTACACTGAATAATGTATAAGTGTGCAGAGTTAAAATAAGTCCAAATGATAATCCATATATTGAAAATTACTATGTGGAAAGTCCTACAGTTTATAATTTATTTATTTGCTGCTGCAAATGGCATAAAGCACTACTCATAATTCTGGAAAGTAAATCACATTAATGTGGGAAACCGGATTAAACGAGAGACTATAATTCAGATGTTACTAAAATAAGTTTTCAGATAAATAAGCTAAATCTGGGCAGTAAATTGGACAATCTGACATTTTTTAAGTGTTCTACAAACATTTGAGATGGCTTTTTAAAGTTTTCCTAAAGTCAGCTCTGTCTTTTCTAGGGTAAATAATTGCTTGACTTGAAAGTCTTGGCAAAAGAAATAAGGCTCCTATTCCCAGTCCCCCTCACTTTATGAGTTCTTTCACCCACAGATCTCTAGCAGGTTAAACTGGCTACACATTGGCTTCTTTTCACAAGATAGGACTAATTGCTTTAAATTGCTCTGGTTTATTAAGTGAAATCTAAAGTAGCTTCTGTGCCTACCTGACATTTAGTTAATGAGCACAGTGGTACCTCCAGGAGATTAATGGAACTTTGATAAAAGGGTAGTTTAATTGGTGAAATAGCATATCTGGATTTCATTGGGAAAAGGATGAGATAATCCATATATTTGAATGCAATTTAATGTAATTACATTGTAATTTTGGTTATTGCCAAAAGATGGTTTGTCATTTGAAGTGAGAACTAAAGGTTAACTAATATATATAATTGAAATTGATCAACAAATATTAATGTGTACCTACTACGTTCAAGGCTCTGGAGGATGATGACAAATACAAAGAAACATAAGACATATTAATAGTATCTATTCTTATATTACATACAGTACAGTAAACAAATTAATTGGGAAATGTATATGTATGCATGACACCATCCTGGACACTTCCATGTATTTTGACTTTATATTTTAGTAATCAAGTTTGCACTGATATTTGTGTGTAGGACATTGTATTCACCAGGAAGTATTAAACATGATTTATTCTTTCACTGAAAGTTTGTTTAGGGAAATAGGCATTGAGGTAAAAAGAAATAAATAAAAGGCAACATATGATAAGGTTAAATATTAATCATCCTTTATATTTGTGTAATGCTTCTACAAAATGCTTTCCTAAATGCTTTATATTAAAATTATTCTTCTTAGTTCTGCTTTCCCTTTAAGCTATAAATCTACCCCCCTTTTTTCAGTCACTGTGGTTCAGATTGCCTAAAAGTCAAGTCTACTTTATTCTTTTCTCTCTCTCTTTCTTTCTTTCTTTCTTTCTTTCTTTCTTTCTTTCTTTCTTTCTTTCTTTCTTTCTTTCTTTCTTTCTTTCTCTCTCTCTCTCTCTCTCTCTCTCTCTCTCTCTCTCTCTTTCTTTCTTTCTTTCTTTCTCTCTTTCTTTCTTTTCTTTCTTTCTTTTTTTTTTTTTAGAGACAGAGTGTCCCTCTGTTGCCCAGACTGGAATGCAGTAAGAGGATTATAGCTCACTGCAGCCTCCAACTCCTGCCCTCAAGCAATCCTCCAGCCTCAGCCTCCCAAAGTGCTGGGATTACAGGGGTGAGCCACTGCACCCGGCCTCTACTTTATTCTTACGTCCTCACCACTTCACCTTTCCCTCACCTCTCAATCTACTCTAATGCAATTTTGCTTCTCGATCCAACGCTTTCGAAGCTTTTCTTCCATTAGCCAAATGTAATGACCTCTTTCAGTTCTCTTACTATCAGATCTCGTTGTCATGATTGATACCAGAAACTATGCTCTCTCCCCCTGACTTCTCTAGTACCATTTTCTGCTGCTTCTCTTTCCTGAGAGGCGGAAGAAATGACCTAGTGCAGTGTTCTCTAGAGTGGCAGTTGTGCCCCTGGCAGCACTGGGATAACGAGATGACTTTTCATGGTACATGGATGCACACAGAGGTGGGAGGAGCTACCAAGGGAAACTGACAAGGACAGAGGGAAGGAGGGCAGGAGTTATGGGGTGAGGATTTTAGGAAAATAAGGATGGGGAGGGGAAAAGGTGATGGTTTCTCTGTTTGACACCAGGCCTTCAATTGTGGGTCCCTTTGTATATTCTCAAACATCAGCCCCAGATTTCCTCCTCTCTGGCTGCTCTGGAGAGTCTGCATGCTGAGCAGCCCAAGGTCCAGGGCTTGAGGAGGGCCCAGGCTATACAAAGGCTTGATGCTGGGAGTTTGGGATTAAGTGGTTGGAGAAGATCAGGGATCTGTAGACTTGGGTGCAATTCAGCAGCCACTAAAAGAAAGAATGGAGTCAAGAGTAGCTCTGGAGCTAGACAGGCTGGGGTTTAAATCGAGCTCTCCCACTTACGAAGCTATGAAACTAGAGGAAATTTGCTCATGCCACAAGCAGGGAGTCTTTTCTGCTTCTTCTCCCTCCCCCTGAACCCCCTTACACACATCAGCAGGTCCAGTCGACTCTATCCTCAAATCCACCCTCTCCTCTGCGTCTCCGCCACTGCCCCTCTCATCCCGGCCACTGTCACCTCTTGCTGAGCCAGTAGACAAGCTTCGAACTTTGTGTCTTCTTTCTCTTTTTGCCCCTTATACTCTATTCTTCACACCGCATCTGGAGGGATACTTTCAAAATGAAATCAGATTATGTCACTGTCCTAATTAAAACCCTCCAAATGTTTTCCACTGCAGAGAAACAATTCCAAACTTCTCATCGTAGCCACAGGGCCTTATGTGACTGCAAAGCTTACCATTGCTCAGCAGATTCCAGCCACGTGTTCTTTGTTTCTTGGGCGTGGCAAGCTTGTTTTTGTCTTACAGGCTTTGCAGTAGCTGTTTCTTATGCCTGGAGTGCTCCTTCCCAGTCTCTGGCTGCTGATCACTGCTCCAGATGTCCCAGATGGGACTTCTTTGACGGACCTCTGCTCTTCTTCATAGCTTACTACTTACTGCCTCCTAGCTTATCACTACTGGAAATTATCTAGTTTGTTCTCCTCCCCCCACCCCCCACCATTACTAGGACACAAAGGACCATGTCTGTTTTGTTTTGTTTGTCATCCCAATGCCTAGTGTGGCACCTGGCACATAGGATGCAGTCAACAAATATTTGTTGAATGTTGATTAAATGAAGTCACTACATCTCTTTGAGCATTAGTTTCCATTGAGAGAGAATTAAATGAGACTTTACATATATGTATGTATATATGACATGTATGATCTCATTTAACATCTAATATATAACCTCATTTCTGATATCTATCTATATGTAATATATAAAATCTCATTTTATATGATATTTATATGTATAAAATTATATACATATATATCTCCCATATATATGTTTTTTGCATATGTATATATAACTTGGCAAAGTGCCTGGCCCATAAATGGTATACAATAAATGCTGGCTATTATATTTTCTGTGTATAGTATATGGTAAACTCAGGAACCTAGGAGCAAGTTCTGGAACTGACATTCATTCTGCCCATGATACTTATTGGAAACCTTGTAATTTTTTCAGAAATTTCATCTGAAGAATCTGCTGACAACAGTTTCAAAATTATGAAGAGGCCACTTGATGAAAGGTCTTCGTAAATATTTTCTCAAACCAGATGGCAAGGATTCAGGGCAAGGAAATCTTGGTAAATCACTTTTCTGGGTTTTACCAAATAACCTGACCCATTTGGAATGATTCAAGAATTTACTTCAGAAGCCTACTGGGAAAAGTAATATTTGTTGAACAAATGCCCATATCAATTTGATTAGGAATTAATTCTCAGTATTCAGCCTTTCTTGGGAAGGCCAATAACTAACTATCTTTTGGATATTTAGCTCACCTTTCTCTTGAACTGAGGAATACTGAGCTAAATACCCATTTTTCAATTGACTGGTAAGAAAGAAAAAAACAGTTCTTTTCCTCTTAATTTCTGCTTGTTTTCAGGTATGCACTTTTGTAAACCAAAAGATTGTTATTTTTTTTAACTGGGTAGCATTACTTTGTTTTCATGGTATTTGATTTCAAATTTTCTATTTATTATATAATAGTGATATAGCACTTGTAAATATATAGTATCATTTTAAATGTATTTAAATTAAAAATAATTTTGGCTAAAGTATTAAATAAATGATAACAATGTATAGATATGGCAGAGTCCTGAGAGTGGTTCATGGCCACTGAAGTTTGAGAATCAGAGGTCTGGAGTACTGTTTCCTTCTGTGGTAAAGGACTAATTTTGTTTCATTTTTAAAATTTTCAGTCTGTTGCAGGATGCTACTTTTATAAAATACAATAAAAATTAATTACTAGAGAAATAAAGGAAAAAATCGAAGACACTAAAAGGACATGCTTACATTTTAAATTATTAGATTCAACATTCATAAAGTTTGCTGTGAAAGTTTTAAATGCTTACTCTCAATGTCAGAATGAACCTCCTCATAGGCCAGTAACAAAGTCTGCAGACCAACAGTTGGTCCGTGGACTGGGAGTAATACCGCCCAGAAAAAGGATACAGACTGGAGAAAGGGCAGTATTTAGCGGGTGGAACAGAGGAAGGGTAATTGCAAAGCTTCGTTTTTCAAATCCTTACTTGCAGTTAGTTACTACTTACTGCTATTCATTCCCTCCTCCCCATTCCTACTGCCTGAGGCCAGGGCCACTCTTACAAATTGACTATAAATGTATTATTTTATAAAAGTGTTTTTTCTCATCAAGTTGTTTTTTAAAAAATGAGGCCCATAAATGTTTAATAAGAAATTATCAGAGCTGGGCGCAGTGGCTTACACCTGTAATCCTAGCGCTTTGGGAGACTGAGGTGGGAGGATTTCTGAAGGCCAAGAGTTCACAACCAGCCTGGGCAAGATGGCTAGACCCTGTCTCTACAAAAAATAAAAATAAAAAAATTAGCCGGGCATGGTAGTGTGCACCTGTAATCCCAGCTACTCAGGAGGCTAAGGCAGGAGGATCATTTGAGGCCAGGAGTTCAAGGCTGCATTGAACGGTGATTGTGCTCCTACTCTCCAGCCTGGGCAACAGAGCAAGACTCTGTCTCTTAAAAAAAATACAAAAACATTATCAGATGACTGTTTGTCCTGTACATAGCTCAAAATCTCTTTGAAGGTAGATCTGTAAAAATTTACTTTTGCATTTAGTATCAGGAAAATACTCTCTTTTTAAGAATGTGTTTCCTTTTATTCCTTTAATCAAACAATGACTGTTACATAATACATCCTGTTATATACCTCATGGTTTATTTGCTAGGGAAAAATCAGGGATAGATTTAATACACAATCACAGTAATTATATTGGTATTTCATATGTTTATATTCTTCTTATTTAACATAGGTTTTAATTTTCTAATACATAAGTCCCCCAACTGAGAAAAGGAATAGCCATTGGAAAATCAAGGATATGATTAATTACGCTTTAAATATTTTACTTCTATCCAAGCAGCAAAAGTGAAAGAACTTACATCTTAAGAGAGTTAGTGGACAATGAACCTATAATAACTTACTATTCTTCCTATTTTTCCCTATTTCTGATGTCTTCTAAAAGTTTTGCATAGATAAAGGTTACAGAGCTAGAGATTTAAGTGTGCTTTATTTTAATCGTGTGTATTTCACTGGCATGGAATTTAACTTGTCTTCTGAGAGTGAGACAGTTAACACATGATGGGCTTATGATGCATCTAGCTCTGCACGTATTTTCTGGATATTGTTAGTAGACTGTTGGAAGTGGACCTAGATTTGTTCAGGATATGAAGTAGGCATGATTCATCTAGTTATTTTGAAAGGGTTGTCTGCCCCAATTCCGGGAGAGTTGCTGTTGTTTGCCTATTCACACTAAAGAGGAAGGCAGACTGTGAGGTGATTGTATGACACCGTGATTACTAGCCTTTGATAAGGAGTCACAACCACAGTGTCAACTCCAGGACGTCCAAGCAACAATGGAGGGGAACTGGGTTTGCAAATACCAGGAAGCAAAGTCCTTTCCTAAAGTTAGTTTAAACCTGCCTTTCTCTAAGTACATACTTCTTTTGGTTTTGTTTTGTTTCCCAAATGAATTTAACTTGTCACACATTCTTGTGATAAGCCCAATCTGTCTTTAAGTTTTGTAATGTTTTCTGGCTGCTGAAGAAGAACTACCATTCCAGGCCTGTCTTTAAGGTGGCCAGAGAAGAACCACTGAATGAAAGGTGAATTAGGACTTCAAGAAGATCGAAACTGAGGTAATGTAATCAGTGATGATGTATAGAAGAGTAGGGAAATGTGGTTTTGGTGGCAATGCACAATTTACTGCAATTTAAATTGATATTAGGACTTGTCTATCATGAACCATGAATTAGGGTCAGAAGCATATTGTAACATCAAGATTATGATCCTTTGTTAGTGATTGGGTCTGTGAAGTCTTTAAGGTGCTACTCAGTTGACTTTACACAGAAGAGGAAAAAAATTCCTGAAATATTTACATTCAGAGAAAGCACTGTCTGCTTGCTCATTAAAAAAAAACAAAAAACAAAAAACCCAACCAACCACACAAAAAAAACTAATGCGTTTAAGACATTTATATAAAAGTTACTTTAAGATATTATATGTGAGTCCTTGCTGCACAGAATGTCCACTTTATGAGCAAGTGTTTTAGTGCAGAAGTTGTGACTAAATTAGTGATTTATCTGTGATAGGATGAATGAGATGATGTCTATCAGCTTCCTTTCATGGAAGAAAATCTTCTCCAGCTCTATTAGGGATGTTCTGGAATGGAGCTGCAACAACATACCAAGAAGATTTGGCCAATAGACTAAACATTCTGTTTTATAATTTTTAAAAAGTATAATAAAAAGCAATGGGCTTATTGATGTAGCAATATTGTTCATTTCATAAAAAAACCCAGTGTTACTTTGGCAGAGGAGTTAAGCAAAGTATGAACAGAAAAATGCATGCTAGTTATATTAGTAAGTGAGCAGATTTCACAAATAATAGGAACACATCTTATAGAACTAGAATGTCTCCCATATTTGGGCAATAATTTAAAAAGTGGTACATTTCAACACTTTAGCTCCAGAATATTTATATTGCCTAAGTCAATTTGACCAAAGCTGATGCTTCTACTGTTATAAATTAATTTTAAAGAATTATGTGATTTGAGTGCTCAAAATAGCAACAAAATACTAATAGTCCCTTCTAACCATAATGAGAACTGTTCATAATTCATATTAATATCCTTAAGTTATTCTGTGTTCTAAGACATAGATATGTTCCATTCAAGCTAAATGATTACTGTGGGAGTCACTTTTTAAGATAACTAATTTATACCTTGACATTAGTTTGACTGTGCAGGTATTCTAGTATAAAATATTTAGTCACTGGGAAATTAGAAGTCCCAGAAGAAATTATTTTATTTCTTCATATTCCATATTCTCTGGACAGTTTCCCACTCAGATGAAATATTATAAAAGTGTAAGAGAAAATAAGAACTTTATAAATGATTTCTAGTATTTCCAGGGAATCTTTTAAAATACATTTCAAAACTTTTCATTTTCATGGTGACCACGGAAGCTAGCAACAGAAGAGAGTATATAAGTAATTGGCCTCACAATCAGTAGGAATCAGATTGTAAAATTTTCATATTTACTCTGCAAATGTTTTTCTAGATACTTTTGCTGCTACAGCATCATGGCTTTCCGTAAGAGCTAATATACCAATCCTCCTGAAACTGTTCCAAAAAATTGAGTAGGAGGGAATTCTCCCTAACTCATTTTATGAAGACAATATCACCCTGATACCAAAACCAGACAAAGACACAATAAAAAAAGAAAACTATAGATCAATATCCCTGATGACCATAGATACAAATATTCTCAACAAAACACAAACAAATTGAATCCAATAGCACATCAAAAAGATAATATACCATGATTGGTGGGTTTTATACCAGGGATCAAGAATAGGTCAACATAAGCAAATCAATAAATGTGATACAGAATTAAAGACAAAAGCAGTATGATCATCTCAACAGTTGCATAAAAAGCATTCAATAAAATTCAGCATCCTTTCATCATAAAAATCCTCATATAAACTAGGCACAGAAGAAACATACCTCAAGATAATAAAGGCCATATATGACAAACCCACAGCCTACATCATACTTAATAGGGAAACATTGAAAGCATTCTGCCCAAGAACTGGAACAAAACAAAGATGCCCACTTTTACCACTCTTATTCAACATAGTACTGTAAGTCCTTGTCAGAGCAATAGGCAAGAGAAAGAAATAAAAGGCATCCACATTTGAAAAAAGAAAGTTGAATTATCCCTGTTTGCCAGTGATAGGATCTTATATCTAGAATATCCTAAATGCTCCACCAAAAAACTATTAGATTTGATAAATGAATTCAGCAAAGTTTCAGGATACAAAATCAATGTAAAGAAATCACTAGTGTTTCTATACACCGATAACAATCTAGAGGAGAACCAAATTAAGAAGCTAATCCCATTTACAATAGGTACAAAAAAAAAAATCTATGAATGTATTTAACCAAGGAAGTGAAAGATCACTACAAGAAAAACTACAAAACACTGGTGAAAGAAATTGTAGATGGTACAAATGGAAAAACATTTGTGGATTGGAAGAATTAATATCATTAAAATGACCATACTACTCAAAGCAATTTACAGGTTCAGTGCAATCTTTTTTTTTTTTTTTTTTTTTTGAGACAGAGTCTCACTCTGCTGCCTGGGCTAGAGTGCCGTGGCGTCAGCCTAGCTCACAGCAACCTCAAACTCCTGGGCTCAAGCAATCCTCCTGCCTCAGCCTCCCGAATAGCTGGGACTACAGGCATGTACCACCATGCCTGGCTAATTTTTTCTATATATATATATGTTTTTAGCTGTCCGTATAATTTCTTTTCTATTTTTAGTAGAGACGGGGTCTCGCTCTTGCTCAGGCTGGTCTCGAACTCCTGAGCTCAAACAATCCGCCTGCCTCGGCCTCCCAGAGTGCTAGGATTACAGGCGTGAGCCACTGCGCCCCACCTCAGTGCAATCTTTATCAAAATACCAATGTCATTTTTCACAGAATTAAAAGAAACAATACTGAAGTTTGTATGGAACCAAAAAAGAGCCTGAAGAGCCAAAGCAATCTTGAGCAAAAAAAACACAACAACAACAAAGTTTCAGGCATCACATTACCTGATTTCAGATTATACTGTAAGTCTATGGTAACCCAAACAGCATAGTGCAGGTATAAAAATAGACACATTGATTAATGGAACAGAATAAAGAACCCAGAAATAAAGCCACATATTTACAGCTAACTAATTTTTGACAAAGTCAACAAAAACATACTGTGGGCAAAGGACACCCTTTTCAATAAATGGTACTGGGAAAATGGGACTTACATACACAGAAAAATGAAACAACTCCTATCTCTCACCATACACAAAAATCTACTGAAGATGGATTAAAGACTTGAATGTAAAACCTGCAACTATAAAAATACTAGAAGAAAACCTATGGAAATGTCTTCTAGACATTGGTCTAGGCAAAGATTTCATGACTAAGACCCCAAAAGCACAGGCAACAAAAACAAAAAGAGACAAATGGGACTTTAATTAAACTTCAAAGCTTCTGCACAGCAAAAGGAATAATCAACAGAGTGAACAGACAACCTGTAGAATGGGAGAAAATATTTGCAAACTGTACATCTGATCACAGGACCAATATCAAGAATTTACAAGGAATCCAAACAACTCAGCAACAATAACAACAAACCTCCAAAAAACCCCATTAAAAAGTGGACCAAGGACATGAATAGACATTTTTCAAAAGAAGACAAACAAATGGCCAACAAGCATATGAAAAAGTGTTCTACATCACTAATCATCAGAGAAATGCAAATTAAAACCACAATGATGCATCATCTTACATCAATCAGAATGGCTATCATTAAAAAGACAAAAAATAATAGATGTTTGCAAGGATGTGGAGAAAAGGGAACTCATAGACTGTTGGTGGGAATGTAAATTAGTGCAACCTCTACAGAAAGCAATATGGAGATTTCTCAAAGAACTAAAAATAGAACTACCATACTATCCAGAAATCCCACTACTGGGTATCTACCCAAAAGAAAAGAAATCAATATATGAAAAAGATACCTACATTTGTACATTTACTGCAGCACTATTCACAATAGATATGTAATCAACCTAAGTGTCCATCAACGGAGGATCAGATAAAGAAAATGTGGTATATGTACACAATGGGATACTATTTATTCAGCCATAGAAAAGAATGAAATCATGTATTTTGCAACAACATGGATGGAACTGGAGGCCATTATCTTAGGTGAAACAAGTCAGACACAGACAAATGCCATATATTCTCATTTATAAGTGGCAGCTAAATAATGTGTACACATGGAATCAGAGTGGGGAATGATGGACAATGGAGACTCAGAAGGTTGTCGGGGGGGTGGGAGTGGGGTGGATGATGGGCAGTTGCTTTGTAGGTACAATGTGTGTTGCTTCAGTGATGTATGTACTGAAGGCCCTGACTTTACCACAATGCAATATATCAGTGTAGTAAAATTACACCTCTACCCCATGAATAGATACAAATAAAAAATAAATGGGATAAAATATCTCCATAAATTTGATTGAATCCATATTCCATAATTCCTTGCTATTATAATATGCCAAATTTTTGTGACGTCTTGGGGAAATAAGGTTATCATGGTCATCTCTGCCTCTGAGTTCCTTTCTTTGTTGAGTCATTTTAGATTTGAGACTTTCCATTCTTATGTTTTCCCTTCTCTGCATCATGTTGGGCCAGATAGGGAATGCATTCACTTTTTTTTCTTCTTGAGTTCCATCAAAAACTCACTCCCAGAGGCATTGCCATGTGTAGAAATCTTTACTGAAGATTCTGTGATGGCTGAGAGACTCATTCATGGAAGTGCAAATGTCTTAAAATGGAATATTAAGAAATTTCAAGAGCCTTTGACCTTTTCTAAATCTGGACTTTAGCCTCAAGCAATAGAGCCCTTGCTCTCTACTCTCTACAGTCTCTTCTTCTCAGGCCCAAATACTCTTTATTTCAAAGAAAGAGCTGCCTTTGAGCTGCCTTTTTTCATTGCCTTGGCCTGGGCCCTCACCTTTCCACCGTAATTTAGCCAGAGAATTTCCTAAACAGAGAAAGCTCCTTCCCCCAAACCATTCATCCTCCTGTATTAACAGTAGTTGATGCCAAGATGAAAATCCATGCCCTCTGATTTATTTTTATTTCTTCATTGTTTTGTATAGGACTTCCAGTACTGTGTTGAAAAAAAACTATGAGATCGGTATCTCATCTTTTTTTCTAACAATCAAGAAGGGTCCAATATTTCACCACTGTGTGTGATGTTAGATATAATTCTTCAGTTTTTTCATTTTTAAGAGATATTCTTTATCACATTAAGGAGGGCTAATCCATTCCTAATTTCCTAAATTGTTTTTATCATGAATAGATCTAGAATTTTAGTAATTGTTTTTCTGAAATCATTAAGAAGATCTGATCATTAGTCCTCCTTAACCTGTTATTTTGTTAAAAAACCTTAATAGATTTTTCTAATGCTAAATGATTCATGTATCCTTAGGGAATATCATACTTGTTCATGATTTATTACTTTTTAAGATACTAACTGCCATGTGAGTTGTATTTAACTCACACTAGTTTTGAGCCTGGGACCTCGTGAAGCACATATAACTCAAATGTCTCTTTCCCTTGGGAGCTGCATGAGCTATTTTTCAAGCTGGGTATAACTCATGCACAGAAAACAATAAAAATAACAAATTTTTCATTAAATTAGAAAGGATCATTTTGTTTATGAAGTTTTTATTCCATTTTTGTAATAAAACACCATGGCCCCAAAGAAAAAAATTTTTTTCTAGTGTGTCAGTCAATGTGTTAAAATACAGGGGTAAATTAAGTTTTTCAATACTTCATTAGGGTTCTTGGACCTATATTAATAAATGAGACTAAACTATAGTTTTTCTTTTCGATACTATCCTTTGTCAATTTTGGTATGAAGGCAATAGTAGTTTGGATAAAATGAAGTGGGGAACTTGCTCACTTTTTCTGATTTTGGAATAGTTCTAAAATATAAAGCATGTCTTCTTTTCTAAATTTAGCGAAAACTAATGGTAAAATTGGCTCTGATGCATTTGTCTGGATACATGTATTCCCAAAATACATGTATTCTACTGATTCCATTTCTTTCATAATTATAGATAAATTCAGGTTTTCTCTTTCTTCCTGAGCCAATTTTGACATTTTATGTTTTTAAATGATTTTCAATTTTATGTTTTCAAATTCATTGGTATAAAATTATTCACAATACAGGCATACCTCATTTTTTTTTTTTTTTTTTTTGAGGCAGAGTGTCACTTTGTTGCCCTGGCTAGAGTGAGTGCCGTGGCGTCAGCCTCGTTCACAGCAACCTCAAACTCCTGGGCTTAAGCGACCCTACTGTCTCAGCCTCCCGAGTAGCTGGGACTACAGGCATGCGCCATCATGCCCGGATAATTTTTTCTAGATATATTTTAGTTGGCCAGATAATTTATTTCTATTTTTAGTAGAGACGGGGTCTTGCTCTTGCTCAGGCTGGTCTCGAACTCCTGAGCTCAAACAATCCACCCGCCTCGGCCTCCCAGAGTGCTAGGATTACAGGCGTGAGCCACCGTGCCCGGCCAATTGCGTTTTGTTTTATTGTGCTTCACAGATACTGAGTTTTTTACACACTAAAGGGCTGTGGCAACCCTATGTCAAACAAGGCTGTTGGTGCCATTTTTCCAACAGCATGTGCTCACTTCATGTCTCTGTGTCACATTTTAGTAATTCTCACAATATTTCAAACTTTATTATTATTATTTTGTCTGTTATGATCTGTGATCGGTGATCTTTGATGTTACTATTATCATTGCTTTGGGGTGCCATGAACTGTGCCCAGATAAGACAGTGAACCTAACTGACAAATGTGTGTGTTCTGACTGCTCCAGCCACTGGTTGTTCCCCTATCTCTCTCCCTTTCCTCGAACCCCTCCGTTCCCTGAGATTCAATGTTGAAATTTAGGCCAATTAATAACCCTACAAAGGCCTCCAAGTGTTCAAGTGAAAGGAAGAATTGCATATTTTGCATAGAAATGATTAAGCTTAGTGAGGAAGGTGTGTCAAAAGTTGAGATGGGCCAAAAGCTAGACTTCTTGTGCCTGTTAGCCAAATTGTGAATGCAAATGAAAAGGTTTTGAGGGAAATTAAAAGTGCCACTCCAGTGAACACACAAATGATAAGAAAGTGAAACTGCTTTATTGCTGATGTGGAGAAAGTCTTAGTGATCTAGATAGAAGATCAAACCAGCCACAATATTCCCTTAAGCTAAAGCTTAATCCAGAGCAAGACCCTAACTCTCTTCAATTCTATGGAGGCTGAGAGAGATGAGATGAGGAAGCTAAAGAAGAAAAGTTTGAAGCTAGCAGAGGTTGGTCCATGAAGTTTAAGGAAAGAAGCCATCTCCACAACACAAAAGTACAAGGTGAAGCAGAAAGTGCTGATGTAGAAGCTGCAGAAAATTATCCAGAAGATCTAGCTAAGATAACTGATCAATGTGGCTACACTAAACAACATATTTTCAATGTAGACAAAACAGCATTCTGTTGGAAGAAGGTATTATCTAGGACTTTCATAGCTAGAGAGGCGAAGTCAATGTCTGGCTTCAAAGCTTCAAAGGGCAAGCTGACTCTCTTGATAGAGACTAATGCAGCTGGTGACTTTAGGTTGAAGCCAATGCTTATTACCATTCTAAAAATACTAGGGCACTTAAGAATTATGCTAAACCTACTCTGTCTATACTCTATTAATGAAACAACAAAGCCTGGATGATAACACATCTGTTTACGGCATGGTTTACTAAATATTTTAAGCCCACTGTTGAGGTCTACTGTTAAAAAAAAAAAAAAAAGATTCCTTTCAAAATATCACTGCTCATTGACAATTCACCTGGTCATCCAAGAGCTCTGATGATGTGCAAGGGGATTAATGTTGTTTTCATGCCTGCTAACACAGCATCCATTCTGCAGGCCATGGATCAAGGAGTAATTTTGGCTTTCAAGTCTCATTATTTAAGAAATGTATTTTATAAGGCTACCACTGCCATAAATAGTAATTTCTCTTACGGATCTGAGTAGAGTAAATTGAAAGTCTTCTGGAAAGGATATACCATTCTAGATGCCATTAAGAACATATGTGATTCATGGAAGGAGGTCAAAATATTAACATTAACAGGAGTTTGGAAGAAGTTGATTCTAGCCTTCATGGATGATGTTTTGAGGGGTTTGAGACTCTAGTTGAGGAATCAACTGCAGATGTAGTGGAAAAAGCAAGAGAACTAGATTAGAAGTGGAGCCTGAAGATGTGACTGATTTGCTCCAATCTCATGTTAATTTAAACAGATGAGACTGGGAACAGTGGTTCACACCTATAATCCCAACACTTTGGGAGGCCAAGGAAGGAGAGCCCAGGAGTTTGAGGTTGTAGTGAGCTATGACGGCTCCACTCTACTCCAGCCTGGGCGGCAGAGCAAGATCCCGACTCTTAAAAAAATAAATAAATAAAATATTAAAAATGAAAGAAAGAAAAAAACTTAAATGGGTGAGAAATTGCTTCCTATGGATGAGCAAAGAAAGTGCTTTCCTGAGAAAGAATCTACTTCTGGTGAAGATGCTGTGAACATTATTGGAATGACAACAAGGATTTAAAATATTACATAAACTTAAGCCAGGTGTAGTTGTACATGTCTGTAGTCCTAGCTACTCAGGAGGCCGAGGTGGGAGGATCACTTGAACCCAGGAGCTCAGGTCCAGCCTGGGCAACAAAGCAAGACCCCATCTCTCAAAAAAAAATGCTATCAAACAGCACCACATGCTATAGAGAAGTCTTTCAAGAAAGGAAGAGTCAATCGATATGGAAAACTTCACTGCTGTCTTATTTTAAGAAATTTGTCACAGCCACCCCAACCTTTAGCAACCACCACCCTGATCAGTCAGCAGCCATCAACATCAAGGCAAGACCCTCCACCGGCAAAAACGTTACAACTTGTTGAAGGCTCAGATGATCATTAGCATTTTTATCAATAAAGTATTTTTAATTAAGGTTTGTACATTTTTTTAGATATGCTATTGCACACTTAATAGTGTATCATGACGTTAGTGTCGTTCAGCCCATGCCACGTGGACATGGAGGTACAGATTATAACTAGTGGGAAAAAAAACAGTATTTAAAATCTCAGAATCTTAATGGAACAAAGGCATTTCAGCTCTGAGAAGGAAGAATTTCCAATTTACAAGTTAAAAGAAAAATGTGCGAAGAAAAGATTTAGCAAAAGCAAGCAGGGCACAGCAATACACCTTTTAGAAAAGGGCCACAGCTAATCAGTCCTTCCTTTTAGTTTCTGCAGGTGAAAAGACAGGTTACATTTGATACACCCCTAACTGCACATCTACAAGGATTTCCTTATAAACACGAATATGATTTTTAAAAATTGCAATGAAGACTTTATGTCTTAAATAAAGCCACAAAAATATTGGCTAATTCTGACTTTAGTGTGAGACTTTGTGAGCAAAATGTATTCACTGTCTTTAAGTCCATACATTTCTAGGGTTTTATGCTCAACGTTACGTTTACTACTTTCAGGTTAGTCCAGAAGTTTTCAACTGATGTAATAATGACAATAGATACTTAATACATTCTTGTGTTTATTCAATTAATATATACATTAGATAATGGTTTTCTAAAACACATGTTTTGAAAACTCAAAACTCACCAGTTCTTTGCCATATTTTATGCCTCATATTTTTTGCCATACTTTGTGTGCTAATATTACTTTTTAATCACAAGCATCTTTTTGAAGTCAGTGTATCTAAATTATGACAATATTATTATTATGGAACAGATCAGGTCCCCGGAAGCCCTGTTAATAATCTTTATTATAAATTCCAGAGACACAGGTATTGTTTTACCTTAGAATCTGTGAGTTGTTTATTGGCTGTATTGAAATAAATCTCAAAAAACACCAACACAGGGCCTAGACCCAATATTAAATGTTAATAAATAATATCATTCCCTACAGTGGGGTATATGTCAAGCCTGAGTAATAGAGGCTCACCAGGAGTGGTGCATGATTGGAATATCTCTGCTCTCTTCTGAATTTTCTGAGTTGTAACTAACCCACCATCCATTTCTTTTAGTTATAGCAAGAGTTCAAAGTTCAATTAGCCATTTCACAGAAAAGAAAAAGATTAAATAGTATGGTTTATAGTTTGGAACGATTTTAGGAATCTCACCGCAGAAATGAAAAATAGATGGGAATCCAAGTGAGCTGTATCTGGATTTTGAATTCTAGTTTTTTCTCTCACTGGTTTATGAGCTTGAGCAAGTTGCTTAGCCTCCCCAAGAGGTAGGCGTGATAGATAACACCTACCTTTCTGGGGGTAAAATAAGCATTAAATGAAATCATGAATATTAAGGCAGCATATTATCAGGCACAGAATAAGCTCATAATAAATATTTGCTTTTGCTCATTTCCCCAACATATTTCCTAGTTTTCTTACACATTTAAATTTCATTATAAAATTTGTCCAAAAAAAGGATTTTTATTCTGAATTTGTTTCAACCAAACATATAATAGGGACCTTTCATCTGTCAGCACATGCTACACAAGAGTAAATAATACAGATTCTCAAGTTCATAGACTGTGCCAGAAATTGATTTATGTCTCTATTTAATGTATTAACCTTCATAAATGAACTTGCATTTCAAGTGGGTTTGTATTGATTTACCCATACTGTTTCCCTTTGTCCTTCATGTGACCCAGGTCACTCACACTTCAGAGTGGACAGGACCTAAGTCAAAAGTGAAGTCTCACTGTGGAGAAAGCAAGCCCAGTGCCTTCATGGGGTGCTGGAAGTCAAATCCAGGAGATTAGCATCCTAGCAGGGTATACTAATTGGCCAGCTTAAGGTTTGAATTTTAATGCTACATTTTCACTTATGCCCAAAACCTTAAAGCCAGCAAAACATATTTTTTAAGTTGAGATATTGAAAAAATAATAGCATAGGAAAAAAATAACCCATGACTTGGATAAAAAGCAACTCTTCATGGAAAGGAAAATGAAAAGCATATATGGATGGTAGTTTAACCTTGTACATGATGGGTAAAGATGGCACGCCTGTCACCAAAGACCAATCGATAGAGCCTTCAGAAGTGGAAGTTGATTGGGGTGTTATTGTTTAGTGGGTTTCTGTTTGAGATGATGAAAAAGTTCTGGAAATGAATAGTGGTGATGGTTGCACAACATTGTGAATGTACTTAATGCCATTGAATTGTACACTTAAAAATAGTTAGAATGGTAAATTCTATGTTGTGTCTAATTTACAATAAAAAAATAAAAGCACAATGGAGACACAGCAAAGAAAAGTGGAAGTTGGCTGGCTGAATCTGGGGGTTCTCTAGAAAACCATCTCACTTCCTTATTTCTATGGCTAAAATGCTAAGGCATTGCACTCATCTTTGTTCTTAACTTGTCAACCTGCATGTGGATGTATATTTATGTTTCCTTTGACCTGCTCCACTTAGAGAAGCCAGAAACTTTGTATATAAAGTATTATTATGTAGAGACCATAATAATGTGTTTTCTGACTCAAAGCCATTCTCTAATAATCATATAGCACTTATTTCTCAAAGAGCTTTTACATCTGTTACCCTAGTTGAGCTGCAGAGCCCAGAAGTCACCACCATTGTTTTACAGATTTGAGGAAATGGAAATGCAGAGAGGTTAACGCTTCACTGAAAGTCTTAGTAGAAGCAGGACTAGAACCTGCGACTTCCCGGTTCTGGGTTAACATTCATTAGAATGTTTGGACTTTCATTTTACTGGGCATGACACTGAAATCTTTGTGTAAAGAATGAAAGAGCCATCAATCATAGGAGTGTTTGCTTTCTCTGGAAGTAAGCAGTGATAATAAGCATGACCGTACCACCAAGATAACTGAAATTTTTACTTTCTGCCCAAATGTTTTGGCATTATATAGACATAGCCTGAATATAAAAAGAATTTAATACAAATGTTAGGTCAAAATAATTGTAAGCCAGGCCAATAGCTAGCAACACAAAAGGTGTGTCTGTCTGAAAAGCCAGGATCACTGGGTTAATCAGTCACAAAACACCTTTACCTAAGCTTATTGGCTTATCAGGCATTCAATTTCCCTATTTGTAAAAAGAGACTGGAAATTATTTATGCCCTGGTTTATGTGCTACATTTTACATAAATACAAAAGATACAACTGAATTTTTGAGATAACTGTTTGATAGGAAATAAGGGTAAGAAAACTCAATTAATAAAACAAGAGATGAGATTAGCACACACAAGCTTGTTTACCTTCTCACCTTGAAGAGGTGCTAGAGAAGAGTAGCAAACCTGGCTTTATGTTTCTGAGGAACAAAGCAAAGGGGAAACCTGCTTAATTATAAGATTTATCCATAAGATTAAAGGCAAACTGTTAATCAAACACTTTTTGATCCTAAAACCTGTGAACTGTTTCTCCTATAGATTCTCATAAAGAGGACATGGTATGATATAGTGAAAAATGTCCTTGGCAACATTGCTACAATAGACACAAAAAAAGCTTTCATGTCTCTGGCTCTTTGATATCTTTCAGTAAAGGCCAATGGCATAACACTAAGGCACATTCTATAAGGGGTCACTGAGAATCTGTGTTCTGAAATCCTAATTCACACGTGGGAAAAAATAATGGAAATACAATACAATTTGAGCTCAAACTCTATTTCAAAACATGTCCAAAATACTTAAAACTTTCATTATCAAATCCCAAGTGTATGTAGGCTAAATACTGAGGGGTAGGAGAAATCGTGGGCAATGGAGGAAGAGGTGTTACCTTTCCACTAACATAATGGATGGGCTGTTCCTGGGACCAGGTGTACCCTGAGGCAGATACAGTCTAGGGGAAAAGCTAATAACGGTTTGGATGGCAGTAGAATTTGTTGGATAACTTAGCAGATAAAATATTAAAGTCACTAGATAATGAATTGATATCAAAGTAGAGGGAGATTTTTAATGTCCTTTCTCAGGGCTCTGACCAGGACTCATTAATCCCTTTATGAAATCAAGACTAGTTTGAAGGTACAGAATTTGTGATTGATGGCTCTATCATATTAGATCTAAGTGTCAACAAAGAATTCTCGACAGATTGGAGTGATGAGATGATTCTAGACAGATTGGAGTGATGAGATAATTCTAGTGAGATCAAAATCAACAGGGGTGAAAGGTTGTGTGTTTCTGAAATAGCAGGAGGGGAAACGCTGTCTTGATGTTTTTCCCAGCCTTGCTATGTCATTCTTCCAACTAAGCAAAACTAAGTGCCTGTTGTGCCAGGCACTAGAAATGCAGTGGTAAATCAGGCACAGAGCCTGGTATGGAAGACATGTGCAGGAAGTGCCAAACAGTGTTACAACGGAGACATGATTTCAGTACAGTGGTGGCATGGAGCGTGGGGAGTGTTCAGTTCCTAGAAGGTTGAAGATTAGGGAAGGTTCCAATGGGAAGAACTCAAGTTAGAGAACAGACCTTCACTCAGCGTGGGACTGGGGGAGTGGGAAGGGTAATCCACAAAGAGAACAACAGAGGAGAGGTGTATCCAGGCAGCTGTGAGTGATTTCGTATGGACGGACATGTTTACGTGTGGGGAGGAGAGATGGTAGGCAGTGACGGCAGGGTAGGTACATAAGGTCAGATCATAGAGGAAACTGAGGTTGGACTCTGGCAGTGGAAGGCATCATCAGTACATTCTTAGTTTATTGTTTTAGAGACAGGGTCTTGTTTTGTCACCCAGGCTGGAGGGCAGTGGCATGATCATAGCTCACTGCAACCTTGAACTCCTGGGCTCAAGTGATCCTCCTGCCTCAGCCTCCCAAGTAGTTGGGGAAACAGGCTTGTACTGCCACACCTGGCTAATTTTTTATTTTTCTGTAGAGACAGGGTCTCACTATGTTGCCCAGGCTGGTCTCAAACTCCTGGCCTCAAGTGTCCGCCCACATTGACCTTCCAAAGTGCTGTAATTATAGGTGTGAGCCACCACGCCTGACATTCTTTTTTTAAGGACAAGAATGTGATCAAAATGGTATTTTTATAAAAGTCACTCTGAAATAGTGCATACATAGTATATCTCCACATGGCACTAGGGTGATGATGGAGGAGGAGACCAGTTTGGAGATTGTATTACTCTGCAGTGGGCTACCATAACAAAATGTTACAGACTGGGGAGCTTAAACAATAGAACATTTATTTTCTCACAATTCTGGAGGCTAGAAGTCCAAGATCAAGGTCTGGCAGAGTCAGCTTGTGGTGAGGACTTTCTTGCAGATGGCCACCTTCTCCCTGAGTCCTCAAGTGGCCTTTCCTCTGTACAAGCTCATGGGGGGAGCAAGGGGGCAAAGGGAGAGAGAGGAGGGGGGAGCACAAGCTCTCTGATGCCTCTCGTCTCTTCTTATACAGGTGCTAATCCTATGGGAGGCGGTTGCAGCCTTATGACCCCATTCAACTTTAGTTACTTCCTTAGAGGCCGCATCTCCAAATACAGCCACATTGGGGCTTAGGGTTTCAACATATGAATTTTGGGGGGACACTAGCTTTCAGTCTGTAACTATTACAATTGTTGAGGTATAAGGTAATGAGGGCCTTAACTGAGTGGTTGTTGTGCGATAGGAGGGGAAGGATGTCAGAGATGCTGAGGAAATGAAATGGACAATTCTCTGTGACCGGGTAGGGAATGGGGGCAGGGGACAAGCATAGGGGAACTCCCATGTGTGTTGTCGTTGTGTCTTTTATGGGTTCAATGGTAGTACCTCTAATAAGAATACAGATTGTGGGAGACAGTTTAAATTAAGTGTGAGTTATCTGTGGAACACGTGGCAGGAAAGGTCCAGTGAGTGGTTGGATTTATAGGTGTTTGGTTCAAGAAAGAATAATCTGGGCTGGAGGTACAGGGATGGGGAGTCGCTGGCACTCAAGGCCCGAGCAGGGACAATTGCTGGGATATGCAGGTGCAGAGTAAGAAGAGAGAAAAGGACCAAGGGTTGATTCTTGGGGAGAAACTGAGCATGGAGACACCAACGACCCTTCTTAAACTTCATTTTAAAGAGAGGAGAAAAAAATATTGAAATACTTTGGGTTTAATAATTTATAATTTTCCCTCTCAGGCTCTCACCCTCATTCTTAATCATTTTGTCTGGGCACCTCCCCACTTTCATTGCTGACTCAAAGTGATATTTTTGCTAATAAATGAGAGAATCTTCTGGAAGCTGCTGTAACAAGTAAAGGATTATACTTAGCTGCAAATTTAACCTCTGTAACTCCAGCTGCGGAATGAAGTCATTTATTACAAGAAAAAATTGCTGGCTCTGAAGGAGAAGACGAATGGTCGCCTCTCTGCCCTAGTTTAAATAGTATCATGGCCCTAGCACAGTGCCCTAAAACATGAGGGACTGGCCACCTATGATCCAGGCTGGGAAGGTCGTGCGCCAGATCAAGGGATCCTTCTCCAGCTCTTTTTCTGAGGGCTAAGCTTGCCAGCAAGTAAAAAACAAACTGAACAAATAATGAGAGAAGAAAATACTACAAAACTGAAGGAAATCTCTTCTGAGATTAACATATACCAAAGGGAAAAGTGAATATTGAAACTGAATGTATGGAACCCGCTATCTGAGAGCAGGTGATGACCCCTGCAAAGGTAGAAGACTGCCTGTTCCAAATCATGGTAGAGAAGTGGAATCAGTGCTACTATTGACATACACGGCGATATATTAGAAAGCATGGGATAGAAAGCAGGTGGCTGGGGAAAAAGCCACCTTGTTTAACCCTTATGCTTCTGTGATTTTTTTTTTGTTGTTGTTGTTGTTTCTGTTTTTAGAGACAGGGTCTTGCTCTGTTGCCCAGGCAGTGGTGTGATCATAGCTCTCTGCACCCTCGAACTCCTGGACTCAAGAGATCCCCCCGAGTAGCTGGAACTACAAGTGTGTGTCACTACACCCAGCTAATTCTTTTTATGTTTTGTGGAGGTGGGGTCTCACTATGTTGCCCAGGCTGGTCTCAAACTCCTAGGCTCAAGCCATCCTACCACCTTGGCCTCCCAAAGTGCTGGGATTACAGATGTGAGCAACTGTGCCCAGACCTTATCTTCTTAATTGTGTCTTTTGGTGGTAGCCTTCCTGGGTTGAGTAAGTCAAAACTATAATAAAAATGCCTCTCTGAGAAACTTCTGTGACTAGGATGACCTTGAGCTTTTTGTGCTTTGTTTTGTTTTTAGCCTAGAGGACAGAGTCTAATAGTATCTTTCACCACAAAACAAAATATTCATCAGGTCTAAGGCTGTTATCATCTCAAATAAGTATTTCCACAGGAAATAAAAAGCCATGGCCAAGTTACATGAATTTTGGAGCACAAAAATATTACAAAATTGAAAAACACCAGGTAAGGCCATTTCCATTCAGTTGTACTGCTTTTGGGTTAAAGATTTTTATCTAAGATAGAAGGGATAAATAAATGTTATAAAACAGAAAACCAGGTGTTAAATCCCGAAATTATGCCATTTAACATAGAACAAGATCAGGTTTTTTTCCTCCCCCAGGAAGTTAAAGATACTGCTGCTATATAATCATGTTAGCCCGAAGGACTGCTGTATATATACACGGGCTGATCATCCAAGAATGTGAGTTGCAGTCAGAAGTTGTGATGTCCATTTTACTAAAAAAGGTACTGCCCATTCATCTAACTAATGCAGAAGTTTCAGAGAAAGCTCTATAGTAGATGGAAAACTGATTCCACAGGAAGTGTATATTATAACAGCACAAATGGAGGGAGAGTTATCTGATAGGAACTAGCAGAGCAAAAGCAGAATGTGTAAAAGTGCTGGGGAGAAAAGGAAATAAATGCCTATTGAGGGAAATATCTAAATTTGTACTTAAAATATATGTTGTTTTAGGGTCTTTGAGGTTAATGACATGGAAATGATCCTTGATTCATGGGAATCTGAACTGAATCTTGATTCGGTAAGGGGTTGCATCAAGAAATGCTAACAGAGGCTGATGGATTGTCTTGGAGAGACAGGGGGTGGAATTTGTCAGGCAGGATCTCTCTTGCACTAGTATGGAAAAGTGCTAGATGTGACCCATGTGGGAATTCAGTGACAAGACGGAGTTCATCTATATATTCCTAAACGTAAGGTATTTCCTCCAAAATTATCCTTCAGAAAAGGAATTTACCTTACATAAAAGTCTTTATGGTATAACCTCTTAATGACTTTATTTCAAACAACAAATTAAACTTGGGAAAGCCACATTAGCCTCAATCTTTGTGCCCCAGGCTACTTTTTGATGTTTATAGAGGTCACCTAACTGAACTAGAAATAAAGGAGGCTAAAATGTTTTTTATAGGCTTTTGAAAAAAATTTGTTCCTAGGGATATGATCTCATAATCATCAAGTTTTGCTGTCTTTGTAAACAAATCTCTTAAAGTAAAGCAAGTGTTACCTTTGGTTATCTCAGCTATACACCGGTAAGAGGAATGAATAATATTGCTAATGTTATGTGAACGGGTATTTGTGTGTTGGGATAAACTTTCCAATGTTAGTATCGTGTGCTCAAAAAGAGCAGGGTTTTACACAATTTAAATGGAAATAAATATGATGGGCTCTGATAAAGGAAGATAAATGAATCATAAATGGCAAAGATGTGTGTGAAGAGAAAATAAAATTGTGAAATAAACTGGGAGTGGCCAAAAAAAGAGAAATATTTCTAAATTATTATATAGTATTTATAAACTTATTAGTGTGATTAAAATATGTAACCATAGTGAATATGTAGACATATGATCTACAAGTATGCATATTTGAGTTGGCCAAAATACTTTTTAAACAATCTTATTGGGAAAATGAGGAATCACCTTATATTACTCAGTCATGTGCAGTGCATAGAACAGAGAGAGTTCCTCAAACTCCACTGTACCCTGAATGAGATACTCTTCAGTTTAATACATTTGATTTCTTGGCTTTTTGAACCTTCTCATGGTCTACTGTTGCCTGTATATTTTGATATAAAGAATAGAGTGCCACTGAACAGGAATTCGAGTTTCTGGTATAGCTTTTATAGAACAACGGTGTCTTGAGAGTTTGGGTAGCTTTGGTTTTCAATGCTTATCATCCTTAAGGAAGATTATTTACTGAAGTTCCAGATTTTTATAGCCGAGAAGAAAAGCTGTGAATCAAAATGAAATTTACCATCTACTATTTTACTATTGAACTTTCTTTTCACGTGCTAGAAATAATACGACTCAGTGAATGACAGCGGTTTTTATTTGCCAGGCTTGCATGCTGAACGCTTTACATTTTGGATGACATTTTATCTTTACAATCCAATGATGCAGGTAGCGTTATGTCATTTCACACACGCTAACAGAGGTTCGAAAAGGTGAAGTAATCTGATCACAGACACGCAGCTACTTAGTGGCAGAGCCAGGTGCTACAAACCAAGCTGATGGTGCTACACACCAAGCTGACCAGTCCAAAATTCACGTTCTTAATAAAAAATTCTACTACCTCCTGAAAGGACAGAGATATGCAATGGGACCACTGAGGAGGGACACTTAGTCCAGCCTAGGGGTTCTGGAAAGGCTTCCCCAGGAGATAATGGCTTAAAGGATCTGAAAGGTGAGTGAGAATTAGAAATAGGAAAAAGGTTGGATAAATGCCTTCAGGGAGAATAATGTGAGTAAAAGCACATAGACCTGCCATAGCATTGCTAGAGGCAGTGTAGCATTAGCAGAGTGTAGTGTGAATCAGAGATTGATGGAAAATAAAGACAGAGAAGAAGAGAGGGAGGGCCTTATGTGGGGGGCTTCTTATGCTTGGGTTTTACCCTAGGAAATGGAAAGACTTAGAAACAATACATTTATTGATTTTTGTTGCTGTTGTGATTGCTTTAGGGGTCGTCTTCATAAATTCTTTGCCTAGGCCAACATCTGTAAGAGTTTTCCCAACATTTTCTTCTAGAATTCTTAAAGTTTCACACCTTAGGTTTAAGTCTGTTTTACCCCCATAATATTTCTGAAATAAAAAAAATAAAATAAAATGCCTGCCTGTGTAATATAAAAAAATACAGTGATAACAAGAGGAAAAGTAAAACCAATAATCTGTGGGGCTTAGAAATAAAACAGAATTTCAATCTTCTGGATATCTTTTGGGAAAGGAAAAAGATGGATTATTCTTTCTTCTGAAAAACATTTTTGCAGTAGAGTGATTGTTGCTTGGAGTTAAGAAAATGAAGAACATTTCAGAATGGGCAACTCTCCTTTGTAATGTTTCTGACTGCAGGGAAATTGTTAGACAGGCCATGGAGTATTGAAATCAAATGGTAGCTATTTTTAAATGTAGCCCCTAGATTAAGCACTTTAATTTAGTATCTTATTTAATCCTTACAACAACCCCATGAAGTAGGTAATGACTTCTCAGTTTTACTAGGTAAATAAAACCAAAGACTTGTCTAAAGAAATCTAGTTTGAAATATGGTGAGATAAAGCCTCACTGAGCTCACAGTAGTGATCAAAAAGGCCCTGAAAGTTGGTAAACCAACAACAAAGATTGAGGAGAGTTGACTATCTCTGTGGACAGGTGCAAAAATGAAGTGTATGAGACTCTGCAAAATCCTACTCCTTTCTTAGTAATTGGTTGGTAGTCTTTTTTTTTTAACAAGATAAACTAATATTTTATAAAGAAAACAATTTACCCAGCACAGTACCATTAAACTTGAAGTCCAGCTAGCATATACCATGGGAAATTCATATGAGCTTCTGTATAAACTTTCCTAGATCTAAAACCCATAAGGAAACCAGAGGTATAACTTGGCAAAGATCAATGACTGAGAGTATCTGAACAAGTAAGAATCATCCAGGTTATGCTGTGATTACGAACGTCCCTAAAATTTCAGTTGCTTATGAGAAGAAAGGTTTATTTTTTGTTCACACTAAATAACCACTGAAGGTTGGCTTGGGGATGGGGGCTCACTCTGGCACCCAGGCTAAGTCAGGGTCTCCATCCAGCACTGTAGCAGATGGGAAACTAGCATGTAAAAATCACAAACTAGCTCTTAAAGCTCCCACCTGGAAGAGACACACATGATTTCTGCTCACATTTCACTGACCAGTACAAATCACATGGCCACAGCTGACTCAAGTGGGGTAAGAATTGAATCCCTACAGTGTACCCAGAAAGAGAGCAAGGGAAATCTGGGGAATAGCACTAATGCCTACCACAGTGAGAACTTCAGAAAAATAGAGGTGAAAGCAACCTAAGAAAGAGAAAATTCTGGAACTAAGGATGGCAGTAGGGACCTATAATTATGTGGACAATTGATGACTTATTCATAATGGTGGCTAAGAGGAGAATAAGATTTAATATATCATTTCATTAAAAAAAGTTGTGGTAGTTGGCCAATTTATGCTGTGAGAAGTTTGCAGAAAGACACCATAGGATCTCTCACTGGTCATACAGCATGGGACGTATTTATCACCCTCCTTCGCTCCCATCGGAGGTTCAATCAAAAGTCCTCTACATTACTTATAATTAATTTTTCAAAAAAGGCTATTCTAACAGTATTTCCTGTTGAATTGCTGGTTGATGGCATTAAACTTACAGAACTCCTTTATGTTTATATTGTGACTCTATGTACAAAACTTTCACGCATGACATACGATTCTACTTATCACTACTTCTATGTTTTTCATTCAGTATGATATCTAATTTTAAACTATTACACAGAGAATGAACTAGATAACTCAAAACATTTCTCATTACTGAAATAATCTCTTTTCTAGCGAAAATCTGATCTTATAACTTCATTCTCCAAATAGAATGGAGAAAAGCTATATATAAGAGATTTCTTAGGTTCTGTTACCCCAGAAGCTGATCCTGAGAGTAGATTTGAAGGCAAATACTATAGTCTATTTGGGATGTGATCCCAGAAAACACTGGCAGGGAAGAGAGGGAGGGAGGGAGGAAGGAAGGAAGAAAGGAAGGAAAAGAGGCAGGCAATAGTGTTCCCTAAAGAGCAGGTTACTGCTGTGGGTAATTGAAGCTCAAACTTGGGGACCTCTAGGAGACTAGAATACAACTGAAATCTGACCACCTCAGGGTGGGGAAGCTGAACTTTTTTTTATACGAAACTCCTGTCCTTAATTGGTTGAGAGCTGCTCTGAGGGGCATTGACTGCCCAGCATTTCTGGCCTGCCCCTCTGTACTGGCAAAGTGGGGTCTGGCAGCCAGAAGAAGCCCTTGAAGAGAAGCAGAGAGGAGAGAGACTTGCAGTAAGACGCTATGGGCCTTACATATGGGTGGAGCCCCAGCATTGTTGTACAGAGGGGATACCTGGGTTTCTAAGCTCATCTGTTCTGCTATATCCATCTTTCAGCCTAGATGATGTTAATTAACTTAAAAAAATATATATCTTAAAACTGTGGTGGCATCTGAGAAAAGATGGCATATTTTTAAAAGGCAGCAGAGAATGGGTCATGCATTGGTCCAGGCGTGGGCTTTATTATAGAGACAGGGAGCTCTGGCCAGCTAAGGCCCACCATTCCAGGAAGAAATCACTTCGTTCACAAGCAGGTGGGGAAAGGCAGATACTTCAAACAGGGCTGGCAGGAGTATTTCATGAAGACAGGCAGCAGAGAGAAAGCCTTCTTAAGGCCATATTGACTTTCTGAACTAGCAAGCGATCCTTACTCTTCATTCCTTGAAAAAAGAGAGAAACAAACAGTAATCATTTTCAAAGGATCGGTAATGTTTTAATAGATTCGATTATCACCCGGTAACACTAAGTGGAGTATTGGGTGTTATTTAGAAGTCAGATACTCTTAGTCGATTTGCCCTATAAACTCCGAGTATTTTCGAGAGGCAGCAGAATAGAATTGTCTCGAAGTACTGACTTTTCATTATTTTCCACGCAGATCCCCGAGGATAGCAGAAGGGAAGGTTTTTGTCTGGGGGAGGGTAGACTTCTAAAAAGAGAATTCTGGAAGTCAACATAATTAAACAAAGAGGAAAGTGTGCCAGACAGGAGTGGGTGGGGGCTGTTTTCTCTCTGTGGTTGGCTGCGGTGCGTTCAAGATTCCTAGCCTAAGATGAGGCTTCTGAGCTTCCAGCAGGCGAGTGGCTGCCCGGGAGACCCGGGGCTCCGCGAGGAGGCCGCGCAGGTGTCCCGGCTCCCCGCAGGTGAGGAGGTGGATGCTCCGGGAGGCCCGCCGGGGCGGCCGCCTGGTCCTGACGCCGTGGCCCTGCGGCTGCGCGCCGGGATCCGAGGGACGCGCAGGAACGCGGCCCGACGGGCGCGGCTCACACTCGTGCTCCTCCTGCGCCCTCGGCCTCACGCAGTGGCCGCAGCCGCCGCCCTCCGCCTTCCCGGCGGCCGCTTTTTCTTTTTATCTCTTGGCCACCTCTTTCCTCCGACCCCACAGCCCAGCCCTGCACGCGTCCAAACTAAAGACACTGGTTCTCTTAAGGGAGCCGGGGAAAGCGCCAGGTCCTCTCGCCCTTGCACGGTGGGGTCGCCCCGCTCGCGGGCTGGGACCCGCGGCGCGGGAGGGGGTGCTCCTCCTCCGGGAGAGGACGGGGAAGAGGGCATCTATGGTGTTGGGATGCCATTGTCCGCGTTTCTTCTCCTGGCCCCCGCGCCGCGCGCGCCAACTCTGGGGGAAGTTGGTTGTAAAGTTTCCGAGAGCGTCGTGGGCTCGTGCGAGCGCGGCGCGGGGCGGGGTGCGGGCGCGGGGAGGCGAGGGCAGAAGCGCCGCTCGCGGCGTCTTTGTTCTGCTCCGGGGGAGAGACCTTGGCTGGGAGTCGTAGGGCGAGTTCAGGGACCTGCAGCCACGACATTCCGGACCCAGCAGGGGCCCTTTGCCCCCCTCCCCCCGCCTTCCACCCCCAGCCCAAGCCAGGATGCAGCTCCCAAGTTCCCAAGCTTCCTTCCACCCCATCCCTCTACCCCCAAACTTCACCAACCCGCCAAGATCCCAAATCTGGGATGTGAGAAGGAACGAGGGTGGAGGCAAAGGTGCGCGTCGGGCAGGATACCAACTGGAGGGTGGGCGTTCACTTTGGAATGTTTTTTTCCTTTGCCCAAGGAACTGTTTCCCCACGCGGGCCCCCATTCTCTCCCATGTCCCCTACCTCCCTGCTTTCCTTTTTCTTCAATTCTAGTGAGTTCTAGAGGGGAAATTAGCGCTGTTCTGAGTCACCTAGCGAGCCAACGCTGTGGCCCGAAGCTGGGACCAGGGTCGAGGGGTGGAGGATGATGAGGAGGGGGTCCCCCGTTCTGGAAGTAAGGGACGACTGGTTAAGGACCTGAGGAAGGGTCAGGAGCTGTTCCAGGTCCCAGGCACCTGATTTGCCCAGGGCAAGGCAGTGGGGGAGGGGACAAAGAGGGGATGCTCGGCTGGGACGTGCCGCGCAAGGGGGTAGAGGATGAGGAGGCCGCCGGGGACCCCGAGTCAGATCTCTGGGACGACACAAGGCTGGGGTGTAGAGAAGGGAACGGGCGAGGAGCGCTCGGCTCCAGGGTCAGAGGCAGCGCGGGCATCCTAAGAGCTTTGCCTTCGTAGTTTGAGATCAGGGGGAGTTCGGGGTCTGAGAAGGTGGGCGCGACGCTGGAGCTGGGAGTCCGCACTCGGAGCCCCGGGACGGAGTTGCGCAGCGCCTGCTGCAACAGGTAGCCCCGAGGGGTGGGTGGAGGCCCTGGCGGAGCCCCGAGCTGCCCTTTGTCCTGCTGATTAGAGGGCTCCTCTAAGGGACTGCGTGGGTGGAGGTGGGTGAGTGAGGGCGGGGGAGGGGAGTTTTCTGACACTTGGAGCCGCTTTGGGTTGTTCGGGTGTGTCGGGTGCGGGAGGGTGAATCCGAGTGGAGGGACGAGGATGGAGAGCCTAGAGTGCGCCCCAACCTCTGATTGTGTAAGCGCCTTTATCTCGGGTTGACCCCTTACCCTTCGCATTTTGTCTCTTGGGATGATGAAAAACTGACAGAAACTCGATGCCAAAGTGGAGTGTTCACACTGATTGGCAGGGAAAGTACAAACAAAGAGGTGCATCTCCCGGAAACAATGATTTTGGAGATTTCCCCCCCGGCGGACTGGAGCGCGTTGGGGAGGGGGGCGGTAGAAGGGGAGGGGGGCGGTAGAAGGGCGGGAGGGGCGCGTGGGGAGGAGGCCAGGACGGCCATCTCCCGGGGAAAGTTTCGAGCGAGGTAGTGGGAGGGAGGAGGGGGTCGGGGCAGAGCGGAGATGAACTGGGGACTGAGCGGCCCGGGCTCGCCACGGAGGTTCCCGAGCCGGGCGGGAGATGCGGGGAGAGGGAGGGGGCGGGGAGGGAGGGGAGGGAGAGAGGAAGAAGGGGTGAGAGGGAGAAACCTGCCGCTGCTCGCCGCCTCTTTGTCTGCTCCGGGACTTGGAACAAAAGGGGGAACTCTGATGAACTCTCTTCCCTCCCTTCTGCTCCGGACGCTCGGGTATCTTCCTCGCGCAACTTTGCTGCCGCGACTTTCTCTGCTGTCAGGCCACGAAAAAGTGTCCGAGCGCCTCGCGGACTGCAACGAGGGAAATGTCTCTGAAAAGTGCGACGAAGTGGGGAAGAAGGTGAGTGGGGATTGTTGTCCGGTTTCCCTCTCTGCCCCGTAACTCTCCCTGCTCCCCGCCCTTCGGAGGGCAGAGGAGTAGCCCAGTGGCGAAGTTTGGCTGGTAAATTGCCTCTCCTTTCCCTGGTTTCCTTCTCTTTTGTTCTTTAAAGAACTTGCGCACATTGTTTCATTCTTTTATTTTTAATAGACAGAAGCCAAGCAGGCATTTCTCTCATGTGCCTCTTTACATCAGGGGCTGGGGGGATGGGGAGGAGGGTATCAAAGTTGGGGGGGGGAGGTTGCCTCACTTTCTCCCAGCAGGGCGCAGATGGGATGAAAATATGCTGGAATTGATGGGACAAATCTGGTCTCACCCCCATCCCAGCCCTGACTTTGGTCCTGTAAAAGAAAGAGATATAGAGGTGGGGATCCTTTCGTCGCTGTTTTATAACTTAACTGTCTGCAGAGCGCTCTGTAGATCCAACACACAATACAAAAAGCTGCAACAATAGAATGCAGAAGAGGTTTGGGTTGTAGGGGATTGGACCCTTGTGTCTGTGGTCAGGGGGGTTATAGCAAACAGATAAGAAGTGTTTAGAAAGTTTTCCTTGGGGCTGAGGTGGGGTGCAGGAAGCCACAGGTTCCAGACTGTCAGAGATGCAAGGATGGAGGGAATGGGGCCTGGACCACTAGTCAGAGCCATCCCGTCCGCCCCTTTCAGTTTCCAAACCAACCGGGAATAACCTATACTGTCCTTGGGATCCGTCCTCGCCTCCCTCACTTCGCATCGCCCCCTCCTATTTCAGTGTGTCTGAATAGAAAGGGGAACGTGAGCCCCAGAAGCTCTGCTGACCTAGCCGTCCGCCCCGCCTTTTGTGTTTTAACCTTTTGTTTCTGTCTGCCACACCCGCCCCAAAGAGGGATGGCTGTTACTGCCTGTGCAGTTCTCTCCGTGTTTATAGGCTAAAGGAGACTCCCCAACTTTGTTTCCTAAGAAGCTTAACTTTGGAATGTTTCTAGATTGGTTCATGCTCACATGAAGGGAACACTCAACAACTAGTACACCTCTCTCCACTTTATCTAAAATTCTTCCCCGCGCTTTTCCACTGTACTACAAAGTTGTTCGTCCCGTCCTGTCACTTGGTTAATAGAAACGACATTTTGGAGACTGAAGTTGGGGGTATGTTGAAAGTGAGCAAATGTACGGTCTACCTTTTATGATGTTTTTAAATATTAGGAGTGTGTGGAATAGGATTCTTGAATTCTACATGCAAATTTAGGTCATTATCTTCTGGTAAGTTTTGTGGGATGATTCCAAATACCAAGGTAATTTATCACCTCTCCACTTTCTCTTGTATTCCCAAGTGCTAGAGGCTTTCCTCACCCCCTTGTACCTATTCACTATTCCCAGGACAAATGAAACAGCAAAGTGAATGCACTGCTCGTAACTCCAGGAAACACCCAAACACAGTCTTAACTTCTTAAACTTTTGCTTTTGTATAGTGGTATCTATTTTTTAAAACTTGCAGCTAGAAATGATTCAAGTGCTAGGACTATGGAGTTTTGAATTTTCATGTCAAAGACTGAACTGTATTAATGTGACAGTTACTTTCTTTTAGAAAGTGAGTGTGTACAGTGACTTGGAAGCTAACTTAATTAGTTTCAATTGTATAAGTGTAATTATTATTATCAGCATCTAGAAAGTACCATGCAGTTGCTGGAGTACTTCCTAGCACTGACCTCCCTCTTTCTGCATTGTTCTTACTAGATCTTTTATCGGCCAACAATATGGAAGTCCCAGTACAACATCAAATCATTGCTGGATGGAAAGCCATCAAACTTCTTCATTTGGAGTTACTTAAAAGTTAAATTGTTGGATTTTTGATGATGCCTCCCTTATGTTCATTACTACAATTTGATCACCGAGAATTCTCCACCTTAAAGAAGGTACGTTTCTTTTTAGATACTATATTCTATAAGGACTTTATTTGGGGGCTGTTGCTTATGCCATTAGAGATTTGTCTAGTTATTTTGAGCAATTGCCTGATCAAAGTAATTTATGACTTCGGATTTCCTTGGTTTGAACTGTTTTTTGTAGATCCCTTCTCATTTGAAATGATGATTTGGGTACTTCTGATGGAATTCTATTAATTTCACAATGGTTCTTCAACATCAGCACACATAATGAATGCGGATTATGTGGCCACTAAGGAAATTTTGGAACAATGATAGGTCCAGTAGGCAAATGTCCTATTTTATTTATGATTGATTTTCTTCTTAAGTATCACAGTATATGTTTCTATGTTAGCAGGACTTACGTGGTTTGCATTCTTCTTCTTCTTCTTCATTTTGCTAGACAAAGTCCAAAAGTGGCCCAAAAGAAATGAATTCCTAATGACTGGGAACTTTTCGATATAAAATACAATGAATTCTATCCAAATGAAAACCTTGGCTATGTAATAACAGAGCCTATAAATTTGTTTAGTCTTTATGATATACATAAAGTTTTTACAGTGGTCTTAAGAGTCTTATACTCCTTTTAAGTCTTACAATTCATTTGTGTTCATCTCTGTGAGAAAGTAGTTAAAAATTCACTTAACTACTGTTGGTAATACAGAAAGTTAATTTTGTTACGGTATTTACTGTCCTTGTTTAGCAGTTGTTTGCTATGGAAAGTAAGAGCTTGCTGTGGTCTGGTCAAAAAAGTTAATTGGGAATTGGAGATATTTTTATCCTGCTATAAGTAAAAAAAGTAGTATTACTATTATCTTTTTTCTAGTTGTGTAAGCATAAACAAGCTATTTAACTTTCCTGGGCTTCAGTTTTTTACCTATAAAATGAAGATTAAGTTAAACAAACTTTGAAAAATCTTTTGGCTTTGAGATTCTATGATTTGTTCATTGCTCCTGTAAATAAATAAGATAATCCTCTCTTGTGACGTTCATTTTTAAATTGTTGAACACTGAATGATAGCATTACCAACATGGAAAACTTAATATTGCTTAGCTCAGGTAATACTAGTTCAGGAAATATGCTTTAAATTTTCTGTAAAGTATACTTTTAGCAAAGTGTACTGTATGGAAATTTCAGATTTTTAAAAATGTTCTCAATAAAAGAGTATTGAATTTTCTGGGGAGGTGAAGAGTGCAATATTATTTCCTAATAAGTGTTTTACCTACAAGTGTCTAAAGTGAATATGTTTGAACTTGTTCTAATGGCCACCCAGAGATTTAGAAACAGACTTTGAAGTGAAACAGACCTGAGTTTGAATCCCAGCCCAGGCAATTACTAACTACCGTGGCTTGGCCAGGTTACTTTATTTCCTTGGGTCCCAGTTTCCTCATTTGTAATGTGGGTATCCTGATACTTATAGGATTGTTGTAGGGAATATTTTTTAAAAAGCTTATATGTAAGAAAAAAACAGAGGTATAAGCATTCGTAAATATATAACAAAAGGTATTATTATTAGCTTTCACAATGACTTAGTGATGTTTTAATACTTCAGACTTTCTTTGTTGACTGCCTTATAAGTTTCAAGCCATAATAACCAAAAATATTCATTGAAATATTCTAAGTCAATTTGTACAGAAGTTTGTACCTCTTTAAATATGTTTTGCTCTAAAAATGTATTCTATTCAATTCTTTTTTCCAGTTAAATGCATTCAATAAGCAATTATTAAGTCTTACTGTGCATAAGCATATTGCATATGTCATGGCTTCACCTGAGAATATGTGGCTCTTTCACTTTCTTACAGAGATAGCTGTAGGTTGAGATAATAGTGACTTTCTATAATTGACTTAATCAGATTCTCAATTTTCAATGCTATCAATGATGAATGGACTTAGATATGTTTTTAAGCATTTTGTTTGTTCACTTTACAACTAAAATATAAGGATGACTAAGTGGTTTCTTGATGAGGAAATCAAGAACTATAGCACATTTTCTGATATTGATGTTATAGAATGGTCTTTATTTAAATAAAAAACTTATAGTTAATATAAATAGCACTTAGAAGAATAGCATTTCATTTTGTTCTTTTTTTTTTTTGCTTTTTAAAAAATTTAAATAGATTTAGGGGTTACAAGTGGTTTTTTGTTACATGGCTGAATTGCATAGTGAAGTCTAGGCTTTTAATATCCATGTCACCTGAATAGTGTACATTGTACCCCACAGGTAGTTTTTCATCCCCACCCGCTTCCCCTTTCTGAAGCATTTCATTTTGAAATGAAGTTTCAAGTTCTGGATTTCATTTTCTAGATCTGTAATATAGTAAGAGGCATTGCCTTCTCCAAGTGATTATTTAGTTGGAGGAAGATTATATTCATTTTACATTTAGGAAGTTTCTGATAGGAATGTTAAGGTGTTACTGCTTCTTATACGTGATTAGATAGTTGTGTTGAAATAATAATGTTTAGAAGAAAAATGTGGAATTAATCAATATTAGAATAAGGAAAGATCTTTTTAAAAGGATGGATCCAAACGTTTCTGTTAGTTGAAAACATTTGTTTTAATGAGCAGATTATATATCATTAATATAGCAACTACTAATATAACAGTTAAAAATGATAAATTCATTAAAAATATTTTTATGTTGTTAATTTTTGAAATTATAACCAAATATACTTAATAACTTCTCTATAGATACTAACTTTTATGGCTTTTCTTATTTAAAACTGCTCGACACGTATTACTTTGAATTACTGAAACTAGAACAATTTACCATGACATTCACAATAAATTTACATAGGTAGAAAATCTAAATATTCAACTATGCCTACTAAAAATGATGAATATAATACATGCTAACCATCCGGTAAGTAAATAAAAAGCACTTGTTTAACTTTGGAGGTGATTACCTGAATATTTTGTTATATTCTGTGTACCATTTCTACTTATATATTTGCTCTGAGTTTCTTTAAGTGGTTGGTTGTGTTCCCAAATTTACTTTGCTTTCTCCTTTATGGCCTCAGATTTGCTGGTTTTTAAGTGCCAGCCATCTCTAGGAACTTTGATGGTATTTCTGCCTATTGTTGTTAAAGATACAGGTATTTAGAAGTATATTTTTCAGGAATCTAGGAAGCCTACTTGGTTCATTCATTCTTTCCTCATTCATTCTTTCTATCTAGTGCTTTCTATGTGCTGGGCATTGTTGTAAGCATTGAGGACACAGATGTGACCACAATAAATAAAAATCCCTGCACTCTTGGAGAATTTTACTAGTGACGTTAAATATATAATAAAACGTGGCAACTACTAAAAGCAGGAATGGGGAATAGGGAGTAGGAGGGGAGGGGGGCTGCTGTTTTCAGTGGGATGGCCAGGGATGACCTCATGGACAAGGTGACATTTGAGGATTCATGTGAAGGAAGTGAAGGAATGAGCTCTGTGATACTGGGGAGAAGAGCATTCAGGCAAAGGGACTGACAGTGCCTGACATATCAAAGGAAAGGAAGGAGGGTGCAGTGGCTGCGATGGAGTGAGCAAAGGAGACAGTGATAGTAGATAAGGGCAGATCCTAAGGATCCTTGAAAGCCATTGTAAGGACTTAGGATTTTATATTCAGGGAGATGGGATGCCATTGAGGGTTTTAAAGAATGAATGCCTCCTTGCAACAGGATGATCCTGGTTGGTGAGTTGGGACAAGGCCAAAGGTGGGCCAGGGCAGAAATGGGGACAATTTAGAAGCTATTTTAGTAATCCCAATGAGAAGTGATGGTGGCTCAGACGAGGGTAAAGGTACCATGGAGGTAGTGAGGAGCTGAATTCTGAATGTATTTGGCCTTTAAGGTTGGAGGGTTTTCTGGTGGATTGGATGGGAAGTATGAGAGAATGAGAGGAGTCAAGTATGATTCTGAGATTTGTATCCCAAGCTCCTGGAAGGACTGAATAGCCATTAACCGAGATGAGAATTGGGCTTGGGATAGGGGAGACCAGGGGACACATTAAGATTAAGATGCTTTTTAAACATCTAGACAGTTGGAAACACAAGTCTGATTTTCAGGGAAGAAATCTAGAAATACAAATTTGTGAGTTGTAAGAAATTAAATGCTATTTAAAACCATGAAACTGGCTGAAATCACCAAGGGAGTAAGTATAGAAAGACAAGAGGTCTAGGTACTGAGCTTTAAGGCCCCCCAGATTTGGAAGTGGGGAGGATGAGGAGGGACAAGTCATGAATAATGAGAAGGAAATGCCATGGGGATGGGGGTCCAGTGAAGAAAGTGTTTCTGGGAGGAAGGCAAGACGATCTGTGTGAAGTGCTGCTGATGGATTATGTAAGACGAGAAGTAAGAATAGACCTTTGGGTTTAAGCACTTTAGAGGTCAGTGCTTTCTGGGAGTCTTTGCTAGAGCAATTTTGGTGGAATAGTGAGAGATCACGTCTTTTTCCTAAATTGTGTGGTCCATTATATACCTTAAAAAAAGTCACCTATTCTAACTAAAATTTGTCAGTACTTTATAGTAGATAAAAATGTTTTCACATATATTATCTTAGTTAAGTCTCACAGTAGCCTAAGAGAGATGGGGTGATAATATCTATGTCTATCTTACAGAAGAAGAAACTGAAATTCAGAAGTAAAGTGATTTGTCCAAAGTCACCCAAATATAAGGTAGAGCTGTCTTTTAACTTCAAAGCCTTTGTCATTCATTATAGGGGAGATAGTAATAAAACCAATTCCAACATTGTGTGATAGAGGTGGTAACAGTGGCTTATATACAAAGCATAGAACTTTTAAAGCAGGGGAGGGAGTGATTGTCTGTTGGGTCAGGGAAGACTTCTTCCAGTTGGGACTTAAAAGATGCATAGCATTTTAAGATGTAGTCAAAGAAAGGAAGAATATTTTAAGCTTGGAAAAGTGATGTGCAAAAACATGGAGGCATGAAACAACATGGGGTGATAACTGGAATGTATTTGAGATGCGTAAGCCATTTGATTTATGCTGAATATGAAGGGGAATAGGTGGAAGATAGGTTGAGTGACACGTACTAGTTCAAGCTTAGATTGAAATATGGTTTTAGCAGAACAACTACTGGGTGCCATTTTAAATATACCTCAGATACCGTAAGAGAGTTATGCTCAACCTAATTAAAAATGCCTGAACATATGTACATTACCACAAATGCATATTTTCAAAACTCCATTTTTCCTCCAAAATTAAATGTATATCTGAATTGTATACCATTGAAGAGGCTCTGGTAATTATATTTCTAGTCTGTAGCAATCAGGATGCATTTGGTCTCACATAAGAAAATACTCAAAAGCTTACAGAGTAAGGATTTTTATCTCATTTTATTTTTTGATTTCACATTAAAGAAATTCAGAGTAGGGTTATTCTAGGACTGGCCAATTTAGCAGATCAATAATGTCATGGTTTCTGGGTCAGTTGGCAACTTAAGATAGGAAGGGCGAATCCTTGTCTTTAATAAATATCCTTAAGTATACAATTCAATGATTTTGGGGGG
This sequence comes from Lemur catta, assembly GCF_020740605.2. Lineage (NCBI taxonomy): Eukaryota > Metazoa > Chordata > Mammalia > Primates > Lemuridae > Lemur > Lemur catta. Next base: position 59,611,555 of record NC_059132.1, read on the forward strand.
GTGGATGTACAGAATTGTGCAAGTATCACCATTTCCAGAATTTTCTGTCACCCCATTAAGATCTCCTATGCCCATTTGTAGTCAATTTCTCTTCCAACCCACTGGTCCCAGGCAACCACTATTCTACTTTCTGTCTCTATACATTTGCCTTTTCAGAACAGTTCATGTAATTGGAATCATACAATTAGTGGTCTTTTTGTCTGGCTTTATTTTTTTCCCATAAAGTTTATGAGGTCCATGCATCCTGTAGCATGTGTCAGTAGTTTATTACTTTTTATTGCCGAGTGATGTCCCATTGTGTGGACATACCACATTTTGTTTAGCTATTCACCAGATGATGGATACATGTTGTTTCCATTTGTTTTAGCTATCGTGAGTAATACCACTATGCACATTTGTGCATAAGTCTTTGTGTGGACATATGTTTTCATTTCTCTTGGGTAGATACCTAGGAGTTGAATTGCTGTATCATATGGCAGTTTATATTCAACTTTTTAAGAAACTGCCAAACTGTTTTCCAAAGTGGTGATTGAGGTTTCTACCAGCAAGGTATGAAGTTTTCAGCTTCTCCCCATCCGTGCCTTTTATATATACTTTCAAGAATGAGGAAAACTTTCACAGAAGTCCACAGGAAGACTTCCCAGGTTGACTACACTAGTCTATGACAAACACTAGTTGTTGGCAAGGGGACGCTGAGAGCTCAGGCTGATAGACTCACACCCTGGGCTGGGGAGGGGCCCTTCGTGCTGCTGGGTGCCCTGTGTCAACACAGAACTGAAGGGGGATGGCCTTGGCAGGTACCCAGCAGAGCCATCCCCATGTCCACATGTCAAGGCAATGTATTTTTGCTTTAAACACACAAAACAGAGTCAAGTGCTGTGTGTACGTAACAATCATGATTTAAACAGTTAACCACAAACTTGAACAGAAACAATCCATTCCACTGGAACTCAGGTTACTAAGGTATTCTCTGCTTTTCACAGTAAGAATTTCTGAAACTTCTCATGTCCAAACTAATGGCAGAAGAAGCACAGTGACCCTGTGGGCAGTTGCTAAGCCCCAGCATTTCTTTCCGGTGAGGCAGCATGTAACATCTTGGCATCCCAGTAATGCTTTTTCATAATCTTGGTTAAATGTGATTTACCAGCCACCCAATCCTGGGTTTAAGATATAGAAAGATATTTAGTGGCTCATGCCTGTAATCCCAGGGACTCAGGAGGGTGAGGTGGGAGGATGGTTTGAGCACAAGAGTTCAAGACCAGCCTAGAAAATATAGCAAGACCCTGCCTCTAAAAAGTGAAAAAAATTAGCCTGGCATGATGGTGTACACTTGGTGTCCCAGCTACTCTGGAGGCTGAGGTGGGAGGATCTCTTGAGCCTAGGAGTTTGAGGCTATAGTGAGCTATGATCTCACCATACTGCACCAACTGTACTCCAGTCTGGGTGACAGAGCAAGACTGCATCTCTAACAAAAGAAAAAAAAAAAAAAAAAAAGAAACAAAGATGTTTAGACCAGGTTAAGTGTTGGGCAACTTGGCAGCAACTTGAGAAAAATTATTTGAGCTTGGATAAAAAAAGAAAGACTGTTTTTCATAGTCCTTACCTTATTCTTTTAAAATTCTTTTAAAAATATATTTTTATTGTGAGGTGTAACATACATAAGGATAGGTAAATCCACCGTATGTGGAGGATATGATATGGGTGCTCTGTTGTTTGCACTGTTAGAAAATCCAGAATGTAGGTTGACACATTTGTGATCAGTGGAATGATGTAGTCTCAAGTGATTCATGCTTGGAAGTCCCTGAAAATCCGAAGCAAAAATGTTTATAATTAGAATGCATCAATAAATAACTCTGATAATTTAGGCATAGCTTCCGATCAGGGTGGCTGGAAAGGATGCTTGAAATAGATTTCTGTGACATTCCTTTTAAACTTAGGAGATTACTTTTGCTGTTTTCCTTTGAATCTTAGAATAGATACTAATACAGCCTACGAAACTTAGAATTTTGTAATTGTAATTTTAATATTAATATTGTGAATTATACAGTGAGTTATTTTTTTTTATCCAAACAACTCCAGTAGTTCTCTCATTGTAGGTAATTTCATTTTAGAGATAGAGAAAGCCAAGAAGAGAAATTTAAGTTACTTAACTATTGGTCTTTGTGAAAGACTTAAGATGTCTTTTATACATCTTAAAATTTATAGTTCAGTGTTCTATTTTTTGGAGAAGTAATAATCATTACAGAAACCTCAGATATTTGTGCAATAATGTCTTATACACTGTCTTATTTAATCCTCATTCAAATCTCTTGAGTTGGTGTTAGAAACATTCTCTTTTTACAGCTGAAGAAATTGGGGTTCAGAGAAATGTCCAGTTTAAGTAATGAAACTAGTAAATAGCACAACACAAATCTATTGACTTTGTACTAGAAATTAGGGACCAGCAGAGTAAACCAGTAAGAGAAAGAATGTCCCCTTGAGAGCTCCTACTCATCCTATTAAGTTTTCTAGAGGCTCATCACAGTCCACAGCAGCTGCTCACCAAAGTGGGCAGGCCAGAATGGAAGCTGCCATTTCACAACATGATTTACTCTTATTCTGCAAATACTGCGAAGATATTTTGAGACCCAAACATTGAATCAGGTTTAAAAAGAGGAGGGTCTACTCTGCTGGTGTTTGTAGATTCCAGAGAGAGAGATTGTGTTGCAAGCAGTAGCTGAGAAGCCAGCAAGATGGTGAAACTCATCTATATTCAAGAGTTTTACTTGTTAGATTTTAATGGGATGGCGCCATTGTTTGTAAGGAACTCCCAAAAGGTGATACATAACAACATGCATAGAATCGCCATTCTGTAGCAAAAGAAAAATAATTTTCGGATCATCCTTTCATCTCCTTTCTTCTTTAAGTCAGATGTGCAAGGAAGAGCTTTGTGCAGGGCTCACAATTCCTCAGTTGAAACCCGTTGCTTAGTCCCCGGCTTAGGATTCTCTCTCTCCCTCTCTCTGTACATATGGGAGAAGGGACTCTGTGCAGAGACGCACTCTTTGAGCATAGCTCTAGCTTCCATTCTGGCCTGTCCACCTTGGTGAGCAGCTGCTGTGGACTGTGATGAGCCTCTGGAAACTTTTCTTGCCCCTTTCGACCGGCCAAGGCCAGGCTGGTGGCAGGCCTGAGTGATCTGGCTCATGCCTGCCTCCTCTCATCCCAGGATTTGTTCCGACTCCCTTTTTGGGTCTTACTCCTCCAGTAGGAGGAACAGAACCTCTTTTCTAAAAGCCTAGAGCAGAACCGGGCCAGCCTGCACGTGCTTTGTTTCCTTTCCCTTGGGTCTGGGCATACCCTGTTGGAACTCAGCCTACCTTCCGATGGTGTGGGTTTCTTGGCATTGGGAGACTTCTTGAGCCACTGTTTTTCAATACCAGCCTGGAAGGAAGATGAGAACTTGAACCTTTCTCAATATTCCACACATCAGAAGTTCCATACCCTATGCAGGTGCCTCATTTTGTGCCCCTGAGGTTCGTGTTGGCTTGGACCTGCATCTGCATAGCTTCTGTTCAGCTTGAAGAGTGAATCCTAGATGTTACAGGGAGAGCGAGGCTGTTAGAATGTGTCCCTGAGACCCTTTCGCAGTTTTTCATTGGGATGCAAATAAGATACGGAAGAAAGAAATATAAAAACTCAGAGCACCAAAGGTGAGTAGTTCTTTGCTCTCGGGCTTTGTGTGGTGTCCCTCAAGTGTCCACTTCCCGTTCTATTTAGTCCCCATCACAAGTTGACATTGTGGAGGACTGTCCCTTCCTGTCTGTACCCTCCTGATGGAAAAATATTACACTGCATTAGCACGGCCAGGATGCTGGCTCCTCGTGGCTGATTGGTGCGGAGTGGAGAGGCCATTAGGAGTTGGCACGATTGGTTATGTGAGAACCTTGCTGAAATACTACCTACTATATTTGGTCTCAAGAATTAGAATATTAAAAAAAAGAGATGATAATGGAACAAAAATTACCAGCATATGTTTTTAGCTTCTTTTATTTTTTGCAGATTAGCATAGTTCAAAGAATAGACAGAATTCATGTACTGTCATTCTAACTTTAGGATAAGTCAATCTTGGTGCTATCGTAATACATTTTTAGCATTTATCTCAGTGTGGGAATTTGGGCGAAAGTTCATAGAGTGTTTTTACATTGATTTCTGCCTGACTCCTCAGAAAATTCTCACTTTACTGTAATGATTAAACTGCTGTACTTTAATAGATTGCATAGGTTTCTAGCCAAATGGCTGTAAGAGTATATTTGAGAAGGAAACCAATAAGAGCAACAAGCATCATATTATCATTATCCTAACGCCAAGTCTTCGCTCTGATATGGCCTGCCTAGTTCCTAGGGTTTGTTTGTGCTGAGCCTTTGGAAGCCAAGGGTGGGTTTGGCTAACTCACCCCCCACCAGGTGACAGGCTCCATCTTATTTTCTGACTCCTGTCTCTGCATCAGTTTAGGTTCCTGTTTACCTACTGATTCTAATTTAGTTATGCAAATTCCCCACTTGGTCTGCAGATTCAAATGCTTTGTCTTTGCATATCCTGGCTTTTATTTTTCCCAGGCCTCACCTCTGCCTGGTCCTACCATGGTACTGCTTCTGCTTGGTTCTCATCTTCTTTAGACCACAATCCTCAGGGCTGGCCGATTTCAGTGGGGTCTGGCCTGTCCCAGTGGTCTCAGGCTCTGCCTTCTATTCCTATGGATTAATCTTGAATCCTAACCTGTTGTTAAAAAAAAAAGGCATCCAACATATTTCCAAAACATATCTCCTCTCCATTTTCAATCACTTCTCCAGGGCATTGCATCCATTCCAGTGCCATAAATAACACCCCTGAAGTATGGGGAAGCAGAGCAGAGCCTCTCTATCATCTAAAAAGTAGTAAGCTACGCTGAGTACTGTTTTTGTGTCAAGTGTATCTTGGTGTAACTATTCTTTGGAAATGTGATGGATGAATAATGCATGTGGTGGTTCTTTATTAAGTGAACTATTTGATGAACCACATAAGAGATCATAACAAACTAGCTGAAGCAGGTTAGCCCTGCACAGAGACCTGGAGTGAGTGAATAATACTAGGGCATTTGGTTTTGAGCTGCTTAAACCCAGAATAAACACTATGTTATCAGAGACTAATTTACAAGCAGCTGTTGATTGAAACCCTGTTGCTAGTAAAATTGGATGGGAACTGGATACGTGGGTCCAATGGAAGGAGGAAGAATTTTCATGGTATACTCTGGTGTATCTTTTGAACTTTGTACTATCTGACTGTATTTTATCTAGTTGATATGGGAGGATGAAAAGAAAGAAGGAAGGAAGCGGGGAAGGAGGAAGGAAAGAAATTATTAATTATGGGGAACGATACTTATTAATTAAGTAATATTTCTAAGTGACATGCTCTTTGCAAAGCTCTGGGGAGATAACCATTTATAGTAAAAGGGGCTTTTCAGAGATTTCTGTGTGCTAGTCTTTAGGGAACTAATCTCTAAACTTATCAACAACCCCATAAACTAGGCATTGTTATCATTTTGCAAGTGACAAAATGGAAGCTGTTAATGATAGAACTAGGAGCTGAACTCAAATGTGTCTGATTCCAAACACTGGGCCATGCCGTGTCTCCAATGAAGATATAGTATAAAGATCTATAAATATTCTCTAGGATCAACTAACTGATTAGAATAGGCCTTGAGCAAAATTGTCACATGGGGGAAATTTGACTGCTACTATCTAGGGTTCCTAAGTGCTTAATCCCGTTTCCCTTTGCCTTGCTTTCTCCTTCCCTTTGTCCTCTTTTCTTTTCTTGGTTATCCAGAGCAGTTGTCTCTTGAGATACTGTTCCTTCCTTCCATCCGTCCATCCAGCCATCTTTCCCTCCATCATCCCTCCACTCCTTCAATATCATCTAGTACCTAATATGTGTTAGGACTGGACTAGATGCTGGGGATACAAAGTTGAGCAAAACTGGATGTGGTTCCAGCCCTGACATAGCTTAAGAGGAAAAGAGGCTTTGGTGTATATAAATAAGCTTGGGGAACTCCGCAGACTATATGCATATATCCCTTTTGGAGCTTCACTGGGCCCTCTAAAGTGGGCCCTGATGTGTCTGGTAGTTAAAGTTTAACTTTTAAAGACAAACTTTTTGAATATGGAATCATGGTCCCCTCTATTTTAATTTTATTTGCTTTTGTTTTTTAAAACCCACAGAACGCTCATTAACAAAACTCAATAGAACTAATCTTTTAACAAAGGTATATTTTGGAAATAATGACTGTAAAGTTTTCTTTCCCCAAAATACAGTAACTCCATGATTTCATGTTCAAGCCACTACAAAATAATATTTGAATTTAAATTGTGGGTGTTAGTCCAAAGAAGAAAGGTGAGGATTTTAGACACTTTGACATGTCCTGTAGTGTGATCATTTGGGGCAGCAGAAACCTTTCTGTGTCTCTAGGGTCTTATAAGGTTGTTGTTTATCATAGCTGTGTAAAGTTTGGCCCTGAGATAAACAACAACAATAACAAAAAAAACAGCAACAAAAAAACTGGACAAGAGCATAATGGAGTAGAAAAGAAATGGGAAGGAGTTGTAGTAAAGTAAAGATGATATAAAAAGGATGGCTGGGTGCAGTGGCTCAGACCTATAATCCTAGCACTCTGGGAGGCCGAGGCAGGAGGATCCCTTGAGATCGGAAGTTCGAGACCAGCCTGAGCGAGAGTGAGACCGCATCTCTACTAAAAATAGAAATATTAGCCAGGCATGGTGGCTTATGCCTGTAGTCCCAGCTACTCAGGAGGCTGAGGCAAGAGGATCGCTTGAGCCCAGCAGTTTGAGGTCACAGTGAGCTATGATCACTGCGCTCTAGCTGAGATGACAAAGCGAGACTCTATCTCAAAAAACAAAGATGATAGAAACAGGAGATTGTTAAAAGCAGCCGGGATGATAAATGCTGTAGGGCTGAGAAGGACTCATCTGAAGCTCACACAGTCATTTGAGAACATCCGAGAGAAGGTAACCAGAGCCTCATCCAGTCCCAGGAGGGCCCGTCCTGCTTGGACCACATTCTCTAAGGTCAGGCAGAAGGATTTTTGATACCATACAGTTTAGCACCCATTTATGTGCTGCTTTGCTTGGCTCTTAGTCATTTCAGTTTCATGGCTGGGAGCCTTGACTCCCCATAGAGGCTGGGGAGCTGTGGGCTGGTTAATCCCCCTCCAAAAGATCAGGTCCTAATATCTGGAACCTATAAATGCTACCGTAAAGGAAATTAGTCTTTGCAGTTGTGATTAAGTTAAGGATATTGATGTGGAGAGATTATCCTAGGTTTTCTGCATGGACCCTAAATCCAATCACAGGTGTCCTTAGATCATCCCCATAAAGCAGATGTGAAGACAGAGGCACAGATTGGAGTGATGTGGCCACAAACCAAGGGATGCCAAGGAATGCCGGTGGCCATCACAAGCTCAAAGAGGCAAGGAACTGATTCTCCCTCTGAGCCTTCGAAGGGATGGTGGCCATGCAGACAGCATGACAGAATAAATTTGTTGTTTTGAATCACAGAGTCTGTGATAATTTGTCACCGAAGCCCTGAGAAACTAATACAGTTGTAAACTTTATGAGGGACAGAGCCATGTCTTCTCTGTACTTGGCTTCTACATAGTACACAAGCTTTTGCACATAATAGGCAGTCAGATACCTGAGTGCTTGAATTCACTTCTTCACTGGTTCAGAGATATTGGAAGAGAAGTGAGACCAGCAAGATCTGAGCATTCATTTGCAAAAGAAGAAATTAATTCCCCTAAGGCTTTGTCCCTTATGAGTTTATTGCATTTTGAAGCTTGGATTTACACCACGTTTTAATGTAGCAATTCCTTTGCTATGCTGGAATATTAATATTAATAATACCACCAAGAAAACTTCATCTAGCAGAACAAGAAAAGCAAGTCATTTGAGGCAGTGGTTTGATGTCTTAATTAGATACTACCTTGGTGCTTACTTTCTCTTCTTTTGCACTGACAGTTTCTAAATGACAGTGTTCTGGGATTTCTGGATCAAACACAAAATGTCTTCTGCTCAAATCTTCCATGAAATGTAATTTTGAAACTATGAACTTAGTTCTTAACTCTAGCAGAACCCTTAGTGTATTTACTGGAACTTCAGCTGAATGAGAACTATGGGATCATGTTCTTTGGGAAATACGAACAGTTTTTTTTTTTTTTTTTATGTATAAGGAAGCCACAGAAAAGTATCTGGAATTTTTGCTCAGTAGTCTGGTGGTGAACATTATTCTTTCCAATATTATGGCATTTCTTATAAGCATTTTGCTTTTCTCCTGTAGGGAGACAAGTTCTCCTCTAGACCATTCATCTAGGAAGCTCAGTTACATTGCAAAGCCAAGTAGGAATTAGAATAAATTGCTAGAACATTTTACCAATATTGTTAAACTAACAGCAAAGGAAAGGGAAGTTACACACCATGCAGCTCTGTGGTTAATATACTGATGATTTTGGTTTTGTTGTTATAGAGAGTATAGGTGAGGGTTTCTTTGTAGGTCTACTGCAAGATTTAATTTTTAAGCACTTACATTATTGCCTCATGCCACATAGAAATATTAATATACTGCTAGAGTTTGCAAGATTTAGTCACTTTCACTGGTTTGAGTGAGAAAGTCTAGCCAGTATTTACAATACTATGGCTAAAGTAAAATCACTGTTAATATCCACTTTGGCTTGTTAGGTGAGTGAGGATTTGATTTGAAAGAACCCCACCCCCTGCCATTGAATTGAACATGTATGTGACCTTGTAGTTTGATTAAGGTTGAAATTGACATTAGGTAGTGGGTTTAAGTCAACCCACCTCAATGCCCAATTCATGAAATCTTGGACCGCGTTAGCACCATTGCCTTCTCTACCATATTTAAAATGTGCCCCAATGCCATTTAGTTTTTACTACTAATAGCTGCCAGAATATTGAGTGGTGTGATTGGAGCATTGTCTAAAATATTGCTTATGAAATTCTCTAGAGACAGGCCCATGTACCAGACATTTTTGCCGGGAACATAGCAGTTGCTCAATAAATAATTATGTATTGACTGAATGAATTCATGATCTAATGATTAAAATACAAGTTTTGATGTCAGCAAAGCCTTAACTAGTAATTTTGGGGTCCTGAGCTGATATATCAGTCTAATAACTCATCTTCAGGTTCACGGGAGAGTGTTCTTAAACAGTTTATTTAGTGGTGTCCAAGAGAACTATAATATGAACCACAAATGTGAGCCACATATGTAATTTTAAGTTCTCTAGTAGCTACATTAAAAAAAGGAAAAAGAAACAGGTGAAATTATTTTTAGTAATGTACTTTAACTCAATATATTGAAAATATAATTACCATATGTAATCAAAATAAATGTATATTTATCAAAATAAATGTATATTTACATATGTACTTTATACTGTGTATATTTTATACTTACAATACATCTCAATTTGGCCTGACCTTATTTCAAATGCTCAAAAGCCATATATGGCTAGTGGCTACTACTGTATCAGACGGCCCACATTTATACCATCTGGAGGCTCCTATTTTAAGTAACTATTTTTGCTAACTAGATGTAAAACTCAGATTTTTATAAGCTATTGAGTGTGATACATGTGTTGTCCTATCAACTAAAACAAAAATTGCACAATTTAAAAAATTTATCATCTTGAGATTGTGTAAAAAATACAACGCCCTCTAAATTTTACAGGCTGCGGCAAAACTTCCATTGCGCTCAGATTAAGATTTTCTTTTGTATTATTGTGGGGGAAGTTACTTATCCTCTCTTAAGCCTCAGCTTCCTCTTCTGTCAAATGGGGATTATATTTGTCTCAGGGAGTAGAGATAACAGGTCTTAACTCTGAAACACTGAATATTCATTGTTAGCTGTAATTAGTTGCTAGTTAATATTTTCTTTTGCACACAAAACTCCAAAAAAAAAAAAAAAGGTGATTTTTTTTTTTTTCCCCCTATAGATGCTAGTCTTATTTTCATATTTTTTCTCAAAGGCAGCTTCCCATTGTGGCAAGAACTTGCTGTGATTATTGGATGGAAGTAAGATAATTGACATTTTGTTTAAACCAGCAACCATGAGCTGCTTCAGGAAGTTTCTGCCCAATGGGGTTGTGTAGGATCCCAAGGAAATAGAAGAAGGAAAACTTGGTGGCCCATAGTTAACTTTTGTGGGATTTTGAACTGAATTTGGAGACTCCATTAGTGCATTTCCATGAAACATATGTTAATATTAAGCCACAATCTGTTATCTAGCTGGGAAAGGTGATCATCGTTGAGAAATACTTACAGATTTATCTAGACTGTTTATTCTGTATCAGGTCTATGCTGCTCTCTGCTCTTTTCTGATTTCATAAATTTTGGGAACATGAAATTTATGGTAGCAATATATTTTTAGCCATTGTTTGTTTACCTTGCTTTGGATAAGGGTGAGACAAATAATAAGAAATCACTGGAGATATTTAGCTAAAACTTCTCACAGTATTCCACCAAAGCTCACCGAGGCGAGGGTAAAGACTTGTTTTTTTGTTTTTAGATGATGCTAATATGTTTTGAGTATAGGATTTCCTCTGGTGCTTCCTAAGAATTTTTGCATAACTAGAAAGACCTTTTCTTTTACTAGTAAGTTGTTGATTCTAATTCTAAGTAAGATGATCTTCATGACAAAGAGCAGGTAACCTGAGGTCAGTTCTTGGAAACTTAGAGTCAGTTTGCTGTTGTTTTTTCTCCTTTAATTGCTTGTGGAAAAACACTTATCAAGGGAAAGATTAATAATTCCAACAATACTTGACAAACTCCTGACTGACTCAGGGAGAAAATTTTGATTATTTGAGGTTGGTGCTGATTAAGTCTCTTTTATTGTTAATTTTTAAAAAAAAAACCTTCGTCTGGTAGTATTAACCCATACACAATTGGATTTTGGAAAACAATTGTTAACTCCTTGGTTGAAAACAGAGCTCTAAAGTGTTTCTGTAAAAGCAAAGTACCTTTTGCTGAATATTATATTTTCCAATAAATTAAGCATAATGCCTTTTTCCTTCTCATTTTTATATGAATTGGAAAAAATACCCCTAAAATGCGCAAAACCGGCCTTTATGTTTTTTATGTTGCACAATGTGGATAACTGTTTAGTTGAAATAGACATTCATTTAAGTGGAGAAAATGGAGAAACTTAGTCTTTTTTTAGAAAAATGTTGCTGTTAAAATATTTGGATACTTGACGGTGAGTCAAGACCACTCTGCATGGAGGTGGTTCCTCTTTCTCTTAATCATTGGTTGTACAAATCATGGATTTGCCTTGTTTTTGAATAGGGGGAAGTTGGCAAGCCTACTGTATTTTCTCTGGGGGAGATTCGTCTGAGGGGGGCTCGCTTTTGCTGTGAGGTTGAGAGCGTTTGACATCTTTTCCGATCTTTTCTTGGCATAGCTCACCTTAATGGAAATGTCTGAAACTCTTCCCTGAGAAAGAATACATTCTGGGTCTGATTTTGCTTTGCGTTTTGTCCTGTGTAGAATGCTCATGGGAAGGGACCCATCTCTCCAGAACTTCTAGAACAAGTTTATACTGTGGTACCAAAGGGGATGGATTGGATGGGTGCATATTTTACCTTCTGTGGAAAATAAGATAATCAGTCTGCAGGGTTTTTGTGAGTCTGGAAGGTGTGGTAGCCCGCTTAAAAGAAATGAGGTACCTGTAGTTTATTTGGGGGAAGAAGAAGGAAAAGAAAAGACCTGGTGACTTGAAAATAGAAAGATTTGCTTTTTGTGTATCTACATACAAACCTGTGTTTTCCTCTATTTTGTTTGTAAAGAAACGTAATAGATATGAACCACTTCTTCATCTTGTGGTTGTGCTTTTTAAACCTTTGTTTTAGCTTTGTTGTGACAATGGTTAGGAATAGAATATTTTTCCTCCTTGGGACCTGAGCCCTGTTAATCATTTGGTTAAAAAAAGTCTCATTGTCAAAGGATCCAAGAGGCAGGTCTAGCTGATATTTGTGAGCCTAGGAAATGTTCATTATGTGAAATACTGTTCTAAGGATGGTTAGCAGGAAATCCTAGGATCAGATAATTTCCTTCATGACTAATGAGGAGCTGTATCTTAATTACTTTTCTAGAGGGTTTGTTGTTTTTGTTTTCTAATTTCTGATCATGGATTTGAGATTCATTTTTTAAACTAGATGGTGATGATGGTGATGATTAAAACCAATGTTTTCTTTTTGGCTTGGAGATACTCGGTTTATTTAATACATTAACAGGGTTCCATTCTCAGTAACAGCTGTGAGTATAGAGCCCTGGGCAGCAGCCTTTATCAAGCCAATAAAGCTTTATTTGCCTGCTCTTAAAAGCTTGATTCAAAAGCCCTGACAGTGGGATGGACAAAAATATTTAACACAGAATTTCAAATATCTTTCTTGGAAATGATGCAAAGCCCAGTTTACTTATTGGCTATGAGCTGTAAAAGCATTTCTGTTGATGTTCACATTGCTTGACACTTTCAGAGATGTGCATTCCAGAACAGGTTCTTGAATTGTGAGAGAGGAGAGGGTGGTTCTTTCCACCAAATCTGAATGACTTTCCCTATGGGTAAAGAAATTACAGGGCTGGGTAAATTACAGGGCCTGTATAGAGTCTTACCCTAGTGTGCAGACAGTGGCCCCTTACTTGCCTTTCTGATTTGGGTGGTCGTTCAAGGGAAAGTGAGATCAGTTTTAAGGAACATTTCAGTTGAGTAAAATTGAAATGTCCCTGAAAGGCTTGGTTCTTCTACATTTTATCATGAAGAACTGGTCAGGTATCTACATTTTTGAGCACCAGAAACTTGCAATAGGATGTCTTACAAATGTTGAATACTCTATAAATATTATATGGATTCTGATATGCTAAGGATTTTGTAGTTACCAGTGCATGCAGTATAAGTGTGCAAAGTCCATGAATTATTAGGTTTTCCTGGACACGTAGAAGAGATGCCACAAGGCACAGTATTGCCTTCAGGAAGATCCTGGCTTCCTGAAGACAACTCTGTACAGTAATGCTGCTGTCATCTGGCTTAGACAGTCTGTGTTCCCGGAACAGAAATTCCGTAGCAGGAGCACTGCATTAATTTTGATTAATGTTTGCTTATACACAATGGAATTTACAAAACACATTGGTGAAGTTAAGTCTATGCAAATTTTTAGAATAACATTTTTTAAAATTTTGTTTTGTTTTGTTTTGTTTTACCCCACTCCTCTGTTTCAAGAAAGGACAGCATGGGTGTGGGCTCTTGGCCAGTGTTTGAAGTAATGGAGTGTGCATTAACTGCTTCCAACACTGAAAGCTTTTATCTTGGAAGCAGTTTGGATTCTTCTGTGTTGTATTGGATGGTATCTGGGAATGTCTGATGCCCTCTAATTCTGCACTATTGAATATTAAAAACATATGTCTGCAAACATTTTAAAATGCTGCTGCATAGACTCCTCCTTTGTCATCCCAGTACTGGGTGTGTGGACCTGTGAGGGTCTCTGGTTAGCTGCAGGGCCTGCCATTTCTGGGACTAACCAAGGAAGATGCAGTTGGCTGTGAATCACTTCTCTCCAGGCAGAAAGGGCAAGCTTCTGTTTTATGACACTGAAGATTCAGTCCCGCAGAGTAGTCGCTGTTCTCCGCACCAGTATTTTTGGCCTCCATCAACTTGCTGATACAGCATTTGTGTAATAAAAATGGACCTCTGTACCTCTTTAAAGTGCTTTAGATTTACACAAATTTATGTTTTATCAAAAGGTTAATCCTGACAAATTATTGTAAATGATTTCTGGAAGGTCTGCTGCAGGTGCCATTGAATTAATTCTATACTGTGCCTAGGTGGATGTATATTTTAGGAGAGATTTACTGCATTTTCTGTGGTTAAAAGTAGAACTAGATGACTAGGGGTGCTCAGTAAAACCTCAGTGGGACCAGGATCTTGGCCCTACTATGCAGATAAATGATACTCGTAAAATTTAAGTTAGAGCTTTAATATTCCTCATTGCAGCACTCTACCTCTAGCAAAAAGAGACAATGAAAGGGAGGGAAAAGTCACAAAGACAGAAAAAAAAAGATAACACTAGAATAGTATCTTGTGGCTCCTTCTCCCGCCCCTTTTTCATTTTCTCTCTTTGATGGGAAGGTGAAACCTCTATTCATTTATCTCCTGGAAAGAAATATTCTTTGTGTTTCATGACAGGCACTTCTACCCATTGTTTCTAGAAGCAGGAGGACCTTTCCATTTCTCTAGTTCCTGGGTCACACAGATGCAAAAAAAGTATGAAACAAAGAGGTCCTTGAGAGAGGAATATAAATTAGTGTTTCAGATGAACCCCTCAAAATATTAAGCGTATACCTGCAAGAGACGGCTTGATAAATGCAACAGATAAATTAGCAGATGCGCCCCTGCCTTAGAGGAGCGTATGCTCTGAGACACACGTGGTAGATACAACAGCAAATCATGATCAAGTGCACTGAAGTTTCCTAACTTTCCACAGCCAATGCTGTCTTAGTTTACTAAAGCTGCCATAACAAAAGACCGCAGATTGGAGGGCTTAAACAACATAAATTACTTTTCTCACAGTTCTGGGGGCTAGAAGTCCAAGATCGAGGTGTCATCAGGTTGGTTTCTTCTGAGGGCCACGAGGGCTCTCTCCTTGGTGTGTGGATGGCCATCTCTCTGTCTTCACCTGCCTTCATTCCATACGTCGGCGTCCACATTTCCTCTTCTTATAAAGATACCTGTCATGTTGTGTTAGCAACCACTCTGAAGACCTCATTTTAACTTAGTTACCTCTTTAAAGTCTCTCCAGATACAGTCACATTCTGAGGTATTGGGAATTAAAACTTCAACACATGAACTTGAGGGGAGGGAGGGACACAGTTCAGCCCAAATAACAAATGGTTGCACTTGTCTCTTGATATTAACGTTCATATATATATTTTTTTCATTTCCTTGAACTGTTCTAACTATCTAAGAAGCCAGAAATTTCAATGTTTTGATGTTTATCTTAGATGTTCTGTGCCGATGATCTGGAAATTGTTTTTAGGGTTTCGCAAATTTTGAAGTTCTATGATAGCTCTCATCAATGGGTCAAATTTGGCCACATCACTTCTTGTTTTCTGGTAGTTTTTATGGGTTTGATATTGAACAGAATGGTGAATAAAAACAGGAAAAAGAAAGCATTGAAGTAGGAAATGTTGGATCAGTCTTTATAAAGAGTATCATCATCTTCAAACATTTACGGAATACTTGCCTGGTCAGCCATTGCAGATGGTTCTGAGGGATCAATGGAGTGAGTTTTTCAGTGTATCTGCTCAGCTAATAATTCCTGGGCAAAAAAGAAAGCATGAGAATATCATCTCTTGGGTATATTTTCTCATAAACTTTTTATTAGGTATCATATACATAAAGAAAAGTGTATTAATCTTAAGTGTACAATTCAGTGAATTATCACAGAGTGAACTCTTTAGATCTAGAATGTTGATAGCTCCCCCTCTACTCCTTTCATTTACTGTTCCTCCCAAGAGTAACTCTTATCAAGACTTTTATCATCATAGATAGAAGTTTTATACTGTTTTCAATTTATATAAATGGAATCATACACTATGGACTTCATTGTGTTTGGCTTCTTTTGCTCAACATTTTGTTTGTGAGATTCAGGGATGTTGCTAAGTGTAGCAATGGTTTATTCTCATTGCTGTACAGTTTTCAATTGTTTGAATATGCCACACTATGTTTATTCATTCTACTATTGGTGGACGTTTGGATTGTTTCCCATTTTTGACTGTAAGAAAGAGTGCTGTTAGGAACATTCTTTTTTTCTCATACTTTAAAATAGTTAATTGACAAATAAAAATTGCATATATTTAAAGTGTTCAGTGTGACCATTTGATATATGTATGCATTGTGTAATGATTATGAACGTTCTTATAAATATTTCTCATTGAACATGTGTATACATTTCTATTGTGGGATAGGACTGCTGGGTCACAGGACATATGTTCAGCTTTAGTAGATACTTATGCCTGCAGCAATTTACATTCCTATCAGTAAGGTATGAGAGTTCTCTGGCTGTTACCACAGCTGTGCTAATACTTGATAATATCAATTTTTAAGTGGGGTAAGTAGTGGAATCTCATTGTGCTTGTATTTTAAATTTCTCTGAAGACAAATGAATTCGAGTATCGTATCTGTTTTGATCATTCAAATGTCCTCATTTGTGAAGCTGTTTAAAGTTATCAGGGCCACCGACTCTTCCCTTATGTCCTTCAAAAGTCTTCTAAGTCTTAAGCAAATAAATAATATATTGATCTTTATGCACCTTAATGCTAGGGTGAAGGTTTGGTTTGTTTTGGACAGTCTAGGTTTAGACTTATTAATAGAATGTTCGTTCACTCTCAGAAGTGTCCCAGTTTGGATGATTAATTTATGGTCACCCTATTTATTAATATATTTATCATCTCTTCTGCATTATTTAAAGCTTTTCTATTTGCAATCACTCATTCATTTGTTCTATCATTGCTGAGTTCTTATTCTGTGCCAGGTAGTGGGATAAGCACTATGGATATAAAGGTAAATAAGGCATCCCTACCCTTAACATTTTAAGTATTGTAGAAGAAACAGATTATAGAAGAACTGTTTTACCTGATTTAATCATAGCTCTACAATCATAATTCTGAATCTCAGTGGAGCTGGATTTCTGCAAGAAGAACATCTATATTAATAAAATGATTTGTTGTACCCAATAGCTTATGTTGATGATTTACGATATGTTTTATGCTACTAATAGTTACTTAGCAATTCTCTTTGGTCTGAATCACTGAGAGAGTTTGTTGAATGTTTTCCTCTAGCCTTGTGAAGGCAGTAGTTTAAAATATATCCCTTTTGGCACTCTATTTATCTGAAGATCTTAATCTGTGTTTTATATATATGGCTCAAGAATTCAGTCATCAGCATATTCACAGAACTCACATTTTGGGCACAAGTTTTAAACCTTTGAATTATGGGATGGGAAACTTGCCTTGAGTTGAACTGAATGTCTTTTTAAAAAATATCTTTCTGGTCCCTATGGTTTCACTCAGTTGAATCCAGCTGTGTTAAAAAGGCTGTCTAATACTGTCTCTTACCCAGCAGGGAATATTGCTTTAATTTAAATATGCCCTGTTGTCACATCTGCCCAGGTGTTTAGGTATCACTGTGCTCTGTTGTGTGATGGAACCATAAGCATTGTCTTGGAATTGTCTGTTGACTTGTTCACCAACTAGATCAGATTGTCATCAACTCAAAATCTTCAGCCCCTGGCATGATGCCCAACACAGGTTAGCTGTTCTAGTCAGTAAATGCCTTTTTTTTTTTTAGCATCCAAAAGAATTGTATGTTATTTTATTTTAAAGAGTTATATGCTGGAGGTAAATTCTCATTGTGGTATATGGAATTAAAATATCCCATCACCTATAAAGAATTACACAGATTTAAATATCTTCTAAGAAAATAAATGTTTATACCATGTTGTAGTTGGGTTCTACTAAAAAAAGAAAAAAAAGTGTGTGATATTTTGATGGTAGATAAATGGAGTCTAATTCTCACCCTAAATTCTGCAGAGGTTTACTTAAATGATGTTGTAGAGTATTTTGTAGAGTCGTTTAAAGCGTTATTAGAAAATACAGGTCAGAGCATCACATATGTGTTTGTTGTTATATGATTTTTAAGTTGACTTTACATGTGAACTTCATTATTTAAGTATTTTCATCAAAGAGAATGAGAATAAGCACGTGTTAGAATCCAAACACACTCTCGCTCATTCGTTCTTTCTTTCCACGTGTAATTTCCAAGAAACTATAATGTGCCTGGCCCAGAGCTCGCTGCTGGGGCTGGGTCAGTGTAGCCCAAAGCAAACACGGCAACTGCTCCAACAGGCTTCCGTGTGGGGAGTGAAGAACAGATGATAATTAAGGCATCACACAAAGTAGTGTTCAGTTACAAACTGAGACAAGTGTTTTGAAGCAAAAGGGCACAGGACAAATAAGCCTGACTCAGATTTTGGGGACTGGGAGGGCTTCACAAAAAAAGTGCCTTTTAAGATAGGACCTGCAGGATGAGCAGGAATTAACTAGAGGCAGGAGGTGGGGGATCTGGGAAATCATCTCAGGCTGAAGGAACTGCCATGCAAAGGCTCTGTGGTGTCAGAGAGCATGGTGTGGTGGACCACGGAGATTTTTAGAAAAGAAACCTTGGGAGACAGGCCAGGGGCAGACTAGTCATGGCCTAGTAGACCTCATTGAAGATGCTGTGCTTTACCTTAAGAGCAATAGCTTGCCTTTAAAGGTTGTAGGGGAAAGTATGCGAGTATGAGGATCAGATTTGCACTTTGTAAGGATTACCCTGTACTAGGAACCAGCTTATTATCTTGCAAATGGAAATAAAGAGAAAGAATCAAACATTTATTCTTTGCTGTCTAACTCATATCTTAAAGTAACCAAATGTCACATGAAGAGAAGTTTCTCTAAAGAAGCTAATACATGAAAAGGAGACCACCATTTTTTCAATCCTTAGTAAGTTTTATATCTAGGCAATAATTATAGATAGATATTAACTGTTCAAAAAGAGACAAGCAGACAAGACTCCTGGAAGTACATAATATCACCATTTGGTAGACTTGTCAAAAAAAAAAAATCAAACCTGATTCTGACCAAGCTTCTAGATCTGACTGGCATATTTTCAGGAAAAGAGAGGTGAGAGGAAAGTGTACACCCCATCAAATCCATTCAGATCCTGGGAAACTCTAAAGGACAAATGACTTAGATTAGTTCGACGAAGAAATTACAAGGAGGGAAAAAAGGGATGGAGGGGAACTTATAAATTAAAAGAGATTTACATAAATGTGTGGACCCTAATTGGATTCCAATTTGGATGTATTAACTATAAACTAAAACAAAACATTTTTGAGACACTTAGGATAATTTGAACACTGCCTGGATATTTGATGATATCAAGGAATTACATATGATTTAGTCTTAAATGTGATAGAGTTATTTTGCTTATGTTTAAATAACAGCAAAAAGATTCCCTATCTTTTTAGAGACACATACTAAAATATTTATGAATACAGTGATGTGATGTCTGGGGTTTGCTTCCAAGTTGGTGAATGTTGAAGCTAGATGATGGGTCAATGGAAGTTCATTTCACTTTCCTTTCTACTTTTGTTTACGATTGACATTTTCCATTATAAAGAGTTTTGAAAAGTTATGGGAGGAAAAAAGAAAAAGAGGGCACCTTTGGTTTGACTTTTCTTCTTACCTCCGAAATCCTTAGTATGTTTCAGTTGACATTTTATCAGCTGGTCACATTTTAATGTATTAATATATTAAAGGATTTTAATTTTATTTTCTTAATATATTAGTATATTTTAATCCCATTAGACTGATTATTTTTTTTAAATTAATACATGATAATTATGGAAAATTTGGATATTTAGGAGAAACCTAATGAAGACAATTAATAGCACTGATAATCCCACCACCCTGGAGAGAGATGGAGTTAATATTTCTGGGTGCTCAATATCATTAGGGATATGTACAAATTAAAATATAATTTAAATTATAAACCAGTGAGTTCCCTACTTCTTTTTTTTAGCAGTTTATTGTGACCATTTTCCCAAAGCATCAGGGGTTTTTCAATTAAAAAATTGTAGTTGCTGTTTAATTCCCTCTTGTTAAACATTAAGTTTTTTTTCTTAATTTTTTACTCTGTAAGTGATGCTCTAATGAATAGCCTTATAAATATATCTTTTGTCATCCTAATTATTTCTTTAGGGTAAATTTCTATAGTTAAATTGGTGGGTCAATGAGCATGTATTTTTATAGCAATTTTACAGCCCTTCAAAACGTTGACACTGATTTGCATTCCCATCAGCTGTTTATGAGCATGCTTATTTATTCTGTGCCCTCACCAATTCTGGATATGATCTGTAAAAATTTTTTGGCCAGTTCGTTGATAACAATGATATTAAATTGTTTTAATTAGCATTTTTCTGATTACCACTGCACTTGAACATTTTTTCCTATTTATTACTCATTAGTCTTTCAATTACCAGACATATTCTTTGTACATTTTTCTATTTGTACATTCTTTTTATTCTTGATTGTACATAGCCTTTGTATACCAAGGACTGTACCATTTTGTTAGTCATATTGCAACAATTTATTACACAACTACATTCAGTGGATATGTAATTAAAATTTTTCTGATAAATAGATTTTTAAATTTCTGTGTAGTCAGATTCATTAATCTTTTTGTTCATGGATTCTCTGTTTGGTCTTATAAAGTCCTTTTCCATCAAAATTATTGTGTGCCCATTTTTTCCCCCTATTGTTTCATTTCTTTTACATTTGGCTCTTTAATTTACATAGATCTCATTTTGCTACGTTGCTTAGATTAGAGAGCTAACATTATTTTTCTAGTGGTGACCAACTGTCCCAGAAATTGAACAGCTCTTCCTTCTGTGATTTGAATGACTACCTGTCTCCTATATTAAGATTTTCTGTATGTGGGGTTTCTATACTCTTTCAATGGTCTGCCTCCTAATCTTGTGCTAGCACAGCAATATTTTAAGCCTTGCAAATTTACAGATTATTTTAATATATAGTGTCAGTACTTTTTTAAACAATTTTTTATTCCATAAAAAAATTTCTTGGCTTCCCCCCTTCAATCTTCCAAATGGCTTTCTCACTCTTGTTAATATCATTGTTGTTAAGGTTCAAAAAGAATTTTCTTGTGATTTTGAATGAGATGACATTAGACCTATTTGGGATATTTGATATTTTTACGTTATTCATTCTTATCATCCATTAATGAATACTGTCATTCTTTAGTGATGTTCTTTTGTGCTCTTCAGATAAAGTTTTGTATAGGCTCTGCATCTATCTTGTTAATTACTAGATATTTTGTACTTGGTGATGTTATTGTGAGTGGGATTGCAAACATGTTATATTTTTATTGAGATATAATTTACATACCATTTTGGGGGCTTATTTTCAGAGCTAATGTCTAGGCACAAAGCATACATCCTACCTTAATACCACATTTAATATTTTTCTTTTTCTTTTTCTTTTTTCGAGACAGGGTTTTGCTGTGTCACCCAGGCTGGGGTGGCGTGGGTGATCATAGTTCACTGCAGCCTTGAACTTCTGGGCTCAAGTGATCCTCCCACCTCAGCCTCCCCAGTAGCTGGGACTGTAGGTGTGCCACCACACCCAGCTAGATTTTATTACTTTTTGTAGAGACAAGGGATCCTCCAGCCTTGGTCTCCCAAAGTGCTGGAATTATAGATGTAAACCACTGTGCCTGGGGTGGCACCACATTTAGTTTTCTATTTCTTCTTTTTAAGGGTGATTCAGACCTTCTGTTGTTGCATATTGTTTTTTAAGACAGGAAGAGGGATTATATAATGTGGAGATCTCTTAATCAGGCAAATGGAAACGTATACTCTGGTCTCTACTTTGTCATTAACTGGCTGTGTGATCTTAGGCAAATCATTTAACTTTGCTGGACTTTGGTTTTCTCCAAGGTTCTTTCCAGCTGTTTATTTCTAAATATATAATAGGCCCTCAAAATATATGAGCCTCATAAGTTATGTTCTAGAGAGAGGGGAATCAGAATTTAAATGGTAGCCTAGCAAATAAAATGTTACAGAAGTGAAATTCTGCAATACGTTTTGTGTTTCCTTCTCTTTCTATTAATATTTACCTGGTGTAGGCTCAACCTGGCATCTTAATTGTTCAGAACATTGGCTTTGTATTCTAAGTCTGTCAAGCGTGATTAAGAATAAAGCATGACTTCAGTCTGTAAGGATGTGTCACCCTCTATTTTAGATGTTAGTTTTAACACTTCTGAGGGGGAAAACACATTTTTATTTTAAGGCTTATTTTTATAACAGATGACCTAACTGTAGTATTTTGAACCTGGAGCACTTTCATATATGCTGTCTCCTTTGTACTGATATAAGAAGAGAGTTCACTTCAATCTGAAATGAGATCTGAAACATAATTTGAGCTCTGAAATGCTTATTGATTATGGGACAGAATGGAAAATTAATGACTTTGAGAATCCATGCCACAGTCAGATTGAGCAGAGAATACGCTCCTGGTGGGGTACTTCGGACTCTGAACTTCTATTAGTTGGTTCTCATTTCTACCACTGAATGTCTAACAACACTGTGTTCTCAGAAGTAACTGAACTTGCAGAAATAGCTCATGAAGTCATTTTCTATTTAAATGGTCTGCACTTTTTCGAATAAATACTCTTTAACTAGGATGATATTAATATATGTCTTTGACAGCAACTGCATTGAGAAGACAGCCTTTGCAAAACACTTTTGTCCCCCGTCCAAGTGTGGGTCTTTTATGACAGATTGTTGTGTATCTGAAGGACTATTGTGTCAACAATGAGCCCCCTAATGAGTCTAAAAATCTGACTCAGTGGAACAAATGCATTTTAATGGCATGCATTTTACTTTAAAAGGATGTACCAAAATAGAGCAAGAGTCTGAAAGCAGGGCATTATTTTGTAATGAAAGACTAATATATGGGTAGTTCTAGCTAAAGTAAGATTGTAACTGGGAATGAAAATTGACTTAGGGTAGGTAAAATCACTCCCATCAGCAAACCACAAATGCTGTAGGAGAGTTATCTGAAGTTGTCCGGGAGGGAAAACTAAAGTGGGTACAGACACCCAGGAATGTCCATTACAGCAATCAGAGATGCAACAACAAGTAAGCGTAAGACTTGCTTCCTGTGACACTCAAAACAGCTTGTTCTGCCATTGCAAGATCACATTTACTAACTTTACTAAAATGTCACAGAAGGAATTCCGGAATAGCCTGTTTGTTCAATGTTTAAATACTACTTTATTGTAGTATTGTGTGCTGTAATACTGAGGGAGAAAGGAGTAAGTTTGGAGGGTGAGATAAATTTCTAACATGTTTAAAATAGTGCTTACAGGGCATATTTTTAGAACTAGGGACCCCACTTTGCATATAAAAGGTGGAAGTTGTATGATATTTAATAATGATTTTGTTTGGTATTGACATCATTGTACTTCTGGAATTGATTTTTAAGGACTGCATATTATTTGTATTTTTTGTAAGAGAAATTGTAATTTGTGGAAATACTGTAGAGTAATATGTTTTCTGCATTTATATTATTCTATTTATTAGAATGCCTATTTCAAGGTATTGGAAACCCTGCACATGTACATTGACATACTAAAAAAATTAGGCATGTGATGTCAACCTGGGTATTTTTTTTTTTTTTATTACTGTCTGTGGTGATCCATATAGTTTTTTGTTTTTTTGTTTTTTTGTTTTTTTTTTTGAGACAGAGTCTCACTCTGTTGCCCGGGCTAGAGTGAGTGCCGTGGCGTCAGCCTAGCTCACAGCAATCTCAGACTCCTGGGCTCAAGCAATCCTATTGCCTCAGCCTCCCAAGTAGCTGGGACTACAGGCATGCGCCACCATGCCCAGCTAATTTTTCTATATATATTTTTAGCTGTCCGTATAATTTCTTTCTATTTTTAGTAGAGACGGAGTCTCGCCCTTGCTCAGGCTGGTCTCAAACTCCTGAGCTCAAACGATCTGCCCGCCTCGGCCTCCCAGAGGGCTAGGATTACAGGCGTGAGCCACCGCGCCCGGCCTATATAGTTTTTTGTATTAAATCTGCTGCCTAATACCAGCAACAGCTCTATTCCATCAAAGGCCTCTTAGGAGGCTGAACCCCTTGGGCAAGATGGAATAGAGAAAACTGTAAGAGAATATGAGTACTTGATTGTCACATAAAATATTTTATTTTCTGGGCAGGGTTTCCTGTTGACCCCAAGTCACCATTTATGTCTCTTTATTATCTCCTCTTTCCTGCTTCTTCAATGGCTACAGTGTTGCAGGTTTATTTTATTTTCTATTTTTTTTTGAGACAAAGTTTCCTTCTGTCCACCAGGCTAGAGTGCAATGGTGTGATCATAGCTCACTGTAACCTCGAACTCCTGGGTTGAAGGGATCCTCCCGCCTCAGCCTCCTGAGTAGCTAAGACTACAGGTGTGCACCATTACATCTGGCTAATTTTTAAAATTTTTTTGTGGAGATTGAGCGGGGGCCTGGGGGGGTCTCCGTATGTTGCTGAGGCTGGTCTCGAACTCCTGGCCTCAAGTGATCCTCCTACGTAGGCCTCTCAAAGTGCTGGGATTACAGATGGCAGCTGCCACACTGGGGTTGTCTCAGGTTTCTTTTGCAAATTGCTTGCTTCATAAATGCATGGTGCAGTTCTTTCCTCTTTCCCTCAGATGCCTCCTTTTGGCTATTGGCAGTCTTGCACAAGGCAGGGACACTGTTTAGAAATACCATGTGATTTGCAACTTTTTGAGATGGAAGTCTGGGAAGAGATGTGTAAGTACAAGAATTAGAAGAAGCACTGCTAATTGAGCACAGCGAAGGTGGAGAGGTAGATTTGTATGTATAGTGGTCTCCTGAGCAAGGAGTCTTACCCTAAAATTTCAGGATGCACTTTGGTGTGAAGCATGTGCACGGTTTGCACGTTTAATGTAGAACTATGATCTGGAGCTGAAGAGTGGTAAGGCTGTGTGTACACTTCCCAGTCTTCTAGGCTGAGGGGAATATAACCTACCTTTGAGAATGTAATATGCTCCAGCTACTTTGGTGCAAGACGTGCATGTTGCATGCTGTCATTCCAACCAGGCTATAAACTATTTAGGAAAATGGGCTGTTTCCTGTCCACCTCTGCATTATCTGTGAAACGGTGCCTTCCACTGAAGCACAGATGATTGTGGCTGAATGAATCGAGCAGAGACTCAAATGCTTGTTGAATGTGAGAGAAAAAAAATTAAAGAACAATTCCCCGTCCGTTCCAAAGTTCTTGAACTCTCTGCTCGTCTGTGTTCTGTTATTTCCCCCCACTGAAAAGAACCATGGAATGGACAGAGGACACAAAGAAGACATTCTTGTCAACTGGCATGCGAGAAGGAAGGGCAGGGGTCAAAGAGAGAACAGGGAAAGTCCGGCTTTGGGGCTGAGGAGGAGTCCCCAGGCTGTTAAGGTGGATGGGGAGCTCTGGGGGTTGGGGAGGTTGGGGGGGGGGCAGTGCCACCAGCAGTGTGGGGGCTGCCCTGGGAGGTCACGTCTAGTTCTTTGTAAAGCCCCAGAAGTGAGCTTCTCTTCACAGCATTTCAGACTGTATTTCAGTGAAGAGAAAGGAGTCTTTTGTTCTTTGGCAAACTGCACATTCCAGAGTCTAATTTGGAGAGGCCAGATTTGTGAGTGATGGCGGGGTCCATTTAAGGAAAAGTCATCTTTGTTGGAAACGGAATAGGGCAAGGGTGAAAAGGTGAGGGGAGGCAGATGTCAGTTGTGTGCCTTGTGGTATCCCATTATCTAAAACAGGGCAGGCATGTAGTGAACACTTAATGCTAGCTGTTGAATGGATGCTGGGTGACAGTCTTTGACGTATCACTTGTTATATGTGTTTCGGTAAAGGAATATTAAAGAAGTCTTAAAACTTCTCTGCACTCTCTGGAGCACCTCACTGAAGAGTGACAATTCTCTCTCAAGAGTGAAGCTTGTCACCAGAAAAGTCTGTCGTATTGGAAACACACCAGAGTCTGTTTCCATAGTTTGTGTTTCCCTTTTGTACATAAAGGAGATTTCAGAGTGCCCTTCAAATATGCTGGTGAAGTGGAACTCTTGCGAGGTGACCAGAATGGCAGTGCTGCCCATGTCTAGGTTAGATAAAGATAGAAAAGTGCTTCTGGCCATAGCCACTCCCTCCTAGGCTAAAACTACTCATTGGCACCGGAGAGCTTTTCCTGTATTTTAAAATATCTGGTAGCCTATAATTTTGCATACTAAATTTGCCTGTGTTGACATTGGCAGCAACTAACTTGATGCTTTCACCAAAGTCTTGTGCACCCACCCATGTGTCACCCAGGATGGTGGCACCGGGAATATTTCCAGCTCAAAGACATGATAAAGAGAGGATGTGCTTCTTCAGGAAGATAAGTGGAAACGCCTGTTGTAGCAGTTCCTTAGCGCTCTTCTGGACCTTAAGTTGAGCTGTTCAACCTTAAGTGCATTTGCTCAGCAAGAGACATCTGGGCACCTTCCTGGGCACATTGTGGGAAAATTGGCGTGGGGTGGGGCAGGACATTTGGGAAACATTTATTCACAATTCAGCAAATATGGATCCAACCCTGGTTGTGTATCAGGTGCTCTCCTGGATGTGGGGGCTGTGAGTATGAATAAGACACCCCCCTAGGATGCTCACAGAATTGACTTACTCTTCTCCAAGGGAAGTAAGCTCACAGTAAGAAACTAAATTTATGAATTGCTTATTTTTTTGCTAGGCTCTGTGCAAAGGTTCTTTACATACCTTATTTCACTTAACACTGAGGAAAACCCCGTGAGAAAAATTTTGTAGATGTGGAAAGTCAGCCTTTGAGGATTTGAGTACCCCGCCCAAGGACACGACTTTGACTCTAATAGATACTCTTTGGTCCAATCCGAGTTGCCTCCCACTATTACACACCCCACATTCCTAGAAGATGCTTCTGGAATCAATCATGACATGCTCTAAGTGAGGGGAAGTGCTCACCTAGAATTTTAAAATCCTCTGAACCCAAGTCCATCTCTATTATCATTTCCTGCTGCTTACTTGAATGTTTGCTTTCATACTTGACTGGGCCATAATGCTTTCTCTTCCCATAGGGCTTGCTTGGAGGAATCTTTGTTTTCTTGAGTCCCTGGTCAACCATCTGTCATTTTTCTTAGATAACCAATTAGCCTGATGTCAAGAAAGGATGCTTATTTTATTCCAGAAAGAAAACCTTCGAACTTAAATCCAAATTTTCTTTAAACTATTAAACACGAATGAGATCATTTTCTTACTTAAGTAAATGTATTGTTTTTCTTTTTAACAATTCAAAGTTTGATATCTCAATTTGTTACATTTCTCTAAAGTAAGTTCAGGCATGAATAGCTGTAAGTTTGTTAAATTGCATGTTTTGACCTACTAATAAAATGGCAAGAATTGCTAGCAGTGATTCTTACCAAGAGAGTATTTCCTACTTCCATTCTACTCTACAGGCATCTCTCTCTTTTTTAAAAATTTTATTTTGTTGTGGTCAGAACACTTAACATGAGATCTACCTTCTTAACAAATTTTTATGTGAACAATCTAGTATTGTTGACTGTAGGTACAATGTTGTATAGCAGCTCCTTAGAACTTATTTATCTCGCTTAACTGAAACTTTATACCCATTGATTAGTAACTCCCAATTTCCCCCTACCACAGCCCCTGGCAACTACCATTCCACTCTTTGAGTCTATGAATTTAAGTATTTTAGATATCACCTGTAAGTGGAATTATGCAGTATTTGTCATTGTGTGACTGACTTATTTAAGTTAGCATAATGTCCTCAAATTTTATCTATGTTTTCTCATATTACAAAATTTCATTCTTTTTAAAGGCTCAATAATATTCCATTGTGTATAAATATACAATTTTTTTTAATCCATTCATCTGTCAATGGACATTTAGTTGTTTCCACATCTGGGCTGTTGTGAATAATGCTGCAGTGAATGCGAGAGTGCTAATATCTCTTTGAGATCCTGATATCAGTTCTTTTGTATAAATACCAGTGGCTTTGCTAGATCATATGGTAGTCCTATTTTTAATTTTTTGAGGACTCACCATACTGTTTCCCATAGTATTTCTAACATTTTGCATTTACACTAACAGTGTGCAAGGGTTTCAATTTCTCCACATCTTTCCCAACACCTACCTTTTGAATTTTGGATAATAGCCATCCTAACAGGTGTGAGGCGGTACCTCATTGTGGTTTTGATTTGTGTTTCCTTGATGATTAGTGACTTCAAACTAGAAAGCTGCTGCACTGTAAAAGAAACAATCAACAGAGTGAAAAGGCAATACACCAAATTTGGAGAAAATGTTAGCAAACCACATATCTGATAAGGTGTTAATCTCCAAAATTTATAAGGAACTCCCACAATGCAATAGCAAAAAACCCTAATAACCTGATATAAGAATATTTTAAGGACTTGAATAATCATTTTTCCAAAGAAAGCATACAAATGGCCAACAGGTATATGAAAAAATGCTTAATGTCTCTACAGGTATCATTAAAATCTTCATTCCTATTCTTTAGGTGCAAAATCACAGAATAGGGAGGAGCTTTATTCAAAATCAAGTTATACATGCATGACTTCCTCTTGAGGGCATGGCATGCCACATTTAATATTAGTTACCCCTTTAAAATATACGGTCTTATTTGGGTACTTTTTAAAATGGTAGCCTCATTGTTCACTTTGACTGTTTCATTGGAAGTAAAAAGGAAACTGTCTTGCTCACACACAATTGCCAAACAGTTGTGTCTGGGTATTATTTCCAAACAGAATGGATTCAGCATGTAAGTTTTAGCTGCGACATACTCTACAATGTGGAATTCCCTTATGATTGAAAGGGTATGGAGTATTCTTTCGAGGACTGCCACACATATTTAATGTATATCTTGTTTTGTCTGGGGACTGCTGCTCAGAACTCTGCCATCTGTAGTGGGTGGCAACCAAATCTCAGCCTTGAAGAATTCATCTGTTAATTTTCTTTCTTTCTCTGACTTGATGACACCATTGTGGTTACTTCTCCTCCCTCTCCAATCAATAACATCTCATTTTCCATTATTACATCTTAAGTATATTGCAATGGTTGCAAGCTGTTACATTTTCATTTTGGAAATGTGATGTCTGGAAAAATCTGTCAGGAAGAAGTAGTAGGAGTTAAGTCCTGCAAAGATGGGCCGTCTCTTTCAGATGAATTAGTGCTTAGATGAAAGACCAACTCCACCTGCCTATGTTTTGCAACGTGAGCTCACCCAGCCTGCACCACCGTTTTATAGATGAAGACCCAGGAGCTTGGGGGTGAAGTCTTCTGTCCACATGGGGCAGATGTAAGCTCCCATGTGGACAGGAGTTCAGGGGCCTGACTCCACTCTGCCTACTGCTTTTTAAACCTTTACATTTGAAAGAAGATCAGGAGATTTTAGAAGCAGTGTCTTATTTCTCTTTGGATATCAGGAAAGATGTGTTTGACCGTTAATAAAAACCACCCAGAATTATCTGTGTGGCCCTTCTTTACTCACACGTTGGAGTAGAAGGCCTCACACAGTACCTGGACTTGGATCACAAATTGGTCTTTTGGCAAATGGAAGAAATCTCCAAAAGGTAATTTTCTGTAAGTCTCTTTGTGTTTGTGTTTTTAATACTTTGGTTGATCTCTAATGGAAACCACTTTTTTGTTGGTGGTCTGGGAGCGGGTGGGGGGCGTGTGGAGAGGGTTGTTCTCATCTTTTACCAACACATTTTAAATTTAGGAAGAATAAGATAGTCCATGTTTG
Source organism: Lemur catta (assembly GCF_020740605.2). Classification (NCBI taxonomy): domain Eukaryota; kingdom Metazoa; phylum Chordata; class Mammalia; order Primates; family Lemuridae; genus Lemur; species Lemur catta. The sequence goes on from NC_059132.1 coordinate 59,641,111, forward strand.
AAAAGTTGTGTGGGAATATATCTTGGAAAGAAGTTTAGGTGTTTAGGGAATGTGTTCTAAGTTGGTGGAAAGAGTGTGGCTTAAGATTGCTTGGCCTGGTGGAGTTGTGCAGTGTTGGGACTGGGGTAGGCTAAATCTAGGTTGAGATTACTGATGGGTAAAGCCTGCCATGGGGCCACTTTCTCCTTCATGGTTTGGATCAGGGGTGTTGGTGGGAGGCTGGGGCTGGGGTGTGCTGAGCTTGCCCTTCCTCCCATCTGCACTGGTTTCTGCTTTGGGGCCAGTGTAAGGCAGTGGTGGTTCAGGCTGCTGAACACAGTGGGAGGAACAGCAAAAATTCAGCACTTGGGACACTCAACCACATTCTTGTTCAGGGAAGTGTGTCTGTGCAGTTTGAGTAAAAATGCAAATGAGAGTTTATTTCCTTTTGCAAGGTGCAATATTGGACTCCTTTTCTCGGCAAAGAAAAATCCTCAGGTGGAGGTTATGCTGCAGAAGAATGGATTGATCTGATTTCAGTAGTAAGAGTGGGGCCAATTTTGTAAACAGTCATTACTTTTTTCTCTCTCTCTGCCTGCCTTCTCCCCGACTCTCACCCTCTTCAAATCTATTCTATTAACCCATTGATTTTGCCTTCATAATGTGTGTGTGTGTATTTGTATACATTTTAATATAAGAGGTATCATGTGTACCTGTATTAATTTCCTATGGCTGCTGTAACAAAGTACCATGAATTTGGTGGCTTAAAACAACAGAAATGTATTGGAGGGCGGAAATCCAGAATCAGTATCTCTGGGCTGAAAACAAGGAGTCAGCAGGGCCAAGTTTCCTCTGAAGGCTCTGTAGAAGGATCTCTTCTTGCCTCTTCCACCCTCTGGTGGTTGCTCACATTCTTTGGCTTGTGGCAGCATCACTCCTGTCTTCAGGTCTAGCACCTTCAGATCTCTCTCTGTTGCATCTTCACTTTGCCTTCTCTTTTGTGTGTCTGTGTCAAATCCCCCTCTATCCTCTCTGACATTGGTACTTGTGACTATAGTTAGGGACCACCCAGAGGGTCCAAGATAATCTCCCCATCTAAAGATCCTTAATTTAATCACATCTTCAAAAAATGCTTTTCCTAAATAAGGTGATATTTACAGACCCAAAGGATCAAGACCTGGTATCTTTGGGATCATTGTTCAGTCTCTTATAGTACCTATGATACAACTTGCTTCTTTAAGAGTCCACAATATCTCTTAGAGATTTTTTTTCTGTATTAGTTAACCTTTCTCATTTGAGGTCTTTTTATGCCCAGGATGGGTATTTTCTATTTTGTTTTTAGGTTTCCAAATTGATGAGCAGTGTTTTTATTTTTTACCCATTATAGACGTGAGACAGTGATTGGCCAAGGGGCTCAGGTGACACACACTGATAGATAAACTTTGTTACATCTCGGGGCAGGGGATGATTCCTAAATAATGTTTTCCTAGTGCTTTCTCCTTCTATAACCCCAAACCACTCCCCTCACCCTTGCAGCTCATCCTGACAGCTGCTACTGAAATAGCTTAAGATGCTCCCCAGCTGTTTGACCTTTGGCATTTATCTCATCTCTCAGTCCCTCAGGTGTCCCCTTTGTAAAATAGGCATAATCGTAGTACCCACCTCTTGGGTTCTTAGGGGTTTTGAATGAGCTAATATATAATGTACATAAAACACTCAAAACACACCAGGCACACAGTAGGCACTTTATCAGTGTCAGCTGTTTTTTTGTTATTATTGTTAACTGCTCATTTCCCAACCCATTCCCAAGGAAATACTCTCAAACAGCTGGCATTGATTATGGGGTCATGTCCAACTTGCCTTCTCCATGGGTACTGGTCCACCCCAGTAGCCTGCCTGGCTGCCTCCCTCTTTGAATTGCTTGGTCCTACTCACCTGGGCTTCTTGCCTTTCACCTTCCTTCCCCTGCTGAAGTCTCTCTTTCCTGGAATTGATCCATGGACCATTTTCTGAGTTTGGACAAGCCCATCTCTCCCTCTGTTGCCTCCTGTTCCCTATCTCTTTCCTCCTTCTCTCCTTCTACCTTTTTCTTTCACCTTCTCTCCCCCAAACTTCGTTTTTTAGACAGGGTTTCCCTCTGTTGGCCTAGGCTGGAGTGCAGTTGCATTATCATAGCTCACTGCTACAACCTCAAACTCCTGACCTCAAGCAATTCTCCCACCTCCTAGAGTGCTAGGATTACAGGCGTGAGCCACCATGCCTGGCCATTCCCCTTATTTTTAATGACCCAAATAATCAATTCTTATTGCTTTTGGTTTTCTTGTCAATGCCTATTTACGTTTCTCAAGGCAGAGCAACTGCTTTGTTTACTCTTGCTAGGTAAGCATATTTTCTTCTTACTAAAAGTTGGTAAACGGCAGTGTTTACTACATCTTTGTAGGTTTGTAATGTCTTTCTGCTGGTCTCATTCTTGAATGATAGTTAAACTGGGTATAGAATTCTATGTTATTTTCCCTGAGCATGTTCATGATGTTATTGTATCATCTTTTTGTCTATATTGTTGCTAACGAGAAGTTTACTGCTCTTATTATCATTCCCTTTTGTGTATGTGTATATATTTCTGTCACTCCCTCTGGTTGCTTCAAAAGTTTTGTTTTGCTTTTTCCAGTTTCACTATGTTCTGTCTGTACTTATTTTTATTTATCTTGAGGACTTGATTCTTAAATCTGTTGATGCATATCTTCCATCAAAACTAAATTCTCAGGAATTTCTAAATATATACTTATGTATTTATTTATGTAAACATATAATTATAAAATTATATATATAATATATTTATAAATATACTATATATATATACAAGTATGTAAATTGCCTCTTTCCTTTTTTCCCTGTATTTTCTTCCTGAAAATTATTTAATGTATGGTTGTCCTTCTCATTCTAGCCTGTAAATCATTTAATTTCTGTTTCATGCATTTTACCTTTATCTCTGTTTCGTTCTGGGATGTTTCCTTTGACCCCAGCCAGAACTTTTTTGTATTAAAACAGCTTAAAACAATGGTAGAAAGGTCACATTGTATTGTATGCTTAGAGGGGTGGCACCTAGCTAGATATACACTGGAAAGACTGAAAATTTACTCCCCAAAAATAGCAGCCTGAGAAGACCCTCAAGGTACTTCACCCTGAAGTCTGTGTAAAGTAGAGGGTGAAAAATTCACAAAAACCAAGCTGCTTAGCGCAGTTAACTAGTGAAGAAGGCAATAGTTAAAGCAAGAGCACAAATGGAGTTGTTTAGGGTGAAAATCTACAACACTTACATTTTGTTTAATGATGTCAAAGAAATTTCTTCTTTGTTTTATGAAAAAACTATAGGCCAGGCGCGGTGGCTCACGCCTGTAATCCTAGCACCCTGGGAGGCTGAGGTGGGCAGATCGTTTGAGCTCAGGAGATCGAGACCAGCCTGAGCAAGAGCAAGACCCCATCTCTACTAAAATAGAAAGAAATTATACGGATGGCTAAAAATATATATAGAAAAATTAGCCGGGCATGGTGGCACATGCCTACAGTCCCAGCTACTCGGGAGGCTGAGGCAGGAGGATCCCTTAAGCCCAGGAGTTTGAGGTCGCTGTGAGCTAGGCTGACGCCACGGCACTCTAGCCCGGGCAACAGAGTGAGACTCTGTCTCAAAAAAAAAAAAAAAAACTATATTACCAATTCTAGAAAATTCTACCTGTGCATGTATGTGTATGAGCAAGCACAGATGCACATTTGTGTTTTAAAATAATTTACCATGAACTTGCTAAATGCAAAGAGTGTATTTTGTTAATCTTGGGGAAATATTTTAATACCACGTATTTAAATGTTCTTGTGAAACACAATATATCATTTTTTGAATAAAATCTTTCCTTTTTTTTCTAATCCACTTTGCTCCCAATTTCCCTGTAAATTTTACTGCTAATAAAAGGAGAGTTAAATAAGGCTCTGGCATTCTGACATGTTTGTTCAAGATCTGGTTCACAGCTTTTGTTTTCAACTTTTGTGTGATAAAGTCCTGCGTGGTTAAAAAAATTTTTTTTATCATCTAATAATTGGTGAGACACTGAGGTTTTTGCAGTTGTGTAATATCCAGAGTTGAAAATTTAAAAAATAAAGCCACAGTAGCATTCTCTTTTAAAATGACAGTGGGGTAATAATCCTTTCTTTTGGAAGCAAGTGGAGGTCTCTCCAAGAAGTGTAGGATATTTCTCTGTGGGGCAGGAGGCAGTTGTTTCGACCCAGAAACAAATGCTTAGAGATGAGCTTGTTGTCCTCCCAGAGCACTGGGACAGAATTCAGAGTAAACACTTGTCTTTCCTCTTTTCTGTCACCTCCCTTTCTCCCTACAAGGCCCATTTAATGGCAAGCTGGTGAGAGTGGATAAATAATTCATCTCGTAGTATCAGTCTCCTCAGAAACTCATAAAGATTTCTATAAGGGTTTGGATCCAAAATCCTCTTTCTAAATTAAGCCCTAAATTATTATGAATGTGAAACTAGGGTATATTTCTTGCCTGTGGTGTATGTGCCACTAATATTTTGAAGCAGGATGATTTGTGGATCTTTTCACTAGTGGTTCCTCTTTTGAGGTCTTAATGCATGGCATGGAGGAAATGGAAAGTTCTATGCATCTTTACAACCGCACCTGGATGTCTCTTAGGGACTGGATGAATTCAGCAGACAAAATAAGCAGTTAGTCTTTTGGACCTCACTTTTCTAATCTGTAAAATCAGGAGATGCACTGAAGTTTCTTTCTAGCTTTAAGTTCCAGAATTCTTTCTTTGAGAACTAGATATAATTTATAATATTTATGGGAACTAAAGTTTAAGATGCTAAAAGAAGTAGAAATCAGGTTATCTGTCACAGGGTTGTTTTTTCAGCCTAGACTCTGCCAATCCAAACCTCGTTATAACTACAGTGTGGCAAGATATGATGTCCCATTATTATTTCTTTCACTCAGGAATGCTTCAGCTGTATAGATCTATCAAAGCAGTTGTTACACTGCTGAGTTTCCCCATATCCATCAGAAGTAGAAAATCCATCACACTTTTGACTACTTTTTCCTCTCCAAGAAAATGATCTTTGAGAGAATGACATGTAATATAGACTTTACTATTCTTAAGGCATTGGAGAAACTGCATCTGAAATAAAATCAATACACGATGCAGTAGTTTATGTGCATTTAATATATTGAATGGCAAAGCACTGGGAGTAAATACATATCCCAGACTTACATAAAGTAGGAGGACAGAATGCAGTAGAAATACTGGTGTAGCTACTCTGTATAATACCCAGTTGTGCTTCAGTTACCCCATAGGTCTCAACTACTCTAACAGAATGAGGTGGACTCATAAGAGGTTTAGAAATGTAGATATTAGGGCTGGTATGTTTAGAGATTTGGGCTTTTTTTTTTTTTTTTTTTTAGGTTCCATCCCACAATCTCAATTTAAGTTATAATGATGATTAGCAGGCAATTCAGAGGAACAAAAGCACAGTCTTACCTTTCATATTTCTAGCTGATGAACGTCTACAAATAAAAGAGAATTCTGTTTCAACTACACACTGGGTGTGTGACATGTGACCTTCATTAAATCTCTTAGCCTTTCTGGGCTTTATCTCCCCTTGTTCCCCACTCTATGCAAAAGTGAGGTTTGGCTGTGCTTTTATTTTGCACTCTGGACTAGAATCCCTGGGCTCAATTGATCCTCCTGCCTTGGCTTCCCAAGTAGCTGGGACTACAGGTGTGGCTACTGCGAGCTCAGCTTACCTTACGCTCTGTTTTATAGGTGTAGGCATAAATTATGTGTTGTGTTTGCATCTTTTTTTAGAGATTTCCTTTTAAAAAAAGTTCTTTAGCAGTTTATACAGCATGAAAATTACTGGTCCTTGAAATTTAAAATAAACGGCCACTAAAACCAAATGGGCACTGAGTCTTTTTGTTGGTGTAAACTCCTTTATACATTTCTTAATTTCTTCTATGCTGTTGGTTTGCTTTTGAGAATTGAAATCTATACAGAAAACCATCAGTTTGATTAAGAGTTTAAAATCTTACCCTGAAATTATCCATTCATCTTAATTGACTTAATGAAAGTTTCAATACATTATTCTTTCTGATTTTATTTGTGTTTGCTATATTTTTAAAATTAAGACTGGGTATTCTTCCCCTACCAAATCCAGCTCTTAGATTCATTTACGTGTTCTAATACTTTTCAGTTTTCTGCTTCCTTTTCAGTGTGCTCTTTTAATCTTTTCATTCTCCTCCAGCTTTCCTTTTATATTCCAGTGGCTGCCCCCCTTTCTGATGGAAGGTGGAATCACATTCACAGGTTGACCTTAAATCCACCCGCTGACAGCCCTGCCATGGGGACAGAAGACCCTCAGCCTCCTCTGTAGTTCTTTTTCCCCTTCATTCTCCTGGGGAAGGATGTAAGAACTCACTGGCGGCTTTTATGTCTGTCAGGCTGTTTCCTGCCCATCTGCTGTCCCCTGCCTTCAATTCCAGGGCCATTGCTGCTCCTGGTCTCAGGGTTTACAGCCACAATCACTGTGTTGGCTTCAAAGGGGGCTGCTCACCCCTTATCACTATAGTCCTAGCCTGGACATAAACCCTTCCTCAAAGATTTTTAAATTAAGAACATAACATTTAACATAACTTTATTAAAAGTGTAGAGTGACAGGAGAGAATTAAAGCACAGAGAAAAACTTACAACCAGCTGTGAGATATGATTGTTTTTGGACTCCATAGGCCCAGGCCATCTGCAGGGTTTTATTTTAGGGTTGATGTGCTCTCAGGGTCTGCCTGCCATCCATGAGGGTGGAAGTCAGTATCCCCCAGCATTTACAAGCACCTGTAAATTAATCTAGACTCCTTAGAGACCAGGCCAAAGTCTCACTAGACTCAGAGAAAAAAAGGGAGTTTCTTCCTCAGTCTAACAACTTTCTTCCTTTCGGAATCCACCTCTTCCCAGGACGACCGATGGACAGAATACTCGTTTCCATCAAAGGAAACTTTACAGCTTACCTAGAGTGCTAGCAGCTTAATTTATAGCTCCAGCCAGGCACACTCACAATGGTCCATATGTTTTTGGCTTTGAGTCTACACTCCCAAAGTGTGCAGACTTTGAGTGATCCATGAACCTCAAGAAGCTGTGTGCAAAATTTTGTGGGTGTTTGCGTTTTTCTGGGGAGCAGATCCATAGCCTTCATCAGATTATTAAAGCGGGTTAGCATCTCCCCAGAAGGTTAAGAACCATTTCAGTGGTCCAACATCGGGTCATTGCCTCAGGTCTGGATTTCTCATGTACAGCATCCGTGCTTTCATCCAGGTGGGGCTTCACTTACAGACCTTCCTCCATTCATAAATAAAAATGGGGCTTTTATGTCTCCTCACACATCTGTGTCTCTGCTTCTGATCTACAAACAATTGCTCAAATGCAGGTATCTCCGCAGAGTAGTTTGTTGGAACCATATGTTCCAAATCCATTCTTGGACAGAAAGCATTTCCCTGGAGTTGACAGTCTGCAGAGATGTAATTTTGCCTAGGCTTTATGGCCACGGCCTTGTAACATCTTCATTTCATGAGGTCTTTGCATAATTAAACTGCCTGTTTGGCTAGTCTTCCTAAGACCAAGAAGTAGTCTCTACCAAGGGGTATCCATCCACCTGACTGAAGTTTTAAATCTGCTCCCATCAGTATTTTAGAGGTCTTAAAGCCAAGATTTATCTAGGTCTAAATTCTTTTTTGTTTGTTTTTGTTTGAGACAGAATTTTGTTCTCTCACCCTGGGTAGAGTGCAGTGGTGTCATCATCATAGCTCACAGCAACCTCAAATTCCTGGGCTCCAGCAATCCTCCTGCCTCAGCCTCTGAGTAGCTGGGACTGTAGGTGCACATCACCATGCCCACCTCATTTTTGTATTTTTAGTAGAGACAGGGTCTTGCTTCTGCTCAGGCTGGTCTCAAACTCCTGAGCTCAAGCGAACCTCCTCCCTCAGCCTCCCCGAGTGCTAGGATTACAGGCAGGAGGCATCGTGCCTGGCCTAGGTCTAAATTCTTATAATCACATCTACTCCTTTTTCTTAAAAGCCTTTGCCAGACACCTGCCAGACACTCTGAGACACCTGCCCCAGGACTAGGAGCCCAGGGGAGGGATGATGGCAGTGAAAGCTTCCCTTTCTCTTGTCACATCTTGCTCTAGACTTCTCCTCTGGTTTCCTGTTACACTTGGAACTCAGTCATCTATCCCGGCCTGATGTTGGATTTGCAATAGGATCGCAGCTTTGGAAATTGGGGACCAAGGCAAATAGTCCTGAGCCCTATTGAGATAAAAAGAATGTTCAAGGAAGGCTTTTTACTCAGCCTCTTATCCTGCCTCTGCCGTCCGCCTCTCAGTGGAACGTTTTAGTTTGAAATGGGTTTGCTCTTTTGCCTTCATCAAAGGATTTTCTGTCTCCTGTGGCCTTCTTTTTAAGAGGTGGGTACTGGGGCTTCGAAAAACCAACTGCTGAAGGGTTTCTAATGCCACTGTTAGGCATGGAGAAAGGAAATCTGAGGGATGCCAGTTTGGGTCACTGACCTGGCAGCCTGTCCCATTTTCTCAGGGTGACATAGTTTCTTGCTCAGGTGTCATCAGTGAAGGTTAGGGAAGACCTCTCACTTCCATCCCTCGTGATATAGCTCAGGAGGTGATTATAAAATGGCGTCTCCGAACCTAGCCACAGTCCGTGCAAGGGCAGACAACGTCTCCAGATGTCTCCAACATCTGCTTCCTCTCTGCTTCCCATGGTCATATTTCCCCTCTATTGCTGAGTTTTCATGAGTATTTTATAGGAAGCTGGGAGAGAAGAGTTTCAGGCACTGTGCTATTGTACCATTTCACCCCAAATTTTGAAAATTTTTTAAATGATGATTTTGCAAATTGGCAACTTGTGATCATTTAGCCATTAATAGGGAATTCCAACCAATTTAAAATAATGTCTTTCCTAATGACTTTTAGAGTTTGAAATTTCACATAAAATATAGAATCAGGAAGCGTCTAATGGGTAAGATGAAAGTGTCTTTCAGTGTAGCATCAGCTTTTAAGTGTATCAGTTAATTATTTTATCATAGAGGATTTTGATAGTCTTCTTTAGTACTATGAAATGTCCCACTTTGAACAGGATTAAAATAATTATTTTACAACATTATTAATACTTTAGTTTAGAACACAGAGTCTATAAAGAATTGTGTTATGATAAACCGTTTTGTAATTTGGACCTGCACTGTTACACCACCTCCCCTCACTTGGCCACCTTGAATTGGTATCATGGTAATTAATGTATGTTCCAACAAAGGAGACAGTTTGCAGAGTTTTCAGGGCTGGGTGGCAGTTCTGGCTCAGGTTCTTCTGACTGCTGAGATCTTACATTGACTTCCGAGATCACAGGGGGTTGCGGGTAGTGGTGGTAGGACCAATGCTACGTCCTGCCCTGCGGTCAGAAGCTGAGCTGATGTTGCCTTAGCACTTCCCCTACGGGACCTGTCCCTTGTGTCTTCACTGCAGGTGCCTTTTCCTGGTATTTGTTTGAGCTATTTATTGGTGCCCAGCCTTGGTCATTTAGATTCTTCTCTGCTCTCTCTCTCTCTCTGGCACCCTGGTGTATTTAGTTGTTTTGTTTTTTCATATTCTTTCTTTTCCTCCCAGCTGCACTTTAATGGAGACTGGTTAATACATTGTGTTATCAGACCTCCCTGATAAAACTTAGCTTGGAGCAAAAGAGAGCTAGATGTGTTAGACAGGGGTCTAGAAAGTTGTGGTGATTTGCTCAAGGTAACCCAGCAGGTGGTCGCAAGAAGGTCCAGCACTTGTTGCAGCACGTGCTGAGAGTCTGTGGAATATTTTCCAATGTAAACTATTGAATTATTTCAAGTATTTGTATTAATTACTACTCACAGTGCAAGTGCCATTCCTGTCCCTTAAAGTGTGCAAAGCATGGGAGTTTGAGTGCTTGGTAACCAACATGCGGGTACCTCTAATTCTGAAATCTGTTTTGTTTGCAATTAACAAAGGTTAACAAAAACCAGCCCTTTCTGAAAGTTTGGCTAAAGTCCTAGAATTTGTACATGCCTTTGCAGTTTGCTCATACTATGTGGCATATCCAGTACCCTCCGCTCCCTGCTCTTGGCTTCTTTAGCTGACCAAGTTAAAGATTAAAGGAAGAGTATTTCTTTCCTGCTATCAGCAGATTTTTATCATGGTAAAAGACTTTTTTTTTTTTTTTTTTTTTTGAGACAGAGTCTCACTTTGTTGCCCGGGCTAGAGTGAGTGCCGTGGCGTCAGCCTAGCTCACAGCAACCTCAGACTCCTGGGCTTAAGCGATCCTACTGCCTCAGCCTCCCGAGTAGCTGGGACTACAGGCATGAGCCACCATGCCCGGCTAATTTTTTTGTATATATATTTTTAGTTGGCCAGATAATTTCTTTCTATTTTTAGTAGAGACGGGGTCTCACTCTTGCTCAGGCTGGTCTCGAACTCCTGACCTCGAGCGATCCACCCGCCCCGGCCTCCCAGAGCTAGGATTACAGGCGTGAGCCACCGTGCCCGGCCGGTAAAAGACTTTTTAACATAATTTGAAAAGTTGTGGCAACATACACATGACATAAAATTTATCATTGTCACCATTTTTAAGTGTATAATTCAGTGACATTACGAGCATTTACGTCATGTGCAACCATCACCACCATCCATCTCTAGAACTCTCTTCATCTTGCAAAATGGAGACTCTGCAGGATAAAATACTTTGTATGTACAAACAAATCTCTAAAGCTGAAACAGTAAAATTCTCGTGGTAGAAGGTGCCATAGGGACATAGCACTAATGCAACTTCTATTCTCCCTTTCTTCAACATTTCAGCTTCTTTGAGTAACATTTATGTGGTGTTTTATTATAACTATTCTCATTGAATATTCAAAACTCATGTGAGGCAGGCATTAATATTCCTACTTTATAAATGAAGAAATTGAAGTAGTAATAGAAAAAGGTAATGAACAAGTCAGGACTCCAGCTTAGTGCTGTTGACTTTAAATCCTGTTCTGTGTCTATTATATTGTGCTTCAAAAGACTAATGTTTTCTTTGTCCATCTATCTATGTACTAATCTATCTATCTAATCTCTTCATTTTGGGGTGTGGGGTAGGCGTCAAGAGGGAGGATTTCTGGAGTTTTGTTTTAAATTACGGGTCGTGCCCTGACAGCAGACAGTCTTGTTCATAACCTTGGGCATCTCATCAGATCAGGGATTATTGTGCTTTGCCTAAACACTTAGTAGATGCAGCAGATGTCTATTCAAATATTACTTTAAAAAATGCCTGGAATTGTATTTAAATTGCTTCAATTATTCACTAATTAAATTTGCAGATTGTTTCTCTTGGGGATTTTGCACTAGGCTGGGTTTCTTCAATTATTTGTGTTGGACAATGACAAAATAAATCTTTTGCATTATAGCTTAGTAAAAAATCCTGCTGAATAGGCTAAGTCCACAGTCATACCACAAGAGACTTATTTTTTAAAAAACAATCTTTTTTATTTTTTTGTTTTTTGGCAAGACCAAGCATGGAAAGATAGTGGGCTTTTGTTTGTTTTTATTTCTGTGTTTTGTTTCTGGTGCTTAAAATACCTGGAGGGGTCACAGACACAGTGGAGGTCCATGTGTTCTAGTCAGTGTGTCAGTTTCCTTGGTCTGCATGGATTTTACCAGAAACAGCACAATGAGATTCAGATGTTTTAAAACCACATGTGTGTTTCTCACATGGCTGCCACAACTGAAATCTTTCATCAGTCTTTTCAAGATGAAAAGTGGCTCGGTGTAGTAACTGGTTAGCACTAAGCCTTCATCTAGAGTCCTGATCAGTTGTTGTCTTGCTGTAGCATTTCCAAAACTTTTCTGTACGTGCTATTTTCATTTAGAGAGAGAAGAGGAGGAAAAAAGAAAATTGAGAGAAGGAAAGAGCTAGAAGAGTTCAGTGTCCCCACAGAGCGGGGGCTTGTCACAATATGCCCTTGATATTTTTAAACAGCAATGCTTGCTTGCTCTTAACATGTAAATTATTTCCATTCCCCTAAAAAATGCACAACAATTTCATGCTAATGTTCACCCCTATCCACAGATAATTAAGACTTTGCTCTCAGAATAAATAAGTGCTTAACACTTAAGAGCACTGGCTTTGGGGCAGCTGGAGTCTGTGCGGAGCCTTTCACATACGTGAGCACATTTAATGCTCACAAGCTGGTGAGGAAAGTGGTATTCTCCCCATTTTACAGTCAAGGAAAGAAAGGTTTAGGGAGCTTAAGAGACTTGCTCAAATGGTATACCGATAATAAATGTCACACCTATAATATTAATAAATTGCAGATCTGGGATTGTGTCCTTACTGTGATAAAAGTGCTCAGGGTTTTAAAAAGCAACAGTGTTTTTAGGGTTGTTGCTGATATTAATAATCTTTAGACACGAGAACCAATGTGGAAGCAAGTCAGCAGGTGGATGTTATAGACGATCTCAGATAACATGGAAGAATTCGGTTCTGCTCAACAGTGTGCTAACTCTGGCAGAGGGGAAGTGGGGAGCTGGAGAGGTACCAGAAAATTGGATGGGAAACTGAACGCTTTTTCAAATCAAGTGCCTCTGAGTGACCCTAGACAGTTGGTGAGAAAGAGTTTGTCACCAACATAAATAATCGGAAAGAAGTGTGAGATACGTTTGAAGCAACCCAGAGATTCCCACATGAAGCTGTTGAGAAAAGACCAGAGTGTGAAGAAATGGAGGTTGTTTGGTGTCCAAGATAAAATAAGGGATGGATCGTAGCACCACAGATGGAAACCACAGCAGCAAATAACGGACCCAGAGGAGATACATTTCTATCTGGATTCATGCAGAAGAGGATGTTGGATAACCAACAGAGCAAGCAAATAAATCACCAGTAGTTATATCGGATCAAACTGAAGGACAAATTTAAAATGGGTTTTCTATATACATAATATATTCTTGTTTTGAGACACACCCTGTACCATGTAAATTCTTTTGTAGATGAAGACCTATGTTAGCTTTATATATTTAATGTATTTATAACAAATAAACTCAAACACTTCTTTCCACAAGATCTCACAGCATGCCTGTTGTTAGGCATAAATTCTTGTTAGTTTTTGGTGTAGCTATTTTGTTCTTAAAATTGTTTCCCAAGGTTAGTTTTAGAAGAGTATATGGCAGATGCCATCCTGTTGTTCTCTAGCTTTTGTAGCGTTTGAGAAATGCTGAGGTAGTTCAGTAACCTTTTGTAGGGGAGTGATGAAATTTCAGGACTGGAGGGTGACTTATAGGTCAGTGAGAATAAAATGTTGCTGCTTATTTCTGAATGTCAAGTCACAATGACCTTTTTTTTGCTTATCTTTTTCATGATTTAAGTTTTCAGGCACAAATTATTTGGAGGTGTTTTTTTCTTTTTCCGTGCTGCTTCTTCTCATAGGGTCTTTGTGTTCTGTCACTGGCCTGTTAAGGTGAATCTTTTACTCATATTTTAAGTTAAAAGACATGGTAAAAGATTTTGACATGTTTCATTAGACAAATGGAAATTGTGTCATATTTGTCTACAAAAGTGTTTCTTTCACTTAGGTCTTGGGTGTGTGTGTGTGTGTGTGTGTGTGTGTGTGTGTGTGTGTGTGTCATAGGCCCTTTTGAAAATTTCTCGAAAGCAATGGAATATTCACATGCATGTATGGTTTTTTCATACAATTCCAAATGGTGGATTCATCCTTGAACTCCTGATTATGAATCTTTTGCTTGGAAATATCAAGTCATTTTGGATATACTTGGCTTTGGGTTCTGGCTATTGGTGTGGTCCCCAGAGAAATGTGGACTCTTGAATTGTATAACTTAGTTAAGACATGTCTAGATTTCAAGTGTAAGGGAAAAGAAATCTTTTGCATACTGTGGGCCACACCCCGTACAAGAGAGAGAGACAACTTGGGTTTGAGGGTGTGTATTATGGGCATGTTGAATTGGTGAGAAATGGGACTAGAGAAATATTGGAAAGCATAGTTAATGGCTTTAGTGTTTTTTTTTTTTTTTCTTAACTTGGAACCTGAGGATTGTTATTGTAAACCTGAGGATTTACAATAACAAATGCAATGAAAACAAATAAAGGTAAATATTTGTAGCTATATTAGATCTTGAGATTGAGGAATGTAGATCCTTAAAGGCAGGGACCATACCATAGTGATATATGATCCGAGAGCTCATATATGTGAATAAATAATTAGCTCTGGGAGTGGAGAGGCCAGTCCTCATTAGATATCTTCTGGGAGAAATGAGCTTTGGGGCAAAGCTTCATCTTGAAGCTTATTGGATTTAAACTATGGGCCCCACCCTGCAAGGCACCTCACAGATAAACCACCTGGGAGGAAAACCTGGAGAGTTGTGAGGCCTCCTGGCCCTCTTTTGTCCATCTGAACTCTCAGGCTCCCGAATTGCTTGTAAGAGAACTGCAGGTAAACAAACTCTGTGCAAACCTTGGCCTAAAAGGAGCCACAATTGTCACCTTAAACTAGAGCTAGCATCCTATTAGCAATGTGTTGTAAAAGACCACCTGCCTTCATCCTCTTGTAAATCCTGATAATTCCCCATTTCTACCACTCACATTACATCCATTAAGTAATTGCCTGCATTCCTTTACTAGGCCGAAGAGGCCCTTCAAATAAGATTGGGGATCTTTTCTAACACAACTGGGTAGTCCTTTTACCACCAAGGCAAGCCGTACATATTGCTGATATTCAACAAATAGTTGCTGAGCAAATGTTTAAAAGGCCAGATAACTAGTGTCCCTTGGGGGTGGGGAATCTGTGGCTTCAAGACCACATGTGGCCCTCCAGATCCCCAGTATGGCCCCTCGACCTAATCCAAACTTTATAGAACAGATCCTTTTAATAAAAGGGCTGGGAATCTGAGTAAAACTAATGGGACAATCAGTGCTCCCCTTTCTAAACTGTTTTTTTTTTTTTTTTGAGACAGAGTCTCACTCTGTTGCCCGGGCTAGAGTGCTGTGGCATCAGCCTAGCTCACAGCAACCTCAAACTCCTGGGCTCAGGCGATCCTCCTGCCTCAGCCTCCAGGGTAGCTGGGACTACAGGCATGCGCCACCATGCCTGGCTAATTTTTTCTATATATTTTTAGTTGTCCAGCTAATTTCTTTCTATTTTTTTAGTAGAGACGGGGTCTCGCTCTTGCTCAGGCTGGTCTCAAACTCTTGAGCTCAAACGATCCACCCCCCTCGGCCTCCCAAGTGCTAGGATTACAGGGGTGAGCCACCGCGCCCAGCCTAAATTTTAATAAAAGGATGTGTTCTGTAAAATTTGGATTCAGTCAAAAGTCTGCATTCAAGGATCCAGAAGGCCACATGTGGCCCCGGAGCTGCAGGTTCCCCACCCCTACTGGGGGGGGTGATGTTCTCTTTTGGATTGTTTTTAACTCCTGATCTAGCTGGAACAACAGTTCCCAGTTATGCTGTCAGAAGCTGAGCCATTTGCTTGTCATCATGACAGTTTTGTGACTGACCCTCAGTCTACACAGCGAGTAAATTGTGGTACTTACGTTTTTGGTTTTCTGCTGCTTTTATGATGTATGGAAGAACCATGACGAATGGAATTATAGTCAGATTCTGATAATTTTAATTTATGGCCTCAGTTGTGGGCAGGGATGAAGCAGATTCATTCATTAAATAACCACTCATTGATTACCACGTGCTAGGTATGATTTTATGCACTGAGGACATAAATATGAATAAGATGTGGTATCTACTTTTAAGGGAGTTCTCAGCTTGGTAGGGGAGATGGATACAAGAGAAGTAACTGAGAGTCTCTAATGTGTTAAGTGAGAGAGAGGGAAGGAGTGGAGGGACAAAAAAGAAACTAATTGCTTTGGCTTGGGGGTGAGAGAGAGGTGAGGCCTTAAGTATGAGTTAAGGGTGCTATGCACAGGGACAGGGTGAGGCCCGAGACTGGAGGGGCAACATTCCAAGCAGAGGGAAGAGCCTGTGCACGGCAGAGGAAGGTATGGGGGTCTCTGAGCAGAAGACCTGGAGCGTAGCACACAGGGCCAGGATGGAGAGCGGGTGGGCAGAGAATCTACAGGGGCTTTCAACCCTCCACACTGAATAGTTTGGATTTTGTCTTGTAGGTGCTGGATGATTTTAATGGATGAAAGCAGGTTCTGACTACTAGTTTGTTGTATGGTACATATCTAAACCCAGATCTCAGGTCTTGCCGAGGTAGGAGCCAGGGGCAAGAGTAAATGAGGACTGTAGTTGGCTGCAGAAGCTGTGTCATCACCCTCCTCGCTCTTCAAGTTATCAAGGAAGCTTAAACACACAGAATTCAGTGTGGGGCAGGGGTGACTGTTAGCGCAGATTCATTGTACAAAGTGGCAAGATCTTCTTGAATATCAGTTTATTTATTTGCTTAGAATTAAGAGAAATAAGGGTGAGCTTGAAGTTTTCCTTGTTTTAGCATTTTGACTTGGGAATCTGAGTAAAACTAATGGGACAATCCGTGCTCTCCTCTCTTAACTGGCTTTATGTGGGGCTGACATCAGGAGAGTAGTGGCTGGTAGTGTCAATAAAATAGGAGCAACAGTAAACAATTAACATAGTGGATCTAGGTCGCCTTGATGGGGTAAGAACTACTTAGACCCAGCACTTGTGTAACCTGTATAACTGGATTGACATATTCCGGCCCCCTATTCAGTGTCTGATAGGTTTTTTGAATTAAAAAAAAAAACCTATACTTTTTTATATACCTAGTAGCATTGTGGCCCTGTTTGCTCCTTTATTCAATAACAAATTGTGTGTGTGTGTGTGTGTGTGTGTGTGTGTGTGTTTTGGTGAGGGATTAAAAGCTGCTTAGCCTGGCTGTGACATGGAGCATCAGGTGGAAGCGGATTGTGCAGAGCCTGATCATACTTTGAGCTCCGTACAGGTATTGGGAATTTGTCCCAATGCCAATGGGAGATTTGCTTCCTAGAAAGATCAGGGTAGATGGTGTGTGAAGAATGGATGGGGTGAGGCAAACTTGAAGACAGAGCAGTGAGGAAGATTCTGCGGTAATCTGGTCGGGAGATAACAGTAGCCCTAATTAGGGGAGAGGCTGTAGGAATGCGGAAAAGTGGCTGGAGTCCAAAGCTCTTTAAGGAGGTGGATTCCAAGTAGGACTTGGTGACAGACTGGAGGCAGGGGGTGGGGGAGGTCTTGGGGAACAGTGAGGAAGTGGGCGCTGTTCCTTGAGTAGGAAAACACAATACTTGTCTATGGAGGTGGGCATTGTTTTCAGTTTAACTAGAAAAATATTAGAATGAACTATTTAAGCTAAGAACCCTTTAAATTCTCTGCTAGCTCAGCCAGTATACAGGTGCATTGGGGGGAGGAAAGAAATACATTCAAAAGAGTGAATGCACTCCAGTTTCAATTATTTTCTCTCCTTTCAAATTTCAAGGCCAGTTGCATATGCCTCATTAGCTCCAGGGAGACTGTGATCCTATAATCTTTTCCATTTTTCAGAAAACCAGAGAGATGTTAAACTTCCTTAGAGAAGGTGATTATTGCAGCCTTTGAATAAAAGCACTTCCAGTCTACCTTTAGTGGAAATTCAGTGGTGTCTGATGTTTATCAGAAGTCACCCAAGTCTCTTGAGTCCAGGCCACCAGTACTTATATTTTATGCCTGTTACTTTGAGCCAAACAATCTCCAATGGTCCTCAACTGCTAGCATCTCAAACCCCCATTCTCTTGGATTTTTAAATTTTTTAATTAAAAAAAATATTTTTTAGAAAAGTACATGTGATTTATTGCTGAATTAATAAGTTTTTTTTCCCTCTGAACCTGTCATCCAGGTCATTAATGGAAAAATGTAGTCTATGATGCTGCAGAGCTTTGTCCTTTTATTTTAATACATTTTAAATACAGAATATCAAAATTATCTGTATGCTGTTAAAAGAATGTAGAGCTGGAATTTTAATTTGATTATCATTCCCAGTTTTCCCAGGCTTTCCTAGGCAAGTACTTTGTTTGAACAGCTGTACTCTGGTAAATCTCAGTAACAAATGAATCAGGAATGATTTTGTGTAGCAAGTCACATGAAAGGAACTTCCCCAGAAAGACAGGTCATTAAAAGAATAAAGAAAGAAAAAGTAGCAAAAATATGAGCAATTTAGCATTTAAAAAAAAATAAAGCAATTTGTTCTAATAATTCTTTCTTAGTCATTCTCAAATATGGTGTCATTAACAGCAGAGAAAGCTCCTTATTTCCTTTTAGATTTTAATACTGGGTGGAAATATAATTTATAATGAAAGTCAGCAGGAAAAGAAAAATGTTAAAAACCAGGAAGCATAAAAAATGGAAATAGAGCAGTGTAGTCAATTTTCTACCGTCTATAATTTTCTATCATCTATGTGTGCCTTATCCGTTTGCCGGGGAGGGGTGGGGGCGGAGGGAGAGGGAGGGCCTGTGAATGTGTCTGCCTCCAATCGCAAAAAGATCAAATTAACATGTGAAAAGATATTCCAGAGAGCTGTGGGAGAGAAAGGCTTTTGGCTTTCACCATCTTACCTACTGGATGAGTTGGAAAGCATAAAATAAAACTCAACTAAATCCAGGGAAACATTGATTCACCCAACTGAATAAACAACTTACTGCATTTGCTAATATAATTAATCAAACTCTGCTTCTCCTTTCCAAAGGAGATTCACAGGCAGTAAAATAAATTAAATCAACACTTCCCCCCCCCCCTTACTAAAAATAAGCTTTCTTTCCCTGGGTAAATCGGTCATTTAAATTCCTAAGGCTGCAGTCCCTAGTCCGCTAGCAGGAAGCAATTTTGTATGGGTATAAAATCATTTCTGTGCAAATTTTGGAGTTTGGGTTCTGAGCATCATGTCTTAGCTCTACCACCGAAATTGATGAGTAAAATACATTTTAACTGAAGTTATTTTTAGAAACAAATGGCCTATGGATGATGTTGATTTCCAGATAACGGAGCCTGCGTAAAGGTGGATCTTTCATGAAACTGAAAACTATATGGATTGGTTGGCAGGAAATAATGACTTTGGACCAAAATTCTGGAAAATTAAGGATATTTAAAGTTGGAAAACAATTGTAATTGTGAAAATGGAGACACATAAGTAGCAAAAAAGATTTCAGTTCAGTAGTTTGCAGATCTTGTTCTTAATGTTGAGTTTCCCCAACTTTAAACATTAGATTAAGATTCAGTTTTAGACTGCACGTATAGACATATAATATAATAATTTTATACACACATAAAATCACATAAATACAAGGAAGGGTGAAGGGCAGAGGAAACAGAAAGGAAAATGTATCAAAAGATTACAAAGTGGTGAGTGACAAGCTTTGTGTACATAAGGCAAAATATAACATAGGGATGTCCTGGATAATAAGTTAAGTATGCGTCAAGACTATATCACTAGGTTTTTCATTTTTTAAAGGGCGGATACCAGGATGTGGCCATAGGAGGCCTGCGGTTCAGAACTGAGAAAGAGCTCACTGTTTATATTAAGTTCTGCTCACACGCACTGCATTGCATTTCCTTGCCTTTGCCATGAGTTGTCACACTTCCAGGGAAGAACCTAGATGGAAAGCGTTTCCAGCTGAGTTCTGAATGCTGCACCCTTCCTTCCTCATCTGTTTGCCCTCCTCTCCTTGAGGGTCAAAGGATCCCCAAGGATTGCCTTTCCCTCCATTTCCTCGTCTGGTGGACTTATTCCCATTCTCTTTAGTTTTGTTCACTGTAGGATATTATGCTCAAAACTCATTTACATGCTCAGCTCATCTTGATTAAAATGTAAAGGAAGATCGGGGCATGATCAAATTCAGTTCTGAATATACTCAGATAGTTGGGCATCAGTTTAATGGATTAAACAGTTCTTGGACTTGCTTCTCTTTCCTGACAGTAAGTCTTGTACTGCCGTTATTTCTTAATAGTCGCTTTTATTCCACTTTCAAGCCTTGACTGAACGTTCTCTTTTGACTTACAGACTGTTTTGCTATCTGGAAACTCATACCCACCTCTGACTTCCCGCACAGTGTGACAGCGAGAGGAGAGTCAAAATTGCTTCCCCCACAGTGTGACTTCCAGAGTTGTTAGACACTGGGATGTCCTTCTGAGGTGGGCTGTGGAATGTCATGTAAGTTATTACCATTTTTTCCGAATGTTTTGGATTTTCAGGTGCAGTAGGGATGGCTTAGGCAAATCAGCAAATCCTTCTAAGCCAGGTGAGTCTCAGTTGTTGTTGGGGTCTGCAGCATGGTCTGCCTCAATCAGTGGAGACACAGAGGGCAGAGAAGCAGTTTCTTTTTCTTTTCTTTTTTTTTTTTTTTTTTGAGAAAGGGTCTTGCTCTGTCACCTGGGCTAGAGTGCAGTGGCATCATCATAACTCATTGCAACCTCACACTCCTGGGCTCAAGTGATCCTCCTGCCTTAGCCTCCCGGGTAGCTGGGACTACAAGGGTGTGCCACCACTCCTGGCTAATTTTTCTATTTTTTGTAGAGTTGGGGTCTCGCTCTTGCTCAGGCTGGTCTTGAGCTCTTGGCCTCAAGTGATCCTTCTGCCTGCGCCTCCCAGAGTGCTAGGATTGCAGGCATGAGCCACTGAGCCTGACCCCAGTTTCTTTTCAATGTTTTAAATTCACTTTCTCCACACAGTTCTGTGGTCAGATATGCTCAAAATTAAATGAAAGCTTTCAAACTTGGTTATCATGGATTTGGTTGCATGGTTGGCCAAATTAGATTGGTTTCTACAAATTCACTTTGTGATTTATTTAAGTTATCCTTAACATTCAAATTGAGGAATGATTTAACCAGTTGCAGATGGAGACAATGTCTTGCTTACTGTGGTTTAGGTACTGGCACCTAAATTCTAGAGATATAAAGATAAATAAGACAAAGTCTCTGTCATTCTGAAAATTATGGTTTAGCTGTTATAATTTATTATGCTGCAATATACTTATGTCTTCTAGATTGTGAGTTCATTTGAGGTCAAAATCATGGGAGCCAAAAAACTCACAACTTCTCCTGAAATAGTTTAGAACTAAAAAAATAAATCATCTCAAAGTAATTTGCATTTGGTCAAACTACTTCTAAAATCTTCTGTTTGGTCCTGGGCATATTTAGGAACGTTGATTGCTAGAACATACTGACATTCCCTAATAATTATCACCACAGTTACTCCTCACTAATAACCTAATACGTAGAGCTTGCACATCTCTTGGCTCATTTGAGTCTTACAATAATTCTGCGAGGTATGGAGGGCAGTGGATTCTTCTGTATTTTACAGATTTGGGCAACCTACTGAGATAAGTAATTTGTCTAGGATTGCAGGTCTAGTACGTTTTGTATAAGGGTTCAGATCCAGGTTTCCTCAATTCAAATCTCTTGTACTCACCAATAGACTATTAGGGCCCAGATGTTTCGTGGCTAGTCGAAGAACCCGGGAATGTTCCTGAGTGGAAAAGAACAAATATGTGGGGAACACCATCACTGCCTTTACATGTTTGAAACCCTCCCCTGTAGTTGAGATATTAGTCTTAGTCTGAAAATTCTCAGGGTTAAACTCTGAATGTGTGTGGCTTATGTCTACTTTTATTTTGGCTTAATAAAGAAATTCGTTTCCAACATGCAGGTCTAGGGATGGAATGTGCCCGACTATACCTTGTGTGCTGGCCTCTGCCCACCTGTTTGCCTCATTTCATTACGTTCTTCTCCACCCCATTCACTATGCCGGTGGGTCTTCTTTTCCATCACAGGGTCTTTGCACTGCTCGGCCTTCTGCCTGGAATACCGTTATCCCTTCCCCACAGTTTTTTTTTTTTTTTTTTTTGAGACAGAGTGTCGCTTTGTTGCCCTGGGTAGAGTGAGTGCCGTGGCGTCAGCCTAGCTCACAGCAACCTCAAACTCCTGGGCTCAAGCGATCCTCCTGCCTCAGCCTCCCGAGTAGCTGGGACTACAGGCATGCGCCACCACGCCCAGCTAATTTTTTTCTATATATATTTTAGTTGGCCAGATAATTTGTTTCTATTTTTAGTAGAGACGGGGTCTCGCTCTTGCTCAGGCTGGTCTCAAACTCCTGACCTCGAGCGATCTGCCCGCCTCGGCCTCCCAGAGTGTTAGGATTACAGGCGTGAGACACCGCACCCGGCCTCCTTCCCCACAGTTTTGCTCAGCTGAGTCTTAGGCATCCGTTAGGGCTCAGCCTAAAGGTTGCTTGCCCAGAGAAGACTTCCCAAGGAGAATGAGTAGTGTTTTGCAACAGCCTCACTCAATGTTTGAGTTGGGGTCCCAAGTTACAAGCAACGGAAACGGACTCTGGTTAAGCAGAAATGGAATTTATTGAGATGATGTTGAGAAGTTTGTAGTCTGCTTGGGAGGTCTGAATGCAGAACTAGGCACATAGCTAAAATTTTCAGGAACAGCGTCCAAAACCACGGCACAGAACTGGCCTATAGAGGAAACTGCCACCACCTGTGCTGCCCCCGTGAGCACCGGATGTGTGGGTTTGCTCTGCTGGCAGGAAATTAGCTTTATTGCAGCTGCTGCCAGCCGCGGTGCTCCTTCTGCTCCTGGAACGCAGCCTTGCACACATTGTCGGCCCCCTGAGCTGGATGTCTTGGTTGCCGTCCCTACCAGTAAAATGAAATCAAATCCATACTCGTGTGTAGTTTGCCCAGATGAGAATCCACGTTGTGCAAGGGTGAATCTGATTGGTGGTGTCGAAGTCACCCTAGCTGCAAAGAGCCTGGGGAACTGAGTTTTCTAAGTTCTGTCCTGCTAAAGTGGGCTGAAAATTACCCAACCACATCAAGGGTTTTCAAAAGGCGCTAGCCAGTGGGAAGACATGACAAATATCGTCCAGGCTGAGACCCAGGGTTCTCCTCTACATGAGGGACCAGCCTTACCTACCTCACAGGGTTGTCCTAAGGATTAAGTAAGATAAATTATGTGAAACTGCCTAATAAACTGTACAGACAGATATAAGGTTTCTTCTAGTATGATTTATATCTTGGACCAAAGCATGAAATTGAGTGCATAATAAGTTGACAAATCTCCAACTCACTTTATATGTTTTTAAAATATGAAGGGTATTCTACTCCCCCAAAAGGCATTTTAAATATTCAAGAGAAATTGAAAAAAGGAAAAAAAAAAAAAGAAAAGTGCTTCTTATATCAAAGTGCTGCCCTCATCCATTTCTATCATCCCCACATTTTTATTTTGTAATGGAAATATACAAAATGATGCCAAGCATAGAAATTGAGGTTTAAAAAATTTGAGTGGGTTTACAGCTACTTTTGACTCGATTCTGAATTTTAAGGCTTTGTTCTAATCTACTTTTTACTCTGGTTTCATCCTGAATACAACCCTCTTGTTTGGAAACAGACAATGGGCTCATTCACCCCTCAAGGCCCTCTCCAGTGGGTTTTTCTGCCGTGGCCTATGGTGGCTCTACTGCAGAGGTTCTGCTATCTCAGGGAAAAAATATAGCTGTGACAGTTGGGTTTTTAGCGTAAGTCATAGCAGTTGTGTAAAAGGGTGTTAGTGTAAGTGGTCACACCAGTGGCATTAAAGCTAACACAGTGGGAATTAGTCCAATATTCAGTGACTATAATTCTGGTTTCCAGTGGTGAAGCTCCCCTAGAGAAGAGAAGTCAACATCAATGTAATTTCTGAGGAGAAACAGCCACGTGCAGAGCGATTTTTCTATTTGACAGTTATTTTCCAGTTTAACATGTTGGAATTTTGAGTTATGCTGCTTAACTGTACTTTCTTGTAAATATTCAATTAAAATGATATATTGTTAGAAAAAGTAAAACATGACGCAGCTTTGCAAAGCTGAAAATTGGGTTATAATTTTCAGGGTGTCTGATTTCTGCCATCTTGGAGTTACATTTTATTAAAGAATAGAAGGGAATTCCAACTTAAGCATTTTCGCACACCTTCTTACTTAAGTGATAATCCAGACTAGATTGAACTGTCCTGAATTTCCAGAGGTCTCATGTTGAATTCGGAGGAATTTCCTCTCCATATCCTCTGCTTCCTCTTCAACCTCTTGTCAACCCTTTTCTCCCCTCTCTGCACACCCGGGCGCACACACAGGCACACGCTCGCTCTTTTACCTAACCTAAATAGGACATTCATTTCAGGACATTGGAAGTCTGGAATCCCTACGTTGTGTTTTAGTAAAGGCCTGTGCCTGGAAGTACAGACTGTCTTAAAAATAGCACTGCAGTAAATAGAGCTTACTTGAAGTAAACAGATCACCCTAGTAGATAGTAAATTTTGGTGATTCAAAATTTATTTCAATTATCTGCTATATGTAAGTATTTATGTGATCTGTAAATATTTTCCAGCTGTAAAAATTCTAATTTCATCTCTCAAGATACATAGCACATGCAGGATCGTGCCTCAGGAAGCTGTCTGTTGGTTGGAGAGGGGTTGAGGTCGATGGAAGTGTCAATGGAAAAATTCAATGCAGAAGCTCTTGCTTTAATTGGTGATGTTGAAAGTAACTTGAAACCACCCCTTCCTTAGTCCTCCAGGGAGTTCTCAGGTGACTGCGTGGATGTATTGTGATTGCCTTTTATTTTATTGACTCACTAAATTCTTAGATTACTCTCTACCATTTGATATTGACAAACCATAAAATTCTTATGGAACCTGCTCAGCAGTGACTTATAAAGAATTATCTTGTTAATAAACTCAGCATCATTTTGAATTCAAGTTTAATTAAAATGGAAAAGTAAATGATTATGTAAAGATTTTTCCTCATTTAAGCTTATGTCCTTTTATTGCCTCTTTGCCTTTCCTCTAAATTCAAAGACAGATTTTATTTTAAGCCCATTTTTTGCAAGGTGAATTTTTACAGAATCTGTTGTAGCGCCTGCTCTGTTATTAGCATTTGATTTAAAGATTTCTTTTTCTTTTTTTTAATTTGGAAGGTTGAGAAGGAGTTCTGAGGTAGAGTCTGAGGGAGGTATAAATGAAAAATCCATGTTATCCAGGGATTTTAGTTCTTGGGATGCTGTTTAAAGATAATGATTGTTTATGGACTCTTTAAAGATGTTTTCTCATAAGAGTTGCCAGGTAACAGATTAGTTATCTGAGGGTGGTTTGAAAGGCCTTTTGAAATTGCCTGGGTGACAATACTACTTTATGGCACTTATAAAGCTCTTTTGAAGTTGGCTTTTCATATTAGAAAACCAGAAAATATTTTTCTTTTCTTTTATTGAACAGAAAATAATACATGGACCAGAGGTTTAGTAAAATGCTGCAGAAGAAATACACTGCTTATTTTTGTGATTGACTCTGATTTTTCATCTTTCAGCCTTTGTGGGTTACAGGATTTTTCTGAGTTAAGATTCTTATGATAATGTGTATGCTACTCTGGTGAATTATGTGTAGTTACCAAGTACACACTGTTATGCCTCAAGATTTGAGGTCCTCTTCCCTTTTCTCTTCTCTCTCAGATACTCTGGTGTAAAGCCCACGTCCCCAGGCTTGGTTGTTAAGAGAATTCTGGATTGAAATCAATGTTGTAGAGCATGTGACATTCCTGCACCACCTTTGTCATACACAGTCACGCTAAAGGAACAGGGTAAATGGAAGAGGCTGTCAGGGACCAAGTCTAGAAACTGCAGAGGCAGATACTGCAGTTGGGTAAGCAGGAGTTTATGGGAGTTCTCTTCAGTCCAAGCCTGTCTGAGCTCACAAAGGAGATTCACGGTCTGTTGCTCTGCAAAAGCTATTTGGGCAGGCACTTTTCTTCCCAGCTAGCTTTTAAGTGCTCCTGGGGCCCTCAAGCCTATTCACTTAGGCCTCTCAGATTATGAATACATAAACCTTAATGATTTTGGAGTCCCAAAGGAAGACATACTAACTAGTGCATCATCAAAACATGATTCTGCTAATAGAATGGACAAATGCATTTTAGGGTATCACAAATTTGCCCGCTTCTAGTAGTGAGTATAATAATAAGTTTTTGCAACCCTTAAAGAGCATTTATTCTGTTCTAGCATTGATAAGGTGGTGGTTATTGATTATAAATTTACATTTAAATCGTGGAACCAGGAATGTGATAGATGGAACCTCTGAGAGCAGCAGCGATGATTTTAGTTGTTAATGGTTTGATAAAATATACAAGGCGTTTGATGAATGCACAAATTGCTTATTTCAGGCATGCTGGAGTTTCCATCTTCCCATTTTCAGCAGTTGGGTAGACTATGCAGTTTGTTCTCTTTTTCAGGTATAATTTATCTTTCCAAGTAAAAATTGTTATTGTGATTATTATAAGCACATTGAGTCTCTTAATATATTTTAAATACTTCAGTTGTTTCAGGCAATGTTTGGTATAACCTGAATTCAACTCAAAATCCCTTCATGAGAGAATAGAAACAGCCAAACGTAATTTATTGTAATAGGATTGAACCTATAGAGTTCTGATTCTCTCTTCCCTTCAATTTTTATCAAGTATTTAATTGCCCACCGGATGATTTATTTTAGAATTGGCCTACTTTTTTTTTGGCTGCAATGCCTGTGGGCAAATGTAAATTTGCAGCTGAATTAGCAAACCAGGGATCTCTGTATAAGTTAATAACCACAACAGGGAATCAAGTAACTGTTTGATTTGCCTCTTTTTCCAGATTGGCTATGTGTGTAAGGTGGTAGAGCTAGGGTAGGGAGATAAGGGGTGTTTATGAGGACATGATTAACATCAATGTGTTTTATTAATGTAAAAGGAATGTATGTTTATTGTAGAAAATACAGAAAAGTAAAAAGAGGAAAAGAAAATCCATTATTCTTCCACTCAGTGATAGTTTTGTGAATATTTTATCTTTTATTTTAGTCCTTCAGTTTTTGAAATATTTTATGCATAAAAAGTGTACATGTATTTCTGAAATAAAGAGCAATAATGTGCTGCCCGTGCACCTGCCATCCAGCTCAGCAGAACCGTCCCAGCTCTGTTTTATCCTCCAATCGTGCCTCCTCACTTGCGCCCCAGATGCAATTTTTTTTCCCTTTTTCGGTTAAGATTTGTTTTTCAAAATTAAAAGAAAAAATCTTATTTTGATTATTCCAAACACATTAAATCTCGTAGTATATTTTACATAAATTAATATCCTGGCTTTTGTGTTTTTCATTTTCCTGTGTTCATACATAATTTCACCACACATGTGTGTCCCTAACTAATAATTGTTTTATTTTGCATGTTTTAAAACTTTAAGTGAATGGAATTATACTGTGTCCCTTCTAGTGCCTTTTTTTGATTAACATTGTATGTTTTGTTGTGTGTGCAGCTTAATGCATTCATTTTCACTACTGTGTGGTATTACCTTGTGTGAATGTGCCTCAGTTTACCTGTTTCCCGTCAGTGGACATTGGGTTTTACTTGTGCAGTAGATTCTGTCAGCGCCTCCCGCAGGCCTCTTGGATCTTTCTTGATGCTTTCACCAACTTCCAGATGCTGTTATCTGCATCTGTGCCTGAGGGCTCTTCCGCCCATCCCCGCTACCGAAAGCCATGTTGCCAACAAACACAGGAACAGGCCAGAAGTGCCCCTGGGGGCGGCTCTCAGCCAATGGCTCTGGGGAATTGGGGTGTAAATACCACGGCTCCCTCAGAAAGTTGCAGTTCCCATAGTTTCTCCAGAAGATGATACTCTAGTCACCTACTATTGGTTTAATAGTGAACTCTTTTTTTCCCCTTTCTTTCTTTCTTTCTTTTCTTTCTTTCTTTCTTTCTTTCTTTCTTTCTTTCTTTCTTTCTTTCTTTCTTTCTTTCTTTCTTTCTTTCTTTCTTTCTTTCTTTCTTTCTTTCTTTCTTTCTTTCTTCTTCTCTCTCTCTCTCTCTCTCTCTCTCTCTCTCTCTCTCTCCCTCTCTCCCTCTCTCCCTCTCTCCCTCTCTCCCTCTCTCTCTCTCTCTCTCTCTCTCTCTCTTTTAGATAGGATTTTACTCCATTGCTAGAGGCTGGAGTGCAGTGGATCATCATAGCTCACTGTAACCTCAAACTCCTGGGCTCAAGCGATCCTCCCTCAGCCTCCCAAGTAGCTGGGACTGCAGGTGCGCACCGGTACCATTATGCCCGGCTAATTTTTTTTTTATTTTTTGTAGAATCAGAATCTCCCTGTGTTGCTCAGGCAGGTCTCAAACTCCTGGCCTCAAGTGGTCCTCCCACCTTGGCCTCCCAGAGTGCTAGGATTATAGGTGTGAGCTGCCATGGCTGACTTCCCGAACTCTTTATTAGCTGCCTTTCCTGCCCTGTATTATTACTTCCCCACACCTCTGCCAGGTTTTTTGGTTTATTTATTTTATTTTTTAAGAGGCAGGGTCTTACTATGTTGCCCAGGCTGAACTTGAACTCTTGGGTTCAAGGGATTTTTTCACCTCAGCCTCCCAAGTAGCTGGGACTACAGGCTCACACCACTGTGCCCTGCTCTTATGGTTTGAATTTGCATTCCTTGATGCTTAATAAGATTGTACATCTTTACATATATTATTGGCCATTTGTATTTTTCTTCTGTAAAATACATATTTATATCTTTTATTACTTCTATTGGCCTGTAATTTGTTTTTTATAGGAGCGTCTCATATATTCTAGGTACTGGTATTTTATGTGCTGTATAGACATTATCAGTTTGTGGCTTGTCAGCTCACCCTATGGACACTTTCGATGAACAAGCATTAATTTAAAGTAAATGAATTAAAATTAAAGCATTCATTCTTTTACCATTAAGTATAACGTTACTTGTAAGTTTTTTGTAGATGTCCTTTTAACTGTAATGTTTAGATCATTTGCATTTAATGCAATTATCCATGTGGTTGTGTTTTAAATCTACCATCTTATTATTTCTTCTTTCCTCTCCTCCTCCTCTTCCTCTTGTTGCATTTAATACTTCATATACAGAAGCAGAAATCCAATACATTGAAATTTTAACAGTGTTTTTATCGTGTGGACAAGTAGGGGATTCTTTTCTATACTGGAGTTGCCAGCTGGGTAGCAGATATCTGGAATAAAGTGCTTCTGACAGAATGGGTTTGGCCACCACTCATAGAGTGAAAAGTATGGGAGTGTGGGTTTGTAATAGTGAGCCACATTCAGTGGGTGACATTACTTGCTAATAATGTGGTCCTTGAAATGCCACAGAACTGGACAGCTATGTTAGAAAGTCCCAAATATTTGAACATGATACCTACCTTTGGAGACCAAGTGTGGCAACTGATGGCCAGTGTGTCACTATATCAAGATGATAGGGGAACGGCTGCGGTAGCTCTGTAGCCCCGAGATCACATTGTTCACACATCAAAAGTCCCATGCAAGAGATGAGAAGCCATGGCTCACTTCATTTCTCAAATGAAGGGCGACTCATTGCTCAACTTTCCTACATTAATCTGCCAGTAAGTTCAGCAGAACTCACTTTGTTTTTTAAAAAAACAATTGAAATTACATGAGAAAGCTTTATCAGTCAACCTAAATCTTGCCGCTTTAACCAGCTCAATGTAAAAGGAGTTTTCAGAATGGTTGCAAAATTAGGTTGTGTGAGGTCACTGAAATGGTGTTGGTATGTCTTGCAGCTATTTCAGTGGCAGTTATATACTGTCCGATATGCCTTGTTTGGGCATGTGCCATACCATAAGCATGCAATTTTGGGGTCTGTACTTCCTGAAGCAATATTTTACTCTGTGTGTAGACAGTGTGCTGTTCCTGAGATTTTAGTAATAGAATTATAATATGTGAGACTTCAAATGGGTGTTAGATATTATCTAACTCCCTCACTATAGAAAAAGAAGTAGGCACGGAGAAATTCAAAAACTCATTTCAATCGTGCTGGCTAGGAAATTTTGGTAGATCAAGTAAAATAGGGATTCACTCACAAAATGTATTAGTAAAGCATTATGAATGAGAATGACAGGCTATGTTTTAGGAGAGTGTCTATTTCCCAAGTGAGGCATTCGGCAGAAAGTGGTGGAAAGGGGATCATAAATCGCAGTTTAGGAGCGTTTTATCCCATCTCATAATATTTTGAAGGCCAAATCTCATGCAAGTCTTTATGTAGCCCTTGTCAGAGACTGCATTTAAGAAAGAGAAGACATTTAAACATGGTAAAATGGTCAATTTTATGTTATGTATATTTTACTACACTACGAAAAAAAAATAAAATGCAAATAAAAACAAAAGAGGAAGCTGTGGATTCATATCATATCTCCCAGTTCTTTGGGTAAAGGGGAAGATAAATTCTAATGGGTGTAAATTCTATGAATTTCCCGAGGGGGGTTACCAGCTCTTGAGGACAGGCCTGTCTTTTCAAGGTAAGGCTGAGGGGATTGTCAACCAAGTTGTGAAAATACAGATTGGCTTGCCTGCTGGAGACTACCTGACCCTCTTCTTGTTTCTGCCTTATCAAGTGAGGACTTCCTCCTGTTCACTCCGGCCATGCTGCTCTGTGTGACTCATGGTTTCCATAAGCTTGAAGGGGTGGTCTTTATTCAGTGCCTGTTAAGTGTGAGGCAATGGACTGGAAATTGTATATACATTATCACATTTGTATATCACAATCGTGTGTTGGAGGTCGTATTATCCCGAATTTTAATATAAGAAAAGTGAGATTCTGAGAGATAAAGTATACTCTCTAAGCTCATGTAGGTAGCAGTTAAGAGAATTCAAACCCAGGTCTCTGTTTTTGAAGTCCTTGATCTTTTCATTGTAACATAGTTGCTACAAATTTTATATCCCACCCAAGCTAAATAGGGAGAAGAAGTGAGTGCTTCCGACTTGATACATACTTGATACATAGTTTTGCAAGGGAAATAAGGATAAGAAATAGGATTTTGTTTGATGGGGAGTATTTCATTTGTTCATTAGATTTTTAATGGGAACTCACTTTGTGCTAGACATTTTGTTCTAGGCACCATAGCCTTAAAGAAGGCCGGTGTAGTCGTCCCTGCTTTCAGGGAATGACAAATTATGCCATAGCTGTGTAAACCTACTTCATCTGAATGCAGAAATTCATTTTTTTTTTTTCTTTTTGGTAGAGACGCTCTCAGGGAATGACAAATTATGCCATAGCTGTGTAAACCTACTTCATCTGAATGCAGAAATTCATTTTTTTTTTTCTTTTTGGTAGAGACGGGGTCTCACTGTTGCTCAGGCTAGTCCTACCTCAGCCTCCCAGAGTGTTAGGACTATAGGCGTGAGCCACCCAGCCTGGTCGTGAATGCAGAAATTCATTTGAAACCTAATTAAGGACACAAGTGGAGCTTTTAACCATTTCTTTGCTACTTTTGTTGCCTACCTGTGGTCTGGTTTAGCAGGAGAAAAATAGACTAAGTCAGTAAAATGTCTGACTTTGGAGAACTCCAAAAATGCAAATATTAAAAGTAAACACAGTTGAGTCTCATTATCTGAGGTAGTTATGTTTTATAAAGTTGCTGTGAGCGCCGACTTAGCAAATACTGGACCATTGCTCCTAGGGGAAATGCACGGTTAGGTTCCTGTGAGCCTCTGGTTATAAGATTTTCATCAACCAGTCAATACATAACATTGTTTTATGTGTATTTTATTTAACATGCGTGTTTTACTTAGTATGTATTTTATTTGTATTTTAAAATATAATTATATTTAGAATTAATGTATGTCTTTTATTTAATATATATTGTCGGTTCATTCACATTGAACTCATGGCCAACAGCATTATAATTTGTACCTGAACGAAGCTTCTCAAACACATGCATTTTCTCTGTAAGGCACATCACAGTCTCCTTGCACTTAGGAACACTAGACAGCATTTCAGCACTACACTTTAAGGGCCATTTGAAACGGTGAGATCACCAACAAAAAGCATAAATATACAAAGAACACAGCGCTAAAAAGGACACTTGTTCACACTATCAGAGCTGAAACTAGAAGGCAGAGTGTTGCCTTGTTTAACCTCAATTGGGAATATGTGCGTCGGGCAACTCAAAATTTTCACTGCTCCGCGCATGTTTGTGAAAATAGCGCAAAAGCTCTGTGTGTGTTGATTTTGGGGTTACGAATAACTTTTGGTGAGTTAGGTGAATTTACAAATACAGAATATGGACAGTATTCATTTCAGTAATAAGAAATAATAATCAAGGAAAACATCAGATGTTGCAATGCAGAGAATTAAAGTAGGGCCATGGGAACGTTCTGCTGATTGGGAGGTTAGGCACGGTGTGTCTGAGGAAGACAAGAAGAAGCCTGTCCTATGAAGAGGGGGCAAGGGCATTTGAAGTGAGGGCAACAGGCAAAGACCCTGGGGATGGGAAGGATTTGGTGTGAAGACCCCAATAAAGGCAGTATGGCCGCCTGGGATGGGAGAAGGGGAGAGCCGGGGAGGCAGGCCTGGCCACGACAGCCTTGTAGGCCGGGGTCCCAGGTGAGGGCTTGATTCTAAGTGCACTGGGGACACAGATGGATGATCATGATGTCAGTGCTACCGAAGGTCAGTTTTGGGGCTACCTGTGAAGCTTGGAGGAGCCACAGCAGTGTCCTGGTTACATGAGCTGCTTATAGGCATGTCATGGAAAACTCAGCTTTTCCCAGGCCTGCCCTTGCAGGAGTCTCTCCTCACCCTATGATTGTCCTTCCTCACTTTCAGGTCCCTGGCCAGGGAATCCCCCGGCTAGAAGCACTTCATCCTGATGGTGGCGGTTGCTACATTCCGCATTTCCTGAGCACTTCTGCTCATTCCGCTTGTACTCTGGGAGGGATTCTTGATATATTTCTCTGTGCATCTTGTGCCACTGTTTCCTTTTCCCAGCCACACTTCCTAAGTAGAGGGCCTGTTTTTACTTCCTTCTTATTTTTTGGATGACACCAAGCTTTTGTATTCTGGTGCCATAACCTTTTCTTCCTCCTGTGACCATTATGATTGGGGATGAAATATGAATGGGTGATGTTTGGGCTGAGGGCTGGGGAAGGGGGAAGAGGCTATACCTACAGGAGTGAAAGATATTTAACTTCTCCAGGTCTGAGTTTTCTCTAACCTAGGAATAGCAATGTCTATGAAGAAACAAAAGGCTAGACCAGAAGAACTGTTAAGATCTTTGATAACTCTTAATATGTATGGTTTTATGGTGGTTATGGAGCTGTGTAGCCAGCTCAAACCCTTCAGGAATGTCTCAAGGCAAACATAAAGGTAGTGGGCTTTGCTACTTCTTGGCACGTCTGTAACTTGAAACTACTGCTTTGAGCATTTGACGCCTCATTAACCAAATAGTTTGTTTCCCCTAGTTATTTATATTCCTTTTAATTCCTGTCCAGGTAACTTTTTAGTGAATGGATTTCATTCCACCTCTTGCTTGTGTTAAGAAATAGAGACTGAGGGGGATAGATGTTGCAAATTTTTAAATTTCATAGGACACAGTTTGTATGTTGTATTTGTCAAATGTCCTTCAGCATATTTGGTGAAGGAGGGCAGATTAAATCTGCCTTTTCCAATATCCTCTGAATTTTTAATGAGCTGCTATATGTCTTGTCACTTTTTTCTGCTCATAGCCATTGTTTTCAGCGTAACTGTGTTCTATAATTCTTTTTTTTTCTATGCAAGTAATCTATTTCTTTTACTTTCCAAGATGGCTTCCATTTGTATGCAAGTTTTAGATTTAGTACAATATAGGTTGTATAAGACACTTTTTTTTTTAAAACTGAAAAGCTATGGAATCTAGTATATCCAGTGATATAGCTGTGACATATTTATCTAAGAAGGAACATGTTACCACAGAGTTTCTTTCCTTTGGAGATATTTTTCAAATGCATCAGTGCTTTAAAAATCGCCATTGTGTTAGCCAAATGTGAGGATGAGTGATATTTCAGAAAGAAAAAAAAAATGTGTTCCAAATAGATTTCAGTTGATTTCTTTAATCATAAATTTAATATTATGAGCCTTTTAAAAAAATAAATGAGCTGAATGTTTTTACTAAACACTATAAAAATACAATTACAAGCTCTTGCGTCAATTAGGAATTAGAGGTTCTTAGACCAGTGGATTATTCCACAGCTCTGTGAGCACACTAAGTCTGCATGCTAAAATTTATTTTAAACATAATTAAGGACAGAAGTAGAGCTTTTAACCACTTCATTGCTAGCTTTTGACATCATCAGGTATGCTTGAGTTTAGCAAGATCAGATAAAAGACTAATTTAGCAAAAGATTTTTTTTTCAAAACTCTGAAAGTACAGATACTAAGAAATATTTCACTCTAGTCAAAATTTTCTTCTTTTACACAACACTGTAATTTGGGTCTGGAAAACACCTTGATTGATTTGTACTTTGGTTTTAAACCCCAAAAGAAAAAGTCCAGAACCTGCTAAAACAAGAATGAGCAAGTTGATGAGCTGGGTGTCTTTGTAAACAACTCCACACTTTCAAGCAGGTTAAGAAAACAGCGGTCTCAGTTGTCTGGTGAGCATAACTTGGAACCATGGATTACATGGGAGATTTTGGCTCCATCTTTGCCTGGGTGTCTTCCACATGCTACCCGCCAAACGGAACATGACAGTTTATGCTGAGAAAATGTGCATATAGCTCCAACAACTGGAAATACATCTCAAAATGTGTAGGTCACTAATAGTAACTTATATTTACATGAGAGGTCCAAATTGATACATTACCTCTACATGCATGACAGCTTCCCATGTTATCAGTTTATCAAAGATTACATCTTTGCCAACCACAAATAAGTATATATTTGTCAGTATGGTAGTAGTCATGCAAACTCAACGGTATGTTTTGGGTTTTTTTTTCAATAGAATTCTGATGGTCAGGGTCTGAGTGATTTATGACCTTATAGCATATGCACAAAGAAAGGTCCCATCTGGCCTTTAAGATTTTTCAATTTGGGGATCTAAAGGATCCTACTTAAAAGACGGTTGCATGAAGCTAAATTAATCCTCATTTTTATAATATGCATATTTATGATAGGAACATGTGCCTTGACATCATCAACCACGTCTCTCCCCGCACATACATTTCCATCGGTATCTTTATCTGTCATTCTGTACCTCTCAGAATATGGCTGTTGACCCCTCTCTTAAGATTTGGCTGAGATTTCCTCATATCCTCCTTCCATAGATTTTAAAAGTTTAAACCTGCTTCCCTCACCAGCCCCTGCCAAGATTACTTTGAATTTCCATTTCTTGTTCTGAGCTCCTTTTCCTAATGAACTCTTAATCTCCTCCACATCTCACCCTGCCCAGCCGCTCTCTTCTCCCTCCGCTGTACACACTCCAACCTCAGCCTCCTTTCCATGATTTCACAGGAAAAAAAAAAAATCACAAAATGCATTACGAACGTAGAGATTTTAACCAAAGTTTGGTGAGACTGAGGGGGTTTAGAATCATAGGGATATCAATAATTTACAACTTTGTAGTAAACATTTCTGCTCTTCAATGTCTCTCCTGCACAGACCTGGCTTTGCAAATTGCCTAATCCTTTTCTCTCTCCATTTTTTTTCTCATCTCTCTCTCTTCTCAAATTTCCATGATATTTTACATGGAGAGGTTTAGCTACAAAGGTTGTTTCCTTTCTCTCCTGCCTCCCCTTGTTTTCAAGTGGCTCATAAAGGTATTTTCCTAAATAAAGACAGTTCCCTCCCCAAGAGAGATTCTGATACCTGCTGTCTCAAATAATATTTTCCCCACAGTAAATAGACTTGTAATGCAGAATACTCCTCAATTCTAAACCCATTAGCTGTCCTTCCCTCTTGCAGCATATCTGTGGATTCTTGTTTGTTTCATATTACGGCAGCCTTTGATTACTTAGACCATCTATGCCTTGGGAGTGGGGCTAGGGGTGAGAGGAGACACAGGTACTCACTGACCCAGCTGCAAAGCCAGAGGGTCATTCTGGTTGCTTCTCATGCTTTTCTGCATTATAGCACACATAAAATATTTGCAAGGGACACATGCAGGGGTAAATGGATAAGGTTGCATGTGGCCAAAGATGACTGGTCCAGGTGCTCTCTTCAGTTATTCCCAGGGCTCTGGCCACCCAGACACCATCCAGCCAGCCGAGGGCTGAATGGATTAAAAACGAAGCACACGTGGAAATGAATTGGGATGCTCTCGCATGTGGTAGCCTCGTTCAGACCAAGGAAAAATCAAAGCAGCTCCTCATTCACTTAGGCCAAAAGTCCTTGTTTGGGACTTGTGATACTTTAAAGAGAGTGACAGATATATCTATTTATATCTATCTGTGGGTCCTCTATTTGTATTGTCTTATTACCTCCAAGTATGGAACCCTGAAAATAACAAAACCGAAAGCCTACCCTACAATATTAGTATTACTGGATTGTATATGATTAAGACACATTTCTAAATATATTATAAGATGCGCTATGTAAGGATCTTTTGTATTTGTTGTTATCTTAACATTCTGGTCTTACTCCTTTTAATTAGCTAGATAATTCAGGGAAGGCTTTGGAATATCTGTGGGAAAATCACCTTCCTTAACACATGGGTGGTTAATTCGAAAGCTCATTTTCCAACAGCATGGTGTGTGAGCGTTCGTTTTCTTCATTCCCTCATTCATTCAAGAAGTTTTGGCCGAGTATGTGGTAAGGAGAGAAAGGAAAAAAAAGCAAGTCATAGCTGCTCCTCCTAGGAACTATGGAACCTAATGTAGAATAGGGAGACGGCTCTTGGATATTTGAAGCTTTAACGTTATGGATAAAAGAGTTGATGGTTCAGTGCCAAAATAATAGATAACCATTAATGAGGCAGGAATTCTTCAAAAGGGGTGCTCAGGGTGAGGGAGCATTGTTAGGGCGTGAGGTATAAATTAAACTGCTCCTGGAAAGATGAGTAGAATTCAGGATGGCTGGAAGTGAGGTAGAACTAAAACTGTGGATTCTGACAGAGTGAAGTGTAGTGTAAGAAAAGGCTTGTTTTAAAATAAAATAACCTCCCAGAAGATTGGTAAACATTAGACCTAACGTTTTTTCTAAATACAATTTTATATTTTTTTTTAATGAAAGAAAAAGAGAAATAGGGAAGAAATGATCAATGATGTTGGATGTTGGCATAATTTTAGCGTAGAACAATCCAGCACAATTTATCCACTAAATATTGGCAAAGGATTGCGTGTTAGCTGTTCAGATGGGTGGTTATTGTTCCGATAATGAAGAATAAGTGTCTCAAATTGTTGCCTACTAAGAGAGTAAAAATAGGAGTAATATGCATTTTTAAGACTCTGTAAATATTTTATTTGCTCATAGCCAACACCTTGACTGAAGGGAAACACTTTTGCTACTTTTGTGACAATTTACCTTGTGTCTTGCTAGGTGTGCTGCAAGTTCTGATTGACAAGGGTTGTCCATTTCCCTTCTGACCCCAACTCAAGAGATTTTCCTTTTCTCCTCAGAATTTCTTCAGGGCCTGCAATAGAAATGATACATAACTGTGATTTTTGGGTTCCTTTGGGCTAGGGGGGTAAATACTGTTTTAAATTCCTAGAAAGAAGTATGACTGCATTCTTGTTGGTGGTTCATTTGTGAATATGCTGGTCAGAATAAATTCTTCTCATGAGTTTTCAAAATTAGTTCCTATGGGAAAGTTGCCCAAGAATTATAGTGTCACAGGGCCAGAAAGGGAAAAGAGAAAAAAGAAACAGCTATTCTATTTTTGGCATTGTAATCAGTAGAATAAGTCAAAAATGGGGAATATTCTTTTACCATTTGTGAAGAAATGGACTCCCACCTGCTCAGCAGGGCAAGCTTGCGTGAGAAAGCTTACAATGCAATTTGCAGTATTTTTTTCCTCCTACTGTTGACCAGATCCAAAACTTTAAATTGTTCACACAGGAACCAGGTCTTCAATTTATGCAGCAGCTGTTTAAAACATTTACTACTCATTCATCATTCATTCATTCATTCTGTAAATGTTACATGCTTATTTACCAGCTAAGGCATGCTGGGTATATACATAAGGGTGGCTATACCTTTTCCTCAAGAGAGTGTAGGGTTCAATTGTGAAAACAAAGCATCTACACAAACATATGTAGCCATTATATATTATTAATAGTTACGTACTATTAGCTAGCATGGATTTTATTTTGCAGATAATGGGTTGGTGTGATTTGCACTGTGTCACCTCTCTGTGACACCACTGTCAACAGATTGTTGTGTGTCCTTCTATATATGTACCTTCTTACATTCATAAACTTATTTGTTTATCTTCTTTAACAAAAATGGGGTCAGGGTACACTGTATATCATATTATTCTGCCCCTTGCCTTTTGCCCCCCATGTTCAGGTACTGTGATCATCTTTCCAAGCCCAAACATCTAGTTCTTCGCTGTTCTTGTGAATGACAGCATTAGTATTTGATGGAACAGAATGGATACATCATAATTTTTTAAAAAGAAGTTTCCTTTTAAAAAATGCAGCAACACTGATCTGTTCTCATAATTAAATGAAAGTTAGAGAAGGCATTTGATATTTGATTTATTTATTTAAAAATTTCCACAAGCCTTTAAGGGATCTTGTGTGTGCAAATTAGATATGGCATGTAACATTTCAGCAAATCTG
This sequence comes from Lemur catta, assembly GCF_020740605.2. Taxonomy (NCBI): domain Eukaryota; kingdom Metazoa; phylum Chordata; class Mammalia; order Primates; family Lemuridae; genus Lemur; species Lemur catta. The sequence continues at coordinate 59,679,744 of NC_059132.1, forward strand.
AAGCTCAAATCATCCCTAAAGGACAAATACATTCTACCTTTTCGGGGTCACAAGATAAGGCGTTCTATGGGCTGCACTAAAATCTACTGCAGCTGGGGCTGGACATTCTCCCAAGGAGGGACCTGACTTTGATTGCCCTTCACCTCTGAGCACATCCAGTCATTTCTGGGCTTTTGCTCCCTAACTGCTCTCCATACTCACGGAGGGACCACCTCCCTCCCCAGCCTGCATTTCAGAGTTCCTTGCATGTGCTTGGGTGTCCTGGAGATCAGAGAAAGCCTGCCCACCAGGGCATCTTCTATTCAAGATATATTTGCTGTTTTATTGTAAGCAGAAGGGAGCCACTCCTCCAGTAAGATTTGGTATAAGATGTGGTCCTGTTTTTAGAGAATATTCAATTTTTTCTTTCTTCTACCACTCTGAAGACCTTAGTATTTTGGTCTGCCTAAAAATAATGATACTTATTTTTAAAAATTTTGCCTATGTGGATCAAAAATTTCAAAATTATCTGTTCAAATCCATGCAAATATCATTATGTAAGAGTAATTTGAAGATTGTATTTCATGCAACAAGAATGACATATCTTTATTTTCAGTCTCAAAGTTGAAATGAATGAGAAACACTTTAACAAAAGGAATTTATTGAGAATTCAGATGTGAGCATTGTCTAGTAGGAAATGTGATGTGTTTACCTATTTAGAGTTTATGAAAGGGAGGCACTTTTGTGGTCTAGGAAGTAAAGCCTTCCAGAGATATACAGAATTACTCTGACCTTCTGAATTATTTTAGTGGGAAAGGGTCCTTTTTGTTCAAGATTTTCAGGCGAAGTCTGATACTTTTGTCTTAAGTCCACTTGGCTTCATTTTGCTTGACAGCATTGGACAGCACAATGCAACCTTATACAGCATGACTCCTATTTCTCTAAAAAAAAATTAAAATGGGTCAGTGAGAAGATAAAAATTCAATTTCTCTTAAGTAGAGGGTAGAGGAACCTGAGTGAACTATAAAGTGCTTACCTAAACTGAGATATTTCCATGGATTTGTAGCTAAGTAATTTAGAATAGACTTTATTTCTAAATGTAAAATGATATTGGTACCAAGATATACTTGTGAATAGGAAATCTCCAGAAAATATTGAAAAATTATAAACCATGCCCATAGGCAATGGTTAGCAAAAGCAGATTGTGGAAAGACAAGAAGATGAGCTGATCCTAGTCACGGTAGGGAGTGGAATAAATTCGAGAATTATGTGCACTCAGAAAAACTCTATGGACAGCAGTTCATAATGAGGCAGCCCTGTTGAAAATATTTCTCTTTATATTCTCTTATAGTACTTAAATCTACCTGCACACTGTCTCAAAAGAACCTTAGCTCCACAACAATTTTGGTTTAACTCACAATGTTCTTTTCTTTCCCTGAGCCATTTTCATTTCACAGGGATGGTGCAATTGATTATAGAATGGGTTGATTTGAAAGAGTGCAGCATAAGTATTTTGAATCATGAAATGTTTTTGTTGCTTGTTTCAGACTCTCATTTCCTTTGGTCATGGTCTTGTGGGAGATTTAACTAGTAATATTTTCATTTCTCTTTGCTACATTCCTTATCCATGAGAAAGCAATCTTTATTATTTTTACTTAGTAAATTCTGACCTTTTAAGAAATCAGTCATTTATTGAGCATAACTTATTGAGCACCTACTAAGTGTCCAGCACAGAATTAGTTGTTAATCTGACATTATTTTCATTTCTTTCAAATTGTCTTATTTAATTTTTAAAAACGGATATGAATGTACACTAGATAGAGATTTTTGTTTTCTTTACCAGTTGTTTGAGGCTTATATTAATGTAGATTAAACAATTAATTTTTCTTATCTCCACACCATCCACTGTTTAGACTTTTAAAGGTACTACTATAGACTTAAAATTAATAGATCCTTTGGTACTGGCCAAACTCATGGATCGGTTGACACTTCAGAATAATGTTGGCTTCTAATGAACAGAATAGATTTGCATGGAAATGCCAGTTTCAGGGATAGAATCAGAGTGGGATTTATTTTTTCCCTGAAGATCTGCTTTGAATATTTGCCCCAGGCCTGGGCTGTCCTTGTCCCAGGGTCACTGCAGAATTTATCACTTTTTTCTGCTTGGGATTGATAAAGGTAAGAAGGACAAACTTAGTTTGTTTTGTAGTGGAATTATTTTCACCTTATTTTTAATCTTCTGTGTAAAATAACTTTTCCCTTTTATTCCAACTACTTTGCACAGACAGGGCGGGCCGAGTGAGTGGTAAGATGAATTAAGGGTAGCACTAAAGTCCTTAGCCTGCCCTTAGCTACAAGATATTTTCTTTCTTTCTTTCCTTTTTTGCATGAAATTACAAGTTCATATTAACTGCTCAACTTTCAAACTTTAATGGAGAAGCCAGTGTTTATTCTTCAGGGGTATGATCAGTGAGTTAACTTTGTATGATGCATGCTGTCTTAATATTTCCCCTCTCTTAGCTTCTCCCTAACCCTAGAGATCAGTTTCTCTGCATGTGTCAAACTTCCTTTTCTCTCCTCATATTTCATTCTTCCAGGATCTGTAAAATGTCCAAGTTCTCATAGCTCACTTAAAAATGGATGGAGTCCAGAGGGACCAGTGCCGACTTTTAATTATCAGAGTTTCAAATTTACTGGCTTGCACCCAGAGAGGTGGGAGAGGAGGAAAAAGAGTAAGGTCTCAACCTTCAGGAAAGGAAGGTGCTGCTTCTATTTCTGTGGTAGGGTTGTCCCCTTAAAGCTTGCTCTCTCCAAGGTGGATTCTGAGCTGAGTGCTGCAGAGATAAATCAGCTTGAATCTGGAGGGGTGAGAGAAGAGTTTGGCTGGGGCCCTGTGACAGCTCTGTGGTCAAGGAAGAATATGTAAATTCACTGAATTCCCAGGCATTTCAGCCCTAGAGGGAAAGGATTAGGGGAATCCAAGAGTCTTGACCTTACTGTGAGACTGAATTATAACTAGAGCCTGTTTTAACTAACACAGCTTGAGTTTCATACTTGAAATAATGCTTAAATCAAAATACTCTCCACTCTTAACGTATTCTGATGGGAAATTTATTAAATGTTAAAGTCTAATCTGAAAGCAAACATAGCTTTAAATAAAACTATGCAATGCCATTTAGTAGTGTTTATAACTTGAGTGACGAGTGTCTGGGCTTAATAACCCAAATAGGAGAAGGAATTCCACGGTCCTCCTTCCCAATCCGGACCTGTCTGGAAGCATTTATTTGTACTAAGTTTTCCAGTCTGAAAGTCTGTGTCATTGTTTAGACTCTGCCTGAATAAACAGACAGAGCGATAAACTTCCTCTTCAGGTGAGGTTTATATCTTTCAAACTAGACCCTCGCCTCTAAGCCCTGGTTTTCCTGCAGAGAGGCTGCATGATTCAGTTCTGCAAATGTTTTGGGAGGCCCTACTCGGAGCCCACCCTGCACTGTGTTCTTTTAGGCATAATGATAATTACAAAGAAACATGGCCCCTAACCAAATTGTAGTCATTTTTGGGAAGGTGAATTAAGATGGTCATTTAAGAACATCCTAAAATATCTATAATCAAATATCAGGACGCCAGATATCAAATTCAGCTCAAGCACATATGCGCTTCCTAGTCTGGAAGAGGGAAAAATGAATGTTTGCTTTAGTGATTGGGGGAAGGGTTGATGAAATAAATTGGATTTGAGATGTGCTGTGCAGAATGTGTTCAATTTGGGGGGCCAGGTTTTAAGAGAGTAACAAGTAAAATTAGCATGGAGCTTCCCATTTGGGTGCTGTGTGTGACTTACATCAGTCTCCCCTTTAGGTCTGGGCTGGGCTCTGGCCTAAAGACCTCAAGCTGGTCAGCTTTGCCCAGAACCCTTGTCTGTTTTCCCAATATGCTGTACAAATATTATTATTTTCTCCGTGTGCATGACATGAATAACAGGTAGCACTGAATTAGAGGTTTTTTGTGGAAGTCAAAGGCTCTAGAAGCCAGGTCCCATAAGGAGTAAAGGACCTTGGCATATGAGCTTAGATCTGCAAAGATTAAGAAAAAATGTAATAGTCATTTTCAAGCATTGCAGAAACCATTTTGTCACAGAACTAAGTTTTATTTGTTATAGATCAATCTAGGGTGCAGAATTGGGCATGCTGGGTAGATATATAATACAAGTGAGCACACAAGAATCCAGCTCAAATAAGAGTTTTCTCACAATTAAAATGCTTGACAGAGCACTGCTTTTCAGAGTAGTGACTTCTTTATCCCTGGGGAGTGTTTAAAGAGAAGTTGGATGTTCATATAGCCGGCTATATGGATGAGGTGGCATGGTGGGACCAAGTGGGCTCCAGGGTTGTTTTCAAATCTAATATCATTTTTTAAATTTAAATTGAAAAAATTTTTTTAAGAGACAAAGTTTTGCTCTGTTGCCCAGGCTGGAGTGCAGTGAGGAGTTCATAACTCATTGTAACCTCCAACTTCTGGGCTCAAGTCATCCTCCTGCCTCAGCCTCCTAAGTAGCTAGGACTACAGTCACACATGCCATCATGCCCAGCTAATTTTCTTTCTCTCTCTCTCAATCTCTCTGTCTCTCTCTTCTTCTGGTAGAGATGGGGTCTCACTATGTTGCCCAGGCTGGTCTCAAACTACTGGCCTCAAGTGATCTTCCTGTCTCAGCTTCCCAAAGTGTTGGGATTACAGGCGTGAGCCACTGTGCCTGGCCTCAACTCTGATCTTGATAACTGGGTAAGTATTTAGGGAACTCAGACAAGTAGAAATTATGGAGATTTAAAGAGGCAATTACAGCATGAACAGACGTGCCAGGGGACAATGAGAAGAGGAGATATTTGTGTGCGGGAGAGTTGAAGAATGACAAAAGCGTGAGATCGATGATGGAGAGCTTCACATGTTCTGATAGGCAATGAATGGGCAGCCATCTTGCTTCCTGTCTTGGGCAGGGTATGATCAAACCAGTATTGGAGGAAGCTTTATTTCCCATCTTGTACCAGAGGAATGTAGAAGAGAGAGACAGACAGAGAGAGAGATTTTAAGGCAGGGAGATCACTTTAGAACTTTCCCCAATTATCCTATTTCTTGACTGTGCTGTGTAGGAGCTGGGTAATTGCAACAAAGAACAAGAAGCAAAATCAGAGTTTATTGGAAGAGCTAATATGGGTTTTCTTGAAAATTGCCCTGAAATGGAATTCTTCAAATTATTAATTGAAATTTATGTGGTCAGTTCCTTAGATCAGCAGACCACAATCAGTATTTACATCTTGTTGTGCCGCTCCGCTGGAGCTGACCAGTGGCCTGAGATAACTCATTAAAATTCCTTATATTCTAATTCTCTAGCAGTATTATCCCAGCATGAGAGAATGTTTGCAAAACATTCTGAGTCCTGGAGGAAAGGTACCTTGTTGTAATAATGTCATACTGTAATTGTTCTTGTTATTGGGGTTATTGTGGTTATTGTTCTCGGTTGCAGCATTGATACAATTTAAAATTTCCTACCTCAGGGATATTTTTGTCTTACAGCAAGATTCTAAAAGTGGCTTTCCTGGGAGATGTTCTTTGAAAGATGGGCAAATCTTTCCAATATTTAATATGTAATATTCAGGATTATCATTCCTATTTCCTCCCTCAATCTAATATCTAGAATAAATTGAAAATACTTTGGCCTCGTCTATTTACAAGGAACTAGAATGGTTTAGGTTGGTGCTTTCCTGGGGTACTGATGTTTTTTTTCTGTGGAATTCTCTGAACAGGGCTTTCCTGAAAAGAATACATTAAGACTGTCAGAATGATTCTTTTCAGCAGATTAAGCCTTGCAGATGCCCTTTGTTGAAGGAAAAATGCATTATTCTGAAAGTCCTTCTGATCTTCAGGAAAACTGAAAATATCAAATGTTCTTTTACCATTTGAACTTCCCTACAAGCAAATCCCAGATATTTTTATTTTCCGGACCACAATAATTCAGAGCTTTTTGTAATTTAAAACACAAGTATATAGACATGTTTTAAAGAAGAATTAACTTTTTACATATTCAGTTACTGAAAGGCAGACCCCCTTCCCCCACCCCTGCTAAGCAGAAATCATAGTTTTCCATTTTTACTTTTCATTTAATATTTTTTGCACCTGGACGTTTCCCGGGATGAAGTGATGTGTATGGCATAATTATCCTGGGATATAATTATTTCATGTTTGTCGGTAAGACATGGTTCAGATATTTATTGAGCTCTAGTTGGCTGTGTGCTAAATAAGACTCTGCTATTTCAGGTTTGCAAAAACAGCTCCAATGTATTGGAAAAGGAAGAAAAGAGGACATTCCTCAAAGTGAGTTGGTTTCTTGGTTTAGAAATCCATTTCTTGTTTGCACTGGCAGACTGTGCTTGAGTGTGAGAGGACTCACTTTGATTTATAGGGGCTTATAAAATGTGCTGCTCTTTGTACCCAAAGCCACAGACCTGCTGTGAATAGGGCATGTGCCTTGGGTTTTTCTGGTGGTCAAATTTATAAGCCAAACAATAACCTCTTTGGGAAGCACCTCAAAGACGAGCCCGAGTCTGTTAACTGGGGTCTGTACAATGTCTAGCACAGGGCCACACGTTGACAAGCCCTCATAAATGTCTTTGTTGCTGTTGATGAATGAGGGATTGAATCCGGGACCAGCACGAGGAGCGCAGGGGTTTGTTTTCCATGATAGATGGGAGGAGAGCTCGTAGATGGGGAGGAACAAGATAGATGGGTGGGTCAAGGACATATTTTGGCAGATGCTACTGCTATTCCATAAGAAAAAGGAAAAACAGCTCAAATTGTCTTCCTGTAGTGTTCTAGTCCTTTGCTAGGAAACTTGTTTATGATTTGAAGGTGTCTGAGACATTCGCTGTGATTAGAGTGCAAAGGTCATCGGTGGCGGAAGTCTGTCTCAGCTTGGCTGTCTGCCACCCTGCCTAATCTTTTATTTCAATCCCTCTCCTTTTCCTTTCCTCCCTCACTCCCCAGTTCTTTTCCTCCCTCTCTTCCTTTCTTCCTTCCTCAGCTACTTATTTATTATCTGTTTCTCTTCTAGGCTGTAAAGATTCCGTTCATTTCCTTTCTGTAGCTGGAGACCATTCAGGAAAGGTGGATGTATGCCCCTGTAGTACCATCTATTTGGCTGGCTGAGGCGGGAGGATTGCCTGAGCCCAGAAGTTTGAGACCAGCCTGGGCAACATAGCAAGATCCCACCCAACTAAAAAAAAAAAAGTCAGAATTTTCATATGTGAGCAAAGTTAAGCCTTGTTTATGTCCAGAGGGGGAAAAGCTACAACATTTTTAAATATGCATGTTATATTTTCTTACATGTATAATGGACTACCATAGAAATAAAACATCCTGTCTATAGGATGAACATAACCTTTAGAGGTATTGCAGTTTATTATAATTACTTAAAATATATTTATTTGAAGCCTGTTTGTTGAGAAAATTTCTCAGTTTGGGGGAAAAAATGGAGAGTAGAATCCAGTGTGCAATAGTTATATTGTTGAGGGATTCTTGAAGTGGCAAGAAGAAGGAAGTATTTCTCTCAGATGGCATTTTGCAAGTGAACTAAAATTCCGCTCAGCATAAATGTGCCTGTGAAAAAAAGTAATTTATGATTGAAAAACCTATATGTTGTTAAGCTCATAGTTAACCTAATTCCAGTTTTTGCAGAAAAGATGATTTGTAATAGGAGAAAGAAAAGATAATACTTCGTTATACTTTTTTGAAAGGTGTGATTTTAGGTATCTTTGTTGTAAAAACATTTTTCTTTTTTCTTTGCTTCCTAGAGCTCCATTCAGTGAGAATTTTTTATCCTACCTAGCAATCAGCACACATGTTCCGTGCCTATCTTCTAAAGCAAAGGCCGCCAACCTGAATTTCATCCCTGTCCCTGTCCCCAGTGTAGTCTTTCTTAGGGCAATGTTAACTTTGTCCTACACTGTGGATGGCAGTGGGACCACAGGTAGAAATTGTCACCCCTCGAAGCCTCCTCACTGCCATGGCTTCAGTTCCAGGCCCGTTTGTTCTCAGCAACAGGTTGTGTCCTTTTTGTCTGAACTTGGTCAGTGACCATAGTCAAAGTTGTCCCTCCTCAAGTCTGGTTTTGCTTTGTGGTTAGAGTGGCTTCACAGTTTGCCACGCTCAGGACATTGCCACTGTCCCCCTGTTGCCCCAGCATAATTATTGAAAGCACCCCCTTTTATTCTCTGGGTTTATTTCTGAGTTATCATCAGGTATGAGTAGAGAGAGAGGCCAGGGTCAGCTTGGGTGTCACTTTAAACCCACTACTGTCGTACTGGGGAAGAGAAACCATCGTCTTTAGTAACTTAGTAACAATGGGCCTACATTAATAGGGTTGTGATCTGGACAGTGGATATCGATTATTCATTTCATTGATAATCTTTCACCATCTATTTTGTGTACAGTTCTAGGTCCTGGGAATATGGAAGGCAAGAAAGCAGAGCCAGTGCCCTAAGGAAGCATGTTTTGGCAAGACACACTGCCAATAATGATAATGATAAAGAGATATAATTTAACGTTAGGTGATAATGAATGCCATAAAGAAATAAAGTAGAGCATGGAGATAGAGACATTGCTGGAAGGGCTGTTTTCGATGTGGAGGCCGGGGATGACTTCTGAAGAAGGGACATTGACACCATCGATACAGTCACCAAGATAGATCCCGTACAACAGGGAAGGCCTCCTTGAATTCCCTCGCATGCTCATGGAAGATCCTGATACAAGTGAAGAATCTGTAGAAACTTACTAGGGAAAGGACAGTAATTAGCACAATGCAGTAGTAATTTGTCTTATATGTATTATCTTCAATTGCTGTGAACTTAGCTTTCCATATCTTATCTCCGTACATTTTCTCCACCATATAGACTCCTACAACATGTATTTTCTATATCCAGATCACGTTTTCAGTCGGTTTAAAAGTTCCAAGAGGTATGGAGAGAGGTGGGCATCTGTGAACATAGTACGTAGAACACAGCTACACAATGTTTCCTGGGGCTGTTCCCTGTCAGTCATGTGGCTCTGCAGGGAGATATTCCGGGAAATTCTTCCTGTGATCCAGGTCCTAGTTTGGACCTTCCCTCCATCCGAGAGGTTTACAACATTTCCTGAACCTTAGAGAGTAAAGGGAAATGAGCTCCTATATCCAAAACCTTCAGATGTAAGTGTTTGCCAAGTGCTTTGCAATCTGCCTTTCCGTAATTTCTCTCATTATCTCTGTGATGGGATTTATCATGCTGGTGCTGCACTTTACAGAATAAATGTAGGGACAGATGGAGGTGGCAGACTGGAGGAGATGAGCAAGAGATGACATTGAGCCGGGAGCTCTTCACAGGAATGGTCTGTCTGTGGGCTTCTTGGGTGGGGGGGCAAGCATGTGATTGGCACATGGGTTGCCACTTAGTAACACCTGTGGCATGAATAAGCTACTCAAGGTGAAGGGAAGCTGCTGTTTATATGAAAAGTTTTGAATACAATTATATTTTAAATTCATTAAGAGATCCTGCTACTGAAGAGGAGTACTATTTCAAATGCTTTTGCATGGTGGATTTCCCCCATATGGATTTTCTAAAGAATTTTTAAAAAATGGTGTTTAAAAATTTTTAGAAAGAAGACGTGAGTGGTGAGGTGGCCATTATATGGCAGGTCAGTCAGTACCCTATCCTCTAAGGGTTTGAATTGCTGACAATGTCTTGGATGCTCTAACTGACTGCTGGGTGATCTGTCTTTATGTCTTTTTGTCCATCCATCCATCCATCCATCCATCCATTCAACCATCCACCCATTGATCCATACACTCATTCAAACATTTAAGTTCATCATGTAGGAAAAGGTTCTATTACCTACCAGTAGTGCGATTATTTTCTTCATCTCACTTGGAGTCAGTTTTCTTTATAGAATGATGAGTTTCATCTAGGTTATTTAAAGAGTCCTGTTAATTCTAGAATCCTGAGATTCTTATAGTTTGATTACAGTTTGTGCAAGGCATTGGAAAGAATACAAACAAGAATTAAATGTGGGTCCTGCCCCCAAAAGCGCAGAATCTGGTAGATGTGCTGACATGTAGAGACACGGTAATAATGCAAGTAGAGCATGACCAGGAACCATGGTTTGGTGCAGTTTAATGCAGTCAGAGTGCAATGGGAATTTCAAGAAGGGGGAGATTATTTTTGGCTGCAGATGTTCAGGGGGAAGGCGGCATATATGTTTGAGTGGAGCACACTGGCACTTATTAGTGTGTTCAGTTGATTAGCATCGTCATTTCATTTAAGGCCCACAATAGTGGACAGTGTTCACTTTCTTGTCCCCATTTAGCAGATGAAGAAGCTGAGGCTGGAAATGAGATTAAGTAACTGACCCAAAGCCTTTAGTAGCAGAGCGGTGATCAGGCAGAGGTCTGTTAACCCCATTTCATCGTTCTGTCTTAAAAACTGAGTCAGTAGGGAGACGAGGATGGCAGGATATTTCAGGCGAATGAGAGACTGTCAGTGCACAGGCATGACTGGGTGCAAGTGCCCTGCAGATCTGAGAAACAGCAGGGGCTTCAGTGGGGCTAGAGCATGGTGTCCCCAAACAGCAGCAGTGGAAACCGAGCCTGGGAAGACAATTTGGGGTTAGATAGAAGAGGCTCCTTATTGTCTGGCTACAGGGTCTGGTCTTTATTTGGCCCAAGTGGAGATTTTGTGCAGAGACGTGGCATGATCAGAGGAGTACATTTCAGGATGTTTATGACTCTTAGACCTTCTTAGGATTCTATTGTATTTTCATGCTCCTAAGCTCTTCCATGTGATGCCCAGGAAACTCTCCTCCCCAGCTGTCTCCTGCAGTCTAAGCCCTTGAGCATTTTCATCTCCGGGTTTCTGCACTAAGGAACACAGGGGCCCTGCCTCCCCCGAGCATCAGCACCTTTAAATACCCCTGCTCAATTCTTGGGATTCTGAGAAGAAAACTCCTTAATCTTCCCCCTCTCTGCTACTTCCTAGATTTAACCTACTTTCTGCTATTTCAAAACTGCTTATGTTCAGTAAATGAGTAATTAGATCTTCTTGTGCTTTGCTAGTGAAAAATATACCATAATGTTTAGATTAAAACAGTGTAATAGCGACACTAGCAAAATACGTCCCGGTTACATGATGAATTCCTCTTTTTCCTTCTTATTTGTGGTATCCTGGGGTGGCTTACTGGAGAAAAAAATACTATTTGATTCTCCCTGGGTGGTCAGACAGGACTTGTAAAGACTCTTGTTTGTTTTGTGTTGAGGCTTCAAAGGCACGCAGGCTTTCCTACATAAGGATGTTCTAAGAAAATAGGGATTTTTTTGAAGTTGCTATGTATAAAGGGAAATTCAGAGCAACCATCTTCCTTTAGAACTACCAGCTAATGTGATTAGAGGGTCTCTTTCACCAGGCATCTTTGTTGCCGCTGTCTCTGGTCATTACCATGAGTCTTATGGGGAGATGTGTGCTTACAGAAACCATCTCCACCTGGCTTTTTTAAGAAAATGCAATCACACACAAACATGTACTTTAATTTTATTTATTTATTTATTTTTGGCACTTTAATTTTAAAAACTACATTTATTGTGTGTATTTAGACTTTTTTTTTTAAAAACTAAGAAATCTTGAGTGTAGAGGGTGTGTGTGTGTGTGTGTGGGGGGGTGGGTGGGTGGTTGGTTGGTTCAGGATGTAGTAGAGGTGTGTGCTGCAGCAACAAATTTCAGGCCACTTGTTCTGCAGATTCCAATTAGCAAGGCCCTCCTGCTGCAGTGTGGGAGGAAAGTTCGGATTGGGGTTAGAGCTGGCTAAGTGTAGGATGCTTTTTAATGCAATCTTTGCAGAACTCCCTTATTAGCACCTTGAGGTCAGTGGGAACCCGGGGAAGCTAGTATTGTGTGCACAGTTGGTATTTTCTGCTGTGCATGGTGTGTGTCAGTCTTTTTATTTACCCATGCTTATTTTCTCCATTTCATAAAATTAATTGTACTTAATGGGGGAGGTTGATAATGCTGAATTATTTTAAGCCTGGAGGGAGCCGAGCAGCTGTGTCCTAGATCAAACCACTGATCTATCTAACAGGTTGTCTTGCCACCTGATCCACTGGACAAATGTGCTTCACCAATTAGATGAATCCCTATATGGAGAGAGAAATGACCTTGAGCCCCAGAGAGCCAGACAGTTGCTTTATGCAATGTGTTCACCTACTGAAGCTGCTTCACCTCCTTGGCCTAATAGGAATGTAGTATATTTCTAATCCCTAGACAATTATTTCTCCCTTAAAAAAAATAGTCACTCTGTGTGAAATAGTAAAAATCTTTCAAGATTTGCCAAGAAATTTGCTTTTGTAACTAGGTGCTTAGAAAATAAGTACTTTGGGGTATAGCCTCTAAAATGTTTAAAGGAGAGCAAAAGTTTCAACCTTTCTTCTTGTATCAAGATATAACCTGCTGTTATAAAAATGTGTTGGTTTTTAAAAAGAGGAATATATTAGAGAAAAATATTAGTTTTCAAGTAAAAGTTAGAAATGTTATAAGCTCATTTTGTTGGGTCTTCTTTTGGCAGTTATTTTATAATCAAATACATTTTCACAAAATGCCAGATTTTTTAAGAAAGGTAAGTCTGGGGACAGAAAACAGACTTGACCTTTGATATAATCTTGCACTTCTTTTTAAGTCCTGGAGTCAAAGTTCACTGGGGCTTCCTTGTGACTCTATCAGCAACGGGATAGCACTCGGTATGTGGCCTGTGGTGTAGTGGAAAGAATCTGTCCTTTGAGGCCAACCAGCTCGGGTTTTGATCTATGGCTCTGTCACTGCTAATTCTGTGACCTTGGTCAGGTTCCTGCACATTCTGAACACCAGTCTCTTCACCTTCAACTTTCTGTTGCTGTTGGTACTAGCTTTACAAAATTGTTTCAGAGGTTAAATAAAATAACCTAATAAAATAACTATCTAGGGTCTAGCTAGCGTGTATATATTCATGTTAGTTCCCTTTCTTTTCTTCTGATTATTTCGCAGGACTAGTAATTTCCCAAGTGTAGTAATGTACTGTTCACTTTGGGAGTCACTCTGGAGAACCTCTAAAACCCTTGATTTTCCAGGTAGTAAAGTCTAGGCCCAGCAAGGCTTCATGAGAGTCCTTTGCAGTGCCTTAGAGTAGGAGTAGCAGAGCTGGTGGCCAGCCGTGCCTCACTGAATGCTGGCAGCTTTTCTCGAGGTGTGAGGAGAACGTAGCACCCTGCACTGAGTCCCTGGCATGGCGCTAAAACTGCCAAGTGCAATGACAGTCTTAAGGGTAGAGTTCAATAAACAACCAACTTTCCAAATGTTGCTCCAGGGAACCTTCAGAGTACACAAAAATGTGTACTTAGACTCTTGCCCTACTGTGTCCACCTTCAGTCTACCTTTACAACTTTTGACTCTGTTTCTCTTTCTGTCCTAGTACTCTCAGGTGATTGCAGAAGAGTTAACACCCGCCATATCCAGGTAAGAGATTTTATGGATGAGGAAGATTTCCAGATAAAGGATCACACCGGTTCCCTTTGTGGCTACAGCCTATGGGCCACTCTTTCCTACACCTCCCACAAAGCTCCTGACAGCCACTGCTGCCTTTGTTCTCCTTTTTGCATTTATTTATTTACTTTTCGGTTTCTTATCTATGCTATTTTTCTGTCACACTTTTGGTTTTATTTTTATCATCCATACATGCACATTGTAATCATATAAGACATGCACGGAGTGGTAAACCCTAATTCAGGATAAGAGTTACCTCTGAGGAGGGAGGCTGTGGCACATGGCCAATGTCATTTCTATCTGCAATGTTTTTAACTTTTTTTTCACTATGTATCTCTTAAAGAGAAGAACTCCTTATTTTTTAAAACATAAATACAGTGCAATTTTTGCACTTAAAACAGTAGTTAAGTCCGTCATATCGAGTATCTAGCCCGTGTTTGATATTAGAAATGTAGAGAGAGATACTGTAAACATAAATTTCTGTTTGGTATTTCAAGTGTTTGGAGGTGCCGGAAGTTTAGTCCAGAGCAGTGGTTCTGTGATCCTGAGACCAGCGGCATCAGCATTATCTGAGAACTTGTTAGAAATGCAAAGAATTAGACCCTATAGCAGACTGACTGGATCAGTGATTCTGGGAGCATAGAGTTTTAACAAGGCTTCTGATTCTAATGCATGGTAGAGTTCTGAGAACCACTGGTCTAGAGAAAATTAAAATTTTATGCTCTTTACACATCCGATTTTGCATTTGTCTTTGTATTTAACATTGCAACATATCGTGAGGCACTCAATATCCATAAGATGACGTGCTTACACACCTGGATCACCAAGATGGGGTCCAGCTTTGCATCGCCTTCTGGGTTCTGCACCACGCCAGCTTCCATCTCCAGCTTCCACACACTCAGCCTGCTCCTGCGTTAAGGAAGTGTGTATGAGAGCAGGGGGTGCAAATGGGGACTGAGATTTTCTGGGACAGGACAGACTGAGTGAAATTAGAGATCTGGGTGTATTTGATAGGGAAATTAGCTTCTTTTTTAAAGAGCACACTTCTAAAGCTGTGGTTCTCAAGTGTTGGCTGCTCAGTCGAATCACCTGGGAGGGCTTGGAAAGACACTGGTGCCCTCGTCTGACCCCAAGCGATGCTGGTTTCAGTTGGGTTGTGCAAGGGAGGGGGGGTGGTCCCAGCACCAGCAGGGTTTAAAGGCTCTTCAGGGGATTCTAACTGCAGTCCTGGGTGGGAACCACTGGTAAAGACTTGTGTTTGGTTTAGGATTCAGTTGGGAAATACCTTGCAAAAGTGCACTCTCAGGGGTCTTACTCTTCAAAAGAGTAAATGCTCCGCAAACCCTGGTTCTTAAGCCATTGGTGACCTGATTTGGAGTTTGTTTTTTTTTTTTCTGCCACGTCTAGCTTTTTTTTGTTTGTTGTTTCAGTTTGAGCTGATGCTGACTCTTTTTTCAGTATTTCTGGCCAGTTTGTGTCTAGGTAAGGAGATTTTACTACAGTTTGTCTACTCACCTTTAGGTGTCTTGGGCAGAATATGCATTTCTTTAGCATGCAAATGACACCGCCTTTCACCTCCCTCCTTCTCTTTCATGTAAGTGGATATAGCTCCAGGAAAGGAACTCAGAGAGACTGATATTACATTTCGCAGTGTGAGGCGTTTTAATTTTTCTAAGACTATCAATGAGACCAGAGCCTTCCTTGCTGTCTCCAAAGTTATGGAA
Source organism: Lemur catta (assembly GCF_020740605.2). Lineage (NCBI taxonomy): Eukaryota > Metazoa > Chordata > Mammalia > Primates > Lemuridae > Lemur > Lemur catta. The sequence continues at coordinate 59,695,024 of NC_059132.1, forward strand.
AGGAAAGGTTGGGCTGTATTTGTTGGTCGAGTGTTGAAATAGTCTATGGAAAAAGGAAAGGGAAACAAATTCTACTACTGATTTTTTTGGCAGGATTTATCACCTTTTCCCCCCAAATTTCTGGCAAGTGTGATTAGAAATTGACTTGCAGGATTTGCTCACACTGGCTTCCCAAGACAGTTTTTGCTGCTGACTAGCAGTAGTTAATTTGCTATCTCTCACACGTGTTATCCAAAAATCACAGAACTCATTAGAAATAAACAGCATGAGTTTGGTCAGTCACATTTGGAGGATTAGCCAGATGTAAATCTGAGTTGCACTTGGGAGGTTTCTTGTGACTCATTTAAAAATAAATAGAACTCTAACCTTGAGTAGAGGCAGATTTTTTTTTAATGAAATATCTTACTGAAAAACAAATTTTATTTTCTAATAAAAAACATAAAAAAATATGGGGAAGAGGTAAGTTTTGTTTTTTTGATGCCAGTGCTTATTATCTTATGCCCTTTCCTTCTTGCTGATGGCAGATGTGGCAGAAATAAATACCCAAATTTATTTTCCAAAATGGGGAAAAAATTTAATCCATTCCAGCATTTATTTGTTCTTAATTGATAGCAGACGTTTAAACCTGATTGGTTACAGTCAACTATTTAATGTGCCTCTTAGGCAAATAAACATACATTTATATATTTCCCAAACCATTTTGTGGAATCATCACTACACAACAGGTTATTGAAGAGGTGTTGGCCTTGAGGCTGATTCTTAAACCCTTTAAAAAATGTTTCTCTCTAAGAGAAATTGAAAGAGGTATTTTTTTCATGCAATTACAATATACAATTTATGTGATTGGAAAATTTCTGTTTTCTGTTGATATGCAGACTTGCTGCCAGCTATACCAAATATTCATATGCCACCTGTTTCTGATTCCAACAAAACCTGTAATCAGAATGAATAAAAAATACCTTACCTTTGAAGAACCAGAAAAATAATTCAAATTTATTGAAACTTTTTGCTTTTGTCCTTCTAGATCAGATGAGTGCACAAATGCCACGGGGTCGATTCTACAAAGTAGAGATTGTGTTTCCCATAGACACATGAGTTGAGTTAAAAATGTGCTAGAGACTTCCCATGAGCTGATTTTGGTCATTGTGAGTTCTAGCACCCCCAAATTTAATTATATATCACTAATTACATGTCATACTACCTTCTGTGTGTGTGTGTGTGTGTGTGTGTGTGTGTGTATTTATTTTACAAAAAAGACTACTTGTAACCTGCCATAGTAAAACAACTGCTTAATCAAGACCACGACAGGGCTCTCCATTGTCCTAGCTTTCTGCCCATGAAACCATTCATTTTCTGTTCCTCTTCAATACTGAGATGAGATTTACAATGCATAATACTACCGTTTTCTAGGGACGAAGATAATTTGCCTGGTTAGCTTTTATTTAGTGTTTCAAACAAAATAGATGGTCAGATCTGGCAGCAGACTGACTTTTCAGGATTCATTGACAAGGGGCTCCATTCCATGAAGTCTTCTGTTGCTGCAGGTGCGAGGGACGTGATGATGATGGTAATGGAGAATATTTTACCACTCTTCTTTACTTCCGAAGGTCTACCCTCCCCTTGCAAGATCTTTGGTGGCAAGGTACTATAAAGCTTCAATAAATATGGCAGCAAGGAGGGGTGAAGAGAAAGAAAGAGGCAAAATAAAGTTCCAGAATCAAACAGTCCTTTCCGTATTCATTTCACGTCCATAAGACCTGAGAAACGGATCTTGACAGAACCAGACTGTCTCTCTGTTCCTGGGATCTGATTAAATGTATTTTCACTTAAAAAGTATAACGATGTTAGATCTTAATGGGATTAACATGGGATTAATCTAACTGAAATTTATTAGGCTGTGCTTTGACGGTAAAGATTACGGATGGGCCCATGTTCCATTTTGAGGGTGTAGCTTCAGATCTGTGTTTTGGGGCTACATCCCATTCCTCTCGCTGCTCCACTGAAGACACCAAAGTTATCAAACAAAGCTTGTGTGTTGTATGACCGAGGCTTCCACCTTTTGGCTGTTGTGAATAGTACTGCTACGAACAGGGGTATATCTGTTCAAGTCCCTCGATAGTATTTTTTTTTGGGGGACAGAGTCTTGCTCTGTCACCTGGGCTAGAGTGCAGTGGTGTCATCATAGCTAATTTCAACCTCCAATTCCTAGACTCAAGTGATCCTTCTGCCTCAGCCTCCGAGTAGGCACACCTGGCTAATTTTTCTGTTTTTTGTAGACAGGGTCTTGCTGTTGCTCAGGCTGGTCTCGAACTCCTGGCCTCAAGTGATTCTCCCCTCCTTGGCTTCCCAAAGTGCTGGGATTACAGGTGTGAGCCACTGTAAACGGCCCTTTGATAGTATTTTTGAATTACTTTCCCATGAAGAGTGTCTTTGTGATTATTTAACACACCCTGATGCTGATTTAGATACTGATTTAGTGATTTAAAATATTATGATGATATTAATAATTATTAATTAATTAGTAAGAAAGCCTCTTATGTAGCATAATTGAGATGAGTATGTTGATTATGAGTTATAGAGACTTCTAGAAGCGTATGGGGACAGGTAAACACATGCAGTGAAAACCCTTTTAGAACACACCTGACCAGATAGCATGACCCACTTTCAGTATAAAGATTTGTGTTTTGGAATCCTTATTAAAAAGAAACATTGCTACATGACATCTGGAAAAGTTAAACTGTAAAGTGACTTGCAAAACTGACATCTTTCTCGTTAACCTAAATCCTCAAAGCAGAGGGTGATCTGGCATTTGGATGTGTGTTACCTTTTCTAGAGAGTCAGGCTTGTGTCTTGGAAAGTAGCGTAGCCACTCACAATGCTAACGCACACTGCCCGAGATACGCATCCCATCCACGCTCTTCAATGTTTCATCTCTCTTTAGAACAACCTTGAAGTTCTAATTCTTTCAAATACCTTAAGCTTAACTAGACAGAGACTAGCTGCTTCTTGTAGGTGATACTGTTTATTGAGCAGGTGCTGTGTGTCTGATCTATCTGATAGTGCAACTGGTTGATGTTTATTGGATACTGGGCATGTTAGACACTGTTCTAAGCCCTTAATATGTGTCATAACTTTAATCGTAGAATTACCCAACACCTCAATGTGTTTGATACCGGCATACCTTCGTTTTATAAGTGATTACAATGGGTCACAGAGATGTCAGCTTGTCCAAGGACTCAGGAATTGGCAGAGCCAGAACTTAAACCCAGGAGTCCAACTTCAGACCCCGTGTCTTTGCCTGCTGTGCCATGTTGACACAGCACTTTAGCGCTGATCCAACGCGTGAACCGTGTGGGCAACGTTCTCTAGAGGAGGAATTCTTTTTGAGGAAAGTAACAGAGCTTTTAAGCTCAGAAGTTCTCTGTGTCTATCTAGGAACTCACACTGTATTAAATGGTCACAAAGTAGTTTGGAAGTTCGGCACCAAAGGACCAATTTTTCTTCTGAACACAGTGCCCTTTATTCTACCTTTAAAGATAAATACTCTTCGTAGGCAAGGAAATTCAAACAGCCATGCTTAGGAGTTTTTGAAGAATTTAATATATTTTTACAAAAGGTGTTATTACTTCTTTATGAATTCATATTTGGCAAAGGATTTACTAGAAGTATTAGGCATCGGCCTCACTCAGAAATTTGGTATTAAAGAGTTGTAAATATCTACTCATGTCCATTTATATTGTAATTAAGAGGGATTTGGTTTTTAAGGTTTAAAAATTTTTTCTTTCTAATTATTTCAGCTTTATTCAGGTTGAATAGGTGTTTTCTAGGAAGATGAAGTAAGGTGAGGAGCAAGAGGGTTTTCAGGCAGAGAAAAACCATGTAAAAGGCACCGAGATACAGGGTGGTGTGGTCAGCCATCTTTAAATAGGAAAGAGTCGAGTATATGGAAAGAGCACAGGCCTAGGGAGCAGTTTTAAAAATTACCCTGAGTCTTGGTTCTCCCCTCTGTAAAAAGAGATAATAGCCGCTTTGGTCTCTGTTTTGAGGGTTAGAAGTAATAATACCCAAGTTGTTCAGTAAAAGACCTGACATACAGATTGCTACATTGATATCATTATGCTGCTGTCATTTTTTCTTCCTGTCTTTTATTTTTCTGAATAATATTGCATTTATATGGTTCAAAACCCACAACGTAGAAAAATCTCCCTTCCATCTTTGTGCCTCATCTACCAAGTCCTTCCTTCGTGCTGCCCGCAGGTAGCTCTGTGCCGTTTCCTGTTCACCCTCCACCCTCCACCGTCCCCCTTGCAGGGCAGGAATGTGAGTGTCACTGCTGCACTTCCTGCTTTGACAGAAAAGGTGGCATTTTATTCACATTCTTAGTCCTTGCCTTTGGTTTTTCACTTAACTGTGCATGTTAGAAATCTTTTGCTATCGGTTTATAAAGACCTTCCTTATCCCTTTTTAACATACAACTTTTAATTTTTGTATCGCTTAAGACGTGCAAGAACTTGCAGTAACAGTACAGAGAGTTCCCAGGTGCCCGTCACACAGTGTCTGTCAGTGATAATATCTCTCATAACCTTCGTACATAGTCGAAACTGGGAAACTGATGTTGGCATCATACTGTCCACTCCTTTTTTTGGATTTCACCATTTTTTATATGCTTTCTTTTTGGGAGGGGATGTTCACTTCTATGAACTTTTATTATCCTTGTAGACTCAAGTAGCCATCACCACAATCAGGATACAGAAGGTCTTCGTCACTACAAAGGGACTCCCTTTTGTTGCTTTTTAATAGTCACACCCTTCCCAATCCTGGCAACTACTGATTAATGCATACACCTTATGCGTGCCAACCTTAAGAGAACCCAGCCATATGTTATAGCCTTCTAAGGGCAAGCATCCTATTTTCAACTTCTTTGTTTTGTTTTGTTCCCTGTAAGCCTGAGCACTTAATGGGTACTTAATAATGACTCCTTGAATCACAGGAGTAAAAAGCAAAACAAAATTCAGAATTGGAAAACCAAGGAATCAGCATAATTTACAGAGTGACAAAAAAGTTCAGACTTCTTAAAATATGAACTCTTCAGTGCGAATAAATGATAATTTATAATTTCTCTTCAGGGATTCTGTAAGCTAAAAAATGGCTAGTAATCAAAATACAGGTTCTCTAAAACATAATTTTTTAGTTTTCAAAGCATTTCCATTTTAATACTGTTTTCCTTTTCAGGACCTCTGTGGTATTAGTGTGCTGAAGTTTGTTGTCACTAGCTGACAGAGTAGGAAACTGCAGCTATGAAAGGGAAGAAAGCTAACAGTTATTGAGTATCTAAGATGCTATTTCATTTTTTAAAATTTATTTTTATAGATTTAGATGGTGCAAGTGCAGTTTTATTACATAGATATACTGTGTAGTCATGGAGTCTGGACTTTTAGTATTCCCATCACCTGAATAGTGAACCTTGTACCCAACAGGTAATTTTTCATCCCTTGCCCCCCTCTCACCCTCCCAACCTTTTGGAGTCTCCAGTGTCTATTATTTCACTCTGCATGGCCATGTGTACTAAGATGTTATTTCATTTAGTCCTCCTAAAACCGTACGAGATGGATATCGTTATTCTCATTTGATGGGAGAGAATGTGGACTCCCTGAGGTTTAGCAACTTGCCTGTGGTCAGACAGTTCATATCAGAGACAAAATTCCAAACCCCACAGTCTCACCTTACTCCACAATGAATGCTTTCCTTAGGGTTAAAGTCAAATAATTCTGAGAAGAAAAAAAAGTCGAATGAGTGTTCAGGTTCCCTGTGCCCCTCTCCCCTTTTAAAAAACGGCGGTGAGAGTGGTGTTTCAGTACATTGCAACTCATAAAAGATAAATAATAGTTTATAGAAATGGCTGTGGGCCCTGGAGTCAGCCAGACTGCTGTCCAAATCCCAGCTCAGCCAGCCTCTAGCTTTGTGGACCATGGACATGTTGTTTTATTTATCGAAGCCTCACGCACTCATCTACAAAATGGAGATCCTGGTATTTCCTTCATGAAGTTGTAGAAATTAAATGGAATAAATGATGGAAAGCACTTAGCACAGTGCTAGATGGGTACATACCAATCATTCAATAAACACCAGCTATTACTATATGTGACTCATTTTATGGACTTTCCACTGCTAATATCAAAATGTAAGCAGATAAATATTTAGATCATGTTATGGGCAAAACCACACACTATTGATGGACTAAATGGAGCCACATGGTGATTTAATTTTTTAAACTTCAGAAACTTGTAGACATTTAGAATGCCATCTTATCTATAAACTTTTTTTATTTACAGGTTAAGTTGCTGTATTTTCAAATCTTAAGGCTGTCACTTTTTTTCAAAGTTCCTGATTTTTGGTCTGGGAGCGAATAGATTTTCCAGAAATGGAGAATTTGTACTAGATCTTACTAAGGTTCTGGCGGCCTTATCCTATGGATCCCCAGATGTGTATTCATGGTCTGAGAAATGGTCGGGTGGAGAGTTGGGCAGCTCAGGTGGAGCTGTGGGTGCGCTGCTCTCAACAGGCATTGCAGTTGCAGTCACATCCCCCTGATTGCTCAGCTTTGCCTGGCTCTGCCTAGCGGGATGTTTGTTTGTTTAGGGTGAGACTGAGGGGTGAGGTATCTGTATGGCAGTGACAGACTGCAGAGCACTCTTTCCTGTGTTACAGATTGCTAGGAAATTGCATAGGACCTCTTGAGATAGTCTGTCCCAGGCCTTCCCTCAAGACAAGCCTGTGACATGCATTAAGACGGTGGTGGGGGTTGGAGGGAGAGCCACAGGCCCTGTGGGAGTGAGCCGTGTTTCCCATGCGGTGTGTAATGTCCTCTATTCTTGGGGGCAGTCTGAACATAGCAATATAGAGCATCCTTGGCACGGCTTGGAAAATGGACTGATATTCTCTTGAGGGCCTCTTGGAATTCTCAAAATAAGTGAAGAAAGGAAGAAAGAGGAAGAAAGATGGACAGGTTTGCCTGACAGTTCTCGTCAAAGCCTAAATAATACAGTTTAGTGCTAAAAATTTCATGCTGAGTAAGTGAAGTTGGAGTCCAGTGGGGATAGAACAGTGATTCTCAACTCTAGGTGCCTGTTAGAATCTTCTGGATACCTGTTGCAATGTATTGTTTTTAAATTCCCTGATGACTCTACTATACATCGGGGGTTAAGAGCCACTGGGGGGGCTGGTTGTGGTGGCTCATGCCTTAAGTCCAGCACTTGGGGAGGTTGAAGCTGAAGGACTACTTGAGGCCAAGAGTTTGAGACTAGCCTGGGCAACATAGCGAGACCCTCTCTCTACCAAAAATAAGAAAAATTGGCCAGATATGGTGGTGCACGCCTGTAATCCCAGCTATTTGGGAGCCTGAGGTGGGAAGATCAATTGAGCCCAGGAGTTTGAACTTGCAGTTGAGCTATGATGACACCACTGCTTGGGTGACACAACAAGATCCTGTTTCAAAAAGATAAAATAAAATAAAGAGCTGCTGGGGTAACTAGAAAGCATGATGGCAAAAAAACAGAAGAAATCACCAACAAGAACAAAAATAATCAAAGCCACCAAAAACCCACATTGGGTAGATGGGTTCCATTTCTTTTTTTTAATTATTATTTATGTATTTATACTTTTTTTGGCCCCATATTTTCCAGTGAGGCCACTGGCCTTTTCAGTTGCCTGAAATTTCTCTCTTCACATTCTGAATATGGCTCTGTTGAGCAAATGTCCTGTTGACCACTGAGTCCATGCGACTGCATTGTCTAGTGTGTGGGCTATTGCTGCTCTATTTGTCTCCAGAGTAAGGAGTGCCAAGTTCCCCTTGGAATCATTATTTAAAGCCTCCCTTGGGCCTCAGGCTTTAAACAGAAATGCATGGTACATTCTAAGGGGTATTGTGTTTAAATCTTAATAATTGTCCCTTTCACATAAGAGAAATAGCTGTGTAGGGTGGACAAAAAAACCCTCTGAGAAAATCATGTGTTTTACATTTGCCACAAATAAGTCATTCCCTTTCAAAAATAATAATTTGGAAATCATTCTTTTCCTGTGAAAACCAGAAAGTTTTTTCCCCCTCTACCCTGTTCCTTTGATAGGTGCTGTAATAAGAGTTTCTATAGCTGATAGCTTTTGTTTTGAGGTGATGCAGTGGCCGTCTTTCTAGGGAAGCCCTGGAAAATGCACTGCTGCATTTTCTTCTCAATTGCATGTGTCTTTTCTCCCCTGAGCTTCATACCCAAGCATGATATTACTCACATGTCATCAGTGCATCCCAGGTCTTTTTGCAGATGGAAACTACAGAGGAAACAAAAATTGGTTGACAGTATATTTTAGAAACCTCCTAAAGGGTCTGTTTCAGAGGCACTAAATTCCAAAGTAGTTGCTGACATTTATCTTCCTGCTCCAAATTAATAAATATATTTCTGATCACATGATCCCATGTTTTGCATAGTGTGACATATCTGTCCTTTTTGAAATGCATAGGAATTGGCAACAATCTCATTTCACTGGTGGGTTTGCTGAAGCATTAGCACAAGACAGTCAGAATGATGGATGAATGCTCCTCAGGTAGGGAAATGCTGCCAGCCTGGTTTGTATTTTGTCTTACCTAGAGTTTTGCTCCTTAATTTTCTGTTTCAGTTAAGAATAATCCCTTTTCATGTTAGTGGCCATAATCACATTATAGGGGATTTAAAATTTGTCATTTCCTGGTAGCATTTCTCACAGTGTAAGCGTTTTTATTTAATGTAAGATTGCTCTCCTTTTATTTTATTTTATTTTTTAACACTGTGAGAGATATCATAAGTCAATATTAAGATGCCTTAATTTTAATGTTAAGAACTAAGGGCATATTCTGGTCAAGCAGGGAAATTAAAGAGTGACAGGACTCTATCTGAAGTGGTAGCAACATAAGACATGGTGTATTGTCATGTACCTTGACACAGTTTTTAAAAAGCAACATTAAAATTATACCTGAGAATCTGATGACTTTGGTTAATATGTGATCTAGTGAGCCAATATCCATTTCTCTCTCTCCCCTAGATTCCTCCAATCATTTGTTTCTGTCTTCTGAAATTTAGAGACAGCCTTTCTTTAAAAAAAAATATATATATATATATGTAGAGAGAGATGGGGTCTCACTATGTTGCACAGGCTCAAGTGCAGTGGCTGTTCACGGGCACAATCATGGTGCACCACAGCCTTGTACTCCTGGGCTCAAGCGATCCTCCCACCCCAGCCTTTGGAGTAGCTGGGACTACAGGCATGTGACTCCACACCTGGCTTTTTTTTTTTTTTTAAAGCACCACACATCCTTTACCAGATCAGCCAACCCTTCACAGATACCTGTTTCAAGTCCTTTCATGCCAGAAGGCAAAGGGAGTGGGGACAACTCTATATGTGGAAAGTGAAAATGTGTAGCTGAACTTTTTTTGCAAACACAAAACTACATTTGAACATAGTAAATTCTTAGGTAACTGAGCCATAGCCACCAAGAGCCCACAGTATACAAGGAGCGTGTGCTCTGTGGTCCTTGAATGATCACATTTAACTTTGTGGCTCTAGATCTTGTGTTTCATTTCACCTCTCCCTCCCAAAGTATTTTGAGTGGTATGTTGTTCATAGAAAAACTTGTATCTTTTCTGGGTTTAGGATATACATTTCATTATCCTTCTAGATGTGTAAGAGTTTCTCTGCGTGTTGGTAGAATATGTGCTATTGCTCAATTGATGAATTGTATGGTTGTTGGAGTTTGGATTTATAGATACTGCAGATATTGTAAATGGTTTTGTTGTCAGATAGGCAGAGTGAGCCATTATTTTAAACTAGCAAGAATATTAACTTTAAATGGAGCTTTCTGATAGGCAGCTAAGGCTATTACAGCTATGCCAATAATTTTTAGAAAAGATGAACTGGAAGTATTACTCATTTATATTTATGAATCTAATCCTATGGATAAGCCATATTGGGCATTGCAAGCAGTAATGCTCTGGGGCTTGGCTCATACAGGCCATGAGACTCTAACTCCATAGTAAGACCTGGAAACACATGATACTCATCTCTTTTTGAATCTGTGGGTTTTTTTTTTTTTCCTTTTTGGGGGGCTTCATTTCTCCTGGTGGTTCTGAGGGGCTCATTGAGATACAAAAGTTTCAGATTCTGGTTTCTTTGCAGAAAGACAGCAAGCAGAGTTCAAATTAGGCTCATAAATATTCTTGCCTCTTTGCAAATAATTCCTTACAGGGTAATGATGGAGGTGAGAGAATACTGAGCAAGCCATGGGCAGGGAGGGGAGGAGAGCGATCTGGAAGAATTCAAGGCAATTAATGTAGACACATTTCCTGTTTCCCACAACTTGGTTAAGTTCTAGCTTCAAAAGAACTTAATCGTTTTTCTTTCTGGCATGGCCCGTTTGATTGACAAGCCTTCACCTCAGTTGTTAAATCCCACTGCCTAGGTCTTAAATAGGAAAATTAAAGTCCATACAGATGGATTTTTTCCTGCCCCCATCCTCCTTTTATGCTTAGATAATCCTGCAAATGGAGAAGGAAGAATCAGAAGAAAGAAATCAGATTTCCAATTTAGATTTCACTGATTTGGAATTAGGAGTTGGTTGAATTGGATCTTACCTTCTTGTCTCTTAATTTGAAGACAAACAGGGTGTGTATGGGAGTGACAAAAAAAAAAAAAAGAAAGAAACAAAATTAGTGGGACCTAAATTGTAGTAAGGGTATGTGGCATCTATTGGAGATTAGATATATTTCAGAAATACCACTTTTATGCTAACAATTGTTACGTTAATTACATATTTTTACTAGGCTAAAACTGTAAACATCTTTTGGTTCTTTATGCCTTTGAAAACAATTCAACTTTTTTGGTTTAAATCATGGAATTCAGATGAGCCTTCAAGGCAATTAATGTGAGTTAGGACATATTGGGCCTGCATTTAGAGATAAATAATGACTTCAGATAGTGCCCACCATGTGCCAACTCATATTTCCATTTTAAAGTGGTCTTAAATGATGAATGCTACCACAACCTGGATTTTTTTTTTTTTTTTTTTTTTAAACAGTTAACCAAACTGGGACATCAACATCTATTCACATTCTTTGGTCACAGAGTTCAGTCATTTGAGAAAGGTTTGAGAGGCTTTTTAAAAAAAAATTCATGCATATGCACAGCTCTAACACTGAACCATTTCACACCAAGTTTTGAAGTTAAATGATCATCCCACAATAATTATAATTAAGATCAGGACATTAAAAAGAATCAGTTTACCAAGAAGAACTAAAAAACCCCGAAGAACTAAAAAAAAAAGGCCAGCTGGGGACTGAGGAGCAATTTGGGGTTATGTTGATCCTGTCGGGCTGGCAGAGTCTCTGGGCAGCAGAGTTCCTGCAGCTGGATCAAGGTTGCACCCTGTAGTTTCTCTTTCCACTTGGACAGAAATGGAGGTGCTGGGCCTATAATCTGGTTCTTGCCCAAAGCCAAGTTAGTGTTATGCAGTATTTCTGTTTTGAACACATTTGTCCTTATTTTCCCTTTTCTCTCCTTGCCCACTGGTAGGGAAAAAAAATAATCAGAGGTACTGCTTGGGTGGAGCCACTCTTTGATTGCAATGCCCCAGGGTTTTCTAGGTTAACAAATTGGAGCTTTCCAGCCGGCTGAGTAGGGGTGGGCTGCAGCTGCTCTGTCCTGCCTTCTCAAGTTCCCTTCCTTCCTTCCCCCTCCAGAGGAGAAAGCAGAGGCCCATTTGCTGGGTTTGGAGGACATACTGGTTTGGGGGAGTCCAGGGACTGTTGACAACAGCTGTGTCTCTTTGTGCAGAGGAGTTCCGGCATATTCTTGGAAGGTGTGGGATGCAAAACATACACCTTTCAGTTTACTACTTTTGTAACCTAGCCCTGTGTGCCTCAGAGCTCAGACATGCCGGGGTGGGAGGATGGTGCGATGAATACGCGGGTGAGGATGGATGGGGAGCAGGAGGTGTAAGCCTCATGGGCTCCATCAGAGAGAGGATCAACATCCAAGGAAGCAGAGACAAACCCTTTGGCTTCTGTCCTCATGATCCCCGGGTGAATCAGAAAGGACCGTGGTCGGTTGTGTGGGAGTGCAGTTGGCACGCTAGCCAGCCCGATGGGCCTTGGAGGAATTAGACTTCTCATGCTGCGGCTCCTGCTTCTCTGCTGGGGGTGTGGAAGAAACAGTGCGGACGTGGGAGGTTTTCTGTTGCAGTTAGTTGAAAAAACAGCTGCCCTCCTCCATTTTCCTCTCTGCCCTACCCCCAGCCCGCCCCGTCCTTCTTGCTGGGGCAGGATATAACTATGCTGTAAACTTTGGCAGGAGTGAAGCATGTTAATACTTTTTGAAACAGCAACTTTAAAAAAATTTTTTTTTGGCATGAAACAGTTTAAAGCTGGGGGGAAAAAAAGATAAATAATATTTGATATAGTCATTCTAGAAATGATTTGTATTGGTCCAGAAAAGGGTCAGAGTTCAGTGGTTTGAATCTGAACGAGCCAAACTGGGCGGAGGAACCCAGCCAGTTTTCCAAACTGGCAAAGCACATGCCAGAACTTGAAAGCATGTTTGCTGCTCTTCCTTTATTTTCATAACCTCTTGAACAGAATTCGCCATTTGAAACGACAGTAAATGTTTCTCGGTGGATAAGTTTCTGACCTAGTTTCTGACCAAGAGCGCTTCTGGGATTGAACAGCGCGGGGAAGAGCAAAGGCGCTTGGACGTCATTGGCCACCAGTTCTGAGCAGCTCAGGAGCTCCGGGCTCATTAGAAGCCCCAGACATTAAGCAGCAGCTGTTTTATGGTGTGAACTTTTGCACAGAGGATTTCAAGAGGCGAATTCTCCTTGGAAGTCTGCAAAGTGGTTCTTTCCTGGCTGTTGCTTCATCCTTCTTCGGAGGCCTATTTCACTCAGAGCCTGAGCGTTCTGTGCCAAGCCCAGCCATGACCTTGAGGCTGCAGAGCCGCCGGCACACGGGCAGATCCGAACCTGGACGGAGGGTCTTTTTAAGCTCTGCTGGCTCTGGGGTTGGTCTCACGCTGCAAACTTGGAGTTGAGGAACAGAAACGCAGGGGAATGTGACTGAGGGAAAATGTTCCTTCTGTCCTTTTCCTCTCTCATAAACTGCATGCTTGGCCTGGATCCTGTCCCCAGCCTTTCTGTGAACTCTTGGACCCTCTCTCAGCCTTCCCTCTGCACTCTATTAAATCTCAACTCGATTTCTTCTTCCACTTAATGTGTCAGAATATACTTTTCAGGGAAAATTATGAGAAATGAATTAAAATGTATTTAAAGTTCACAGATGGTATGGGCCTTAGGGTATGGTTAACAAATTCTTTTCTTCCCCTTCTTCATCTTTCCTTCCTACCTTCCTTCCTTCCTTTGAAATTTTCTTTCTTTTTATCCTCCCTCTTATATTTGCTTTTACAGTGAAACTACTAAACAAAGTATACCTAGACATGTTTTAGGAAGTAAAACCACTGTCTCTGAAGAGTACCCTTGAAGGCATGTTGCAGAGTCTGGGATCTATGTGCAATTGCAGAATTAAAAGGGCCAAAGTTCACATGAATTATTCACTAATTGATTATTAATAAGTTACTTAAATGATTAAGATTACAGAATGAACTTCATTTCTCATATTATACATTTCTTTTTTAGGAATTCACATCTTGTATGCCTCAAAAGATACACACACTTATTTCTATCTTTTTATCATTAATAGACCCATGAAATCACTATGCAAAAAGGCTCTTTAAAATGGGGGGAGGGCAACATCCCTATCAACCACCAATAGAGAAAGCATTATATAATAAAGTGAAAAGTGTATGAGAAAACATTCAACATTAAAACTGCTTAGGCAGTGTTCTACATTTATATTTAAATTTAATTTACGTTGGAAAACGTAAAAGGCAAATATAAGACTGTGTGTGCAATATTATCTATGCAAAAAATGCACCGTGGAGTGTTTAGAAGGAACTGTACCAGAGAGTGAACAGTAGTTGAATATGGATTATGAGCATTTAAAATTGTTTTCTTTTCACATTCTCTTTTCTCACTTTTCCACAGTGAGCAAGCAAATCTTTTATAACTAGAACATCTAGCCCTTATTAAAATACTTTAATAAGTATGAGAATAGTTTTTCTCTTCGTTCTACTTTATTTTTCTGACATGGTTCAGATGTGCAGAGGAATTATAAAACTTCAAAAAGTTATTCTTGTTTTAAGTCTATTCATATTTGCAAGACTTTCAATCTTATGTGTAATTCACCCACTTTGGGGTCCCACCTGGTAGGTTTCCTTGCAGATCTCCCCTAAGAGAATAGGACATTTCTTGACTACAGTTCTAGACTCCTCCATTCCCTTCCTTTGAAGTAATTATCTCCGTCTTTCTCCTCACTGCTCAGTGATTCCTTTTCTTTGACTTCAAGGACATGCTCTTTTGCCTGTTCACATTATGCTTCGGTTTTTTCCCTTCTGGGATCTTGCCCTCCTGGCTAGTTTGTTGCTGCTGCTGTGTGTTCGCTTTCTACCACTGAGGAGACCATCCCTGGATTGCTTTATTGAGGATGACTCATAATCAGGGAGCAACAAGTCACCATTAAAGTTAATAGTACTTCTTAGGGACTCCATTTGTGGCAATAAAATTTGCAGCTAGGCATGAGGAATTTCAATTTGCAATACAGGGTTTTAATTGTTCAGAGATGTCTATAAAATACAGTATGGCAAATTAAAATCGCTTATGAACTGCTGAGATTTTTCTTACCAAAAAAGGTGCTCCCTAGAAAGCACTCTTCTCTCCAGCAGTGACACTCGGTTGTTGTCTCAAGCATTTGCAATCTGGAATGATCAGACTGCACTGGATGGTGCAGAGGTGCCTATGTCTTCCACATCTTGTTGGAGAGAACATTTGAGCTAGGAGTCGTCCCACCCAGGTTGGTGAGTCGAGTCATTCCTACAGGGACTGACACATTTCAGCCCTGGATCCACCTCTGTATGTGCCATGTAAAGAAAATGAAATGACCAGCCTGAGCAGGAGTGAGACCCCGTCTCTACCAAAAATAGAAAGAAATGATTTGGACAGCTAAAAATCTATATAGAAAAAATTAGCCGGGCATGGTGGCGCATGCCTGTAGTCCCAGCTACTCGGGAGGCTGAGGCAGGAGGATCGCTTAAGCCCAGGAGTTTGAGGTTGCTGTGAGCTAGGCTGACGCCACGGCACTCACTCTAGCCCGGGCAACAAAGCGAGACTCTGTCTCAAAAAAAAAAAAAAAAAAAAAGAAAATGAAATGAAAGCTATTTGATTGAACTCTTCCTGACTCTTCACTTTTCAAAAAAATCCTAAAAGCATACATATTAGAAATTAAAATCTTACAATGGAAATCTCTCCCTCTTTTCTGTTTTCCCAGTTTCCAAAGGGTGAGGGGAAAAAAGATTTCACGGGTTTCATGCTTTCTGTAATGAGAACACGTGGTGTAGTATATGTTTCATGTATATTTGTTTATTTCTTGCCTATATTTGCACTTCGTACCACGTTCTTCATCTTTCTTGGTAATATACTCTCCCCTTCCCCATGTCATCCCTGAATCCTTTTAAGGGCACATATCAGTAAGTTTCTGAGATTATAGCCTATTTGTAATGTCCTTCATTTTGAGTAATGCTTTGTAAGGCCAAATTCTCCAACAGTGAGTGACCATCACTAGTTAAACTTGGTCATATCAATTATACTCTAAGTATTCTCTTCTTTTCTCTTCTTTTCTCTTCTTTTCTCTTCTTTTCTCTTCTTTTCTTTTCTTTTCTTTTCTTTTCTTTTCTTTTCTTTTCTTTTCTTTCTTTCTTTCTTTCTTTTTTTTTTGAGACAGTCTCGCTCTGTTGCCTGGGCTACAGTGCTATGGCGTCAAGCTCACAGCAACCTCAAACTCCTGGGCTTAAGCAATCCTTCTGCCTCAGCCTCCCGAGTAGCTGGGACTACAGGCATGCGCCACCATGCCCAGCTAATTTTTTTCTATATATATAATTTTAGCTGTCCAGATCATTTATTTCTATTTTTAGTAGAGCCGGGGTCTCGCTGTTGCTCAGGCTGGTCATGAACCCCTGACCTCGAGTGATCCTCCCGCCTCGGCCTCCCAGAGTGCTAGGATTACAGGCGTGAGCCACCGCGCCTGGCCTCAAAGTATTCTTTAGTGGATTATCATTGAATGTTTTGGGCTACATAAAGATATTCTGGGTAGAAACTACAGTACTTTATACCTAGAAGGGAATTTAAGGAACACTGAATTGTTAACCAGTGGAATTGTATAGCTAAACAGCCTCTGAAACCTCCTCACAGAAGTAGCTGATTTGGGGAGTGAATTTTTGAGAGTCACTCTGCCTCTTTCTGTAGATGGTTTGTGGCAAATAAACATGACATAGTACATGTTTCTTGTTTCTTTGGTGCATATGGGGATGTAATACTATCTATCCGAAATGAAAATGTACAATAAGCAGGAGACCTTTTAAGACCAATAAGGAGCTTCCTTTGTTATCACTAGTAATTCTCCCGCAGAAATACAGCTTAGAGAACCTCTGGTGAGAACACTGTGACCTCCCTAGCCACTGAGGAGGTAGGGAAGTCCACACACTCTGAGGTTCAGCCCTTGCCTTCGTGAGTCACTGAACCTTTCTGTACCTTAGTTGCCTCATCTGTACAATGGTGATACCGCCCAGGGGAATCGTGAATTCTCTACTCTGAATGTGATCCAGGTAAGCCCTGCCTGACTGAGCTTGTGAATTTTAGCACTGACCTGTCCAGCTGGAGGAAGCCCATGGAGACTGTTCCTCTATCCAGATTTTGGCCTTGCTATTGGCGGTCTTGGGCAAGTCATATTAACCTCTCTGACTTCAGTGACTTCCCTTGTGAAATGAGATAATGGTGCTATGTGATCCTTTCCCTTAAAACTTGGACCAAACCCATAGATTGAGCTCAAGTCCCCCTTTCTACAGGCACGGGCTGTTGGATGAGTGAGGGTGAGAGACGCATCTTCATCTTCGCTGCATGTGGTGTGAAGTGCTTGGCCTTCTCACCGCTGTGAGCTGGACAGAAGCGGGCAGTACACTAAGTTTCTTGGTTCCAATCACCTTCCGTCTTACACCCTACCTATGTGATTTGATTACTTGCTAAAAGCACAGGAGATTTCTGGAGGAAAAACACTCCATTGTAACATTGAAAAGAAAAAAAAAAAGTACTCCAGATGGCTATTTGTGCTTGTTTTACAGCAGGAAAATCTAGCTGCCTTTCCTGGTTGTCCTCTCCAGTCTCTTGTGGGGCCCTTGGACCTTTTTCTTTCCTTCAGACTCCCCCAGGTGGGACTTAATCATGAACACCAGCGTTGGCAGTTCTTGTTGGGTCTGTAAACTGGCCGAGAACAAAGCTCAGTCTGTCCTCCTTTCTGAGCCTGAAGGGCAGGCCTGTAGCAATGCACCTTGCGTCTGAGCTTGTGAGCTGTACTTAGGTTTTAAGGAAGGTCGCTGTGCATAAACACAGAAAAGAGCAGAACAATTTTTATTTCGTGGCTGCCAAGTAGGTCTTGATCGTTCCATTCACGTCATTCTCATGTAACTCCTTGACTTGCCAGTGACAAGGTAGTTAAAGAACTTGAGTGGGGAGGGGGGATTTCCTCAATCCACCCAACTTCTATCAGATTTTCTAATTTAAAGAATTAAAAACCTGTCTCCAAAACAATGTTGCAATAAAAAAACAATTGAAAACCTCTGTTGTGGTGTTTGGGAAAGAATTATAACGACATCATTTATGTTCAGAATCTTCTTGTTTGAACCAACTCTTTATTCAAGGGCTGGTTTCACTTGGAAAAGGAAGATCCTGTGTTTTTTCTCAATTTCTTTTTGTCCAGCACCTTAGAACAGTGACATGTGCAGAGTCGATGTTCAATAAATGTGTCAAATCAACTAAGGAATAATGAACACTTCCTCAAACCCGGTCTCCTCCTCTGTTATACTCATTGCTGTCACCATAGTTCTTGAAACTCTCTGCTAAAGCCAAGTGAACCTATTTGCTACTTTTGTGTACACAACATATTTGTTTTCACTTTGTCACTTTGCACAAATTCTTCCTTTTGCCCAGGTTGTCCTCCTTCCCTGTCTGGTCATTCACATTTGCTATTATTGACAAAATCTGGCTCCAAATCCAAACCTTCCCGTCGTGTTCAGTGAGTGGCCCCATCTACCTACACTCCTCCTCACTCCGCCCCCTCCGTTTTCTCCTCCATCGCCAGCAGGCACTGCACTGACTTGCTGTGTTTGGAGCACGCAGAAGCCTGGGTTTATCCTGGATACCGAGTGTACTTTTCTATGAGGGAAGAATTGGGAGTGTGGAATTTGCGTGTGTGCTAGAAGGGACAGTTCATCCTCTTGGACAGAGCGCCCTGGCAGACAGATGACAGCAGGCTGATGCTCTGTTGATGGCAATCCTGACTCCATGCTTGCCTATATGGGCTCACATGTGTCTAAGATTAAGCTTATTTCAAGATGACTCTTTCACAGGCCTTCTTTCTCTGACACCAGTCATTAAGAGATTAGATTTCTTGAAATATCAGCATGTGTTGGCCTCCTGGCTGAATAAAGCTCGGTAGCCTAAGGAGGAAGAGATTTCTGAATAGATTTTCAGCACTAAAAAAAATGCTGAGTTTTAAAAATAAACATTCATGGTGTAATGTACTCTTTTACCTCCTGTGAATGGGCATATGCTTTTCAGAAATGCAGTTTCAGTCAGGGGCGTTTAGAGATGTTTGCTAAAGGGCAAGGGGAGAGAGAGAGAGACTCCTTTGTTTCTCATCCTAGTTTGTTGACCACACAATATTATTTGAATATCCCAATTCTTATCACATATAAACCTTTTATTTGGAAGGAATTGATAATTGCTCCAAGACTTACACAGATTTTTTAAAAAAATAAATCAATGTTTATAGGAGAAGACTTTAAAGCCTTCTTCATGAATAAAGTTATGCTTTGACCCATTGTTTAGCAATGAGGAGTGCTAGATTTTATGAAAAATGGCTTGTGGTACTAAAGTACTTACTAACGTCAGGAGAAGGAATGAACATAGGTGAAGATTCAATCTGGTAGTAACATCTAGAAGCAAATTGGGAGAAAATAACTTAACAAAGGGAGGGAAGAGACCACTTACATCTCCCAGGTGAGCTCTAGTCACCAATCTGAGCATATTTAACCTAAAAAAGAACTGGAGATGGAGGCCGGGTCATGAGCACAGTTTAAGACCAAAATGAGCAGTAGGCCCTAGAAATTTGTTACATTGTTGTTATCTTCTCTATGAATTGTTGGTAGGGTCAAGGAATAATTTTTGTCAAGGTCTTGACTTGTCCGGCCTATTAAGCAGACATGTCTTTGCAGGGTAAGCCTATTAAGTGGAAAGGGTTGGGTCCTACTGGCTATAGTCATAATTAAGAACAGTCCACCATCCCTCTTTTAATTTTACCAAAATAAATAAAAATCTTAAGTAGCACAAAATCATGGTTAAGCAAAGAAAACATGTAACTGTTACTACAGGCCAAATGATGTTACATCTATATCAATATGTAGATTTCATAGGATCTGAGGCTTATTTGAAGTAACCTTGGCAGAAGGACATGAGCTACTCAGACCTATAAAGGATATTTTGAGCAGGAATGTAAAAAGCATATGTAATAATTAATATAAAAGCAGCTGAAAGTGCCTGAGGTCAGTAGTTGCTACATCTATATTGCATGTAAACAAAGTATTAGCCAAAATTACTTTCAGAGGGCCCTAATTACATCTGCTTTAATTTAATTTAGTCTGATTTAATGATACTTTTTATATGAATTTGCTTCATGGTTACTCTGTTGATTGCAATTTCCTTTTGCTGAGAAGAATGTATAAGAGATGGGATAATTGTAAACTTTGTTTTCAAACTGTTTAGTTTGGTGACTCTGGATGTAGCCAAAGCATGGTATCTTATTGCATAGCATCTTCAGCTGGAAGAATATAACAGATAGAAAGTCAGTCATTTAAGCATAATTTTAATTTTGTTTACAGTTTTTAAATGTAAAATGTACATACAATGAAGTACACAAATCTTACTGGTGCATTCTTTAAGTTTCGACAAATGCACACGCTTCTCGAGGACTCCTGAGGACTCCTAGCAAGATATCAGCATTGCCACCACGCCAGCTAGTTCTTTCTTGCTGTTTCCCATTAATCTCTGCCTCACTTTGTCCACCAGCAACCGCTGTTCTGTTTTGTTTTGTTTTGTTTTGTTTGTTCCCTGTCATAGCTTAGATTTGCCTGTCCTATAGCTTCATGCAAATGAAGTCTCATAATATGTACTCTTTTGGTTAAGGCTTCTTTCACTTTTAAGCTTAATTTTAATAGTTTTCCCCGTACATATAACAGAAGCTATATGACAAGCAGTCATATAGGAGAAAACCAGAGGGGTCCTGTTTCAAAGAAGAAAGAAGGCAAAATTAATCAATTATTTTGAAATGGCTAAACTAGCAAATACTTGTTATTGATCTCTTTACTAGTTAAAATTTTATTTATTTATTTATTTTTTTTGAGACAGGGTCTGGCTCTGTCATCCAGGCTGGAGTACAGTGGTGTTTCATCCTCACTGCAGCCCCAAACTCCTAGGCTCAAGCAATCCTCCTGTCTCAGCCTCCCAAGTAGCTAGGACTATAGGCATGTGCCACCATGCCTGGCTAATTTTTTTTTAATTTTTTTTAGAGACAGGGGTCTCACTACACTGCCCAGATTGGTTTTGAACTCTTGGCCTCAAGCAATCCTCCCATCTCAGTCTCCCAAAGCGCAGGGATTATAGGTGAGAGCCACCATGCCCAGTCAAAATTTGAATTGTGATACTTGTAGATTCACATGCTATTGTAAGAAATAACGCAGCCTTTACCCAGTTTCCCCCAATGGTGACATTTTGCAAAACTGTAGTGCAATATCATAACCAGAATATTGACATTGATGTAATCTACTGATCTTATTCAGATTTTCACAGCTTTACCTATACTCGTGTGTGTGCGCATTCAGTTCTATACAATTTTATCATGTGTAGGTTTTTTTTTAATCCACCACCACAGTAAAGATTCTGAGCTGTTCCAGAAACACAAAGATTCCCCCTGTAGCTTTTTTGTAGCTATCGTCACTTCCTTCCCACCACCCTCCTTCTACCTCTAGCCCCTAGAAACCACTAGTTGGGTCTCCATTTCTAATAAGCTTTATGTACTGAAGTGGTATCATATAGTTCATAGTCTTTTGGAATTGGCTTTCTGAACTCACCCTAATTCCCTGGAGATTCATCCAAGTTGTCAATTGCACCAATAGTTCATGTCTTTTTACTGTGGAGTAGTATTCCATGGTTTGTATGTACCACAGTTTGTTGAACTATTCACCTGTCGAAGAATATCAAAACTGTCTCCAGTCTTTGGCTATTGTGACTAAAGCTGCTTTGAACATTTCCATATAGGTTTTTGTGTGAATATAAGTTTTCGTTTCTCTGGGATAAATGCCAAAGGGTGAAACTGCTGGATTGTATGGCAATTGCATGTTTAGTTTTATAAGAAATTGCCTAACTATTTTCTAGAGTAGCCGTACCATTTTACACTCCCACCAGCAATGTATGAGCAATCCATTTTCCCTGCATCTTTGCCAGCATTTTATGTTGTCACTATTTTTTATCTTAACCATTTTGATAGGTGTGAAGGAATATCTCATTATAGATTTAATTTGTGTTTCCCCGATAGCTAATGATATTGATGAATACGTGAAACATCTTTTCACATATTTATTTGCCATCCAGACAGCCTCTTTGTTGAAATATTTGTTCATGTCTTTTCCCTGTTTTCTAATTGAAATTTTTAAATCTGTGTTTATAAGACAGATTATACAAGCACAACCCAAATAGCTATCAAGAACATTTAAGAAAAATATCCCAAGAAAGAGCTCCCTAGACTTGAGAAATACTATTAGATAAATAACTTGAGTCAACTGATGGACGTAGATGGATGTTTTGCAAAAAATGGGTAAAAGGAGGAATTTTCAGCTTTTTGTGGTTCCAATTCTCTTGTCAATAGCTTGGGCTTCAAAGTCTTACTTGTTGGCCTGGATTTGCACTTGGCTGCTGTGTCAATTCTGCCTACTCTAGCATGTGTCTACTGTGTGACAGGTGTGTTCCAAACCCGCTTCTCCTGTGACAAGACTTTCCTGTGGCTTCACAGTGATTCCACTGTTACTTAGCTTGTACATCTGATTTTACTATTACTTCTTATAGTCCTTTTCCTCTTAAAATTTTGCCTTGTATTTTGCAACAAAATTTCTCCTGTGTGTATTTTATAGACTATCCTTAAATGGCCTAATCTCTTTCGTACTATGGAAGTTTAATAAGATATAAGTAACAGACATAAAAAAAAATAGCTTTGGAGCCACTTTTCCAGGTTCTGTGCTCTTCCCTCTTCTGTCCACTCCCTTGACGAGTTTAGCTCTGAAGCATATCAATGGGTTCCTTAAACAGGTCTTGTGGACCAAATTATTTTGTTTTTCTGTAGAGCTTGGGAATTTGAGATAATCTGCACGATTCTATAGTGCTTGCCTCTATCACTCTAGGAGTAAGACTAAGTGTCAGAGTTATCTTAATGGAAGGATAAGAAAGAAGCAGTCTAGAGACAGAGCAGAAAACCTTTCTAGTAGGTAATGAAGTTGCTTCAGACTGCAGGGGGTCATCAGAACATTTCCTTAGAGGGTGCATTTCTGACCAAGTAATAGGGTAGACCAAAGCCCAAGGCCTAAAGACAAAAGGACCTGAATTTGTGCCCTTTTTGTGCCATTACTAACTTAGTAGAATGGGGCAGATTACTTAACCTCTCTGAGTCTCCACTTAATTATTTGTGAAAATGAGGTCATAATTCCCACATTACTTTCCACAATGGGTTGTTGCAAGGATCAAATGGGATAATGTAATGCGTTTGTCAGTGATAAAGCTCTACACAAATGTAAGCTGCTAGTATGTTTATAATAATTGTAGTCCTCCTCCCCGCAACTAAAGCAAACACAACCTGGAAGAGAAACAGTCATTTTCATAGAATGAGGTGAAATGATCGCTATAAGTTTCCCAAAGTAGAGAACAACCCCTAAGCATTATTGTTTTCTTAGATGTGATTTTAATTTTGTTTGGTGGGCAAGACACTGCTGAAAGAATGTATCAACTAGCAATAATTGCACTTCAGTTAGGCTGCAATATGGCCACTGAGCAAAGCTTCTAAGAGACTTGAAATTGAGTTGCTTTAGGAGTATTCCAGTCTTACCCATTTAAATTCTAGTTTTAAAGATGTGTTATGAATCAACTTGCCAGTCAAAGCCTTGCCTGGGGTCATGTTTCTCCCCACTCTTGTCTTTAACCATCAGCTAGATTAGCCTCCTGGTCTAGTATAGAAGCCAGACAGACCTAGGTTTGTACAAGGAGTGCTATTAACTGTGTGTGACCTTGGACCAAAGAGTGGATCCCTCTTTTTGTGTGTAATATAGATTCAAATGCAATTGTTAATTTACCACTTAACAAATAACCTTCCAATCATTTGGATATCTGCTTAAACCATAACTTTATAGTATACAGTAGACACAGGATAATTGGTATGTCTGTAAATCGAGAAGTTCACAGAAAAGGTCGATGAGGGTCTGCTCAGCAGTGAAATTATTTTGTTCTAAAATAGGTCATTGGTAACAGCTAGTTTAGGTTTGGATGAAATCAAAAGCCAGTTTGCATGCATGCAGTTCTTTACGCTAGAACTTAGTTTGGGCAATGTACTTTTGTGATTTAGGATAATTACAGAGTCTCAAGGCTGCTGTGAGGATCAGATGAGATTAATGTATGAGAAAATGCTTTAGAAATTGTTATGTGTGATGCAAACTTTGTTGTCAGTTTTACAGGTGATAGTGGAGGAGGAGCTGGTAACAGAAGGGAGAGAATGTGCTTGTTAAGCTTGAAAACTTGTCTTTAGGAATATTTCCTGTGAGTCACTGGACAGTGTTGGAAAAAAGATTTTTTAAAACTTTCATTCTAGACTCCATGTGTATCACCAGCCTACTCTTGGAACACACAGCCTTGAATTGAAGCACTGTGTACCTTACATTCCAGCAATTCAGTTGTATATAGTGACATTGATAAAAGTGTCCCTTAAATCTGGGAGAACCAATGCAATGACTTCAGCCAGCATAATGGGGAGAATCTTAACTTAATGGAAACCTAGCCAATGATTAGATTAGGTGACAGGAAGGTCAGATGGATTATGGAAAAATGAGGAAGGAAGTGAATTGAGTCATTATGCTTTTAGTTACAGTATATTTTTACAATTGATTCTGTGGGTGGTATGTTGTTTAATTCATTACAGCTTTCAAGGACTGGTTTCAGAGTAAAAGGCATGAATGATTGAAGCTCTAACCAAACTCTAATCCCAGCTACTAGAAAGTGATGACTTTCTTATGTCTTTTAATCTGAAATAGATTATGGCTTTCCTGTAGCTTTGGGCTCTTCAAACGTTTATAACCTTTAAAATACCAATGGCTTATTTCACTCTCTTTGCAAACTTCTAAAGTGGTTGCTTCCTGCCCTTTAATATAAGTTATTGGTGTTTTTAAAAATGTGCATATGTTCTAAATGAGAATTACATTAGAAAATTTGATGTTGGAAGCTTGTCCCTCTTCTATGAAGAATAAAAAATTGTATCTGATCGTAATTACAATATATAACATTTGGAAAACCTTATTACTTATGTTTATCTTACTTGTATCTGATGGTATCATCAATTACTATATGCAGTCATGGCCCTGAAAAAGAGAACGCTAAGGAATTTATTAAGTAAGATACCTTATTTTTTGTTTTGTGACTGATTTCACGTAGTTCCTACGGTAATCAGGCTTGTGAATGATCTTTGCTGGCTGGTGCGTGCGGCTGGGTGAAGAGCACATCCCTCTTTCTTTCCTCTGCTTGCTTGGCAGCTAGTTTTGCCTCACGAATTTCTTCCTTTCTTTCCCTATAATTCCTAGATAATCATTAATTCACAGGTGTATAAGCAGCCTACAGCTTTTTAAAAGAGACCAGTGACTGTTGGTAACTCTGGGGAGTGGAGTTGATACTATTCTCATTTTTGGGTTTAGTCTCTAGTTTGACTGAAAAGCTTCAAAGTAGCTTTCTCTGTCCACCCTATTTAAAATAGCAACATTTCCACTCCCCTTTTTCCCTGTTGCATTTTTCTTCGTGGCACTTAAAACTATCTGACGTTATACTAAATACTTATTTGCTGACTTTATACTAGAAAATAAGCATTGTATGGCAAGGACTTTGGCTCCATCCATTCAGATGAGCACTGTGCCTGCCATATGCATATTTGTTGGATTAATTAATTTATGTAATCCTATGAAACACAACCAGCCAATGAGACGGTTTTCCAAATAGGCTAAATCATCAAGCTTATTTCAGGTTCTAAACTTGGTATATTTGCAACCACACTCCTTTGTCTCTGGCCTCAGTATCGCTATCTTTTGTTGCACGGGAGAAGAAACTCCCAGAGAACGTTATTTTGGGAGGAAGAGAGGCAAATGAGTCTGGGTGTCAGGTTATCAAGTAAATATTGGAACAATTTATAGCCTATGATTTGGAATGTTTATTTTGTTTAAATGTGTATTTGGTCTGACCTGCAGTTAGAATTACTTAGGAAGTTGCCTAAGTGTTAATGAATGTTTATAATTTAGACTGTAAGCTGAAAGCACTTAAAATATAAATATTTAAGCCATATGTTAAAAAATAACTAGAGCTTTTGCAACTATTTTGGACTGTGGAGGGAAATTGCCTGATTTATTGACAAGAGCTGAAAGTTTAGAGTCCTGGGTTCTATTTCCATTCCTGCTTTTGACAGCACTTCACAAAATGCCTATGTTTAATAAATGTTTAATAGGACAGTATTAATGCTTTTAAAAATAATGCCTTTATATTGCTTAGACTTTTTTGTGGTCCCGTTCGTCCAGCTTTGTTGATATTTTGTTAGTGTTTTCTTCAAGATTTTCTTTCTTTTTTTTAAAACCTATTAAGCACATGCGTGCATGTGTGGTGTGTGCATATGGGTGTGCACGTGTGTATTTGTGGGGAGTTTGATTCCATCTTCTCATCAGTGCCACCTTAGTTCATTTTTCTACTTCACATTTGTATAAGGTTCACCTGAAAAAACAAACTAATGTGGTACTTAAACTATTAAATAGTGTAACTGGACCTAACGTAGCCAGTGTAATTTACAAAGAACAAAAATAAAAGACCAACTAGACAGATTTTGATGGGAAATGTTGTTTCAAACGAAAGTAACCAAAGATGAGAGTCTCCTCGAAAACAGAGAAGGTGGACCCTGATAAATCTTGAAAGAAGGCAACTAGGCACAAACAAGGTGCCTATTTAAAGAAACTCCATTTACCACCATTAGTGTTATCAGGGCTTTTATGTCAGACTTCTTTCTGTCTGTGGTGTGTTTGGTGAATTTTTAACTGAACAGGCTTTACAACTGGAGCGATATAAACAACAGCTAACACCACTTCCGAATTCCAAAGGCCTGACTCAACTCCATCTTCCTGGGCTCCTTCTCTGCTCTCAGCTCTCTGCTGGGCTTTCTTGAGGTGTGGTCCTGGGACCAGCAGCATCCAATCACTCGTGGCACTTGATCAAACTGCTGATTCCTGGCTTCAGCTGTAGACCTGCTGAATCAGAAACCACTGGGGAAGAGTTTTGAAATCTTTATTTCTAACAAGGACCTTTCAGGTGATGCTTAGGCACATTAAAGTTTGAGAACCTCTGGTATAATCCTAGTTTAGAATTGTCCCATCTTTTAAGGTGGCAGCTGATTTTATATCTTTTTCTGGACCATGTTATACTGTGAGTGGAGGGAAGAAAACCAAAATATGGAGAAAGATCGCCCTTTTTTTTTCCCTTCTGGCTCCAGTTCCTTAATCAAGGTTCTAGGAGGAACAGAGAACCCACACACTCATTTCTTCAACGTGCCTGCTCTTTAGTGGGATATCCAAAACTACTAGATTTTAACATATTTGATGTACATTAACAAGGAAAACCTCTACAGACATTAATGAGAAATTCTGAGAGCTCAGCAAGATCAAGCCACTGGTGCACACTACTGCTTGGTAAGGGTGTTCTCTGGGTGACCAAGCCAGATGCATTTAATATTCAGGGTGAGTTGGGACCAAATTTCAGTGTTGGGTGACACTGAGGGCTTTTTAAAGTGATTGACTGATGTGGAATCTTCTCCCACACAGACGTATATGGCGGATCTTAGAAGAGAGTTGAGTGGAAATACTACTGAAGGTTCTCATATGGAATATATGTGGTTCAACCTTTGTGATAATTGTTTAATGAAGAATCTCTATAAGGGACTCAGTCTTCCAATATGTGAGATGTATGCCGTCCTTCTAATGCAAGAGTATGATCTGCTTGAGGCTTTTGAGGATAGGATCAGGGGAAATGCTTATAAACCCCTCAGTAAGGAATTCTGGAGGCTTCAATTAATCATGGAAAAACTGAGTTTTTGTTGTGTTACATTGGACACCTGTGACGAAAGAAAAAAAAGCAGTTTCATTGGTTTATTTAAGTCAAAAGAGAAGGTTCCATTGCATCATTCATAAAGAGAGTGTGTGGGAACTTTGCAAATCAGGTTGCCTGCATGATGTGATAAAGAGAGTGATCAAGTTCACACAGCGGACTTTCTCTGTGTTCCTGCCCTTAACCATTGCCAGTTTTGGGGAGATTATGAAGTCCATGAATAGTATGGAGAATTGATTTATTTTGATAGAGACAGATGGTTAGGTCATGAAAATTTGTGGAAGTGCTTATTCCTTGTAAACCAAGAAACAAAAAGCCGTGTTTATAACCTCAGACATTTTAACAGAACAGGCCCATGGTTTTTTCATCCTCTTGCTCTGTGGTTTGTTGTTTTTTGCTTCCAGGATGGGTTAAGAACCAGGTTGTAGAGGTTTCCTGGAACACCTAGTTGAGGATCTACCTGGGTGCTGAGTGTTGGAGAACTAGCTCCTGCTCAGCTAGAAGAATGATTAGACAGTTGCATATCGATGGGAGCTATGGAGAAATCAGTAATTGCCCAGCACTCCTAAGGGGGAAAAATGCTCCAGTTTTCTGTGTTTTGACTTTAGCTCTTATTGCTGGGTTTTCCGACTTTTTAAGAGGCATAGCTTGAATAAGATTAGCCAAAGCAGCATCGTAATTTAACAAGTAACAGCTATTGGGACAACCAAATATAATTAACTTTGATGTTTTAGAATTCCTTTTCCATTCTTTGATTGGTTTGCTTGTGCTTTGATCCTTAATGATGTGTGCACAAGGAATTACACTAGAAGAGAAATGTCTGTGTTCATATTAAATATTACCAGACCATTCTTTTTGTGGAGTGCCGGGGCAATTTCACCTCATGAAAAGATGGATGGGTAAGGAACACACTGTCCTCTGCCAAGTATGTTTTCAGTAACAGCCAGTAACATCACCAATGCAGGGTCAGAATAAACTCTCTACCATGGATTAGACAAATATTTAATATTTGTGATGTTAGGAAATGGGGTAGAGTATGGAGGTGGACTGAAAAGATAATATTAAGTGAAAATAAACTTACATCAGTCTTGAAGCAAGTTTACTCCTATTTATTTGTATATAATTTTGCATACGGTATTACTGACTTGGGGAATAGTTGGAAATTTGGGTTTTCATATTACTGCGACTTCCTTCTATTCCCTTTATTCCTGTAAATTTGAAGATAATATAAAAATGTTATCTGTTACTAAGGAATCAGAAGATACATATTGTGGTTCTCTGGTCACTTGCTATTTGTGTCACTTTGGGCAAGTCATTTAATTTAACTGAACCTCAGTTTTTCTCATCTGTAAAGTGGGCATGCCTATTTGATGGGTTGCTATAGGGTTAAATGAGATACATATATGTGGAAGGGCCATTGCAACCTGAAAGTTCTTTATAAATAGGGTTCTATAATTATGCACACAGAGAGAAACAGCAGCCTAGACTAAACACAATAGCATACCCGCTGCTTTTTCAAAGTATTACCATTGATCCCCCAAATAAATACTTGTTAAGGAAAGTTCTCTTTTTTAGGTACTCACGTCTCACATTAGCCTCCCTTTACTCATCTTGTCACTTTATCTCTTATTTTGGAACATTAGGTGACAGACCGACTGTTTTATGGAGTATACTGAGAAACTGTTTGAAAATTATTGCAGGCTCCGGGAAGCCGTGGTCACTTAGTAGAAGCAAATACAACTTTCTTTTTCTATTCTTTCTGTTTCTCTCTTTTCCTCTTCCCCCACTTTTTTGAGCATATATTCTTAAATTTTGTATATCAGCCCAGATTTTTAGGCCGAATTGTGGTTACAGGAATTTGGATCCATTTTTTGTCCAGAAAATAATATTTTGCATTTTATGTTCAAGACAGATGAGCTGATTTATAAACATGTATCTAATCATTCTTGGCATTTGAGGCTTAGGAAGTTGGATAAATATTGCTGTTTGTTCTGACTGTGCACCCATTATGTATGTTGAAATCAGGTTCTCCTGCAGCTCTGTTTGCATGCTTACATCTCTTTGATCTTCGCCTGTGAGTTGATTTAGGAAGGTTATTTGAAGCAATTGCTTCTGTTGAGTTTGCTTGTTGACTTCATTGCAGACACTTTTCATGTAAGAATTATTAACCCCTCACACACACGACACAATCCTTGCAATAAGCATGTGCTAAGTATGAGATTAGCACGCTGGTGTCGAGAAATACTCCCCCACCTTGTTTCTTTAAATATATTTTGTTGTTTTGTTCCGTGTGGCATCACATTTATACTTGTCCTTTTCTCTTAGAGACAAGATGTCGGAAGGAAAAGACAAGATCATAACATTAAGAATTGAATGTGTTTCTCAATCTTCACATCCTTAACTGGTTTCTTTGATGCAGTTTTGAGTTTGTTCTAAAATGTTAGGGGAGGAAGGAAGGCAACCAGCGATAATCAAAGGGGAAGAAAGATCAGGGTAGGACTCGGTGACATTTGAGGGTAAGTTGTGGAGCTGTTGCAAGAGTTATTGCTGCCTGTGACTGTTTGGCCTGGCTACATGTCAGAGCCATTAACTTCAGAATAACAGAGCCTTTAAGAGAATGTACTCTTTTAGAAAACTCCTCATTAATTTAATTTATGGAAGGGGAGGGGAGTCGAGGAGCAAGGAGCTGGAAGCATGGCGTTTCAACAGTGCCTGGAGTTTAGATTAAAAAAAAAGAAAACACACACACACATACACAAAACCTGAAAATGCTGGATTATATGAAAGATTTTTAAAAAATCCCCAGCTCTGTCTCTGGTGGTCTCAGAGGCTGGTCCTGCATTGCCTCCTCAGTGATGGCTTTTGGAGCTCAACCCCTGACATGGATCACAGCTGGGAAATCTTCAACTCTAATTAAGCTTTGGCTTGTTTTGATTCTCTTCCAGCCTTGTGGTTGAATGGCTTTGTGTATATAGCCTTTTGCTAACAACTTTTCCCACAGTCGGGAAAACCTACCTCTGCAGTGTTGATCCTTACCTGGAAGTCGTTGGCTACCATCTTACAGGAAGTGGCTAACTTGTGTACATGCCACTCCCTCTTACTTCCTTGCCTCTTCCCACAGCTTTCACCATATTTGGGAGTGGAAGGAACTAAGCTATCATTACTCATAGAAGAATGGAAAAGACTGTGGTGTCTGGGTCCAGAGAGCTGTGAGAACACGCCAGGATTGGCCATTCCACCTTCTCTTAATTATCTTTTGGTCTGTGCTCCTCTGCCAGGATAGAAGAGATAGGATGAGATAGATGGAGACAGAATTTATTAAATAAATCATTCAAAAACACTTGTTAAGCCTACCTACTATTTGCCATGTGCTAAGACCCAAAAGAGGGAAGAATGTTATCATGTGAAGTCATTGCAAGGCAGTGGTGGTATTGCCATGGTGCTGTGTATGTGGTACCATGACAGCAGAGAGGAAGAAGCCCAGTGTTTGTCCTGGGAAGGTCAAAGGAAAACTATTGAGGAAGTGGCATTTTGGCTGAGAATTACAGAGTAAATGCACATTTGTAAGGTTTTAGAATCAAAGTGGGGTGTTCATGTGGAAGGAATATCATGTAAAATGGTACAGGGGAATGTCTTATTCATGGAAATTCAAATAGTTCACTATTTTTGTAAAAGTCATTTGTTTATTCATATAATACCTATTTATTAAGCTGTTACTTTGTATTATATCAAGCACTGTGCTAGGCACCAGGAGTAAAACTGGAGTGAACAAGTCAGATATTCAATAGCATTTTGTGACGGATTGGATGTCTCACGTCAGAGGTCTCAAGGCATCTGACGTGAACAAATAGGTAGATAGCGGTCCATTTCCTGAGCAAGGAGGAGACCCAGCTTTGAGCAGGAACAAGGGTGGGATGGTGTGAGTGGCAGGTGGTAAAATGATTGGGCTAAGCCCCTTTGAGATATCTAAGGGAGATGTTAGGTGGGTGGTTGGATTTACAGCTTTGCAGTTCAAAGCAGAGGTCTGGGTGGGAGATACAAGTTTGAGGAGATGACAGTGTATAGGTGGCAGTTGAAGCTGTGGGTGAGACTGACCAGGGAAAGAACAGAAGCTAAGAAAGGAAGAAGGCCCATGAGCCAGGCTCCCTGCCTCAGCATTTGGTGGTCAGGTATAGAGGGATGAGCTTGCAAAGGGTACCAAGAGTAAGGAGGGAAAGACACGGCAAGGGAATCGGGAGGGCCTGTTGCTCTGAAAGTCAACAGAAGAGAGGATTAAGAAGGAGAGACCAACTGCAGCCAGAAGATGAGGAAAGCCAAATGTCTAATGGATTTAGAGACGTGAAAGGTCACTGTCACTTTAATTAGAGTTGTTCATGTGGGGTGATTAGAGTGGACATTAGATTGGGAGATGAAGTTGTACACTCTGGTAGTGTTTTGGAAACTCATGCAATACTTTCTCTCTCTGTCTCTCTCTTTTTCTTTTTTTTTAGAGACAAGAGTCTTGCTCTGTCACCCAGGCTAGAGTGCAGTGGCACAATCATAGCTCACTGCAGTCTTGAACTCCTGGGCTCAAGTGATCCTCCTGCCTCAGCCTCCCCAGTAAGTAGGGGTACAGTTGCATACCACCCCACCCAGCTAATTGTTAAAAATTTTTTCGGAGACAAGGTCTCACTCTGTTGCCCAGGGCTGGTCTTGAATTCCTGGCTTCAAGCAATCCTCCTGCCTCAGCCTCCAAAGTGCTAGGATTACAGGCATGAGCCACCATGCCCAGCCCTAAATGAAAAATTTTGATGGAACATAGCAATGGGAGACATAGGAGAAAGGCATTATTAAAAAGTAAAATGATACTGTGTAGTGCTCACATTTGGGGAATAAAAGAAAATAAAGGGATTAAAGATGATGAAAGATGGTCTCTGGCTGGGTACATGGTGGTGTCATTCATCTAGTTGGGGAATTCAGGAGGGTGGGTGGCTAGGCTGTGACTCTTGGTTTGCACATGCTGATATTTAGTTTCCTGTTATACCTACAAGTGGAGATTTGGGTATATACATATGTGATTTAGTTTAGGGGAGGAGTCTCCTAGAGATAAGAATTAGGTAATCATTCATAAATAGGTGGTGGTTGAAGCCCTTCAGATAGTAGAGTTTGTCCCCCAGGGATTGTACAGAACTTTCATTAATGGATATATATGTGGGCTTGGCTTTTTTTCTCTTTGTTTTCTAAGCAAATTTTACTCCCATAATATTCAGGCTGCCTTTTAGGTATGATAGTTTTGATTCCTGAAGACAGAAAGACTTGAAAAATCAGAAAAAGAGAATGTAGTTACATATCTTTGCTGAATAAACTTAATTGGGGTATAGTATGGGAAACCCATAAACCTTCTGATATGTAATGTGCCTCTTGTTTTGCTGCTCTGCCCAGCCTTGGGAACCAAGGATGTGCCTGAAAGAGACTAATGACATGGTCTATGATATGGTAAATAAGGTTATTTGAAAATAGTCACCAGTCTACAAAATAAGCACAGTGTATAGATATTGCATATGTGAGACCTACTGATTCATTAAGACTCAAACCAATTGGTTTTTACTTGCCTTTGTATTTTCTTTCTCTAAAGTGTATACATGCCCTAGCCTTTGAAATGTTCATAACTTGTTTGGGTCGAGGTATCTTCAATAATGAGAGTGTAGCTTTGTTGTCTAATAGCCATTTCCCATGCAAGTCCTTCCTTTTCACTCATTCACATTTGAACTTACAAATAATATGTAAAATTAAACACAAATAGACTGATGTCATTGACCTCTGCATGTCAAAGATCTTTCTGTTTTGTCTCTCTGTCATTACAAGAAGTGGAACTATTACGCTTTTCCTTACATGAACTCTTCCAATTTCTCTCCTTCCTCTGATACTTCAGTAACAAATTTGGTGAGTGCTTTTTAGAATATGCTTCTTAGGCAACACTAAATGCCTTTCATTAGAAGTCTTCAATTCCAGCCCTCACAATGGTTTTCACTGTTGGTGATTTCACTTTTATGGCTTAAAATCACAAAGTTCTAGGCTCTGGGAACTGACTTCACAGGGGAGAGTCAATGTATTTAAAAGCATTTTTGCAGTGCCAGCTGTGGCTCATGTGTCAGCGTTTCCATCATCGTAATTCCCAACATTCGAGGGTGTATAACAAGACTGTTAAATTTCACCACAAACTGAAGCTTGGTATGCAGGAGTTGAGCCTGGAGCGAACTTTTTCATTTTTTTTTTTTTTAAATGGAGTTTCTCTATAAAGCCACTACTAAAGAAGCAAAGCTAGTGATTATTGTTGTTATAGTGCCTCAAACTGCTTGGTTTTACTTAATACTGCAGGGACATTAGGCTGTAATATAAACCAATCACTCTAGGAGTTTGGGGGGGAAAAAAAAGAATATGAATGTGAGTGAAATTTAATTTTGAAGGGTGTCTGTTTAAACATTAGAAAACATTTTCTTCTCAATTTTAGGATCATTTTCAAGGCTTGTTTATCTAAATGTCCTGCGGGGAAACAAAAATGTTTGGGGCCCATGATAATGAACTCAATAAAAATGCTTCAGACCCGGAGCATGTCCCTTTCCTCCAACCTCAGAGCAAGAGAACTGCTAGGCATATCGATGAGGGTTCGGGGCCACACGGACACACCACAGAGTCGGCACTATCTTGATTTAATAATGTCCTTTCATTCCCATGTCAAGTTGATCCTGAAGGGCCACTGTAGGGAGAGCAGATACCTAGAGATTTTTTTTTTTGTTGTTGCAGTAATGATGATGGATTTCTGTGGCTACATCCCTGTTCTCTGGCTACAGCCTCCCCTGTGACTGGTAGGAAGCATATGCAAGATGCTAATTTGAGTTAAGCACAAAATCTATGGCCCTGAGACAGCATGATTCACATATGGATGAACCCATGGCTCTGGCCTCTTTAGTACTCTGTGCTTAAATCACCTAAATTATTTAGCTCATGGGTTAATGGAATGAAAGCTAAAGATAACCTTATGAGAGTCAAGCCAGCCAGTCTTGTCCTGTCACTGTGACATTGTTCCCGGATATTCATCCCGTTCTCCTTTACCTCGCATTGACCCTTATTGCCTTATTCTCTTCATCTTCATCACCTTGTCTGAATGTATTTTCTTCTCTTCTTTCTTCCTTGCTCCAAATAATTCAGACTCAGGAAGTATCTGTAGAGACCCTGCTAAGTACTAGGGGATGAGCTCAGTTTTCAAATTATGCATTACAAATTTGAGTGGATGATCTCAAATTTGTAGATATTAAAATAACGTATCATTTTATATAAATGATCCTAATGCATGTGTGTGTATATACACACATAGATAACATGTATGTATTTGTGTATATATATTTGTAATCTGACTGCAGATGTCTCTGCACCTAAATAAATACTGAGTTATGCTGCTTAGGTTACAATGCTGCAAAAACCTCTAATGAATTAGAAGGTGTTCCTTCTGGCTTCAGGGCATGTGGTTCGGCAAGCAGGCGAGGGCTGGCTGTGTGTCCCCACTCACTCCCTTGGTTCTGCACAATTGCGTAGGATACATCTTGCACAGCCCTGTGAGGTAGCCCTGAGAATATCATTGATTGGTATTAATATTTTTTTCAATGTGTGAATTTTTCCTTTATTACTCAAAATGTGACCCCACTTTTAAGAAAAATATAACATACTCAGCGGATAACAAAGTATTGCTAATATGATGCAAACTTCTTTCATTTTATATTTGAGGATATATCTGAATTATTAGACTATTAGCATAGGCAAAATGATAGAAAGAATTCTTTGGGCAGAAAACTGGCTGTATTACAGTGTGATGATTTGTTGACAAAGATTAGCCAGGCCTCTGAATATGACCTGTGGCTATTTTTCCCCCCTCAGTAATTCAGAAGATAAGTTTCAAGCAGAGATCTCTTGTTTTGTACTGACTAGTTAAGTAGGAATGTCATGACTAGACCCCTTAGAGTCTTAAAGTCTGATGGGTGTCAGTTGGGATTATATGCCTGGGTAAATAATTATCTTAGTAATTGTTTTGTGTTTTTATGAAATTCATATCCTAGTCCTTTCTCCAAATTTAGGCTGAACTATAATTAGAGAAAAGGGGAGAGCTGTAGAGCCCAGGGAACAGGGAAACCCCGTCTGCTTTAGGACATTGAATTTATGGACTGCTATGTGCATGCTAAGAAATGGGCTTATTAACCTACCTTCACCATGCCTAGTCCTTTTCCGTACTCATTGTTTTTTTACTACTTTTTTGAAGTATGATTAATATGCCAAAAGCTATATGTATTTAATATATAACTTGATGAATTTTGGTACAAGTGTCTACCTGTGAAACTGTCGCAACATTCAAGGCCGTAAACTTATCCATCACCTCCAAAAGTTTCCTCTGCTACTTTTATTTATTTGTTTTTAACTTTTAAAAATATTATTTTCTTTTGTGGTAAGAACCATTAATATAAGATCTTAGCAACATTTTCTGTATACACAACACAGTCTTGTTTACTATAGGCCCTGTTTTGTCCAGAATTAATTCATCTTGCATAGCAAAACTTTGTACCCTTTGACTCCTTCCCATTACCCCCTCCCACCAGCTACTATTTTGGTAACCACTATTCTACTCTCTGGTTCTATGAGTCTGACTGTTTTAGATTACTCATAGAAGTGGGATAATGCAGTATTTGTCCTTCTGCGTCTGGCTTATTTCACTTAGCATAATGTCCTCCATCTCCATTCATGCTGTTGCAAATGGCAGGATATCCTTCTTTTTCAAGGCTGGATAATATTTCATTCATACTCATTTTTTCCCCCCCCGTGTGAAAAACATGACCCATGATGCTGATATGACCATGTCCTACTTTAATCTCAACTGTTTTGATGTTATAAACATCTCTGCTGACACCAACTATTAACTGGGAGTGTAAGAGAGAGAATATGAATACATAAATATGAATCTGCTGGCTCCTGTTATGAGATCTTATTTTTACATGGAAACCAAATCATACTGAATGAGATGCAAACTGCTTAGATGAAATGTTTATAGGAACTGACTGAGATCATTATAAACAGAACAAACAACTTGATTATCTTGGAGAGTATTGTTTCAGTATAAGAAGTTAACTCTAGAGTTCTGTGTCTTTTTCCTTTGAAAATGATAGGGTAGTTCCTTAGCTCTGTGATTCACTTCCTGTTTTGGGGGACAGGATGTTGGATGAACGGTAAGGCCCATGCATGTCTACTCTACTAGCTTTGCAAATAGATCAAGTTTCTATTGTTTATTCAAGGAACTGGGGTAGATTTGCCTCTTGTCAAACTAGAGGAAACTTCTTAGAGGCATAAGGGGATGCTTTAGTGGTGTTTTTATTCATTTCTTTTTAATCTTGTGACCTTAGCTTTACTCTGTTTTTATAATTTTGCCATTTAGTCTGTCTTCTCTATATGTAATGATCACTAACAATTGATTATATGTTGTCTGTAACAAAGGGAGTGATTCATAGTAAACTTAAATATATATAGGAGTCCCCCCTACTCTTGCTTTGCCCAAATTGTGAAAGCATCCAAACACAAGTCCTTTAAATTTAAGGAAATTTAAAGATTTTCTTTGCTAAAATCTCAAACCATTTTTCATTACTGTTGTGTATTTCAAATTCATAATGATATTCTTTGCCTGATGGTGGGGACTATAGGAAATTTTACTTGGGATGGAGGGCAGGTAAAAAAAGATGGTTGTTCTGTATAGTATTGTTCTCATATTTTTGGGAATACCCCTTCTACATGCATACTTTTCTTTCCTAAATTTTTCCTCATTAATTTCAGAAGTAGATAGGATATTTCTGCATTCCTCATAAGGGATTATATAAAAAGAAAACATAAAATTGGAATGATTTGTATGAAAATACAAAAGCTAAAGTGAGAGGAAGAGTGAAAAAGATACTAAGTAACATAGCTAACTTACCAACTGATTGGTAGTATAGGCTGGGCATCCCAAGTCAGAAAATCTGAAACCCGAAATGTTCCAGAATCCGAAACTTTTTGAGCATCCATGCGATACTCAAAGGAAATGCTCACTGGAGCATTTTGGATTTTGGATTTTCAGAGTTGGCATGGTCGGTCAGTATGTATATAATGCAGATATTCCAGAAACACTGCTGGTCCTAAGCATTTCAGATGAGGGATACTCAACCAGTATTGAGGAAAGAGAATTCATACTAAAGATGGCAAAGGAAGCAGATATGTGATACATAAACAGATACAACGAGAACTTTCTGTGCTTTTTGTAAATGATAGAATCTTAGCCCTGGTTCACCTCTGTCTACCGAATCCAACCACTAGGCAGTTATCCTGCAAATAGCCTTACAACTTATGATGTAGTCTAAGTGTGTAGTCTCTACTCACTTAGAATTGTCCAAATTCCACATGCCATTTCTGACTTTTGTGAGTGTGTGTGTGTGTGTGTGTGTTGTGAATGTGTATTTTGAGTGGGAGATGGGGATCCTAAGCAATATAAGCAACAGCCCTATCTTTGATCCACTGGAGGAAGGTTCGGAGTTATGAGTATGGAGGTTGAGTAAGGGGGCATGATTATAACGAGTGAAATTCATGTCTTTAATTAGTGCTGTTTCACTCAATGTATCTCACACCTGGCTACGTCTGGTCACACCTTTGCTTATATATACATGAATTCATTGGCAAATCTAGGCCTCTGGATGTTTCCAGCACTTACACCCTGAGCTGAGGCTAATTCTCTTCCATGATTAGCTGTGTGTGGATAACTTATCTATGACAATTAAAAAGAAAAAAAAAAAGCCATGATTGGCTTTTTCCGGTTGCCAGCCGGCCACTGTCTGCAGTTGTTAGTGGGCCAGTGCTGACGGCATATAAAATTTAAAATTATTCTAAAGTAAACAATTAGGGAGGGAAATTTGTAGCCAACTCACCACCCTCATATAATGCAACTAAAACCAAATGTAAATGATTTTCCGGTGATCCAAATTAGTTTTCCCTTCTGCCAGCTACCATGGAACACCAAGATTAGAGAATAATAATAAGGCTTTCTAATAGTTTGGATTTGGAATAGATTTTGTTTGCATTAGGATAGAGCATTGGGGAGAATACCCTTTAGAACCATTTGCCTACCTATTTATTTTTGGATTTATGATACCAGCATACTGCATTTTAATTTGTTCCTTTTTGTTGAGTACTCAGATTTTTATGTCTGGCTTTTTATTTTGTCTTGTGAATTTGTATAACTTTCAAAATGACAACACCCGTTGCTTAGCATATGGGACAAAAGGAACTCTTTTTTTTTTTTTTCCCTGCCTTGTGCCTCTTTAAAATAAGGCATCTAACAAAGCAGCGATCTTTTTCTCCCCCTCCCCTAAGCCCCAGATGACCTAAGGATTTAGAGGTCTGAGGTTAGATTTCTTTCTTCTTTGCTTCACGCACAACTGTCTCTTCCTTGTATCGTGAGCCTTCTGATTTGTATGGGGACTTTGCAGGTTGAAGAATGTATGTGGGCTGTGTGTAAAATACATCTGCTTTAAGATGTGGCAGGGGGAATCTTTACACTTTGGCTCGGATGAGTGCACGTGAAAGAAACGAGCTGATTCTAATTATATAGCCCCCAAATAGTGAGGGTCCCAATTCCTCTTCTACTTCCCCCTTTGAATCTCCTCAGGAGTTTACCTTTGAACCAAGCTAATTATGAAAAGGGACAGGCCACAGTCATTTTATTTGCATGTTTTTGGCATCTAGGAACCTATGGGGGTGGGAGGGGCTCATCAGAGGCAAAGCAAAAGGAGCTTGTAGACGTTGAATTTGCTCTGAGCAGATTATTATTATTTTTTTCTTCTTGTACATTGTTAAATCTGTAGAAAAGGAACATCAGCTCAAGATCTGTCACTCTGGCTCCAGGCCAGCCTGCCAAATTCTGTCATCATTGCTGCATGGCCAGGCATCTTTATTACATGTTATAATTCTGGTTTTTGAGCTCGATCCAGAGATCCTGCTACAACATCAGATGGTTAGATGTGGAAGAAGAAAAGGGCTATATTCATCCCCAGACGAGGTTTGGGGAGAAGCGTGAGAGCGGGAAATGTGGAGTAGTTGTCTAGGGCAGGGAATTTTTCATGGATGCTGCAAATACCTGCGTTGTGCCACCTAGAATTTGAAATGCATTATCAATTTCCATCCACACAGATTGTTGATTTTAGACTGAAAATAAATCTGGGCCCTACTCCTGCTCTTGCCACCGCATCTCCCAGCAGCTCAGTAATTAGCACCAGCCTTGAGAGCAGCGTGCGATCATCGATGTGCAGGTTTTGTCCCCGCTGCCCTGTTCCTGGGGTGCATTGGTGACGCTTGACCTCCACCGGTCTGGGGAGTGGGAAACTGAACTCCTGAACCGTTTTGTCTGCACTGGCCTGGGATTAACCAGGACAAAGTTGGCTTTTTCACTCTCTTCTTCAAAAGGGCTTTAGAGGGTGAGGAGGTAGTGGGGATAGGTAATAAATTTTTTTTAAAAAAAACGTTCGGGAGGGGAGAACAGTCGCATCCATTTCTTGAGTAGAGAGCCCCCCACCCTGCGCTTTGCACACGATCTCCCTTTCAGCTGCTCTTAGGGGTGTTGCAGACGAGCCTTCGGGGGGCTTGTCAGTGGACTGTTCCGAAGCGCCAGAGTGCCTTCAACAGCTTTGCAGGAAGCGGTGACACAAGGTCCCGGCCAGTCTCCCCCGCCTTCCAGTTATTGTTTCGGGATTGTCAGAAAACAGGCTGTGATGAGAAGGAAGAGCTTCTGTGAGGGCTTTTTTTCTCTTTTTTTCCTTGGCAGTTTGGCTGCTGAATGAAAGCAGGCACTTTATTTAGAAGTGAGTAGGGAGGGAAATGCAGCTTAGGGTTGACACCCTTCTGGTGCTTACCCATAAATATGAAATGGTGTTAGAACACCAGACACCAGAGAGCTTTCTGATTGGCTATTGGTGATGTCATCCTGTCATTAATACTGTGCTCAGAAAATAAACTGATCCGCCTGTTTCTTTTTTCTTTTCTTTTCTTTTCTTTTTTTCTTTCTGTCTCTCTTTTTTTTTTTAAAGCTGAAATGTGTGAAATCCATTTTGTAATCTAAAATGAGGCACTTCAGTCAGGACATTTTGAAAGAATTATTATATCTCTCCTGTGTTCAGAGTTATTTTGGCGTTCACTTGAGCAGAGCAATAATCACCCACAAGTATTCAGCCTGTCTTGTCTTACTGCTTAAAAGTAAGGCAGAAGCATTTTAACACCTAGGCACCAGTAGTCGACATTTAGCCACATTAAGTGCTAATGCAGTAGATGAGAATTTTTTTCTGTCAGTCTTTAAATATCCTAGTATCTTTGGAGTCAAGGTTGGCACTTTTGGGCATGTGAAAGTTGTGGATGGGTAATGAAAATTACTTTCTTTATTATTTTCTTAAATCCTAATTTTGTTTTTCTACCCCTGATAACTCTTCGGTCCAAGCTAAGCTGGCCTGCTTTTCCACTTTATGCATGCTCATCTGATCTGTTAAACTCATGTTGTGTTTCAGTAGGAGAAACACACTTGTGGCATGTCCAACCTCTGTGTGTGTGTGTGTGTGTGTTTAAAAAGTCCAATAGCATTCTTGATACACAGGAGTGAAATTCTCATGAGCAAAGCCATTGCCCAGCAATGTTCTGACCCCAGCATTGATTTTTGGTGCCCTGCAGGTCTGGAAGGTTTGACAGTCCTCTATCCCTTACTGTTCACTCGGATCCAAGGAGCAGTGCTGTGCTTCGATTAACCATTGGGAAGCATTTTGAATAGATATGGCTCTGTGTGTTTTCTTAAAATTAAATAATAGAACTGTCCTTTGGAGGGAAAGCCATGATTTTTTTATCTTTACAAAGTTTGGCTAGAATAACCT
The DNA here is from genome assembly GCF_020740605.2 of Lemur catta. Taxonomy (NCBI): domain Eukaryota; kingdom Metazoa; phylum Chordata; class Mammalia; order Primates; family Lemuridae; genus Lemur; species Lemur catta. The sequence goes on from NC_059132.1 coordinate 59,736,640, forward strand.
TATTCTCTTTCTTGTAATATTTAGCTTTGCTTGTGAATAACTATAATTCTGTACTTCTTTGTATGCCAATGTACTCTTGAGTAGAATCTCCTAATAACATGTACAAATGTTATGTAAATTCCCCACCCCCAAGCTGTTTTTGAAGTAAAAATGCCTCTAAGAGTTTATTCCATTACTGATGAAATGGCTCTCCAAGGTTATTTTAGCCATGCTGTGGACATTATCATTTGGATTAGCAAAATGTCTAGCAAGCAGGTGTAACTGATTTCTGCCAGGCAGCTGTATCTCCTGCTACAGGGAGATGCTGCATTCCTTTTCAAGTTTTTCCCTCATTTTCGCAAGGTTATAAAAGCAGAGATTTAGCAGCCTTTGGGGTCAAAGGGAAAAGGGAAAGACAATGCACCCCATTCATCGCATAGGATCTCTACTGAGTCATCGAGATAGTCTGTTTTCCAGGTTAGAGCTCTGCATCTGACAGGCTTTAATTATCTGTGAGCTGAAACAAGAAGTGATATAAACATGCAAAAGCATTTCAGGAACAGGTTTTTGAAGGAGATGGATCACCAGAGTTTGGGTCCTGTTCAGCTCTTTTGCAATGGGCTGGCCCCCTCTACTCGGCTGCCACCTGATCACGTGACCGCTGTTTGCAGACTAAAGGAAAGAAACAATCATTCACTAGCAGGAAACCTAATCCTGGGCAGGTGCAGTTTGAGCAAGGACTCTGGGCCTGAAGGTCAGAATGGTTGCAAAGACCTAAGCTTTTGCAGATGGTCTGAGTGGGAGGAGCAAGATTCAATAACCCTTCTGTAGCCCCCACATCTGTCCTTCCTCGAGGGTGGTGCTACCACTTCTCCAGATACTGCTGAACTTTTGAACCCAAGTACAGTATTTAGAATGTTTGTTGTTTATAGGTTTTAGATAAAGCAGTAGCGGATTTTAAGGAAACAGTAGACAGATCCATTTTCCTTTTCCTCCAATGATGTTAGCAATCTAATTAGAAGTCAGTGTTTTAGCAGCTTCCTCTCTATGTGCTTTGGTCTTTTTTTTCCTAAAAGACGCTTATGGACATGAACAAAAGCCGGATATTGCACTAGGGCTTCTGAACAAGTGCTCTGCCTCAGATACGTCTGGAGTTTACAGACCACGCTTTCCTCTGAGCAGACCCAGCGAGATCCTGCCGGGTGTTATGACTCCCTATGTTCATTGTCAAAGCTCCATTTTCACTGTCTTGAAAGCTGTCCCTCTGCCATCTTATTTTATATCCATTACTAATGGCTGCCTTTTCTTTTTATATTGCTTGGAACTAATTGAGATTCCAGGTGCACAAGCATGTCACGCACAAGGGCTAGGGTACTTGGAAAACCGTAACAATAGTTCAGTAAGAGGTGATCAGTAGTCTCCCTGTTTAGGTGAAAGAAATCTCCAAAAAACCAAACAGAAAGTATCAAATATATATATGTGAAGGGAGAAGATATGAGTCTAGCATTTCCTCAGTTGCAGCCTAATATATGGGAAAAAATAGTGATTTGGGGGAGAGTATAGAATATTTACTTAAACGAATCCACTTCTCTGAATAGCTCCCTCATTTTTTGTGGCTTGGAGACTGAAACTTAGAAATCCACAATTATACTGTATAGATGAGCCTTGTTCTATGTTTAGTACATAATCTCCACACTCAGGGGCTACATATGGCCATGAGCACCCACTTAGGAGCTAAAAATATAAGTTACCACCTACTTTGTCCTGAATTAGAATCATACATAATTGCTCTATGCTTTAAAAATCTTCCTTTGAGGAATAAGTTCAAGATCAAGTTGTTAGTGGGAATCTTTTACATGAAGCCAAGTATCACTTAGCTGTTGGAAGAAGCCAAATAAATACTTATTGTTGAACAAATAAAATAAAATAAATGAAGGAAGAATTCACACCTCTCATTACTTAATCAGAATGTAACATGGTGAGTCAGGAAGTTGTAGGCTCATCCTGGGAATAAACACTCGTCATGCAATGGGCATAAAATATCTAGAAGCAGGAACTGATGGGCTAGGCTCCTAGAACCGGTGCACATGGAAGGGATGGAAAGTCCAGTGGTTTCCGAACCTGGCTGCTCATCACAGTCATCTTGTGAACTCTTAAAAAACAAAAATAAACACAAACACCCCCGATTTCCTGACCTAGCTGCCAGAATCTCTCATGCACAGGGAGGGAACCACTTGCCTTTGCCCATAGATCAGAAATGCCGAGGATGAGAAGGGATCTGCAGTGGAGAAGGTGATTCAGCGAGGAGGACATGGCAGGGCTCTGCCAGCACAGAGCAAAGGAATTACACCATTTTGGTGGTGGTGGTGGGATTTAAATTGATTCAGCAAATATTTATTGAGCACAACACATTGCATCACATATTGTGATGGAAGTATATAAAACAAAACTCATTTCTGCTGAGGGGCTCACAGACAGATTTATTGTGAACAGAATTATAGTGCCACTTGTTCAATGTATTGTGGACCTCGGAGCTTACTTACTATAGGAACCCAGAGGGGGCAGGAATGACAGCCAGGTTTGAAGAGCCTTCAAGGGGAGGTGACATTTAAACTGGTGTGCTGAAGGGCAAGTAGGGTTTTCCCAGGAATAGGAAGGCCAGAGGGGAGATTAGGGAGATGAAAAAATATGTGCAAAGACCAGGAAGTAAGAAAGAGCATGGTGCATTTGGGGAATGGTGAAGAAGGCAAAGGGTGATTGGAGGAGATAGCTATGTCTGTTGCCAGTGCCTTTGTTTGCTAGACTGAGGTGTCTGGATTTAATACTACAGTTGACCCTTGAACAATGTGACTTTGAACTTCATGGGCCCACTTATACGTGAATTTTCTTCCTCCTCTGCCACCCTGGAGCCAGCAAGATCAACCCCTCCTCTTCTTCCTCCTCAGCCCACTCAACGTGCAGAAAGCACTTATGATGATCCACTTCCACTTAATGAATAGTAAATATACTTTCTCTTTTTTATGACTTTCTTTAGCTTACTTTATTGTAAGAATACAGTATATAATACATATGAAATACAACATCTGTGTTAATTGACTGTTTGTTTATGTTATCTGTAAGGATTCAGGTCAACAGTAGACTATTAGTAGTGAAGTTTCGGGGGAGTCAAAAGTGAAACGTGGATTTTTGACTCTGCAGGGAAGTTGGTGCCTCTAAATCCCCACATTGTCCAAGGGCTAACTGTATGGCCAACGCCAGTCCCCCCAGAAGGATGAGATGAGATGTTTTTTGGAATGTTAGCATTACCACTCTGGAGTGGAAAGAAGCTAGGGAGGCTGTCCTCTGACAGGGGGCGCTTTGCACAGGGAGAGATGCATGGGTTTTGTCCCCAACAGAATCCAAGCCCTCTGAGGGTGGGCAACTTAACTTCTGAAGGTTATTCTTATTCTCCGTAGCATGTAATAGGCATGAATACTACTCTTTGGTTGATTAAAAGATGTTTAATATATGCCTCATTAAGCAGAATAATCAGTTTTTCTGAGAATGCTTGTGTGCTTTATTTTTCTCCTTTTAATAAAAACAAAAATTAGGGGAATAAAAAATAATTAAGGGCAATCTGTTAGCTCTCTCTTCATTTTTCCCCCTTTGTTGATTCTCTTTCATTTCATTTTATTTTATTTTTTTTGGATCTCACATATCTCACTTTCTCCCTCTACCCAGTCCTCCTCTGATAACATCAAAGTTCGCACAGCTCACGGAACCAAGTGGGTTTAGAAGTAGCCAGTTTTCCTTCACGCAGCTCCCAAGATGGAGCCACAAAGATATGGGAATTGATGGATTTTAAACATTTGTGACCTATGCCCACTGCATCTTTAATACTGGGAGTCCTTCACAGTCATCTTAAGATACAAAGTGGCCCATATCCATAGAGCAGAGGTGCTATTACTGAGAGCTTTCTTTGTGCTTATTTTTATTGCTGGTCTGTTTGTATCTCTGCAGAATATTCATGTGGTAGAACAGGATTTTTTTTTTCTTTCTCCTTTAAGGATACCAAATCCAGGTGGGAACTAATGATCTTGATGAATTCTAGCACTTGTCAATTTGAAAACGTTCAGGGAAAACAAATGAAAGAGAAAGGATGGATTTGTTTATATGCTATCATTCATTGATTCAAAGCTGCAGACATTTCTTTCTTACAATACTTTTGAAGTTAAGGATTGGAACTGAATAATAGACAACCTTCCAACATGAGACATTATCAGCTTGAGGGATTTTATTGGGGTTTTTGATATTTCATTGTTTTCTAGTTTGCCTTTGTCTTTGATCACTTATTCTATGACAAAAATTTAGTCATGTTATTGCTCTTTTCTTTCCCCTAAGCTTGTATTGTGTCATGGGAATTATTTTTCTCCTTGTTTCCTTTCTCTTACTAATTTTGTTGATTGCAAATAAACTAAGTATTCATCTAGACGTAGATAGTTTAAATAGACCAGTCAGTGGTAAGTCTGCTTTTATTTTTCCTTCAAGTGTTTTCAGTCTTCTTTTAAAATTTGTCCACAGCAAAGAATTTTAATTGTAAATTAAAATATAATAAAACGCATTAATCCCAAATGTTGAGCTTAAGTTTATCTTTGCTTGGTTGGTAAACTTTTTTCAGTGGTGCACATTAATAGCTAAGTAATGTTGTCCTAGTGGTGGTGGTGGTGTTTGTGTGTAAAAAATCCTAGACTATAAACTGTTTTTAAGTATCTTCAAGTACTCCAGAAGTCTCCATTTTTATAGTAGCACTTGATATAGTAATTATATATGATTCTCCTGTGTTCATTAAAATATGAGCCTAGGGCTTCTATGACAATTTGTTAGCTTCCCATAGGTTGAAAGTAATAAAATTGCTTTGCTTTAACAATTTGTAATTCAGTACTTTTACTAATTCACATGGGCTTTTTCTCCACTCTTTTACCTGGTAGGTAATGAGAGGAATTTTTTTTTTTTTTGTTACCTCCAAGAATATGAGGGTAGTCCAGCCATATTAGGGAAAAGAAGATATGGGTTATCTCAGAAGGGGGAGGCAATTATTTTTATTGCCTTGGTTTTAAAGGACATGTAACTTCAAAGGCATGGTAATTCTCTCTCTCTCTCTCTTAGTTCTTGCCATCTACTCCCAGCCCCATGTTTAAGAAAAATAAAAGTTTCTATCATCTCAATAGGACAGCTTTTTAAAAAATGGAAGAAAAGAGTTTAAGAACAAATTCACACAATGGCTAAAAGGTAGATGCAACCCAAATGCCCATCCACAGATGAATGGACAAACAAAATGTGGTATATACACACAGTGGAATATTATTCAAAAGGAAGGAAATTCTGGCACATGCTATAACATGGATGGACCTTGAGGACATTGTGCTAAGCAAAGTAAGCTAGACACAAAAGGACCAATATTGTACGATTCCAATAATATGAAATATTTACAGTAAGCAAATTCAGAGAGACAGAAAGTAGGTTAGAGGTTGCCTGGAGGTGGGGGTGGAGGAAAGGAGAGTTAGTGGCTTAATGGGTAGAGAGTGTCAGTTTTGCAAATGAAGAGTTGCGTGGATGGATAGTGGTGATGGTAGCAAAACAATGTGAATGTACTTAATGCCACTGAACTGTACACTTAAAAATGGTTAAAATGGTAAACTTTATGTTATATATGTTTACCATAATCAAAATTTTAGAGAAATCTACAATGAAAGGGAAAACTTCTAATACTAGTGTTTAAAACTCACAAGTTATAATCATGTAAAACAAATTGGTCATTTGAGCTGATTTTCAATATTTATACATGCAATATAAAGTACAACTATGTATACCATTACCATGCCATCTATCAGAAATCAACGATGTACACAATCTTTATGATAAGCAAAATTATTTCACTTAATATCAGTGAAAACCCCACAGAAAACAAGTCCAATTAGATTTGCTAATTTGTGGTATTTGTATGTCTTCTGTGCAGACCTTTTCTCATTTGGATTCCTAACATTTGGTAAATAAAATTGCTATTATTATTCTCCACTTTCTTTGAATTTGGAATTCCTGGAACACATGAAAATTGGTACTTGTTCCAAAACAAAAATGGTTGAACAAGATGAGTGCTACTCAAAGTTAATATGTGCGTGAAGCATCGGGGGGTTTGTAAACGCACATTCTGATTTAGTGGGCCTGGAGTGTGGCCTGAGAATCTGCATTTCTAGCAAACTCCACCTGAATCCTCACTTCACAGGTCCTTGGAGAAACCTCTGGATGGTTCTCCTTTCTCCGCTGCTCACCTAGGATCTATGCCTAAATCATGCTACTCGCTTACCACTAATCCACTTTCTGGCTTCTGAGATATTTTTGCTGTTGTCATCCAAGTTTTTTTGTCTTTGTAGATTTCTGCATTCTGAAAAACCCCTTTGCGGGGGTAGGGGTGGGGGGTGGCGTATTCTGATGGGGTAAAATGAAAGGAGCGAGGTAGTGCTCATCGTTAATAAGGAGTTCCCAGTCCCCTTTCCATTTTTTGTGGCTCTATGCTAATCGTTGGGGGGCAGCTGACTAGTTTAGCAGAATCATCAGCATATATCAGGATTCCCCTCCAATCTCAAGTTCGTTTGACTAAATGTTTATTGAGTGCTAAGTACGTGCTAGGCATTGTGCTTGTCCTCAGAGTTGATAGATGTGCTTCCTACTGTAAGGAAACCAGTCGGATATGCCGTAACTCAAGGGTGGGGGAGGGGCGTGCAGATGACAGTCTTGACCAGGCGTGCTCTTACAGACTGTCTTATATCACAGATGTGAAAGCTGCTTCCCTGGAGCCCGCCACCACTGCGCCACGCCGTCAGCTTTGGTCTCATCCCCCGATCACCTTCCTCTGATTTCATGTTTTCCACCCCTATTACTAACATGATTAAAGTGGAAAGAATCACTCTGTCTTTCCCAGTTTCAAGCAATAGAACGTGCTTGTCTCTGTGAAAGGTGTTTCTAAATTGTGTCCATGCTGCTTCATCATTCTTATTTCAGACAGATTTTTTTTTTTTTTGTCAATTCAGCAGTGTTGGGGAGGGGGAAAGGATACCCTTCTAGCTCGTGTGGAAGACAGAATTCTAACATGGCCCCCAAAATCCACTCCCAGGCCTCTGTTGTGTACATACCCTGAATAACCCCCAGGACTGTGAATATGATGGATTTCCTCCCGTGATTAGTTATGTTACATGGTATAGTTGACCTTCAGGTAGGGAGATTATCCAGGTGAGCCTGACCTAATCACATCAGCTCTTTAAAAGTAGATGTTTGCCTTGCTGCTTGAAGAAAGAGAAGGTAGAGATTCTTAGCATGATAAGGAGTCCATGCACCTTTGCTGGCTTGAAGATGGAGCAGGCTGTATGGGAAGGGATGTCAGCGTTCCCAAGGAGCTGCCACCCAGCAAGGAAGCAGAAATGTCATTTCCACAACTGCAAGCAACTGGATTCTACTAATAACGAGAATGAGCTGGGGAGGAGATTTTTCCCTCCAGAACCTCTAGACCTGTGGTCCCCAACCCTGGGTCACAGACTGGTACTGGTCTGTGGCCTGTAAGCTGAGCAGCAGGTGGGTGAGCGGCGAAACTTCGTCTTTATTTACAGCTGCTCCTCATCGTTCGCATCAACGCCCGAGCTCTGCCCTGTTCGTGGAAAAATTGTCTTCCAGGAAATTGATCCCTGGTGCCAAAAAGGCTGGGAACCATTGCTCTAGACAAGAACTCAGTCCAACTCACATGGAGATTTCAGCCTTGTGATACCCTGAGCAGAGAACCCAGTCATGATGTAGTGGACTTCTGACCTAAGAAACTGTAAACCAATATATGCCTGTTGCTTAAGCCATGAAGTTTGTGGTGATTTGTTATTCAGGGATAGAAAACTAATATACATGTTAGTGTGCACATGCATCCGAAGAAGAGTCTACAGGTGCAAAGAAGAGTGTATAAGGCTCAACAGTGAAAGAACAAGCTTCAGCCACCTTATGCATAATGGAAATAAAAAAATGTCACTGATATATAGGAAGTATCAAACACTGGAAAGGGCATAGATTTAGAGAGCTGAAACTTGAGTAAGTATTGACGCTCTTATTGGGGAAGTCACTCACTCCCCTGAATCTCATCCATAATATGAAGGGGTTGACCAGATGTATCTCATCACAATAACCACTGGTTTTATTTAGCAAGCAATGTACTCAATTCATTTCCATAACTTCTTTTGATCTGGCCTAGCCCTGACCCACTAGGTATAGGATAAGGGTTGTCTGTTGCATATCTTTTTGGGATAGCTTTTTATAAAGCAGCTGAAAATTTTCTGAGTTTCTTTTTGGAATGAGTCCAAAATATTTCTTTCTCAGTACAGCAATAATCTGATGTTTGCACCAAGAAGCTACATGAAAATATCATATTACTTGTAAAAAGTGATGTTTAAGTTCTATTGTAGCTGTAACAAAACTAATGCCAATAGCCAGTTTTCATATCCTTAAAATTCAGAGATTTCCTTTTAGTATGTTTAAAACATGAACCTAGAAATTGATCTTTAAAATCTATTTTTGAAACACTAGAAGTATTTCTCTGCTTGGAACACCTGCTCATCAGAACTCTTTCTTAGTGTGTTTCTGCAGCACTTTGGGGTGAGCACATAGCCCTTTCTTGCACATCGCTGTGCATGAGGCTGGTCTGTTGAACATAAAATGTATTTATATCTGTCTGTGTGTCTAAGTGCTGGTGTTTTAACAGAAGTGGTTGCATGGAGTACTCTACATCGCTAGTCTTTTTCCTACGAGATGATTCTTCTCTGAGCTTAAGAATCTTGTTCACATTGCAAAATAAAAATCTGCGGAAAATTAAGGACACTTGAGTTATAATATTTTGGGGATATAATGATATTTCAAAGGGAAAATGCTAATTATGCAGAGCTTTCTTTCCCCCAACACCTGGAGCTTCTTTCCCTGCTGTCAACTTGCTGCTGATTTTCATAAGTTGGACTGTAAGAGGGGGAAAACACCCAGCAGCTCAACCCCCAGGAAGATGATGGAAAGTATCTGTCAGTCATTCGAAAGGGAGAAAAGGAACATCTCACCACCTGCCAGTATGCACAGGGCCCCTAGGAATGTCAGCCAACCTGGGCTTTGTTGGGAAAATGAGGTTGCCTACTTGGGTATGTTTTACAACAGTAATTTCTGAGTTGCCCTCCTGGATATTTTAAAATACATCTTAAAAAGGCCAGAGGTGGAAATGTCTCAGTCTTGGTTCATGGCTCCGTCACAGACATTAACAAAGACCTTCTGTCCACGCAAGGGGCATCGCTGCAGCCTACACAAATCCCCCCACTGGAGCAGACCTGTCAAGTGAGTTGTCTCCCCCTGCATTACTTGTAATTTTGTCCCAACTTTACCAGTTCTCACTTGACCTTTGGCTTGTGGAAATGACTGAGGTGGGGCTAGCTATGATTGTCTCTCTCGACATTTTTAAAAATACCAAAGGACAGCGGGGAAGGGGAAAGGGAATCACAGCTCCCACACCAGCAGATGCCTATTGGAGGGTGTGCCAAAGCAGCGTGATGTCCTGGAAAGAGTAGTCCCGTTTATCCTCCTTGCCCATTCTTTACCATCAGTACAAGCGACATATTTTCTGACATTCGTTCAGGGACTAAAACCTCAGGCTTCTCAGAATCTGCCACATTTTTAAGACTCCTGTCTTATGCGTGTACACCATGGCAGGCATTAACTATGGCTTTCATTCTATTCTAGCGAAACCACCCCAGAGCTCTGTGCTTGTACAAATCTGCCTTTGGATTTGGAGTTTGGCAATCACTTTGCCTATGGTTAAGCATTATACAAATTAAGCTTCAGTCATTTTTTTCAATAATTTTATTGAGCATTTATAGCTTACCCTTAATTTCCTTATTCTTCATATCTATGTTTTATGACATTGAGGGGAACACAGGTTAGCAAAAGTGGTTTCGTCTTAGTATGCTTTTGTATTTAACTTTGCAGAATTTCTGGTAATTCACTCTTGCCAACTTAACCACGTGATGCCTCCATTCCCTAGACAGTGGTTGGGGACCGTGGGGTTGGTCGCCATCTCCTCTCACTGCCATCTGATGTTTTCACCGGAAGCTGGTTGACAGTAGGATATAGATTTGGGCAGAGAAGTTGCTTTCTCCCCACCATATAATGATTCTGACTTTGCTGAATGCACAGAATCCTGTGTGGGAAGCAGAAATAAATAAGACATGATCCTGGCTCTCAAATTGTGTGGAAGTCAAATATGATTTAAAAATGACGTTAACACAAGAGTAAAGGCTGAGGAAGGGGATTAGATGAGGGATATACTCAGTGTGGGAAGCATATTAAGTTAATTGAAGAGTGAATATCTAGCTTTACAAACCAAAGTGCTATAAAAATGAATACCTGGGAGACCATATCCTACTCCTCCCTCCAGCTTCCTGATATTAATCTGAAAAGGAGAAATATATGACCAAAAGGGAGATTGGGGTAGAGAACTGTGTCCCAGACATTTCTTGTTGGGTACCTTGTCCATCTCAATAGGAGGGTGAGCAGTGTCTCCCGCACAAGCTAGAGTTTGAACTTCCTTGGCTACTGCTTAAGGTCTGAAACCATACGTGATGCAGCTAATGAGTAGATCAACATGTTCCTTTATTTTTCTCCTTTAGCAAAGGAATGATACATTTAAAATGTGGAATCTGGTTGCCAGTGGTGGCTTAGGGAGTCTTTGAGGTCAAGGCTGCTGTGTCAATGAAATGTCCGTATGTCGATGTCAGTTTCAATCCTCTGCCTTCAGACAGGCCCATCCTTTGGCCCAGGGTTGTGTATGGCCTCTTCTTGGCCTCCTCTGCCTGGTAGGAGCACCCAGGATGTCTACAGGGCTGGTGCCCCCATGGCCACACACGGGGGCTCCCTTTGATATCTTCTGAGGAGTCTGAGACCTTCTCCTGCAGCCTACTTCTCCTTGTCTTAGTCTGCTTCTGCTGCTGTAATGAAATAACCTCAGACTGGGTAATTTATAAACAACAAAATTTATTTCTTGCTGTTCTAGAGGCAGGGGAGTCCCAGATCAAGACATCAGCAGATTCGGTATCTGGGGAAGTCTCTCTCTTCTCTGCTTCCAAAATGGCACCTTGTTGCTGTGTCCTCACATGGTGGAAGAGATGGAAGAAGGAGGCAGCTTTCTGAAGACTCGTTTATAAGGGCATAATCCTGTTCATGAGGTGGAGCCCTCATGGCCTAGTCACCTAGGAAGAGCCCCACCTATTAATACCATCACCTTGAAGTTCCAAAATAGGAATTTTGGAGGGACACATGCATTCTTATAGCACTGTCTCATTTTGCTTCAGGTCTCTCTTTGCTTCCGGCTAAGGCATTTCCGTTTTTTCTGTTTTTCTTCAGAGATGCATAGTCTTATTGGGCGTAGTGCGCTAGTGGTCTCTCTTTTCCAACAATGCCTTGTTTTGTGTTTAAGCAGCTCGGGTCCTATTTTGCCCCTTCCCCCCCACATCCCATCCTTCACTGGGCAGGCAGCAGGAGAGGTTGGTGCTTTCATGTGGATTGTCAGGTTCATGGATTCTTGGGAGTCAAGGCCTGGTCTAACTCACTTCCCTTCCTTCCTCTTGATTTCCTTGTGCTCTTGTGCCAAAGGGTAAGAACTCAAACTGTAAAAAATTACAGGTCTGTTGGACAGTGGGGGTAAATTTCCACTAGAGTAGCAGTCAGAAGACGGCCTCAAGGGCCCCCTCTGCTATTTTCTAGCGAAGGACCTTTGACAAGTGAGTTAACCTTTTCTGAGCTTCAATTTCTTCATTTTTAAATAGACATAGTATCTATCTTATCTATTGGGCCACTGGGAATAGCCAATGAGATAAGGTAAAGGTAAGAACTTTGCAAGCTGTGAAAGGAGCGAGTAACCTGTCCGAGGCAATATGCTGAGTGTCGCGGAAGGAAAGTGAAAACAGTGTACAATTTAACGTGAGACCTGGGTTTTGAGTCCCAATTATGGCACTTCCTAGCTGTGTGACTGTTGGTAAATGACTTAACCTCTTAGAAGTGTATTTTCATCATTTTAAAAATAGGGGCAATAATACAAGGCAAAATGTGATGATATCTTGTTATATATCAGAAATTACCATGTGAAGTACAAATGTTAGTTGTTTCATTATTTTCCTCCAAAATGTTTAGTGTAGTGATTCAAAGAATAATTTTTGAATATATCTACAAATACCATGCAAAGCTTTTGTCCAAAAGTACTTTGTTTCAGATAGGCTTAAAAATACTAAAAAAAATCTAAAATGGCGTCTGATGCAACCACATGGCGTCATTATTTTAAAACTATTTCAAGTTAAAAGTTTGGAAAGGAGGGAATATTTCTTGTGATCCATGTTGCAGCCCATATAAAGGGCCTATTTTGGAATCTAGACATTAATAGAAGGACATCTGCCAAGTTTCTTTAGCTTCCACATAAATAATAGTTCACTCTATTAATTAAGTGCATTCTTTTTTTTTTTTTAGGATCTTGAGATAAAGGAAAAGTTTTCTATTTCATCCCTTCTCATATTCAGCAAACCTAATTGAATACCTGTGATAGAACTTTTAAACCCTTTGGTATCTTAATGAATGTTTGCATCTTTAAAAGGGAGCTAAAAATGCTTGTCTTACTAGGTGGGATAATTGTAAAGGCAAGGTGAGGTAATTTAAGGATAGATTTTTGAAACTTGAAAACTAGCAAATATATTCTTGCCATCTCTTCAATATGTTTTGAACGAAACATAAAGCTTTTATCCAAAAGTACTTTGTTTTACATAGGCTTAAAAATACTAAAAAAAAACAAAACAAAAAAAACAAACTAAAATGAATTAGGATAACTCATTATTTTAAAATTATTTCAAGTTAAAAGTTTGTTTCATTAAGATAAGATTTCACAGTTCAAAAGAATATGAAATATAGTTGAAATAATCATTCTAAATAACAGAAACATAAGTTTTAATACTGAATTTCATTTACTGAATAACCTAGTAGCAAAAGTTAATAAAGTCCCAATCAGAAACATAAAGAAATCAGCAAAACTGCAATTTTAAGGAGTAGTCAAGTAAACACATGTCAGTGTCTGACAAGTCAAAGGGACAGATACCAAATAAGGATGCTAAGGATTTGATCAATGTAATTAACAAGTAGAATTAAGGGATATATTGTATCTTGTACAACACTGAGAATGAAACTTTTCATGTGTACAAGACATATTTCCAAGAGTTCATCATATCATTGTTTCTACTATTTTAAGATGTCTGGATAAATTGGTGATTTCTTACCATTAAGTTCATAATATTAATAGTTGAATTAGACTCTTCTGCTCTCTTAGAATAGGTGCTTAGGGCTCCCCCTAAAACATGAGGCTTTGAAATCTTCAGTCTAATGTGAGCCCTGACCATTTGGGGCCAGATACCTCCCCAAAGAAAGCAGAACTGGCTCTTCTGCCACCAGTTACCACCCTCTATGCCCACCCCCATCCTTTTCTAGTTTGCATAGAACTTTGGGGAAGGCTGGGAGAGGAGAAAGTTTTTTCAGCTTTGTAGGGGAAATGAAAGGAAAATTTCAGGAGACTCATTCATGAGGATTGGGGGTGCTTGCAAGAAGGCAAGCCTGCCTGGCATTGGATTTCCTGGTTGAATGCCTACACAGACAGACTTGCCACCTGTCCCTGTGCCTCTCTGGGTTGGGAAGGAGAGAACGGAGAGGGATGGCAGGAAGAAGGGCTGCCAGTGGAGCAGCTCACCCATCCCCTGTTTAGCTTGGCAAGGATATGCAAGGTCTCCAGGGGTGACGTAGACATTGTGAATGGTAATTGGTCCTGAGCCATCTTGCTAGTACCTCCCCACCCACGAGGCTGGCTGTGTTAATAGAAGCCAAGGGTGGGTGGAAGGGATTGAGCCAGCGCTGGGGGCAGGGAGCTGTGCAGTGAGGGGGTCCCATAGGACCCTGGGAAGAACTCACACACCAGCCAGCATTATCCAGAGAAGCGATTGTGGCCACTCCTGTAGGGAGACATTGGCCTTTCTCTCCCTACCAGTTCCTCGTGGGAAGAGTGTGGACTGGAGCCCAGGGGAAAGAGGAGGGAGAGAGTAGAAGAGTAGAACCCAGCCCTTCCTGTTTAGAGTCCAGGGAACCGAGTTGCCTGGCTAGGGCAGGGGCTTGGATAAAACCAAAATTGAATTTGAGAATAAGAATTTAAATTGACCAAGAGTATAATCACCAAAAGTGACCCCCAAATTATGGGATCTGCCCAAGATGTCATTAAAGATGGGGAAAAGCATTTAAAAATAGCAATTTGGTAGTTCTGATGTGAGTAAAGTAAAACCATTTCATGTTAATTGCCTGCTGAGATGGTAACACTCAATAAACCTGGTCTCTTCTTTTTATGTCTTTATGATATCAAATATTCATCCTCTGTCCAAATTCATCCCAGATGTTGGTAATTAAGTGATCAGCCTCTGGGAGTTTTATTATTATTAGGCTTGTAGCCTTTCTTCATGTTGTGCATGATGTGATGTGTACAGGAAAGTGAAAAGATCCAAGGTACTAGATGTTTGCTTATGTGAATTATTTGTGATAATTGCATGCTTCTTCGTACGTGAATGGAAATGTCTTTAAGAATTGATTTTCCATTGCCAGTAGTGTGCAGGGCAGCTCCCTGAGACACAGAAAAGATATATAATAGACAAAAATAATACAGAGAGATGTACATAACTACTGACTTGAAGGAGTCTCCATCCTCCTTATTTGCTAAAGGAAGTCTGGAAGCATGTATGATACCATGTCAAGACAGCTTAATAAAAAGCTACTTTACAGAAGGAAAAATGGATACAAAATATCTTTCCTAATATTTTCGAGAGAGTCAGTGAATGAACTGAGAAATGGATCCAGGAGTTCATGTATCCGCATCATAGGTTTTATCATTTATATAATCCTTTTTGCTGCTACCGTCAAGATTTTAAAGGGGGATTATGGTTGGACTGAAAGAGAGTAGGCAATTCGGGGCTACCACACAACATTGTTAAATCTCAGAGGCTTGAGATTTCTTGGCTCCTTTTAAGTTTTGGAAGCAGAGCACTCCCAGAGAATGCTATTAGAAATTGGCTCCATGGAGAAAACGTAGCTTTTGGGCAGTCAGCTTTTGAAGCTGAGAGAGGATAATAGGTTGGTGAACAAGAAGGGGAAAGTTGCTTGAGGTTTAGAAAATAAAGGCGTGAGGAGGTAATAGTCTTGTGAAGGCTCTTACTGTAATAGTTCTTCGCAGGACCAAGTGGTTCTCCAGATCGAGCTCAATTTCCCATTGGGTACATTTTCTGAGTTGTGGTAAAGCCCAGGTGCCCTCTTACAGAGAGTCTATCTCTTTGTGCCTAGATTGCTGGGGCTGTGCCATCTCTTGGCCAACTGCCCATTTCCTTTGGGTCTGAGAAGAATAGCTCAATTTGAATTGAGCGTTATAGATTTAGGAGTTGGAAAAAAATAGTATCTGCAGCGACTCTTTTTCTTTCTCTACCTCCCACTGTGAGAGGTCTTACACCCAGTGGATGACTCAGCATTCAAATTACACACAGAAGCAGACACATCTGTTTGAGGATAGAAAAGGAGGAAGGAATGACCGTCTCATCTGTGCTTCATCCAAGGAGGAAGTTCAAATCTAGGGAGAGGCAGAATAGGGGAAAGAGAGAGTGAGAAAGAGTGGAAGTAGGGCTGAAAGCTGTGAGGGAGGGCGTTCCAGGACAGGGTCCACCCACTCAGGAGATGAAAGGACTCTGGAATAACTGGAACACCTCAGTTGGCCGCACCTCGGGCTCTGTGCAGACTAATGTTTTTGTTGCTTAACAGGTATTGAGTCACCTTGTTAAATGCCATCCCTAATATAGAGATGGACTTATTCCTTGCCTCAAAGCTACTGGGAGCCTAGTTAGGAAGACACGTAACACACACAGGTACCAACACCACAAAGGAATGGTGTTGCTGCCATTCCATTAAGTGGCTTGCCAGGTGCAATGAAGTTATCTTACTGGGAGTCCTCTGCCAGAGGGTTCAATCTGATGGTAAAGTCTGATGCAACCACATGGCGTCAATAGCAACGTTTTTGGGTAGCACTCCTTGTACTGCGTGTGGAGAAGAGACTTGATTCTTGGCAGAAGAGGAAAGAGCTAATGTCTCTCACCTGCTTGTGCTTTACTGTGAAGTGTTTTTTCATTTATTTTACCTTTTTGTCTTAGATGATATTTTGGTGGGACTGTAGGATAGTACTGACTACATTGGTGCCTTGCTAATACCACTGTGGTAAGTCTTCTTAGAGGCCCATGAATGTGCTGGCTCAAAAGTCCTGGGGGCTCCTTTATAGAGGGGGACATATAAATGGCCTTGAATTTCGGTCTCCATGTCAGTTAGAATTCTGTGCTAGAAGAGAGCATCTGCTCTTTATTTTACAGACAAGGAAATCTGGGCCCAGAGAGAGAGCAATTTGCCCTTTCCCTTGAGATTAGCCGGCAGAGTCAATACAAAAAATCTAGGTCTTCTGATTCAGCCCAGTGCCTTTCCCTGTGTGTCACACTGTTTCCCTCATTATCTGGAGATTTGCTGGAGCCACAGGACTATATAATGGCTGTGCATATGTGGATTGGAGTGCTACAGCTGAATTAACTCGTGTCAGTCTGAGTTCTGAGCCCGTTCCCACAACACATGGTAAATCATCACTGCTTGTGGTCTCAGAATTGGGTGCCTGGAGGATATCGTAATCACCCGGGATAGTTTTTTCTGTTGCTGCTTGGTGCACACTTCCCCTCTGCCTCGACTTGTCTGAAGTCTTTCCCTCTCTGAGGCGGGGACCGAAGGGGCGGGGCCCGGCGGTGCACAGGTAAAGGCTTGCAGCCCCAAGCTGCGCCTAATTTGAGCCCATTGAGCGGTATTAATTTTGACTCAATATATTTTTGAACATCCAGGGCGTAGTTTAAGGTGGATTTAGTTCCGTTTTAAGAACACCGGTTTGAGGTGCTCTGAGACTGAGCAGGAGGACTCCCTTTTGTGTTTCCTCCATGCTAGAAATTCTCTTCTGCATTGGCTTTGACCTCTCTTACCCTGTTGGTTGACGGGTCTTGTGCAAAGGATTCTATCAATAAGGAACTGAATTTAAATTTTGCAGTTATATAAAAGGTGCTCACTTAAGGGGACTTTCACTGTTTTCTTAGGCCAGGACTCCAACCAAATAAATCCCAGGCCCCGCTCAACCTATGTGCTCAAAAATTTGGAGCTTTTCCACTGTGATGGGTCTCCTTCAAGATATTCTTATTCTAGTACACAATGCAAAATGTTTCAAGATAATTAACTGGATTTAGCTGTCCAAAGTGCTATTATGGAAAATTATTTCTTGTTGTGTGATGTGCACTGGGCTCTAGCACTTGAGTTATGTTAGCCTCATTAACAGCCCTGCCTAGTTTTGTACCCTGACTCATTTTTAGAGAAGAAATGTTCTGTTTCCTAGAAGCATTTTCTGACTCCTCAAGGGGCCAACCAAAGTTTGCTGTCATTGCTCTTCTGTGTGTGTGTGTCTGGTTTCCCAAAGCCTTTTGCATGGGAACAAGACACTCAGTTGGGCTGCCTGCGACCTCCTCCTAGCCTGGGTGTTGGAGTTACGGGGTTTTCAGTGCTTGCCATAGTCTCTGCAGTTCCTCATTTCCTACTCTGCTCACTCTGTGCCAGGTACTGGTTGTTCATTTGGCTTTATTGCCTCAGAGGTGTGGGCAGGTGCGAATTGCAACACCTTTGCCTCTGTTTCTTCCCTCTTTCCCAGGAGGGCTGGTATTAAAGAGGAGAATGGGAGGGAGAGGGGGTGAAGGGGGGCTGAGTACCGGTTAGTTTAGCTGCATGTTAAGGTGCACCAGGAGAAGGGGAAGCAGCAGCCAGCTTCCTTTCTGTCCACACAGAGCCCCTTTTCTCCTCTTTACTGCCCCAGGCCCTTAGTTCTTCTTTCTCACATAAGTTCTATACCATATAGTATTTCTTACTCCAGGTATATATGGAATTTGAAAAAAAAATGTTTCTTTAGGCTAGTCCGGAAACCTCATTGCTATTTATGATACTGTTTCTACGAGAAGCTGTATTCTGAGTTCCAAATAAATTACAAACATTACTTAGGAATACGAACCATCTGCAAGTTTAGGTAAATAAACGTGTCCTTTGTTTCTGGATCTTTTTAAGTTTGCACTTCATTTTAGAATCTAGAGTTGTGACATATAGTTTTGAACATATCAGAAGGGCACAAAGCATATTCTTTTCAGGCAATTAAATCTCATCTGCCACCTCCCCATGCTTCTAAGATCTCTAGAGTTTCCTTTTAGTGAGTGTCTTTTAGAGGATCATGTTTTGGTCTTTGGATAATTCTGCTTTCAGAATACAGCATATGGCTGGGGACTTGCTTTTAAAGTACTGTGCAGAGTTTTCTCTTTTTAGAATGCTTTTCTTCTTCTTTTTTTTCTTGGCTGACTTCACTAATACTGTAAACCCAAGAAGAGCCCCATGGTTGCAGATCTGGTATCGATTATCATTAATTCTTCTCTTTATGACTCTGCCACTTAAGTACACATTTAGAAACAAACCAAATAAACATTAAATGGCATAACTGGATTTTTGACTTGGGTGGTCCAGTTAGTTTCAACATGTGCTTAGCTTTGAAAGGTGGTTATAAAAACACTCCATTTAACCACGCCATTAAATGATTGGAATACATTTAAAAATTTTTAAAAAGTGAATGAGTTTAGATATTTCAGAAAAAGAAGAGCCTGGGCTTATTTGTAACCTATTGCTATACAAATTAGCTGAGAAGGTAAAGTAAATTTAGCACAAAGAGGTGCTTAGTCTCTGTATTTCAGTTTGGCTGGTTAACCCTGATGGTTTGGTATCCAGCTGTGTGACTTTGGGCAAGTCACTTGACTTTTGGTCTCTGCATTTGCAACAGGGAGGATTTCCTAGTTACTTCCCAGATCCTCCTTCACTTTTGAAATGTTAAGACTCTGCAGTTCTATGAAGTTAAAAGTTGGTATTTCAAAGAATCACATGAAACAGAAAGTATCCTATTTACTGAGCCATTGAAATGGGAAGGTGGCAAGTATTAGGACGATCGAAAAAGGTTTAGAAAAGACACACAATCCTGAGCCTTCTGTAAAAAGTCCGTTTTTCTTTGTCGCCCTGTTTATTGAACTGTACCTATATTTGGGGAAATAGATGGGGCACCTGGAAAAATATTTTTCTTGAAAAATATTTATGGGCAGAAACAATGCCTCAGCACCTTAAATATGTAGTCAAGCAATGTGCAGTGATACTGTGTTCGAAGCCAGCTACGTGGTTCAGCCTTATTAGGATCATTTTGGATTTGGTCCAGTGGTGTCTTGGTGGTTTCTGGGTTGTGCGTTAGAAGTTAGAACATCTAGATTGACTCTTTTACTCCTACAGGTTAGCATTTTGCATATGACTCCCCAGTACAGAGAGAAGTTCTTTTCCATTTTTTTTTTTGTTTCTCTTTTATGTCTTTTCATGATTGTCTTTGTTCTCCTTTTCTGTGATCCATTCTCTCTCATGATCCAATTCCTCACAGTACAGTAAGAGTTTCTTTGGGGTGATTAGTTGTCCTAGGTTACATCCATTGAGGGTTCTTAACTGGTTTTCTGGCCTAAGAATTAGGGAGTAGGTGGTGATCTCATAAAACTATTGTAGAGGGGGCTGATATAAGGAACAAAAATATAGTTAATGTTAAAGAAAATTGGCACTTTAAAATTGGCACGTTGACTGTTATTTAAGTCTGATTCCTGCAAGCAGAGCCTGGGGCAAGCCATTTTGGTTTGTCACAGAGGCAGCCCTTGGGCAGCTGCTAATGGCACATGAAGAAAGAGTGGCCACAGTGTTTCATGTAGATTCCTTTGATCACTCTTAACTGGTTTTTAATATTATACCAATATTTTATCAGAAGCCAAAATAGTTCTCAGTACTCTAACTCTGGGAATCATCCTCCCCACTTCCAACCTACAGTGGAAGGTTGGCTGCTTTGTCAGTATCTTGAGTTAGCAACTAACTAACACTTCCTTAAAAAAATACATAGCAGGAAGGACTTAGGAGCTTTTCTTCCCATTTATCCCAGGAAGCTGAGAGAGGACAGGAATTATGTCTTTTTAGTGTCTCAGGACCTACACAGTGCCAGTCTTTTTAGTGGGGCTTCCTGTTGGATTGGGTTTCTGAGGCTTCTGTAGGAATCTTCCTTTGGAATCTTTATAAACCAGACAGAGTCTAATTGGTGAGGGAAGCCAGAGACTAAAATAAACCTTGTCCCTCTGTCTTTCTGTTACTATATATATTATATATAACATATATATTTGTATATATGTTATATATATTATATAACATATATATTTATATATGTTATATATATATAGGATCTTCAGAAATGAGGGTTGTTTTTTCCTTACACCAAGTGTAATCGTATATATATTTTTAACTCTGTAAATGCAAAGTTAGCATTAAACTATGTGCTTTACTATTCATTCTTAGTAATAGAGAATTGATAAGAGAATTAAAAACACATAAACCCCACCTTTTAGTACTAGACTGGTGGAGTATGATTAAATACTTAGAAATAGAAAAAAAAATAAGCAAAATCCAAGATATTGTAGGGGCTTTTTTAGGATAATGAGTTGCTTTAGCGGTGGGAACTTCCGTCTACCCATATCTATTATGATTTTCTCCTTGGGGATGGTTGACCTGTTCAGGAAACATGGGTTTGTTACCATCTCCATTTAGAACCTGATTGTTTCGGTCTTTTTCTGTTAGTTCTATAGGTATAGTTTTGCCATCATTCTCGCTTGGACTTGATGTTTTTAGGCTTCTCAAGGATTTATCGTTCTACTCTCTAGACATCTTGTCTTCTGATCATTCTACTAGCTGCTTCTACGCTGGAAGTGATGTTAGAGGCACAGGTCTGTGCAATTATTTCTATGCCGTGGGTACGTGCGGTGCCTAAAGACAGAGCCTGTGTTTGTCAGTTGGTGGTTTAGACAAGTTACAGGTAAAACACTAGAACAGCCTCTGTCTAGATTCTTATCTCTCTCCCTAGCAGAAGCAGATGCAGAGTTAGGAAGTTGAGTGCTGGGCAGTCTTTGTTTAAAAAAGGAGATGCTAGTGTCTAGAACAACAAAGATTCCGAAACAAAATAGAAACCTGAGGAAGGGAAAGACATCGTAAAGCCTTACGTTAAAAGCCTAATGTGTGAAGTTAGGCCTAGTAAAATGTTGTCATTTCTGAAAGACCAAAACAAGCCATCCTGGAATGGGAAAGTGTCCCTTTTCTAAGTAAATGGAATGCGATCTGCTTCAAGGTACCTAACGTCCCAGGATGGGTGAGTAAAGGCACAGTAGATGTGAAACATGATCTCATTGGAAATGTTCCCATTTGTTTTACATGTTTGGTTTGTTTTCTGATATCCAGATATGAAATCTAAAGGTTGAGAAAGGTTGAGAAAATCTGCTGTAGAGGTGGCAACGTTTCTTTGATATGAAACGGTGGCAGAGGATCTAAGTGATTGCCAGATTTATTTTTAGACAACACAGGGCCACCCTTGCAAGGGGAGGAGTTGGGAAAAATAGACGTGTTAGGAGCCAGGTTAGCCTGGAGTTATCTATAGTTGCCTAAAGCTTGGAAAAACTGGAAGAAGAAATTACTCAACATGAACTCATGCAAACCTGCTTCTCCAATTATGCCAAAGTGGCCATGTCAGATCTTTGAACCTCGCAGCTCGCTTCTGAACAAGCCCATAGTTTTTACAAGGAAGGTGATCTGGGTTGGAAGAATCATTAATCATATTTGAGTTCACAAATTCCTCTCTACTACCAGCTCTTTAGCCCAATTTAAACTCTGTTAAGGCTTTTTATTAAGTGTAGAAACTGGTATCTAAGCAAGAGTAAGAAGATGAAATCACTTATCTCGAAATTTCTTTAAACCTTTAATTATTGTAAACAAAAGATCTAGTTTCTTTGGAACTTACAGTAATGTCTTCGTTTTGTGGCTGTTAGTTTTTTTTGACTCTATCAGATTGAGTCATAGTTTGACTTGAGGATCTAGAATAACATATCATCTACAAAGAAGTGATTACAGTAATTGGTCTCGACACCCCCCCCAAAATTGTATTTACAGAATTATCTAAAAGGGTTTTTAATTTAATTACTGCAAGAAGCCTGAAACAAGTCTGTGCTAAGTGGTGGCACCTTGAAGACGGGATGAACACGATCCTGCCCTCATGGTGCTCTTGGACTTGTCTGGCCTCCTGCTTGGGTGAATACTAGACTCAAGAGGTTCCCCGTTCCTCAGTAAAAGAAACTGTAGACGTTTGAGGGGATATCAAACTCTTGGCACACAATGGACATTTAGTGAGCACTTGGTAGGTAGTTGACAGTGGGTGGCAGCGTTCGTGGATAATTCTGAAGTAGATGGGGAGTGATGCCCAGTTTTTATTTGCTGGTCCCAGTGCCTGTGCAGGTTCGAGTGATATGACCCTGGTAGGCTTGCTCTCGGCATTTACTTTTCTCGTGCAGACTCAACAAAGAGGACCCTGCAGTTGAGTTTGAATCCTGAGCCATGTTGTCCATCCCCGATGTCACTAGGTTGAAGGCTTTTGTTGTCTGAGGAAAGTTGTCCTCTTGGCCTCGTTACCGAATCTTGGCAAAGGATCAGTGGGTAAGCCTCGTGCTCCGAGGATCTCATGTGACATAACTGGTATCGGGACACTGATTACATGCAAGCAGTTCCCACACTAAGAGCTTTCAAAATGAGATTTGTTTTCTTCTTTGAAATTTAAAAGAAAGTGCAATAAAAAATGTGCTCGCTTTCCAACATAGATCGATTAGCTGGCGTGGAGGGAACGCCGGCCTTTGAAATCTATAGGCATCCTGTTGCAGACCTGACCTTGCTGACCCCGGTAGATTAGTAATGGTCTACGCAGCCTGCTCTGTCAGCAAGTCTGGCAGGGCGTGCACAGATGGTGCCAGTTGGAGAAAATCACTGCCGAGCACGGCACTAAAGCCTCTGCCTTGGCCATTCAGCCTCGGAGGAGGAGCCGAGACTGAAACTGGGTTGTTTATAGACGTGTTCCTGCTGAACGCCGTGGAAGAGACCTCAGAGGATGCCAGCCTGGGTTTAGAGTGTATTTGCTGATTCTTACTTAAGTAATGCTTTCTTGTGATACCTTAGGCCTTCCTGAGCTGTTGGGCATCTGGGATTTTTACATGGTCTGTGGCCTTGGGGTTGTTCTGAAAGGGAATTTGAAACTAGACCTGATCTCATTCCGAAGAGTCAAGCATAATGCAATACTTGTTTTCCTAGAGTCAATCAGCCTAAGGAAAATGCGAGTAGGCTGGAATGGGGGGAGGGAGGAGGAGTCTTTAGAGTTTGAGTAATCAACTTAACCCAGGGATGAAAAGAATTTTATGATAGAAAGCAGCACACACAACCTCTGTCTTTCCAGCTGCCATCAGCCTCTGAGTCGCTGAGTGATACCCTGAGAGTTTATAGTCAACACTCCTTGTGTGGGGTCAGTCCTGGAAATGGTGACTCTGCTCCCCAAAGATAGGAAAGAAAAAGGACCTCATTAACTTTTAGCCATTTATTGAAATAGTCTCTTAACTGAGTTGAACTGAGCTGAAACTCTAAGCCTGATCTTCCCAAATAGACATTTTATCCTTTGAAAATTGTGCTTGGAGTTTCATTGAAAGTCCAAAGTTAAGGAAATGCATCCTTCTAAAATGCCTCCATCTGAGCTATCTTTTAGCAGGTTGAGAACTGGCTGAAAAAATTACGTTGAAGGGAAGATGTACGGGTTTCTGTAATTGCAGAAGGTCACTAGGATCAGTTGGTGGACTTTCATCATTTCTAACTTATTTGGTATTCTTCCTGCCACAATTTTGTCTTTTAAATCTCCATCCATGTTAGTTCTGGCCTTGCAACTTGTTACTGTTTAACTGACCTTGTTTGATTCCTTTTGGGTTGTTTTATGATATGTGTTGTTTCCTTCTGGAAGAATTTGCCTTGCAGATGCTGCTGTCGTGACATGCGAGCTTCTCTTTCAGGCCCTCACTTCGGAAAGGTTTTACAGCGGTTCCATAAAGTGAATAATTCCCCCTGCCTCCCCCAAAGATAGAAAGAAACAGATCCTGCTCGATGCACTCTAGTGCTTTTGAAATTGGGCTGTGGGGGCCTGGCCTGGAGGGAGAGCTGAGAGAACGACCGGGGCATTTGCCAACCTTGAGTGGGGGGTGCAGGCTGACGTGTGGCGTGGCCTGCTGGGGTCTGGAAGAGAGAGCTGCTCAGAAAGCACGCTCCAGCCTGACAGAAATGTATCTCCTCTTGGTTAATAGAGTGTGGCCTGGGCATGATAGCTTCACTGGCTAGACGTTAGGCTGACGAAGGGAGAGAAGTCGAGGATGGTGCCAAGGGTGAGGGAGGAGAGGCCGGTGGGTGATGATGTGCACTGGCTAGGGGAAGATGAGGAGCTCAATTTCCAGCAGTGTGTTCTGGAAATGTCCATTAGGTTCTTAGATAGCTGGGTCTGGGGTTGAGCAGAGAGATCTGGGGTAGAGAGAGGAATTTGGGAGTTGTCGACCCACAGCTGGTGATGGAGCCACAGGAGTTGAATAAGACTATAGAGAACAGGGAGCAATGGCGGCAACTGCAACTCAGTGCAGAACTGAAAGCTCCCCACGGCTTCCCTCCACGCTGATGTTTGAATAATGACATGGATTTGCCTAGAGAAGACGAATAACAAACATCACTTTAGTGATTTGTTGTGTCAGGATCATGCTTGTTCTGTCTTTGGTAGGAAAATTCACAACGGTCTTTAGAAATGTAGAAATAAATTCTTGAAAATAACCCTGAAGTAGCATTTTGGAGGGCCTCGGTCCGTGTCACAGATGCTCTACCATTTGAAGTAGCTGCCAAAACAAACTAGAAGATAGATAGCCGAGCGCGTGCAGTCCATGAAGGAAGCATCTGCTAGTTTATTTAGGAGCGGGAGCAGGAAGAGCAGAGGGAGAAGAGTGTCACCGTGGCCAAGAATAAAACCTGGTCAAGAGGCCACATCAACCCAGCTTGGCAGACAGGCCTGGTGGCTTTGGTAATTATACTGGTGCCTGCTGTATGTGTGCCTTTTCCACTGAGTTTAAAAAAGGCTTTCCCCTAACTACCGGGTCTCCCAGCAGTTGGGCCACTTTTGCCCTTGGTGGTTTTTGCCTGTGGAATCTTTGCTGTGTCTGTGCTCCGTGCTGTGTTTGCTGACTCCACTGTAACACTCCTGGCCCGGCTGCTGCACAGAGCTCCTGCCCGGCTCCGCCCCCCGCCTGAGCTCATGCAAGGTTTGTGAGGACATGCCCTTCTGGACGAGCCGGCACAAACCACACGGCTGCACGGCAGGACCAGCACACGTGGACTTGACCAGAGCCTTGTCTTTCTCCTTCTGGTTTTTTCCCTCTCCCCTCCCATCCCCCACACTGTTCCTCTGATGGTGCTTGTGGCATAAATCATATGTAACTGACTCAAATCTATAGACATTTCATGGCAGGGCTTATGACTAGTGGTGAGGGCCCATTAACGCTGGAACTTCTTTTGGATTAATGATTTCATTATGAATAGAGCTCCCTTTTGACACCCACATCTGCCTCCGATTCTGTTTTAAGTGTGCAAACTCTGATAATGTCATGGGAAGAAAATATACCCTAAAACTTTAGGGAAATGAATCCCAGAAAATGATTCGGTGCTTTTTCCTGTGCGTACCTCCGCTGTATATAATCTCAGAATACGTATCCAAGAGCCTCTTTCATTTTCATCCACATCTGGGGTGTTGTTTGTGTTGCTTTCTGGGAGAAGATATCTGCAAGCTGTTCGTGCATTTTGGCCCCCTGTTTTTGGTATTTTCTGTTAGGAACAGGGCATGGAGTGCCCTGAGACCAGGATATCCTAAATATTCACAGTTGGAGACACTTCTGGCATTTGTTGAAGTTTTTGTTGTTGTTTAAAAGCCCCGTTCTGGTGTTCTTAAGTTGGCTTTGTATTTTTGCCCCAGTGAGTGTTTTTTTATTTTCTCTTAAAAATATTCTTCCGCAGTCTCCTTTATATAAATATTAGGCAATGATAAACAGTTAAGTCTGTTTTTATTTTTCCCCCTATTGTGTACTAGGTACTGTGCTGCCTTCTGGAACGCAAAGATGAGTAAGAAATGGTCTCTGCCTTCAAGGAACTTGGAGTCGCGGTGGTGGGGGTAGGGGGTGGGGGTGGGGGTAGGGTTCAGACATGAATAGATGCTTTTAGTACAGTGTGGTGGGGGCGGGGGATAACTAAGCACTTCTTGGTAGAGGCTGGAATCAGGGTCTGCTTTTGGTAAAAGTCTCTGGCTGGCTCTTAAAGAATGAGGTGGAGTTGGTCTCTTCTAGGAAGGCGGCCAGTTTCCTAGTCAGAGGGGTGATCTGAATTTTAAACACTGTGGGGTAGGGATATAACTACAACTGATGGGTCATAAGAGGGGAGGGAAGGAGTGGCGGAAGAAAAGGCTACAGAACAAAGCCAAGGTCATGAGCTGGGGTCATGTGTGTAGTTGGCTATGTGTAGCTGTTAGTAGATCACTCTTCCAGCAATGTGGAGGATGGATGGAATTGGGAGAAGGAGAAAAAGGGACTTAAATCTGGCATAACTTTTGGTAGGGAATCTGGTTGGCTGGTTATTGCCAAACAGGATGAAGGCCTGAACTGAGGCGGGGGCAGGCATTGTGGCTAGTCAGGAGGGGATGGATGTGAGGGATGTTTGGAGGCAGACGTGGCCGGCCTTGTGATGGCTGTGATGCTGTAGTTACCGTGTGCTGTGTGTAGTGGTGATAGCAGGTGAAGAGTGGGGCTCTCGTCTTCCTAGCTGAAATGATTGGGTCAATGTCACCAGCAAGGATTGGAAACTGAGGAGGAAGAAGTTAGGAGGTGGGGATACCAATTGTGAGTTTGTATCATTAACACATTATTTAAACAGTTCTTTGACTTTCAAACTGCAGCTAGGCTCATGTTTTACTTCTCCCTTATAAAAGTTGAAGCCTGGCAGTGATGATTTTGAAGACTCAAGACTACAGGAATTACTGTGGGTGTGTGTAGGGCCTTTATGTCTGCAGATGTGAATTTTGGAGGATTGGAGCTGCAGTTTCCATTGTCATGCTGTGGACCGCCTTGGAGCGGTGCATGCTCAGCTGTGAGCCATCAGATGGCAACATTTCTGGCAACTGGAAGAATAAGGGTCTTGGTCCCGAATGGGTATTTGGGTGGTGGACAACAGCAGCCATTACCTGTGACCTGTCAGACCGTGTGTAGTCCAGCTATTTACTCCCACTGCTTCTGGGATCTCATTCCCACTATCTTGCCCTTTGCTCACTTTGCTGCAGCTGCATTGTTTTTCTTGTAAATATTGCTTGAATGTGTCCAAGCAAACATGCTTCTGTTTCAGGGCTTCTGCACATGCTATGGACTGGCCCCTGCCTCCCTTCCATTCTGCTCAAATGCCACCTTTTATAGAGGCCTCCCCAACGGATTTCATATAGCACACCCTGCCTTCAAACTCTCTCTATGCCTTTCTTCTTCTTTTCTTCTCTAAATGTATCCCTGTGACATTACATGCACATTCAGTTGGTTTTTTGCCTGTGTCCCTGCAGGAATGTGAGCTCTGAGAATGTAGGGACAGCACACATTAGTGTGCTATTTGACTGTGTGTCTTCAAGGCTTTCGAATGTTGTTCCTAGAGAAGTTATCCTGTGAAGTTGTGCTTTTCTCTGGGAAAAATTAAAATTCAAAGATTTAAAGTTGTTACTGAAATATAAATGAAGGCAGCCATGGATATCATGGACTGATTATTATGTGACTCTTAGATTGGTGAATTCACACAGAGCATTTTACATGTAACAAGATTTACAAAGAAGACCTGTGTACCCCTGTTTTCAGCACTACATCTGTTGTATAAAGTAATGTAAGTCTATTATACTTTTTAAGGGTGTGCTGGTTTGTCATTGTACTATTACTCTTATCATCTGCCAAACTTCAATTGAAATAAATATGTATTTATCTGAAGGCAGAAATTATGCTGTTATCATTAATAATTCACAAGAGTTTTCAATTAAGCCTTAACAACATCATTGCCTTTGGCTACGATCTGACTGCTTGAACCCATAGTAAGATCAAATTATTTTTCTCAATGAAGATAAAATTAAATCCCAGATAACCAGAACTCAAAAATCTCAACTCTTTAACCAACATATGCTCTCTTTGAATAGATCTCTTAGAAGAAAGAGATATATGATAGTAAAATACATCAAGGATTTAAAGTTTTTTTTAAAGTGACCTTTCCTAGAGCTGTCCTGGGATCTGGGTCCATTTGGCCCAGTATTCTGTGACAGCATCCTTTGCAGTACAGTAAAGATTCTGATTCAAACATGATCTTGAACGATTTGAAAATTCTTTGTTATGAAAGATTAAACATGGGGTTAATTAATGCATTTCCTAAAGATCTCAGAACTATAACTATAGAAAGGTTTTCTTTTATTGGGTGACAGATTTAATTGGATGATCTATACCGTCCCTGCTAATGCTAAGATTCTCTGATTTCTTCCCCACTCCAATCAGAAGGCTTGAACCATAAATGGATTTCTGGTTAACCTTTAGTGAATCAGAAATTCAGTTTATCAAAACATCTCATTGGATCTAGGAATCTAACTAATAATATGTTTAGTGCATGTACATTTGTCAGAAGAGTCTGTGTAAAATATAGTGATTGTAGGCATGAGAATGATTCTTTTTGATTTCCTGGAGCAATCGTTGATGCTTCTACATTGCAAGTAAACATAGTCCCAGTGCTGCTGAAGTTACTTTTGTTGCTTGGCAAGCTGCCTTTATTGCTTGTGTGTGTGTATGTGCGTATGTAAAAAATTATAAAGGTGATGTTATCTTGGAGATTTTTATCTACGTGCATTTTTCATTTTATTTATTTTGCTGGGGAAGTAATGTGTTTCCATCTAACATACATCTTGTAGAGCAGTATCATTCTCAATACTTGACATTAGCCTGAATTTTTTTTTTTAACAAAAAGCACTTTTCCACCTGAGACACTAATTATTAAAATCGTATAATTTGCCACATGAACACAACTCGGTAGTGTCATTTGAGCAGCAAACAATGAGCAAATATTGATGCAACACACATTCCACATGAGCATGACACCATCTGTACATGATTTATACAGGAAGACAGAGAGTGTCTCTGCCTTTAGATGGCTCAAAATCTAATTAGCAGGAGACTGTAGAGAAAAAGCAGAAAATTTTAACAAAAACTCTTAAATCAGT
The DNA here is from genome assembly GCF_020740605.2 of Lemur catta. Lineage (NCBI taxonomy): Eukaryota > Metazoa > Chordata > Mammalia > Primates > Lemuridae > Lemur > Lemur catta. The sequence goes on from NC_059132.1 coordinate 59,766,092, forward strand.
TTTCACAGTTACTAGTGTGGTGGTATCATCATTCATTCATTCACTGAGTATTTGCTGAGTGCCCTGCTATACAGATCAGAAAGTGTGCTGAGGGCCGGGGACGTATGGGAATGTGATACAGTCTGGGTCCTCCAGGAGCTTACAGAATAGAGTTTTAGTCTTTGACCATATAGTCAGTAAGATGAAACGTTCATCTTCCGTAATCCAGAAGTGAATGAGTAATTCAATTCTGGTAATTACTGGTAGTGAGTAACTACTACTGGGTAAACTGCCTGGAAGTTCTAATATCTGATTACTGTAGAAAGAGTATTTTTCATTGCTGTTGGTGAATTTGCCTATGGATCTCTAAATTTTGAAGGTATTTGTGTGTGTGTGAGAGAGAGAGAGAGAGAAGAAAGAAAGAAAGAAAGAAAGAAAGAGAGAAAGAGAGAAAGAGAGAGAAAGAGAGAAAGAAAGAAAGAAAGAAAGAAAAGAAGAAAGAAAGAAAAGAAAAGAAGAAAGGAAGAAAGAAAATGGGACAATGTTTCCAGACAATCATGTTGGATTTGGGAGTTCTGTATATTTCCAAGTCCATTTTCAGCCTGAATCTTTTCATATGGGTGGTATAATGTAGTCAGAAAGAGCGTGACTGCTGACTTTGGAGTTCATAGTTCTGGTTTTAAATTTGACTTTGCAACTTACTAGCTGCATGAAATCAGGCAAGTAACACAAATTCCTTGAGCCCCTACTTAGACATCTATAGAGAAAAGATGGTAGGAAACCCTAACCTATCCATATCATGTAAGGTTTAAATGAGACAATACATGTAAAGTGAAAGGACTTTGAAAACTAAGTATTCAACAGATATTAGTTATTATTAGTATTTGGATGGTGGTGGAAGCATTGGTTCTTATTAAACTCCTCTCCTCAACACGATTTTTAGTTTTTGAAGATAATAGGGCTACATTCAAGCATATGTTATAGTCTGTGGGTTTTAATAGCATGATGGAAATATAAAGGCCCTGTCTCGTGTCCTTTGAGATTGATTGATCATTGATAAAGGGAAATTGTTGTGTCAACTGTTAATTCCAGGACTCTACATTTCACTTGCAAATCAGGCTTGGACTTAATTTTCACAATTTGAAAGAATTATGTAAAAGCAGGCCATGTGCATGTTTTCTTTGTTTTTTTCACTGAGTAAAATGTCCAAGCTATCAAGAAGAAACGCTGTTGGCTCTCAAATGTTCATTCTTTTATTCATTCAAACATCACATGAATGTAAGCTCAGTGAAAGCTGGCATTTTTGTGTATTTTGTTTGCTGCTGTAACCTCAGCACCTAGAGCAGGGCTTGGTCAATACCAGATGCTCAATGGATTTTTCTTAATGACTCTATTGAGGGTCTGTTGTGTCTTAGGCACTCTGCAAAGCATTTGGAAATATTGGGAAAGTAAATTAAGGGTCTATGACCTTGAGGACCTCATAATCTAGTAAGAAGAAAGAAAAACAAACAACCAATGACAATTGTATACCAAGTGCTGAAATAGAGGAACACAAGAGGGGGTGTGGGGGAAGATGGCAGTTAGGAAGACTTCATGGAGGTGGTGATAGTTGTGTTCCATGTCATCTGTCCTTCTTCAAGAGTAGGGGCCAGTGGGAGTGCTTAGTTCTCTTTATAGGCAAAAAGAGAGTTCATTGTTTGTAGGGAATTTAAAGACAGTAATAAAACTGACTATAAAAGTCAGTCTGTTCTTTTATTATTCCTATGGGGGGGATAATTCTGAAGTAAGATTGTGGTAAAATACTCTTTTCCCTGGGGCTGCTTCCACACTTGCCTGCCACCCAGCCCCACTCACCCCTGCTGCACCTCTGTCCTCTCTGGGTGGAGTGTGTCCCTTTGAGATGCTTGAACTTCGGAGACAGTTATCTCCTTGGAAGTAGAACCTTCTGGCTTGGTAATGATGATTTGGCAGATGTGCTTTATAAAACAAAACAAAATACTGAAAGAAGCCTTAACTCTGAATACAGATATAATCCAGATAACACCAGGAAAAAAGAAAATATGTTTTCTATAACTCTCAGAAGTTTAGAAAAGGGTTTCTTTTCAGATTCTTTCAAAGCAAGATGATCTTTTCAAGAATCTGTTCCATCTTAAAAATTGATACTTTCTTGGGACAGCCTCGTGTCCTATCACATTTCTATTATCAAAGAATGACCTTTCATTTGTTGAAAAATTATTTTTATCAAAAACTGATGTTGAATTCCACCATGTTCCTTTTAAATGTCCCATTTTGATCTCCCAGTGGGTTGTGGCTATATAGTTTTTTCCCCCTAGACTTAAAAAAGAAAAACAAACTCTTTCTTGTATCAGTCAACTGCCTCCCCAAATTCATAACTCAGTACTCATCATTCTCTGTTGAAAATTTTGTCTTCTTAGTATTGTGCAATATTTTGGACATTGTCCATATCACAGGCTAGTTAGAATCTGCTACCTTGTTGTTGTTCAGGTATATAGACTTAGGTGGGAAGTTAGTATCAATAACTAAATCAAACAAAAAAGTCAGTTTAAGAAAGCTCTAAATTCCCTAGGATAAGATTTTGTTTCTTGAGGCAAGGACTTATCAAGTGGTACCTAACGCTGTGTGGATAGCCATACCCGCCAAAGTGGCTTATTTACCCAGCAGGATCTAGACCATTGATTTTTGTAGAGTAAGTCCTAACAGCCTATTAACATTCCATTGTGCTGAGCAGAGAACTAATAGGAGCACATCGGTGAGGTCAGAGAACTTGTGAAGTAGACTTCAGAACGTACTATTGAAAAAAGGATGAAATGGAAAACATTTACAGAAGCCTGTATGTAAAGCAGTCTTTGAGAGGAGGTAACACAAAGGACAATGATGCCACTGTGTCACTTTCTAGTGGTTGAGATATTGTGGTGAATTTAATCTATAGCTAATGTAATTTACTCTTTACCAAAATTGAACTGACTTGAACATGCACACACCTTTTGAGTTTTCTCTGATTTTTCTCTTAGGAGGGTTTCAAGTATTTAGCTCAATAATTGAATTAGCAGACACGCGGATAATTGTTTGCATGTTCTAGTCTCATTTAACGCTTTCGTATTGGGGTGAGGCACTGAGGTTAGAAATACTAATTTGAGGCCGGGCGCGGTGGCTCACGCCTGTAATCCTAGCACTCTGGGAGGCCGAGGTGGGTGGATCGCTCGAGGTCAGAAGTTCGAGACCAGCCTGAGCAAGAGCGAGACCCTGTCTCTACTAAAAATAGAAAGAAATTATATGGCCAACTAAAATATATATAGAAAAAATTAGTCTGGCATGGTGGCGCATGCCTGTAGTCCCAGCTACTCGGGAGGCTGAGGCAGGAGGATCGCTTGAGCCCAGGAGTTTGAGGTTGCTGTGAGCTAGGCTGACGCCACAGCACTCACTCTAGCCCGGGCAACAAAGTGAGACTCTGTCTCAAAAACAAACAAACAAACAAACAAACAAACAAACAAAAAAACTAATTTGAGACAGTGGCAATATTCTGTGTCAGTTCCTACCACGTAGCCTGGGGTTGCTCTGAGACAGTGAGACATGGCAGGGATCTGAGAACGACACAAGAAGTAAAATGGAAACATTTTTCTACTGCTCTGCCCATGTTAGACCCTTCACTGGCCTTGGAATGAAGGTGACAGTTGAATAGTTTGGGGACTTTACTCAAAAAGTGGAAGAATATGGTAGGAGAAGTGGGTTTGAATGTGAGGGTTAGTTATATTAAGATTAAATTTAAGAAGTCTTTGTTCAGGTTAGCCATGTGCCACCCATTGTGCCAGGCATTGAGAGGTGTAAGGTGAGTAAAATAGAATCCCCCACCCTCAAGTGACAGCTCTGGAGAACCTACACCCAGAAGGCTCTAGAACCTATTACAAGCTTCAAAAGAACTCTGTGAATGTGTGAAATAACTTTAGAGTAAATATTACTTGGCTACTTATTTAGTCATCGATTAGCCATTGTTTGGGTGGAAATTGGAAAAGAAAATATATTTTTTAAGAACATGATAAGGAGGGAGTGGTCAGACAAGGAGGAGGATTACCAGGGGAAAAAATGGCATCCGGAAAATGGAGGGAGGAGGTAATTTCCAGAAGGAAAGGGTGGGTCAGCCGTATCACTTGCCACATAGAAGCCAAGTGAAGATAAAGTCACGAAACTGAGTGGAGGTGATAGGGAGGTAATCGGCGACCCCCGCTGTCTAGCGGGAGTGCTGTGGGGGAAGCCTGCTTGCAGGAGGTTAATGAGGGAAGCTGGGAAGTAGAGCCAACTTGTATAAGAAGATTCTTTTGAAAGAGAAGGGGTACATATGAGGTAAAGGAGGGTGAAACATGGGACAGATGCCTTCAGTTTGTAACTGTGTTATCTTGCAAAATTTATTCACTCACTCTGGGCCTCAATTTCTTTGTTTGTAAAACAAGTCATGATACTAGTAGCTGTTATTTTAGACAATCAAATGAGTAAAACAGCATCCTATTAAGTAGATTCTTATTACATCAATACTTTACAAGGAAAACGGTAAAAATACAGTAGTAATTTAGGAGAGAGAGCAGTTACTTCCAGTTTATGGGCTAAATATATTTCTTTCTTTTCAGTTTATTTTTAATTGTGATTAAACAACACACAGTACAAAACTTACCAACTTTACTATTTCTAAATGTGCAATTCAGTAGTGTTAAGTATATTCACCTTGATGTGCAGCCAATCTCCAGAACCTTCATATTGCGAAAGTGAAATCCTATACCCACTAAATAACAACTCATCATTTTGCTCTCCCATCAGCTCCTGGCAACCAGCATTTCTACTTTCTGTCTCTGAGTTTGACTATTCCGGATACCTCATGTAAATGGAATCATACAAGATTTGTCCTTTTGTGTCTGGCTTATTTCGCTAAGCATAATGTCCTCAAGGTTCATCCATGTTGTAGCATGTGTCCGAAATTTCCTTCCTTTTGAAGGCCAAATAATATTCCATTGTATTACATATATATATAGGTCACATTTTGTTTTTCTGTTCATCCAATGATGCTTCCACCTTTTGGCCTTTATGAATAATGCTCTGTGAACAACAGTGTCTAAATATCTATTTCTCTCTTTTAAACAAGTGATGTTCACTCTTCTGTTGCATGTGTGTGACTCATGGCTGGTTCAAGGCCAGTACTGGGGAGGTGGAGGTGGAGGCTTTCAGGAGAAATCCAGAAGACTCCTGGTAGAAAGAAGCAGACAGAGCTCAGGGACAGAAAAGCATTTTTCCTTTAGAACATAGAAGTAAAATTCACAAGAGTGCTGTGCTTGTGGCAGCACTTTCCAATAGAGAAGGGAAGGGCCCATCTTCAGTTCTTTTTTAAACTGGTTGCCAGAGGATCTCAGATGTGTCTCCCATTGTGCTGGGCTGTAAAAATATTTCTGTTTACTGTGCAATTTAGTTTTCTTGTGTTGTAAAGAGTAATGATACTGAGGAACAGGAAAGCTTCCAGATAGGTGAGGAGCACATTACAGAGGTCCTGCTGTGACTTAATTGCAAAGCTTATATTCGTCCACCAGCTGGGAGTGGGCCCAACCCCCACTGTGCCTAGTTACTTCCTGGTGGTGTCCAACCTTTGGGCTATTTAATTCTTACTTCTTCTCCTAATAAGGAAGAACAAAAATTCATGGTGTCTTATGCTTGTCTCTACTCAACTTTTAAAAATGTGGCTGTTTCTAAACCTATTGGGGAAGAAACTACATTTCCTCTGCTAGTCTCCAGAGATGGGAGTTCTTTACCTGATGAAAGGTAGAACCGTATTAGCCAGATAGACTTGATGTCCCAGAAGTTTCCTCAGCCCAGAACATGAGTGTGGTACTGTCAGAGAGTACAGTAATGTCAGACTTTACTCCTCAACTCTCTTAAGGTTTCGTGAGCAAATTATTTTTGATTTCTCCTAAGTGGCTTGATGTTGAATAAGCTAATGCAGACCTCTGTGCATAGTAGATTGGGACTATCATTTCTAGATAAAACGGAAGAAGAAAGGACGGTGGAGGAAAAAGTCTTTAAAACCAGCTTTCTATATGGCCTACTTAATAATCACAATGGATTTCCCCACTAACTGGTTGCTAGTTTTATGGCTACCTCCTTCATTCAAATGTTTTGAGAGACCCCATGTTCTCCTGCTTCTGCACTGGTTTCTGAGTGTCTCTTGCCACTTTCAGATCCCTTCCCTGGTGGTCTTCTATCCTATGCCTCATCCCAACTCCCTTGAACTTTTGTTTTACCCAGGCATAGCATTAGATGTAAAAAAAAAAGTGACAGTCCGCTGAGTTATACAAAAGATGTCAGGCGTTACTGCTCCCAGTAGCTCTAAAGCTCAGCCCCCCCTCACAATTCTGTGACCCCATCCTCTGGGGAAAACTGGCTCTCAGTACTGCAGGTCAATTGCTTTGGCCGGGCGTGGTGGCTCACGCCTGTAATCTTAGCACTCTGGGAGGCTGAGGAGGGAGGATCACTTGAGATCAGAGGTTCGAGATCATCCTGAGCAAGAGTGAGAACCCGTCTCTACTAAAAACCGAAATAATTAGCCAGGCATGGTGGCATGTGCCTGTAGTCCCAGCTAATCGGGAGGCTGAGCCAAGAGGATGGAGCCTAGGAGTTTGAGGTTGCAGTGAGCTATGATGATGCCACTGCACTCTAGTTAGGGCAAAAGAGCGGGGCCCTGTCTCAAAAAAAACAAAAACAAAACACACACACACACACACACACACACACACACACACACACACCACCAACAACAAAAACTATTCTTACTACATTGAATGTATTGGAGTATGGCCAGAGCCACAAATCTGGTTGACTAGGCATATGCTTGTATAAGTGGGCACCAAGAAGTCCTACTGCCCCAAAACACTTTCTTCCTGGGCCACTTGTCCAAGGACCCAAATCCTCACCTTGGCTTAGTGTCTTAGGTATCAAGTCCCTTTGATAAAATACCTAGTAGCTATTAAACCCTTAGCATACATTTGCTTCATATTGTTGGCCAAGGCTCAAAGGGCACAATCAGTTGACAGGTAAACCGTGGTCGAAGCAGAGAGTGGAGGAAAAGTTCCATTTAGGGGAAGAGCTTACACCCAGTGTGGACTGGGCCACCAAAGGCAGTGGGAACATTGAGGAAATAGGAGATAAAAGTCCAGGGAAAACCAAAACAGACAGAATTTTAGTCCTTTTCAAAGTAGAAAATGTTGAGATTTGGCTTTCAGTAGTAGATAGTATCTCAAGATTTATTTGTTCATAATCTGCACTGCCGGTCAGGTAAAACCAACACACATTTGCTGCAGGAGACAGCAAAGTCGTGCTTCCTTGTCTTCTTTGGAATTCTGCCCTCTCCCCCCACCCGATGCCCTGGGTACCCGCCAGCCCCCCGCCACCTGCTTTCTCTTCCTGTAACTGCCCACCTTCTTTCTGCTTGCTCTGGTTTCTTCTGTCTTTTTCTTTTTGTCATAAACCTTCAGCAATAAGAATTAAAACCCTCTGTCTAAGTAAAGGCAGGCACAATGTTTTTTAAAAGCCCATCCGTGGAAAATATTTGCATTTAGGGAAAGTGTTGCTCTGTTTCCCTCAGAAAGTGCACAGATATTTGAACAAGGGAGGACAAAATCCTGGTGTGTTGATTCTGAGTCTAGGCTTTCTCCACCAGGACCAGTTGTTTCTCACAAGTTGTTTTTCTGAAAAAGCCACTTCTACTTAGGTTTTAGATCAACATTTAAAAGCCTACCAAGATATTAAAATCCCGGCCTTTTGAGTGGGAGGACATTCAGTCAGAACTGGAAGATAAGGTTGAATGTAAGTTCAGACCCAGCCTGGGTCTTATTGCATGTCCCAAGAACATTTAACCTTTTAATATGAAAATGACAAAGGCCTGGGCCATGGGCCAGTAGAATCCTGCCCAATTTCAGCTGAGAAACCTAAGTCGCATCCTCAAGCGTATGCTTCAGTGTTCAGTGGTCGAGCCGGCTCTCCTAAAGAAGAGTCCCCAGTTCTCACACGAAGAAAGTTTTTTATTTTTATTTTTTGTGACAAGATCTTGCTCTGTCACCCCGACTGGAGTGCAGTGGCCTCATCATAGTTCACAGCAACCTACAAGTCCTGGGCTCAAGCCATCCTCCTGCCTCAGCCTCTGGAGTAGCTGGGACTACCGCCATGTGCCACCGTGCCCGGCTAATTTTTCTATTTTTTAGTAGAGACAGGGTCTTGCTCTAGCTCAGGCTGGTCTTGGACTCCTGCCCTCAAGCAATCTTCCCGGCTTGGATTCCCAAAGTGCTAGGATTACAGGTGTGAGCCACCATACGGGCCAGAATAGTTTTAAAAATGCAGTTTTCTGTGGCTCAACTTCAGAAGTTTTAATTGAATTTTAGAGCCAGAAAAGACCAACATTAGTCACATCCTAAAGAACTTTTACATTAATTGATGTATGTATGATTTGTTATCTCTTGGAGAGAGAAAGAAGGTTTAAAAAAAAAGAAACGAAAACATAACCCACCCCCCAACAACTCCTGAGGTGGTGCTTTTCTGGCTGGAAAGGCTTGGCCCAATGACTTGGAAAGATGAATGAGTTTGGCAATTGCCTTTTATCTGAGAATGTTATGAACTGAGTAGACTGGGGATGTGTTTGTGTTCTCAGGTTAATTGCTTATTTAGCTGGCATTCATTTGGGGCTGCTAGTCCATTTGTTAATTCTGAAAGTTGCTGGACATTTGTTTAATAAAAACAAATATATTTGGAAAAATCCAGCTTTCCAACTAGCCACATTAGTGGGAATAAGACACTTGGTGTAAAGTCATGTTTTAAGATATTATAGTCTGTGGTACATAAGATAAGAGCAAAATGTCTTTTGGAAGGAAATTTTCAAGTTAATTGATCCATTTCCTAAGTTTATTATTCTGTTTTGACAAAATGCTTGTGTATCTGAGAATATAAATTAGGTAAAGATGTAATTAAGACATTTATTTGCAGGACAACTATGGAAGATATGTAATTGTTATTTGCCAATTAATAATAAAGTAAGAGAGATTTGAAAAAATTTTTGTTAGAATGACTTAGACTTTTCTGTTCTTGTAGTAAGAGTACCAGGTTCAGGCATTTTTCTAGTAAAGAGAAATAAGACATGAAGTTTTTTTTAAACTAAGTATTATGCTAGAAGAGATTACTAAAACCGTTCTTGATAGTGTTTCTGTCCTTCAGTAACGTAAGGGTTATTTTGTTTGTTTGTTTGTGTTTTTGGAGACTGTGTTTACCATCTAGAAGCATATCAAGTTCATGACAAAAGTGTGTGCAGAACAACAGCTTACTTGAACTTGAAGTTCAATATTGGCCCTTTACCTAAAGCTGCTGCTTTTTGGGTAACAGTTGTGACCGTTTATTGAAACATGCTAGAAATACAGCTAGCTTTTATCAGAAGAGAGGATAAATAAAAGGGCTATTACAATGATTAAAAAACAATATTTTCTTTTTGACTTTTTCCAGAGAAGAATCAAGACTTAGTTGGTTCTGTTTCATCAAATACTTTATGTCTCCGCCCAGTTGGTCAGGCTCCTTTTATGTGGCATTTAAGCCTTGAGTTGTTGTGAGTCAACAAATGGACAACAAATGTTCAGCTATCTTATTGGTGTTAAGCCTAGCAAATTGGCAAATTATATGAATACACCAAATGCATAAACAAGTTCGCATGAGCCAAGGATTCCGAATGAGGACAGCAGCTGCCGGTTATATCCTAAAGAACAGAAATACCCCTCCTCATCCTCTAATCTGTTATTGCCCCAGGTTGGGAAATTGTCAGCTGTAAGATTTATAGATTTAGGGCTCTGGGATAACAAGTTGCCTCTTTGAACTTTTCAGCTCCAAGAACTTCTTGGAGAGAAAAACTTGGACAGAGATAAAGAGACATATTTATGCTTCCCCTATATAATTCTTGACTCATTCACAACATCAGAGGTGGGCTAAATAAATAAATCTTATATATATATATACATATTTGGATATTGATATAAACTGCTCATCAATACTAATTTTCAGAGGCAGCTCCCTTCAACTGGTAAACTCTGTTCATATTGGTCCCTGGAATACAAAACTCCAAGAGCTGCACTTGTTCTGCAGTTTGAGTTCAATAAGCAATACCCTCAAGGTAATGAAAAAAATTCAGTTTCTCCTCTGCCCCTCACCCCAATAAGACCAATCCGTTTTTGTATCTATAGGGTTCTTCTCTTACTCCCCCCCAAACTTCCCCTCTAAAATTGTGGTGTTAGAAACACGGTTTTATGATTTGGAGGATTGTTGTCTTCTAATCGAAATTGAATATCTAAGGTTCATTATTCAGTGCTGAACTTGATATGGGAAACATTTCTTGGTAAATCAATAAAACCAGACTTATATGTCACTACAAATAATCAAGTGGCAGGTAGAAGGGACTTCTGACCTAGTTGTTCCTCTAGCTGCATTTGATCAAAAGAAATTGGTAAACCACTTGGTCTATAAATCTTCTTTTCTGTGATTCCATAGTGTCAGGAGAACATTTCCACGGATATTTTACTTATACGGAAAAACGAAACCTCAATCTCAAACCACCATTTATAAAACCCACAAACTCCTGGGCTGTCATTTGGGTTGCAGACTCGAAGCTCCCTTTCTGGTTGTGTTCTGTGTGGTGGCTGAATGCCTGTCTGATGGGGATGCATTTTAAAGGCAAGACGGATCTAAGGATATAATTTAGTGACATTTTGCTGACTGCACTCCTTGCCATGTGCATGTCTCTTTATATATTTTACTATTTTGCCAATATTCAGTCACCTCTCAGCCTACCTGAGGCAGGCCTCACAATTTTGTGACTGCTTCCTACATACGTAATGGCTCAATAAACGTGTCTGATGATGGCATTACCCATTCTGTTAATTTTAGTACTATTTTTCGCCCATGTGTATGAACCAGTGTATATTTAACAAGTGAGCTGACTAAATGCCATTAAATGAGTTGTCCTTATTTTGGTTTATGTCTTGCCCCAATTTTAAGTTTTCAAATTGAAATCCAGCATTTAACCACTGCTTTTAACTCTCTGCCTTTTAATTTTGAATACCAAATATGGCAGAGTTATTCAGGTGGCCAAGTAGACTTTTTCTGACCTTGAATTGTGGTTTACTGGTATTACACTGGAAAAAAAAGAGGATGTCAGTATTTGCTGTTTTAGCATAGCATAAGCCCTTGCAATTTCCCAAAGATCATTTTTAAAGTCTGACGTGCAGCTGCCTGACATCTACATTTTTAGCCGAAAGGCGTCTTCCCTGTATTTGTGTTTAAGTGACCCTGGAATGTAATGCAGGGATAGGTTCTGTGGGTTAATCTTTGGACACTTCATGTCTGACAGGCACCAGCATCTGTGGTTTATATTGCATTGTTCTTTAGGTCTAGGAATAAAATTCTCCTAAACCTAATGATAGTCCAGGGAATGTTTACTAAGATCAGTTTCCTTCCATTTGCACAGTTTTAAAGCTGGAGGTAAAAAATAGCACAAGTGTGATTTAAAAAAAATTAAAACCTGTCATCCAAAAAGTAATTCATGGCACCAGTAAGGTTGAAGTCACACCATGGGCTCATGTTTTGTGGTAGAATGTCCATCAAGGTGTATTCCTTTTGTGAGGAATGTTTCATATCCATGTGCTTCCATATAGATGCCAGGTATTAATTAGCATAGTCTTAACTGGAGAAAAGTGTATTTTTGTGTGTCTATATATGTGGGCTAAGGCATTATTATAAATGTGTTTCCACAGCACAACCCAAAAATCAAAGGAAATGTTTTTGTTTTAATATAATGTTGATAGAGTCTGGGTAAGAGAGTCCTGTGTTGAAAGTTGAGCAGACCACAATTCATTTTTATGCAGTCAAAGAGCTTTTGGCCCTATGAGGTAGGGCATATAATCTTATTACAAAGCCCCTTAAAATCAATTAAAAAAAAATAAAACAACCTTAAATGCGGTTAGCATTGAGTTCATTCTTTTTTTTTAAAAAAAACTATTTTCCACTACATTACTCTATTCAAATGTACCCCAATGGTTTTTATTTAAAAGATACTTCTATTATATGTATGTATTCACAGCTGTCAAAAATATGTGTCATTCTTTGTCTTACAAATCCCTGTTCTCAGCCATTTCAGAGTCTAATCCTTAAGGCGGCCATTTTGCTGAAAAGCAGTTAAAGAAACAGTCTGTCAGCCTGGTCTGGTTCTTGCTGAAAAAGCGTCATTTCTTCACCCAGTGTGAGCTTTAGTTCCAAATGTTTGAATGATGTAAAATTAAGGTCAGAGAGTCAAATATAAAAAATAAATCTTGCAGGCAGAGCCCTCATTAGCATCCACTCATCAATCTCCCAAACCTAGGAGCTGGGAGACCATTGTACTGTTATCCTCCTGATATCGAGCTGATAGCACATTTAATGGAACATGCTGGCAGTTGTGAAGGGCAGCTGATAATAATGGTGCAAACTCAACAAAAAAGTTTAGTAAAATCTGCAGGAGGTGTTTTCTATCATTTGGCCTTGTTCTGTTGGTTGCTGGCATTTGCTTGGCAAGAGAGAGGTGTTCTTCTTTTCTCCCCAGCTAAAGAGATTTTAACTGTGCTTAAAAATACTGAGTGTGCATTTCTATTACTGCCTCGCCCTGACAAGACCAATGGAAGCAATGCAGTTGCATATTGAGTAGGAAAATCCACCCAAACTGTTACAAGTGTATGTGAACCTGAAAATAATGTGCGTTTTTTGGCAATCCAATTAAAAGTAAGGCTCTGTGACCATCAAAAAGCTCTTTCCCTCTCTCTGTTCAAGATGTAGTAAATGGGCACATAATCTGAGAAAGTGGAGTAACCTTAAATATTTTTTCTTTGGGATTGATGGTGTATTTTTCTTCTTAACCACTTCTATGTAAAGTTAGATGAACTCTTTTATATATTGATAATGAGATAGCATCTTAGAACATATGATGGATCATTTTGCTTCCCTGCAGAGTTTATGAGAGAAAAGATGGCCTAATAATAGGGCCAATTTCACTAATTAAAGTCATGCCCAAGTGGGTTAACATGATGTAGATGTTTGGCTTTAATAGAGCTTAGAAAAGGTCCTGAGACTTGAAATGTTCTGTTTGGAAAGCTTTGCTCTGTAAAATTTGACTTTAACATGGCTGATGACCCTTCATTAGAATGATATACTGTACTTGCTGGTGTGGTGTCTATTTGAGAAGAAATAATATTGGTGTGTCTAAGTATTATTAATTTTAATGCATTAAGTTACCTTTTATTGTGCATGGCATTTCTGAGTACCTGTCTTCTCTGCTCTGTTTCAGGTGTGAATCATGGAGATACAGTGCAAGACAGTGATTTACTGCTTTGGAGGGCATGCATGTGTATGATTAAGGGATATAAGTGCAAGACTCCCAAGATTTACTTCCTTCCTGTTCCAACAGGGTCACCTGAGGGGAGTGAGTAATGGGATAATTTATAACACCACAGGCCCTTTGTCAAGAGACCACTAGTCAAAACAGGAAGACAAAACTCAGAAGATTTCAACTGGGAGAATACAACTTTTGATACTCTCTGGATATACTGCTTAATTGCAAGCCCGAGAGTCTTCAGAATTTTCCTGGAGATTTCAAGGAGATAGATGTTCATTAAAAAGGTTAGTATGTCCAATCCTGGATAAATCATCTAGACACTCTGTTAAATTTTATACATCTTTCCTCCATGCTTTTTGTTCTTGATATTCTTACGTTGTTGGGACATCAAGGAAACTTACTGGCCTAATTATAGAACTCAGGTTCTTTTTACAAGATCAAAGGATTATTAAGTATTAGGAATGTAATGAAAAATATAGCAACATTTTTAGGGGTGAGTTGGAGCTTACCAAAAATTACTAGCCTATGTTTCTTAGACTTTTTTATTCTCATTTATATACATTTCACTCCAGTTTTGAGTTGATGAAATAGAGGATGGGTGGATTAATAGCTTCTTTCCTAACTCTGTGTGTGTGTATGTGTGTGTGTGTGTGTATGTGCCTGTATGTGTGTATGTATGTAGGGCAAAAGGGCCTTGAAGAGAGCTTTTCCAGGTTTTTTTTTTTTTAAATATTGTAAGCCAATAGGTATAGGAGAGTTGAGCAGGGCATTTGAATAGTTTGCTTCATCATCAGTGGTTCTAGATACAGTCTTCTGTTTAGTGTTTATTTTTATACTTTTTAAAAAAATGCCAGATACAGAATTTCAAGTAATAATCATCCTGAAATTAAAAGATATATCACCACTTTGGAACTATTTATTGTTCAGATGTATCATGGCACTATCTAATGTGATGGTCTTCTGACTTGGTAACATTCAATTCATGAAGAATGAGTGCCACAAAAAAGTGATATTTGTATGTTAAAAATATCAATTTCACCTCTGACTTCGGAATGTCTTAGTGGCTGGCAGTAGACCTCTCGTATTAGATATTAAGATAAAATGGGAATGGTTCAAAGCTCTTCCTTTTCCCCCATCTGCCCTAGGTGACTAAAACATTCCCATAAATCACTGGTACCCTTTTGAACTGACCTTCAGGTTCATGAGATGTAAATATTGATGGCCTTGACATTCTTTGGTATGTGCACAGTTCAGGAGGTACAACGTCTCCAGATAACTGAAAGCAGGTGGACGAGGGGGTAGGCAGCCGTGAGTTCTCACTGATCCCCATAATTCAGAGGGCCTTTGCCATAATCCTCTTTCTGGAGTTTGTGCGGGGAGAATGTCTCATAGGCAGAGGAATCTACAAGTTCAGGTCCTCTGGACTTTTTATGGTCAAATCTCGCTGGATTGGATTTGTGTTAATCTGGCATTATAAGATGTTTTCTATGGCAAACAATAAGAAAGTGAGTCCCTCCAGCCCCTCATTTGAAATTTAAGGACTCCAGTACCACTGCCAGGGCAATATTGTATAGTAGCTAAGTGCCTGAGAGCAGAGTTCCCAGGTTCAAATTGCTACCACTTACTAGCAATGTGACCTTAGGCAAATTATGTCACCTCTCTCAGCCTCAGTTTCCTCAGCCATATAATGGGTATAATAATAATACTTAACTTTCTTTCCTTTTTTAAAAAAAAAATAGCTATCCACATGTGATTAGGACTTTAGTAAATATTTCTTAAATGTTATTTATTAACAAACTTTCGGATATCCTGTGCCCATAGAGACTAACTTGCAAAACTGATAAGACCTACAGCTTAAGAAATTCTTGTATTTGGAGTGTATACTCAGTTACATGAAAATCATGTATTAGAAAATATGAGAATATAGCACTCATTTTGCAAAATCATTTAGCAAGTTTTATTTTGCTGCTGGTTTTCAAGAAGTTTTTCTGGTTTTATGTAATGTGTGTATTAGAAATGGGAATATTAGAATACTTACTTCATTGTATTGTCAAGCATTATTGGTAGCCCTAATTTATATATCCATTGTGCTGCAATTTTAGTTGCAGAACTACCCTCTGCAGGGATTATTATAGCACTTGAGGGGATGGAATTATAGCACAGTGTTTTGGGTACTTTTTTCACTAAGAAGTATGGGCACCATGAGATGGTACTTACCCATCTGTCTGTTGAAGCATTTGTATGTATATTACCTGAGCACTTAAGCGCACCACCAAGAAAGGGGATTTAAAATGGAAGGGAAAGAGGCAAAATTGAAAATAAAATAACATGATGGAAATAACAGAAGCCTCTTTGCAAAGAATACTTAAACTATTCTTAAAAGCAGACTTAATAGCCAGCAGCAAAACTATTCACTATTGTCTTTAAGAAACAAAGCCAATCCACGAAGTTGAAACTAAAGTGTGAATCTGGAAATTTTCCAAGGAAGTCAAGCAACACACGCTTCTAGGTCTCAAATTCAAGGGAAAAAAATCCATTTTATAATACAAAGTGACTTCTTACATTGATTGTGAGCTGTCAGTGTTTGATGGGTAGATCCTGAAACATTAACTGATTAAATTCTTCAATGCTGTGCGGTCATACTAGTGGCCTCTGCTGTTCTGAGCTTCTAAATTTGTGTATTGACACATGGGAATTCACTAAGTGAGCAATAGAGAGCGGAGTGGAACATTCCGGCATCAGCTTGAAATTTCCTAAAGAAAAACAGTGGAAAGATGTTGAATTCAATTGAAATATTATTTATTGATTGCCTTTGCTTTATAGCACCTAACAAATTGTTCAATCCCTTAAAAATACCCCATCTGCCTAATTCTCCTTTGCTTGTCACAGCGGATACAAAAGTACTCTGCATTGGTGAAGAAGGATGATTTCAGATCTTTTCAGTCTTTTTCACACCAGTGGGCCCCCCTCCAGCTGTTCTCCTTTGTGCTAGGGGGCTGTCACACTTTTCAATTTTACTTGGGGATGAGAGAAGTGTTTTTCTCCCATAGTCCCCATATTCCGTTGTCTTGATATTGTTTTTACCTAGGCAGCCCTCCTGTCCTCATACACATGTGCTTCTGTGGAGCTTTTACACCCATATGCTGAGAGTGGGGTCTGGCCTCCCAGAATTCCATGTTGAGCTGCACATCTGGAATCCTACGGGCTAGTGACCTTCTGAGAATTTGGGTGATGGGGTAGCTGTAGAGATCAACTTCATTTTACAGATGCAGAAAGTGAGGCCCGGAGAGGTGAAGAAATTTACTTAACATCATTCAGCCAACAAATGTCAGGACAGCGCCTACCATCAGTGTCATTTCAGCTTTTCCACTAAGGCATAAAGGAGCCAGTAGTGTGCCAGGCTGTGTCTTGGTGAAGGGATTGCAGAGTAAGAAGATGGAATAAGAAATCAGGGTTTGGGACAGGGTTTGTTTGAAGTTGTATTAAAGGGATATCCTTTGGTCAGGAAGCATGAATATTCCTTGTCTGATATAAGAGAAAGGGAAGAGATTAAAAGTGTGACGAGGATCTATTTTAGTAGCTGTTTACTTTCTATTGAAACTATGGAACAATGAATATTTATTCCTCATCAGGTAATTTAGGGTAATGGACTAATGGACGATTTCTGGTTTTCCCTTCTTGCCATGCTGCCTTTTGTTTTGCTAAAAATGACCTAAAAGAGAAAGCAAGTGAATTGCTTTCCACATCTGATAACTTCTGAAATCTCAAGTGAAACCTCTGGCTCGTATCCCAGGGTGAGGTCACACGGTCTGATGTTAGTTGGATTGATGTTGATGTGTCAACCAAAATGCAAAGCACACTGCCACGATTCCTTTCCAGCCATTTGTCAGATTGGTGGCAGTGGCTCTTGGGTCAATTGTATACTTTATATTATTATTCAGAAGCATAGCCCATGCTTGGGTGTGTGTGTGTCTTTTCTTTTTCAATGGGTAGTTTTAAATTCATGTGAAAAACATGACTTTTAGTTGTAGCTAGTATTTTGGCTTTGGCCTTATCTTCACTCACTTATACTCTTGAATTCAGACCCGTCTGAACGTGTCTGGAGGTCTGGTGTTTTGGTTTCCAGAAGTTTGTTTTAATGATTAAAGTACCCCTGGGAAAGACCTCATCCTATAGGAAGACATGGCTGAATTGGACAAGAGATATCCAAAGCACAAGTAGCCGTTGGTTATGCCTTAGACAAGACAAAAAGTATATGTTAATTGTATAAATATGGGAATAATATTCATAATATTAATAGCAAGTAACATTTATTGAGTGCTTATTGTATGCTATGTACCATTCTAAGTGCTCTGCAAATCTGCATAGCAACGCTATGGAGGTGTACTATTATTAACCCATTATACAGACCAGGAACTGAGGAACAGAGAATTGAATAGAGGCATGTATGGTCTCAAAGAACTTTCTGTAGAGTTAGAAAATTAATACTTCATTCATGCAAGAAGCTGAATGCCTACTAGTGACTTGAATTTGTTATAGTTTATGTACCTTTTTAGTGCTTACACAAAGGAGCTTACAATAGAATTGAGGAATGTCTATGTAAACCAGAGTTCTGAATGTGTTAATAGAGGGGAAGGAAGATTCCAAGGCAAGCATGCCAACAATTTCCTGTATCAACTTCCAATTGAACTACTCCTGGAATCGTGTTGGAAACCTAGGGAGATTGGGCTGCGTTAAAAGTGAAAACCAAATCTCAGGAGAACCGATTGACCAAAATCTGTGTGTCACATTGAGTATGTTAAGGGACATCAGTAGCTACATCAGGGATGGGGTTGGCAGCAACAGAGAATTTGGCTTGACCAATCATAGAAAGTGACACTGGTGGTATCTCAGCAGCTAAATTAATACCTTTGGCATTAGCACTTTCGACACTTGTTCACATAGGTAGATGGCAGAGGATGGGACCGAGCAGGAAGGGAGGAAAGTGGCAGATACCATGTGATGGCCAAGAAGCAGTGTTCATGAGCTTATCTGTCATCTCCTGGAGACTCCATGACATTTGCTTGTGGTGGCAGGAGTGCAGGAGTGAGTATTGACAATTATGGAGGCAGGAAATCCCCAATAACATGATTTTATACTTCAGTTTAGTAGTTGTTTTGGAGACATGAATTCCATACAGTGTCATTTAGTAGATGTGTGTTCTGGGCTCATCCCTATACCTCAGCTGCTCTCTATATGGGTGCTAGTAATAGAGTTTACCTCATTGGGATCTTTTAAGATTTAAATAGGTTAATATAAATAAAGAGCTAATAGTGGTGCCTGTAGCCATTATCTTAAGTGCTAACTCTGATGATGGTGATGAAGAAGTGATAGCAATCAGCGATTTAAATTAAACAATTTCAGGCATAAACTACTCTGCTAGAATCCAGGAGGAGATTTTTTTCCCTCAAGGAGATTTATGTCTTGTTGGGGCCATAAGGTATACACAATTCCAAAAGTAATTAATTCTTAGTATCCAATTCCTACCTATCCATACCTGTCCAGCCCAGGACTACCTTTGACTAGCTCTTCTTTTGCATCCTAGTTCTCTCTAGCCATGCCAGACAGCCTTAGAGACCCAGATTAGGTTCTGTTATGTCTTTATGCATTCACATAAGCTGTTCCCATCAGTGTAGAATTCCTTTCTCCTTTGATCTGCCTGTTGAAGTGGACATCTTCTCTGCAAAGTAGTTCTTACTCCCTGCCCCAGACCCTCAGTTAGTTCAGCTTCCACTGCATTGCCCTGGCGCCTTGTACATGCCTTTGTGAAAATTGCTTTACCTGTGTATTCCATTAGATTGTGAACTCCCTAGGAGAAATTTATATAAATTTTCATATTTCAGATTCTGTATAGTTTGGGTTATTGAATGAATGAATGAATATTTTTCTAATTCTGCTGGACGCTCAGATTAATTTTTCTGAGCCTCTGTTTCTTTCTCTGTAAAATGGGTTACTTATGAGCAGAAAGGACAGTGATTAGCACGAAATAACGACTCACTGAGCGTTGGTTATTGTCATGAATGTAACTTTGAGATGTATGTATTGAATACAGACTTTACTGTTTTGATTATATTAAGGTAAAATAAATACTTTATTCTTCCTGAACTCCTAACCTCCCTTATTTATGGAAGGACTCTTTCTCCATTACTCTGAGACACATTTCCCATTTACCTCCCACTAAAAAGCAAATGAAGCTAATCTTCATGGCTTTATATTGATTCCATCTAGTGCCGGGAGAATATGCTAATCACCTTTGCTAAGTGCTTTTTGGCCAAAGGTGTAAAAGCTTGATTACAGTTGGGAAGGTTGAAATTGAAATTTTTGTCTTAAAATTTCTGATTATGGAATTTGCATTTTTGAAAGGCAGTAGTATCTCAAGTTGAACAATAAGCTGTTTGCAGTGGACTGAACATAAATTTGTCATGGCCCATTTGGCTGAAAGAACTACAGCAAGGTGTAGATTTCTGTGACACAGTATTATGTTTAGTTTTGTTACATTCAATTTAATTTCTATAAAAATAGCGCAAATCCCTTTTTCCCCTTATATCAGTGGCATGTTTATTTTTGAGCATGTTTAAAGCTATTCATTTCCAAAAAGCAAAGACGGTTTTAAAGAACGGTACTTAGGGCTGTCAGCCTGCCTCAGTTTCTTCGTCAATGAGTATAACCCAGGCCACCTGCATACTTCCCTGGAGTGTTTGGATGAATGGCTTTGAGCTCGTAAAGCACTTTGAATTTCTTGGATGAAAGGGTCCCTGTAAGTACAGGTCTTATGAAGGTATTATATGTGGGCTTTTAAAACTGCCGCACAGCCTGTTTTGCAAGAACGCTAATGCACTTCTGGGTTTAGAGCTGTAAAAAGATGTACATTCAGAAGCCTCAGGCTTCATCTTGTGAGGTTCCTGAGGCATGTGCTGCTGCTTGCTTACCTCTAGCACGGATCCTCCGCAAGTGTGCACATGCACAGCGACCGTGCGGACAGGATCGCCCACACAGGGTGCTAGGAGAGAGGACGGGCTGTGTGTTCCTGGCCCTGTGGCCTTTCCTCTTGGGAACCTCCAGCCTGGCTGTCCTCGTAATGTGAAGGAGCAGGCACAAAAGTGCTCTCGAGTGGCAAAGCTGAGTGAGGGGCGTGCCCCGGGTTCTGACACTTAGATTGTGAAGAACTAGATTTGGGTTCTGGCTCTTCCAGTGGCGGGCCCTGTGCCCTCAGGCAAGCCAGTTAACTGCCCTGAGCCTCAGTTTCTCTGATGGGCAGTCCCTGCCCCTAACCTTTGTGGTGCCCGGGGCTGGAATGTGAATGGAGTGCCACACACTCTGTATCTAAATATTTAAAAGTTATAAATTAAACTAAAAGTCTGTCAAATAAAATAAGTTAGGAAATTCCCCTACTCTGACAAATCATCGTCATAGCTATCTTGAGGGCCAGGTTTGAAGTTTGAGTTTTCAGACTCTTAGCAGAGTTCCCTGCCTGCCCAGGCATTAGGGGCAGAAGCAGGGGTGTAGCACTCATGCTGTGGACGGCGGCGTCTGTGGGTCCGCTTGGTCCACACTCTGCCCCGAGGGTGTCAGGGTTGCATGTTGAGGACCAGGTCTCCCTTGGGAGAGTGCCTGGGAGGACAAACCTGCACAGGTCCCATGAGAGTGAGCGTGGGCTGTGTGGACAGGGAGCTTCAGAGTCCTAGTACCTGGCACATAAGGATTTTGGGTTTCTGGTGGGCATATGCCTTGGACCCATGAAATCCTTACCTTGTGGGAACAGACATGCCAGCATAGGGGCCACTGTCGCCTGGGACCTAGGACTGTACTGTGGACGGGGTTGGAGCAAACATTCGTTTCAAAATACACATGGTTGTGCTTTTGTGAAGTGTTACTATTGCATCCATGAAAATAATTTTTTTCTAGCAGAGCAGCTTCAGTCTTGCAATCAGCCTTAATCAAATCCATGTTTAGCAATGGTGGGAGCGAGAGATGTTTTCTACCGGGTAGGATGATCCATTTTTCTCCTTCTACCTCCAGGACCTAGCAGAATACTGTGTTTTCACTTAGCATTTTATTCATTCTTTCAACAATATGAATTTAATAAATATTTATTGGCTAGCTCTTCTTTCTTAAGCATTATCCTATGCAGGTATGTTGGTAATAGCCGTGAACAAGTAGATAGATGCACCTTCTTGTCTTCATGGAACGAACACTTTAGTAGGAGGAAACAAAATAAAGGATGAATACATAAAATATGTAGTTTCCTTGAAAATGGCTTCCTCGCTGTTCATTCATTTGCTCTGCAAATATAGATTTTGTACCCATGCCAAGGACTAGGCGCTCTGCCTCCACCAGAGATATAGATATGAAAAGAGGAGTGATGACACAACCAAAGTATGGCATTGCTTGGTGTTTGTGGGAAGCACTGTTCACTGCGGGAAACACTCATGGTCTTTGAAACCGATTCTGTAATTCTTTCCTTTTTTCATTTCAATCCATCAAATGTTTATTCAGTCTCTGCTCTATTTAAGGCATTGTCCTAGGCTTTATGAGAGGTTAAACAAGAATTTATGATCTGCAGGAGGTAGTACAGTCATCCATTGCTTAACGATGAGGATACACTGAGAGAAATGTGTTCATGGGTGATTTTGTCATTGTACGAATATCACAGAATGTACTACAAGCCTAGACGGTGTAGCTTACTACGCACCTGGGCTGTATGGTATAGCTGATTGCTCCTAGGCTACAAACCTGTACAGCATGTTGCTGTATTGAATAATGGTAAGTATTTGTGTATCCAAACATAGAAAAGGTACAGTAGAAAAGACAAGAAGTGGTACACCTGTGTAGGGTTTGCGGTGCATGGAGCTTGCAGGACTGGAAGGTGCTCTGGGTGTGTCAGTGGTTGAGTTGGTGAGTGAATGTGAGGGCCTATTAATAAGCACTGTACGCTTAGGCTACCCAAAATTTATAAAAAGATATTTTTCTTCAATGATAAATTAGCTTACTGTAACTTTTTTACTTTATAAACATTGTGATTTTTTAAACTTTTGGCTCTTTTTGTAATAACTCTTAGCTAAAAACACACACACTTTGCCCAGCTGTTCAAAAATATTTTTTCTTTTTATCCTTATTCTATACGCTTTTTTTCTATTTAAATTTTTGGGCTTTTCTTACTTTTAAAATTATTTTGTGAAAACCTAAAACACTAACACACACATTAGCCTAGGCCTGCACAGGGTCAGGATCATCTAGACGTTACCAGGCGATAGGAATTTTCAGCTCGGTCATTGTGTTATGGGACCACGTGTACATGCAGCCGTGGACCAGAACATTGTTATAGGGCGCATGACTGTATATGCAAAAACTTTAGAGCAGTTCTTGGCATGTCATAAGCGCTTGAATGTTAGCTGTTTTTCCTGCTTATCTTCCTGGGTCCTTGTCAATGAAGTGAACCCTTTTCCTCTCCTTTCTCCACTCTGTCTCCTTCAGTGGAGTAGGCAGCAGTCTTCCCTGAACCCAGTCACACAGTGGGTGTGACCTCAAGGAATTCTTTTCAGTGCCCTGGAATGCTGTCTTTGGGATTCAGCCCACTTCTCTGAATGGGGACTCATACATCAAAAGGGCAGGAGTATAATTATCTCAGCTACTGTGAGGCTGCTGAAAAGCACTCTCGCTGAATCTGGATGTAAATTTACTGTGAAATTTAACAAAGGAAAAAATCACCTCCTTCTTTCCCTTTCTTCTGTTTAACTCAGAGTGCATTTTTAAAAGTTCTTGGGCTAGGATAAATATATGTTATTTGATCTACTGTTAAGGGGTCTATCCTTCCTGGTTTGGGATACAAAAATACCTTGCTAAAGCAGGTGAGATGCGTGGGCTGTTTACACCCTTTTGTGGGGGCAAGCATGCTCTCCTTTTTGTTTTGATAACTAAAAATAAGAGAAAACATCTAGAAAGAAAAGTATAACAAATTGTGGTGACCCATAATTTTGATAATTGGGGGCTTCTCACCCATCTGATGAAAAGGGTCAGCCAGTCTTACTGTGTGTTTAGCATAATCTGTTACCCACTATGGTTTATCCGTGTAAATGTGGTTGTTCTGCTATATTTATTATAATCTTTATGCAGATGCAGATTAATTTTTGCACATGAGCCACCAAAGGTGGTGAACTTTCTCCATTAAAAAAGGAAATTCAGGAGGTAGTTGTAGAGGACTGAGTAGAAAGACTGGTAAACCCCATTTTATGATTTTTTAAAAAATAAAAACGTGATTGTGGCTTTAAAAATACTTTTAAAGGAGAATATTTTGGCTGTTTCTAACTAGTTGTATGACCCTGGGCAAGTTACTTAACAGATTTGGCTGTTCTGTATAAAAGGAGTATGTTGGCTTTCTGATATCTAGGATTTCTTCCAGGTTTAAAGTTCAGTGATTAAATAAAATAAAACGACTAATCAATTGGAGTGACATGGTATTTGTTAACCTTGGCTATAGATTGTAATTACTCAAAAGCCTTTAAAATTTTGTTTTTTAATTTTTGAAATTTATATGCCTGGGTCCTATCAGAATTCTGATATAGTCAGTTTAAGGTTTGGCCTTGGGAAGTGTATTTTTTAATAAAAGTTCCCAGAGATACTTCTGATGCACAGTAGGAATTGAGAGTGACCAATTTGCTGTCAGTGATTCTAAAACTGGGAGAACAGTATGAGTTCCTGAAAATTTAGGAATGCTCTGGAATTTTTCCAGAGAAAACCATAATGTGTACAAATTTTGAAACTGTAACTTAAAAGGGGTTCACACACTCTTGTATTTAACAAATCTTGGGTTAAGAGTCCCTGATCCAAAAGTCCCTTCTAGGACTCTGTTTTTATGAACTTCTACTTGTCACATATATCATGTCAGATAGGATGGAACTGTGAGGACCACTGCCGGGTCTGGTAGGAAATTCTATTGAGAGCCATAGACACAGAATTTGTGTTGAAACTAGGAAATAATGGAAATAGGGGATTTTTTTTTTTTTTTGGCTTTGGCCTTATTTAGTGAGATTTGACCTTTCTGATAGGTTTCTTGACTTCTCTGGAATGCAAAGTTGAGGATACTAATATTTGCCACCAGATAATATTTATTTAGTGATGTGAGAACCGAGGGCATTAGTTGACTGCAAGTGTGATTATTAACAGGACCCAGGAAAATGCTACCAGAAATAATGGCACCTTTGTTATCACAGTGATTTTTTCCCCCCAGTGGCACTGAAGGAAAAGTGATATTTGTTATCAAATCAGGCCGGGAATTTACAAATGATAACGAGTTAGAGAGTCTGCATTCTTTGTAGTATCTCACTCCTGTAGTCACAAGTGTCTTTCTCCCATGGAAAGATAAAAACACTTGACCACGGCCATAAATTTGCTCTGTCTTCTATCACCAGGGCCTTAGGAAGTCTTGAACAGCCTTGACCTCCTCCTGTTCTTCTTTTATTGAAAGGATGCTTATTATGTGGACAAAGGGAAAACAGCAAATACATCAGCACAAGTTCCCAAGAAAGGAAGAGTCTCTGCCCTTTGGGCTGGCAGAAAGGTATACTTTTTGTTATTGTGGTGGTGATGGTGATTTCCCTCTCTCCCCACAACGACTCACAGAAGAGCTTTGTGCATAGAATTAAATGTTAATTGGTTTGGCCAAGAGTAAGCATGAAGAACAAACACCCCTAATCCCCCAACTTTCCAATGTTTTCTAATCAGATCTCTGCTGTTTGCCGTTGATTATAGTTGCCTTGACTGCTACTCAGAGTTTTGGCAGGGGTATAGTCATCGCTGGCCTCAGTTTTCATCCTCTGGTAGGAACAGAGACTCCGATGATGGGAATGGAGTGGGTGAAAGGAAGTTAACTTTTTTAATTTTGAAAATGCTTCGGTGATGTTTTATGGCATCCCCTGAGCTATAGAATACTTGGCAGACTGGGTATTTCTGTGCATGTACAGAGACTAGTTTTTGAAATGGCAGAATTGGATACACACATTACTATCTGACTATCCATAGCAGAAAGTGTTATTTCTGTAGATCGTTAGCAAGTCTGAGATTGGTGTGGAGGAGGGTACAGTGGGCTGGTCCTGCCTGTCTCCAGTGCCAAGCTTCCTGTTGTACTGGAGTTGACCTGAAACTAGCAGCTGATATGACATCATCTTGGGTGTTGCTGGCACATTTTTTTCTTTTCTCAGTAGATCTGTACTAAATGATTTTTCCTTTTCAAGGTACAAAACAAAGAGAATTTCGGCTTGCATTGCATACCCTATAGGTATGCCTGGCTGTTTCTGATGAGTGAGGTATTGTCCTCCTGTTTCCCTCCTTCCAAGGAAGTGTCTGTTGACACAATATGCTTTTCAATCATCTTTATTATAGAGCAGTCTGAGAAACCTTCAGGGCAAGTCAGGAAAGCCCCCTCATCCAAAGCACCTCTCAGCCCCTGAAAGACAGGCTGAACCAGATACCAGCAGTTCATATTTCTGTATTCGTAGAGATTTCTTTAGTGATAGTGAAAGACTTCACAGAAGAGTAAAACATTTTATTTAGAAGTGTATGTTAGATGAAGTGAGCAGAAGTCACCATGTGTCTCATCGTCCATCGAGTACATCAGTCTTGACATGCCACAGTGGTGTAGTGCAGGGCCCCTTTGCTTAATGCAGAAATGAAGAGGGAAAGATCAGGTTAGCTTCAGGTATGGGGGGCTCCCAGACTCTTGGGTTTTTTTCCCATTTCTTTTTCCCTCAGGATCTTTTACAGCACTTTGCTATCAAAGGTTTCTGCTAAGAAGGCTACTAACAAGTGCAATTTCAGATGCTGAGTAGCATTGGTTTTTCTGGAGCCTTGGTCAGGTGCCTCTCATACCTTATATTCGCTGCCAAGCAGCTAAAATTTGGTAAAGTCCTCCTGTACTTTCCCTTCCCCACGTCAGTGCTTCTACCAGGAGTTTTACACACTTAAAGGAAAGCTGTTTGGACTTGGATGTCCACGTGTAATCACAAGTGAGGAAACTATTTACCTGGATCTATCTTGTAATTCCTGCCTCCTCCTCTAGTTCTGACTCTTCTGTTGGTTTCTCACAGATATCAAAAACCAGTATAATTTGTTCATGCCATATTAATTTCTTAATTAGTTGACTGTTTTATCTTTGTACCATCTGCTCCAAGAAGAGTTAAGAACCTATTTGTGGCATACAGATATAGTCACAAAAAAGCACAGAGGAAAGAAAAGGATGTGAGTGGGAAATAGAGGAGAAACGTGCTCAGGGTTTTGATGAGAACTTCAGCTGAGGGGTGGCTGCTGTCCTTGGGTTCTGTGTTGGAATCCTACCCAGGCTGGAGTGGGCAGGAGGCAGGCCTGTTTCTCATTTCTCCTTCCAGAAGTGGAGTCAAATGCTGATGGTAGAAAGTTGCATAATTGTTGGCTTTTACAATGATCACTTTAGAACTGCGGTGTGCAAACTTTTTGAAACAAAAGAAAACTTTAGGTATAGTTAAACTTTAAGTCAGTTTCTGATCAGTGCTTCTCTCTAAGGAAGCATTTCTTATAATATGGTAAGAATTATAAGAATCTGTTTTCCATGTTGGATCTCTTCTATCTCCAGGGACTTCAACACTCCTAAACCTTTACCTCCAGTCTCTCTGCTCTCCTAAAATCTACATCTGTTTCCATAATGCAGAACTGCTTTAAGCCTCCATCTAGCTATCTAGGAGATGTACCGCGTTAAATATGAACATGTTCAAAGCTAATCTGTTTTCTTCTTTACCCAACTTTTTCTCTTGTCTTCTCTCCTTTGAGACTGTCATGCAAGTGGGAAGATGGGATCCATCTTCCTCCTCACAGCCAAATGGATCACCAGATCTTTTCCATTTCATCTGCTCAATATCCCTAGAATCTGTCCTTCCCTCTCTATTTCTGTGACTATTGTTTTCATTTAGTCCCTTTCCATTTCTTGCTTGACAACAGCAATAGATGCTGCCTGTCTCCAGAATTAGGATTCTTGAGGAAATTTCTGATCACTTTTTTCCCCTACCTCAAAGCGTCCAGGATGTCTAAAACCCTTCCCAATCTGGCTTTTCTAAGTCCTTCTCCTATCTTACCCCTCCTCATCCTATGGTTAAGGTGCCCTAGTTCTAGTGTTATTAAGAAATCATGTTCTTTCATCCTCTGTGAATGGATTCATCCGTCTCTTGTCTCCTCGTCCTGTGACTTTTTCCTGGAGACTGTCCTATCCACCCAAAAGCCTAGCCCAAACGTCTTCTCTGGGAAGCCTGTGTCAACATACCTTGGTATGTGGCCCCTTTGTTATAGCAAATATCACATTAAATTGTAACTGTTGTTTATATGTCTGTCTCCCCCACTGAACTGGGTATTTCTCAAGAGCAATGACTGTGTAATGTCTGGCACCCAGTAGACAGTCAATAAATATTTGTTGAGTGACTGTCAGTTAAGGATAGAGGCCACAAGTGTTACATATTTTTTTCTTTTCGTGTGGATCATGGTGAAAATGCATTCTTTATGTCTATTGATAATGCTCACACTATTTAGTTTTTGGTATATTTTTATTTTGCCTTTAAAATAACTACATTGCTACCTATTGGAGATGAGAATGGAATTTGACGTTAGAAAATTCAGACACACTGGCATAATACACACTTAAAATATTAAAATATACCATAACCAACTCCTCCTTCATTTGACACATTAATAGACTATTTCAACCCTGACCTATGCCCTTATTAAGTCAAACATTATTTCCTCTAGATTAGAAAGTCTCCTGTCTGTCTCATGTGTCCAGTAGTCATTCACATGTCAGAAACCAAGAGTCTTTCAATCACAGAATGTCTAAAGTTATCTAAGGGTAAGAGGAGGTTAGACAAACTGGATCAGCTCAAGGCATATGGAATCTCAGCATTGATTTAATTATGTTTTCTGGCACTGAATCCTTAAGTGAATGTTGCTGTTAATAACAAACTGCAAGATGATTAACATAAAAACAGGAGAAAGGTGCCCTATTAAAAAATAGTCATTTTTAAGTAACTTGTGAGCAACTAGTTAAGAAGTAGTCATTTATTTAGCATGAAGTTGCAGTTCTAGAATATGGATCAAATAGTTCTTCAGTGTTCCACACCAATGTTAGCATTACAGTGAGCACAGACTTGCTCTAACTTGTGATTTCCAAATAACTTGAGTAATTCCAGAAACTTAACTCTCTCCTTTTTAGTATACAGTGGACTTAATTACATATAATTGTCTAAATTTCAAATGTTATAATAATACATGTAGGTGAAACTAGTTTAAAAGTTTACACATTGATTTTCAATTTCCAAATATTTGGAGATTTTCCCATTATTGATTTCTAGTTTAGTTGGATTATAGTCTAAGAACATGCATTGTATGTTTGCAGTCTTTCAAAATTAGTTGAGATTTTTTGTTTTGTTCTTCATTGTTTTTTATTGACTCAAGTTATGGTCTGTCTTGTTGAATGGTCCATTTACTCTTAAAAAGAATGTGTATTTTGCTGGTTTGGTAGAATGTTCAACTATATTCAATTGGTTAATATGATTTTCAGTTCTTTGCTATCCTTATTGATTTTCTCTCTGTCAGTTCTTTTTATTGCTGAGAATAGAGTGTTAAAGTCTCCAAGTATAATTACAGGTTTATCTATTTCTTCTTCTTTTTTTTTTTTAAATCAATTTTGTTTGGTGTACTTTAAGCTCTGTGGTTAGGCGCATATACATATATGACTGTTGTATTCTTATTGACTATTGACTATCAATCAATTCTTTTATCATTATGTGGTATCTCTTTTTAACTTGGTAATTTTCTTTGTTCTGAAGTTCACTTTGTCTGATGTTAACATAGCCACTCACTCCAGTTTTCTATTTTAGTCTTTAAAAATAAAAATAATCTTTTTTTTTTTTTTTGAAACAGTCTTGCTCTGTTGCCCGGGCTAGAGTGCCATGGGATCAGCCTAGCTCACAGCAACCTCAAACTCCTGGGCTTAAGCGATCCTACTGCCTCAGCCTCCTGAGTACCTGGGCCTACAGGCATGCACCACCATGCCCAGCTAATTTTTTCTATATATATTTTTAGTTAGCCAGATAATTTCTTTCTATTTTTAGTAGAGACAAGGTCTCGCTCTTGCTCAGGCTGGTCTCAAACTCCTGACCTCTAGTGATCCTCCCGCCTTGGCCTCCCAGAGTGCTAGGATTATAGGTGTGAGCCACCGCGCCCTGCCAAAAATAATCTTTATTTTGAGAAAATTGTAGATTTACTCTCCGTTGGAGTAATGCAAAGAGATCCTGTGAATTCTTTACCTTTCCCCTGCTGGTAACATCTTACAAAATAGAGTACCATAAAGTACAATATCACAGTCAGGAAATTGACATTGATAAAATTTACTGACCTTATTCAGATTTCTCTAGTTTTACATGTTTACTTGTGTGTGTGTGTGTGTGTGTGTGTGTGTGTGTGTTTAGTTAAATGTGACTTTATCACACATGTAGGTTTGTGTACTAACACTACAGTCAAGGTACAGCAGTTCTGTTGCCACAAGGATCTCTCGTGTTGCACTTTTATAACCACTGTCATCTCCCCTTACCATAATCCCTGACCCCTGGCAACCACTAATCTGTTCCTTATTTCTATATTTTGTCATTTCAAGAATGTTATATAAATGGAGTCATAAAGCATGTAACTTTTGGAATTGGCCTTTTCCCACTCAGTTTAATTCCTGGGAGATTCCTCTCACTTGTATTTATCAATTGGTGTTTTTTGTTTTTTTTTTTTTTTTTAGTTTTATTGCAGAGTAGTATCCCAATGTTTAGTTTTTAAGAAATTCCAAACTGTTTTCCAGAGTTGCTATATCATTTTATATTCCACCAGCAGTGTATGCATGATCCAGTTCCTCTGCAATTTTGCCAGAATTTGGTTTTTGTCACTGTGTTTTATTTTAATCATTCTGATAGGTGTGTTATGATAGCTCATTTGGTTTGAATTTGCATTTCTCTGATGACTAATGATGTTGAAGATCTTTGCATGTACTTATTTACCATTTGCATATCCTCTTCAGTGAAATGTTTGTTCATGTCTTTTGCCTATTTTCTGATTGTTTGTTTGCTTTCTTTTAATTTTGGTTTGCATTATATCTTTTTTTATTTTTTACTTTGAACTTTCTTATATACATATATTTGAACTGAATTTCTTATAGATAGCACATAGTTAAGTCATGTTATCTTAGTCCAATCTGACAATCTCTCACTTTTATTAAATAATTGCTGTATTAGACCATATACATTTAATATAGTTATTGATACATTTGCATTTAGAATCACCATTCCATTATTTTTTTGTTTGTTTCATTTTTTGTTCTCTTTTGCTTTTCCTGCCATATTTTAGGTTATTTGAACGTTTTTAGTGTGCCATATTCATTTATTGTGATTTTGACAATATAATTTTGTATAGCTTTTAAAATGGTTGCTCCATGGATTATAAAATACACACATTTAACTTTTTAACATCTATTTATAGTTAATGTATAACTACTTCCTTTTGAATATAGAATCCTTATCATCTTATAAGTCCCTTAACACTGTGGTCCCCAACCCCTGGGCTGTGGACTGATACCACCGTCCCACACCACCCCACCCCTCGTGGAGAAATTGTCTTCCATGAAACCAGTCCCTGATGCCAAAAAGGTTGGGGACTGCTGCCTTAACTCTTTCTCCTTTATATCATTGTTGTCTTATATAAAACATATACATGCATTGAAAATCCCATCAGATACTTTTTGCTTTTGACCATCAAACACATTTTAAAGAGCTAAAGAGGAGAAGAATGTTCTATTAATTGTATTTATCCAGATATTTACCATTTCTATCATTCTTCTTTGATCCTGTTATTCATGTTTCCTTCTAGTATAATTTTCTCCTTTCAGAAGAGCTTCCTTTAGTAATTCTTTTAGAACAGGTTTGATGACTATATATTTTGAAAGTTTTCCTTCATCCAAGAATGCCTTTATTTCGCCTTTATTTCTGGTAGGTGTTTTCACTAGATGTACAATCTGGGATGACAGTTTTTTACTTTAAAAATTTTGTGCTACTTTCTTCTGGTCTTGATGGTTTGTATAAGAGATCCACAATCATTTTAGTCATTGTTTCCCTATATGTAATATATTGTTTTACTCTGGCTGCTTTGAAGATTATTTCTTTGTCTTTAATTTTTAAAAAAAATTGTGGTAAAATATACATGACAAATTTTACCATTTTAAGTATTTTAAAGTGTGTAATTTAGTGGCATTAATGACATTCACAGTGTTGTACAACCATCAACCTTCTCCAGTTCTGGAATTTGTTCATCACCCTAAACAGAATGTTCTTAGTTTTTGGCAGTTTTTCTTAGCATGAACTGCTTTGGATTTACCCTATTTAGAGTTGGTTCAGATTCTTGAAACTGTAGGTTTATATCTTTTGCCAAACCTGGCAAATTTTCCACTCTTCTTCAGATACAATTTGAGCACACATTATTTCCTATCTCCTTCAAGAACTTCAATAACATAAATGTTAGATCTAGATCTTCTGTTATTGAATCACAAATTTTTGAGGCTATGTTCATTTAATTCTCAAACTGTTTCTCTGTTATTCAGATTAGACAATATCTATTGATTTGTCTTCAAGTCCAGTGATTCTTTCCTCTGTTATCTCCATTCTGCTCTTGAGTCCATTGAGTGAATTTTTAATTTTGATTATTATAATTTTCAGTTCTAAGATTTCCATTTTTTTTCTTATAGCTTCTACTTATTTGCTAAGACTTTTTATTTTAACATTTGTTTCAAGAGTGTTTATGATTGCTCATTCAAACATTTGTAATATAGAACTTATTTATAATATAACAGCTGCCTTAAAGTTTTTTCCACATAATTTCAGCATCTGAATCATGTTGCATTGGTTATCTGTTGACCATCTTCCTGTGTGATTTGAAATTCTCATGGTTCTTCGTATGTTGAGTAATTCTGGAATCTATCCTAGATATTTTGAAGATTATGTTATGAATCTCTGGGTTGTATTTAATCCCATGGAAAATGTTGATTTCTTTTTCTTTTTATAGCAGGCAATTGACCTGGTTAAGTTCAGGTTACAAGTTCTAACCTTCCTTCAGTGGGCTCTTTGAACATCAGTTTACTTTTCAAAGTCCGTGTAGTCCTCTTTGGTTCTGTTCCGGGTGTGTGCCACCTAGTGGTCAGTCTGTGACCTGTGCAGTGGTCCATCTGTGAGTTCACTTCTCAAAGTCTTCAGTATGCTAATTACAGTCTGATCCACACATTTATGGCTTGGTCATGATCCCCGCAAAGGAACTTTATGGGGTCACTTTCCTGAGCTCTTCCTTCTCTGCACGGTACTTGGTACTTTTTAGTTGCTTAAGGCTCCCCTTTTTAGTTCTCTAGGCTCTACTGCGTACTTCCTTTTTGGCTCAAGCACAGGACAAAACAAAAGTAAAAAAAAAAAAAAAAAAGTAACAGGGATTGGCCTCGTCATACCTCCATCAAATGGAGAGAAAGATTCTTCTCCCTGGGAGTTTTCACTCCTGCTGATCCCCATTAGTGGTGACTGTCCTCACTGTCATAGAATTGCCTGGGCGCAGGGGAGGAGAGGCTGACAAAAAAGGGAAGAAACAAAGAACAAAAACAAGGATTTCCACGCTTTGCATGAGTGTTAGCAGTGCCCTCCTTTTGTTCCATGAGCCAGAACTAGAGGACTTCTGGAGCTCTTCCCTAGGTTTCCAGCTGTATGAAGTTCAGGCCAGAGGATACTGCTAGAAAATAAGTGGTACATCCACCACCATTTATTTTGATTATAATTTTGATTACAGTGGTCCTCCGTGATTTGTCTGATGCTATTTACTTTTCAGAATTTTTCCAATAGCTGCACATGTCATCTGTTCAGGTTTTATAGTTCCATTCAATGAGAGAAATGGGTGGAGTATGTTTACATCTTACCCGGCAGAACCAGCAGTCTGACCTAATCCATATTGATTCTGAGCACAGGAGATGGCTTCTTCCCTCTCCCACACTGAAGCAGTTATGCATGTATGTGGGGGCTATAGTCACTTCTATGCCATTCATGAATCCTACATGGCTTTACATAATCTAAATTACCATGAAATATAAGCAGATTTTATGTATATAGAATTATGGTGGAAATCTAGGTAAGGAGACAAAAAATGGAGAAGGCATGTATGTGTGTATGTGTGTGTACACACACTCACATAAACACACATAATGATGATTTTGATAAGCTTAATTAATATCAGGCTAATCCTCCAATGATTATATCATTGTTCTCAATTCAAGGAGTGTCATGCTGTACTTAATATGTTATTCTTAGTGTTACAGCCCTTTTAGAATTTGTCTAGCAGGTTTTCCACTCCTCACTGGAAGACCCCTTCAAAAAAAAAAAAACCACACAAATATATATGTTATTCTTATTGTGAAGGATAAACCTAACTAATTCAAGAGAGTGTGAATCTCTGCCAAATGTTTGAGATAAAGACTTTTTCTCATGTCATCATGTTTCATATTCTTGGCAGTTAACAGAGAGCAAACTCATAATGATGGTCAAAATATAGCTAAAAGGAGTTGATGGTACAGTTAGAAGACTATGTTCTGTACAGTGAGATTTAGCCTGTTTCCAGAAGGGACCAGAGAAGAGATTCTGCTGCTTGGTGACTCAAAGTCATGGGTCAGTCAAGGAAACTGAACTAATATATGTATTGAAAATAGAGAAGCAGTTAGTTAGTACAAAGAATTGGGTTATAGTTGTTAAAAGGCCCGGAGGAGCAAATGAATGGTAGAGGCAGTGGTGTTCCCTAGACCAGGGACTGCAGGAAAGTTTGACCTCGAATGCCAGAGCATGTGCCATCTGCCCCAGGATGGCCCACTCAGTCATGACAGGGGACCACGGTACTACTGCCTGTGCTGCTACCACTCCAGGAGCTTGGTTGTAAGACTGCACAAAGTCAGTTGCTACCATTGCTTCCAGAGTCAAAGGCAAGTGGATTCTGCCATCTTCCAATTTCATACAAGTGCCTTTCATTCAAAGAACCTAAACCAAGAATCTTGCTGGCCAAGGAATCTGACAAATATATTAATAGTTTCCAGGCTTCAAGCCCTGTGATAGTGTTAGATCTTAGAAAAATAGGAATGGTGCTAATTAACTTAAATCTTTCATTCATTGACATCTTTGTATTTGGTTTATATTATATAATATGCTGTCTGGTAAATAAGCCTAAACTGCTTGAAGGTGGGAATAGGTTTCATATTCTTTTATAACCCCGCAAAACATAGCACAGAGCCTTGTGCTTGCTTAGTCTTCTTTTCATAGAATTGTGACCAAAACAGCAAGCATGCCTAACCCCTGATTAGTTCCAAAATCATTAATTAAAGAAGTTGGGGATCTCTCTTTAGTCCCTGAAGCAAAAGCCAAGGAAACTTAAGACTATATTCCATAGGATTCCAGAGCTGGCTTGTCAGTATATCACATTTATCTACTTTCTAAAGAACAGCATTAGATTTCTTACAAGATGAAGATTTGGGAGGCACAAGTTATGCAGATAGGTCAATGAATAGTTAGCCAAGTGATCTCATCACTACTGCCCAGGAATTTTTTTTTTGTGGTGATGTGGTGCATTTTCTATTTAGTGAAAGAGAGGGGAAATTTCTGACTCACGCTCCCAGATCAGTGAAAAAAGATCAAAGCATTCTGTAATAATAATAATAATAATAAAACTCTTATTTTTTCTATTTTAAGTATAACAAATAATGAAGAAAAGTTTTTAAAGCAAAAAAAAAAAAATGAAAAAGAAAAAGTCACATAAAAGCTAGTTACTTAAATACTATAGAGATTTTGGCATATTTCCACCTGGCATGTTTTCAGTTAGTCTTTATCTTTTTTTGGGTAGTTTTGCATAGACTATTGCATCTTCATGATTGTACTTTTTATTGCCGTATAATATTTTGCTAATTAGATATGCCATAATTTACATTTCCTTATTGTTGAACACTCCTTTTTTGCCATTACAAACAATGCTGTGTGTTATATTGTGCCTAAAATTTTTCACATTTGTGATCATTTCCTTAAGAGAAAGTTTAGGACCAGAACTTTTGGGGTCATATAAAGAAAGCATTTGTTTTTCTTTACATTTTAAATAATTTTTCTTTAATTAAAGTGTAACATAGATGCCGAAAGGTACACATCATAAATATACAGATCAATGCATATTTATAAATTCTCTCACATGGGCAGCAATTGAATCATTGCCAACACCTCAGAAAATACTGTCATACTTTTAGTTGGATTAGTTTTGCCAAATTTTGAACTGTATATAAATGGAAGATTATTGTATATATTTTTTTGAGTTAAGCATTTTTTCCCATTCCACGTCATGTTTGAGAGGTTCAAAGATGTTACTATAGTTATTTTAGTCACCATATAAAGTTTTGTAATATGAATATAGACACTTCATCCACTCTACTGTAAATGGTCATCGGTTGTTTCCAATTTTTGCTATTTTGAATAGAGATGCTGTGAACATTTGTTTTTTACAAATCTTTTGATGTATCTGTACACATAGTTTTGTTAGATGTACATGCAGTCACACAAAGACACATGCTCTAGGAGCAAAATTGCCAGGTCATAAGGTATTCATCTATTCAGTTTTAATAAGAATTGCCAAACAGATGTTTTTCTTTCTTCCTTTTATATGTTAATGGATTTAGGGGGTACAAGTTTAATTTCAGTATGTGTATATATTGTGTAGTGATGAAGTCTGGGCTTTCAATGTACCCATCACCTGAATAGTGTACATTATACCCTATAGGTAATTTTTCATCCTTTACCCCCTCCCACCTTCCCTTGCTTTGAGTGCATCATACCACTGTGTGCGCCCTTGTGTGGCTCCCATTTATAAGCGACAATACGTGGCATTTATTTTTATGTTCCTGAGTTACTTCACTTAGGATAATGGCCAAACAGATCTTGAATCTAATTGTAACTTTGTATACTCCCACTAAGTGTATGAAGTTTCTCGTTGCTGTACATCTTTGGCAGCACTTGGCATTTGCCAGTCTTTGTCATTTTAGCCATCTTGGGGGTGGTGTATAGTAGTTTCTCATCATAGTTTTTAATTTGAATTTCCCTCTAGTGACTAATGAAGTTGATAGCTTTTTCTTATGCTTAGTGGGTGACATTTGGATATTCTTTTTTTACATTTGTTTATTTTTAATTGATACATAATAGATGTACATATTTTCAAGGTGCATGTAATCATTTTATACGTTGTTATAATCAAATCATGGTGGATATCCTCTTTCTGAAGAACTTCTTCAAGTTTTTTGCCCATTTTTTTATCGGATTTTATTTGCTTTTTGTCATCTAAGTTCTTCGTATACTTTGGAAATGAGTCCTTTGTAACATGAGTTACAAATATCTTTGCCCACTCAATGTTTTGTCTTTTTGCTCTCATAATGGTGCTTTTATTAAATAGAAGACATTATTATAATATTCATGTAGTCCAATTCATTGGTCTTTTCCTTTATGATTTGTGTCATTTGTGTTATGTTTAAGATTTTTTTTAAATCACCGAATCATGGAGATAGTCTCCTGTTATTTTCTGGAAGTTTTATTGTTTTATCTTTCACATGTAATGTACAGTCTACCCAGAACTGATTTTTATGTATGCTGTCAAGTAAAGGACAACTTTTCTCTTTTTCCCAGATATGAAAACTGAATCAACCATTTGTTAAAAATACCATCCGTTCCCAAATGCCCTGCAGGGCCACCTTCATCCTAAATGAAGTTCCTGTGTATGTGGGCTCCTTTTCAACATCTCATGGTAGAGCACAGATCCGTATTTCTGACTAACTTCTTTTTAGTGTGATCATTTCCATTTCCTCTCCTCCCCTCTGGCCGGGCTCCATATACTGATTGTCTTTTCATTCTTTTATTGTAAGATTTTAGTAGGGACACCAGTAGATACCTCTCAGACCAAAAATATGCAGTGTTACCACTTCTAACTGATTTTTTTTTGTGCGAATTAGGAATTCAGGTTATGTCTCCATATGTTAAAAAGAACTAACATGGCAGGCTTCTTTAGCATTTCTAAAAAGCTTTTTTATGCTGTGATTTGCATTTCATTATTCACTATGCATATATTGACTCACAAATAATTTTAAGCCCTCATTTTTAGCTATTAGTTATTTCTTCCTTCTCATAATCTTTCATCAGAGCTGCCTGAACATAGAAAGATAGACTAATTTAGGGCAAGGAGGGGTGGCTCACAACTGTAATCCCAGCACTTTGGGAGGCCAAGGCAGGAGGATCGGTTGAGGCCAGAAGTTCAAGACAAGCCTGGGCAACATAGTGAGACACCATCTCTACAAAAAAATTTTTTTTTAAATTAGCTCGGTGTGGTGGTACACACCTGTAGTCCCAGCTACTTGGGAGGCTAATGCAGGAGGATTGCTTGAGCCCAGGAGTTTGAAGCTACAATGAGCTATGATTGCTCCAGCCTGGGCCACAGAGTGAGACCCTTTCTCTAAAAAAATAATAAAAAAACATTAAAAAAGAAAGATAGACTAATTTAATATGATTTCACCTTCCCATTGCCTCTTTTACTATTTGTTTGGTCAAGGGGGTTGCTTGTCTATCAATAAAATAATCAGAAGTGAAAGAGATGGAGAAAGTTGTGATGCGCTCATGAGTAAAAGGAGCAGATGATTTGAATAATCCATAAAGTAATTAACTTCTTCTTAAGTAATGGGGAGCCTGCTTTGAGAGTGGATTAAGAATACGAAGGGGGGTTTATTTTAGGAAATCAACTTTAAAATGATCCATTTTCCTTTTCTATATTTGAACGCTCTAATTTTGCTTTTGGAAACCTTCAGATGGCCTCTCTCACAAGCAAGCATTAGTGTTTCATTTCTTCTCATATCCTGAGATGAACTTGCAGAAAAGAGAGCTTCATCAAAAAATTGTCTTGGGTTTGCTACATTTAAAAAATAATTAGGAACAATAAAAAGGAAGAAGGATAAACATTGCACATAATGCTTTAAAAAGAAGCATTAACATCTTTTAACTCTGCGCTAGTTGGCATGTGTATGCGCATATTTTTGCTAAAGGTTAACTAAATTGTTTAGACATCTCTAATGGCTGGACATCCGTCTGCTTGAACCAACTGATTAATGCACTAGATTTCTGGATAAAATTCCTTTAATTACTTGTGATGAACTGAGAGTGGCTAATTTTGTAAGAAAATTGCTGTACGAAGTTCTTGACAACCCAGGGAGTTAAAAATATCAATCTGTACAAGAAAAAAGAGCTCTTGATTCTTTGAAACACAGTGGAACTTAGTTCTATAACTACTATTGGTATAACACTGGTGATTTACAAAGCCATTTTTCCTTTTATTTTCTTCCAAACCATACAGCAATCTTATGAAGACAGGAGTATTATGTTTTTAAAAAAAGAAAGCAGAGAGTCGGGATTTCAAGGACTCGGGGCCCAAAGGCATTCAACTAGAAAGCTAGTAATAATCATAGCTACAGTTTATTGAGTGCTTAGTGTTTTCCGAGAACTTTTCTAAGTGCTTTATACATATTAAATTTTAAAATCTTCACATTAGTCCTATAAGGAAGGTACTATTATTATCTCCATTTTACCCATGGGGACACTGAGGCACAAGGAGATGAAGTAACATATTTAAGATCCCAGTAAGTGCAGAGCCGAGATGTACACAGGACTCTACCACTGTGCTGTGCTGACCAGGGCTTCAACCTCCGTTTTTGACTCCAAGTTCAGGGCTTTTGCTACTTCACAGCAGAGCTGCGTGATAGTATCGCTCCTGGTGATGTCTGTGGATTGAGAGAGCCCACTGTTCAGTCATGGGTCCTGAATTGCCATGTTTCTGCTCAGTGCGTTAACATAATGGTAGGGATTGAAAGGTCCCTTGAGTTAATGTGAATTCAAATGCAGTTCTGTTTCCCCCACCCAGTCTCTGTTCCCACTCTACCAATGCAGTCCCACTGTTGCTCTTTAGACCTGTCTCCCCCTCTGTGTGGGTGCCCATGGGTCCTTCATCACTGCGCCCCCTTTCCCGGTCCACCCATTTGGCAGGGTCCGCCTTAGGCTGCACTTGTGGCAGTCATTCCCTTTCTTACTGCCACAAAATTCATTGTTCTTATTGAACATTTCCACATAAAATTCTCCTCTGGCTTCTATATTCTGTAATGCTTATATGTGTGCATTTGTGTTGTGTTCCCAAACCCTAGATTTCAGGCTGTGCAGTGACAACTTCATGTCCTTCGTTTTCATATGTTTATGAGTTTGTATTGGGAATCTTGATTCTGTTCCATGGTCTAATTATTAGTCCTTGAGTTGTATTAGCTTCTTCTGATGACTGTGACTTTCTAAAGCGTCTTGTTCCATCGTAGGGTGTATCCCCCCAATTTTTTGTTCTTTAAAATTTTCTCAATTACTTTTGGCTTGATTCCCTATATGCATTTTGGGGTTGGCTTGTCACAATTCCACAAAACAACATGCTGTTATTTTTGCTTAGCACTGTATTTAATTTGTAGATTAATTTAAGGAGAATTGAGATTATTTTTCAATTTTGAATCTACCAATTCCTGAGCACAGTATCTGTCTTCACTTTATTTTTTATTTCACTTTCACTTCACTGTATTTTATAAGTTTCCTTTATTCTTAATGCAGTGATCTTACACATCTTTTGTTGAATTTCTTTCTAGAAATCTTATAGTATTTTTTGCTGTCATGAATGGATTTATTTTTCTATTATATTATCTGAATGATTTTAATGATTCATAGCTTTTGAATTTTTCATGTTCAATTTGTACCCACAAACCTTGTTAACTTTTTTATTAATTTTTAGATTCTGTTGGATTTTCTGTATAGATAACTTGCACCAACATGAAGTTTAAAATTTTTCATTTGCAATTTCTTCACCCATATGTATTATTAACATTTAATTTATTTATTTCATTGGTTAGGACCTTCAGTACAATGTTGAATTAAAGCAGTTAGAGAAGACTTTCTTGTCTTTTTCCTAATTTTAATGTTTTATCAATAATTATGATATTTACTATAATTTTCATATTAAAATTATGAAATTGAAATATGCTAAAAGACATAAAAGCACAAATCAGCTGTAAATTCACCTTCTCTTATGAAATTTCCAGCTTCTAATGGTAAGTGCCATTAAGAGTATTTTGTTTCTTTCTTTTCTTTTTCAATATTTGTATAGCTATATCCATCCCTATGTATACACATTCACAGACACATTTGCAAAATAAATAGAATCTTTATAAACATACTAATTTTCACCTGTTTTTATTTCCGGTTAACAATAGAGATAACTGGCTGGGTGTGATGGCTCACATCTATAGTACCAACACTTTGGGAGGCCAAAGTGGGAGGATTGGTTGGGCCCAGAAGTTCAAGGATATAGCGCGCTATAATCACAACTGTGATTAGCCACTGCACTGCAGCCTGGGCAACATAGTGAGACCTTGTCTCTACAAAACATTTTAAAAATTAGCTGGGTATGGTGATGTGCACCTGTAGTCCCAGCTACTCGGGAGGCTGAAGCAGGAGGATTGCTTGAGCCCAGGAATTTGAGGTTACAGTGAACTGTGTGCACACCACTGAACTCCAACTTGGGTGGCAAAAGGAGTCCCTGTCTCTAAAAACAAATAATAAACAATGGAGATAACTAAAATTTAGCACATTTGTAGAGTTACTTTATTCTTTTTAATGGCTATGTAATGCACCATTGTATAGGGCTACCATACATACGACAATTCCTCTGATAGTGCACATTTATTTTTTTGGCATATGCAAACAATGCTGAAATAAACTACCATTACAAACTTGAATTAATCTATAAATTAAATGCAATGCCAATCCCTGCGCACATATTTACAGATTTGTGTCATGTCTTAAGGAAATGTTCCTAAAAGGAAAGTTTCTGGGTAAAAGAATAGCCATGTACGTGAAGCATGTACTAAAGTAGAGAAAATACTATAGTTAATCATGTGTTTATCACCGAACTGTGATCAGTTAATGGTCCATCTAGTTTCGTGTACTAACTATAGTCATCATGGTGTACATTAGATCTCTAGTCTTATTTATCCTTACTTACCCTACGTAAATGAAATCATGTACCCTTTGATCTCCATGTCCCCTTCCTGTTTCTCTCACTCTCCACCCTTGCTGGCCTCTTTTCTATTTTCTATTTCTATGTTTTTCAGGTTTTTTAAAATTTTTATTTATTGATATATTTTTAAGATTCCGCATATAAGTGATATCATGCAGTTCTTTCCTTTCAGTGTGTGGCTTGCTTCACTTAGCATAATGTCTTTTAGGTTCATCCATGTTGTCACAAATGGAGGATTGCCTTCTTTTTTAAGGCTGAGTAATATTCCATTGTATATAATATTCCTATATATATGTATATCACAATTTCTTTATCCATTCATCCATCAGTAGACATCAGGTCTTGCTTTTAATCTCCACAAAGCCTGTTATGTATGTTTTTCATTCCTGTTATTGTTTACTTGCTTACTTCCTTTCTTCATTCATTATCCTTGCTGGACAGTCATATATCTTAACAACATTAAAAAAAACTGGCCAGGCACGGTGGCTCACGCCTGTAATCCTAGCACTCTGGGAGGCCGAGGCGGGTGGATTGCTTGAGCTCAGGAGTTCGAGACCAGCCTGAGCAAGAGCAAGACCCCGTCTCTACTAAAAATAGAAAGAAATTATCTGGCCAACTAAAAAATATATATAGAAAAAAAATTAGCCGGGCATGGTGGTGCATGCCTGTAGTCTCAACTACTCGGGAGGCTGAGGCAGTAGGATCGCTTGAGCCCAGGAGTCTGAGGTTGCTGTGAGCTAGGCTGACGCCACGGCACTCACTCTAGCCCGGGCAACAAAGTGAGACCCTGTCTCAAAAAAAAAAAAAAAAAAAACTTTTGGTTTAGTTGATCATCTCTGGGATTTATTTATTTATTTATTTTTAAAAATTATTTGTTGTTTATATCTTTATCATTTCCTTTCTTCTACTTTATTTGTGAATATTATTTTTCTTTTTCATCTTACGTTGGATAATTAGCTCAGTACTTTTCATTCTTTCTTCTTTTCATACAAACATTTTAAGTCTCATGTTTTTATTTGAATAATAAACTTTGAGAACAAGTTCTATGTTACATGGATTCTTTGCATTTTTAAGGTGTCATTTGTGATGTAGTACAGAGCCAATTTTAGTAACTGTTTTCTGTGTATTTGAAAAGAATAAATTTACTTGGTGGCTACAGGTTTTTATGTGTATGTTTTGGATAGTGAATTGTGTTTAATTCTCTGCATATCATTACTAATATTTTACTTCTTGATCAACAGTGTTCAACAAAGGTGTATTAAAACCTCACATTAGAATTTTGGGTTTGCCACGCTTTCCTCATAGTTCCAAACCTTTTATGTTTTTAAGGCTGTATTATTTGGTGAACATAAGTATATGATGATTACATCTAAATTGATTATTCCTTCTTTATTATTTAGAATCACTCTTTAACCTTTTAGATATTTTTGCCCTAAATTCTTTTTCTCATATTGATATTATAACATAGCTTTGTTTTTAGTTAGCATTTTCCTGGTATATCTTTTCAAATCCTTTATATTCGGTCTGTCTCCAAGTGTTCTGTTGGG
Organism: Lemur catta; assembly: GCF_020740605.2. Classification (NCBI taxonomy): domain Eukaryota; kingdom Metazoa; phylum Chordata; class Mammalia; order Primates; family Lemuridae; genus Lemur; species Lemur catta. The sequence goes on from NC_059132.1 coordinate 59,809,325, forward strand.
TTTCTCTCTTTTAAGTGTCTATCAGATTATCTTTTAGGAGGTGCATTTGATGAGTTCACAGGTAATGTGATTATATATGTATTTTAATTTATTTCTCATCAGTTACAGCAGATTTAGTCATTCCTATCTACCATTTTTTCTTTTAGGTTCTTTTTTTCTCATTTCCTAACGTGCCTCCGGATTGGAAGGTATAGATGAAATTTCTAATGCTTTTAATAATTGCTGTTAAATGTTTAATACAATGTATTTTTTGACTATAAATTTTTCTAATAAATCTATTGTTGTTCAATATTCTTACTCCCTTCCTGACTGTGCAAAGGATGTTAGCGTGCCTTAACTCATTAGACAGCCCCCTCATCTTGTTTTTGTTCCTTAGAATTTTAACTTTCCCTTTTTTAACATGAAAAATTTGGTTATTAAGTTTTTAGTCAATTAAATTTACATCTGATATCTTACTGATTTCTTTGCTTATGGTTTCTTATATCCCATGCTGTCCCTTGGCTTTTTCTGTTTGTTTGTGAAGTACATCCATTAATATTTGCTTTGCTTGTCTGTTTACCATCATGTTTCTTAGGTCTCCTTTCCTGAAAAAGAAATTATAAAAATTTTTATATATAACATTTGATACATACAAAGATGCATAAATACACACACATACATATTATATAGGTATGTTATGAACCATAATATTAAATGAATACCGATTAATTCACCATAGACTTTTCCAATACAATTTAATCTACCTGTGTAAAACTCCCCTACTTCCTTCTCAGAGATAATCACTAGTCTGAATTTAGTGTTTCTCATTCTTTTGCCTTTAAAAACATATATCATACATCCTGGGTTTTTAAAGATAGGTTTCAATAGGTTTTTAAAATTAATAGATTTAAGATTTGCTTATATGTGAACTTCATGAAAATATTATCACATTGTGACTTGCCCTTTATACAAAATTATATTTCTAAGACTTATCAGTGTTACCCGTAGCAGCAGTTCTTCTACTGTAGCTGTGGATGGTAATTACACTGTTTTTGTATACTAGAATAAATTTATCCATTCTCCCGTAAGTGGACTTTTGGTTGTTTCCAGTTTTGCTATCAATAGCAGTGCTGTTGTGAACACTCTGCTACATGCCAACCGATGCACATGTTCAAGAGTTTCTTTAGGGCATACATCTTGGGGTGAATCTGCTTGGCGTGGAGGACTATACTATGCCCATGGGCCCGTATCAGGTATCAGTCTTCAACCACCATTGGCTCATAGCTCTGGATTCCAGTAGCCTGTGGCTTAGTCCCTTCTGCCTGTTGGCGTTTGTGGTCTGTGCCTGGTCCATGAGGATATTTATGACTTTGTCCCTTGGGACTTCTCTTTTAGTCTTTGCAATGGGCTTGGAATAATGGGGTGTGTCCCTTGTGAATTTAAGGCATTGTCATGATACGAAGTCACCATCATTTACTTCTTCAAATGTTTGATGGTCAGAATCCTTTTCTGGAATTACAAGTTTGAATCTTTCATATGAGGAAGTAGCTAGATTTTTTTATGTCTTATTTTTGTGTGCGTGTGTCTAAGGAACTAAGAGAAACAACTTTAATATTCTAAATTTAATATGTATTAATGTTGAGGGTGATTATTTTTCACCCAGGTGACATTTGCCAATATCTAGAAATACTTTGGTTGTCATGAACAGGAGGGGTAAAGATACTTCTGGCACCTAGTTGGTTAGAGGCCATGGGTGTGGCTTAAACATTCTATGGGACAACGAATAGAACAGCCCCTCACAACAAAGAATTTGGGGGTCCAGTATGTTCATAGTGTTAGGGTGAAACAAAAACAAAAACAAAAATCCCTGTGATGTACAGGACAGTGTTGCAGAACAAAAGATTATTGTGTCCAGTATGTCAGTAGTGCTAGGGTACCCTGACATACATGAAGGTGATCAGTCGCTGTGTTCTCAAAGTACCAACACTAATTTTTTTTGCTTTTTCCCTCATGCCATGTCTTTGGAAGTGTGCATTTGGAATTCCCAGGTAATAGAGCTAATGAATTACTTGCATAATTTCTATCTAGTGTTCAATTAGTGTGAAAGGTAAGATGAATTATCAAGAAGTAACATGGGCTGATATGCTCCATTATATGAAAAACAGCCAGGTTTAATTTCTATTTATGTTAATATCTGTGAATAGAATCTGTCTGTAAATGTTGGTGGGCATTCTTCCTGTCCTAAGCCTTCTAGGGTGTCTCCTCTTCCCAGCCATCTCAAGCCTTGACCAGGAGTGAGAAGGGCAGCATTCCCACACACACCAGGAGCAGCAGAGTGGGGAACTGGTCTGTGGAGTTCACAGAATTTTGGGAAAAAACGGGGCATACTTCCCACCACTTGCCGCCCTCAGCTCGGCTAAGAGGGTTACCCAGTGAATACGGATAATCAGGAATTCCAGCAGTCTGATTTACTTCCTTTCTTGTTCCAAGTCTTTCCCTGTCCATGAACTGCTGAAACCTGAGTGTGGGCTTCCACAAAGGGAGGGAAGAGGGCTGGAGAGGAGGGAAAGGCAGATAACAGCCGAATGTAATCAGCATTTTATTACCGTCCTCAGGAAGTAGGAATAGGGGAAAAAAAAGTAGGTTGGAGCAAGGAAAGTTAATTATGTGAGGTTATTTGACAGGAAATTACTAAATACAAACAGACAGAAGAAACACATTTTAAAGCAGGGTAGGAAATCTCAAGTTACTCCACTGTGTGCATTCAAAACCCCCAAAGCAAATTCTGAAAATAGCAGTTTAAACAAAAGCTATCTTATCTGATAAAAGCATTTCAAACACAAAGGGAAATTTATATATTGGGCAGGCAATCTTAAAATAAACCGATTTTGTTGATAGCACTGCAAATTTAATTGTGGGAAAACCCCTTTAGATGTCTGAATTTATCTTGTAAATGTTTTGAATCTGGCATTTCAATTCTATAAAGGGGTGTGTGTGTATATTTCACCCTGAAAAATTATATGTGTGAAATATAATGAAAAGCACTTATGTTTGTGTTTCTTTTCAGTATTTCAAAATTTTTTGTGAGTTCAGTATTATTAATAGTTCCAGAACAGTGTTATATGAGTAAAGCACAAAATACTGAGAATGTATGATCTAAAATATTTATTTCCAGAGGTCATATATTTTAAATCTTTTAATTATTCTGTAGCTGATTAATGCAATAACACCATTTTTTACTGCTTTGCCACAGTTGGCAAAATTTGCAGAATTTTTGTAAATTAAACAAACATTTTAATAGTATTTTTCTTTAAAAGACTTAATGATTAAGGAACAGGACCTTTTCCTACCCTTAATTACTTTTGGTTTTTGATGGCTTGCACTGAATAGTCATTGTTCCACACCTAGAAAAAACAGCTAGAAGTGACTGTTGAATAATCTAATCCTTTTAATTAAGGCTGTCATTCTCAAAGATAAAAAAACCCCCAAAACCCAAACCCCAACACAACACACACACACACACACAACACACACACAAGCTTTTCAAAGGAAATAAGAAGAAAGTTTATTTTCTAGATCTTTATAGTGGGATTCTCTAAGGACATTTTTTTAATAGTTGAGATATTGAAGAGTCATATCATAGAAATTGGGTGGCTGTAAAAGTGCATAGTCTGTGGATAAAGTTACACATTCCATGTTAGTTCAAAGGAAAAGCAATATTTTGAAAACATAAATGGAGCTCAAAGTCTGCATTCCTTCTAAAAGGCCAACACCTGTGGAAGGAATGCATGTTGTTTCCACTTGACCTTCAACTGCGGAGCTGGGCTAGGTACTTCAGATGTAATGGTGGTCTCTATAGCCGTGTCTCCTGGGACAGCACCTGTCCTGTCTGTTGTCAGGAAGGGAGCGTGGCGGCAGTCAGGAATAGTCAGAGAGTGCATCCGAACCCTTGCATTGAGGAGTTCACTTTGTATACCACGAAGCCACATGGTGATGGATGAGTGGGTGTAGATAATATGAAATAGCCATAACCCCTCTGAGCAATCAGGCTTATGTTTTGAAAGTCCTGGGAAACCCCAGGCAGACAGTATTAGTACACTTAGGCTCAGTCCTCTGTGAGTGGTAGTTAAAGATAAAGACATCATTGATGTTCCAGACAGATTCTCATCATGCATAAATAATTCCTTAGGACAGACGGTGGTTGCCTTGAGTGGTGTTGCCCCTCCTCTGGGCCACCTGCATTAATTCAGCAGTTGATTGTGGTCTCTGAAGAACTAAATGCACACTTCAACATCAGGAAGAAAGTTACACATAGGATATTCTTTGTGAACAAAGAATATTTATTAGTTCACTTAATTTTTGGTGGGAAAGAGGACTGGCTCATTTGTCCTTTATTCATTAATTCTTTATTTGTTAATTCAGCAAATATTTCTTAATTGCCTGATATTCGCCAGGAGCTGTGGGTAAGGCTGAGAATGCAATGTTGAGCCTGACAGATGTAGTGCCTACTTCTTAGAACTCATAGTTTACTGTCATGTGGTCATGGCTCCCCTACACCCTAGCTCTGTGATCTTGGGCAAGTGGAAATTCCTCTAAATTCAGTTTCTTTGTATAAATCAGAGAGTCCCCCCGCCACCCCAGATGGGTAATAAGATCCTCTTCAGTGCTAATATTCTCTGGACATATTAATATACACTTTTGTTGTTAGATATTTTTCTCTTCATGACCTCGCATGGTGTTCTAGGGAGTGATTGAATATGGTGGGACTGAGTAGATCAGCTTGGATATTTATTTGCAGATGAGAATCATTGCTTTGGTTTCTGATTGAACTAGTTACCTTTCCTGGGTTTATACCACTTGTGTGTCTCCAACCTGTTTGGCTGGCTCACACCATGTGCAGTTTCCTAAGACTCAAGGTTACTTTAAAGAGAAAGCAGGGATTTCCACTGATGCCGGAAACTTTTCCAACAGTTGTGAAGCATGGTCTTTGAACACAAAAGATCATTGTTATATGTGCTCCTTTGCTGAGACGATAGCCTAGGGCAATTGAGTTGTTTTTAGCTTAACTTCAATGCTAGCAGACAAAACTATTCTTGAGATAGGATTATTGAAACCTGGATCTTCCACAATTTAATAATATTGGTAATGTTGATGAATTCAACCCCTGCTTATATCATCTGTTTTTGTAAATAAAGTTTTATTGGAACACAGCCAGGTCCAGCCATCTACATACTGTCTGTGGCTGCTTTTGAGCTACAAGGGCACAATTGAGTAGTTGGGACAGAGACTGTATGACCCACAGAGGTGAAAATATTTGTCGTTGTGCCCTTAACAGAAAAAGTTTCCTGGCACCTGCATTACAGGATAAATTAAAGCCCCTAACTCTAGATTTTAAGGTGTGTGGGACCATAACGTATTTTTCCTCAGTAAACATAGTTTATTTGCCTTTTTGCAATATGCTCCTAAGAAATGAGCTTTGTTAATTTATAACTTTCTTGACTCCATGCTATTGAGATAGCAGAATTTGATAACTATATACCTCACAGATTTACTCTTTTAGAATTTGAGTTTCTATGGACTGGATTCCTACATGGACAGGTCTGCGGGGAACCCTGAATTTTTGCTAAAGCATTTTTATTCTGTTAAATAATTGGTTCTATGAAGCCTAAGGTCCTAGCTTTCTTCACATTGCAGCTGTGAGGAGAGATTTGACAAGATTTCAGGGATGTATAAGTGCTTGGAGACATATTTATAACCTTTCCCCACCGTTTTCCTGTATTTGTAGTGCCCAGAGCTTTAGGGCTGATGGGTTGTGCCTACAGAAGTGCTGAAGTCAAAGTTAGAGAAGGCTGGAGTCCATCTGAAGTTCCAGCCATTCATCCAGGGAGCTACCTCCAAGGTAGTGAGCTTATGTGCAGTATTATGGAACTAGGAAAGCTGAGGACAGGGAGTGTCACAGCGGCAAGTGGATGATGTAGAGATCACATGGGGAGTTTTCCCTTCAGAATTTTCTCAGGGGCTCACGATGGATTTACTCAGATGGGTCAGTTTCATTATAAAGGGCTTAATGGTAAGGAATACAGCTAGCTACTCAGTAAATATTTACTATAACTGGCTACATTAAATTAAGGAGGAAATAAGTTTTAAGAGCAAGCAGGGCTACTTTTATGGGTTCAAACTTGCCTACCATGACTAGTCTTAGCACGTAATAATTTCTGAATAAATATTGGCTTATTTAATATATAAACTGGTATTTGAAATGAACCAATGAAAATTTATGTTTTTGACTTGAGGCTTTACGTTTACAGCCAAATGACTGGGAATTCTGTTTACTTTATCCACATTTATTGAGTGCCTACCACATGCTAGATATTGTGCCAAGGTCTGGGGAAATAGATTAACAAGGCATGGTTCCTGCCCTCCATGGGCTTACATGCTATTGAGGGTGGCTGATACTTTCCTACACAGGTGACAAATGCCCTGATTAAAGCCTGCACAACAGAACATGAGAACTTGGTCAGGAGGGACACTTATTTGGGGGAAGAGAATAGAGATGGGGCAATTCACAAAGGGTACCTGTAGGAGGAGGGATGCTTTATTCTGCCCTATCCTTTGGTGCTATGGTCTGAATGTGTCCTTCTAAAAGTCATGTATTAGAACCTAATAGCCAATGTGATAGTATGGTATTAAGAGGAGGGGCCTTTGGAGAAGTGATTAAATCATGAGGATGGAGCCCTCCTGAATGGCATTAGTGCCCTTACCAAAGAAGTTCAAGGGAGCTGCCACACCTCTTTCCCCACATGAGGATGCAGCGAGGAGCCACCATCCGTGCAGTGGAGAGTGAGCCCTTACCTGACACTGAATCTGTTGCCAACTTGCTCTTGGACTTCCCAGCCTCAAGAACCATGAGAAATCAATCTGTATTGTTTACAAATTACCCAGGCTGGGTATTTTGTCATAGCAGCTGGGAGGCACTAAGACACTGGGATGTCCTCTTTCCTAGAAGGATAGTGTGTGGAAAGCATGTGTGCAGGCCTCCCAGGACGGGCCTGGGGCAGACGCTCAGAGGAGGCCGCTGGGAAAGCCATCACCCGCCAGTCTAACTTCACCCACTTCACAGTTTATTCCTAAGCTCAGTGCTGTCTGAGTAAGACAAGCTGCTTTGATCCTAGCAGCAGGTCAGATTAAGTCCTGTGGGACTGTGAAACCAACCTGAATGCAGACACGTCTGCAGCCGACCAGACAGACCACCGAGACGGGGCTGCAGCCTGCGCCCCCTCCCTCCTCTGAACCTGGCCCGGCTTTCCCCGATGGGTTCTGTTCCCTTCCCTGGCATTTCATAGCATTCTTTCATTTTTCCCAGGAGATTTTATAATTAATAGAGATAAATAAAGGCAGGAAATCTGTAATAAAGTACTAACTTCCATGTATGCCAGATTAAACACACACACACACACACACACACACACACAAGCAGACCACAAAGTAACACAGTCTGGTGGGAAGAGATCAAAGGGCAGCCATGTGACTGGGCTGGCAAAGGGCTCTTTTCCCAGGCAGTCCACATCCTGCCCCTTCATGGATGAGACAAGTCCGGGGAGGAAGTGGTGTGCAGTACAGCCAGGCGTGCAGTTCTCAGGGATACGGTCTTAGTTCAGGGGCTCCAGGAGTGTGCCTGTGAGCATGGGAATGATAAGCCCACATCTGCTTGTATTCATAAACAGCTCTAGAAGGTGCGGTTTCAAATTACCACCCCTACCACTGCTAAACCTCCCCCGTAATCCTATAAAGATGTCAGGTACAGATAGACCTTGGAGGGGTAGAGCCCTATCTGACAAGCCCGGATCAAATAGCCAGAGAGCCTGAGGATTGGATTGCAACAGGAATACCCTAATCTTGATTTCATTGTTTTTCTTCTCCCTAAAAGGGTGGGATTGCATTTGGAGGTGGGAGGAGAATCTGCAATGGAGTTGCTGACACCATGTAAGGAAAACCTTGGGGGCGGCTATTCCCATTTGGAGGGATCAGCAGAAAGGCCAGCAAACAAGCCCGCCACTGTTCAGTAATCCTTCTCACTTCTGCTGCAAGTCATGCAAAGGCAGGCGGGCGGGCAGCAGCTGCAGCAGAGGGGCTGCTGTCCCGACGAAGGGGAGCTGAGTGCTGGCTTTGCTGCACCCTGGAATTATTACCTGCAAGTGCAAGCAGGCCAGGTGACTGCAGCTGTGACAGGGGGGTGTGGAGACCCCGCCCACGCCAGCTGTCGGCACTCTGAATGTCCAGGACAGCATGGGGGATTTATGTTTCCTCTCCAGCCTTTCAATGCTTCTGTAGATATACTTAGCAATTACAGTGATGGTTTGGGAATTTCCCTAGGATGGGCCAGGACTTGTTTCCAAAATAACACCTTTCAAAGCATGCAGCGACTTTTAGAAATTAGATAATTGTGTGATATTTATCAAATGAATTATGTTGTGCTAACAAAGTCTGGGCAGATGGTTCTGATGCTGAAGTAAATAACACCTTATGATTCATTAAGGTTAAGGGGGGAAGAGAGGCTTTTTTTGAAAGTTGCTGCTTTACAGCTGAGGCTTTGCAAAAAATGTAGGCAACTCACAAAGTAGGTAATACATTGTGAAGGTAAAATGTTTATGTCTGGGTGTGCAGGGCATGGTTAAGTTGTCTATTTCACTCATAACACTTAGAGAGCATTTTAAAATATGCTTATCCCTGTATGCAGAGATACAAAGATAAGGCTTTATTGCTGTTGTCCTCCATGGAGTCTTAGTCTAGTGAGGGAGACAGATGTATAAACAGATAATTGCAATACAGTGAGCTAAGTGCTAACAGAAGGATAGAAGAAATGCCATAATGGTATGTAGGATATCAATTTACAGTGCAAAGGGAGAGGAGAGAACAGCCTCACAGAGGAAGTTAGGTTTGAGCAGCATGTGAGGAAGAGGAGGGATTTTGAAAGCAGAGAAGGATGTTGTCTTCTTCTGGCTCCTCACTCACCAGTCTTCCTATAGATCAGGGCCTTTGCACATTCTGATTCACCTTTGGTTCCTCTTATTCACTCATGTCCTCTTTGCCCAGGGCCCTTGGCCTAGAAAACTTCTCCCGTCTGTCTTCCCTGGCTTTAGAAACCAGATCCCCATTGTTTCTTCCTCCTTAGAGAAGTCCGATTTCTCTAAGTCAAATCCCTTCTATTATAAATGTTCACTCATCAAGTACCTCTCCGTTAGAGCAGTTGTCACAGCTGTACTTTTACATTATTTGCCTGATCATTTGAATGGTATCTGTTTTCCGCACTAAGCAGAGCCTACCTCCTTTTGTTCAACTTTGTTTCTTGACTAAATAAACATTTGTTGAATGAGTTAGATGAAAGGTGGTCCAGGTGTGAAAACACACTGTGTGTTCAGAGAACTGCCAAGTATTATGCTGGATCTTGGGCTCTGTGAATTGGGGAAGGCTGAAGATTAAGCCATTTAAGGAACTTTGAAGATCTAAATTTCAGTTTGTGTACTAGCTCGGTTCATATCTTTAAGTCTTAAGAGACGTTTCAAAAATCTACCTCTTGATTATTGTATTATCAGTATCAGCTGGTTTAAGTTGAAGATGAAATATTAAAATATTTAAAAGAGGTTTTTTTGGGCATATGGTTTTAGAGCTCAAATAGACATACTTTAAAAATGTGATTAAAGAATAACGTACATACAGAAAAATATGCAACACATATTGTACAGCTGGATGAATTATCACAAAGCAAACGTATGTGTAACTTTCATGCAAGTCAAGAAGTTGGTATACTTCTTAGAGCCTGAATTGTAAAAGTCAGCGTGTGTACTACATCAGAAATGAAAGTGGGTGAGACAGGAGAGTCTCTGCCAGACTCTAAGAAAGTCTAAGCTTTCTGGAGACAGAGGCGAGGGATTCTCATGTAAGTTAGCCTCCAAATGTTTCCAGGCTCACTCATGAGCTTGGAAAAGTATTGTAAGAGAAATGCAACCTCTTCCAGCCCTCATTCATCCCTATATGGGACTGGAGTATGCAGAGAGGGTACAGGATGGGCCGAGCTGCAGAGGGGACACAAGGGGGAATTTTTTCAAAGGAACATCGAATCTTTTCTCTATCCTCACCAGCGACACTGCCTCATTGGTGTGGAGCAGGGGGCTGAGTTTAGATCTTGTCACCCCGGTATTGTGCAGGGCGCATTGATGACTTAACCAGCTTCTAGAACAACTTTGTGGTTGCATATAAGATGGTGCTGGAGTATCCGGGACCGATGGCCTGCTCTGTCACTCATTAGCCAGGTGTCTTCATGTCATTTTTAGTTAATTCCTCTGTATTTCGCTTTTTTAGATCTATTACATGGGATAACAGTGCAGTCCACCTTCTACAGTTATTGTGAGGATTTAATGCATTCATAGATGTGAAGTGCTTACTGTATGACCTAGCAAAGAGCCAGCACTTGATAAAGAAGAAAGGCTCTCTAGTTGGAAAGACCTTGTTTTTGCCTTATAAGAATGTGGGAATCTCGAATAGACAACCAAAGTAACGTGGGGTTTTGAGAGAGACTTTTTGGTATAATAAAATTATTTCCTACTGAAATAGATTGTGGGACTTTGTTTGCTTATGAACTACTTAGGCCTAATGTATCTGCCCTGTAGTATTTGCAAGGTGGGGATTTCATGATAGGGCAAACTGTAATGTTTTTCCTTATTTAAGATTCTCCATTTCTCCATTTTCTCTGTAGAATGTGAGAAGGATTGGTAGAAAAACACAAGGTTTTCTTTAATTCCTTGTTTTAAAATACTTATGTGGTTTTTATTAAAGCATTGGAATCTAAGGGAATAATTTAGAAATATATCTTGATTTGTTGCTCTTTGAATCGATTGTAGCTATTGTTTTACTAGCTGTTGAACTTAGAATAATTTTCTTATACACACGATCACATTTGCCCTATAATTTCAAGACTTCTTTGATTTTCTGACTCTAGACACCATGAAGCTTCCTCTCATGGTGATGGCCAGGTCCTGGGGTGTGTATGTACATATGAGGGACTGATGATGGACAGTCCCCGAGTCCCCACTCTGTGATTGGTGCTGCACAGAACATCTCAGTGCTGTCTGTATTCCACCCTTTGGTAGGATTGCTTTTTTAAGAAGATAGGAGAGTCAATATTGTACCTTTGGTAGAGAAAAAAAGGATGTATGAAGGAAACAACTGCTTTTGTAAATGATGCTAAGAACAGAATATGATTTTCTAGACCAGGACTTTGCATATAAAAGTGACAGTCATGGACATGGCTGGGGTGCACCTTAGGAAGAAACAAGAAGCATGCGTATGTTGGAAGGGAGTATGAACTTGATCTTTAAGGTTCAAAGCCAGTAATTGCGTGTGTTTGAGTGAAGGAGGGCCAGAAAGAAACTGCAACGGTGGAAAAGGTAACAAGAATGACATGGAGAACCACAGCAATAGAGAACATGCCCAAAATTCCTGGAAGAAATGACGAAGGACAGAGATGAGTACTTTTGACTCAGAGGTCTAAATACAACACGGGATGGCTTTTAGAATAAGGAAATTTGAAATTAATATGGACAGGTAAACTCAATTACTTAGAAAGCACTGACATAGGTACTTATTCTTGCATATTATTGACAGAAAACATAAAGAAGGGTGCATACATACATGTATATACATGTGTATGTGTGTAATCTTCTATCATTTCAGGTGCCATGTTCAGAGATTTCCATTTATTATTTAGGTTTATTCTGAAAACAATCCAGAGAACTCAGTGTTATTAGCCCCACTTTAAAGATAAAGAAACTGAAACTGGGAAAATTTAAATATCTTGGTAATGTGTTTAACACCTTAGGGACATTTAACCGTAGACCTGGGGATAAGACCTAAGGCTGTTGAACTTTAAACCCAAGATTTCTTCTGTTCTACCACAAGGACTCTCTTTTATTTATTAAGGAGGCACGCACCTGCATTTTAAAAAATATATAAATCTGAAGGTGGAAGCCCTGAGAAAAGCATTTGGGGAGAAATAAAAGGGCAAGAGAAAGAAGTGATATTATGATGGTAATGCGCCAAAATGCCAAGTCAGATGGAGTAGTTTTTGTCTGATATTTTTTTAAAGCTTGAGTTACAAAGTTAACATGGTAAAATGAGACTAAGGAGGTGAGGCTTCAAATGTCCAGATCACAGTAATGTATCTCTGTTCTTGTTAAAAACAGCATGTGATAAAATCTAGACTTGCCTTTTGAACAATTTCATCCTCAGAAGGTTAAGTAGATAACCAAGAAACTAGAGCACAAAGTTTAATTTTAAAAAATAAAGAAAATTCAGAACTGGTTGAGAAGTGGCAGAAACCTGGGCAAAAATAACATTATTTCAAAGATCACAATGAAAGGAAAGAAGAGCCGGGATAGCATAGTCTACACCTCAGATACCAAAGAGCTGAGAGATTTTCTTTTGAGCGTCACTTCTCATTGGGTGTAGCCATTGCCTTCGGTGCTCTTTTGAGAATTCCTTTGAGACGATGTCCAAACCGTGTAGGGAAAGTTAGTTTCTGTGGGTGTTTGGAAGAGATGATGGTTTTGTGTGCTAATTCTGTTCTGTCTCAGATATACATTTGAAATATATCGAGCTTTTTTTGTTGAGGTAATTTTTTTTTTCATCACAAGCCAGAGCTTTCCACCCAATGTTTATGTAGTTCATTCTTGAATGCTTAAATGAAAGATTCTCTATTTGTCTCTATTAAACTCCACCACGTGAGTGGGGGCCCATAGTTCCCCTCAAGATTTGGTTCAGTGGATATTTATGTAAAGGTTCTGGTGAGCAGAATGTTGTGCCAGGTGATGTAGATAGATCATCAACACGTGAGTTTCAGGGAGATTGTGGTATAGCGATGAGATTAAAAAACCAACAAACAAAACAAAGGACCATCCTGGGCATTCTAAGAGAGGAATGGAATACATTTATAATAGCTGTGTGCTACCAGAAAGGTTAACCAGACAACCTCTACATTGGGAAGATGATGGGTAAAATCTATCTTTATGCTCTAGAAATTAACACAGTGCCTAATACACAACAGACAAATACAGGCACATAATAAATGAAAAATAAATGTTTATTAGAGGAACTTACAGTGGGTCTTAAAGGAAGGACAGAGATTTGATGGTTTGGAATGATGGGATGAAAATGCAAAGTAAGACTAAGAACAGGTATCGGTAAACATATATAGCTAAATTCTAAAGGATTTTTCAGTAAAAGTGAGTCATTTAGTTTTTATGGTATATAGAGGCATATTTTTCAATCTTAAATATTATTTAACATTTATAATTCCTTATTTCTGTATTTATTTTCTATTCAATGCCTTTCTAGTCATTTAAACAAATAGTGAACAGGAGAGATCAAGCAGAAACCTAAAGGCATTCTTCATTCTTCAGAGCTTCAATTTGATATTTTCACATCTACTTAAAATACTCATTGGGAGGAATTGTACAACAGGGTTTCATCTGGGATTATTTTTCTTCTGCTAAAAGCTTCTTTTAGAATTTCTTCGGTTCAAGTATTCTGGTTATATGATCCCTCAGATTTTATTTAATGGACTTTATTTTGCTTTTATTTTTGAAGGATATTTCCACCGGGTATAGAAATCTTAGAAATTATTTTCTTTCAGTGCATTAAAGATATCATTTCTGATATCAAGCCTTTTGGCTACCATGTTTCTATTGAGAGTCTGTCAGTCCTATTTTTGTCATTTGAAAATACTCTCTCTTTTCCCATAAGCACCCCATCCCTGGCAGCTTTAAAAATATCGTTTTCTAGCAGTTTTAAAATTTAATTTTTTTTTTTTTAGAGTTTAACTATAATGTTCTAAATGTGAATTTCCTTGTATTTACCTACTCAAGACTTATAGCACCTTTTGAATCTGTGGCTTGATTTTTTTTTTTTCATCAGTTTTGGAAACTTCTCAGCCATATCTCATTGGATACTGCTTTTACCCTATTCTCTCCTGTCTTCATCTGGGATTCCAATTACATGTGTATGAAACTTAAGTTTCATATGTTGTTTTTTTCTCTCTCCATGCTTTAATCTGGATAATTTCTTCTGATGTACCAGCCAGTTCACTTCTGTCTCTTCAGCTGTATATGATATTGCTGCCAAACCCAAATTTTGAGTATTTTCCTACCAGTGGTTGTAACGCCCTTTTGATTTATTTTACATTGAATTCTTTAGTTTGCTGTCTGATTTATTAAACATATTAATTACAGTTATTCTTAAGTCTCCTTCTGTTGACTATAATATCTCAATTTCCCGTGGGTCTGTTGCTGCTGTTTCGTACTTTTCTCTTGCTTTTTGGTTAATTCTTATTTTTGCAAGCATGGTTATTTCTGATGAATGCTCGACCTTGTGCATTAAAAGTGTAGAGATAATATTTAGTTGTGTGTGATGTTATTTTCCTCTGTAGAGGTTGAGCACCTTGATCCATGCAGAGATTAAATTGTTCCAAAGGTGGGTGTTAGTCTTAGTGAGGACCGGTCAGTTTCTGGTTCATGCTTACTCCTTTGGTTTAGCACTTTGGAATCTCAACTGAACGTCTGGGTTGTTAACCAGGACTTTTTCCATTAGCAGGCCATGAATTCTGAATTTTGCCTGTCTAGCCCTGTGAAATGGAAATAAGCCTATTCAACTTAGTTTTCCCACTGCAATAGAATCAGCAAATGGGTTAAAAAGAAGTCAAGTGTCAGGCTTCCTTCTCTCCACAGTCATGACTCTTCAAATGGTTGATAGTCCTCTAATGCCTTCAAGTGGAGGCTATTTTAATGATTTTTTTTTTTCCTGGTTATTTTAGTTCTCTGCTGGGAAGGTTGGTCTGATCAAATCTAGTGCATTATATTGAAGTAGAAGTTGAAGTACTTCTTTAAAGCACTCTAATCCTGCATGTTTTGATACTTTGATACTATGTTTAATAATTTAAAATACCAGCTTGCTATTAACCTGGTTGCCATTTTGAACTCTTCTCAGAACTTTTCGATCAAGGTATTGGAAAAAATTTTTATAGCTGTAATAAAACACCTCAATTTCATGTCATATGTTTTGCATTTAAAGATAGAGTTTATAAATTTTACTTGTACTATTGCCCTTAATCTTCACAACAGCCCTACGATGTCAAATATCACAATTAAGTTCCTCATGGAGACTTGTCTGCAATTTTAATTAGTGAATAAATTGGGTTTGTATTAATTTATCTCTAGATAGTGAAATGAATATCAGTTTAGAATTTAGATTAAAGGACTTGATGACCAACTGATTGTGGAATGAGGAGTGAGTGAACTTTGCTTGGGTGAATTGAAGATGGTGATTCTTCCTTTACGTAAAGGGATTATGTATTAAGAAGAGAATTAAATTTTGGCAGGGCTAATAATGAATAGAGAAAATTAGTACTGAATTGTGCTCTCAGAAGTGAGAGCTACTGTTGAGTAAAAAGGGTTTTGTGGTAGAGTTGAGATTGTCACTGAACATTTTAAGGAGGAGGAGAGGAAAAGAGAAGGAGACAGGACAATCTTAGGGAAAAGCCTGGAAGTGGAAACTGCCACTGCTCCCACTTGTTTATTCAGAGCTTACTGTGTGCCAGGAACTGCACTCTGTTTGCACATACATCCTTATTTATAATAATTTCCAACCCTGTAAGACAGTTACCTTAATGGTCCCTATTTCGTAGACATCTCCATTTGCCAGGCAATGAAGCCACTGCCTGAAACGGAGCAAAGTGCTGAAGGTGACGTTGATTATGAGACTGATATAGATTATAAAGGTCCTTGAACTGAGTCTGAGTGAGAGTGTTAAAATTTTCACCTGAAGACAACTGGCTGGGCAAAGTGCATTTTTCAGAAGGTCGCGTGGGCAGTAGCTTGTCCAGTGTGTGGGATGCTGGCTGGGAGGTGGAGAGAGTAAAGTCCGGGGAACCTTGGGAGTTACTGCAGCAGAGCACAGTGCTCAGGAACTTCCTCTACTGGAGCCGAACCAGCAGGAAGAGAAAGGGGGGGGGCCCGATGTGAGATGTCAGAGCTAGAAAGGTCAGGCCTTGCTGACTGTGAAGATGTGAAAGGCAAAGGAGAGGAACGTCATGCAGGAATTGTCAAGCCCAAGGACCAAAGTTTCCCTAACTGCTCTTTCCTGCTTCTGTCCTTCCCATACTCCTACCCTCCTAACTGGACAGGCGAGTGCCTCATGTCCAAGACTCCTTTGAAATGCTACTCTCAGCCACGCCTGGCCTGCTGCTCTCTGGCAGCCTCCTCCTGCCCCAGAACGTTCTCAGCTCTTGCCTCCTGTGTTTGCTCTCTGTTAAATGCATATTTCCAGCATGGTGCTGTGAGTCCCTTGTCTTTCCCTTCCCTTCCTTCCTTGAGCCTTCCTTTACCCCCTCCCTACTTCTCTCTTTTCTTTTTTTTATAATTTAAAATGTTTCAAACATATAAACTTAGTATTACATTGAGCTTTGTGGGCGCAGGGACTGTGATTTCTTTAGGTTTTATTTCTTTTATCTAATACCATGTCCGATATGGATTACATGCTGAGTATATGCACGAATGGAAAACCATGGGGCTAGTGCCAGAAATAAGCATAAAGGAGCAAAGTTCACAGCAACATAGAAGGGAAGCCAACTGTCATTGATTTTATTGTCAAGTGGAGTTGTTCCTTCTTCTCTTTTGCAAAAAAAAAAATTCCACATGAATTTCAGTATATTTCACCTCTGACTACTCCATAGAATAATAGTCAACTCTACAAATTATATATTTTGAGACAATAATTAGCAAGAAAAAGAAAATCAACAGAACATGCTATACCATAGTGTCATTGATGGGTTATTCTATGACCTATGATAACTTTCATCCTTGACAATTGGTGTTACCACGTCTTGTCCAAATTTTTGGCTTGATAAAGGTAGAGGTTTTGATGAAGAACCCAAATGTTGGACATAAGGGAGGGAAAGAGAGGAAACACTTTACCGAATGACTCATTTGCTTCATGGAGTTGAATAAAATAGAGTCCCAGGGAGCAACTGTCGGTTTTGGAAAGCAAATAAAAAATAGGATTGCACAGAGCTTGGAATTTAAAAGTGGAACTGTGGAACGAAGGTTTAACAAAATTCATTAATTTAGATCTAGATTGAGAATTTTTACATTAGGAAAAAAAGCCAATAAAAGCAATTTGCTGCCTCATCTCAAATCCAGCATTATGTGCTTAAAAATTATGGCCCTGCGGTTAGTAGCCAGCAGGCGAGCCTTCCCCGGAGGTTCGTCTTATGGTAGGGAAATCACACAGCCGATGATGGCAGCATTTTTATCTGTTTCTGGAAGGAGATTCGGACTCTTGGCTTTGTGTGGTTATTGGACTATCTCCTCTAATGCAGAAGTGTTAGCATGTGCTTAGTAATTTTTAAGCTCCTGGGACCAGACTGGAATTGATTTCATCTGCGATTTGTCTGGTGACAAGCACACTATTGAAGAAAAATAAATATTCACTATAATTTTTATTAGTTCATGACCGATCATAAATCAAAGCTGTGAAAAGAGTTTAAGTAGCTTTTCCCAATCCCTGGGATTCATAGCTCTCTTAGTTATCATTTGAACAGAGGTGGTGGCTGGACACCAGTGATATTCTGGGATTGGGAGCTTAAGGGAATTTAGCCTTTCCCTTCCTGCTAGCTTTAAAATGTGGTGTTGTTACGAGACTAGGGAGAGTAGACTTTTCAGTTTAAATCCCTCCTTTTCCCTTAGGTAGGACTCCAAATTTTAGATTTCATGGATGAATAAGTAACCTTAGTGAGTGATTTGAGACTAGAGTACATAAAAATGTGTCAATAGTTCAGGATGATTGATAGCTCCCTTGTAACCAAAGCCACCTGCAATTTTTTATAGTCCTGCAGCATAAGCCATCGTGAACAGATAATCAATTCTGTTGCACAAACAGTCACTTCTGCTCACCAAGGAGGCCCACTTTCTCTCCCCAAGCAGGACTCCAAAAAAAATAACCTACATAATCCAAATGATCAAAACTTCTGGAATATCAAAGGACCTGTAAAGCTAGCCTTCTCCACCTTCTCTCTGTACCTGGCTTCTCTCTCCCGTTACCAGTGAAAGAACTATGGAACCACGTGTGCAATTGTAACAAAGATCAGAGAGAACATCCCTGACATGTGCCTATGCCCACACGCAACTACACACACCATTTCAGAAGTGCATATTTTAGTCAGAGTATTGGTTCTTGTCCATCCTTTGTCAGAATTTTGATCTTTAAAGGATTAGAAGAAAATGTATTTATTTTTCTCCTTAAATAAATATCAGATTACATTGCAACAGCCTATCCACCATAGGAATTCATTCTTCTTCAACTATATTCTTCTTCTCGTTGAATTAAAAATAGTTAGTGTTTGCTTATGAAACCTGAATTTCTGAAGGGCATGAGATCTTCACTAAAAATATGACTGTAAATTAAAGGCTTCTGATGAAAGCCAACAGCCTAAACAGCTCATCTATTTTCTGTCATCCATTAAAATGCCATTATACTGTAGGGTTAGTGGTATTGGGGTTTATATTTATTTCTTCAATGTAGTATGCGTAATGTCATGTTTGCCAGTAGACTGTAACAGTATTCAAATACAGATTAAATCATTCACTCATTCCACAAATATATTTTAAGTAGTTGAAAAGCACTGATTTAAGGTGCTGGTGCTGGGGATACAGTATTGAGCAATACAGTTATGGTTCCTGGCTTAGGAGCTGACATTTGAAACTGTAGGTTAACAGTTAGGATCTAATAATGATTAGAGATCTAAACTTCTGTTAGCAGCAGTTGGGTCACTCTACTATGATCATGATTATTACAGAGGAACCACTACCCCTCAGAATTTAGCAAAGAGGAAAAACGTCAATAGTAGATGATTCTGGCTTGTTAGTTATAAAACATTATTTTCAGGTCTGGATTTTGGCTGGAGACATGGTGGTTATTGATTAAACTAGGGCACATTGGAGAACAGTGTCAAATACAGTGAGTCCTGTCCTTTCTAGTTTCTAGCAAAAAGCTTGGAAGCCATGTAGAACTCTCATGTTTTAGAATAAAGTCAACTTGGGGGCACATTGTATTTTTATGTCATCTGGCTCCTAAAAAGACTTCATCAATGACCCGGCAAACCACTGCCCCAATCTCAACTTAAGTCAGTGTTTTCAGACACTGTGATAGCCTAACTAGCAGTTCTCAAAATTTGGTTTATAGACCCCTGAGGTCCCTGTGACCTATTCAGTGGATCTGCAAGGTTAAATCTGTTTTCATAATAATACTAAGATGTCATTTGACTTTTTCATCCTCTTTCTCTCACAAGTGTACAGTGAAGTTTTTCACTGCACATTTGGAACCTCTATATAATTCGATGAATCATTCACTATTTTCTAAACAACCAATGATTGATGTTATAAAATCATGTTTGGGTAAAAGATGTGTAAATAGATCAATGGATTTTAATATATCAGAGTATGAGAAGTTTGTTGATGTGTGTTCAGATACCTATGGAAACTACCAGTTGTTGAGTTTTGGTGTCGTATCAAAGAAATACTGCCCACATTTATCTGAAGAGGCTATTACATTATTCCTCTATTTGCCAACTGCCCATCTGGGTGAGAATAGGTTCTTTTTATACACTTCCACCAAACAAGACACCATGACGGATTAAATGCAGCAGATAGGAGACTCCAGATGTCTTCTATTACACCAGACATTAAAAAATTTGCAACAGTGTAAAACAATACCACTCTTCTTCTCACTAAATGTTTTGGGAAAATCTAATTATTGTTTATAAAAATATATTATTTATGTTAATAACAATGTGTTATACATTATTTTTAAGGAGTAATAAATGTCAAACATTTCTTGGTTTTAATTTGTAACATGGTAAATATTGAGATATAACTCACATAAACAAAAGCTCTTTGGAGTTCTCGGTAATTTTTAAGATTCATAAAGGCATCCTGAGAGTAGCCGATTCAAGAACCACTGGTCTAAAGTAATGTGTCCGCGAATCCATATTCTAGGAAGTCGAGGCGTAGAGTGAGAATGTGCACTGATTGCATTCCCTGGGGTCCGGGATCTTTTTCCAGTTCTCATTCTGAAGCAGAGTTTCAGGAAGTTTAGGCAGGGTCTCCTTAATGGCTCTGGGCTTCCTGTTCTATGTACAGTGACAGAGGATAAAGACAAAGAGGTAACAGTCCATAGAGTCCGTTTTTAATTTCCAATCGTATTTGCCCCAAAGTCATGAAATCCTCTAGGATCATTTATGAGTTTCAAACCACAGCTAGCATTTTACAAGGGCTGCATGACATTTATTCATCTTGCAAGTGTAGCTTGCAGCTCTGCATGCTAAAAGGAAATCAAAACTGCTTATCTGAAACATCTTCATCATCCATTTGGAAATGAAGAATTCAGCTTGCTCTGCTTCCACCTCTGCAGGAAGCTACCTGGAGCTGACTTCTCAGTCTGGACTTGTTCTCAAGGTCACCCATGGAATTTTTTCTTAAAAGCCTCACTGTCCATGGTATTCTCAGAGATAATAGCACCAAACCCATCAGTCATCATTTCCTCGTCCTCAATTTTCTTTTTGGCTTCCTGCAATTTTAATCCCAAGCCCTTGCAATTCCTTTCCGTGGAGGGGTAAGTGGCCCCATTTACAACCAATTTTCAGCTAATATTTAATGCATTCTTTTAAAATAAACCAAGCAGTCCTCACTCTATAGGCTTTGTATTTTTGGATTTAATAAAATCAAGGGCCTCACAGTGGGGTGAAATTATATGGTTTTTGTTTCATGATTTTTGAAGAAAAATAAAGAGATCTTTAGAAATTGGAAGTAGGTGTTTGTTCCTGATGGATTAATTTCAGAATCTAGTGCTATCATTAATAAAGGGAAAGAAATCACTCTTTCTTCTGTGTCGCACATTTTACCACTTCTTATGGGGAGGGGTGAGGGTGGGGTGGATGAGCAAAGAAATCACAGATTTTTCTGGAGGCTGCTTCCTTCTACCCTCCTTTGGATGCCTTATATCTGGCCCCTTCTGTAAGCTGATCCAGCTCATGTCGGCATGACACATGAACCATGCAAAGCTTCTTTTTAAAGAGATTTTAATTCCTGCTTGACAGGCTAGGCTGAAGCCCATGAGTGACAATAGTTTTTTTAAAAACAAGAGTGAAAGCCACAACGCACCTGGTATTTCACTGAACACTAAACATACATGTACATGTGCGTGTGTGTGTGTGTGTGTGTGTGTGTGTGTGTGTGTGTGTGTAAAGGAAAAAAAGTTTAAAAAGCTGAGTTTTAAGTACTAATAATAAAACATGGTTTAATTTGCCAGGAGTTGTGCTTTAAGAAAAGAGATCCACCATTTTTGGCCTGCCTGAAGACTGTTTATGTCCTTAATCTGTTTTAAATCTTTTAAGAGTTTTATCATTTCCCCCTTCCCGTAAAATTAACTCATTGCTTTATTTTTTTATTCCAGTCTGAAATTTCATCCTTAATTAGCTCCTGTGTGGCAAAGTTTCAAATTATCACATCTTATATGATAAATTTTGTCTCTCGTACTCAAGCTGTTTGGGTGAACTGACCATATTCAATAGCCTGGGGCTGGGGGGTGGGGAGCTAGAAACTGGGGCCGTCCTTACAGATTGTGCGAGACCCAACCCAGAAAAACAATGAACTGATTGAGGAGTTTTGCAAATATGAAATGAGCTCTGTTTTATTTGTGACTGTCTTAGTTTGGACAGCTTAGAAACAAATTTATTTCTGACAATTCTAGAGGCTGAATGTCCGAGGTCAGGGTGCCAGCATGGTTGGGTTCTGGTCAGGGCCCCCTTTGGGGTTGCAGATTGCCAACTTGTTGTATCCTTGGTGTAGAAAGTGAGTGAGAGTGAGCTTTCTGGGTCTGTTTTGTAAGGGCACTAATCCCATTCATGAGCCTCCCAACCCCCACTCCATGACCTAATCATTTCCCAAAGACCCCACTCTTTTTTTTTTTTTTTTTTTTTTTGAGACAGGGTCTTACTCTGTCGCCCTGAGTAGAGTGCAGTGACATCATTATAGTTCACTGCAACCTCAAACTGCTGGGCTCAAGGGATCTTCTTGGCTCAGCCTCCGGAGTAGCTGGGACTACAGGCACGTGCCCCCAGGCCCAGCTAATTTTTCTGTTTTAGTAGAGAGGGGGTCTCAGTGTGTTGCTTAGGCTGGTTTCTAACTCCGGGCTCAAGCGATCCTCCTGCCTCAGCCTCCCAGAGTGCTAGGATTACAGGCGTGAGCTACCACAACCACCAGGCCCCAACTTCACTGTTAATACATCATGTAGTGGTTAGGATTTCAACATATGAATTTTGGTGGGGACACAAACACTGGATCCATAACAATCCCATAGTGGATTTTACACAGTTTTCATGTCTCATGGCAGGATGCACTGCAAGTGACTTTAAGGACTGAAAGTGGTACCGGTGACTGCGATCATGGAGATAGTGACGGTGGTGGTGTGACAAGGGCGGAGGTGATAGGAGAGTTGTTATTTATCACAAGGGGTGCTAGGTTTCCTGTTAAGCACTTTACATAATTTTTCCTCATTTAACTTGCACACAGGCTCTGAGAACTAGGTGTCATCTTTTCCATTTTACAGAGGAGGGAATGGAGGCTTAGAGAAGGTGAGTGAACTGCCCAAGGCCACCCAGCATGGAAATAGTGGAGCAGGAGGAGAATTTATTCTGTCTGATGACAAAGCACAGTCTCATAGCCCCCACTCCGGAGGTGCTTGCTTGTCTTTGTCAGGGTAGGCAGGACCGGGATTTAATTCCTCCTTTAGGGAGAACTCGGACAACAAAAGCTTAAACAACCTGTTTAGTGTTAAGCCTAACGTAAGCTTGGCGCCAGAGTGGATACCATGTTGCAAAAAGTTGGTTGTTTAATCAGATCCTGAACAGAAACTGTCTATTTACATCAAGGGAAAAAAGAGCCACTTGTAACTGTGTAGCACACCCTGTTGACATATTTTCACAAGTGCTGTCGTGATCTTCCCAGTACACTTATGAGGTCGGTGGTCTGATTGTCCTCATTTTGCATTTCTCCATTTCCGTAGTACTCTGTTGATTGATGCTAATTGTGATGACTTGGAGAAACTACAGAATACTGAAGTAAGGAAGAGTTTCCGGTTATGTGAACTATTCTTATAGTTAAGGATTGGAGTGTTTTCATTGATGTTCTCATGAAAGAGATTGTCTTCTTTTAGATACTTAGAGATAGGTTTGCTACATCCATGCTCATACATTTTTCTCCTAGGAGCTCATGGCATTCCATGTTTCTCTCAGTGGACATATTTTAAAATTGCTTGTTTGTTACCTTTGAAAGACATTCTCAGAGGTAACATCGCATAATGATCTGAAGGGTCAGGGACTCAAGGGCTGGGTTGTACTTTGCTAGTAATGAGTTCTGTGACCTTGAGCGAGACCTATGACTTTTCTGGGCTCCACTGTCGCCATCTTTACTATAATGCGGAGGGATATTTAGTAAGGATATTCTGGAATTTCTTTTATCTGTTTTAAAAAAGTCACACCTGGTTCTTGAAATTTTATTATCCAGTAATATACTTATATACATCAAAATTCTTTTTGTAGTAAATAGATGAACGATTGTGTGTCCTACACATATTGAAATTTGACAAGCCGTTGGAAGACAACTTTAAACTCTGTTATCTGCTCCGGCCAGGGAATGAGCTGCCATGTTGATATATTTAGTCTTATGTCCTGGATTATGTCTTTATCATAAGTAGATTACCAAATCTCAAAAAAAATTGGTGTAAGCTGCCTGTCATTCTTCCTTTCTTCTTTGCTTCCATCCTTTCTTCCTTAATAATTTAGTCACAAATTTATTAGGCAGATCTGAGCAAGGAGGCCCAGCAGGTCAAATAAGCAAATATATCGAAGGTAATGGGAGCCTTTCTTACTGTCAGGGAACAGAGTTGCAGACAGAAAAAAGCGGGCAGCTAGAATGAACCCTGTGGTGTAGATTAGAATTTGAGGTATCAGTGTGAAAGTGTGGATTTTGATGTGTAGAAAATGTATGTATATATAAATTCCAATATAGAAATAATATAAATGTTAATCATAGCTACTCAAGAGGCTGAGGCACGAGGGATCTATTGAGCCTGGGAGTGCGAGAACAGCCTGGGAGATATAGCGAGACCCATCTCACAAAATAAATAAGATAAAATAAATCATATAAATGTTAAAGCATATGCATGCCTGTGAATAAATTCATTCCCACACATACCCACCCACACACCCATTTTTCATAACTCTGCTCAGTGAAAGGGCCAGGATACAGGGAAAGCTCAGTAAATATGAGCACATCTACCACCCAGATGTTAGTTTCTATTAATAAATTCTAGTCTTTGCTTAAAGGAACCACAGGTCTTTGAAAAAAATGTCTAGTTCTAGGGCCAGGGCAGGAAAGGTACAAGATGAGCCCTGAATGTCTTGTGCCGGAAGACATAGGAATTCTCAAAGAACAGTGGGGAGATGCCAAAAGGACACAGCAGTCAGCTCGAAGGGATTCTGACTAATCCCATGTGAAACCTGGTACAATGTGAGCACCAAAATAATAATGAGTATTATTACAGTTATAGATTATATCCCGTTAAACAAAGGAAGAATCATCTATGAGTCCACACTGACATAAATGAATGCACAAATAACTTAGGACAAAGTTCTTAAAATAGAATGCCATCTGATATATAGAAGTAATAGTAGAATTAGAACGATTGCCATTTGGCAATCATCATAGTAATAATTAGTTCAGGTAAGAAGCATCAACGGATGCTAAAACCAGTGAGTAAAAGTTGAATGAGGATCAGGATATTTACATTACCATGAAGTATCTGCCCACAAATCCTTACTCATAGTAAGGGGTAATACAGTGTCTTTACTGGAGAAATGGGGAAGACATGACCTTGCTCAAGTGATCAAAGGTCCCATCACCAGTGATGGGACACACTGATGTCATGCATCACTTGATGGCATGCAATGAGAAGAACACAGCATCATTTCCAAAACAATGTAATCCTTGGATCTTATGGAGACACTACTAAATCCAGTTCTGGGGCATTTTACAAAATAATTAACCCATAATCTTCCATGATATAAAGGTCATGAAGATCAAGGATACTGTTCCAGATCGAAGGAGACTGAAGAAACATGAGAAATAAATATGAAGTGTGATCCTGGAATCCTTTGGCTAGAAAGAACATTACTGGGGAATTTGGCCAACTTGAATGGGGGTCTCTGGGTGAAGGGTTATGGGAGTCCTTTGAACAGTTCATACATCATTTCTGCAAATTTGAAATTCTTTTGAAATAAAAAGTAAAAAATTATTAGTACAGGGAAGCTTAGCTTTTAGTTTTTACTTTATTTTATAAAGTTAAAAGGAATAGTTTCTGAATTCTATTTTAGTTTGGATGTTATGTACGTAAGAATCTTACAGGGTATAATCATTAAATTAGACTTTTAGTTCTAGATTTTGTGAAATTGTTTTATGGAGAAGAATATGGTTTCATGAAATTGGGACTTTTCTGGACATGTGGTATGGTTTGCCTACACAAATTCACTCAAATTTGACTGTGAAAACAATTAGAACCTTAGAGTGTCTTAGTGCCATCATTGTGATATTTTTGAGGCATTTTAGGTTAATGGGATTTCGAATCAGTGCTCTAGGGTCAGACTGCCTAAGCTCAAATCCAGCCTTACTGGTGTGTGACTTTGAGTAGGTGAACTAACCTCTCTGTTTCTCTTCTCATCTACAAAATGTGGGTAACAATAGTATCTATCTCATGGGGCTATTGTGAGGACCGTGTGATTAATATCAGTAAAGTGCTGGGAAGGGCACCTGGCATAGAGTAAATGCCAGATTGTGATTATTATTATCATCATATATTATTGCTGCTGCTATTATTACTGCTACTGTTACTATTGCAATATATATGTTATGTAGTGTAAAGGCTAAAGAAACTGGTTAAGACTGGCCAACACTAAAGTGCACATATAGTAGTAACATTCACTGGGTGTCAAGCAGATGGAGGGGGGAGGAGGGGATGTGAATATATCTAATGGGTGCAGTGTGCACCCTCTGGCAGATGGACATGCTTGAAACTCTGACTTGGGCGGGGCAAAGGCAATATACATAACTTAAATGCTTGTACTGCCGTAATATGCTGAAATAAAAATTAATAAAATATTTTAAAAAATTGAAAAAACAAAAAGAAACTGGTTAAGAGAAATTGCATTTTGTAGTTTGTTTGAAGTTTAATCTCTCTTCCCACTGATGATAGCAAGGCAGTAATGCCATAGATTTTGGGTACTAACACTGTGTACTGATCCTTTAACGATGCTGCTCTTGTTCCCAAAGCCAGTCCCCACCCCCAAGCATACCTTAGGGTTTCTTTACTGGGGGAAGGCACACATTTTGAATGTTCAGGAAGAACAGTGGAAATGAAGACGGGATCAAAGCAAAATACAAAGAAAACACGATTGGAGAATCAGAGAATCAAGATCCAAGGAAAAATGTTGACTTTGGCAGAAATACCTAGAAAATATAGTGACTGCAGGCCTTGTTTCAAGTTCACATATTGAATCTCAACATGTTTACGTATTTGCAAGTGTAAGCAAATGTATGCACCAAACTCAGTTAGCAAACACAGGGTATCCCTGAGGGTGGGAGATGTACCGCTAATCAGTGCTGTCCACGATGCACCCAGCATCCTGCCACTTGCTCCAAGCTGTCCAGCCTGTTCCCTGTCCCCAAAGGGCTTCCAGTCAAGCTCGTAATATATTATACATAATACTTAGAAAGCATTAAGCATTATGCATTTTTATTTCTTTATGCTCTACTTCTTTCCTAAAAGAGTTTGAAGGAACAAATTTAATTGTCTGTTACCCTAATAAATGCTAACTTGTCCAGAATAGACCTGCATTAACAAAGTGTAAAATGAAAGAAGAGACCAATTGGCAGAGTGAGAGAAGAGAGAGATTGCAACCAGAGCCTAGAAGAATGGGTAATGAATGACTAATCAGAGAGAAGGAGATAAATATTGGCAATAGAAGAGGCAAAGGGTTTCACACAGTGTATGTTTTCTTTTTTCAGTGATAGAGAATTTTAGAACTATAAGTGCATTTGTGGTCATCTAGTTGAGCACTCAGGCATAGGAGAGTTTCAAATACACTCCCAACACATAGTCCATTAGTTGGCCCTCCGCCTAAAAACCCAGGTTGTCTTCCCTTGATTCAGTCTTTTTTTACTGTATCATCATGACTATAGTATTTTTTCTTTCAATAGATTTAGGGGGTACAAATGGTTTTTTGTTACATGGATGAATTGTATAGTGGTGAAGTCAGGGCTTTTAGCGTACCTGTCACCCAAATAGTGTATATTGTACCCGAAAGGTGATCTTTCATTCCTTACTCCCCTCCTATCCTACCCCGCTACCATCTTCCCCCATTCTGAGTCTCCAAAGTCTATTACACCACTCAGTATGACCATATATACCCATTGTTTAGCTCCCACTTATAAGTGAGTACGTGCAGCATTTGTTTTTCTATTCTTGAGATATTTCACATGTGGTAATGGCTTCCAGTTCAACCCAAGTTGCTGCAAAAGACATTATTTCTTTCATTTTTATGGCTGAGTAGTTCTCCATGGTACATATATACCACATTTTCTTTATCCACTCATCAGTTGATGGGCACTTAGGTGGATTCCATGTCTTTGCAATTGTGAATTGTGCTGCAATAAACATATGAGTGCAAATGTCTTTTTGATATAATGACTTCTTTTCATTTGGGTAGATACCCAGTAGTGGGATTGCTGGATTGGATGGTAGGTCCACTTTCAGTTTTTGAGGAACTCCATGCTGTTTTCCGTAGATGTTGTCCTTGATTATGGTATTTTTAATTTCAGACAACATTTATATATTTTGAGAAACACTGGTAATCAAATGGGAATAAACCACCTAAGATTCCTCATACCATGTCAGCTTTAAGACTCTTTCATAGAGTAAAGTATATGGACCTTTGTCAAGACAGTGTGTGCAGTGATTAAGAACTCAGAACCTGTAGCCAGAATCCTTGGGTATAAATCCTAGCTCTGCCATTTGCTAGATGTGCTCCATTTTCCTTACTTGTAAAATGGCATTGGGATAAGAAACAAATGTGGTTATATGTGAAAAAGTACCTGCTATATAGGAAGCTTTCAAAAAATGTTAACTGGTATGTATTTGTCTATTGAGTAGAAATCAGAAACTTTAGCACTGGGTGTATTTATGTGATTCAGTAGTAATTATACATAAATTTCCTTCATGCAAAATTCTAATAAATCATTAACTTTTGTCCATAGGTAAGATCATCTGGTGGAGTTATTCCATTGTTCTTATCCTTGGAGATCTAGAACTTGATTTAGAAGTTTTTGGCAAAATCTTCCTCCTCAGACTTGATATCAACTTTATCAACTGAAGGTAAAAGATAATTTTATTCATTTAAACATAAATTACTAGTTGTTGAAGTATGGAAAATAAAAATTATTACCATGTCTTGAAATCTAGAACACATTAAATAGAGTTCTGGCGTCCTAATGTTGAAAAAATTATTATAAAAGACCAATAGAAACAGAGAAAAACAAGACACAATGAATAAGGAGAAAAGCTTGTTTTCCCTTAATGTTATGAAAAGCTTCATAGTAAGCATCTTCATATCCATTTTTAATGTCAGTACTAGTTGTTGAAAATAATACCATAAAATATGAGGAAAACAAATAAATGAAGAAGCAGCCACTGCGGGACTGAAGTAGTTGGGAAACAGAATAAGACAGCCTTGAAAAAGATGCAAACATTTCTGTAAAAAGCAGCAGGCAGCAAGCCTGGAGGAGCCAGGAGACTGGACATGGAAGAAAATTTCTTGTGAGATATCCCTATTCATTTTGTGCCCAAGTGAATTCTTTCATAGTGTTAAACATGGAAATTGTTGTTGTTGTGTTTAAATGGTGGGTGTGGGAAACTTCCAGTAACTGACTTATCTTCCAGTCATCTCTCTGTCTCTTCTATAATTCACAGAGGTTGTTATTAACTTCCTTTATTTACTACAAACTTCCTACCCTTCCAAGTTGCTGCTTACCTCTAGTCAGAAAAGAAGCTTCAGACATGAATTCCCTCAACTCTGTTTCCACACCCACTCAATTAACCTGCACTCACACTCTGTGCTTTGCCGCTAATGGAAGGCAGACCACACCTCAGCTCCACTCAGTTCCCTTCTTCCTGTGCTATGGAACTAACTCTTCCTTCCTGCTCTGGATCTCACTTCCTCCTTCCTGTTCTGGAACCCACTTCTTTCTTCTTGCTCTGGAACTTGCCTCTTCCCTCCTGCTCTGGAACCTACTTTGTCCTTCCTGCTGTGGGATTTACCTTCTGCTTCCTGCACTGGAACCCACTTCCTGCTTCCTGCTCTGGAACTTGCCTCTTCCTTCCTGCTCTGGAATCCACCTCAACTTCCCATTTTTCTTTATCATTTATCATTCTGGCCATTTTCTTCTTTCTGACCCTATAATTCAATGTTTTCATTTACTCTATCTCTTTTTCCTCTTTCTTTTTTAAGAGAGAATTCACATGCCTTACAATTCACTATTTTAAAGTGTAGAATTCAGTGGCTTTTAGTATAGTGACAAAATTTCACGACTGTCATTACCGTGTTCTTATTCCAGAATATTTTCATCCCCCCAAACAGAAACCCTATATCCATTAGTAGTCACTCTTCATTTTCCTCTTCCTTCCAGCCCCTGGAAACCACTAATTTACTTTCTGTATAGAAGAATTTGCCTATTTTAGACATTGCATGTAAATGGAATCATATAATTTGTGACCTTTTGTGTCTGGCTTCTTTCACTTAGCATAAAGGTTTCAGGGTTTGTCTATGTTCATACATGTTGTAGCATATATTGCTACTTCATTCTTTTTTATGATGGAATAGTATTTCATTTGGAATATACTACATTTTGTTTATTTATTCATCAATTTAGAGCAGCAGTCCTCAACCTTTTTGGCACCAGGGACCAGTTTCATGTAAGACATTTTTTCTACAGACCAGGATTGGAGTAGAGGTGGTGGTTTCGGGATGATTTAAGTGCATTACATTTACAGTGCGATCAAACCTCTCTGCTAATGATACTCTGTATTTGCAGCCGCTGCACAGTGCTAGCATCACCACCTCAGTCGATCTCTCACATGTGCAGTTTACAGTAGGGTTTGTGCTCCTATGAGAATCTAATGCTGCCCCTGATTTGACAGGAGACGGAGCTTATGCAGTGATGCAAGCAATGGGGAGCAGCTGTAAATACAGATGAAGCTTCCCTTGCTCACCTGCCCTCACCTCCTGCTGTGTGGCCTGGTTCTTAACAAGCCGTGGACAGGTACTGGTCTGCAGCCTGGGGCTTGGGGACTGCAGATTTGGAGACATTTGGATTGTTTCAGCTTTTTGGCTATTTTGGATAATGCTTCTATGAACATTCGTGTACAAGTTTTTGTGTGGACATATGTTTTCCGTTCTCTTGGTTATATACTTAGGAGTGAATTTTCTGGGTCACAGGGTAATTCTATGCTTAACATTTTGAGGAATGCCAAATTGTTTTCCAACACCCTTCTACATTCTCAGCAGCAATGTATGAGGGTTCCAATTTCTCCATACTCTTCCCCACATTTGTTATTGTCAGTCTTGTTTATTATAGCCATCCTAGTGGATGTGAAGTGGTTACTTATTTCCTAGTCTCTTTTGGCCGTCACTTGCTCTGGGGAACTCTTCTGAACACCCTGAAATCCTCCCCTTTTTGGATTGTGTCTTAAGCACCTTGTGCTTATGTTTGCAACATTTCTCATTGCACTGAATTATAATTGTCTGTTAACTTTATCTCCTCCATTAGAGTGTGAACCTCTTAGAGAGGGTCCTAAAATATTTCTGGTGGTATTTCCTAGGTTAACACAATGCCTGACACAGTTATTTAGTCTCATCTCTTTTTGTGTCTTCACAGGGGATAAGATAAGGGACTTGTAGAGTAGACTTCGTGGCATTATTACTTGAGACCCTGAACATCAGATAGAAATATTTATTAGGATTATTTGTTAGCTGATACATAGTTGGGGAGAGAAAACTAGGTTTTTTTAGCCTGTGTGTTTGAAAGTTATTTTTCTTAACTGTTGTAATAATATAGTAGTGTTCTGTAATTCACCAAGAAGTTGGAAGGAAAGAACTCAGGATGCCATACAATATCACCATGAGGGGAAAATGCCTAGGTGATTTTTAAAAATATAAATCAATTAGCCATTTTTACTTTGACCCTTTTCAAGGCATGGCTCATTGAGAACTGCCTGTTCCTTTTAAAAGATAATACCAGTTACATACACTAGACTTAAAAAATTCCAAGTGTAGATAGAAGGGAGGACAGTGTCATGAAGTCTGTGGATCTTCAAAAATAATGCTCAATTTTGGTGGTGTTTGGTTATAAGTATCAGAAATCTGAAATTCATTAGAATCCTTGTTGAACAGATAGGGATCAGTGCTGGGAAACAAGAGCTGGAAGTAGAATTAGACATAATGAAAGACTTAAAATATAAGTTTGAATTAAAAAGTACATCCAGTTTGAAGGTTGACTCATAGTAAATTATAATGCCCTGTACATAAGTGCAAATTAAAAGGCATACTTAATTAGTTCTTTTGAGCATTTCTCCCCCCCCAAATCTATTGGTTTTTATCATCAATATTTAGATAATTTTGTTTCTTGTTTTTTTTCTGATCCCATAAAGATTTGTCTTAGCATTCTAGAATTTTCTTAATTGAAATAAGGTTATGCTTGCACTAGATAGCCATTCCCTTATTTGACAGTGTTCTCAGTGTATTCTCGGAAACTCTATCCAGCTCCTTTGCTATGATTTTTATATGCTTCTGGAACGAGGAGGAAATGGGGGAGGGACAGAAAGAGAGAAACAAATGTAAGTTGGACCCAGATCAGTGAGACAGTATCATGTGAGGCCAAAACGAATCTGGCAGATGCTCATGTTTCCCACTTGAGCATGCACATATTGTTACTTGGAATACCACTTGCATTTCTTTCATTCTTCCACGATTTTCCTTCAGCTTCAGTAACAAACTTTAAGCAGGAGCCAGGAATGAATATTGAGAAATTTTTTCAAAAATGAAAATGTGTAAATGTACTTAGAATAGATATTTTGCCGTTAAGGTTTGATTGTTTGTAAAGGATAAAATAGATGCCTTTTAATCACAGGAATGAAAGCGTGGAGGGGCAAAGACAGCGGAAGGTGTGTCATCTTTAGAGATCTGAGTTTGAATCCTCATTTTACCACTTAATAGTTACATGACTTCAGCAAATTAATCTTTAAGAGTCTAGCTTTCCTTATATGTAAAATGGGTGGATTAATTTTTATGTTATATTGTTGATAACAAGTGAATTTATTGGCAGAAAGCATTCAATTAATGGTGGCTGTTTTAACATTGTCATATTTACTGAAAAAAAAGGTAGTTTAATAATTCTTAGGATAAAAAGTAAATTTTCTTATCAGATATTCTTTTAATTTCAGATAGGAAATTCATTCCTACTATGTTCAATTTAGAAAAGACTGATAGCTGTATTTCCTTATGTCAGCGTGGTAGAACAAAACAACAAAAGAATCAAAAACCTTGAGTGTGGGGTGTGGGAGCATGTAAATTTGTATAGATAAAATAGAATATTACCATGTACTTCCTTAATATGTGCTTAATAAAAGTTTATAAAAGTTGAATAGGAGTAGAAAAGGATCCAATATCATTTTATTTCTTGTGGTGGTTAGGTTATTGCAGACCACTGAGAATTGGCCTTTTAAAAAATATATGTATCCAAAAGAAAAAGATGCTATATAACTCTCCAAAAAGTCCCTTCCCATTATTTTAAAAGAAACTTTTAAGTAATTTTAGATCACAAGGATATTCAAATATCACACAGAGCTTCCACGTACCCTTCACCCAGCTTCCCCAATGATGTTATCTTTAATAATCACAGGACAATTATTAAAACTAGGAAATTGATATTGCTAGTTTATACTTTGAGTTTAACCCATTCTAGTGTCTTTAAATGAAGGAAATTCCTTTCTTCTGTTCACGTAAGGATACTTTTTGAGAGTCAGTATGCTTAATGAGAAGACATTTTGAAAGCGGAAACGCTTAAGCCGAAATCTTGGCTCTGCCACTTATTCCTGTGTAACCCTGAGGACTTTTCTTAGCATCTATGATGATCTGTTTCTTCATTTGTAAAAATGGATATCGTTTACCTTGCAGGCAGAGGTGTTAAAAGGATTAGCAATTATGTATTGTCAAGAGCCATTTCAATATATGATAGCTTTTCATATTCTCTGATTCTCTAGCTATTTTGTCACCAGGTTGAAAATATGTGGTCATTATCTTTAACATGGTCCGTGTACGTTGTGAACACCTATCTCATTTAAGGACCAGTAACTGGGAAATACACTAAAACAACTTCATGGTCCTCTGTGCCCTTCCCTTCTTAATATACCTGCTGTGTTCTGCTCACTTCTCTCTCTTCCCCCAGCCTTATCTGCACCCTTTTTTCTACCTGATTGACCAGAAGCCACTTTTCTCTCTCTCTCTCTATATATTTCTTGTGTAGGTGCCTTTTGTTATATGGATTCTATGCAACATAGTTCCTTTTAGTTTTAGTTTAGGTTTATTTTAAATAGCACCTCTTCTAGCTTCTGTTTTACAAGTAGTTGATTATAGCCCTAGGTAGATGCTTACTTCACGCCAAGCTCATGCAGCTGGCTCTTGGGTAATCCTGCACAGAGGTTGCCCTCCAGGGAACGGTTCCAGGGCTGTGGTGGGGCTTTAGATAAATGCCATGGCCTCTCTCCATCTGCTGACTCAATGGCTGCAGAGAGGGGTAATGGTGTTCTCTGCCGAAAACTGGCCATACCCTCTCCTATCTCCACTTGGGCACACCTGCAAAGGTAGAAATAGCACCTCATTTAACCCAGAAGTGTTTACTGATGTTTAGCTCATAAGTGTCCAGCCGTGTTTATTTTATTTTATTTTAGAGATGAGGTCTCGCCCTGTCATCCAGGCTGGAGTGTGGTGGCACGATCACAGCTCACTGGCAGCCTGAAACTTCTGGCCTCCAGTGATCCTCCTGTGTCAGCCTCCTAAGTAGCTGGTACTGCAGGCACACGTCACCTATTTATTTTCATCCTTTTGTAGAGATAAGGTCTCACTATGTTGCCCAGGCTAGTCTTAAACTCCTGGGCTCAAGCAATCCACCTACCTCAGTCTCCTGAGTATCTAGTCCTATTTAAATATTTAGAGTTTACTATTTTCTCCTGTCTCTAAAAAAATGAAAACAAAGATTAGCTGGGGGTGGTGGTTCGCACCTGTAGTCCCAGGTACTTGGGAGGCTGAGGCAGGAGGGTTTCTTGCAATCCAGCCCAGGCGACAGAGTGAGACCCTGTCTCAAAAAAGTTTGCTGTTTTCTTTATTGGCCCATTAAATATGTTTTCTGGCAAGACCTTCTGGTATGAGGAGGACCTAAGCTGCCCTCAAAAGACAATATTCAGTTAATTTGGAATAGAAATTTTGTTTACTTTTAATTTTTATTTATTGCACTGAAAATTGGAAACAGCCCATTGACTTTTCTAGTCCCTTACATACACAGTGTCTGCTCCTACTCTGATTTAGCTTCCTGCTCTTTTGAAGTCTGTGTGACCTACTCTTGTTTTTAGGCTTTTCCATTTTATTCTTTTGGTCCTGAGCACTTTTGTCCTTTTTATATTTTCCAACTTTCCATTTCCAAGAGAAGGATCATATTTTTATATATTTACATCTTATTAAGGAATGCTTAGAAATGTTCCTTTATGTTTAAAAATATCCCTTATGCTTTAGCAAGTGGCATATCATTTCCTGCTTTAGTCCTGGCCTTAGTCCGACCAGCCGGGGCTGAGGTAGGGGTGAAAAGTTCACTGTCCGGAAGTGCTGTTGAGGTCGGCATCACGTGGCAAGGAGCCTGGTAATTCCCTGTGGATGTGAGTCTTCGGGAGAAAGCCGCACAAGAGAGGGCTTTTTCTCAATCCTGCTGTCTGTGCTGGGGCTCTTGTTTATGATTCTTGGTTTTATGGTTTTAGGGCACTGTTATTATTATTCCAGGAACTCACTATAATGCCCTTATTGTTGTCCACATCACTGTTTTAAAACGAACAGTCATAACCCATTGGTAGATTATGCAATCAGTTTAGTAGACAGAGATCAGTGTTCAAAAACAAAAGAGGAAATATTATAGAAAATATAAAGAGTACATTATATGTAACATGTGTTTTGTAAAAGTTTTGTTTGATGATCCATCTAAGTATATATACACACACACATATATATATACATTTTCACAGGTCCCTACTTGCTTGTGTGTGCGTGCATGCTGGCATGGGGACATTCTTTATCCTCATTCCTATTCAGTTGAGAACCCAATCATTCAAAGTGTAGGCACTTATCATTGGATGTGTTCTTATAAAATACACATAGTTTCCAACTTTGAATTTATCGTAACTGCATTTTAATTTATGTAAATATGAGTTATATTTCCCACTTTGTTTCTTTGTATCTTCTTCACTCAGTATAATGTTTTAAGGTCCCTGAACATTGCTATGTGTACATCTGATCCATTGTATCCAACTGCTCATAGTGTGTTACTGTGTGCCTAGAATATATTTTACTTATATTCTTTCTCAGGGATGGACACATACTGTCTCTGTTTCTCTTCACCATGAATGCTACTGTGAAAAGCCTTAGGCATATCTTTTACTGGAAAATACCAAGAGGAATTTATTTGGGATCTAGACTACTAGTAGAATTGCTGGGCTGTAGATCTATGTAGCTCAGAGACTGTGTACAGTACTCTCAGATTACCTCCAGAATATTCACCTATTGAAGTTCCCACCAGGAGTGTGAGTTTTTGTATACTCATATTCCTGCCAATACTTAGCACAATTTAGCTTTCTAATGTAAATGATAAAATGTGAAATGATATCTTTTTGTTTTGTTTCACTTTTATCTTATTAATGATGAATTTGATTATTTCTTCATATGCTTGTTTTTTTGGATTTTTCTCTTCTGTAAATTCCCCTTCAAATTCATTGCACATTTTTCTACTGGAAGTTTTTGCATTTTCCCTATTGATTTATAGGCATTCTTTGTCTATTCCAGATAGTTCCTGGCTGGTTTTAGACATTATACATATTCTCCTAGCCTGTCATTTTTCTATTAACTTTGTCCATCATATTCTTTATTAAAGAGAAATCTTTAATTTTGGTATAATTTAGTTCACCAATATTTTACTTTAGGGGCTTTGCAAAATAAATTATTCCATATTTCTCTGTTATAAAAATATTATCTATTATATCAACTTTATAGTTTTATCTTTCACATTTAGTTCTTTAATCCATATGTAGTCCATATATGTATCTAGTGGTAGATAGGAATTTAGTTTTATTTTTCTATATGTTGATCTCATTTCTTTATGTTGGTGCCACCTTTGAGTTCTCTAATGTGCTCCCTTGGTTTTTTTGTTTTTTAACCAAAGTTCATGTTGTTTTGTTACTGTAGGTTGGTAGTCTGTTTTAATATCTGATAGAATAGGTCCCGTTTCTTCTTTTTCAAGGTGAATTTAGATGTCTGTGAACTTTACTTTTCTATATGAATTTTGAAATAAATACAAATCTATTATTTCTCAAACTGCAATTGAGTATTGATTTGGATGGTATCAAATTTATAAATTAAAATAGAAGGACAGTTTTTAAATAAGTTATTCCATCCAGGAGATTTCACTGCCTGTCCATTTATCTCGTCATCTTCTATGGACCTCACTACAGCTCACATTGTTCTCCTTGGAGATACAGGTATTCTTGCTAACGCTGGGACCCCAAAGAAGATGGAAATAAGTAACACATCCATAAAATGATTCTAAAATAGTTACAGAAATCGAGAGTTTAGCAGTTGTTAAGGTGGTATTACCCTTTGATCATGGATTATTTCTATTAGAAGAAATCATAAGATAGTGTCAGGTACTCCAACATACTAGAGGTTGAGTATCCCTAATCTGAAAATCTGAAACCTGAAATGCTCCAAAATCCAAAGTTCCTTGAACGCTGACATGATACTTGAAGGAAATGCTTATTGGAGCATTTCTGATTTTGGATATTTGGATTAGGGATGCTTAACCAGTAAGTATATATAATATAAATATTCCAAAGTCTGAAAAAATCCAAAACACTTCTGGATCTCTAGCTTTGTGGATAAGGGGTACACAACCTGTATAAATAAGAAAACTGGTCCTCGTTGAGTATAAGAAAAGACTCATTCAAGATCACAGAGTTAGACACTGAGAAGCCTTCAAATTGAAATCAGGTTTTCTAACTCCTAGTCCATTCCATTTGCCAAAAAACAATACCAGCAATAACAATCTACCTCTAATATCTTGGCGTTTGCAAGGTTTTTTCCCTTCCTGGTAGAGTTAATGTTAAGGTTTGTTTATGCTTCCAGAGAAATCAGATTCTTTTCTCACTGATGATAACACAAAGCAGGATTGGCCTGCCATAGTCATAAGATAGAAATGAAAAAACAAAACAAAACAAAACAAAAAAACCTTTCGAGTAGCTTATTATTATTTTTTTATTAATAATGGTGTGAGTTAGCATTTGGGTTCATTTTCAGCAATTACGTTCCCTACTTTCTGGCTGTGGTTGATAGCGACTTTAAAAATACATATACATGGTACTTGCACAAAATACTCATCACACATTAGCATGTTAATGAAGTGTTAGAGTGCTAAGTACAGCGAGCACGCTAAAGCAGGAAAGAAAGGATCTGTCCTCACTGCACGTCACGTCACAGCCAGACGACACAATCCAGATGGAAGGCCCAGCCCAGATTGACTGGCAGGGCATTCTTCATTATTGACGTGCATTTTCTTCCTCTTCCCACATGCAGGCTGAAACTTGGATTTCGCTGTCTTTAACCCACCTAATTTCCCCCCAAATAAGTTGGTTTGGGGACAGAAATGAGTGCTTCTTTTTTTTTTGACAGACAGCAGAACTCATAAGGGAATAATTACAAGACTAATTCCTCTGTTTTAATGACATCAATTGAATAACATTAAAAAGTCAAAGCCCACATGATTTCATAGCATTTTAACTCTGCGCATTTGAATCTAAATAACATGTCATTTTGCTGTATGTCTGTGTAGTAGGGCCATTAACTTAAAACTAAATTTAGCGTGTGTGTGTGTGTGTGTGTGTGTGTGTGTGTGTGTGTGTGTGTGTTTCTGGGGTTGCTCATGTTGGTTGGTGGCAGAGAGAATTCTTGCATGTTTCCTGAAGGTTGGAGAGAGATCAGTCTGTTTTTGTAGCCAGCATGGTTACTACTCTGTCTTACAGGAAAACATGGAAATGCTACTGCTGAACCACTGTGTGGCCACGGTACTCTCGATCCACATCTTAAGGCTCAACCTTTCTTCTGAATTTCGGTTTCATGTTTCCATCCACCTCTCAAGTCTTCTTTCCCTGGCTGTTCCCTGCCTACCTACTCCCCATCAGCTGAACACATCTAAAACCAAGTTCACTGTCCCTGGCTAAAACCCAGGGCTCCTTTGGAGTCCTCTATTTCTCTAAGTGTTAGCAACACTTTTCCAGGTTTATAGGCTAATTCCTCCCTGTGTCTAGTCCACCCAGTCCTAATCGCTACCTCCCTGTAGCATCACTCAGGTTTGTACCTTTCTTCTGCTCCTGCCACAGTCTCTCAGTGCAGAGCTCATCAGCCACACATACAGGCCTGGGCTCTCCCTCTCTGTCTCTTTACCAAACCACATTCCAAGACCCTGGTCCAAAGCTTACGTGGACTCTGGTGTGACCATTTATTATGTATTCACCTTGGGCAGCATACTTAACTTTTATGAACTTGTTTTTTTTGTTGTTGTTATTATTTTCATCCATCAAGTATAAACAGTAACAAATATCTTAAAGTCTTGTTTGGGGGATTAAGGAGATAATGAAAGCCAAGTGCCAAACACAGCACTTGGCATATAATAGGTGTCCATGCCGTAACACCCTCCACCTTGATTTCTTTCAACATGGATTTCTTTCTTTTGCAGAAATGCAATAAGCTTCTTCTTGCTGTTTGAGCGCAGAGCTCCTTTTTCTTCCAGCTCAGACTTCACCTTGCACAATCCAGAATAGCCTTGTCTAGGTCCGTCCCCATCACTGTTCAGCACACCACACTTACATTTTTACCTTTTTAATCTCTTCATCTCTTTGACGTTATCTTTCATTTATTTTTCTCACTGCTTTTTTTTATGTGTCCCTTTTCCCACTTCTGCACTAGAATGGAAGCTCTCTAAAAGCAAGAGATGTGTCTGTCTTCTTTCCTGCTACAGCCCAGGATGAATGAGTGAGGCTTTGATACCTTTTTAAGGCTTATGAGTCAGAACTCAGGCTCCAATACCCAGAGGTGCCAAGCCCGTAAGCCATTCGGAACACACAGCAGCTGTAGCAGGAAGTGGATGGAGATGGGTCTTCTAAACATAGGGGGATGAGAACCTACCTTGATAGGCTTTTGTGTTTTATGCCTAGAAGAATCATCCTAGGAGTTATTTAAATAAAGATCTGAGTAACTTAATACAATTAAATTTTTCTTTTTCTTGCACCAGATAGACTTTGTTATGGCACTTCCTTATGGCCATTTCATTCAAGGCTGAGGCCTCAGCCTGCCTTGTTCATTACCAAGACCTTAATCTCTGTTTATAATCCTGCTTCAGGCCATTTAAATTTTTGAGATTGACCACAAATTCTGACTGGCTAAACGCTTGTCTTCCTGGCCTCTGCGCCTCCCTAGTCTGCTTCTCCAGGTCACACCTTCCTGTAGCTCTACGAAGACTTGCACCATCACTTTGTCATTTTTCCCCTCTTCATTGGACAAAGAGTAAACACTTGCTTTGCGCGTTGTGCGAGACCCTTTCAAGTTTAGTGCATTAAACCAGAGTGAAAATAGCACATGGATCCAACCCACTGTAGAAGCAAAGCTGTGGTCTTCACGTCCGTATTACCCTTCCTCCCACCTACTCTTCAGATTTCCCTGCTGCCGAATCTGCCTCGTCTACCACCATGTGTGTTGCATTGCTGATGAGAACTGTTTGGTGCTTCCCCGGCCACTGGAGGATAAGCTTGAACTTCTTAGCCCGACATTCAAGGCTTGTCCAGCCTGAACTGGGCTTAGCTGCTGATAATGATTCCGAAGGGAACACTGTGCGCTGCTTTACCCAGGCCCACCAGATGCGTCTTTTAGCTTTTGCCATGGCCACATTCCTGCCCAGAATGACCTTCCTGCTCCTTCTTGCATGTTCAAGCCTGAGCTGCACTTCAGTTCACAATTCAAGTCCTGGTTCCTCCGGAAGCTTTTCCAACTGTTGCAGTTACAACTCACCACTCCTTCACTTCAACCTGCTCTTCTGTGATACCCCTCGCTTGGCTGGTGGCTTCTGCCTCTTTTCATGTTGCTGATCTCTAGGTGACTACATTGGGCCTCAATACTTGGCATGAAAGTCCCTTAAGGAAAGGGATTTTGTTTTCTTCCTCTTTAAAATTTTAATCTTGTACATATTGCTACTGTTGTCAGTTATTGCTGAAGAGGAGAATGATATTTGCTATTTTTCTGGGTATTATCTTCTATACATTGTACTGGATATTTTATGTGTATTATCTCATTAATTCTCCAATCATTGTGTGACATAAAACATGTATTTGACAAGGGAAAATGGAATTTTATTTTATTCATCTAATAGTTGGGGATGTCTGGTTTCACAGGTGTGTTGGATTTAAAGCTTGTGGTCTTTCCAGTGTTCTCTGATGATGTTCCAAAGTAGTGTGCATTTGAAATTCAGGAATAGATATCAGAAAAGGAGAATGAGATTTCTAATGTTATCTGAATACTCTGGAACCAGTTACCAAAGAAACAGGATAGTAAAGAAGAGGAAAGACTCAAAGCCTGTCAGCGAAACCAACACACACATGAACATCTCTATGTAAAACTGTTTTAAATTTTTATTTTCCTATGAGAAGATGGAGGGTCAGCCAGGTAATGAGAAACATTGACAAATAGATAAGAAAATATCATTACTAATATCAGAATTGTATTTTAGCCAGTGGTTTTCAAGATTCTGTGTAAGCTTTTTTCATTAGAGATATTTACAAGAAAGAAAACTATTGTGTTTCCAATCTCACTACTGGGTATCTATGCAAAGGAAAAGAATTCATTTTATCAAAAAGACACCTGCACTCCAATGTTTATTGCAGCACAATTCACAATTGCAAAGATGTGGAATTGACCTAAGTGACCATCAGTTCATGAGTGGATTAAGAACACGTGGTATATGTATACCATGGAGTACTACTCAGCCATAAAAGGGAATGAAATAACGTCTTTTGCAGCAACTTGGATGGAACTGGAGACCATTATCCTAAGCAATATATCTCAGGAATGGAAAAACAAACACCACACATACTCTCTAATCATTGGGAGCTAAATGATGGGCACACATGGGCACAAAGAGACGTAAAGGACATTGGAAACCAAAAAGGGGAGCGGCTGGGAGGGGGTGAGGGATAAAAACTTATTGGGTGCAGTGAACACTATTCAGGTGATGGGCACATGAAAAGCCCCAACTTAAGCATTATACAAGGTATCCATGTAACAAAAATATTTGTATCCCCTTAATATTTTGAAATTAAAAAAAAAACTATTGTGTTTTGTCTCCTTGTGTTTTCTTCTATGCTTTCTTAGGAGTCAGCTTGTTTGGTGGAAGGAACGTTGGCTTTAGAGCAAGTTAAATGTAGTTTTAGCTTTATATTGAATGCAAGAAGAGAGGGACATGAGTATAATTTCTAAAAAATTTGCTGGAAAACTGAAGCAATAAAATCTCAACCTTTAAATTTGTCTTTAGCATCCAATAGGCTATATATATATATATATATATATATATATATGTACACACACATATATATATATTCATACACACATATACATACATACACACATATATTCTTTTATATTCTTTTTTTGTGGTTTTTTACAAAGGTTTACATTTTTCTGTGTTCATCCAAATTATTGACTTGGGCCATTCATGTCTTAATAAAAACTCCATATAAACTTAATGATAACAAATGCTTGGTGTGCATTTTTGGGTACACATTATAATTTGCTATAATTTAATTATTGCTATCATCACTTAAAAAGTCCTAATAAGCAGACTTTAGGATCACAGGACAACTGAGCCCTAAGACTATCTGGATGTCAACTTTGGATGCAACGCTGTATGACAGGAAAAACACTAGGATAGAATTCTCAGAAATTTGGGACAAGCAATTTTACCCTCCCAGGGCCTAGGTTCCAAGAAATAAGATTAGGGGATTATACTAGATGGTTTTTAAGGTTCTTTCAGCTTAAAATTCCTTAGAATGTATAACTTCTTGCCTCATTAATCTCTCTTTCAAAAGAAGCCTTAATGTCTGGCAGCATCTGAGGAAATAGAAACAACGTGTTTATAAGAATTGGAAAGACTGTTGGAATGAAGTGGATTATTTCCTTCCCTCTGTGTTAAAGACAGCAGCATCTTAAAAGTCAGGGAATGAACAAGATGCATCAAAAGGTCTCACTAGTCCTATGTGATTCAGAAGTTAAAGAAACAAACAAACCTGGGTAATAGGATTTTACCTGCCCGTTCGTGATCAAGAGTGAGTTAAAATTGGGGTGGTGGCTGCCCCAGAGTTTTTGTAACTTGAAATAACCAAAAACAATCTTATTATCATAATGTGACTAGTAAAGTACACGTTTACTGTATACTTTCTACATGTAGGGCATTCTGTCCAGGACTGACTTAATATTAAGTCAGTATAGCGGTGTCAGTCCCATTTTTCAGATGAGAAAACTGAGGGTTAGCAAATGTGACTTCTCCCCATTAGAGTGAGCTGTGGAGCTGTGATGCAGTTGTCTCCATTTGACCACTAATCCGGGGCTCTTTACGTTTGTTGTGCTCTTTTTTATACCAGATTTTCTGCCTGGCATTTTTTATTTACAGGTTCAAGATCCAGCACTCTGTTTCTGTCGTTAGCTATGTATAGTGTGGGTACTGAAACTCACTACAGATCTTTTCTGGTGTTATGACTTAATTAAATGTGGAATGATAATGAAGGCACACTTCTATAGGAAGTGTGAAAACACTGTTTACACCTGACAAAATCAACTCGTTGTGTCTATCAAGGCACAAGAATGCAAATTGTAACGTGCTAGACAAAGGCAACTTCTATCATCTCATTCTTAAAATTAGGGATGAACAATACCAGTAGAGTGAAATGAATATTTTTTCAGTTGGACTTTTCCTTCCTGAAATACTCACGGAGCAGCCTGATTCCCATCTTTTCAATAATGCCTTTTTAAAAGATTCTAATACGGTATTATTGTATGCAATATTAGAATCTTAAAATATTTTAAAGATTTTTTCAATAATACTTTTTTAAAAAAATTCTATATTGTATGCAAAATATTCTAATTTGTGGAACAAGGAATGATATAATATTTTAGACTA
Source organism: Lemur catta (assembly GCF_020740605.2). Lineage (NCBI taxonomy): Eukaryota > Metazoa > Chordata > Mammalia > Primates > Lemuridae > Lemur > Lemur catta. Next base: position 59,853,097 of record NC_059132.1, read on the forward strand.
CGGACATCTGTAGATTGCTGCCACATATTACTGTCTCAGATGTTGAGAGCCCATTACGTGTTTAGTCTGTTATAACCGAATTGGAATTCTAGTTTCAAAATGATTCTTTTATTCTAGATTGTAAAATGATTTTGAACCAAAGTTCAAGTGGTGATTTTTTTTTCCCTCTACCAATTTATTTTCCTAGAGCCATGCTGTCCAATATGGTAGTCACTGAAGGCATGTGGCTATTTCAATTAAAATAAAATAGATTGACAATAGATAAAACTAAAAATTCAGTTCCTCAGTCATAATAGCCCCATTTCAAATGTTTGGTAACCACATGTTGCTAGGGACAACCGGGCTGGAAAGCCTAAATACAGAACATTTTCATCACTGCACAAAGTCCTATTGAACAGCAATGATCTAGGATCATTTTAATGATCTGCTTTTAATAATGATTTGTTTATTTGGGTTAAAACAGTATGAACTGAGTTATTACCATAAAAGGTAGACAGATCTGATAGCTAGGGAAGGTTCTGTTGTGCTTAGTGTCTTAGGAAACTCTGGGAGAACTACGTATTATGTTGCTTGCTCTAGTATATGTGACAGTGTTGGCCCCTGTCACCTTGTTTCAGAATCTGTACTCTAAATAATTATCATTTTATTAAATACACTATCTGTGCCACTGGTTTTGATCGTTTGTATCTTTGGTGAGTGGACCAGGTAAGGAGCAGCCACACACACAAACTAATTCAGTATAAAATCCTAACACAGGGGATCTTAAGTTACAGAACTACTTGTTTAAGTTCATTTTGCAGTCAGGAGATTGTCCTACAGAAATGCACCCTCGAAGGCCGCAGGGAGTTCAGCAGCCTGTCTGGTGGCTGTCTGTCTAAGTTCCTTGAGGCAAAAAAAAGAGACAATGGATCCTTGTTTTTTGACAGCTTTATTGAATGTATTCAGTCCCAAGTTTTGAATAATTTGCTTAACTGGAGATATTTTGCACAGTGAATAAAATTTCTTTGGTATGAAATTTAGTCCTTATAGTATCTTCAGAATAATTTTAACACTTGCCAGATCTCTCTATCTACAACCCAAGCTCCGGGTAGGTGTCCAAATGCCTTAACTTGTTGGAAAAAACTCTACTCTGCATTGCTGATTTGTTATCCCTAGTAACAGCTAGGAAGTGTAGAAAATACATGTGTTTAAAAAAAGATGTGGAAGATGATTGGTTTTAGTGTTTCTCTTGATCTTGCTACCTCCAAGCGTACAATGTTTCACCAGTTTTCTCTCTGAATTCTTATGTTTCTCATTCATTGATGAACAAGTAGAGTAGGGTTTAAAAGACAACCATTAGCTCAGTGCTAATAAGAAATGACTGGACAAGGCATACCATGCCACTTGGGCTTCTGTGAAATTGAATATGAACTGGGAGAACAATTTTGTTTTCCATTAGCTCTGGTTGTTCTTTAAAATCTTTTGTGATCATACATTTCTTCACTTAAAATTGTTTGCTATACATGTAAGTTTTAATATGAAGCTTTCTGTTAGTTAAGATGTTGTTCTGATTCTGTCCTTTTTTTTTTTTCTGACCAGACCTCATGCATATTATAAGCATGAATAAATTGTCACTCACCTCGTAAGCCCTAGCTTGCCTCTTCCTTGAATAGATCTATTTATAGCAGAGACAGAAACAGGGGTGAGTGGGCGGGTTGATACCCCAGTGATATAATCTTGCCTTCCTGTGTTTGGGAACTCACAAAGGACGACAGCTGTTTATCATCCTTCCACATTCTATCCACTCCAAACCTGCTTGGGCTACAACTTAGGAAGCCTCTGTAGTCAATCAAGAGTGCATGCCAAGGAGTCAATCTAGCAGATGGGCTTCGCAACATTTTCTATCCTAAAAGTTTTCTCTGCTTAAATTATAACCTTACCTACTGCAATTGCCACCCTGACATTGGCTCTCTTGAACGTGGCAAATTATTTAGGTTGCATTTAGTTTATAGACCAGTTTGGTTTTAAAGAACTTAAAGAATTTGATTAGTACAATAATCTCTATTCACCTCTCTTTTTGTAAAATGGTTTACCAAGACTTGAATAGCAACTGAGAAACACTTCCTGAATAAAGGAGAGGAAAACATTTATTTTGCAATATAGTGGTCTTTTAAAATTTGTTTATTTTGCTTGGAAGCTCTGAACAGGACAGAAATGTAACATGAGAGATGCTAGGTTTCAAAGTAGCAGTTGGTCCATAGTTAATCTGAAATGCTTTCTCAATGTAAGGGCTTGTAGGAGTGAATGAAGGGGTGCAAGGAAAATATCGAGTATATGTTATCAAAATAACACTGCTGAAGTTCTAGATACTTCTCATTCTGTGGAAAAGGAAGCTGTGAGTATATATGGGAAAAAAAGGAGGCTGTGTAAACTCTGATTTTCTTTGTTCTTAATCCCTGTTATTATGAATTTTGGAGAAAATGGTATATATTCCTATTTTCTATTTCACTTGATTTTCCAGTCTTTCATTTTTGGCCAGCTACTTTCTGAGAACATATTGTACACATGTTCTGATGCTGTTTGAAGGCCCTCTGAGAGGCAAGAGTTGATTGAAAGCTCTCAGTTCTACTGAAGTGGGTGGCCAAAGAACTGGAACTGAACAGCTGCCGTACACCCATTGAACTTTTGTCATTTATAAATTATTTTCCATGCCATCTGGAGCAAGAATGGTGCCATGGTTTAGAGAAACTCTTTGTGGGGTACATTCATATCCACCGCGTCTGTAGCTTGCTTGTTACCACATTGAACTGAAATTTAGAAATCTTTATTTGTTTGGAGGCTTAAGGCCGTGAATAAATACGACTGATTTCTTTAAATGTCATATGAAAGATACTACCTCCATCTCTACCAACATTTTTCCCTCCCTCGCTCCCTTCCAGTGACTACATCCTGCCTGCTTTTAGCTCCAGTGGAAAATACATTAATCCCAGAGTCTCCATGAGGTTTCCTGTTTGATTACATAATCAGAAAATCCTCCTCACTTTGCCCTTGGGGTTGCTGTCTGGATGTTATGTTGTCTTGGTGGGCGTAACTCAGCCATCAAAAAAATCAGCACAGGCCATAAACTCAGGCCCTGAAATGCATTAATGCAATGTTAAAAGAAATAAAGCTGTAGGCATGTCTGCAGCACTGGTAGGGAATTTCATTAATCTGCAGATTCTCGCTGGCATCAGATGCATTGGCTGGTGACTCCGGTACATATGGCATGAGCTGCTGCAATGCCACTAGCAGGAGGTATTTGAACTGCTCCAGTGTAAGCTGTTAGACTCCATCTTGTGGAAAAATACCACAAACCCTTGACTACCAGAGTTCAGTAGTGTTGATTTAAGTTAGTTCCTCTTCCACGCCCCTTCCCTTCCCTTCCGGGGCAGCCTGTTTGCCTAATGAGTTTTGCCTTTGGTGTTGATCACAGGAAGCCTGGCAAAAGAAAACTAGTGGGAAGAGTCAGAAATAGAAGATGAAGATATAGTTTAAAATGAGAAAAGCCAAAGATGGCATCCTGACATGTAAAGTGGTTTTTAAAGTTCTGAAGATGAGATACTGTGAGGCAAAAACTTCAGTAGCTGTGAATATAGTTGGAAAGAAGAAACCTCAATAGCAAAGTTGAACCAAGAATATGATATTTAGATGCCAAAGGGCATGTGTGGTTTTACAAGTTTAGAATTATTGGCATAGGAAATTGCGCATATGCTTACGTATGGGTTTCCTTTGCTATCTGGAGAAATTTTTATATTTTCTGTTGTCGTTTTGGTGGGCTGCCATAACCCTCCATTTGGTTGTCTTGGATGGAGTGTCTCTTGCCTTGGATCTTGGGACTCCAGGCTTGATTGGCACGTGATCAGGATGAGAACAAGGGACAGGCCCCTTTAGGGTGATTTACAAGTTCTAGAAGCAAGCTGTCTCCATGAGCCTCCCTCCTGTTGTTGCACCAGACTCCCTCCCATGTGTCTAACTCAGGGTGGGGGATAGGGGATGGTAGGAGAAAGAGACGATGTTGCTTGATGGAGCCACATTGGAAGTGAGCAAATGAGGAAGGAGAAGGCTTTAGCTTCAGCCAGCCAGTTGAAAGCCTGGGGAGGTACCAACATCTTCACCTTCTTGAATCAGAAATGCCCTTGGGTCTCCCATATTGTATTCCAAGCAACGATACGCCTTTCCCAGATGCTACCCCTATGGTTGGGGAATCTGGACTAGCATGACACTAGGAAGAAAAAAATTGTATTCCTTTATGGGACTTCTTTTTGAAGTATACAAGTGACTACTGATTAAACCCTAAAACTTGGAATTCTGGATTTCAGATTTCTTTGAGCTGTTTTCTTAGACAGTGCTACAGTGTTTACATGACGAAGCTGTGAGCATTTACTCTCAAAATAGGCTCATTTAACCATTGCATGTCTTATACTAGAATAATGCCACCCCATGGTGGAAAAGGATCTTAAATATCACATCTGTTGGGTGAGTCTCTTTTACCAGGTGGATTGAGACCAGCAGGGGGGGAGACTATGATCGTTTTTATTCTAGTTACATAATGCAGCTTGGTTGTCAGTTTATCATCTCACAAATTGTAATGAGCTGAGTGTTTCAGGACATCCTTGTGGACAAAAATGATACCAAAATGGGCACAAATGGGGACTCTATTTGAAGTTATTTTGCAGATATTGCCCCTCGCTTCTGCTTGGTCACATCTTTTTGAATCTTGCATCTGTAGTTGTTGCCTGTCCCAGGTTTTGGTCCAAATATGAAGTCAGAAAACTTGAGACTTGAGGTTAAATCCCAGCTCTGCTATTTTCTGGCTTTGTCACATCAAACGAATAATTTAACTGCAGTAAGTCTCAGTTTTCTCATTTGTAAAATGGAAGATAAAATGTTCTAACTCCCGTGTTGAATAGTTGGGAAGGTAAAGAGTAACAGTGCATGTAGAAGTGTTTGGGTAGAAAAACACTGGTTTCTATTAATCAATCTGAAAATATGATAAATATTCTTTCTTTGGATTCATCCAGGTCATCGGTTAAACAAACATGGTGAAGCAAAAGGACCAAGGACAAAACCCTGACTCTAGGGACCTTCTGTAGAATGGCGTTGATTGGATGTTGACAACATTTTGGTTCATCTGCTTCGGTCCAAAAAACTGCCCTAGCATATAGTCCAGATTTTTACGTCTCATTCTTTAAGTAGTCCTGAGAGCCTTGTTGGATTCCTTACTCAAGTCCAGATATATTATATCCACGGTATTTCCCTGATCTGCCAGCCTGCTGGCCTTGTCAGAGAAGAAAATGAGGTTTGTCTCATCCCTGTTGAACTCACATTGTCTGTGTGGGTTCATAATTCATAATAGCTAAATATGGCATAATAGTTACATAGACAAAATTTATGCAGTTAAAATCCATATAATGGGAAGACTAGAAATATATTTGTATATAGTATAAATGCATTTGGAAATTCATTGTTGCTTTCAGTTCCCATGTGAAAGCAACACCACCAATAATATACCAAGCCAGAATATCACTAAGGAGATCATAATAATACAGTTTTATTGTTGAAGAAAAGCTTGATGTTTTCAGCAGGGTGGGGAGGGAAGTGCTAAAGAGCCTGAGAAAGCCCATTAAATAACATTTTTACTTTGCCTGGTTAGTTTAATGTGGACATGAACAAATAATATAATTTAAAATGATTTGCTCTTAAGGTTTTGTTCCAAACAATAGTACTAATAAAAATGACTATTTAGTGAAGAACTATTCTATGCCGTATATCAAAAGTTTCACATTTATTACCTTTTATAGTATAATATTCTGCAAAGTAGGGGTTTGCAAATTTTGGAGCTGAGAAAATTGATACTCAGACATCTTTAGTAAAATGCTTACTAAGTGCCAAGCTGGAATTTGAATTTAGATCACCTGATGGCAGAGCCTCAGATTTTTCCATTACACCACAATGTAACTTTAAATGTTGTTTTGCATTTGACTTTCAAATTCTCTACTTATTTAGTATTACGATGACCATGCTGAGTGACCTTTAACTTGGGCCATGTCAGTGGGAATTGGTTAATAAAGCTGTGTATTCTTAATAAGTTGAGTGATTGTGGAGTTGTACTGCTTTAAAAATTTTAGATTAAAGAAATTTACCAATGGAAAAAAGCTGTCTTTATCAATTGCTGGTCATAAGTGGAGAGTTTGCTTTATTTATTACAAATCAATTAGTGGCCCTTTTCTCTAACACACCACCCATCAATCAACACATAGACATATCCATTGATACGGATATCTCACCAAAAGAAATCAATTCTCCTTTGTCATTTTGACAGGAATTAGCTATAAAGGCGAATTAATCCAGAATGCAACAGGGAAATACCTGCAGGCTAAGGCCAAAACCTAATTTTGTAAAATCAAAATTGCCACAAGAATATTTCACATTCCACGATAACAAAAGGCTTTGCCCCTCATTCTGTAGTAAGGGTTAATTTGCCTATGCAATGTAAGAGTTTAAAACTACTTTTGTCTTTTCATTGTGATACCCAAGTCCCATTGCCAGATGCTGTAGAAAGGCTTAAAATAGTGTATGCTCTGTTTCCCAAGGCTTGGTTTGGAATTTAAACCATTTTAGTAAGGCACTGTATAAGAAAATCTCGTGTAATGCCTGAAAAATGTACAGTTGCAGATCTGGTGCATGAGGCTGTTTGCTGGCTCTGGTACAGGATTTCTGTAGGAGTGGTCCAAAAGAATCTCTGGAAAGGAGAATTTTCATGAACACAGGCTGGTCAAAGGAATGTCTGAACCAGGAGGAGCACAATCAAACCCACAGCTCTGTCACTAATAGCATGTGGTTAGAGGGTGACAACCTCAGATGCTGCACGTACGGAGTCTTATTTTCAAAGGTGATTGCTAACATGTGAATACTTACCATGATTATGGCCACAATTAGTGCATGCTATTTCCATAATACTTACAGAAATTCATTTTTAAAGAAGTTTAAAAATTAAACATTAAATATCCTCTCTACTTAGCTGTGGGATACAAAGTATTCAGGAAAATTTATGCTTCTTCTATTTCATGTTTATCCCCAGGCTGAAAAATTTTAAACCATTTTTAGCCCCTTCCTTCGAGGATAGTGCCTGGCTTTTTGATTTATATTACTTAGATTATGTAGGTCAATTCCTTGACAAGAAATTCATCTAAATAAGGTTTACTTCTGAATCTTGGTGTTTAAATAGCTTTGGGGAAAATGTGCTTAACTAAATGGTTTTTCTTAAAGTGTGGCAGTAGCACCGAGTGTTTGTTTTCTCATTAAAAATTTGTTTTCAATATTTTAAGTTATCATCTGTTTTAGAAATATAAAAGGAGTTTTGTATGCTTGTTTCTCTTGTAGTGTATTTGGAAACCTTTAGAAAAAAGGTTTATGTACCTTTTAGAAAAAAAGGTGTACATATTGTGTATAACCTTTGTACCTTTTAGAAAAAAAGGTGTACATATTGTATATGACCTGTATATGCAATAATATAAACCTTGATGTTGGATGATCTCTTTTTCTGGACATTTCTCAAAGAAATATTAAATACTAGTTCATTTTAATTTGCCATAGGATAAATTTTAAACTCCTTTCTTGATCTCTTGATATCTCTTTATACTTGATTCCTAGAAGTAAAAGACTAGTATTTGGTTTAGAAATTATGTAGGATGTTTAAGAAAATGATATAACTCTAACATATGATTATACTGTTTTCAGCTTCTTTTAGTCAACATTTGGGTAAAAAGCAATACTTATATTTATAAAAATAATTTTTTTGTCCATTTCCCATGAGTAGTAATCAAACTTTTACCTAATTATTTAATAAAACAATTATGTTAGCTTTCTTCTATTTACTTGAGCAATTCTACAAATGAATGATTTTTTTTTTTTTTCTGAGACAGGGTCTTGCTGTGTTGCCCAGGCTGGAGTGCAGTGGCTACTTATAGGTATGATCATAGCACACTGTAGCTTCAGATGCCTGGGCTCAAGTGATCCTCCTGCCTCAGCTTCCTGAGTGGCTGGGTCTGCAGGCATGCATCTGGCTTTGATATTTTGAATCAACTTAGCTATGGTGAATATAGCTATATTAATTTATGCTATTGTTAACTTTATTATTTTAATTCCAAATGTAAAACCGTATGCTGAGCCACTTAACAACTCTCTGTCATTTCAAAGGGATTGAAATCATACAAAGTATGTTTTTTGACAGTAGCAAAACTAAGTTAGAATTTAATAACAGATAACCATCAAGAAAATCCCCCACATTTGGAAATTAAACAACACACTTCTAAATAACCCATAAAGCAAAGGAGAAATCAAAAGGGAAATTAGAATACAATTTGAAATGATGATAATGTATACCCAAACATATCAAAATCTGTGGGAGATGCGGCCTAAACACTGTGTAGAGGGAAGTTTACTGGTTCTTTAAATGGTTCTGTTAAGCAATTAAAAAAAAAAAAAACAGCAAAGATTTTAGAAACATACAAACACAGTTAGTAAAACTGTCAAGAAATGCTAGATAAAAATCAGAAGAGTAGTTGCCTCTGGCCTCTGAGGGAGAAGGGAATATGATTGGGGAGGAAGGCACAGAGGGGCTGCAGATGTTTGATTTCTTTAACTGATGTGTTATATTGGGGTTTGCTATGGGCTGAATTGTGGCCATCTAAAATTTATATGTTGAAGTCTCAACCCCCAGTGCCTCAGAATGTGACTGTATTTGGAGATATGGCCTATAAAGAGGTGATTAAGATAAAATGAGGCTATTGGGGTGGGTTCTAATCTACTCTGACTGCTGTCCCCATAAAAGAGGAAAAGACACCAGGGAAGCTTGTGCACAGAGGGACCACCATGTGAATGGGCAGTCAGGCATGGCCATCTATAAGACAAGGAGAGAGGCTTCAGGAGAAACTCACCCTGCCGTCACCTTGATCTTGGACTTCCAGCCTCCAGAACCGTGAGAGAATAAATTTCTGTCATTTAAGCCATGCAGCCTGTGGTATTTTGTTATGGCAACCCTAGCACACTCATACAGTATTTATAATTTAAAAGAAGATCTTTATCATTACACATGTTGTAAATAAATATGTTTGTATCTACTCACTGTTTTATATGTCAGTTGCAAATGAATAATAAATGGATAATGTCATACTGAGCCAATGTGTTGCCCTTCTGTGTCAGAGCATGTTAATGACATTTTCAGGACTTCAGTTTTAATGTTTAAACTATGGGAGTTGCTGCACGTAAATATTTAAAATGTGACAGACAGTGCTATCGCTTGCAATTTTATACCTTGTAGTTGTGAGGTTAAATGACAAAAAACCTAGGTAGAGCCCTTATAACATGTGCCTGGCACAATACATGTTAGCTGTTATTATCACTAGTACTATCATTTCTTATGCTTGTTTCATTGCAGTTTACTTTTCTTGAAAAGTACAGGCTCTGAAATGAATCTCACATAATAGACTTTAGGAAAAGGATGGTGAGTTAAATTCATTGAGAATATAGTTGTTTCCTGCTGGCCTGAGGTTAAAACATTTTAGAGCGAGATTGTGAGCATCCTCTTAGGGACAGACACATCTCTGTTCTGCCTCGAGCTGGAACAGTGCTCTCTGCCTTTTGGGATTGGGCAGCAGTAGCAACAGATAATGAGAGACAAATGTGTCATTCCAGGGTTACTTCTGCTTTTAGGACCACATCTGTGCTTTTTCTAGAGGATGGTAGAAAAGGAAGAGAAGGGAGAGGCTGGTGCTTTTGAGCTACTTAGACCTAACTTTGTGGAACCTAAGTGGCACACAAGCCATGTGTGTGTGTGTACACGCATGTACGTGTATACTAACATCAGGCATTCTCATATTGTTATTTGCTGTGGGAATGACATGAACAGCCAAATTGCTACTAAATGAGGGATGAAGAGTCTACGTGATTGCCCCATCATTACTGAGCAATGGGAATTAAGCAATCTCTGTCTAAAAACTCTGCCCCTACATATATCTCTCTCTGGCTCTCCTTTCCTTCTCCCTCTCTCCCACATTAGCTGGCTCCTTCTCTCTCTCCCTTTCTCTTCCTCTCCCCCCAGTCTGCCGTGGTACCTGGGATTCTAGAGTTAGAAATTTGTTCTTTGGATTAAAGACACTGTGGCCCCTTCCAAGAATTTCCTTTTCAATGATGAGTATTCTTGCAGAGTAAAACATGCCTCTCCCTGGGAGAGACTGATGCATTAAATTGCTTTTGCATATGGTAGCTTGGACTCAGAGTAGAGAGGGAGGAGTATTTTTAGAGATGCGTCCATTTATTCCATAGCAGCTACTTTCAGGGACTGCACTTACCTACTAGAATATCGTAACTTCATGTTTTTATTTTGATAACAATAATAAACTGATATAAACACATTCTGAGTCATCCAAATGATAATTTCATAACAAGGTCGTCCCGTGAAGCTTCAGCACCTGTGTTTACATTTGTGTCTGCCCCTCAGTCTTTGTTTCTGGCTAATGATTGAGTTGTAAATGATGGATTTCCACCAGGCTTAGGCTGGACGACATCATTTCTGATACAGGTCTAAGAGCAAAAGTGGCAAGAGAACTGAGCCACCCTGCTGCCAAGATGCTCACGAGAATTTTGGCCGGGGTCTCAGTGCCGTAGTCACTCTGCAAGTGACAAATTAGTTGTAGCAAAACCTCTTCTGTCACATTCAATTAATATTGTTAAATTGTGTTGGTTTTATAACTTTTCTTGAATTTTTTCTTATAAATTTATCTTGGTTTTATAGTTGTATAAAAGTTACAAGCTTAAGGAGTTTACTCCTAGTTGTGTTTGTGTACAAATTTTGAAAACATAATAAAATAATTCAAGCCATTAGTAGGAGTGTGTGTAAACTTTTGTAGATTGCTCAAGTTTAAGAAATGATGCTCTGGTGCGTAGCAGAGAATGCCAGGCCTGGACGAGGGATCCGGGGGAAGGGATGGAAAGGAAGGAGGTCAGAGTGACAGCGTCGGGTGCTTGGGGCTGAAGAGGATGGTTATTTTATAGGTGTCTGGGATGAATAAAGGGAACCTAGAAAGGGATTTCAGAAGGCCCCCAACCCAAACATGATCGGCTTCACAATTTGGCCTATAGCTGGCTCTCTCAGTAAGTTATTAAATCATTGAGGAAATACCTGACATCTCTCTTCTGGATTACTTTCTAAAACAAATGCATTTCTAACATGATTCATTATGAAAATTGAGGTCAGTGACCTCTACAAAACAAGGTGAAGTGATGTCAGACCCTTTTCATTTAGCCACTGGTGGGTCCGCGGGTCAACAGCGGGGTCTTTCGCTTGCACAGTGAGCAAATGGAGTGTGCAACAGCTAGACAGGAAGGTGGAGGGGCCAACAGATGGTCAGAGAGAACTGACTCTCATTCTTCATGTATTTGGTGGGACCTCACGCTGATGCTGGATTTGTGCACTTAAAACGCTATTGAGATAAAACAATTTTTGTGTCCTCTATAGTTCTTTATTAACAAATCCCACTTTTAGATGGATTCAGAGATGAACTAGCTTTATATCAAATTCAGAGAAAGGGAATTATGTCCCCACAGTTCTGTGGTTGACACCTATTTTCAGGAAAGAAACTTGAGCTAAATGACCTTAAAAATCTCTCTTTAAGAGATTTTAATTTAATGGAAATATAACCCTAAGTCTAAATAAAAATGCCAAGGTCTTTTAAAAATAAACACAGGTTGGAAAGTTAACATATTGGTGATTATCTCTACGAAACATTGCTACATAGAAATAGCAATGCCAACATGAAATAAAGCATGGGATTTTATGATTTCTGGGCTTTTAGGCATGTTAGTAAATAGTAAGCCTTCAGTTAATGTCCCAATAGTTTCTTGGAAACTGCAACTTAAAGCAAAATGACCATAGCAAAACCAATTTGACTAGAGGCCAATTGATATAAATAAGTTTCTATTACATATTTCTGGTCACAAAAATATCACCAAACTTCTAAATACAAAAATCCTTTTAATATTAAACATTGAAATAAATGTGAGCTATGCATTTATTCAAGAAAGATTAATAAAAAGAAGAGAATTATTTACCTGCTTATTCCAGTTCAGGGTCATGGGTGGCTGGAGCCTGTCCCAGCAGCTCGGGGCACGAGGTGGGAACGAGCTTTGGGCAGGACACTGTCCCATTGCAGGAGACACTCGCAGACACCTACACTCACTCACACTGGGACCATATAGACACACAAATTCGTGAGCTTCTTTGGGATATGAGAGGAAACCAGAGAACTCAGAGAAAACCCATGAAGACATGGGGAGAATGTGCGAACTCCACACAGACAGTGGGCCTGGCAGGGAATCAAATTTTTCTCTCATCATTATAACGAAACAACATTGAGCAAAAAAAACATCATTCTAGGATGTACTGCACTAGGCAAACACTCCCTGCAAAACACAGCCACTTCTATGATAATAAATATGTGTTAATCAAATCAAAATAAAATCTCAGAATCTCATTTTCTTAAATAATAGAATTACCACTAGATTTCATTATAGAAGTGGTAAAATTACTTATGTTTCCATATATGTGTATAAACATCTATATTTCCTTACATATATCATTACATATATGAGAACCATATTTTATATATTTATATATTTTATATATTACATATATAATGAGAAAATTTTAATGTATGCTATAATACAAAACTACCTTCATTTTGTGTATTTACAAATTAATCCATTTTGTCCCTATACATACGATGGGAGACCCAGAGTGAGTGGGAACCCCATCTTTCCATCTTCAGAGAGGAAGGGGACCAGGTTCTCATGTCGAGCACTGACTTCCACAAACTGATGTGAAGCAGGATTTGGTTTGCAGTTTATACTCTGTCACTCCCACTTTATATCATCATCAAACACCAAAAACCAATCCTTCTCGAAGCACAAAAGTAGGTTTGGGGGAAAAAAGAAAAAAGGGAAAATCAGACTTGATTTTAGAAACAATACTGGAAATTTATATATTAAATTAGCTACTACAAAATTAAGTCAGCCTGATGCAAAGGTAAAAAGAAAAGATATCTTAGAAGACAGGAAAGAAGTAGGAGATCCTAAAGTAAAAACAGGAAGAGATGTTGCATGTGAAGAATGAGAAAATACTAAGAGACTGGAAAAAAAGAACAAATAATAGCTGGAAACGTTAGCAAGTAGGATTGAGTTTCAGATCTTTCCTTACATGACACCTTTAAAGACTTTGATAATTAAATTTACATTTATTTGATAATGAAAGAACTTCTGAATGTGTTGTTATTTGAAGAGTTTTTTTAGCTGTAATAAGATAAAAATGTGTGCTCCCCTCTTTTTTCTGTAAAGCGTTCATTAACGTGTCAAAGGAAATGAAAGAACGATTAAAACCTAGATTTTTCTTTTGCGACCCTTTCCCTTGATCCAGGAAAGAGAGGAAAATGTTTTTCATGTTCAAAGTGATTCAGCATAGAATGACCTGTTGGTATTGCCCATACTGCTAAAACGAACACATGCAGGTAAAATGTAAAGACGTGCCAACGAATGACAATGTAACACCCACACGGAACTCCCACAGATATGCTGATATCAGAATTACAATTTAGATTGCTTCCTGGATTTCCTAGTGATGAGGATCCCTTGTCTACAGTTGTAATTTTGCCTCCTCTGTAGGCAGTAGGCAGGGCGTAGGGCCTGCTGGTATCTGTTAGTTATGAACCCCCACAGCAAGCCTTTCCTGTTCCTCTTGGGATGAGAAATTTACACGACAGCTCCGAATAACATTGAAGGGAGCCTGATGGAGGTTTGTACCTGGACTAATTTACGGTTTTATGGTTTGCAGCCACAGTTTTAGGATTTGTAATAGTTAGGACACAGGAATGTAATGATGTTAACATATATCCCAAGTCTTCTGTGTGCTAGGCCGTGTTGAAAGAACTTCATGGGTGTTGGAACTTCATAGCAACACAGGGGAGTAGAAATCACTTTATTCCCATTTGTCAGATGAGGAAACTGAGTAAAGCTCAGAGAAGAGATTTGCCCCAAGTCACATACCTGGTAGGAAATGGAGCCAGGATGTGAACCTAGACAACTTGCTCCAAGATTTGTAATCAGTCCTCTTTACTGCCTCACAGGACAGGTTGGGATGCTCCTGAATCTATGCCACAGAACAGTAATTGTGGTTATATAATGAACTGCTTTTATAGTATTTCAGCCATTATATTGATGGTATATTGGTTGTTCATTTCATCTGGAAAATCTAAAACTTGACTATTGTGCTAGCCAGTGTTATATCTGAACAGTTTTTCAGATGTCACGTTGGTAAATATGTATTGTATTCTATCCATTGTATTATCCACTTACTTCAAAGGCTAAAATTGTATGAATACTCTGTACCTTTGGACATCTGAGATCTTTCTTGGTTTGATTTAGCCAATATCAGACACTGCTAGGTATGAACTTACCTCCTCCATAGGAAATATATACTGTGTCATAGAGCTGCTATTAATGCCATGTAGGCAAGTGTCATGTGAGGTTCCCTAAAAGGGAGAGATTCACATGGTTGTATTGCAGAGGGAATAAAATAAGACTTGTGCGTATGTTACATAAACACATCCGAAGTTACAATTCTTAAGAGTAGACAGTAAGGAATGAACCCTGTGATTACAGAAGGTATGGAAATTCCAATGCTTTTTTAAAGGTCTGAGCATGTTGCCTGACACATCTGTGTTCACTAAGTCATTCTTAAGGGATTCCTTTCAGATTTCAGTTTCGAGAACCGAGTTGATTGTATTCTTTAGAGACTACTAAACCAGGCCAGAAAATTTTCCAGAGAATACAAATGTGTACATAATTCTTAAGTTTTTGAGTCATTCTAGTGTCAGTTGGATATTTAATGCTGTGTGTTAGATATTGCAGCAAAAACTAAGCGCTTAGAGCAAGTTCTCAGCTAGTCCTTGGGTAGTTGGGGGACCAGACATACATCCAGCAAATGTGGATTTATAATACAGGTAGCAGGTGAGCTCCAAATAAGTACCATTTTATTTGTGGTGGTCATTCAGGGGAAAGGGAAGATGCCATTATTTGAAAGAGTCTCATAGGAAATGGGATTTTTTTCTCAAACATTGAGGGATTAAATCTAACAGAATGATTGAAGATAGAAATTCTAGCCTGGGGAGTGGTGCGAATAAAACAGTGGAGTAAATGTCTGTTTAGGACACTGGAGGAGAGGTTTTCCGTAGGAGGAACTGGAAGGTAAGATCTACAGTGCACATCAGAGTTGTGAAAGTATGTCGTTAAACGATTAAGGGTAATTTGGGGTCAGGTTGTTAAGTCTTGAAGGCTAAGCTCAGGGGTGTAGAGCAACATTTCCCAAACTATATTCTGTGCAGCCCTAGGATCCCATGGTGTAAATGCATTCCAGGGTCACGAAAGTGTAGGCAACATGATAGTTCACGAAGTTCCCAAGGACTTCTCAGAGTCTTGAATTAGCTAATGCTTGCTATGCATTCCCAAGGAGGTAGAATCATAGCACGCCATGTCTCGCACACTTTGAGCACAGAATACCCATGAGCAGCTACCCTGGATGCCGGTTTTCTGTGTCATTCTGTTTGAAAAATACTAGCTCACTCTGTTCTGTATAGAATGAGGCATTAAGAAACATTTTGGAAAAAGGCAATAAGAAGAAGAAAGTATGATTTAAAAAAATTTTTTATACTACTTAAGTCTGCCTACATGTTTTTTATTTTTTATTGCTGCAGGCATAGATCTAAGAAGCAAAGATTTTAAAAGTATAGAGAAGTCCTAAAATTTCATGCCATTCCCAATGTCACGGACAGCAACTGGATGCAAAGGTTTATTATTTATTTATTTTAATGCTGGACTTCTGGCTTCTGTTGGTCTCATTGACACCGAGTTTGAAAGTCTTTTTCCCTGTTGATTTTATTTATCCAACTGTAATACATTAGTATGTTGCTTATCTTGATGGTAATTCCTGTTGAGCATTAGTTACCGTGGGAGGCGTGTGCCAGGGAGAGTGTGCTGTGGCCACCCACATTCCCTGTGACGTTCTCCACACCACCATGGTGTTGAAGGAAGGATTCACTAGGACCTCGTGGAGTGATAAGGATGTGGTGGGGGTGAGTCAGGGTTCAGTTTCTCCGGCAGCTGTTGCTAAAGCTTTTAATGCTGTTTCTAGTACCCTGCTCCGAAAAACCTCCCTCTGACGATTTGGCCTCGTAGAACCATGTGACAAACCTAATACTTGTGTTCTGTGTTGCCAACCTCTGGATTATCACAGGATCATGGGAGATCGACTCCAAACATTATTTCTTTTTCTACCCATATTTGAAAGAGAATCACATGGAAAATATAATTTCCTTCACAAACCCCCGGTTGTTTTTTTGTCTGCCTTTTAATAGCTATGTTGAGAAGCCTTTTCTTCACCTCTGAATTTTGAAATAAGGTGGGAAATAAATATGTCTTAGATAAAATTAGCGAAATAAGAACACTGGGTCCAGAGAAATGTTAGGGGAATCAATAACACAATTAACTGGATTGTTAGTTATGGAGGCCTTCAGTTAAAAATCTACTCTTCACAAATGTAGGTTGAAACGTCAGTTTTTATTGAAAGTCGTCATGCTTAACAAGGATCATGTTCCAGGTGCTTGTATTAATATTATTCTTTTTTAAAATCAGATTAGACTGAAATTAGGGGAAGTGGGTGAAAACTTAGGACAGAAAAGTGCAAAATAAATCCTGGAGTTATCATAAAAGCAATTCTGTATTTAGTCCAAACTCTACTTTAAGGAGGATAAATGTGTGTCTTTTAGGAGACTTGCTTTAAAAAAAAAAAAGTTGTTCAGTATTGAATGCTCCTAACTTTTCTTTTCATATAACTCACTCCCCTTTTGTTGTCACTCTAAGTGGTTAAAAGTTTCTCCATATCCAAGTGGAATCTTTTTTATTTAAACTACCCTCAGAAAGTTTTCTGTGTGTATTTGTGTTGCTACTCTGTTTCGGCTTGTTTGTATCTGGTACTCTTGGAGATTTTTGAAATAATCAAAAAACACTTATGTCATAGACAGTGCTTACTATCTTTAAACAATAGTTTACTTTTTTTTTTTAAACAGGTGATATGTTGGAGCATGTGTTTGAGAATGGTATAGATGGAAGGGTAATTGAGTGTAAGACACGCGGTCATACTGCTTGGATTCAAATCTTGGCTCCACTACACACTAATGATGTAACCTTGGGTGACTTATTAATACTTATACAAGTTTCTCTGCGCCTTGGTTTCATATATAAAATGGAGTTAATAATAATGATACTCACTGCATAAGTTTTTTTGTGAATATTTCAGAGCTTAGAACAGTATTGGGTATATAATGACTATTTAATACATGTTAGCCATTATTACTAAATACATTAGTTACAAATATTAGCCACTGTTTTTATATTGCATTGTGTGAAAAAGTAGCTTCTTTCTTACTTTTGATGGGTTATTGGAAGAGGGGGAGGAAGTGAGGCAGGAGGGCAGTGTCATTTTTTTGTTTCGAATGTGGTCTTCATGACATCTTTAACTAGAAAATAGGACTTGATTGTTACATATTTTTGCATGGATGCAGATGCCACTTCATTGCCCCCTAAAGAATGTGAAGTTCCAGAACACTCTGTCTGTCTGAGCAGCCTTGGAAACCACTTGTAGCTTCATGTTCTCCACCAGAAGCTTGGAAACAACCAGAGAGAACATTTGGTTTACCTTCCCAGCTTCAGAAACCTTGTGTGGCTCTTTGACACAGAAGCTCCTAGTGTTTAGGGTCCTAGGAAACCATAAAGATGTAAGTCAGTGGTGGTTTTTATGGTTATCAATAGGAGGGCTAAAAATACCAGACCCTACATACCTGTTGATGACTTTGGTTGCTTTTTTGTCATGGTGTTAAGTGATTAAAATCAGATTATTAGTGAACCATAATTTATTTGTGTAGTCAAATTCCACAGAGTTCTATTTAATGTCATTACTGACCATGAAATCGATGGTTTGATATTTTAGGATGACTGTTGCTTGTCAGATGTTTGTCTTTTGAATATTTTCAAAACTATGGGCCCTGGATAAGTCCAATCTCATCTCTGAAGTATTTCCGAGCTCTTTGGTTTAGAATTTTTCCTGATGGTTTGCCACTAAAATCAAAAGTTGTGATGTGTGTTTGAGAAATTCCAAAATCTTCTCAACCCTTAGCCTCTGGATTCTTTCTCTAAGGGGTTTTTCTAAGCCTATATTATTTCCACTTCCTTCCTGAATGTTGACTTCTAACCCATGTGCAGTCTAGAAGATGTTCACATTTGCTCTAACCCCTCCAGAAGATATGTCATTGGGGTTATACCATCCTCACCTTAAATTGAAGTGTCTTCAAAAGAGAATCGTTTCCCAGACTGGCTCCTTCTTCTTCCTTTCCAATGGTTTATTGGTGATATTCTCATTTTTCTGCTTACCAAAGTAGAATCTCCGGCCATCTTCAACTTTTTCCTATCCTTTTTCCTCCTTATCTACACAGTCACTGAAACCTTTTAATTCTTCATTAGTACTCTTTCTCCCAACCACCTTCCTAGTCAAGAACTCATGGCTTCGTGCCTACGTTAGCATAAACGTTAGCATAACAGCCCCTAACCCGTCTCTCCTATGTGGTTATTTAGTCCTGTCTTCCCTGGGTAGCTTCCTGATTAACTTTCTAAAGCCCTTATTTTATCTTTCACTCATGATCTAAAACTTATAGTGGTTCTGAGTAAAGCACAGATTCATGCACCAGCCTGTCATCACTTGTCCCTAATTTGCCCTTAACATCTTCTATTCTGTGACAGGAACTTATTTTCTTGTGCTTCGTGTCATAACCTCTGTCACACCACGCTGATTGTTTATTCGAATCCTTTGGAATCTCCTTTACCCGTATTTCCACTCAGGCATCTCTCAGCCATCCCTCAAGCTTCAGCTCGTGTCTTCCCATCTCCTTCACATATACCTCTTGACTACAAGAGTCATAACCCACATTTTCTGTATCTCTCATTTCTTGCCTTGTATGAATACTTAACTGTTACCTGTACGTTTTTATAACTCCCTGAGGGCAGGTATTACTTAGGTTGCTATATCTCCTCAGTATGATTTATGTACAGTGGAATGATCCCTGGTCAAACTTGGGGAGACCACCATATGCAATGCCTTGTTTGGGATCCAATGAGACGCTACATGAGACAGCATTCATAGAAGTACTGTGTAAACATAAGGTAGTGTGATTAATTGTTGGGCACATTTAGGTGATACATCTGTCCTCTATTTGTCTGCCAGTACTTCTCTTGAGCTTCAAAGTTTGATTGGAGATAGTGAGATATGTTTCTAATAATAAGCCTTAAAAATAAGACCCTGTTTGTACATATATTTGCTTGTTTATTTACTTATATTTTCCTAGGATTTTTATTTACTCACTATGAATATTTATTGGTTTTTCTTATCTACAAGCTGACCAAGATAGAGGTGTTCTTTTAATTGTCACCTCTGCACTGCTGTGGTCTCTGTTACTGGGCCAAGAACTTTATTTATCTTAACACACACAATTGCTTGAGGACAGGGATTATATCATAGTCCTTTGCATCTTTTGAATTAGACCGTGCTGCCTTCCCAAATTGTCACGCCTACCAACTGTCTAATCTGGAATTTCACAGGCTGCTCCCTCTAAGCCATTTCCACATTTCAGCTAGTAGCAGCCATGAGAAATCACGGCTGGAGAGGCGAGCTGCCCGCCTTCTCCACTAGAACACCGCTGTGCACCGAGCTTCATGGTGAAGAGGAATATAGGGCCTATGGCTGTAGAGCAGAAATGAGCGTTTTTCACATCTGATTAACATTCATTTTCATCCCCAGATAAATCTGTATGTTTATTCACTTTTTTCGATTCCTTTACCCAGGTGTTCCATAATAGTGAACATATTGATTTTTTTTCTTCTTTGTAGGATGTGCATTTACTGTTCCAGCCACATCTAACTTGATGTCCTCTGTAAATTTAAAAAGTGCCATCTTTTCCATCATTAGGTTATCCCTGGGATCACCACCGAACGCCCTTCTCAATTGCCCTCAGCCATGGATGACTGTTCTCTGTTTTCTGTTCCACTAGATGCCCTCAAAACTAACAGACAGGAAAGGACACTGGTAAGAATTTTTTTCACCTCTTAGAAAATTCTTGATGCATTTTTAAAGTGCGGTAGATGGGAGGTTTCTCTTGTGAATTGGTGTTATGACTACAGTTTAAACATTTTGTTTTTAGGATATTAAAATTTTAGGAAACTTTTTGAGTCCCTTTCATAATGACACATCAGAAAAAATAAGATGAAAGAGCACACACAGGACAGATAACTTTTTCAAACATTCAAGCATTTATGACATTCTCATGGGTTTCAGATCCCAGCATTTCATCCCGTCACTCCTGGCGTGATCCACCTACACCATACTCAGTCTAGCCAGAGACAAACTCACTCTGTCTGCTCTGTCGCCT
The DNA here is from genome assembly GCF_020740605.2 of Lemur catta. NCBI lineage: Eukaryota > Metazoa > Chordata > Mammalia > Primates > Lemuridae > Lemur > Lemur catta. The sequence continues at coordinate 59,873,697 of NC_059132.1, forward strand.
TTCCTTTTGAGTTGTGTGCTTCAAAGATTATTGTTCTTATTTTCCTGCTGCCCCAACTGCCTACCAATCACTCATTCCCTGTTCAAATAATTTGCCATGTCCTGCAAAGACTTCTCTAATCCATCCCCGTTTTCCTATTCCCGTATCTGGCCCTGACCATCTCCAGCCTTGGCTGGTTCCATCACTTTTGGGCTATCTAGTCTCCCGTGGAGACCCAGTACTGTTCTCACCCTTCTGAAATGGATCTCATCTTGTCACTGCCCTTAGTGACTAGAGAGCACATTTCAAGCTTTTTAGCATTTCATGCCCCATCTGGCTCATTTCCAGAATCTTCTCACACCTGTATCCACTGATGTCTTTGACTTGATGATCTAGTCCTGTTCCACTTCCTGAGTCAGTCCTGACTGAGACAGGGGACATGTAAATGTTTCCCATTCTCTGCTCACCTCTTCCACTAGCCAATGGGCACCTAAAATTAAATGACTAACCTAGACCAGAAATTTGGTGGCCCAGTGATGACCTCTGAGTTGCTGTGTCTCTTCTCATTCCTACTACCATTCAGACCCAGTTCCCTTCTCTTGCACATTGTCATTTTATGGCCATGATTTATAGTTCTTCTACCCATCTTGTTTGGACCCAGTCTGGGCTTTTGTCTGCGTTCCTATTCCTAAATGTCGACTAGTTACTCAGATTAATAATCTTGTCTTTCTCTCAGGCATCAGGTGGGACGTCAGCTTCTTGTTGACAGTGACTTCCATTCAAAGTCCAAATCATTCTTATCCAGACTGGTGATTGTGGCACCCAAGAACAGCTCGGAGGTGTCTCTTTGCTCACTGTGTGTATTAATTTTCTTTAGTTGCTGTAACAAATTACCACTAACTTGGTGGCTTAAAACAACAGAAATTTAGGTATGGACAGGGCCAAGCTCCTGCCAGAGGTTCTGGGGGAGAATCTGTTCTTTGTCTCCTCCAGCTTCCGGTGGCTGGTTGCCAACAGTCCTCAGCTTGTGGCTACATCACTCCAATATCTGCCTCCTCTGTTGTCACATTGCCTTCTGCTCCTGTCTGTAGTCAGATATCCCTTATAAAAGCATACTTGTGATGGCATTTAAGGCCCAACTGGATAATCCAGAAAATATTCCTCATCTTAAGATTTTTAACTTACTGGCAAAGTCTTTGACATAGAAGGTAACATCTACAGGTCCCAAGGGATTAGGACCTGATATCTCTGGGACCATTCTTTGCTTACTGCCTGTGTGTATCCACCTATGTTGGGCCTGCTGCTTCTCCTAGAAGCCCTGATCTTGACTGTTCTCGAATCATAGTTCAGCTTGCCATGCCCTCTGGCTTCTCTGCCTCCTTATCCACTTCACCTCTGCCTGCAGAACTGGCCTCAGCAATGCTGTAAATTTCCCCAAGGTCTGTCTCAGGCCAGAGGCCGGGGTCACCTTCCTGCTCCTGCCACTTCTCCTCCTGTTCATTTGGCTCCATCCTGCATATTGAGTTATAGAAAATATCAAGTGTCTTCAAAAATCACATCTCATGATGCTGCCTTCCCCACAAAGACCTTGCACTTCGGGCCCTTCCAGATTGCCTCCGTTGTGTTTCACTTAACTAGGGCACACCTAGACTTGCCCTGAGATGTGGGCTGCCATTTACATATCTAGAGGGCCCCTTTCCTTTGTTCTGTGTTGGGCAAAATATTGTTCACTTTGCAAAGTCCTGTCAAGTGTCAAATTCTCTGAAACTTTCTTAAACCCCTCTCTTCTCTCCTTTCCATACAGAATCAATTCCTTCCCTCTGTTCTTCCCTCTGTTCTTCCTCTGTTCAAACCCTCACCACATTGTTTTATGCTTTATTTTGTCTCTGTCTCCCTTTGCTAGGCTTTGAGGTTCATGAGAACCAGGAATAGGATATTATTCATCTTTTTTATTTTAACCTGACACATGACCCACAATAAGTGCTTGATGTAATAATGATATGTGTTTAATTAATTGATCAGTTCAAATTTTAAACTTTCCATAATTCAGAATATTTTAGAATATGATGAATATTTAATACCCTTCTCCCAATTTCCTTATGGACCCAAAAGTAATTATTTTCCTTAGACGACTGTGTACAGTCAATTATGGCTTTTGTTTCCAGTACAAATTAATTTAAAATCCTCTAATTTATGTATTCTCTGCTTTACATTTGGTTCGGTGTGGGAGGTTATTACCCTTGCTCCTCTAGGGAAGCGATTTACTTTAATATGAGACTTTTCTAAACCTGAAAAGCTACCAGTGTAATGTTGTCCCTTGATTGACAACATGTAGTTCCAGAGTTTGGAGCAAGAATTAGGAACTTTATCTGTGGGGATTGCTTCTTTTGACTTATTGGTCGGTCTGTTGAAAAGAGACTTTTTTCCTGTTCCTTTTTGCTGGGTGTTTTGTTTTGTCTGAATAGATGTGAATTTCAGAGTCATTTTCCCCACCTTGTCCCTGGAAGCTGGGGACAGAGTTGCTCACTGCCTCCCTGATCTTGAGTGCTGTGCCCTGTGAGGGGTCGCCATGCTGTCCGGCTGGCGTCTGTTTCCTATTTCTATAGCTGTGTGTCTCTCAGGGCTTCTGCAGTGAATGCTGGTACTTTATTACACTGCACGTCTTATATTTACCAGAAACGCAAAGGGCTTTGAGGAGAGGATTTTCTTTTTTGGTGTCTAATCTTCTAACAGCTCTCTGAGGTAGGTAGCAGGAAGTGTTATCTCCATTTTGCAGATGTTATAACAGAGGCAGAGCGCAACTTCACGTTGGCCCTGCAGCAAATCAGGGGCTGATGGGAAAAGGTCCCCTTAGTCTTTTCAACCTCCATTTCCGTGATCTAGATGCCAGATGACTTAATTTTAATTTTGAACACCTACATCCATTTTGATTTTGCAGGAAATGTTATTGTCAACACTCATGTGATAGCCAGTGCTCCAATTTTACTATTAATTTTCCTATCTTCTGTATCTTCCTATAATGCCTTCTGTCTGTCTCTCTCTCACACACACACACTCATAAATGTGTTTGTCCTCATGTGTGTATTATATGCAAATAAATATAATTAAAAACATATTATTTCTTTCAAAATAATTTTTATATAGTATTGAGTTCTGCAGAGGGGTTATTTGGTCTGGGGGTTATGTGCAAATATATGAAATTTCAGCATTATCGGCATATCTGATACTTGGATTGGTTTTTTTTTTTTTTTTAGTCAGTTGAACATACCACATAGATATTAGTTGTAGACATGAAAACCTTTAAACATATAACTTATGGCAGTGTGAAATGTAAGAAAGTAAGAAAAACTATAAAATTGGACTATAAATAAGTGAAATAGATGTTTTTATTTAAGTAATTCTTCTGTACAAATGATGGTATCCCCAAAGGGAGCTCCTACTGTAACTTTCACATACTTTTCCTCCAATGTGAAGATTTTTTTCCTTCCCTCAGAGGACAGTTAATACATTTTAGTAAATTTACAATTTTACTGCAAATACAGAGGTTCTTGATCAGATTTGCCTGGGTCTTTAAAGGGAACTGCTTGCCCACCGTGTAGGGTGTGTGGTGGGGCTTCTTGCTTCCTTATGACTGAATTTGGAATGCCCCTCTCTTTTACCAAGTGGCATTAATTATGCCGCTGCTCCTAGAGTACTCAGAACTGCCTAGCAGGGAAATTTACCCCCAGTTTCTGCAGTCTCTGAGGCACAGTGTTAATTTATTGCCGTGGATGGGGGTTAGGCAGGCTCTGACTCCAGCTGCCTTGCTGGAGTCAGCCCTGAGACTTCTTTGTGATGTCCCTAAGCCTGGAGCAGGGATTCTGAGCACCTGGAGGGGAGATGCAACTTGCCACCCTCTAATCCTTCAGCCTCTCTTCCACCCCCTGTGCTTGGGAACACCACCCGGCAGCAGTGTTTTTGTGCCTTGAAACCATTTGGAGCGGCTGGGACTGAGGCCACCCAGGGCTTCTGTGAGCAGCTGCAGCGGCAGGTCTCCCATTGGCTGGAGCAGAGAATGTTCTCACTTATCTACATCGAACATGGGTGGCCGCGATCCCTTAGGATAATGCAATTCCTCCCTGTCTGAAGGTGGAAGCTATTGTCCTCCTTTCCAGCTTGTTGTTTGAAGTCGGTTTGTAAGGCTTCCGGCTCTGCTGACTCACAGACACACGCAGAAAAACTCCCGCCCTGGCTCGCTCCCTCCCCAGTTTAATGGCTCTTGAGAGGGCTAAGGAGATAACAGACCTTCCCCCTGCCAGGGGGTCGCAGCTTACATAGTAGGCAGAAAGAACTGTTTTATTCCAGGTCCCCAAAGTCTGAGAGAAACTTCATCTTCCTCTTTCACTGCTAACTCCGTTTCCGTCCTCCTCCCTGCCTCCCTCTCTTCAAAAGTTCTGGGCTGAACCACAAACCTAAATGTGGTTTGCAAATGATTTCACAGAGGTGCACATCACATCTGGGGACTTCTTCAGAGGAACAAGTTGAAGGATGCCATTTTTGTTCCCCCCCCCCATAGCAAATTGCCATTTCTAATGAACATTTTCGGAAGAAGCTTTCTCCCCTCACTTCTCTCACTTGTGCTGAACTGTAATTAAAACGTAGGAAGAAGTTGATTCATGGTGCGTGCACCTGGGCTCTTTGTCGAGTCTCTTAGCAATAGGCCGTGAGAACAGACTGGCAGTGGATGGATTTCTAAAGCAGAAAATCAAGCTTATTCACAATAGAAGCTTATAGTTTTAAAAACCACATGGACTGTAGTTTTGCAAGATTTGGCAGGCATCAATGAACCCAGTAGCCACAGTGAGCGAGACTGAAAATGTACAAGGTCAGTTTTCCTTCTTAATAACTTTTAAACTATGTTAGCAAATTCTCAGGGTTAGAGCAATAGTTTCAATATTCAATTGTAGTGATATTTTTTCTTGTAATACAATAATGTTCTTATGTTGTGTTAGCAGAAAATAGGACTTTGTATTAATTAAGGAAAAAGAGAATGAGTGTGTAGACCGCATTCCTACATTGTAGCATACGTAAACTTCTTATAATTAGCAACGTGTACTCGTGTTGCACTTGGAAAATCCCAAGGATATTAAATCCCCTATTTTGTGCAGGTCACTACTTGCCTGACTAAATAAATCACTTAACTGACAGCAATTGCACCTTTCTCCATGATATTTTAGATTAATGTCAACGTACAAAAATAGTCTCTGTCCTTGCTTTTATTGTCATCAGCTCATGAAAATACTGCCAAAGGGCTGGAAAACAAAATTTTCTCATGTTTTACAACACAGCTCCCTTGGGCCTCTGGGCCTAATTTGTTCTTAATAATTTTCAAAAGGGACTCTGTCCTTTAGCTCTCCAGTAATGTCTGGGCTGTCTTAAAGCACTCTGTAGCCTGATACAATTTCTAGGCAGTGGAAGGTTCTGGAAAATAGATTATTTTTCCTTGTGGTCGGGAAAATACAAGTTTTAGATGCGGTGTGTGTGTGTGTGTTGTGTGTTGTGTGTGTGTTTGACATATACGTATATAGCTCCTAGTGAAAAAATCACAAGGCTTTCATTTCCCTAAGGCTTGTCTACAGCGCTTGTGCCTTGAATGCAGATTATAATAAATAGAGGCTGTCTCTGTCTGGAAACGCCGGACATCTCTGCTTGAGTCAGAGCTCTTGTTCCAGACCTCAGGGAATAAAGACAGAGGGTTGTTTTCTAGCTTGCCCTGGAGCCCCCGAGCCTTTGCAGATTGACGTAGCTGCCTTTCTGTGTGTGGAGAATCTTGCCTCCAGCCTCCCACAGTGTGGTGAGAAAGAATAGGGAGAAGTGGGAAAAGGCAGATAAATTATTCAACCTCTGCTAAATGTCAGGCCCTGTGCTGGGTGCTGTACGTACATTTCACTGAAAAGTTAAGTCTGTTAGAAATAAGGCAGCAGAGAGCTTCAGGGAGCAGACTTTGGAGCCTGACTGCTGGGATTCAAATCATAACTTGGCCACTTTCAAAGTATATGACCTCTTGGTGCCTCAATTTCCCCATTTTTAAAGTGGAGATAATAACAAAACCAACCTCAGTTTGTCACTGGGATTAAATAAAGTAGGAAGTGTAAAGTACTTAGAAGAGTGCCTGCCACATAGTGTTAAAGAAGGGTTTGCTAAATGAAAGGAATGGAAACAGAAGTAAATCAACTTGCCCAGTTCACCTAGCAAGTGGCTGGGACAGGATTTGAACTTGGATCTGTTGGCTTAAAAGAGGTGATCTTTTTGCCACCATATTTCCTTTCTTTTTTTCCAAGTTACAGTAGAGGCAGCATCTTGAATCAATTCTCTCCATTCCCCTCCACCCTACCCGATTCAGGGGTGGGTTTGGTGGTCCCTGTAGCACTCTGATTTTTCCTTTTTCTTGGCCTTGTACAGACATCGTAAGGCAAGTGATTGTGACTCCTTTCCCCAAAGCAGTCTGGGGTTGAACTGACCATTTTAGTTGCATGGTGAATCTTTTAGGATGTAATAAATGGATCTTTTATTCTTTCTTATAGTTATTTTATGTGTTGGGTGTTTTCCTCCTCTCAAAATAGAAGCATCTTGTGAGCAGACTCCATGTCAGATACTTCCTGTTACACTCACCCCAAGCAATTGACTCCCTGGGTAGCAGCTTATGGGCATTTGAATGGAGGAAGAAAGCATCATATTTAATGGCTTTTTCCTGCCTCTTAACATAAAATGCCATGGGACAGCTTTTTTCCTTTGCATGGTGGCAGGATCAAGGGTGTATAGTCTGGATTTTGGGATCTTTGATGTGTACTTTGCTGTATCTGGCAATTTCTGCTGGGATTTTCAGTTCTAAGCCCATGTCCCTCTGTCCTGTGATCCCTCTAAATGTGTGGAGTTGGCTTGAACCTGTGTATCTTTTGCCAACTTTCCTTTCTTAAGAAATGCTGCTAAAGATGTAGAACATATTTACAGAGTCCTTAGGTGTGACGATGAGGAACATAACATTTGGTCTCTAGTAAGGAAAATAAAGAAGGGATTTGATTACTTTTTTACCCAGTCCCACCTAAGTCACCTACCCATGTCCAGTTTACTTTGGATGGAGTTTTCAATAATGTTAAAATTTATGTTAACTGCAGTGGGGTTTTTGATTAAGGACACAGGGTCTTTAAGGCAAGACAACACTATTAATAGAATGTTGATGTGTGTGGTTTATTTTTGTTTTCAAAATGGAAATGTTTCTTCAGGGTTTTGGCATGCTCTTTGATATGTTGAAAGATGAGAAAACATCATTTGGGAAACTCAGCACTTATACCATATTAGGAAATTTACAGGGCTCCAGATTTCACGTTTAATGTTTTAATTGCTTGGTTTGGTAATAAAAAAATGTCAAGCTTCTCTCTTTCATTTAGAGTTACCACCACTGTTTTCCCCTCTTTACAGCGATGGGCTGCTGCCAGCTTCAACTTCCTGCCCTGGTCCCAGCATGGACTGAGCATTTGCCCTGAGAAAGCAGTTCCTCACATGTCATCTGAAATGAATATCATGTTGACTTCTGACATCCTGGTTTACATTTTTTTGTGATACCACACATGCAGTTGTTTCCTATGGTGCTTGTAAATATCCTAGAAGTACAACTAAAATTGAGTTGGACTTTTGAAACTTTTAAATTGTCTTTGAACAGAGGGTGCTGTTCTGAACATTACGTAAAGCATGGAGGAAATCAAAGAAAATACTACCATCTTGGTCTGAGAGCAATATTGAAGAGGCAAGTCTGTGCATTATAAAAGACAGACAGACACAGATGGAAACAGAGTGCCACACACAGAGACTGCACACACACACACACACACACACACACACACGCAGAGAGAGAGAGAGAGAGAGAGAGAGAGAGAGAGAGAGAGAGTGAGTAAGTGAGAGGGAGGGAGACGGAGGGAGAGAAGAGGCTGGGGTTGTATATTCCATGGAATTTAGACCTTTTGGAAAAATCAAGACCAAAAATAGAGCTGAAATTTACTCTTCTTGTAAAGACTTTCTTATGGAGAAAACAATGATGAAAGAACCTCCAAAAGTCATTTCTTGCAGGAAATAAAATGTAGAAAGAAAAATCTTATAGATCATCTTTTAGTGTCACACATTGTCACAGGCTTTGGAGGGGAAATGTGCTCTTATCTGGAGAATTAAGACTCTATCACTAGGAAACTGAGAATGTGGATTATTTTCACTTTCCATGGATACTTATCTACCAATATTATTTGTAATTAAAATGGTTATTTCATTTTTCAATATTCAAATATAATTTTTAACTATACAGTAACCCATGCCTATTATAGAAAATTTGGAAAATACAGAATGACCTCCAGACAAAAATAAAAACAACCTACAATCACATAATCCAGAGAGAATTTGGATGTATTTCCTTCCTATATGCTTACATCTATGTGTGTTTTTTATATAAGTGGGATCAAACTATATAGCCATTTTGGATTGTGAATTTTTTCCTATACAAATAAAATAAACATGATATTTAATGGTTGCATTGTAATTCTTGATGTGACTGTATCACTATTTTACCATTTCTCTATGGGTCTTCTACTTTATTATTCGTGTTGGTTGGGGTGTTGGTAGTGGTTTATTGTGTTAGGTTAAGTAATGCTATAAACAGCATCTTTGGACATGAATCGTTTTTCTGAATTCCTGATTATTTTATCAACTTAGATTTCTCTGTGACAATAACTGTAACTTTTTAAGGGCCCTTGCACATACTGCTAAATTGCTTCCCAGGGAAGTTGTGTGCTCTCAACACTAGCATTCCAGACTGCCTCTCTTGCACACTTTAATAATACTGACCTCCATTTTGAAAGAGACTTCCCTTATCTAGCAGGAAAAATAATACCTTCTTTGTTACTTTAATTTTTATTTCTGTGTGAATTGTTTTGTTGGAACTTTTATTCTCATATTTTATTGGTCCTTTGCTGATTGGATATTGTCAATTCTCTTCAAGCCCCTTTTCTATTTTTCTACTGGAATTTTAATGAGTATTGATTTTTGTGACGTCTTAGTTATTCATGATATTAACCCTGTTTGTTGTTTGACTTAATTTCTTTTTCACGAACAGATAGATTTATTTGTTTATATTTTATTTTATTTTATTTTATTTTTGAGACAGAGTGTCACTCTGTCACCCCTGGTAGGGTGCAGGGAAAGCAGCCTAGCTCACAGCAACTGCAAACTACTGGGCTCAAGCAATCCTCCTGCCTCAGCCTCCCGAGTAGCTGGGACTGCAGGCATGCACGATGATGCCCAGCTAATTTTTCTGTTTTTAGTAGAGACAGGGTCTCACTCTTGCTCAGGCTGGTCTCCAACTCCTGAGCTCAAGTAATCCTCCCACCTCGGCCTCCCAGAGTGCTAAGGTTACAGGCGTGAGCCACTGTGCCCAGTCTTACTTATTTTTTTTAAAGACAGGGTCTTGCTCTGTTGCATAGGCATGCAGTGGTGTGATCATAGCTCACTAGATCCTTGAATTCCTGGGCTCAAGCAATCCTCCCACCTTGGCCTGGCTCATACAGACATTTAAAATCTAATTTTTATCTGGTGATAAATGCTTTGTAACATCATTTTTCTTTCTTTTTTTATCTTCTCTTTCTTTTCTGTCTCTACTGAAATGGTCTCAAGTTTTCTTTCCTTCTTTCTGTAGTCTTATTTCTCCGCTTTTTCACAATCTGTCCCCAGCCTACTTTTCCAAACTCACGTTGTGCCACTATCCCAACCAAGTTTTGCTTCAGCAGAATTTCTCTACTTTTCCCACGTGCAGTAGTCCCTCTTTATGTGTAGTTTCACTTTCCATGGTTTCCATTACCTACGGTCAACTGAAGTCTGAAAATATTAAATGGAAAATTCCAAAAATAAACAATTCATAAGGTTCAAATTATGTACCATTCTGAGTAGCATGATGAAATCTCATGCCTTCCTACCCCATTAGCCACTTAGGAACCATTTAGATTATCAGATCTAAAAAACATAGTATGTATAGTATAGGGTTTGGTACTCTCTGCTGTTTCAGGCATCCACTGGTGGTCTTGGAATGTATCTGCCAAAGGGGGACTACTGTACCTTGCAAATTTTGTTTCCCTCACTTGACATGCTCTCCCAGGTCCTTTCTCTTTTAAGGCAGAGTGGTTGCATCACCTCTTTCATAAAACCTTCCTTGACTACTTCAACATGTGGTGATCTGTCCTCATTCTGTCTTCAGTGCTCATTTTGCACTTTTCATACACTAATTTATATCTTCGGTTATACATTCATATGTGTATGTTTCATCATCCCCTATAGACTGCCAGATCCATACAAGCACAAGTGCTATCTCTTAGTTCTCTGCAAAACTTGTCCCTACTTTGGGCACCCCAGACACAAACCAAGGACAATGCTCCATGCATGGGAGGACTGGGCACTCAGCCTTGTGCTGTTGATTGATCACACTGGTGATACTTTTCCCATCTTGTTTCTCCATTTCCTTTTGCTTTTCCATGTCTTCTACTTTATCGTTTGTTTTCTTACTCAGGATAAAGACTCACTTGGTACACTGGAAGCTACGTTCCCTGCTTAGCTCCCTCCCTTTAAAACATTATCCTGTGTCCCCATCATAATATGCCATGTTCAACTACCAGAGAATCTTGAAGTCATCAGAAATTGAGTAGGTAGCTAATTTTCTCATTGTATATTTTTGTTTTCTTGGTGGCTTTGTCAATTTTATTTTCTGACTTATGCGCTTCTTGCCTCTCACCTTCTCTGCCAAATCTCCATGTTTTATAACCCAGACATGTCCATGAGTGAGCCCTCCAGACTTTGTTCCTCTGATTGTGTGAAGTCCTCCCATAATTAGGAAAGACGACCTGGCATATAAGTGTGAGGCATTTAAAGACTGAAGTGCTGAATAGTGAAATATGGACCCTAATGCAACAGGAGATCAGGAGGAGAGAGATGGATGTGAACTAGTTTACTCGAGAATGGCTTTATAGGTACAGGTAAGATTCATTATGGATATAGGAGGATGGGTAGGATTTAGATGGGTCTTGGGGAAAGAGAGGGCATTTCACAATTGGAATGAGAATAGACAAATGCACAAGAACTGTTATTATTATTAGTAGTATTTGGTACAGAGAACATGGTACCTAAATGAGAAATTGTGAATAATAAGGATGTCTAGGTCCAAGACGAGCAAGAGGGTAACATAGTTATTTCTAAGAAAAAAAGTCAGTCTATGCTACATGTGGCAGTCTACCATGAATTTCTAGAGCCGTGTGCCAGATCACGTTATGTGGTTTTCCTCTTGACTGCTGCTGCCCTGTGGCAATTATGCTATCTCCTTTCTTTTCCCTCCTCTTTGGCCTCCTGCTGGGAAGTGCCATCATGTAGAGAGACTTATTAAAATTTTCAAGAAGAATTTCTCAAACACTGTCTCATTTGATGCTTACGATAATCCTGGGCAGGTGTTTTTATGCCATTTGAAAAGCAGGAATCTCAGTAATGCTCCTGAAGCCGTGAGGTTAGTAGTAAGTGGCAGAACTGGATTGTGGGGCTCAGGGCCAGGTGTGGTCAGTGCTGTTCGTGGTCCACTGTGCCACGCCAGCAGCCATTTGCCCACTGTCCTGTTCATGCGTGTATTCCTGCACTCCGTCACTCAGTTTTGGTAAATCTTCATTGACCATTATTGTATGCTGGGCCCCAAGTTAAGACAAAGGTGAACAAGGCACCTTCCTGCTTTCCCTTCCGGGTGGATGGGGGCACAGAGGCGAAGCTGACAGCCACAGCCTTGTGTGGTCAGGGTTGTGGGGAGACCCGAGCCGTGGCTGCACCTAGGAAGGGCTTTAAGGCTGAAACTGGGCCAGGGGCTAAGCTCTCTGGAGGAAGTGATATCAAAGCTGAGATATTGGGTAAGGGTTAAGTATTATTTAAAGCAGCAGTCCCCAGCCTTTTTGGCACCGGGGACCGGTTTCATGGAAGACAACTTTTCCGTAGACTGGGGCAGCGTGGGGGTGGGGAGGGCAAACAATGGGGAGAGCAGCTCACCTCCTGCTGTGTGGCCCAGTTCCTAATAGGCTGCAGACTTGTACGGGGTGGGGGTGGGGGGTTGGAACCACAGCTTTAAAGGAATCAGTAACATAAAAGGCCAGAGGTGAGAGAGAATAATGGTATATTTGGAAGAATTAAAAGTAGTTGAATTTGCCTGGAGCGTGAAGTGCAAATTGGGGAATGGCAGAAGATGAAGCTAAGGAGGTAGGCAGAGGTGAGAGCATGTGTGGTTTTGGAAACTGTGTTGAGAGATTTGCACTGTTTAGAGCACAATGAGGAACCATTTGGAAGATTAGGAGCCTGAGTGTGACAAGATCAAATTTGCAGTGTAGAAAGATTCCTATGGTGCAGCTGGAAGGATGGACTGATCATTGCCAAGGTTGTTGCTGTCTCCTAAAGTTAGAGGCATTAGCAGAGCTAGCATAAGGTACTTCTCTCTTCTTCAGTCTCTGGAGTAGTGATCTGCAGGAATCAAAAGGCCTCTTCCAGAGCAGAGCTAAGAAAGGTGGACAGTGGAGAGGTAGAGTGTGCTGTCTTCCTTGATTTGGTTCCAAATGTACAAGCCTTGTCCTGGTTCTTCTTACCATCTGCAAGTCTCAAGTCAGGAAAATGGCTTAAAAGGCCATCATGTCAACATAGACTTGGCATTCCGATGACCTCTTTTTCAGCTAGATAACCAAGACAAACTTGATTTCATTAAAATTATATGCTTTTTTTTTTTTTTTGACTCTGAGTCATGGGACAAAAAAAGCAAGCTATTTCTAAAAAAAAAAATGTTTTTCTAAAAGTTTAAAATAATTTTAAAGTAGCTATCTACAGAAAATATAATTTTTAAAAATCCAGAACATAAAGATGTAGCTCTGGATCTTTTCATTCTGGACTGGGTCCGGACATAAAGAGCACGTTGCAAGGTAAAGCAAAGAAGCTTGGAGAAGACATTAAGTGCCCTGTCAGACAGGAAGCGGGCGTCAAATGGGCCACTGTGGCTGGACTAAGAGAGCTATTTTCTTTTACTTAATAAACACTTTTCTCATGTAGACCTTTCTACATTTTTCTCATAAGCAACTCCCTTTAGAGAATACTTCTTTAAATTACCCCTCCCTTTCTCCCAAAAAAGACAGATGATAGATTATCTCAAGGAGCTGGTGGGAAAGACCCAAAGCAGAGAGAGTGAGGAGAGAGACTGCAGACCGGGGTCCTTGCAGTCACTGGGGATCTCTGAGCTTTCCCGCCTCGCCTTTTGCTGGGTCCCTCAGGTGGCCTCATTGTTTCTATTACCTCGGGGGAAAGAGTATGTGAAGTCCCGGCCTGCCCAGCTGTCTCGTTGCCATGGAAACTTCCATTCCATACACCTGATTCACACATCACGCCTGGCTAAGTCCAGACAGAGGTCACAGACTGGCATTTGCCCTTTGTTTCCCCTTCTTGTGTCTTCCGGGCACTTAAAAATGGATGCAGGAGCTGAGGGGTGGGCAGGGTTGTGTGTAAGAAAACTTCGTTGTTAGTGGTAAAAGTTTCTGAGTTTCGGGGGGGAAAAATTAGTAGCTGTAAATGGAAGAGCAGAGCCCATGGAAAAGTCTGTGTGTAGTTTTAAGCATCTTGTAGCAAGGCAAAGTTTTAATCCTATGATGTGTGGGACAGTGATTTCCTGGCTTTCTAGGTAATTTTGGAAATGAGTATAACAGATTCCAGAGTTCCTGGCTCCTTAGAGGGTTTTCTGTCCCGTTTTACCAAGTTGCCCTCACACTTTCAGACTGCAACGTGGGTTTAGGTACCACCGACGACAGCTGTGTATTAAGAATCAAGCTCTCTGATGATGCTCCCTGTACCGTGGCTTTACTTTTATATAAAGCATAATATTTTAGAAAGCATAAATAATATTGAGGAAATTATCTTTCACTAAGGGTCAGTACATTGGCTGGAGTAGTTTTCTGTCGGTTTTTTTTTTTTTTTTTCTTGTGTAACTACTTTAATATATAACTTAAAGAAAAGGACATTGTAGGAAAGCAGATTATTAACCTTCTTCCTCAACCGGGATCTCTCTTCCATAGGTTGAGTCATTTTCTTTTGATTCTTTTTTATAAGGCTGAGATTTAGAGATTAAAAAAAAAACTTTCAAAGAGACATGGGACATGGTATTCAGGCCTTCTGAAACATTAGGTTTCAGACATTATGTGCACTGTAGTTAAATTATCATCATATGTTGGCAATGGCATTTGCTAGTGAGTTCCTGCTCATGCTTATCTCTACTGTCTCTGCTGTCTCCTCTAATTTGTTAATATTCCTCCTATGTAGATAGCCTCAGTATACAAGGCGTGCCCTCACCATCAGCGGTCAACCACTCCTGGGTTTCAAATCTCATCTCCCTCGTACCCTTGGGCAAATTATTTTATTAACCTCAGTTTCCCCATCTATGAAGTGGTGTTAATAATAAAAGGTTGTTGTAAAAAATATTGTAATTTTTAAAGCGCTTTGCACCATATTTATTGTTATTATTATCCTGTTAGATCAGTTTAGAAATAACATTCAAAGCATCTGACAGACTATTCTTGCTATCAGTATTGCTGATTTTTGTTGTTGTTCCTGATTTTGGCATAGGTGAGGATAGGTGGGGACTAAGAATATAGATGGTGGATTGATAGAAATAGATAATTTTTATAAAAATAGAGCACATGCACACATATGGTCCCTCTCTTTCATTCGTGCACACACACATGGACTCTCACTGCACAAGTTCAAGTGGCAAAATGAAATTGATTGTACACATATCGGAAGACAAAATGTTCTCGAGGAGACTGTCCCGTCTAGAGAGCCAGGGGTGCTCTGCCAACATTTCCAGGCAGTCACGGAGGGGTGTGTGTGAATTCCCATTCTGATGCTCCAAGGGCCATTCTACTCACCCCACTCTTTGTCTTCTCACCTCTTTCTCCTTCTTCTCATTCTTCTCACATTTTCTTCTCCCCCCCCCCCCACCCCCCATCTTATCCTCTTCTTCTTTTATTCTGGTCAAATATACATACCATAACATTTATCATCATAGCTATTTTTATGTGTACAGTTCTGTAGCATCGAGTGCTGTCACACTGTTGGGCAATGGGATTGTGCAACCATCACCACCATCCTTCTCTAGAAATTGTCATCTTTCCAAACAGAAACTCTACACCTATTAAACATTAACTCCTTGTTCCCACCTCACTGCAACCCCTGGAGACCACCATTCTACTTTCTGTCTCTGTGAATTTGACTACTGTAGGGGCCTCATATAAGTAGAATCATAGAGTATTTGTCCTTGGTCACTGGCTTATTTCACTTAGCATAGCGTCTTCAAGGTTCACCCTGTTGTAGCATGTGTCAGAATTTCATTCCTTTTTAAGGCCGAATGATAATCAATTGTGTGTATGTGTTAGGTAGATAGTGGGGGATTCCGGGTCTCCTAGGGACAAAAGTGGGTGCTGTGGGTCCCATCTTGGTCCTGCCCCACCCTAGGAGGAGGGAATACCCTATGAATCTGCCAATCATAACTCAGCACGCCAGCTGCAAAAAGAATGCAGAGGACTCTCTAGTCCATGGGCCAAGCAGCACAGGTACCCTAGAGTCCAGAAGTGAACTAGAACAACCTGCACACATAAGTTAGGCTCAGATCATGTGACTCCCAACTGTCCAATCAAAGTGGTTCCATGGTGACCTCTGAGCCACGAGGGAGATCCCAATCTAGGTACTATAAAACAAGACACAGACCATAACCAAGTCCCTCTCTTTTGAGCCCTTCCTTTGGCTCTTTTCCTGCTGAGACAGTGAGTCTGGTCATCATCTGTGGCGTATATATCATGCTCTGTAAACCTTTACCTTGCTCTTGCCCTATAATCCTGTCTTTCTCTCCTCAATAAACCTCATTTTCATGATTGCCTTACTTTGGCATGTCCGGTCATTCTTCAGCCCTGAGTGCACCAAGAACCGATATTTTCAGACTAACACCTGACATACTGACCACATTTTGCTTATCTGTTCATCCATCCATGGACACTTGCATGGCCTCTACATTTAGCATTTGTGAATATTGCCGCTGTGAACATGCGTATACAACTATCTCTTCAAGATCTGCTTCAATTCTTTTGAATATATATTAATACCCAGGAGTGGAACTGCTGGATCATATGGTAATTTGACTTCTAATTTTTTGAGGAACTTCAATACCGTTTTCCACAACAGTTTACATTCCACACCATTTTACATCCCCACCAACAGTGCACAAAGGCTCCAGTTTTTCTACATTCTCACCAACATTTACATTCTGATTTTTTTTCATAGTAGCCATAATAATGGCTGTGAGGTGGTATCTCATTATAATTTTGTTTTGTCTTCACCCTGGCTAGAGTGCTGTGGTGTCATCATAGCTCACCATAACCTCAGTCAAAAAACCAAGCTCAAGCCATTCTCCTGCCTCAGCCTCCCAAGTAGCTGGGACTATAGGCATGTGCTACCACGCCTGGCTAATTGTTTTCTATTTTTAGTAGAGATGGGGTCTCGCTCTTGCTTAGGCTGGTCTCGAACTCCTGACCTCAACTGATCCTCCTGCCTGGGCCTCCCAGAGTGCTAGGATTACAGGCATGATTTGCATTTCCCTAATTATTAGTTGAGCATCTTTGTGTGTGCTTATTGGCCATTTGTATGTCTTCCTTGACAACATATCTATTCAAGTCTTTTGCCCATTTCTTAGCCAGGTTGTTTGTTCTGTTGTTGTTGAGTTTTTAGTATTCTTTATACATTCTGAATATTAATCCCTTATCAGATATATGACTTGAAAATATTTTCTTCCATTCTGTGGGTTGCTTTTTTACTCTGTTGCCAATATCTTTTGATACACAAAATTTTTAAAATCTTTTATGGAGTCAAATATGTCTATTTTTTCTTTTGTTGCCTATGCCTTTGGTGTCATATCCAGTAACTGCCAAATCCAATGTTATGAAGCTTTTGCTTTGTTTTTTTCTAATACTTTTATAATTTCAGGTCTTAGACTTAGATCTTTAATCCATTTTGAGTTAATTTTTATATATGGTGTTAGGTAAGGGTCCAACTTCATTTTTTTTTGCATGTGGATATCCAGTTTTCCCAGCACCATTTGTTTAAAAGATTATTCTTTCCCACTGAGTGGTCTCAGCCACCCTGTCCAAAAATCATTTGACCATGCATGTAAGGGTTTGTTTCTGGGCTCTCTATTCTGTTCTGTTTGTGTATGTGTCTGTCTTTGTGCTAGTACCACAATGTTTTGATTATTGTAACTTTGTAGTAAGTTTTCAAGTCAGAAAGTGTGAGTCCTCTGGCTTTGTTCTATTTCAAGATAGTTTTGACTATTTAGGGTACTTTGAGATTCCATTTGAATTTTAGGATGGATTTTTCTGTTTCTGCAAAAATCATCATTGGAATTTAGATAGGGATTGCATTGAATCTATAGGTCACTTTGGGTTTGACATCTTAAGTATTGAGTTTTCCAGTTCATGAATGTGGTATATGTTTTTATTTATCTATGTCTTCTTTAATTTCTTTCAGCAATGTTTTATAGTTTTCATTGTGCAAGTCTTTTACTTCCTTGATTAATTTCTAAGCATTTCATTCTTGATGCTATTGTAAATTGAATTGTTTTTATAATTTCCTTTTGAAATTGTTTATTATTAGTATATAGAAATGCAACTGATTTTGTGTGTTGACCTTTGTATCCTGATTCTATGCTAAATTCATTTAATTAGCTTTAACAGTTTTTTGGGGGGATTTTTTTTTTGTTTTTTGTTTTTTTTAGAATTTTCTGTGTAACAAGTTCATATCATCTGCAAACAAATAATTTTATTTTCTTCTTTCCAATTTGGATGCTTTTTATTCCTTTCTCTTGTCTCAATGCTCTGGCTACAACTTCCAGTACCATGATGAATAGAAGTGGTGAAAGGAGGTATCCTTGCCTTTCAGTCTTTGATCATTGAGTATGATGTCCACTGTGGGTTTTTCATGAATGGCATTTATCCTGTTGAGATAGTTTTCTTCTATTCCTAGTATGCTAAGTACTTTCAACACAAAAGGGTGTTCAATTTTGTCAAGTGCTTTTTCTGCATTAATTGAAGTGATCATGAGGTTTTTAATCCTTCATTCTATTAATGTATACTGTATTGATTTCTGTATTTTGATCCATCGTTGCATTCCAAGAATAAATCCCACTTCGTTACGGTTTTTATGTGTTGCTGAACTCGGATTGCTAGTACTTTGTTGAGAATTTTTGCATCAGTGTTTATAAGGCATATTGGTCTGTAGTTTTCTTTTTTTGTAGTATCTTTGTCTGGCTTTGGTATCAAGGTGTAATACTGGCCTCATAGAATGAGTTAGAAAGTGTTTCATCCTCTTCAGCTTTTTGGAAAATTTTGAGAATAATTGGTGTTAATTCTTCTTTAAATGTTTAGTAGAAGGCTATGCATTTTTAAAAAGCTTTAAAGGACATGTTAAAAGCAATCAGTTGGACTGAGGGAATTATTATTTAGGCCAAAGAGAAACTTGGAAAACTGTGAGTTTTCCAGATTTGTTGTTTCTCTCCATCTGACAATTTCTTGCAACGTGTGGGCTTGGTCTTCTGTTCTCCTGAGTCTCTACCACAGGACTGAAGGTTGAGCTTGGCCTCAGTGGTGTGGCCTGGCCGACAGTCTGTCACTCTCTCATCCTCTGGGAGCCCAGGGTGATTAGTAAGCATTTTCTCACAGCAAATGACTCAGAATGAAGTGTTGCTCCAGATACAAAAGTTACTTCAGAAAACAATGATGCCTCAGTTCTTTTAAACTATTTCTATTGACTATTTCTATGTTGATTTGAAAACATTAATGTTGATCTCAAGTCAACTTTCTTTCTCTCCTTCCTGTCTTCCTTCCTTCCCTCCCCCTTCCTTCCTTCCTTCCTTCCTTCCTTCCTTCCTTCCTTCCTTCCTTCCTTCCTTCCTTCCTTCCTTCTTTCCTTCCTTCCTTCCTTCCTTCCTTCCTCTCTTTCTTCAACATTTGTGCAATACCCAGATCAATGCTATCCAACAGAAATATAATGCAAGCCACAGGTGTGATTTTAAATTTTCTAGTAGCCATATTAAAAAAAATAAAGGGAAACAGTTGAAATTAATTTTAATAATATAACAAAATATTATTTCAATAATTAATATAAAAGTCAATGAGATATTTAATTCTATTTTTCATACTAAGTCTGTAAAATCCACTGTGCATTTTAAACTTGTGGTACATGTCAGCTGGGACTGGCCACACTTCAAATGCTCAAGAGCCACGTGTCTAGTGACTAGCGTAGTAGAAGTGCAGACCTAGCATATTTGGTGTCCAGTACTGAAAATCCAGAAAAGGTCAGCTGTCAACTTTGCCTAGTGGACAAGACAGATCAATGAAGGACTAATGGTGGTAAGTACTTGGGGAGGAGCTGTGCATAGAATTTTCCAGAACCCCAGAGGAGAAGCTCCAAAGTCAGATCTGAGAGCCAGGGCCTCCCTGCAAGTGACTCAGATTGTCCTGCTACCACTAGATCTCATTTCTTTGAACTATCCCCTTGTGGAGAGGTCACTGAGCTGGAGCTTGGCCTGGGCCCCAGTCTATCCAACATTAACTTTTTTCATCATGTGTTAAGAGAGCTACCGGCAAGTTCACATTTAATTACAGACTCTGTTCTGGCCACAGATCTGGGAGCTGGGGTTTCAGTATCACAACTGCACTGCTTGCCATTCTGGCCTGCCTTTCATTCCCACAGACAGAACTGCTCACCTGTCCTCCTGGGTACTGCTCTCTGGCCAGGTGCACCACCTTGCTGCTTTTTGCTGCAGCACCCAGGGGAGGGTTGAAAGTGTGGTTGGTGCTGAGGGAAGGAAAGGAAGAAAACACTTTTATTTTCTTCTTTGTCTAGACACCCTACACTCACCTCTGGGGAGCAGCATCAAGAGCTCTGTTGTTGGTGGAAAGGTCATTAGGTGGGCTTCTATGGATCTGCCCTGTGCCCTCCCTGGCCATGGTACATGCCCAGCTTCTCAGGGACTCACAGAGGTAGCTGGTGGGGATGGCGTGGCTCCAACAGCTAGGCAAGCCCGTGCATCTCCCAGGCTCCCTGTGTGGGGAAGGGTAGCGGAGTGATGTTTACAGATACCCAGCCAGGAAGCGCAGGGGAAGAGGAGGAGTTGTTTCCACTTATCCTCCCACCTCCTTTTGGCTTTCTCTTCTGGCATTGCCTAGGGCCAAAAGAGGGCTGGGAATTTGGCAAAGTGAAAATATCTCATTGTACTTCCCCACCCCTCAGTCTTACCTCCCTCCTAAGACTTTTTATCTACCCAGGTCACTTAACACTCATAGACTGCAAATTCCTTTCCTACTGCTGATGTGGAAGAAGCCTGGAAACATATTCCTTTCCAGGAGATGAGTGATACGGCAGAAAGACAGGGTCAGATGAGGCCAAGGGACTGGAGCCAGAATCTTACCCAACTCCTGCCCGTAGTGTTGTGACTGCAGTTTGCCGTGCTGGTGGGGGAGGGTAGGCCTGGGGGCTCCAGGCTGTTGGGATTCCTCCATTGATAGATGGTGGCAGGGAGGGTGGAGGGGTCTTTGTGGGAGGTGGGGAGAAGTCTAGTGCTTTGGAAGATTCTACTAGCATACATTGGCACGTTAAATGGTCAACTGATTGATGTGGCTGGCCTCGTCTGAGGCTCTGCTTCTGACACCACCCAATCTTTTGTAATCATTTTTAAACTCTGTATTATTAACATTGATTTCTTTGGGAATTCTATACACTTTCCACCCCAAGGAATCAAATCCGGAGTGTAAAGATCTCAAGAATCTCAGTAATTACCCAAATTAAAGAAGAGGCCAAAGTAAGAATATTTCTTCTCCCAGGAAACTAAAATAGTTAAAAACTGAACAGCTCTTCTCATCACCCCACACTCACAAATATAAACCTCAAAATTGGTCTTACAAAGTGCATCAGCAGATAGTGTTTTTATTGACAAGCAATGTTAAATTAAGGAGTGAACACTAGGAAATTGAAACTCATTAAGAAAATGGAAAAGGCTGTTCACCTTGAATGCGACACACGCATCCTTGTTTTGTACTGCAGATAGCAAAAGAGGATCGTTGTTACTTGTGCAGCCTATGGTCATATGCATTTTGGCATCAAAAAATTTTGTATTTTGCTTAGTTTTACTAGATGGGTTGAATGATAGTTTGAGTTTCTCCAATAGGTCAGCGGACTAGAGCAGAAGCTAGATGTGGTTGTAACACAGGCTGTGGTCAGGCGGGCACCATGAGTGAGGCCAGTGCAGCGAGACTATGGGCCCTGGGTTAGAATCCCGGCTTCAGTACTGATTAGCCCCGTGCAAGTCACTCATCCTCTCTTAGCCTCATTTATCTTCTGGAAAATCGGAATTGCAGATTTATATTGATGAAGATTATATAAGATGATCCATATAAAGTACTTAGTCCTGACAAATATTAAATTCTGAGGAAATATTAGTTGCTATTATTATTAACGTCAGCTGCAAATGGTGTTTTGTTGACAACAAATGGCTGTTTTGTTTACTTCTGCCAGTAGCAAAACAATACATTTATTGTTTAATACTTGCTTGGCCTCTTTGAACGTTTCTTTAATTACGTATATTTTTTTCTGTGTAGCATTGCGGGGTTTGTGTGGATGTGTGTGAGAGAGAGTGAGTTTTGGGAGGTCGGTAATTACTCTGTGCAGATGGGGCTGCCCAAGCAGTCTTTCCCATGGCAACTGAAAAAATAAAAAAATGAAAGCCAAAAATTTGAGGTTACATAATTGCCATCAATAGACTAGGAGGAGCAGAGAGATCATGAAGTTTTTTGTGGGTTTTGGTGCCCTTTTGGTTGGAGGTGTTGTTGGGTGATGCAGTGGTCTCACTGAATAACTGAACAGGATGCTCTTGCTTGCTTTGAAGTGAACAAATTAGTCAGAAGTACAAGTGGGAGGGGAAGTTGAGGTTTAATGAAGAAGGGTCATTATGAACGTTTCCATGGTTTTAGCAGTTTAAAAGTTGGGAGTTTAACTAAGGTTGTTGATTGTGGGGAAAACAGCCCACAGACATTCAGACATGGTTGAAGTTTAGTCTCTCAGTCTTCATTTTAATCTGCAAATAGGGAGCCAGGGCTTCTGAATCACTAAGCAGAGGGATCACTTGGTAACGTTAACAGTCTGAATGGTAATTATCACATGCTCACAGTGGCACAAAATCTGGAAAACTCTGCCACTCTTCTCAAATCCCAATTATCAACAAATTGTTTTTCTTGGGAGGAGAAAGAATATAATGATTTTGGATATTTTGAAAAACACTTCTTTCAAAAAGTTTGTATTCAAACCAAACCTAAGTAGAACAAAAAACATCATCATCCAATGAACAGGTGCTATCTTTTCTAACATCCATAAAATGATCACAGTGTACATTCTATTTGCATCTCTTGTATAGGAATTAACATGGAAGACTTCACTTATTTGATTGGAAGGTAGCATTGACTTTTTCACTAGAAATTTGGCCCTCTTGATTCTATAATAAAGATAGATGGGATTATCTTTTTGTCTTATCAGTCCTTTCCCTGCCCCTCTAAAATGTATGCTAAGGCCATATTTGTTTTCTTTCTAAAAATTGGATTGGTTTTCCCCTCACAGAGACCCAGAAGATGATATAAATCCAACTCTACGTTATCAAGAACAATTTGGGGGTAGAAAGAACATGGCAAATTGAAATCTATAAATTCTCCTAAAACCCACATAGGAAAATCTCTTCTGCTCAGCTCTTCAGATGTAAGCAAAAGAAAGAAAAGTGAGAGATAGGATATTAAGTGAGTGCCCATGGGTCAGGGCCCTTGGTGTCGGGGACTCTAGGTTAGAATCCAGTGTCTTCCAATTATTTAGTGAGCACTGAAAAACTTTTGTAACTATCTGCGTTCTCTCTTCATCATTTGTGAAATGATGGTTGTGTCTTGTGGTTGTTGTATTAGATGAGATACGATATCTATGATAATTTGTAATCTCTTGGACACTCTCTATGTGATGATCACCTGAGAGAGAAGAGGAGGAATCATATACCACTAGTAACCTGAGTAAATATTTGTTATCATTCATGCCAGAATTATCTAGAGTAGGCTGTAAAGCTGGGTGCAGTGGTTCATGCCTGTAATCCTGGCACTTTGGGAGGCCGAGGTGGGAGCATCGCTTGAGGCTAGGAGTTCAAGAGCAGCCTAAGCAAGAGCAAGACCCAATCTCTACCAAAACATAGAAAAATTAGCCATGTGTGGTGGTGCATATCTGTAATTCCAGCTGCTCAGGAGGCTGAGGCAGGAGGATTGCTTGAGCCCAGGAGTTTGAGGAGCTATGATGATACCACAGCACTCTAGCCCGGGCAATAGAGTGAGACCCTGTCTCAAAAAAAAAAAAGAAAGAAAGAAAGAAAGAAAGAAGGAAGGAAGGAAGGAAGGAAGGAAGGAAGGAAGAAAAGAAAAGAAAAGAAAAGAAAAGAAAAGAAAAGAAAAAAAATGAGTAGACTGTAAACCAACAAACTTTATTGTTTGACCTCCACTGACTATACTATAATTGTCCCAAGGTCCAACAATTGCTATTGGTAAGACAAAAATTGATAAATGCAGAATCTATATTTATATCCTTCTTGCTTGACCTTTTTCATTCATGGCAGTCAATTGGGGATATTAATCTAACTTTGACCTGGAGGGCTAAACAAGTGAGTTTTTAAAAATACTTTCTGGGAACCTGCATCACCAGTTTCAATCTTTGTAAATTGTGGGAGCTTGGAATTTCTCTCTCTCTAATACTGGCCTCTTCTACAGTGACACATTAGGAAACAAAATTTGGAACTCTAGAAGGAGAAGTGGAACAGTGACAGTTTCCTTTAACCTGAGGAGCTCAGGGATTTTGCAATAGCTCTGTTCTAAGTTTCTGTTCTCTCCAGCTCTACCTGGAACTTAGATAAAGAAAATCTCTCTATCTTGCATCATCCTTGCCTTATTCTAATCTATTAAATAGTAGGAGTAATAGTAGGAGTAACTGTTTCCTAACAGTGTTGCCTAAGTTTTTCTTTTTTGATTCTCTTTATTAAAGAGTAAGATGAACATCTCATTGTGCTCTTAGCTGGGTTTTATTCAAACCAGTATCAGAGAGTCACCTTTTCTTGGCATGGTGCAGTACACGAGGCATCTCTCCCTCTAGGCTCCACACTTCACCACAACAGCTGTGCCTTCATCTCTCCTAGGCCTTGTCCCTGGCCTAGCTCTGAGCACGTACTTAGCAACATCAGGCTTTTTGATGGATTCTGAAGGCAGGTTAGTAACAGCCAGCCATGAGAAAGGAATGAATTAGTGGTCAGAGTAAAAATGGTAGGCCTGGTATAAAATTTATTCCAGTGATGTAATAAAAAATTTAGTAGAAGTCAAAATTGGAGATCCAGCCTTGGCTTTGTTACTAAGTAGAATTATGAATGTGGTATAGAGTTACTTGATTCCTGTAGGGTGAATTATCATGAAGACCTCTCTTAGCATTGTGATTGTGTGTCCGTAAGTCTGATACTTCTGTCTGTAGTTTAATTGTTTTATTAGGGATTATAATATTTGTATGTTATACTACCTAAAGAATCCAACATGTTGTTCAAGATTGGTCATTCTCATTAACATTCTCAACACTGAAAGCTCATAGTTTTCCAAGACTCTAACATCTGCCCCACTCAGCGAAGGAGACTGGTAAGGGCCAGTTTCCTCAAAGGCCACTGAAGAAACTGAGCTAAAAAGATGGCTTGGCATTGTGTCTTTTATTGGGTCTTTGTAAAGGAGACTCTATATAACTAAAAAATTTAAGCTAAATTCAAGACTAGATATTACTTTTGGAAGCTTTAAAAATGGAATCATCAGATCAGACTGTATTTAGTTATTCTCTGAAGACAAGGGAATTTTATCTGCCCTTCTAGCCTCTATCTCTGAAACTTAGCAAGTGTTCAGTTGCTTTTCTTTAACATAAGCCTCCATTGATAGTTTATCCATTCTTTTCAGAAGAAGTGTAGAAAAAATATCTAGGTGCTTATGCAAGCCAACAACACTATATTGGAAGGGAAGAAACGTTCCTTTAGAAAGATTTATTTGAAAGTCTGTTCCTCAGAAAGATGAACAAACAATGAATCAGACTGTCCTTGTTCTTGTTTTAACATAAACATATTTGTAGACTTGTAATTGGCTCCCGGCGAACCATTCGAGGAGCCATTTAAAGCATGAACTTTGGATTGGTATGGAACCAACTGAATAAAAGCTGTTTATAACCTTGTATACCTTTCCAACATAAACACCATCTCTGGAGTCAATCATTTTTATATTACTTTATATATAACATCATGTGGGAGCTTTTTCTTTTACATTTTGTCTGATCCTGATTGCTAGCTAGTTATTTATATTTTTGTATGGTAGTATTCTGGGTTTTTCTTTTATATTCTACATTGGTATAAGCCAGAGTTATTATATTTTACACTTGTCAAGGGATAGCACTTATTACTATATCATAACCAGAATTAATAGTATTTTTCTTAAAGCTGCGCCAACTTTCCACCTATGTATACAGGTAAACCCTTTAAATGAATGCTTGTGCTGAGTTACCAGGAAGTGTTTTTTACTCATTCCATCTTATCCTCAACCCTTGTTATTGTCTACTACTTGAAACAGTTTCTTTCTGTAGATAATCTCATGGAGTTTGGTTATCCATGAACATGGTTTGTGGTTTTTTTCTGTTGACTAAGAGGATAAGTAGTACCATGCATTTTTTTCTAAGATTAAAATTGTAACTATCAGTATGGTATTTCACTTCTTTTGTGTATGTAGTCGGTTTCATAAAAGTTTGTCTTGGATTTTCGCAATATAGACAAGTGGTTTTTTTTTTTTGCGGGGGTTACTGTCTTCATATAGGAGATCTTCATTGTAAATATATATCCTAGAAATTGTGGGAAGTTGGAAAGAATGACTTGTTGACAGCCCTTACGTTGAACAGTGTATCTGAATCCGTTAATCAGAGAGATCAATGTCTGACCAGAAAGCACTGTAAGATGGACAAAGGTTTCATTCTTTTCCTAAATTTTGTCTGTCTCTAACAGATAATATTTCTGTTCTTTTTCGACATGTTATTTTCCTCATAAACAGTTTTAATGGCTCCATATGCCAAAAATCAGAGACTCAACAACCTCCACTGATTGACTCTAATCTGTCTTTCCGATAATGTCCTCCACAAATCTCCTTTGTGGGGTGTCTCCTCTTAGAGGAGGCATAGTATGGAGGAGAGGAGAGAGGCTTGATTAAGAAAACTCAGAGTTCAAATCCCAGTGTTTCGTTTATTAGCAATGTGAGCTTTGTCACATCACATCACCCACTGAACTTTAGTCTCCCAAAGGGTAAAAAAATGCAATAAATATATTGACTTTGGTTTTCATCTGTGATACCATGTGAGTAAATATCTTTCGGGGTCAGAAATTTAGATCTAATTCCTTGAACTAATTATAGTGGCTAATTTAGATTTGCAGCATGTAAACATAGGCTATTTGGAGTTTAAGTAGTACTCCCTTTCCTTGTCATCTCTTTAGGTGGTAAATTCTTCTCTTCCTGTTATCTAATATCAAAACACTTTTAAGAAAAGATTTGGGGCACAAATAATTAAGTTCTTTTAAAGTTAACAAATAAAAAGAACTATATACAAATCTTTTTGAAGTTTGTTGCTCAGTTATGAAGAGGAGAGAGAACATAAAATCTGATTTTTATTGGATTACTTACATGCTCGGTATTATGTTTTTTGGTCTTATCTAATCCTGCAGAAATATCTAGGAGTATATAAAATTCAGTGTTCTCAGATACTGCTCGCCATCTGTTTCCAAACTGAAAAGTGAGCACCATATTATACCCTGTGTCTTTTAAACCCAAACTTGGAAAAGAGGTGACTATTTCTTCTCTTAAGAGCAAACTTGATGCTAACATTGCACATTCCATACTGTGTCTTCTTTGCATCGTTTTGTGGTAATCATCCACTTTTGCTTCACCCCTCACATGCTTATCACAATAGATTTTCTTGACATAGGGAACTTGTTCATCAGAAATGTTCAACAGAAATGTTTGACTGGTTTCTTCAGAAACAGAAAGTTATTTTGCTTTCTTTAGTATTTTTCCCCCTTCAGACCTGATCCCGTATAGGCGGGAGAGAAAGTAACCAGAAATTTTTGGAAAACTGATGTGAATCACAGCAAGCTCACAGATTTAGATAGAAATTGGGAGGAATAAAAATTTAAAGACAACATGAGTTATCTGCCTATTAGCTGCTTTCATGCATATTATTCATTTAAGTTTTACCAAAGACGTTGAGAAGATGATTGTGACAAAGACTATTTGCGTTGGACAGACAGGGAGGCCGGGTCACTGTGAGGAGTAGCACTAGTGAGCATGTTCCTTGGTTACTTTGTTGGATGAGGCTTGAAAAAGTTTGTGCAGGCCGGGCGCGGTGGCTCACGCCTGTAATCCTAGCCCTCTGGGAGGCCGAGGCGGGTGGATCGCTCGAGGTCAGGAGTTCGAGACCAGCCTGAGAGAGACCCCGTCTCTACTAAAAATAGAAATAAATTATCTGGACAACTAAAAATATATATAGAAAAAGTTAGCTGGGCATGGTGGTGCATGCCTGTAGTCCCAGCTACTCGGCTACTCAGGAGGCTGAGGCAGTAGGATTGCTTAAGCCCAGGAGTTTGAGGTTGCTGTGAGCTAGGCTGATGCCACGGCACTCACTCTAGCCCAGGCAACGAAGTGAGACTCTGTCTCAAAAAAAAAAAAAAAAAAGAAAATGTGTGTGTGCACGCAATCATATGAATTTTAGTTAAACCAATATAAGTTTAGCGAATGTAATTATGATTTCTCATACCTGCAATGATTTCATGTACTGTAGGAATATTATATTCCAAGGCCAGGTTTTTATAGTGCCTTGCATGCCATGTGCTCCAAATGCTGTGACTTTATGGCAGAGACTTGCTCAGGAGGAGCATTTTCTCATCTTCTGGAATGTTCTACTAAAGTAATAATTTAAAAGACAAGGACACATGAAGATGACCCTATACCAATACCTCTAGCCATTATTACATGCTTCATGTATGCCACATGTGCTTCTGTTTGCTTCATCTGCATTAACTTTTTCACTCTGCACGGTACCCTGTGGGGTAGTGGCTGTTATTTTAACATTTACAGATGAAGAGGCTGAAGCACAAGAGGACTCATAACTTGCTAAGATAGTTGTGGGGTCAAATCCAGGCCCATGGATCCATGACCGCTCTGCAATGCTGCTTCTGAGCCTGATGATTTAATGACTGGTGGCTCCCGGAGAAGCTTGACTTTGGCCTTAGTTGACTTAGGAAATATTTTCATGTGTATGTATTTATTTCAAAGCCTAAAATATTTTTTCATTTATTATAAGTAGTGTACATTTTTAAGGACCACAGTTGTAAAATATAACTCAAGGCATAGTTAGAGGGTGGGAGAGGATTTTAGTCATTTGGAATGGTTAGGAACAGCTCTCTGGGCACCTTTCCAGGAATCCAAAGTTTTAGATGGGCACAGGGACCCTGAATGTTTGGAGAACGTAAGAGAGTTTGTGTCTATGTACCTACGTGTCCCTGTGTTGTCTTCATCTTCAGCTTGAACCACTCATGATGGAAAAACCAGTCTTGGGAAAGATGAAAGAGTGCAACTAAAGGTAATGCCACATAGGTTACAAAGAACTAGAGTTTCATGGCTATAATTTGTAATGTCCATGTCCTTGTGGTAATTCACATGGGGTTATTTCTGTTTTTCTATTTGGGAATATGTATTTTTAATATTTAAAAATATCCTGTCATTAAAGTCTTTTTGAGTGTAATGATTGGAGGGAGGAAATATGCAAATTAGTTTTTTTTCATTCTTGCCTTTTTCTTTTAGTCTTTGGGATAATTTAAATCCCTTTGTTCACTCATATGCTTATTCAACACATGTTTATTGAACACCTACTGTATGTCAGACTCTCTGCTAGACCCTGGGGATAAAAGATAGATAAGATGCTGAATCTGTCCTCTAGGCATTTGGGTTCTGGCCGTAGAAACTGTCATGTACCCAATTAGTCACAAAGCATTAGAGAAAGTGCTATACTAGCAGAACCAAAAGTTCATTAAGGGCACAAAGGAAGGAGGAAGTAATTCCTCCTGCAGTTAGAAACAGAAATTTGCGTGAAATCTTTTAAAGGATGAATAGGAGGGTTGGGTAGACCAAGTGGGCAGGGAGGGCCAGGAGACAGCATGCTCGAGAGCCTGGACTACTGAAAGGATGGGAATAGCTCTCATCAGCCCAAAGCTAGGAGAACCGAGCACCGTAACCAGCTTGGTTTGCCTGTGAAGGAAATGCCGCCAGCTCTCAGGGTTCCCCTGACCAGTCTTCATGTATTATTGGGTAAAATTGGGGAAAGAGGAGGCAGCTCTTCCTCTCCTCCTTTTCCTTCCTTCTTTTTTCTTTCTTCCTCCTTTTCCTAGTTAGCTTGTTAGATTGAGACTAGGCATTTTTCGTATCAGGCTTTCATCATCCATAATAAAAGAGTAGGAAAAAACTTAACTGCTGACCTATTGTGACCCAATGGAATGGGAGGTTTTCTGCCATTTGTTTCAATATCATTTTCATATTTATTTTTTTTCAGGAAATTCTGTTTTTCTGCTATTCCACTCGAATATGTCTCTTTGATCCCTACCTACATGCCCACATCACCGCTCCTGCCGCCTTTTTTGTGAGCCACCTTCAATGAACGTGACACATCTTTGTGGGGACTTCCTCTGTTTAGTACCTTAAATTCGCTAATTTGGGGTTTTATGTTAGGATAGCAAAATCCTCATGTTTAAATAACTTATAATTCCTGGGAAACTCATAAAACTGTCTGACACGACTTTAAATAGTTTATGCCTATAAGAAACTTTGCAGATGGCTAAGATAAGTATGAATGTTTCAATTACATTACACAAATTCAGCAGACTTGTCCGTGATCATTAGGGAAATGAATGATTTTCCCGTTGTAAATTACAAAGTTTTCTTATGTGCCACAAACTGCATGAGGACTGCAATTGACAGGTGTCAACTGATGGAGTTATTTACATTTTCCAGGAGGACCCACAGAAATGCAGTGCTCACCATATTTATTCAGAAAAGTATATTTTTAAATAAATAAAATTTTCCTGACCCTGGTTAATATAGATAAACAACTTGATTCTGACTGCTAGCTTTGCTTAGTAAATGATGAACGAAACATGATTTTGTAAGATAAAAGAGCATGGTTCCAAAACCTAGGAGCATGATGCTAAAGATAAATAAATACACACACACACACACACACACACACACACTCCCCTACACAGTGGTACAACTGAATACATTGTTCAATGTTTCTGGTTCAGGGAAATTGGAAGATGATTTGGAAATATTATGATCAACTTTGTATTTATTCTAGGAAAATTCACATAAGGAAAAAATATATTGTTCCTGGCTTATAATAAAAATCCACATTTTGTTATATAATTCGTTTTGTGATTTAAATTTGTATAATTTATTCAATAAACCTAATAAACAAGATAGTGTTGAGTAATGAGTGAACTTAGTTTCATGAGTAAAAAAAAGTGCATGAATGATCTGTCATTGTACAAAATGAACTGCTGAATTGTAGATGTGGTTTTTGTCTTTTTTTCCCCTTCCTTCCTGTCCCATCCATACATCCTTCCTTCTTACCCTAACCTCCGATGACCCAAGGATTGCACTTTGAGGGAAGAAATCTTCAGGAGTTTTAATATAATTACATTCAGGATGACAGTTCTGTTCAACATAGCACCATTGGCTAATTTAGTAATTTCTAGAATTCTGCCTAGACTTGAAAATACTTTCAATGCCTGTTGCTGAATATTGCTGTTCTCTGCATGTTTTCCTTCTGGGATTGAACTGGACAGGATTTTGATTTTTTAACACATTCCAGTGGGTGTAAACCTATTGGCTAGTAAAGGTTCCCTTAATTGAACTGGTTATAATAAAAATGATCCAGTCCCCTCACTCCTACTTTTTCCCTCCTTTTCAAACCAGAGATTAACAGCCTGGTGTTATCTCCATCACTCTGGTGAAAAATTCGGCCAACCGTGGTTTATAAAAAAAACAGCTTTGGGGTTACATCTGGAGAGAGGCTAGGATTGTCACAAAACTAGATCCTTGTTTTTCTTTTAAATTACACATGGCCAGTTTCATGAATTAAGTTACCAAATTCATATTTTATATTCTACTCACATAAGGGGGAACATTTTAGTCAAAACAAAGTCTGTTCAAATACAAATTCTTTTTAGATATTTTTTTCTACTCTGAGGACACATCCCTGCCTTATCCCCAGTCCATTTTCTGCTGCTCCCAGTACCTGGTGTCTGAATGAATTCCTTTGTCATGGAGTGGAAATGCGCTTAACAATGGCTGGTAGATGCTCTGCACCAGGGAGGCCTGGGCAGGACTTCAAAAGTCGTTTCCCCATCCCAACATGGCAGGACTTGTTCTCCCGAGGCTGGGAGGTCACAGCTCTATCCTGTTCAATACTGCATCTCCTTCTTCCCTTTTTCCTTCCCAGATTCCCAGGAGCTGTTGAGTCCAAGTGTGACCGCCAGAGGAATCCAGAAAAGCCAAAGAGCCCGAGCGTGTAGAGCGGCTAGCCCTTCCCGCAGCCCGCCACACACATGCTGGAAACCCAGAGGAAACTTGCGTGGGACTCGTGGGATGCAGGGAGCCACCCAGGTGAGCCTCCATGTCAGTCTGCAGGCTGAAGCAACAGGAGAGGATCCTTGGCAGTCCTGTTTATCTGGCAAGATCGGGACATGACCTGAGCTTGCACTAAATTACCTCACAGCAAATTATTTTTACCAAGCCCTGTAAATGTTAGCATGACTCCATAGAGCTCTTGGGCTGAGGACAGATGAATACATCAAAGGCTGTTTGTTAGTCTCCAGGTGTGGTTGGGAAGATTATCTCTCTTCTTTCAGGAAAGGGTTAAGTCCCAACTCTGCCCTTACCCCTTTCAGGTGAATTTCTTTTGTTTCCAGCCAATTTAGGTTTACCTAGAGACTTTTGACACTGAGTCAATATACTTGAACCTAGAGTCTTCTCGTTTTGGTACGTGTGGGTGTTCTTACAGGTATGTCTTCACAAGGGGTAGCCAAGGCTCGTTTTCGTCTTTATAAATATAAGTTTCAGGTTGCAGTCTTTGAGCCTATATATCTTGAAGCATCCTCCTAGGTGAACTGAGTCAGACTGTGATTTGTTTGTTTGTTTGACATTTTAGTGATTAAATCACTGGTTGAACAGCCTTATGCAAAGTTTGGTGCTGTAATAGGATTTACCAAGATGCCATTGTGATTCTAAATTAGTTTAAAATTTTTTCCCCTTGCCTTTCTTTCCATTTATGTTAAATAGTTATTACTAGGTAGAGAGAAGGTATTTTAATGATAGCAAGATGTCACTGAGAAGCCCTCCTAAAATCCACATTGTATATCAAAAACAGGAGTTTAATCCCTGAAACGATACCCACAGGGCTTTTCAACCTTTGCACTATTGACATTTGGGGCTGTGTAATTCCATATTATGGGGGGGCTGTCCTGTGCGTTGCAGAATGTTTGGTAGCACCCCTGGCCTCTCCACACTAGATTCCAGTAACATATACCCCTTCCCCAGTTGTGTCAACCAGAACAGGGCCGTGGAGGACAAAATTGTCCCCAGTTGAGAACCACTGCTCTAGGTGTTGATTTAACTAAGAAAAAGATTGTAAAGAAGATGTAGATTATGGAACTGTTGTTTGTGTAATTTTCTTATATTACCCTGTATGGGTACAAAGAAAGCAAATCCTGAGGAGATGCAGTCTTCCAGTAGAATTCTCGTTTAGCCACCAATTCTCTATCTATTATTGTCTGGAATTTGGTTTTGATTATTACAGCAGTTGCAACTCAGAACAAGTATTGATTGTGATGCTGTCACTATCAGCTGAGAACTCCCAGTTTCTATAGCACACAGAACTTCTTGTGATCGGGCAGTCTGATCCCTGGGTGCTTTCACAGTGCTGGTGTATGGGGGGCAAAAAGGCTCAAATGAGGCTCATGGAAGACTTTAATCACTGAACGCATGAACTGAAGGAAGAAACACGCCCACTTCACACTGTAATTCAGCAGTTTTGTGAATGGGAGGTCAGATACATGACTTAAAGACAGGTTTCATGGAACTCAGTGTCTCTTATGGTACTAAAAATTGTCTGGAATACTGCATCCTTCCTGTGTAGGATTGCGGTTCACCTTCTCTGCTCTCACTTTCCTTCTAGATTTACCTGTACCTCTGTACTAGAATGTTCAAGCTGCCAGACAAGTAGGATCATGTCACTACTGTGACTTAATATTAAATGTCCTGTTGTCTTTATTTTAAATTTTCTTTTTTTTTCCCTCCTCTAGTCTCTCCTCACATGAACATACTTGCTTGCCAGGCAAGTTCTGGCTTTTCTTTTTCCTCTTTCTAATTTTCCCTCCTTGCCCTTGTTTTCTTCCTTTTTCTCTGGCTATAGAAACTGTCAGGTGGCCTTGCTGGCATCATCTTACCTCTTTTGAACTCTGTTGCCCAGGGACTTCCATTTATTATGCCCGGGGCACTCTCTCTCTTTAATACTGTATCTCTCTGAGGGATAGTTAATGATCTTTGCAGCAAATGAAGGTGAACTGTAGCCACATTATTGTTAGAATACAGCCAACTATATGGAACAGATTGGGCCGAGCTTTGAACAGCTGGGGCTGGCAGAGTGAGTCTTGACTTCTCTCGGAAGAGTTCCAGAACTGCCAAATCATCAAACTTGAAGGGGAAAGAGGAACGAGAAACGTTATAGGGATAGTGGTTCCTGCAGGTGCTTTTTGCTTTTGTGATCTAGCTTTTTGAAATTTTTACTGGTTTGTGGATCTGGCAAAAGCATGGACTAATTGAACTCAGGAGCTTCTGTCACTGCTGCGGACTAGACCACTTAGTGGCTGTGATGGTATTTTATTGTTCATTTGCAGGTACTGAACATGCGATAAGATAGATGCTTTTTTTTTAATTAATTTATTTTTTTTTTTGAGACAGAGTCTCGCTTTGTTGCCCAGGCTAGAGTGAGTGCTGTGGCGTCAGCCTAGCTTAAGGGATCCTACTGCCTCAGTCTCCCAACTAACTGGGACTACAGGCATGCGCCACCATGCCCGGCTAATTTTTTTTCTATATATAATTTTAGTTGGCCAGATAATTTCTTTCTATTTTTCGCAGAGACGGGGTCTCGCTCTTGCTCAGGCTGGTCTCGAACTCCTGACCTCAAGCGATCCACCCGCCTCGGCCTCCCAGAGTGCTAGGATTACAGGCGTTAGCCACCACACCCGGCCAGATAGATGCTTTTGTTGTTAATACTTGTGCCTCTTTGCAGCCATTGGAACTATTGGTAGTTTTAAGGAGGTTTCCAAAGTGTATATCATCCTAATATAAATTTAATGATGGCTCTGTTGGAGCTTTGGGACTATAGTGTGGCTTCTTGGTCAATCTAAAAAAATGGGAAACGGGTGGTGTTGGGCAGATATCAGAAACTGGTGGCCCAGAGAGCTTGATCCATCCTTTAAACATGTTGTGTTTGTCCATACCAGGAGTTAGTGTGTGTTTGTGTGTGTGTGTGTGCGCGCATGCGCATGTGTATGGGTGCATGTGTATTAAATAGCTTGCTGCCAATATTTAAACATTTTATATAAAAATATGGTCAATTTTTCCAAAGAAATCAGAAGATCTGGTTTCACTGGAACTGCAGTCTCCCATGGTCAGTGTCACCTGAGGTTGAGTAACAAGTACCCCACACCTCTCCTGGGTGGGCAAGGCAGGAGCTTTACAGTTCACTGGAGTTTGCAGCCGTCACTCTCACAGTTCCTGCACCAGATTGGCCTTTGTAGAAATTCAGGAGAGAACAGATACAGCCTTTGGGAGTCAGAAGAACTGGGTTTGAATATTAGCTTTACAGCCAGCTTTATCCATCCGGGCAAGTTACTTACCTTTCTGGTCTGTTTCCTCATGCGTACAATAGGAATATACTTCTACACCTCACATGGTTACATGGTTACATGGAACAGTAGTAAGTGTGACAGTATATTTAAAGTTTCTAAAACAGAGCTATGTACATATATAGTAGGATCTCTACATATATTTGCTGTTATAATTTTCAGATGCTATGTGTCATATAGGTGAATTGATACCAATTTTGTAGCATCATGTTGACCAAGTTATAAAATTTGATAAACTCTTTTATTACTCAAGACAGTTGAGGAGACTTGTGCCTGGGCTTCCCATATTTCTGAGGGGTTTTTTTGATATAAAATATATAATGTCTGTATGAGAATAATCCAGTAGAAACTGATGTCTTCAGGGTGGCACTATTTGAAGAGCAAAAAATCTTATAATTTAGTTCATATTAGGTAGACTCTTAGTTTTCTTTTGACTGGATCAGGGCTTGGTAATTTTGGATCCAAACACCTGAAGTTTCTATCCCCCCACCCAATCCCCTTCCCCCATCCCAATCACATTCAGACTCAGGTTGAAGATAACCCTGTGGAGGGAAGATGTCATGGAAGGAAGGAAAGGTACAGAAATGAGAGCACTACATAATTTATTTTCTTAAAGGTGGGAGTTAAATTTAGTTTTGTTAAGCTTGCAATGCTGCACTAAAGATGTGTCAGCACTTTGTGCACACAGATTCTTTAAAATTTCAAAGGATTTTTTTTTCTGTTATTGCATTCAATTGGCATCTTTTCTCTCTCTAATGTCTGACCTTCGCCATCTATCAGAAGGTTCCAGTACACATTTGGATGCCACACCAGGTGGGGGCAGGGACTTCCTGGCTATTATATATATAGCTAAGAAAGACAGGTTTTTCCGCCTATTTTTCTACTTCCTGCACACATGAGTTTCCTTTAGATGTGGATATTTCACTTAAATGCATACTCTTGTCTCAAAATGGTAAAGGATAACATTGCAGTATTTTCTTCTTATGCTTTTGATGGTTACTGGGAAGCTCTTGTATGTTCTAGTGAAACGCTTTCTGGAAAAAGGCAAAATGGCTAGAAAATGTTAAGGCAGCTCTGGGACCAGTGGGAGAAAATAGATGTAAAAGGTAAGAAGGGATCTGTGCTTAGCTCAGTTATGGAGTTCAAACATCAATCCAGGTGTTGTAGGTGACCAATTATGTTTTCAAGTATTGTCTTAAACCCACTCTGAATGAATAAGCCTCTGTATGAGAGTAAAAGGCCCCAGAAGAGAAGATGTGAGAGGAGAAAAATTTGTTTTTGGAGCCCTCCTTTTTTTCATTTTATGAATGGAGGTAGATGTCTACCTCTGGACCTTAAAATGGGGCCCATCCCCAGATTTGGTTCCAGACGATTGTTCAAGGTCTCCTCCATCCGACTCTGCCCACTTCGGTGAAGGTTTCTGCCTCCATCCGACTCTGCCCACTTCGGTGAAGGAGGGGAAAACAAAAGAGGGAAGAATTTGAGTGACAAGGGGAGGGAGGATGCAGAAAATGAAGAATAATCTGTCCTTTATAAACCTTTCATCCAAATCACCAGAAGTATGTGGCATGTTTAAATCTAAGGAAATATTTAGGCTGAGCCCTTGAAATTGTGAGTATTTCTTGTACAAAAAAGACAATTTCACATAGTTCCACTGAATACAACTATTGCATTTTTGCTAGAGCTTCTCCAGGTCCCCTGACAAGGTGTATGGTGTGGTGTCAAAACCCACAGGTTTTGCCATCCAGTTGGTGAATTTTTTACATATATTTCACTAGAATATACAAATATTTTCTGCTTTGATTTATTTCCCTTGTCATCAGTTTTCCCTATTTTTTTTTTTAAAGTTGTGATTATTGCCTCAAATCTCCTAGTAGAGGAACAGAGGTGACTGAAAGGAGAGCTCAGTGTGGGGATGACTGAAGCCAGTGGAGTCTTAGATCATTCATCTGGGAACTTGCATGGCACAGGGGCTGTGGGTTTGGGGTTCCAGAGATACAAAATAGGGTTTTTACCTTAGCTGACTTAAATATTTTATTTTGAAAATAACAAATGTATGTAAAAAGATGAAAAGTTGTACATGTGGGCATGATTTATTGCAACCTGGTCTTAGGGTAGATTGAATTTTGTTGACAGTTGTGAAATTTGCCCAAATAGGAACATTTCCCTTCTTTTTCTGGGTCGGAATGATTTTACGAATATTGTTACAGTTTGTGCTAGGAACAAATTTGCTTTGTCAAGAAAAATTAAAAGCCCCTAAGAAGGCCTGAAGGTCATAACATGAGGGGTTCTGTGGTGGTGGGGACAGTCGTGGTGTGTGTGTGTCAGTGTGACTCATCGAGGGTTGGTTCAGAGTGAAAGAGACAGATGCTTCCTTTGCTTGCTTGTTTCATGGTTTTCAAAGCCTTTCTTGTTGTTGTTTTATTTTAAGATCCAATGCCTTTTCGGTCCATCGGCGAGGGCGGGGAGAGGCTGCAGGCGGTGCCTACCTCCGCAACGTGCTATTCCTTGTGTAATATCAAGTGGAAGTGCGAAGCACCACAAACTGCTCCGAGCAGAGCCCACTTCCCTTCACCCACAGCGAGCTTGAAGCAGTTATACCAACATCAATCAAGGAAAACCCGCAGGCTGAACTCACACCGTTGAAGCAGGTGCACGAGCGAGCGTTCTCTGACAGGCACACGCGATTGAGGTGTACCTCGGCGTCTTGCCCACAGATGGCAGTTACGATGCCTGTGTGGGGTGGTGCGTGTGCCCTGCAGAGCCGCCCCCGTGGTATTCGGGGCACAGAGCAACTGCGGCTCCTGGCAGCCCTGCGGGGGGGAGCAGGTCATCAGACATTTCTGAAGTAGTCTTGCTTGCCCTTCACTCACTCATCTGTTAAATGGTGAGGAGAAGAATCTGAAAGAAGCAGTGTTTTGTTTTTCTTCCATGGTGCTTTGTAGCAAGAGCATCCTTGGGATTACTCCTTTAAAATAGTAAAGAAGAAAACACCTGCATTAGCTGATTTGCTAAGAATAAGGGGAAAAAAATACAAGGTCTAGAATCCGTGTGTGTGTGTGTGTGTGTGTGTGTGTATGCATGCATGTATACACATACATCAATGTATGTAAAATATATAGGGATATTTTGGATATATGTACACATGCATATATCCATATGTATAGTAGATGTATGTGTACACACATGGATGTATGCATAGATATTTGTGTATGTGCATATATACTGACACGAACACCAATTTAAAGGAAAACTCAAGTGGGCCATGAAATAAAGACAGAATATGAATATTTAAGACATTTTTAAATATTTGCCCATAAGGTGAAGGTGCTAGTAAAAAAAAATGCATATTTCACCTTAAGTTGAACCATCCTGATGTATATTGAGTTTTAGAAAATTTCCAAAGTTTTGAGTGATCTTAATTCAAAAAAATATGGAAAGAGTTAATGCTAGGAGGTCAACATATATTGTACTTTTTAAGAAGTTGTCAGTCCCTCAAAGCTACTATTACATGCTCTTGGGTATGAGTATCCACTTTGAGCTGATGCTTCAAAATATTATGCATATTATTTATATCTAAATATGTGAAACAATCACCCTTTGTTTAAGCAATGCAAAGTAAAACAAGAACACACTTTTTAACTATCAAACTGGGTAAACTGGACAATTGTAAAATCTAGTGTTACTATGGGTATGGAAAAAATATACTATTTGGGGGAAAATTTTTTATGTGCTCTCTGGAGATTATTTTGCAATATATAAAATCAAAAACCACACAATGTGCTTACTCATAGTTCCAACAACTTAGCTTCTAGACAAAGTTTTCCTCAGAATATGATCAAACGTGTAAAAAACTTAGTTGCAAGAATGCTTTATCACCAACTTGTTTACTTCTGATGTATTTTATTAGAAATATCTAAACAATATTAGAGTGGTCACATAAATTATAGCAGAAATAAACAATAAAATACCAAAGGAAGCACTAAACAGTGATGTAGATTTTTCCTATGATTGTTTTTTTTTTACAAAACCTAACAAACCCTGTTTCATGCATTCATGTATGGCAGGCATTGGAAATAGTTTGTGAGATTATATATAAACATAAAAGTTGTTATGGCTAGATGATTTGAGAATAACTAAATGTCTTTATTTTGGCTATCTATTCTTAATAATTTTCTATATTCTTACAATCACCTGCATATTAAATGCAGAAAAGGGCAAACATGGAAATAGCATCTCAAGAGTGTACTCGTAGGAGTTACCTAGAGATATTTGTGAAGACGGGGAAGAGAAAGGGCTTTTCTTTTCTTTCCTATCTTTTCTTTCCTTTTCTTTTTTTCCTTAGATGACTGCTTAGCAGAAGATGTTAAATACTCCTGATTGATTAATTAGTTCAACAAATATTTCTGTGTTCTATGTGCCAGGTACTACATAAGGCTCTAGTCATGTTGCTGTGTGTGTTTCCCATGGCAAATTGCTGAATCAGTTCTCTTTGACATTCTGCATTAATGTAGCTTTACTAACAGAGAATTAATAATACTAATAAGAAAACACTCTAATATGGGCTTGTAAACATTAAGAATTAACACTGACATTTTGCTTCGTATTTTTACATATGTGTTTTACCTATTCTATGCTGTCTCATATGGTTAAACTTTTCCTATCATGTAGATAGTTGACAATAGCAGTTGTCTGGAAAGCCAAAAGCAAATGTGAAAATCATTGTGAAGACTTGACATCATGAATGAAAACTTTGAAGGACACTAAAAGGCTTATTGGAAAGTGCTTTGAAAAATCTGACTTCTTATTTTGTGAATTTTTGGCTTTGAAACCCAATCTAGGCTTCATGTTCAGCAGGTGTCCTTTGGGAAGTTAGAACAGGATTTGAAGGGTGGGAGATTAGCGTGATTAATTCAGAGTCCACCCATCTGGAATGTTGAGACTGTGAGGATATAAATAGGAGGGTTGGATCAGGGATGTCTGACAGGAGGAGGGTCAGGGTTCAGGCTGACGCAGAGATGCTCATACAACAGTTTAATGCTTCTCCAAGGCCCCAAGAGTCTACCCAAAGGATAGTCTTTTCCTGATGTCCAGGCTCTGTCTCACCAAAATGATCTGAGAAATATAACCCTCCAAGTGACCTCTCAGTGTGGCCTATCATACTGGTGTGAGATTAGAAATTTTAAAATTCCAGCCTGAACCACCAAGAGCTCCAAGTGAAGAGAAGAACTCACAAAAAATTTTTCATCACTTATAAAAATAGCAAAGATTCTTGAGAGGAAGGATTTGTTTTGGATCAGTGCCAAGTTGCCAAGTTGCTTTTCATGCGTGTGTGTGTGTGTGTGTGTGTGTGTGTGTGTGTGTCTGTGGGGACGATTATGGCTTCTTGAACTTGGTTTCTTTCTTTCCTGTTGGAGCAGGGGAGAATTAAACTTTAGATCTGGTTCTACCTCCACTGTCCATGAATCAGGAGGGTTGGCCCATCTGTTACTTTACTGCTGTTTTACTGTGATTTTGTGGGAAAATCGGTCATATTCACTTCCCCCTTTCTTTTCCTCCCGTTAAAATAGATATGGTGCCATTAATTAATTGACTTGGGATAGTTTGAGGTATAAATGGGGAAAAAAGAGTTTTAGTTCTTCCTGAGATAAGCCCGGAGTGGTAAAATCAATAATTCGAGAAATCACTTGCCCTTTAAAAAAAAAAAAACAAAGACTTGTAAATAGAACAAGATTGAGAAAAACATGTCTTTAGGCAAGCTAATCTAATCACACAGAGAAGGCAGCCTGTTTTCTTACTTGCCGGATCACTTCCACTTTATATTCTCACAGGGAACAATATATTAAGTACAGTATTTAGAAATATTTGTTGAATCTTACTGTCTGATTTTGGCAAGTCCCAAGGAAAAAAAAGAATATGTCTTGGACTGCTTGAGCCTTCCTGGGAGGATATTGGAGTTTTCCCAGAGTGGCTGGCTTCGCACTGTGGGAAACACTGGTTTGGTAGATAACACTGTTAGGATTTATATTTCAGGGGGCATTTAGTTGTCTTCAGGTTTTTGGAGCAGCCACAGCTGATCTTGTATGTCTCAGGGTCTGAAGAAACCCAAAGTATATTGCTGGCCTTTCCTTATGTTGAGGTAGTCATTCCCTTTTAAAGGGCACCCTGGCTTGTAATCCACTCATGCTGTGATACGCAGCTCACCAGCACCGAAATACCCAGTTAGTGTATCTGGAGAGAAAATGTGGGTGTCACAAGTGAGAGGGGTCAGAATATAAGGACTATGGAATGAGAGATCCACTGGCTAATGTTTGCTTCTCTTAGGGAATGTTGAAGCGTCAACATTTGACAAGACTGTAAGCTAATTTTGTTTCAATGTGATCATCACATGGTGTTGACTCATTGAAATTTGTGATGGCAATAAAGATGGAATACTTAGAAAGTCCTGTTATGTCTCCTTTACTTACAATTGTGTGCTGAAATAAACTTACATCGTTATGGGGAATGTCGGTGAAATCAATTCCTTCAGTTTAATTTTCTCAGCGTGAATCTGGCATGAAACAGTTTTTATAAATCTTAAGGCAAGGGCCTCTCTCACAGCCTTAGTGCGTTATTTGCTTAAATGTGAAGTAGGCGTATCGCACCAGGTTCTTTTGCTCCTTAGCTTATAACTTTGAGAAGTTATTTAACCCATAGCTTTTCATCTCTAGAATGGAGCTGAGAGCATGAACCTCAGAGGGATTTTTTGAAAAATAGACTTTTAATTTTAGAATAGTTTCAGATGTACAGACAAGTTGCAAAGAAGGGTGTATGTGGACATCCCTTCTCTGGTTCCCCTTACTGTTCTCATGTTACCTTCTTATGTATGCTTGTCAAAACTAAAAAAATCAACATTGATACTTTCCTATTAACTAAACTCCTCAATTCGTTTTGATTTCACTAGTTTTTGCTTATGTCCTTTTTCTGTTCCAGCAGCTCATCCCAGGTGCTACATCCCATTTAGTAGTTATGTCTTTTTAGACTCTGAACGATGAGGATTTCTCAGCCTTTCATCGTTTTCGATGACCTCGATGGTTTTGAGGAATACTGATCAGGTATTTTGTAGAATGTCCCTCACTTGGGATTTGTCTGACATTCTTCTCATGATTAGACTGGGTTATGGGTCTCGAGAGGAAGACTGCAGGGCTAAAGCACCATTCTCAACCCGTCAAATTTAGGTGCGTACTATCACCACGACACATCGCAGCTGACTTTGACCTTGATCACTGGCTAAGGTTATAATGCCAATTTTTCTCCACTGCAAACTTACTCTTTTTCCCCCTTTGTCATACTGTACTCTTTGGAAGGAAGTCACTAGACACAGCTCATAGAGTTTTAAGGTTTAAATGAGATGATAAAGCTCTTCGCACAGAACTCACGGCTTTGAAAACACTCATTAACGTCAGTTGTTACTGCAGATATTGCTTTTGCACTAGCACCTTTCAATACACAAAAGCCCATACTCTTTAGAGCTGCTTCTTCGTAGTTACACGGTTCTCAGTCATTTATTGATGTCGATCAAAAATAAAAATGAAAAATAAGAGTGCCCACACGCCTTTCAAATGAGATGCCTGTACCCATAGGCTCTCTAGGGTGGAAGGGTATGAATTCACTCAAGCTTTCCCACTGAAAGCCTCTGCCAAACTGTGTTCATCAGCCTCTGGTCTTGTTTCGTGAGATAGAGTCAGTCATCGGGGACAGAGATGGAGGGGAGTGGTTCTGGCTAGTCTTGGGCACGAGTAGGAGAAGGAAAGTAATTTAGCAGCTGAGCCGGCAAATTGATGAGATTTTTTTTTCTTGGTCAGGTTTGATAGCTTTCAGGTAAAATTTAGAGTTCTTATTATGAATAAACTATCTTTAGCACTTCTCTGTGAAATGAGGGCCTTGTTCTGGGACCCGAAATGCTTCAAAGCTGGTGCGTTTGTTGCCAGAGTAGCTCGCTTGGCCTGGATAATACAGCTCAGAGTTCCATGTAACCATGTCTGTTGGAATAAATAAGAACAGCTTGTCTCTTGCACAGATACTGTTGGCATGAATTTTTTATTTAAGTCTCTCCATGTATCTAGTAAACAGTAAGCAGAATTCTAACATTACTAAAAGCCTCCCAAGTCTCTTTCCAATAAATTTCCTTCACTCTTCCCCATTTAAAAGTTCAGGGTGTAGGGCAAGGTTAATGTACCAGAGAAGGAATGCTAGGAAAGTATTTCTGAGCTAGAGAAAATAAGGTTCTTCTTCTATGTCTCCTTTCCCATTTGACCTTCAGTTTCTCTCTAAGATAACACATTTCTTGGACTGTTTCTTGGGAAAGCAAGATTTATGCAGACATTCTTTTGCTGCTCTGTATGTACTAAGTGAAGAGAGACTTGCTCACACTGAAATGGAATAATCTGTCCCTGAGTGCTTAATGGGGAGAAAATTTGCATTTGCTTTAAGGAGTAGGTGAGTGATGAAATATTTTCTTGGTCCACTTTAAATGACTGGCGAGGAAATTCTTTCCATATATCTTTATGAATTTCTGTGTCAACAGGCTTACTAGAGACTGAGCACCCCTTCACGGTCCTATAAGAGAATCAGGGACACACTTAAAGAACATAGATGATGTTGGTCATTCATTTCTTCTGTTATCATTGTTTTTAGCAGCAGAAAGAAATTTCCTGCCTAACCTGCCATATTAATGCTGGGGTTCTAAGGAGTTACAGATGCATTGCCCCATCATTCTCTTTGGCTTTTGTCAAGCAGACATTGAGTGCCCTGGCTGGTGGCTAGGAATATAAGGAGAAGATGGGACCTATGTACCTTAGGAATCAAATGATAGTCTTCATGTGCTCTAGGAAGGTTTTTTTGGTTCTTCCAAGCCTTTGTAAAACTCCTACAGTCATCAAGGATGCTCACAGATGTGTTGATGGCCCTCCTTGGGGACACGTAGTACAGTTGTGCTTTCCTGCCCCCTTTGAGGTTAGGCATGACCATGAAACTGGCTTTGGCCAATGACATGTGGCATCAGTCACATGTGTCACTTCCCAGATGAAGCTTTAAGAGTCACCATGTGATTTGCTTCATCCCCTTCCACCTACATTGGCTGAAACCTACCTCGAGAGGGAGGCTGCACAGTCTGGTCTCTGAGGGGCTGTGATGGAAAGACCTCCTGACCTAGGTTGAATATGTCGTGT
Source organism: Lemur catta (assembly GCF_020740605.2). Taxonomy (NCBI): domain Eukaryota; kingdom Metazoa; phylum Chordata; class Mammalia; order Primates; family Lemuridae; genus Lemur; species Lemur catta. The sequence goes on from NC_059132.1 coordinate 59,918,139, forward strand.
AAGCAAGGAGTAAGCTCCAGTTATGACAAGTCACAAGGAGCTGGGAATGGTGTGGTGCTGGGGCCGCGCCCAGCCTGTCCTATAGTGCAGTGATGCAGACATGCAGTCAGCATTATTCTCTCTTTAGAGTTGCAGGAATCAAGGAGTAAATGCTTGGGCTGTAGAGAGGATGTTCACAGCTGTGATGATGGTTGCAGTGATGGTAAATTTGTGTGTATGGTAGTTACTGCTGCACAAAAACTAGACATCATTTTTTAGAGGTGTGACCTACATTTCCATATAGATGTTAAATATCTTCAGGGAAATTGCACCCCTTCTGACGCTGTATGTCTAATTGTCAACAAATATCTTTACATAATGGAGAATAAGTCTAAAGAAGGGAAAAACAAGGTATACACACACACACATGCACACACACACATGCAGCCTGTAACTGACTCTCCCAAGAGTTAGATGAGAGATTTTAATGCCAAACAACTGGTTGAGTGCCAGGAAGAATTTCTTGGGTGGACATAATGCTTAATTTATATTTAGGGAATTTCCACTGCTAAATCACAGAGCTTGTAAAATTTAAAAAGAAAAGACGGGGGAGGAGGGTTGGAGAAGGGGACAGAAAAGGCCTGGGGATGTGGTTGACAATATTCCTTTTAATTTAAAGCCACCTGAAGGCTTCAGCTGAATAATAAAGTAATTCCCATATGGTTTCCGTTCTTTCAATGTTAGAACCTCAGAAATGCAGTCTACTTTTAGCCTTGGCTTCTGTTTGCCTTTTTGTCAGGCTGAAATGCTTCCCGTCTGATGGCGGGTAGGAAATGTGACCGAAGCCCGACTGCTCTGGGGGAGAGTTCCCAGGCTTTGCTTTCTATCTGGGCGACGTGGCTCGTGTGGGGAGGAGGCCCTCCACTCCAGGGCGCTCTTGTTTGACTCTGGATGGAGGAACCCAGCCCCGAGCCCACTCTGAAGGCGGCTGCAAGCTTCCCTCAGTGCCAGAGCCTTCCTGCGGGCTCTTTCCTCAACCTCTCTTGCAGTTCGCTCCATTACAATTCTGTTTACAATAAACTCTTCCCCCAGAGGAAAAACCCAGTATTCATTTGGGTTTCGTTGTTTTCCCTGGAAAGAAGTTTTTGTAACCCTCAGAATCTTGAGAAGGGCACACAGCCAGTACATCCTGACACTTGAATGCATAGTTATTTTCCATTATTTGTACATTCATGACTACAATTCTATCCAGAAACTTTTCTCTTTTTCTTAATTCTAGGTAAGTTTACTTTCCGTCTCTGTTCATGAGTTCATGAAATACATAGGAAGTTTATGAAGAAGAAAAAAAAAACAGATTAAGAAACACAGTTGTACTGTGTTATGTTCACCCGAGTCCTGCTGACGTATGAAAGGGCTTTCACTCCCTTTCTCTCTTTTCTCCTCATTTTCTCTTGTATGTAAAATATACATAAATATATATTTACATTTGGAACTGAAGTTCACTTTAGTTTTCAAATAAGTTGAATTAAAGTAGCCATTCCCATTATGACCATGTGCTGTGGGTTGTATATCCCTGTTCCAGTGTGACTTTATGAATAAATATCACTAGAGTTCCATGAGATAACTTCTTTGTGCTCAAAAAGAAGCTGTCTAGGAAGTCAGAAGTCAGGAATTCTGACCCTACTTGATCATGATAATGTCGCTATTTAACTTCTATACCTGTTTGTCTGATCTAAAAATGAGATAAATGGTGTCCACCTTTCCACTTTTCATGTAGTTGCAAAATGATTTCTTCACACAAGGGACCATCAAAATAAGCTGTATAAAGGGGACCCGACTCTTTGGAAGAAAAGTCCTACAAAAGTCGAGGCAGATTGAAGTAGAGGAAGAACATTTTATACTGAAGAACAGAGGAATGTGAAAAGAAATGGTGTTACCGGCTCTTTCAGTTGACCAGACAAGTACTAAGTGTTTGAGAATTGTTCATTTTCCACAAAATCCAGAATTCTGAGGAGGCTAATCTGGCAGAGTCCTGGGCTCAGCTAGTTCCCTCTTAATTTGAAATGAGAAAGTCCATTTTAAGTGCAGAGGCACTCTGAGGATGAGCTCATGCCCAAATGGGGCTTCGTGAGCCTCAGAAATCACTGTGGGATACATTATCAGGATGAAAATTATCTTATCTGGCCTGTAAATTAAATGGCACATTTTCTGTCTCTTGCACAATGTGTCCCCAAGTGGCTTTTCCTATGTTTTTCTAGACATGCCTTCTATAAATGAGATGAATATGCAGCATGTGTTTTTTTTATTTTTTCTTGATTTTTAATTGTGAATTACTAACAGAGTGATTTTGAATCTAATGTAAAACAATCTCAACAACAATCCCAAATGATAGAAATATCTCCATGTCCTATAACTTTCCTCAATATAAATTTTTAATGATTATATCACTTTTTTTAAGAAAAAACTCTACTTCTGGTTTCCTTGCATAACTTTACACAATGTATTTGAAAATCTACTTCATGAGCTGAAGATACAGGCACCGGATCCTTTTCTCTAGTTCTCTTGTACATTTCCACTTTCTGACATGTATAAACTTAGTCTCCTATTGCTAAGGTTGTTAACAGCTCTGTTCTGTAACTATCATGAAATCTCTCGTGTTATGTATTCAGATTGATACTGAGAATTGAAAGTCTGGGACCAATGTTTATGCTGTATCTATGCAAATACTGTTCACTATAGGGCCAATTAAGATGTTCTGATTACATTCGTTTCTTTTCCAATTTCATAACCCCTGTGTCTCTCAATGAAAGGGTTCAAATGGAAGGGGTGGGATGAAGACTCCTTATTTCATTTCATCGTTGATTGAAACCATACAACATTCAGTTTGCTTCAAACTTGACCTATAACCTTCTTGTACAATTTGTTAACCCTGAAGTTTTGATCTTTGTTTTTTTCTTGCTGGGAAAAGGAATACAAGCCTTTAAAAAAAAATTTGAATTCTCTATCCAGGTTCAATGTTGTTTTCTGTCATTAAGCTTTTGAGATCTCATTTAATCCTTACTTTGTTGTTTGGGTCTTATTAATCCTGAGTGGTACTTGAAATAACCTGGAACCACATCTCTGTCCTTTCATAATAGGACTCCTGTCAGTCAGATGTGGATCTACATCTCTTATCTTTCGCTTGTATTTTTCATCTTTCTGTCTTTGTCCTTACGTTCTGGGGGATTTGGACTCGATCTTTGGATCCTTGCATTAATGTTTTTCAGCAATCAGATTTTCATTTCTAGGGGCTCATTCTTGATTCTCCTTTTTTTTTTAGTGTGTGTGTTAAAGTACATTAAAACACTGGTGTAGAACACTTTGTCAGAAATAATCTATTATAAAGATCTAAATTATAGGCCGGGCGCGGTGGCTCACGCCTGTAATCCTAGCACTCTGGGAGGCCGAGGCAGGCGGATCGCTCGAGGTCAGGAGTTCGAGACCAGCCTGAGTAAGAGAGAGACTCCGTCTCTACTAAAAATAGAAACAAATTATCTGGCCAACTAAAAATATATATAGAAAAAATTAGCCGGGCATGGTGGCGCATGCCTGTAGTCCCAGCTATTGGGAGGCTGAGGCAGTAGGATCGCTTAAGCCCAGAAGTTTGAGATTGCTGTGAGCTAGGCTGACGCCACGACACTCACTCTAGCCCGGGCAACAAAGTGAGACTCTGTCTCAAAAAAAAAAAAAAAGATCTAAATTATAAATTAAAATTCTTTATGGATATTTGAGGAGACATCTAGAATTACCTTCCGGTTGCATACGCTGACCACTTAGGAAAACAATCTCAGTTGCTGATCGGTCATCTGATTTGGCTTTTACCTTGCAAATAATGAGCATCGAACAGTGACAATATACTGAGAAATAAAAAGCACACAATCACTGCCCTCAAAGAGTTTATGATCTAGTTGTAAGAAAGACAAAATCAGAAACAACTTAAGAATAAAACATGCCAAATTATGCAGTATGAAGTCTTAAGCCAAAGAATTGATGTTGTTGTTATTGTTCTTAATTAAGATGGACTCTTTGATATAATACCTTTTCCATATTTTGGATTTTTAATTTATTGACAGATATAGAAAGTCAAATTATTGGATAAAGGCTACTACTGTTGATACATATGAGGTATGCCCGGAAAGTATCCAACCATGTAATATGAAAAATAGAGACATTTATTGAAGAAGATACAAGAAACACTGTACATGGAACAATGATGCCTCTGTCCCCTTCAATGTAGGCACCTGGGGACCTCACACAGTTTTCCCAGTGTCTCTTAACCTGACCTGTACACGTTCAACATTCTCAGGTGCTCTGCTTGTTGCAGGCCTTCCAGAACATGGATTACTTTCAGCAGATTCTTCAAATTGTTTGTGCCAAACTTTTATTTGCACTGCACTCACCGCATCATTCCTGAAAGCCTTCTGAATCATCTGAATAATTTCCGCAGAGGATTGTTCAAGCTTAACACAAAATTTGATGCAGATTCATTGCACTACTTGCTCAGTCATTGTGAATGCGAGGGCCACACAGTGCACATGCTCACTCAGTGGGGTCTAGAGCCCACTGACTATTATGGTGAAGTTGTCATTATTCACATTGTTCACACATGCACATCCCAGTCCACTCTCCTTGGCTGCCAGATTACATCGATGTGACGCAAATTGTTCTTGTTATGTTAACAATGGCTCGGTACTTTTGGGACAAGACCTCATATGTCCATATTCATTTTGGTTTTGCTGCTGTTGTTGTTGTTGTGTTGAGGCAAATTCTTGATCTGTCGCTTAGGCTAGAGTGCAGTGGTGTCATCATAGCTCACTGTAACCTCAAACTCCTGGGCTCAAGTGATTCTCCTGCCTCAGCCTCGTTAGTAGCTGGGACTACAGGAATGTGCCACCATGCCTGCCTAATTTTTCTATTTTTTATAAAGATGGGGTCTTACTCTTGCTCAGGCTGGTCTCGAACTCCTGGCCTCAAGTAATCCTCCCACGTTGGCCTCCCAAAGTACTATGATTACAGATCTGAGCCACACTCCCCAGCCATAATCTTTTTATAGTGCCACCCACCATCTATCACAAGATCAAATTTATCAAAATTTAATAAGCAATAGGTGTTGTAATTTAGAAAAAAAACCACCTCTGAGTAACTTATGTGTGAAAAGTGGCATTTCATTATTTTAGCTTGGAGTATTTAATTACTAGTATACTGCCTTTTATTATTCATTGACATTTATGTATAAATCATAGTATTCTACATGCAAAGGATATTGTTGTTTCCTCCTTCTCCTCTTCTTCCTCTCCCTCTTCTTCTCCCTTTCAAATTTCTTTAGTCTTACTCTCTGATAATACAGGTACATGAATATACCCACTCCAACTTGTGTCTGAATATTTTCTACACATCTTCTACTCAGTATTGTGACCACGTGGGATTATTTCCTGGAGTGTAGCTTAATGTTCATTATATATACCATTGGTTATAGGCAAAGTGGTGTTGGCTTTATTATTTAATTAATAAATTAATTAAGGCCACTGATTCTTAGATGGTAGGAAATGTAAATGTGGCTTTTGTTGGGATAGTACTTGAATTGGAGAGCAGAGGGCATTTGTTTATGCTGTTGAACTTTTTCCTGAGCACTAATTTCCATGACTTGTTTAAAGGCTACCTTGATGTGGAATAAGAGAACCATGTGTTAGGACTTTGGGTTCTCAACCTAGCATCAGAGCAGGCCTTCCCTGAATCAACTCATCCTCATGGTACTTCTGTTTTAAAAGCTCTCTACAAAATAGACAAAGTTTGACAGTTTCATTCAACAAGAATAATAATTGGCCCTACTCACCGTGTAAGTTTCCATCCTAAAATTTTTCTTCAATTTTGAAATGTGGCTGTCAGCATATTTTGGCTCAAGGAAACTCAAGAAGAAATATTGTACCATTTAGAATTAGGCATTACGTCAGTCAGTTTCTCATCAATGAAAAGTATTATTTCTTGTGTGAACTAATCTTGAAAATATAAATATGTAATACTTGATATTTAGAGTAAAGCTATTTGAATAGAGTTTTCAGGGTTAGAAAGTAGGCTGCAGGTAGAGTAGCAGGATAAGCACTCCATTGTGGTTGAGTATTGGTAGCTGTGTGCTCTGCTATAATATTATATCTTTGTCTTACTTAAAATTTACATTGAAGAGATAAAAATAGCTTTCTCTATTTAATCCAATAAAATTAACTTATGTTTTCAGGTAACTAACCTTTAAACACTGTGCTGATGGCCAAAGCCCAAGGTGAAGGTATTGTCTTGAACATAATGATATTGTCTCTCTGGGGTAGGAGTTGTTTGGTGCAGACAGTAAGAGTCATGGAGACAAATTTAATTGAGCTTACCTTTTTTACAAAAAAAAAATAGAATTATTTGTTCAGGTATAGTATAAATGTGAATGAATGTATATGTTTTTATATGGATGATGTTGATAAATCACATGATTGCTGGTCATAAATGACAGTGATTTATCACTTAGCTTTTTAGGTGAGCTCAAATGATGACAAGCAACTAAACTATTTAGTAGAAAAGTGGATCTTTCTATTCTCCCAGAAGCACATGTCCAGATACCCGCAGTGGGATAGGAAGGAGGGGAAGGAAAACTGTTTAAGGGTTATTCTGGGAGCCTTCTTTCCCGTCGGAATGGCGAGAAGAGCCCATTTTCATGGCTGGCTCTGTCTGCTCTGTCAGCAGCACTAGTATCTTGATCTTTATCAGCTTAATGCTGCTGACGTCTACGTTTTCATTTACCTCGGCTGTCATTTAATAATAATGATGATTAAAAAAACCCCAAATGATTCAGGCAGGGCTAGGGGTGCATCTGAGAATGGATGTCTCATTATGAGTATATGAGTCTATTACATCTCCTGTTGATATCTATGATGGGACAACATCTTTTAATTTTACCAAGCTAGATTCCCAATTTTTGCTTTGCTTTTTCTAAGTTTTAATAATTTTTTGAAATTATAAAAATGCTGAAGACTCTGTGGTCCCATTTCTAAAAGTTATTTATTTTCCAACCGGGTTTTAAGGAGTTTTAAGTGCAAAGTTGCTTCTGATGTCTTGGAGGAAGGGGGTGGGTAATATCTCTCTGGGCTTCTCAGGAAGAGAAGACTTAAAGGAAAGCTTCTATATATATATTTGGAGTTCTATAAGATTCCTTGTAGAAAAAAACCCTTCTGTGGAAAGTTTGAAAACCAATGGTCTAGGCAATCGTACATTCTGAAACATCTTCCTTCCTTCAGTAACGGTGCTTGGACTATTGCTTTGCTCCTGTCTTGGACAACACCTTTCTAAAAAGCATTTCAACATTAATTATGGCTGGAGCTGACCACTTCCCTCAGACCATTATGCTTCTCCCAATATCATAAACGTTTCTGTTACTGGGTAGGTAGATAGTTGGATTGATGGATGGATGCACAAGGATAGAAAGGAAGAAAGGGAGGGCATACATTTATTTCCATTTGTCTGTTCCTCTATGTGCAGGCATATATTTTTAAATTATTTGATTATATTTCTTACCGCTTAGGGCAGGGACTACATCTTGCCTACATTTTTTCTATCTCATATGTGGTTAGAAAACCAGTGAACTCCCTACTCTTTTATATATTCTGGGGGCCAGACACCAATCTAGGTGCTAAGGGTACAGCAGTAAGCGAAACAGACAAAAGTACCTCCCCTCATAGAGTTTCTAGTTGGAGGGAAAAGAGTAAACAGAGAAGTATGGTGGGTCAATTAATGGTAAGTACTACAGAGAAATACAAAGCAGGAAAGGCCGGAGGCAGCAATTTTCTATACGGTGGTCACTGACACTTTCTCAAGGACTTGAAGGGGGTTGGGGGAGGGGACCTGGTAGATTTTTAGGGTAAGAATCTTCTAGGTGGGGGGATCACTTTTACTTTAGTGTTAACCATAGACCAGCTGTCAGAAAAGTTTTTTTTGGTAAAAGTCCAGATAGTAAATATTTTAGGGTTTATAGGCCATATGATCTCTGTCATAACTACTCAGCTCTGTGATTTTAGTGCGAAAGTAGTCACAGACAATGTGTAAATGAATGGCTATGGCTGTGTTCCAATAAAATCTTATAAAAAAAAATAGGTGAAGGGCTGGATTTGGCTTAAATGCCGTAGCTTGCCAACCACTGAACTAGATGTTTGCCATGTGACTTTGAATTGTGAGTATAAGGGGGTAATTTTTGTGTCTATATCACTTATTGGCTAAACATACCCATTCCAGGCTACCTGCACAACTCATTTGTTATCACCTCAAAGCCATAGATATTAATATAATTTAATAAATGTTTATTGATGCTTTTAAAAGACTTGTCTATTAAAAGCGAAGTTAGCAGTTCATAGGTTCTCTGCATCATGTTTTCTACATCACTTTGAGGAATGGGATTATCTGGGCCTGTGTTTTTGTTGTGCTTGTTCTGAACCCTGTTGCTCTGAGACCTTTCTTCTCACCTCTTTTCTTTGACTGGTTCAGCCCAGTGCTGTCCAAGAGCAATATTATGTGGACCTCAAACGCAAACCATATCAAGAAGTTTAAAACTTCTAGGAGCCACATAAGAAATATAAACAGAAACATGGGCAATTAATTTTAAAAATGTTTGATTTAAACCAATATATTCAAAATGTTATCATTTCAGTATGTCATCAATGTAAAAATCATTGGGCTATTTTACATTCTTTATCTCTTATTAAGTCTTCAAATTCTGGTCTATGTTTTGCAATTTGGACAAGTCACATGTCACTTGCTCCATAGCCATGTATGGCTTTTGGCACAGGTCTATAGGATTGAAGAAAGCTCAGAATTCAGCCTTCCTAGGTGATAAATGGCCTTCTGTAAAAGCAAAGGCACTAGCAACACTAATAAGCTAGCAATAATTTTTAAGCTAATCTGTGAAATTAATTTGCTTTTTCTTTGAAAGAAACTGCAGGTATGGACCACTTTAGAAGTGCTGGGATCCAACTCCTTATTGCTGTCTTTCAGTTATCAGCAATGATGATCAGCACAGTCTAATATAAGGAGGACTTCTAATATTCAGATTTTTCCTTTTCTGAATCTTATTTTCTTCATTTACATTTCTCATATGCTTACTAGATAACCAGTTACAAATATAAAAATAGCAAAATCAGATTACCTGGCCACCCTCCCATCCCCACCCCAACCTGACAACTGGTTCCAGAGTCATTTGGCCAGACTTTAGAACTACGTGGATTGCACCTTCTCCGCCTTCAAAGGTAATGTTTTGTGTGCTCCGTCAGTTTTTTCAATGTGAAACAGAACTTGGAGGTGGTGGCCGCTGAAGGGCCAATCTATAAATACAGCTTAGTGATATTGATTCTGCACAATTGAAATATGTGTACACTTACTGATCTATAACTGGATTTTCCATGACAAAAGTATCTGGAATTTGCATAAGAAACAAAGAGTTTCTATAAACTGCAAAACACCTAAATTTTCATATGGCTTCTAATGAACATGTGAGAACATAAAGAGTTGGGAAACAGCAGGGCTGTAAATAAAACCCTGCAGAGCTGTTTGACTGAACATTCTGAGAAATTTGAAACACCATGACAGGGCTCCACTGAAAGCCTCTCACACCAGGCAAAGCAGCATCCTTCCTCATTTTGCCAAAGACTGCCACTTTGCTTCCTCACCTTGCGGGTTCCCGGGGCATTGTGGGAATGTCCAGAGGGGTGCATGGAGATCCTCACTCAGAGAATTGGCCACAGAACCTGATGGTGGAAGTGATGATCAGAGCTAGTCACATTTGAGTTATCACAGTTTTTGTAACTATATCTGATTCCACAAGGGGCTCAGCCATGGGTATCTTTGAGGGACACTCATATGCAGTTAGATCTTGTTCAATCAATAACTTTCAGGCACAACCAGGCAATTGAAATAATAACTGAGTTATAAAAGGGCCATTCCCTTTCTAAGTCTTTGTAGATTTATAGATACAGTCTTTGCCATTAAATTTGACCATAAGCCAAGTAATTTCAATTTCCTTAAGGAGGGAGTTTGGCAGATGTTAAGATAGAAGGAAAAACCTGATTTTATGGAATTCCTTGAAATAGAACATTTTTGAATCCAGCAAAAAGAAAAAAATCAGTATTATTTATAGTCACAGAGTATAACAGCAACAACAAGTAACTCATAGATATGACCTCCTCTGGCTAGGGCACTATTTAAAATGTTTTATGTAGAACTTATTTAGTTCTCACAACCATATGAGGTAGGTATTGCTCTTTTCCTCATTGTACAGTGAAGGAAACTGATTCCAAAAAGGTTTTATAACTTGCCCGAGGTCATACAGCTAATAACGGGTGAAGCTGGGATTTGAGCCCAGGCAACCTGACTCCGGAGTTCCTTCTCTTAATCACCATGCTAAGTAAATAACCATGTGTATGATGAATGGATACCTGAAGGATATTTTACAGATCAAGTCATATTAAACACTTTATGAGTTTGAAACATAATGCAGTCCTCCAGTGAATCCTTGTGAAAAATGACATTCAATGGGACATTATTAGCTTAAAACTTAGTTGTTTTAAAAATACAGGTTTTTAAAATATCAGATTCACCTAAAATGGAGGTCATTTGTAGGGGGAAAAATCAAAACCAAAAACTTCTGTGAAGCCACTCCAGAAATATGTACTGAATAAATTAATAATGGAGTAGAATATTATATAGCCAGATATTGGTCTAATATGGAGCTCATGGTTAAGAATTAAATTTTGACCTGTGTCTTGTTTTTAGCTTTTTAAGCCATTCTGACACTGCCTGTAAACACAGCCATCTGATAGATGAGAAATTCAGGCTTAGAAGGAAATCTTGCAGAAATCTTCCAAGATGCTCTTTCTTTGTTTCTGTTCTCTCTTGCTGAACCAGTTTTTAACTCATGTCTTTGTTGTCCCAGTGTTGATCTTGCCTCTGACCTTCTGGGCTGTTTTTGCAGTTAGTCTTCCTGGTGTTTGAAACTCAGTTTTCCCTAAATAACTCTTGACTTTGGTACACCCTCAGATCCTCGGGAGTCAATGCTGTCTAGGTAGGAACCGTCAGTGTGAGTCTTGCCCCATTTTGCCTGGCCCCAATCACTTTCTTGGATTATTATTTTTTAAACCAAATGTGCAAGTGGAGTCTCTTATTCAGAGTGCCTTTTTCTTAGAGATCTCTCTGGAGTATCATATAGGCTAATGGCTTCCCACCCACTTGACATTTTGCCCATTACATTATATGTTTCTTCCAAGGAACAAAAATATAACTCTTTCTTTTTTTTTTTTTTTTCTGACAGCATGGGAGACATTCTCTTGCTGTGGCTCTCCAGGAAAAATCTCATAATCTAACTAGACAAACCCTTGCTGAAAAATTAGACCAAATGGCATTTGTAAACTCCAAGGAAAGCATTTTTCTTCTGTGAAGTATTCCCTAGCTGGAAGTGTTAGAAACTTTACATATACTGATACCAGTTAGGTTTATGGAAAAAATGAAACACTATAAACAGCTGGATACACTGTCAAAACTGAACCCTGTCAACCTAATGTTTTCCCTAGCCCTGTTTACTGAGAACCTTGGAGCATTCTTAACTTACACTTATAAAGTGATTGAGAAAAATAGGTGGATAGAGTTTATTTGTTAAAAGAAAAACTGGAGAGCTCTTTGCTCAATTGGTAAGTTCAAATGAAGGAAATAATATTAGAAAATATATGTTGAGATCATCTGCCCCATCCTCTTTCTCACACTGTGTTCAGACATAACAAAACCAATGCACAATCAGTCTGCCTATATGCCTGATACCACTGGTGTTTATTTTAGTTTTGACTCATGATCTAAACCCATTACACAATAAAATATCTCATCCTGAGAAACAAATATGATCTGCCTCTTTTAGGTTACCAGGGGACCATAAGAAATGAAAGATCAGTAATGTTTTATTTGTTTTTAGCATCAGATCAAATAAAAAGGTTAGACATTTTGGCAAGTCATGCTGCACAAATGTGATTTTCTTCATAGAATTATTTTATTTCTTAATTAGCACTCCACTGACTAATTTATTATAAATAAACTTTTCATCCCTGTATGTGATGGAGAACTACTAGAGAAGAAATAAGCCTAGCCACTAACTTATTTAATATACTTGCAGGCTGTAGGTAAACACAGTTGTATAAATAAAATGTTGAAACACAAAGGAGCTAGAGTGTATATGTTCTGATCTTTGATTGATATTAAATGTAACTAAGTTCATTGTCTAATGTTCCTTTTAGGAAGTAGCTTAGTGGCACATCTAAAATTGGACTTTGTCAAAGTTTATTGAATGGTATACATTTTGTGTATTTTACTGTTTGTAAATTTTGTTTATAAAATACTATAAATAATTTTAAAGTTTAAGGGTAAAGTGCACTGACATTTGCAACTAACTTTGAAATGGCTCAAAAAGCAAAATAGACTGATTAAAGGATAGAAGGGTGGGAAGATGCATAGGTATCTGACAAAAAGCAAATATAACCAAATGTTAATTACAGAATGTAGGTAGAGGGAAAAATGGGGCTTCATTGTATAGTTATCTCAACTTTTCTGCATGTACGAAAATTTTTATAACAAAATATTGGAAAAACAATTATTTTTATCTTCTAACCTTCAAGGGTAGAAATGATCTTGTTTTACAAGCGAAGGCATTGAAACCGATTCCTCAAAATCCAAAGCTGATAAATAACAGAGCTAGTATTAAATTTCATGTGGCTTTAATTTTATAATCCATATCCTTCCTGTGTTGCTGCACACCTTCCAAATGGAAACACACTAAGTCCATGGGTTAAAATAGGAAGTGAGCATGAAATCTCAGTCTTGCTTTGAACCCCTGTAACGACTCTCCAATTTCTTAATAAACTGACCTTTTCTGAAACAAAAATTATTCTTGAGGGAAGAAATGCTAGTAGTCAGGTTATTAAGCACACATTTATCAAATATTAATAAAAGATAAATACTGAGATGAAATCAGTTGTAAGTCTAATTTCTCAAAGAAATATTTTTCTCTTAAGCTCATACTCTGGGAATTCTAGATGCAAAAATAAAAGACCAAGTGTCTTAGAATCATACACCCATACACCATGTGTATTTTTTCTTCCCTTGTCCAAGCAGAAGTTCATCAGAGTCTTGCAGATGATGAGCGTGTATCTTGTCCACAGAACCATCACAGTGCCAGCTTATTGAGCAGTGTGCTGCAGTGGAAAGAGTTTACGGCCTCAAAAATGGTAGAACCATTTTGGAAAACACCTTGGCAGCTTCATAAAAAATTAAACATAACATAAGCCCAGCCATTCTAGTCCTAGGTATTTACCCCAAAGCAAGGAAAACATACATCCACATGAAGTGTTGTACACAAACTGAGACCATAATCCCAGGTTTGACGTTAACTGGTTGTGTGACTTTGTACAGCTCCTTTAACCTCTCTCAGTGTCATCCATTGATCCTGCTTTCCTTATTAGTCTGAGGATAAAAATAAAGTAAACTTCAAAGTTGAAAGTGTTAAAAGGTAATCAAGCCCAACCTCCTCATTTTATTGGTGAGAAAATGAGCCTTGTTCAAGGTAACAGAGCTAGAGAGAAGCAAAGCTATGCCTTAACAGTGGTCCCCAACCTTTTTTGCACCAGGGACCAGTTTCATGGAAGACAATTTTTCCATGGATGGAGGGGGACGAGGAGGAGGATTTAGGGGGGTGATGCGGTGCTTTGCGGCCCAGCCCCTAACAGGCCACAGACTGGTATGGTCCATGGCCCAGGGGTTGGGGACCTCAGCCTTAAAACAATATTTTCCTGACTTAGAAGTTAATCTAATTGCTCCATCACAGTTTCTTCCTTTCAAAAGCTGTGGCAACACTTCAAGTGTAAATGTGCTATAGGAATGCAAAGCATCGATGTTTATTGATATTGATGTACTAATTGTCATTAGGAAAGTTATGTAAATATTATATGCATATTTTTACTTAGAGAATATAAATCTTTTGGATTATAATATGTATGCTAAGATTTTATGTTAAATCTATAACTGTATGGTCACATACAGATAACAATCTATGTGTAGAGAAGTGGCCCCTTAAGTAAAATTCATCATTTTTGTTAATATTCTGACCACTATACTGGACCTTTTTACAGATTATTCTTAAGTATAATATTCAATCTATGTAATAAATTGTGAGATTCAGAATTTCAATTATAGATGTTCCACTGGGACCTGGTTGAGGGAAAATATATAAAGCAATACTGCACAGTATTACATTTTGAAATACTAGGACTTTTGCAACACTGTAACTGAATATAATGGCATCTTGTCAAATATATTATTATTTTTTTTATCCTTAAAAAGCCAAAAACCATTTTGAGGTAAAACAGGCTAAGTGAAATTTCTTTAAACCAAATGTGCATTGGCAGCTTTTTACAGTTTGAGTTGTGTTTGTGTTTTGTTCAACTTTATATTACATTTCTTTCTTTCTTTCTTTTTTTTATTTCAGCTCATCATGGGGGTACAAAAGCTCAGGTTATATACATTGCCCATGTCCCGCCCATCCCCCTGAGTCAGAGCCTCAAGCGTGTCCATTCCCCAGACAGTGCGCCTGGCACTCACCATGTAGTCATACCTCCATCTCCTCCCCCCACCCCCCACCTCCCCGAGTCAGCATCTTCAAGCATGACCATTCCCCAGACGGTGCGCAACGCACTCATCATGTAGGCATACACCCATCCCCTCCCCCCACCCCCCACCTCAGTCTGATATCCACTTGGTATCATTCCCCAATGTGCATTTAGGTGATGATCAGGGAAACCAATTTTCTGGTGAGTACATGTGATGCTTGTTGTACAACTTTATTGATGTATAATTGAAGTACAATAAACTACACATGCTTAAATACAATTTTATCAGTTATGACATGTTTATACACTAGTGAAACCATCACCACAATCAAGATAAAGAGCATTTCCATTGTCCCCAAACTGTCCCCAGAGCCTGTGGCAATCCCTCTCTCCTTCCAGCCCCATCCCCAGGCAACTGCGGACTTGTCTTTTTTCACTATAAATTAGTTTGCATCTTCTAGAATTTTATATAAAAAGAATCATAAGTATACACCGTCTCTTCTGCCTGGCCTCTTCACTTAGTGTGTTTTTGCAGTTCATCTACGTTATTGCATATATCCAAATTTTGTTTCTTTTTCTTTGCTTTTTTACTTTGCCCAGTAGTATACCACCACATGGATGAGTATATCATACTTTGCTTATCCATTCCCCTATTTTTTGGATGTTTGTGCTGTTTCCTATTATTGACTATTACAGATGAAGCTGCCTTGATAATTTGTGTACAATGCCTTGTGTGAATGTATGTTTTCCTTGCTTTTGGGTAAATACCTAGGACTAGAATAGCTGGGCTATGTTGTGTTTAATTTTTTATGAAGCTGCCAAGATGTTTTCTGAAATGGTTCTACCATTTTACATTCCCACCGGCAGTAAGTAAAAGTTCTGGTTGCTCAAAGTTGTTGTCGGTGTTGGTATGGTCAGTCTTTCTAATTTTAACCAGTCTAATGGATACGCATTATCACCATGAATATTTAATTTGCTTTCCTATGTGCACTCATGATGCTTGCAAGTTTTCATGTGTTTTTGATGCTCATCTTCATTTGTGAAGCGTCTGTTCAAATATTTTATCCATTTTTCTAAAATATTGGGTTGCTTTTCATTATTGAATTATGGGTTCTTTTTTATATTCTGAGTACAAGTACTTCATCTGATTATTGTCTTAAGAAAATTTTCTTCCAGAATATGGCATGCCTTTTCATTTTCTTAGTGTGTTTTTTCAAGAGCAAAAGTTTTGTTTTGATGAAGTCTGATTAATCAATTTTAGATTTAATTTTTATTATTTTTTGTGTGTTTATCTAATAAAACTTTGCCTGCCATAAGATAACACCATAAGATTACAACTGTTTTCTCCCATGTTTTTTTTTTTTTAGAAATTTTATAATTTTAGGTAGTACTTATAGGTCTATGATCATTTTGAGTCCAATTTTGTGTTGAACATAAGGTAAAGGTCATTGATTATTATACTTCTTTTGCAATTTTGATTTCCAGTTGATCCAATGTCATTTATTGAAAAGATTTTTTTTTTCCTCCATTGAATTCCCTTGAAACAGTTGTCCAAAATCGAGTCATGATTTATGTGTGGGTGTATTTCTGTACATCCTATTTGGTTACATAGATCTAGGTCTCTTTTTGCCTGTAACCCATGTTCTTGATTACTACAGCTTTATAGTAAATTGTGACGGTAAAGTGAGTTCTCTATCTTTTGATAATCTAGGTCCTTTGCATTTACATATCAATTTTGGAATCAGGTTGGCATTTTCTACAAAAAAAAATTCTTGTGTATTCAGTTTGGAATTACATTGAATCTATACGTCAATTTTGGGAGAATTGTAATCTGTGAACATGGTACATCTTTCCATTTATTTATGTATTATTTAGTTTATTACAGTAATATTTTGTAGTTTTTAGTATAAATGTCTTGGATGTCTTTTCTGAGACTTATTCCTGGGTATTCTTTCTTCCCCCAGTGCTATAAAAGGAATCTGAAAAAAATCTTTTTGATTTTTTGTTGCTAATATATCATACAGAATACTTTCTTATATTAGCATTTATTCTGCATATGGCAGAATATTCTTTCATTAGTCATAGATTTTGTGAGGGTAGTTCATTGGTACTTTCTATGAAAATAATTGTATAATGTGCCAATATTGACGATTCTGCTTCTTCCTTTTTGGCTGCTATTCATTTCTTTCTTTCTTGCCTTAATGCAAGGTCTAGGTCTTGCAGTAAGATGTTGTGTAGGAGTATTGAAAACTGTCATTCTTGCCTTGTTCTTCATCTGATGGGGATAGAATTTGTTTCTTCGTTTCTTCATTCTTTTTTTTTTTTTTTAGACTAAGTCTCACTCTCTTGCCCCAGTAGGGTGCAGTGGCGTTATCATAGCTCACTGCAACCTCAAACTCCTGGGCTCAAACTATCGTCCTGTTTCAACCTCCTGAGTAGTTGGGACTATAGGCTCATGCCACCACACTCGGCTAATTTTTTTCTATTTTTGGTCGAGAAGGGGTCTTGTTCTTGCTCAGGCTGGTCTCGAACTTCTGACCCCAAGTGATCCTCCCTCCTTGGCCTGTTTTTTCATTCTTAAGTATAATATTGGCTGTTAGTTTTCCCTAGATGGCCTTTATCAGTTTAAGGAAGTTCCCTATTATTTTTAATTTGCTAAGAGGTTTTTTTTTTTTTATCATGAAGGAGTTTTGAATTTTGTCAAATGCTTTTCTTTGTGCATTTATTAAAATGATTATATGATTTTTCTCCATTATTGTGTTACTATGGAAAATGATACAGATTTCTGCATGCTAAACCAACTTTGCATTCCTAGGAAAAGCCACTTTGGTTATGATATATCCTTTTATACACAGTCATGCACCACTTAATGACAGGGATATGTTCTGAGAAATTCGCTGTTAGGCAATTTTGCCACTGTGGGAATATCGGAGTACTTACACAGACCTAGATGGCATAGTCTACTACACACCTAGGCTACATAGTCTGTTGCTCCTAACTACCAACTTATACAGTAGCTTACTGTACTGAAGACTGTGGCCAATTTTTACACAATGGTAACTATTTGTGTTACCAATAAGTATTATGTTGCGCTATGATGTTTTGATGGGTATGAAATCAATAAGCGACAAGAATTTTTCAGCTCCATCATAATCTTATGGCACCACTGTCTTACATGCAGTCTGTTGTTGACCAAAACATTGTTATGTGGCTCCCGACTGTTTGTAGTTGGATTATATTATATAACATTTTGTTAGTTTCTTTACATTTATGTGAGGAACATTGGAATGTGATTTTCTTTTTTATAATATCTTTGTTAGATTTTGATATTAGTGTTATACTGGCCTTACAAAACAAAGTTGAGCTGTGATGCCAACTTCTTTATCTTCTGAAAATATTTATGTAAGATAAGTATTATTTCTTTCTTGAAATTTTGCCAGATTTCACTAGTGAAAATGTTTTAGCTTGGAGTTTTCTTTTAGGAAAGGTATTTGATAATTTAATAATACATAATTATTTCTGTTATTAATTATTATATGTATATATTGTAATTTATATTATATAAATATAGTTTACACATCATATTTACATTAATTAGATTTACATAATTAAATATATGTTTATTGTTTAATATATATTCCAACTTTATGCTTTTCTTGTGTGAATTTTGGTAAGTGTATTTTTCATGAAATTTGTCAATTTTATGTACTTGTCACATGTTTTGATGCAATGCTGTTGAATTATCCTATTGAAGTCTTCTGGCTCTGTGTGATTAACTTTGTTTTCATTCCTGATACTGGCGATTTGTATCTTTTCTCTATTTTTCTTATACAGTACAGCTAGGGCTTTGCCAATTTTGTTGATCTTTTCAAATAACTAACTCTTAGATTTGTCTGTTTTATCTTCCATGATTGAATTTAGGACCAACATTAAATTATTTATTTTCTGTTTGTTCCCTCTATTTTGTTTTTATTTTCACATCTCCTTTTCCTGTCATCTTTTAGATTATTTGAATATCTTTCTTATTCCATGTTAATTTATCTAATGTATCCATTTTGGCTAAGTCTCTCTTTTTATTAATATTTTCTCTAGAAATTACATTATATATACTAAACCTTTCACAGCATATTTACAGTTACTACTATACTATTTCATGCAAAAAGTAGAAAAATTGCAATACAAATGATCCCCCACTCACCTTTATGTTATAATTTTCATATGTTATATGTATACACATTGAAAATCCCACCAGATAATAAAATAATTCTTGTTTTAAATAGTTAATGTATTTTAAAGAACTGAAGAGAGAAAAGTCATCTTTTACCTTTACCCAGAAATTTATCATTTCTGAAGAAATTTATCTATTTCTTCATTCCTAAAGATCCATGGTTCCCTCTGGTATCATTTTCCTTCATTGTGGAGAACTCCCATTAGTAATCTAATATACCAAGTCTCCTGGTGATGAATTATCTCACTTTTTCCTTTATGTAAATGGGCATGTATTTCATTTTCCGTTTGAAGAATATTTTCACTGGGTATAGAATTTCGGGTTGACAGTTCTTTTCCTTCAGACTGTAAAAAAGCTGTTGTACTGCCATCAGATCTCCGTGGTTTCTTATGAGAAATCTTCAGTATTTCAACCCATTCCTCTGCGTGTAATGGGACATATAGTTCTAGCTGTTTTTAGTAATTTCTTCTGTGTATTTGGTTTTCACCAGTCTGACTATGATGTGTTTAGGTGTGATATTCTTTGGGCTTGTGTTTTGCTGAGCTTCTTGAATCTGTACATTTATGTATTTGACTAAATTTGGAAAGCTTTCAGGCAGTATTTATTTAAAAAATTTTCTTTCTCAATCCTTCCTGTCCTTCTGGCACTCCAACTACATATTTTAGATCTTTGAAAATTGTCCCACAGGTCTCTGAGGCTCTGTTCATTATTTTATTCTTTGTTCTTCTCTTTCACTCTCTGTTCTTTAGCTCAGATCATTTCCATTGATCTATTTCCAAGCTTGCTGGTTCTTTTCTGCATTATTTCCATACTGCGTTTGAGTTCACCCAATGAGGTTTTCATTTGAAATACAGTCATGGGCTGCATTACAACACTTGGGTCAATGACAGACCACATATCTGACAGTGGTCTCATTAGATTGTAACAAAGCTGAAAAATTCCTATTACATAGTAATATCTTAGCCATGATAACATTGTAGCACATCACAGTGTCTTTTCTATGTTTAGATGTGTTGAGATACACAATACTTACCATTTTATTACAATTGCTACAGTATTCAGTACAATAACATGCTGTGCAGGTTTGTAGCCCAGGAACAAATAGGCTATCTCATACAGCCCGGGTGTGTAGTAGGCTATACCACCTAGGTTTGTGTTTTCAAAGTCCTGACAGTATTGGCTTGTGTCTCTCCTGAGCATATGCAATTCAGCGGTTAGGATAAGACTTATAGAAGGCTTAAATCTCTGTTTAGCTTCCCAAACCTTTGCTATTCTTGTTTGGAACTATCTCATACGTGCTTAGCTCAAGAATTATGCTGATACTTTTGTGGGTTTTATTCACAAATTAAGGGATTTCCTTCTCTCCCTTTCTTATCTGTGGGATTCTCCCCAAGCTCTCTGGCCTGAAGGAGTCTTGCTTTCTGATTCCTCTTGCCAGAAAAACAGGGTTTATCTCAGAGTTTATCTGCTTGTGCAGCTGCTATTTCCTCACCACGTTGCCACTACAGTCTACCCTTGAGATCATATTACATAAGAAAAAACAAAATGGAAAACTCATCACTGTGCAGGTCACTTTTCCAACTTTTGACTCTCTTTCATGATTTTTGCTTTTGAGACTCCAAAGTTGGTTGATTGTTTTTATTTTCAATGTCTTTTCTTTATAGTTTTTAGTTGTAAATCAGCTTGAGGACTGTGCTATAATGGGATTACTTCACCATGATTGAACTAGAACCCATATTAATTTTTTTCCCAGAAAAAATATTGATTCTATTTCAAAACATAGAACGTGTCTTTTAAAATTAGCCAAACCGTTGTGATGGATGAAGCCCCCTCTTTATGAGTGAGTTGTGGAAAGAAGAGCAAAAGTGTTTGTTAAATTGTGTTTATTACATGAACACACACACACACACAAATTTAAGAAAATAGCTGCTGTGATACTTTAGATTTCACATTCCAACTATTCTATGTACTTACTATTATTTCAAGTACATGAAAGACAATACTATTAAAAATATATTCTCCTACCCCACTGGGTTATTAGATAAATTTGATTCTGTAGGTGCAGTGCTTAGAGTCATCAGAATGAAGCTGTAAGTAAGTTAAAGTGACATTACTTCTCTAATGCATAGCTAATCCTTAGATATTGTTAAAGCCCCTTAGGACTGATTCTTTGTAATGATTTAAATATGTTTTAGTTAAGAATAAAGAGTTTAACATTAACATTGGTGACACTGTTCTTTGTTGTCAAGTGAAGATTGTAGGTCAGTGACAACTTCCTTATGAAGCTGAGGTTACATAATGATAAAACATAAAAATCAAAGAATAAATCATTGTGTTTGATGCACATTTTGGAACTAGTACAGTTTTCTTTTTTTTTTTTTCCTCTGTCAGAATAATCAGGGGCTGATGTGAATCCTGTATTATGTATTTCTACTTTTTTGGTAGTGATTAGTGACTTTTATGAAAATGAAGAATGAGGGTAGCAAGGCCATTTTATATAACAATGAAGTTAAATTGTTTTTAAGAAATAAAGGATGTATGGGTGTGTGGTATAGCATAAGATTTTCCATATGCTTATACTATCCTTCAGACCCTGAATTGGATCAAGTTATTTAAGTACAGTTTAGATAAGGAGCACAATGCAGTTCAGATGAAAGAATTTCCTAACAGACATTTTCTAAACATTTATTATTCTTATTTGCCTCTTGAAATTGTGGGTATAAAAATAGCAGTTCTCCGAATTTATATTATTGTTTGTAAAATCATGCACTATTTCGTTAGACATTTTGTTATGACTATAAGAATTTAAAAAATATTTATCTGATTAATCTCTAATTATTGTATCACATGACTTCAATGCTTTACATTTTTAAAATTGAGATGTAATTTGCATTCAGTAAAATGCACAAATCTTAAATGTAAAGTTCAATGGCTTTTCACATATGTATACAGTCTTTACCTATGTAACCTAGATCAAGATATAAAACATTTCTATCATCCTTGAAATTTCTCTTTTATCCTTTCCCTTTCACTATCTCCCATCCTCCAACTAGAGTTAATCATACTTTGGTCAACATAGAGGTTGCTAGTTCCCTGTTCTTAAAGTGCATTTATAAATGGAATTATGCAATGTGTACTCTTTCTACATGATGTTTTTGAGATTTATCCATGTGCTGTGTGTTCATCATGTGTTCATCCATGTGTTGTGTGGTGTTCTTTCATTTCCATTGTTGAGGAGTATTCAATTGTATCAGTATGCCCTGGTTTCATTATCCATTTTTCTCTTGCTGGACATTTGGCCCTCCTTCATTTTGGAGCTAATTTGAATAAAGCCACTTAGAACTTTCTTGTGTAAGTCTTTTTGTAGAGATAGTTCTCATTTTTTATATTAGATAAATTCATTATAAGTTAACTTCAATATAGCAATTTATTTACTGGATTTCTGTTTTATGTCAACTTTTAGAAGATATTTTGCTATTAAACTAATGGTCTCAATATGTAAAAGTTACACTGAAAATTCTAACATCAGGCCAACCACGGTGGCTCACACCTGTAATCCTAGCACTCTGGGAGGAAGAGGCAAAGAGGATTGCTTGAGGCCAGGAGTTAGCAAGAGCGAGACACTGTCTCTGCAAAAAATAGAAAAATTAGCCGGGCCTGGTAGTGTGCACCTGTAGTCCCAGCTACTTGAGAGGCTGAGGCAGGAGAATTGCTGGAGCCCACGAGTTTGAGGTTGCTGTGAGCTATGATGACACCACTGTACTCTAGCCCAGGCAACAGAGTGAGACCATATTTAAAAAAAAAATGTCTCACATTGTTTAAAATATTATTCTCCCTTCTTCAAAACGTGGATTATCCATGTTTGATTCTCCTGTGTAAACTTCAAGAAAAAAATAAACTTTGTAAATCTATTAAAAGCATATAAAAATTAAAACATACCACACATACGAAATCCTCATTTTTTCCAAACAACTTATATAACCATTTCACTCCTCAATGGCCATCCACATGGTTCGATGTCCTTCGCTATGCTATAGTAACCAATTTGTTTGCCTGTCTCCCCATGAGACTGTAAGCTCTTCGGAGACAGAGAGCATCTGTGGCCTTCTTTTCTTTTGGTTCCTAGTATCCAGCACTTTGCCTGGTACATGGTAGGTATACATTATACGTTGAGCGAACTGAATAACTGCCTTTTGTCTAGGGTGTGTATTTGCCTTGCAAAAGTTGTTTTTGCTATGGAAACATAACACACACTTAGCTTTAGCTCGGGGGTTTACTATTCCCTTTATGTCTTAAGGCTTTTGTTTAATACATGAGCTGACTTATCCTAGGTTCCTGTTTATATAAAGTAGGCTTCTGATGAAAATGCACACTTCTAAAAACTTATAAAGGATTTCTGTTTTATTAGTTTAATAACATTGTTAAAATTCATTGATGTGTCATTGAGAAGAAACAACTTCAAGTTAAGACAACACACACACACGTTCTTAACTAATCTTTTCTCCTAGGATATATAATACCTAGCACACGATATATAATACTTAGTGCATAGAATATAGGTATCATTTTCTTTATTTTTATCATTGGTAAAAAAATACAACATAGGTTTTACACAATTAAAAGACCTTGAAATTATGCATGACTTTCATTACTACCGGGATTTCCATGTTGAATCAAAGGTCACTATTCTAATCATCTCAGACTCCCTTTTTTTCCCCTAATTGATCTTTGCAATGCCCATCTGTCTGTGGCTCATGGTATAACCTTTCTTGATAGGGGCAGGATGGCAGATGGACAGCAGATGGGAGTTTTGCCCTGCCTTGTGGTTCAGATCTTGGCCCAGGCACGAACTATCAGAGACTGTCAGTTTGTCGTCTCAGCTTGTGGGCTCTAGTGCTGTGTTTGGCATCTCAACCAAGGGTCTGAATTGATGCCAAGCTGGACCAGCTATTTGTCATTGTGACTGGTTAATGTTAATGACTAACATTAAGGGTGGGGGTGCCTAGTGAGTCTGTAAAATAACTTGGTAGGAAATGTGCTTTCTACTGTGTGCAGGACCCCCCAGGACCCCAGAGGCAGCTCATTCTCAAGATTGAAGTGGCATAATTAGAAAATACT
Source organism: Lemur catta (assembly GCF_020740605.2). Taxonomy (NCBI): domain Eukaryota; kingdom Metazoa; phylum Chordata; class Mammalia; order Primates; family Lemuridae; genus Lemur; species Lemur catta. The sequence goes on from NC_059132.1 coordinate 59,942,166, forward strand.
GGTGTCGTGTAGGTATTTACCTATTTTTAAAACATAACTCAGTTTCCCAAAAGTCTTTATTTCTATACAAAAATCACAGGAGGAAATGAGTGAGAAGTAGATACAGACAGATAGTGGCTTGTGTTTTTGTCTAAATTGTTGGACATTTGTCATCTTCTGGAATCCCTAGGGGTATGCATGATTCAAACTCGGGCTAATGATAGATAACATTTTGACAGTAGTCACTCTGACTGCCTCTGCCATCGCATTAACATACAGTTCGTGAGATTGCTAGTTTTTTCAAGGGGAAAGAAGAAAACCCTTTTTAAAAAAAATTATTCTAAACTATAAGAACACTCTTTTTTTTTTTAAATATGTGCATGAATTTGCTGCTTTACAAGTGACTCTTTTCATTTCAGTAGAAACCAGATTGGAGTAAACAGACAAGCCTGGATAAATCCTCCTAATGGAGGATAAGCCTTGGCAGTGACCATGAATAAATGGCAATAATGAGTCAAATTGGATGCTGAGCTTTGGGTTTTTTCTAATTTATTTAGTTTCTTTAGACTTGGAGCTTCACAGAGATCATGTGCCATTTCATCAGCTGAGCTGAGTCCCAATTTTGATTAATAACACAAGAGAGTTTATATTAAGAATATGTGTCCACAAATCTCTAAATAAATGTCCACAATAAGTACAGAAAATGGTTACATTCTCTCTACCGGGGCCATCACTAACTTCTCACCCAGTGTAAAGGAGATCTTTAGAATGCTTCATTTCTTCCTGTGCTCTGAACTAAATTGAAATATTTTGTCCTTGATGCAGTTAATAGTATTTCTAGTCATACAGTAGCTAGGTGATGATGTTATTATACTGTTTCTTAATGTAAATTGTTCACATTGGAATATTTTCTTGTGTTCTGAAAGTCAGAAGTTGCTTCTACATATGTGTAAGGAATTATGCTGTTCCAGATTATAGGAGTAACATTGGATTGCAATACCCAAATAAATGTTTACATTAGTTCAAGAGATTCCTGCAATTTGATTTAGGTATCTGCAGTGTTGACCACCACAAGGCACTTTAAAGTCTAGAATTGGAACAGATTGCTAGGCAATCATTCACCTAAACCTTGAGTAATCTCTGCATTATAAATGTATATATAAACAAATATACATTTTATTCCTTATTCCATCAGATATAATCTTATCTCTTCAATTTTCTTCTTTTACAATTTAATATATTTTCACTTTTAAAACTGTGCTTCTATCCTCAGGTGAGGTGGTGTGTGTGCATTTGTCTGTTTATGTTTGTAATTATCCATCATTTTATATCTCTGACAGGTGACCAAGATACCTGTATTTTGGAATCTTGGTGTTATATCTTGGTGTGGCTTCCTTGAAACCAACTCGTTTATTCTTTCCTTTTAAAGGAATCTTGAAATTGAAAAAAATCTTATTACAGTGCTGCCCAGGATGGCCTACAGGACTGTGTTACACCCCCGCTAGCTGGTAATGTACTTTAATGTGGATCTTGCTAACATGATTTCAGGTGAGGTGTGGACAGGATCTAATTAGTTATAAATCTGTAAATGCTTGAACAGAGGCTAGCTTGAAATTCTCCATCAGACTGATATTGCTGTAATGCTCTAATCCTAGAAAGCTGTCTTATAATGAATTCCCACTAGCCATGGAGTTAAGGGAAAGTCATGAACTTGAAGAAATGAAGCAATCCCTGTGACTTAGCCAGTTAGATAGAAGCTCCGCTTTGCCAGTGTGCTATCTGCTTCCCCCAGTCTTGTACTTGCTTTTGGGAGGCAGCTCTTAGAAGAAAGGTTACAACAGCAGTAAGCTGTTCTACAGAAATGTTTAAGCTATCTCACATGGAACATCTTCCATAAATAGCTAATTCCTTGTATTTAATCATCCTTTAGATTATATAGGGTTTATGGATTACAAAATGTTTTACTCATGTTTTATCTCTTACGATTTTTAAAACCTTCCATTAGGCTTGCAGAGAAGAAACCTAAATAACCAAGAAAACACATCAAAGCTCAGCATCCAGTTAGATTAATTATTACCTTTTATCCATAGTCATTATTATTGGCTACATAGTGGTAAACTAGAAAAAAGTCCTTACCTTTAAGAAGCTTACCTTCTAATAGGCAAAGCAGGCAATAAATAGATAATCATATACTAGAATGTTGAATTTTGATAAGTGCTATCATGAAGACTAAAGCAGCCTAATACGTCAGCAAGAAAGGGAGAGGGAGGTGGTATTTTATTTTATGTAGGGTGGTCAGGGATAACCCATCTCTAATATGGGTGTGCATGTGTATATTTTTTTCACATTTTATTGAGATATAATTTATAAATTCACAAGTCGTGAATTGCATAAATATTAAGCATGCGGTTTCATGTGTTGATGGTGAGTACGTGTACTGATGTAACTTGTACTCCTATCAATATATAGAACATTTCTAACACCAGAGATAGATCACTCCTGCGTTTTCCTCCCTCAATCCTATCATCCTCGCCCCCCAGGGGCAATCACTGTTCTGATTCTTTCACCATAGATTAGTTTGGCCTGTTCTGGAATGTTGTGTAAGTGGAATCACATAGTATGTACTCCTTTGTGGGTGGATTCTTTTGCTCCTCTTAAGGTTTCTGGTGTTCATCCATGTCATCGCTCTATTGCCATTGTTCCTTTTTATTGTGTTCTGTTGTCTAGATATATTACAATTTGTTTGTCCATTTTCCTGCTGATGGACATGTGAGTTGTTTCCAGTGTTTGGCCATTATAAATAAAGCTGTCAGGAACATTTTCATACCAGACATTTGAAGTATGTGTACTTACATTACTCTTGGGTAAATATCGAAGCACAGATGTTTAACTTCATGAGAAACTTTCATACCAATTTCCAAAGAGGTTGTACCATTTTACCCTCCCACCAACAATGTAAGAGAGTTCTGATTTTTTTCACATCCTCATCAACATTTGGTGTCGTCAATATATTAAGTCTTAGCATATGAGTGGGTGTGTAGTGACATCTCGTGTGGTTTTGATTTGCATTAACATAATGACTAATGATGCTGAACACTATTTCATGTGCTTATTGGCTACTCATATATATTCTTTTGTGAAGTGCCTATTCAAGTCTTTTGCCCATATTTTAAATTGAGTTGTTTGTCTTTTCATTAGCATTGTAGGAGTTGGATAGAAGTCCTTTGTCAGATAGATGCATTGCAAGTATTTTCTCCCAGTGTGTAGCTTTAGCTACTTGTTTTCCTTACGATGTCTTTCAAAGATCAAAGTATTAATTTTGGTGAAATCTATTTTATATATTTTCTCTTTTAGTGTCAATTTTTTCTTGTACTGTCTAAGATATTTTTATCTTCCCTAAGATCACACAGATATTCTTTAATATTTTTCTCCAGAAGGTTTATAGTCTTATTTTTAGGTTTAGATCTATGACAATCTAGAATACATTGTTGTGTATGATGTAAAATACTGTTTCAGCATCTCTGGCATCACTGGTTGAGAATACTTTCCTTCATTTATTGAAGTGCTTTGGGGCCTTGGTTGAAAAATTAGTCTTTTGGGCTTCCAACTAGGATGTAGAAAGCTGAGAAAAGCAATAGTCCCACCTTTGCAAGAAGGGCAAAATGGTCGAAAATTAGCAAGTACATGACTTTTCCTGAACTCACGAGAGAGGTAGGGTCTCAGGGAAACCAACTAACCTAAGATCCAAGGAAGGACAGGTGCCTCTAAGGAAAGATGAGATGCCAGCTCTTGCTTACCTGGAACAGATGGATAGGACAGTGAGAAGAAGAATTCCACTAAAATGTTTAACAAATTGATGAAGGCCAAGATTGGGCTAGCAAAAGAAAGTAAATCACCTGGGGACTGCAGATGCAAGGGAGATTTGCACTCTCTGACAGGCTTTGCCTCACTGATATGCCGGATATACTTTAAAAAGGTAGGGCAAGAGTCCTATGAAAACATTTCCTAAGAGAGTGGACAGGAAGTCCTACCTGTATCATTCTCTCTGCTCTCTCCTATAGATAAAAGCCTTAAACCACATGAGGAAAACGAATACACTCAATGCAGCAAAAAACCCTCTGCTCCTGGGGAGGGGCAGGAATAGTCTTGAGCCCAGACCTACAGGTAGAGAAGGAGCAGGAACCATAGGACGGTTCCATTTCCAAGACCTGGGACTCAGTGTTTGCCCAATTAATCAGCACGACAGAGAATTACCCCCAACAACCCCCATCATCTGGTCAAAAAGTGACAAGTGGCTAACACTAGTATGATCCCCAAGTTGCAGATAGAAACTAAGAACAGAGAAATTAAATGAGTTGCCCTGTCTCATAGCCAGTAAATGGAAAAACTGAGATTTGAGCCAAAGTCCTCCCAACCACTATGAATACTACAGAGGCAGGAGAATGGGAATGTGGATAGGAATGAGCAAATCAGAAGAGTCGGCTGTTCTGGAGTCAACAGAAGTGTCCCCAGGTGTGTGTAATTTTAAAAAAGAGGATGTTGGCCGGGCATGGGGGCTGATGCCTGTAATCCCCGCACTTCGGGAAGCCCAGGCAGGAGGATTGCTCGAGGTCAGGAGGTCGAGACCAGTCTGAGCAAGTGCGAGACCGCTTCTCTACAAAAAAATTGAAAAATTAGCCAGGCATGGTGGTGAGTACCTGTAGCCCCAGCTACTCTGTAGGCCGAGGCAAGAGGATCACTTGAGCCCAGGAGTTCGAGATTGCAGTGAGCTGTGCACTCCAGACTGGCAGACAGAGTGAGACTCTGTCTCTAAATAAATAAACAAACAAATACAGAAATAAAGCGATCAACAAGACCAAATTTAATAGTGCTATTAAACCAGGCAAGGAATGAAGTGTCCATTTGATTTAGCAATTTAGAAGATTATCTGTAACTTTAGAGGTAAGGAGTTTTACTAGAATTGTCAAGATTGAATCCAGTGTCCACTGGATTCAGAAGTGAACACAGAGTGAAGAAGACAGTCAGTAAAAATAGCCCACTTTCCCCAAAAGTTTGGATAAGAAGAGGAGAATTGGTGCATAGGCACAGAGTGACATGCAAACAGGATTGACTTTTAAAGATAAAAGTGATTTAAGCTTGTTTACAAGATAATGTGATGAAGCCAGTAGAATGGGAAAGTTTGTCCCTATAAGAGAAAGAAATAGAATTAAGGTGGTGTAAGGAGGTTTGTTGATGTATCTGGGATATGTTCTGTGGGAGTTTTCTGGGAGTGCAAATACGCTTAGGTTTTGTTAACTGCTTACAACATTATTTTAAAAGACATATGATTTGTTCAGTTTCAGTATATTCCTTATGTGAGTTAATCTTACATGCATCTTCCTGCGTGCATTTTTTTGAATGAGCTAGCCAGGAAAAAGTTGTTTCGTCTTTGCTGATGTGTGTTGATGTGCACGCTGTCAGATTATGGCTTTTTGGTAATGCTGCAACAAACAACTGTCACTCTAGTGTAGTAACGTAACAGACGCAATAACTCAATCATTCCATCTTACTTGACATAATAGAAAATGGTTCGAAACTGAAAGCCTAAAGAACCAGGTTGAAACTCTTAGGTAGCACAGGTTTTAGGGCTTCTATTAATAGTGATATCTTTGACACAAACCTTCATGTCTTATCACCATTGCCCAGTATAGTAGATGCCTCACAATGTCGAATGTATGGAAAAAGAGTATATATTTATTTAAGTTTGTTATCAGCAGTTTAAAGCATATGGATATTTCAAACCATTCTAATCCTGTATTTGACAACTAGTAGAACTTCCACAAAGCCTGGAATTTCAGCTACAGCCATGAAGTTTCTGCTGACTCTAGAGATTTAGTCATGATAGCCAATGACTTTGGTCAACCTAGAAGGGACTGCACCTGGCAGAAGCACTGGAAATATCCTTTCCTTATACTTCTAAATCCTTGACCCTGTGGATGAAAGTGTGTGGTCAAGTCCACCCATAATATCCATCTTATTCTACATATTCACTCTCTCCATTGGTACAAGTGCAGCACATTTGTTATTTTTAAAATGCATTGTTTTTTTAAACTACAAATACGAGATGGTTTTATTTATACCTATATCTTAAATATTAACACATATGAATGAAACAGTAAAGTTTTTATTTGGAACTTTAATTGAGATTGGGAACTTTAGGTTAACTGTCAGAGTGGGTCACGTGAAAGAACTTGGCCAAATTTATCCGCCATATTTGGCCTAGTTTTCTGCATATGTTTGCCAGATGCAAACGCCAGTTTATTGCTGGAGGGCACAGAAACCTGGAGGAAAGGCTTGGAACTTGTGCCATTTAACTCACTCAATGTCTTTCTTTCTGCTGAGATTTTGCCTGGAGAGGTCTGATTGCACAAACAGAATATGAATGGGAGTTATAGGGTTTCCCTTTGCCTGCTATGAGCTACAGAGTTTTATAGAATGCTTTTCTCAAGCATTTTTGGGAACACACCTGAAAAAAAAAAGGGAGATTAGAAATGCGATCTCTACTGTGAAAAATACAGTTCTAGGTGTGAATGGTTGAATATATGAGCCAATTAACAAATGCATAACTCTTTATTTAGGGAGTCTTAATTCCCTGGGAAATTATCCCTTAAAATGAGATATCATGAAAACACATGTATTTATATGAAGTTAGTCGTATGTAAGCGATTTCAGAATTTTTGACAAATCAATCACGAAATTAAAGGTCATATATTTATAGCTGATTCAAATCCCAAAGTGAATAGAGATGTCAAAGCCTTGAGCATATTGGATGTTTACACATGAATAAGCAAGATGGCAGAAATTGCTTTCAAGCAGACCTATTTTTTTGCCTTTGGATGTTTTTGGTGGTTCTTCAACTTGCAAGTTCCATATAATATTTTTTCATGTTTATATTAGCATTTAATAGCATATATCTAATGCCATAGTGGAATATGTAAATGATTGCTCCTCCTCAAAGAGGAAGAATGGCTGTGGGTTTTTATTTCCTTTACTGAAATATTTCTAGACTATGTGGTGTATTTAGAGAGTAATTGTACTTTTTAATTAGAATTAATAGTTTGAGTGATGCAGCAGTCTATTAAGTTCCATTTTTAAGTCAAGGACTTTAATGTTTCAGAGCAGGTGTTTGAGTTTCAGAATTTTGGAGGAACAGAATTTGACACATTTATGTTACTTTTTTCCTTCACGACATTTGGCGTTTGAATACTACAGTCACTCTTTAACTATCAAAAAAATTTTTCTGGCATTATTCTCATGAAACCTTCACACAGCCAGATACCTAAACACTAACTCAAAGTCACAACATAGCTCTGGAGGGAGTCTCTCTGTAAGTCTTCTCAGATCACTGGGAAATGTCATGTTTGAGGAAAATGTTTAATGTTTACTAAATTTACTTTTTAATGCTGTGTGTGTGAGTGTGTGTGTGTGTTGAATAAAAAGGAGAGCATACTATAGATAATGTCTATTCAATGATTAAAAACATGCAGAGAATAAACCAGTTGAAGTATCACTTAATTGGACATCTTTCACCTAATAAAGATGTATGAGAATTATGAGTGAAGTTATGTGTGTTTCTATCTGAAGGCCGGTAACATACACACACACACAGCCTTTGCATTGCATTTGTGGTTAGCTCCCTTCAGTGAGTCATTGCTGATACAGATTAATACAGATGTAAAGTGCAAGGGATTTCTCAACCACCACTATGGGGTGTAGAATGGGGCCAACTATGGTTGTTCCAGAGAGGAACTGTTTGCAGTGCATCGAGATTGTTGAGAAAGGAAATGGCCAGTGATAAATAAGCAGGAAGCCGGGGTGGGTGCCTGTCCTCTCTTTCAAGTTGCTATATACCCTATTTCTGTCTTTCCCGTTGCAATTTGCAGATTTACTGAGACAAGCATTTTTTACTATCTTAGTAATTCCTCACATCCTAACATGTGTAATGAAACTTCTACCTGTAGAATTACTATGTAATCCCAGTAACCCTTTGAGGTATGAAAAAAATGATTTGGAAACCCTGAAACCCCCAAGATACTGAAAATCATATAGCACTGAACTTGCCTAGGTGTATTATAATTACATTTGTCTGTCTTCCCCTACTATATTGTGATTTAATTAAGAGCAGGAACTAATTTTAAATTTCTAATTTCTAGCACAATGTTTGTTATATTGGAAGTATTCAATAAATGATAATAAAATGAAGAAAATAATGAATGAGTACATGTAATGAAACATCAGGATTTCTTTCTTTTGTTATCTTCACCAAAGTCTTTCTTTTTTTTGCTTAGGTAAGTGGCAGAAATTCACATTTATATTTTCTTTTTTTGGATTGACTGATACTGTCAAGGGACTTCTATATTAGTAGTGAAAAGAAGATTGAAGTAATAATACAATTCTTGAGTTTAAATTTTGGTATCACCTCTTACATGCTGCTTTTCTTCTGAGAGCCTTCATTTCTTCATCTGTAAAATGGGTTAATGACATCTACCACATACAATTGTTATTTTACAAAGTTATCTTTCTTTCTTTATTCAAGAAGCTCTTGACATCTCTGATGATCCTAAACTGCCCAGCTAATAGAGTAAGGATACAATTTTGAAACATTTTGTGATGCTTTTTTAAAAATTCCTGGTAAAATTTGTTGTCCTGCAGGTTGCACACCCATGGATGGAATTGTTGGCCTTTATTGCTTTTGGAGTAGGGCAGATACAGTCTAGATGCTAGAACAGATGTGTCACTGTATAACCAAGGCTTGCAGAAAATTCTAGAGCTTCCATTTGCATATTAAGAAGAAAGCCCGAGGACTTGAGACTAGAACTTATATAAAGTGAGACCCAACCACGCAGGGAGGGGGGCCCTCCAGTGGTGCAAAATGATCCTCGACAAGAGCTTGAGGGTGGGGATCTAGAGCAAGGCAGCGCAACAACAAAACAAGACACTTAAGGAGCTTGAGGAGGGAGAGGAGAGCAGAGGAGGCTGAGTGTCCTCTCCCCTCCCAAACCCTGGATAAGCGCCTCTCGAGGATCTTTAAACCACCTTAGCATGGGCAGTTGAGTTGAAGAGTGGCGTGTTGAAGAAAAGCCTCTCAACTCACCTCTCTTCCAGGTACCTCATTGACCCAGATGTTCTGGAGGGGTGGGGAGAGGATGAACTGACCTTGTGAGTAGGCGTCAGCACACCTTGCGGTGGGCCAGTGGCACAAAGCAAAGGACATCCTGGCAGAGACTGACTATAGGGTGCTTCTCTCTAAGCTGTGGTCATAGTCAAGTCTCCAAGTTCAGAGAGAGCTGAGATGAGGAGTCTAGTCCGTTGGGGAAGATGGCCAGAGCCGTCATTGTCCAGCATCTCTGCTGAGAGGACCATCATGGACACTTCAGAGACAGACACAGGGAAGGTAGATGCCAGTACTCAGTGACCAGGCAAGATGAGCAACGCCTTACTTACTTTGGCAGCCCACCCAAGAAGGGCAATAATTGGTACAGATGCTTCTCTCTTGCCACCACAATGTTATATAAACTTCCTGAGAAGGTACCACTATGTCAGGAGAAGGGGGAAGGGAGAGAACAACCCCGAAAGACTAAAACTCTACCCCAAAATGACTATTTTCCAAAGAAACTGAGTTATACCAAATGAACCAGCTTAAAATTTTTGTTTTGTTTTGTTTTGTATCTTTACCACCGAGTGAGAATGAAGACTTTTGAGCAACATGAAGTCAGTTATGTGATGGGAGAGACAATTTTTTTTTTAAAAAGTTACTTTTGGCACATCTGTGTTCTAATGAATATATTTCAAATCAACCACACTAGTCTGCCTTCCTCTTTGTTATAACTTGCATATGTATAGTGTTCTCATTATTTCTGTGTTAGTAGTGTTTTATGGTGTACAGAATGCTTTCATATACCCCCTCTTATCTGTCCCTTACCATAGCACAAGGAGGTAATGTCAGTATTATTATGCTTATGTTTCAGGTGAGGAAATTGAAGATTTTTCCAAGAGCAGATAGCTGATGAGAAAGAGAAAGAAGAACGAGAACAGCTTACAGCCCAAGTCCTCTTTCCATGCTCAGGGACCACCACAAATGCTATTCTATTGGACCTCATTTTGTTTCCCTCTGGAAGCCACATGTGTGCTTTGTTTGCAATGGTATGGGTATAGTTATTTGTTAGGACCTCCCACATTTTTTTTTAATTTAAAGAAATATTGCCACAAAGCTATATCGAGATATCTTTAAAATAAAAATATTCTCTTGTTATCTAGCATGCAACGGATTTTTTCACTTTGGGTTGTTGAGTCAAAATCTTACTAGAAGAATTTGTCTAGGTGATAGTTTATGAATACATCTGAACAAAAGCAAAACGAGACAAAAACAGCAAAGGAAGACATATTTTGACATTTCACATCCTAGGAAAAATACAGAGAAACAAAAATGAGTCAATATTCTATAAATTCAGGGTCAACATTGTATGTCAATGTCAATGGTGTATGAGTTCCAAAGGATTTGTGTCACTATTAAATTAGAAATGATCCACTCTTAGTTGATATATAGTAGATTTGGACATATAATGGACAAAAAAAAATCTATAATACATAGGATAGTAAGACAATTGCAAACCACTTATGGACTCTAATACAAAGTGGTAGAGACCATTTCATCTCTTTGGCTATTCATCCACCTTTAGTATTAGTGAATTTATGAATTGTGCTTGACCTAGAGCCCTGAAGAGTTTCATGTCTTTGCCCTGCTCCAGTGGGTACATTTTAGGAGAGCAAGTGTGCATTATATATCTGTAACCCAGATCTTGGATAGTAGATGGGTGTTGTTATAATTGGGGAATAGGCTGTAATTCAGTGTTCAGGGATTTCCCCCTTTGTGTATGTTTGCACACTGTATGTTTCCTTTTATTGGAAGCTGTCTATTCATAATATTCATTCTTGAATTTGTTGTGATTATAGAAATAGTGAGTAGAGTGATAGGGTTTTCCTTCAATGGTATTTTTCATTGCTAACGTGTTTAGTAAACCAGTCAGGTTTATGGATATCCCAATTTGTGTGCTTCTCTGAGAGGTACAAATCAAAGCAGGTTTTTCCTTCTTACTTTGGAATTTTTATTTTCCCTCAGGTTGCTGTGGGCCTTACAATACCTCCACTAGTCACACAACCTACTATTTGAGTGACTTCCTTTAGGATTTCAAAATCGTGTTGGCCCTTTTACATAACTTTTATTTTCAAAGTCAGACCAAATTCACCATTAGAACACTGGACATTCATATCTTAAATTCTTCCGGAATTCTTTCTATAGTCATATTTTTAGAGGCTTCACACGCAAGCAGAATCTTCCCAGCCCCTCTCCACTGATCACCACTGATGAAAGGGTGTGAGATGAGCAAACCCATGCTTTTGTGTGCCTACAATGGCTAGCCTCTTTATTACATACATTATATTGGTCATTATCTGATAACAGTTACAACAAATTAAAAAATGCCCAAGTTAAAGAAATTAAATCTCCTTATCCATCACCCTAGCAAAATGACAACACAACATGTATACAATTTAAAATGACTTGTTGGAATAGTTATTGCTAGATGGGGAGAATATTTCTACTGATAAGAAGCCCATTGGATTTATCACAGTTTTCCATATTATTTGTTAATTAACTCAATGTCCTTAATATCCACAGCTCGTTTTTCCTGCTGATAATGACTCCATTGTGCAACATATAAATATAATGAAAAATATCCCTACCTGTATTTAAAAAGTTGAGAAAGCTCTATTTAATTTACATGGATTGTGTTTTGTAGTCAACTCAGGACTGAAGTTATATAACTTGAGTTATTGCTGGGGCAACAAGATAAGGGAGGCATTGAAATGTTGTGAAGGAGAATTCATTGGGATAAGTAGCGATGTTATAATGAGCCTGCTCCCGCCATCATTGTTAGATGAGGGTTCTCTTTCTCTTTTTCAGGGATTATGTATTTTACAAGCAATTATTTCTTCTCTGTGGTTCTCCCATTATCTTTTTCCTCCTCATTTTGATACAAAAAAATGATATTAACTGGAAAATATAAACCAGTAAGCTCTGAGCTATTTAAGCAGGATAGGAAAGAGACTTTGCCAGGCTTCCCATTATTTCCACATCTGGATCGAGAATGTAGCACTTACTGGTATGAATTCTCTAACTCATGTCTATTTGGAAGTATTGTGTACACATTTCAGCAAATTCTGGCAAAAGGGTGTCCTCTGGTGAGGAAGTGACTGTCCCTTTCTTTTGTCATTTCCCAGCCCTGAAGCCTTGTTTACAGCCAAGCTCCTTTGTTAAGGATTCAACATAAAGATCTTTGATACTGTCAAGTCCATCCCTGACTCATGTTTAGCTGACACTTTGTGTCTGGCTGGCAGTTTTTCCGTAAGTGGTAAGGCCAGCCTCACAGCCTTTCCCATTCCTTGTGCGTCAGTGAAAATCAAATGACTCAATAGTGAAAAGCAAAATCTTGGACTAGGGTAGCAAGATGACCAATCTCTCAACAAAGCAAACCATGCTTCAGACCAGGATTCTCTCATGTTTAATGTGCATCTTACTGGGTCTTTATGAAAAGCTTTCATTTGGTAAAAGTATTCTTTACAATTTGTCTTTAAATAATCATCATCTATAATTCATGGTTTTTCTCCTTAGTTATTAAGGTTCTGGAACATTTGAAAGGAACTCAGGGTCAGTATAGTGTAGTGTAGAAGGAATTGAGTCAATAGACAAGTGTACCATCCAGGTGCCCATTGGAAGGACCATTAACTTCTCTTAGTCTATAACCTCATCTGTAAAATGGAAATAATCTTCTCTACTGCCCAAGGTTGATGCAAAATTTAATATGTATAAAATTACTTGGTAAAGTGTAAAATCCAATTCAGATTTAATGGGCTACTCTTCTAGTTAGAAGAGTTTGCTATTATCATTGAAAAGAAGTTTGAGGTATTGGAACCCTTTAAAAATTGCAGCATAATATTTGAGAAGGAGGTGATTTGTTAAACATTGCCTTAAACTAGTGGGATTTTCAGGAGTCAAATTGCCACATTTTTTCTTACTATTTTTCCTCTGTAAGGATATTGTGCTATATTGGAAAATCTTTCTTTGACCACAAAATTAAAAATGAAACTGGATTTGAGTTAGCAGCTGCTCTTCCAGTCAATCGTGGATATTGGGTTTTGAACAATTTGCTCTTTTTCCAGTTGTTCCAGCTCTATCATTCATCTTCTTTCCTCAGTCCTTTCTTCATTGCTTGGAAAAAGCAACGGAGAATTTTCTTTGACTCAGCCCCATTTTTGATGGCCACACACAAACTTTTTTTTTTTAAAGAGACAGATGTCTAATTAAGAGGAAATGTACTATATTTTTTAAACCTAGTGGTGGGTACACCAATTAAGGAACCTATAAATAAAATTGAACTTTGTAGCCAAAATGATTTGGGGGCTCATCATCTTCATAATGAAAGTCTTTGCTATGATAATCTCATTTGGCAAAGCTGAAGTTGTACTCTTGGGAGATGCCTTGCCAAATCTTTATCCATAATTCTGAAACGATTCCAAGCCAGACTTTATTATCTGAAAACTGCTTCATATCCTTCCTTTTTGGTCTTTGCCCTTAACCTCAAGAATTCAGTTTGTGAACACTGGAAAGAGCTAGAAACTGTTTGGAGAAGAGCAGCTTTTGAAAATTACAGTCATTAAGGTACAATGCCATATGGGCTCAAGGGGTGGCAAAGATGCTGAGTGGCTTCTCGTTCATTAAGACTGAAATATTTATATAAACAGTAATAATAACAGCATATTTCAGAGTCTGTGTGGTATGAAATTGAGCTCTGATGCAGTTAGATAATATTGACAGCCCCTATTGTAATTATGTAAATAGCACCGAGTTCAGCTCTCCCTTTATCTTTCATTTCCACATGCACGCGCAAGGAGGGAGAAAGTGTGTATATAGCTGAGCAGGAGTGCTGGGCTATTGACTTATGGGATGAAGTAGCCTGAAGTTTGTGTTCCCTCGAGTTATTTTTTTCATCCAAATTGAGCAAGTCCAGTGGGTTGTGCAGAAGGGATGTGCAAATATGTGTTTACTTGGAGGAATGCTTGGTGATAAAGCATCCATGTGAGGACCCTGACAACCCAGTTAGGTCTATTTTGAGCACTTCTATTTTGGAGCTGTGTGTTAGGATCCCACTTGACTGATACCAATACTTTTTTGTTACCTTTCGAACAGATCATCTTAAATTGTTCTCCATGGGGATATTTTCTATGTCTAGCTGCCTATCAATCTTTCCATCTTAATGCAGAAGTATTTGATTAGTGTATTTAAAGTAATAAAGATGTCAACAGTAGTGTCACCTTGATTGATGCTAATTATAAGTCTTTAATGGTTCCTCTGCTTTGGCCACTATCCCTGCAGACTGTGATTTTAATGGTTAAAATAGTGCCCTGCTAGCCAGAGGCTTAATCATAAATTCTGGTCTATCTTTCTTTAATGATTCTGCATGCAGTGGTATAATCCCAGTAACATACATTATCTTCCCTAAAAGCAACCAGTGACTTTCATAGGAGTGATAAATGCCTTTATAAGGGGTTTGAAATATCCTTGTTGGGATCCTAGCAGAGGTTATGATGATTATGCTTTCTGGGCATTAGAATTAGCAGCAATGTTACATAGACAGTCTGAAAATAACAAGCAGTCCCTATACAGCAAATTAATGCTGTAAATGAGACTGTAACTGCAGTGTTTAAAAGACAGGATTTGCAACCTGAAGATGCTACGGGTATGTGGCTGTCACACCAGTGAAACTAAAAGCAAGTTAAATTATGTGAGGGCTTTCCTTCTTTAGAACAGTCTTAAACAGATTTAGGGTCACTCAACTTGAAATATCCGTTGATTAAAATATCTCTTATGCTGGGGTTTTTCAGGCTAAATTTTCACAGTGCTAATACATGTTTAGTCTTTAATCTCCTTAGGCACAGAGATACAGTTTTAAGTAAGAGGAAATGTGCCGAATAATATACACATTTATGGGACTTTCAGGGTGTGGATAATTTGCTTATGTAAATACAGGCCTATATGTACTACACACAATAATACTTTTCTGAAATGCCATATCTTATTGCAGAAAAGCTTAACATAAATTAAAAAGATGCTTTGCAATCTTGTAAGAGCAGTTTACCTTCATATCAATCACTATGCAGAGCTCCTTGCTTGTAGTGGGTGTTTTAAAATACTACTTTCATGCTCTTGAAAAGGGCACTGACAACTTTTTAAAAAATATAGTTTTTGAACTAATATTATTATGTATCTGTTTTCTTCTGTTGACTTTTACTATGCTTACAAATTTATCAAGATGGAACTTCAGTCTTCTACAATACAGTGTTAGAAGTGTTGATATCTTATTACTTTCTACTATTTATATATTCAGTTCTAAAGATATCCTACTGTAATATTCTCTACTAGCACTAATGCCTTACATCTTGACAAAACTGTTCTTGAACTTCTAGCAAAAGAGAAGACACTTTTTTGTTTTCAACCATACAAATTTTCAAACAAGGAAATGCCAGTTTGCATTGTAGAAAGGCAATTACTCCCCAAGTGCTACCAGCTAATAGGAAAGAACCCACCAGACTTCAGAAGCCAGGCGTAGGAGACCTCTATGGAGAACTACTTAGGAGCAGTTCTCTTGAAATAGCATCTATTTAGCATTTTGCGGGGGTGGCTATAGTTAGTTTTGGATGATAAAAAAGTCTTCTCAATATTTACTTTTTGGTGGACATTTGAGAAGCTAAGCCAAGCTGCATAGTGTTTATTAGAAAGCCCCTCAATTTACAAGCATCATAGTGGAAAATTTTTAACATCTGCTTTGGGTGTTTACAATAATGACTTGCTGCAAAAGCATTTTATTTTGCCATAGTATAGTTTCAGGTGATTGAAACATTAATTTTCATATGTCCTGGTGTGTTCTATGGGCCAATAATTATCACTGGTGAGCCAGTGTACATCTGTCTCTTTACTGGAGTGATTATATGGAAAACATACACACACAGCATAACCTCTCCCACAGGAAACCTTTTTCTTTCAGAGTTTTGTTCAGACATTCTAAATATGAGTGGACCAGAAAAGGTGTGTTAGAAAGCTTGGGGTGGATGGGCAGGGCCAAGATTAATTGAACTAGGATCGACTGGGTGAGGAAGCTGGTATGGGAGCCTATGGGAGTCCTAGAGGTGATCTGTAGGGTAATTAATCTCCTGTGAAGACAATGCTTATGCTCCAATCTGTGTGTCCACTTGCTCCACAATTGTTGTGCTCCAATGATTAGGGATAGTGGGTGTCATTAGGAAAACCAGGACCCTTCTGTGGGTGCCAATAATCAGCAGATGCCATGGAGGTCTAAGGGTTAGAATCATATCCTTTGTGATTTTACTAGGGGAAATGCAAACTGCTTGGTCAGAGGAGGTGTTCTCTGCGTTGCTTCGTCTCTCTTGCTATGTGATTATTTTCTTTTGTAGTTTTGATAAATTAACATGGGCTCATGTATTCAACAGAATTCAACAGGAATCTTTTTTTTTTTTCTTCCTAAGCCCCAGGGCTTCTGTTTAAAAATGCAGGTTAATTCTCAGAGGCTTTCAAAAGCATTTCTGCATCATGCTACTAATTAAGATAAGGTTATCATTTTAAGTTATACTAGGAATGCAATTAGAGCTTCTAGTGAGAACTGTAGCAATCAATTTTATACAAATTATTCAGACCTGGTAAGGTAGAATACAGTTTTAATAGGACAAGCGAAAATACTGTGATTTATTAGATATAATTTGAATTCAAAAGACACCTGAACACAGTATCTGTAACCCATGATGTAGCCCAAGTCACTGGAAATGCGGCTCGACAGCCTTTCATCAGAGAGATTTAATAATATGCCTTCCATTTTCCATTGTTGGATGACCATTATTTTGGATTTGAGAGGGAGTTTTGTTTTTCAATTTGAGTGGTTTTAGACATGAGGAAGAATACAAAGCACAGATTAGTGAGCCCTCTCATTTATCTAGGCTGGCACGTGCTGTGGAGCAGTTGGCCAGTCCCACCTGTCTTTCTTCTTTCTTTTGTGTGGTCCACAGAGTCCAGGTAACCAGCTGACAGTATAATTAACCATTTTTCCTGCATTGTCCATCTCTGCTAAGAGTATTGGGTGTTGGATAAGAAACTTACATGTCTTATCTGCCAACTGTCAGTAATTACTTATTTATTGAATGGATACCTGTTTTCTAAGGATGTATAAGGACTGCAGGGTTGAATAGCTCCTGAGGAGGTTGTATATCTTTTCTTCCTAAGATCACTGCAGGTCATCTATAGCTCTCTATTAGGGCATATAAGTAAATTATAGCACTTCTGGGCTTCCTTTTCTTTGACATCTTAAAAATATTTGGAATACCTTTTGCTTTTCCCTAGTTAGCTTTTATTCTCATTTGATGTATCAGCTGTTCCACATGTATCTATGTCTAAATTCCTCAAATTGCAGTCATTCATTCAATGTATATTTGGTACGCTTCCAATGTGTGCCATGCATTTATGCATTGGACTAGGTATTGGGCATATGGTGGGGAAAAAAGATACTGTGCTAGTATCTATAACCTACGCCTGCCTTTCCCAACTCCACCAGTAAGCACACAACATCCTCTCTCAGCACATGTGACTTTGTCTTATAATTTACAGAGAAGATAAATACCCTCTGGTACAATCTCCTCCATCTTCTCTCCCCTTCCATGTCTACTGTTAATCCACTGCTGAAAGGTGTTTTCTTTCTGCTCTATCTCATAGAAAGCATCACCTCTCCTCCGTTAAACTATGCTGATTAATTTTAAGTTACAGAATTTTTTCTTCTCTCTCTTTTATATCAATCTTTCTCACTCCTCTGCTCCTTCCCTTCAACCAATAGGCCTCCACCCAATCCATAAAAAATAAGTAAAAAATCTGTTGTCTTAACTATTACCCATTCAGACTTCTTAGTTGCTAGTTTCTAGAAAGTATGTCTGCACAGATTCTGATTTTTCTTCCTCCTGTCCTTGTCCTATTACAACAGTCTGGCTTCTGGACCAGCAAATCTCTAGACCAAGGAACACCAGTGGCCGATGTTCACTTAACCTCTTACTAACATTTGGTATCGCTGCCTCTTTCTTACTTCTGGGAAATTTGCAACTTTTTTGAACCCATAATGTGGTTCCCTCGTGGCTCTGCATTTAACTCTGATTATTCATCCTCAATTTCCTGTGCTGAGTTGTCCTTTTTTGCTAACCCTTTTAGTGACAGTGTCCCTCAGGGTTTCAACTTCAGTTTCTTCTTTACTTACTTTGTGTTAGGAGGTTCTTAAAAGAAGAGGCTTCAAAGGTGAACTGGGAATGCCCTAAAATTATATACCACATACATGATATCGGTGTTGGGGTACATTTTTCTGAGAAAAGGGTTTGTAGCTCCTATGTGATTCTCAAGAGGTGCCAAAGACTAAACCATGACTAAAACCTCACTCCTGGAATGGCGGCATCCTCTTCCTTGGTGTCCTGTTCCAAACCCGCTCCTTTCTCTGTGCTGCATTCTAGGCTGGGGCGTTGCTCTCAACGTGGGTTCTCAAAGGATCCTCCTGTGTCTTCTCTTTCTACACTCAGTTATATGCCAAATTCTTTCAGCTATGATTCATCAGTGTAATTATCTATCGTGATTTTGTCTTCGTTAGATTTCCTATCACCTTCTCACCACCCTCATCCAATCTGCACAATATTTTCAGAAACATCTAGATATATCCTAAAATTTAAAAACCTGTTCATGACACTCTCCCTCACTTCATATTCTTCAGTGCATTCTGTCCCTCCTCTCACACAGATGAAATTCCAAATGAGAAATCACTGGGATTATAAAAGCCTTTAGTAGAATTCCCCTTACTTGTATAACTCTTCCTTAAGTTAGGAACACTATGAAAGCTTTGTAATTCTCTGGACATGTTTACTGCTATTTTTCTCCTTGAAATAAAGTCTTCTTGGGTCTATATAGGTAATTCCTACTTATCTTCCAAGACCCAGCTGAGCCATCACCCCCTCCGTCTTCCCTGATCCCAAGTAGAGTTGGACGGACGTGACTTCCCTTTTGTCCACGGACAGCCCCTCTGTATCCTAACTTTGTTCTCATCTCTCATCCCAACTATACGAGAGGCCAGTGAATTTGAAGTCATTTTTCTTATCTAAGCATCCTTAGTGCTTCAAGAAGTGCTTCTTGAGGGACCACATGCACTCAACTTCAGTTGGGCATTTAGATATGAAATACATTGTGGATCATTTTTTTGGGTCAAACGGATTTGATCTCCCTTTTCAGATTTCCCTTTTGAGTGAGACTCTAATGGCTATGGTTAAAACCGTAGTTATCGTTCTTGAAATTCCCAACATGGTGCATTCTACACAAATGTTCATCAGATGTAATGTAGATTGTAATATATGTTATGTACTGGGAGAACGGCCTGGATCCATTTTATGAAACAAGATGAACAGCATGTATAAGCAGGTGATGTATTTTCTGTGATATACCTTTTAAAGAGAAGGTAATTTGTGACTATGTTGACAGCAGCTTTGGGGGAGTTGATGTGTGACTTTCTTAGGTTTTCGGTGATAATTTGGTATTTTGAAACTTTCCAGCAACTTTGCATATTGAGCCAGGAGAGATCTCCGCCCCTCCCCACTCCATGGTTCTTAGTCTCTTTCTGGCCCGTGGCTAAGGTAGCATCAGACCAAAGCAATTGGTATCTCAGTGCCTTAAATTTCACAGTGTCACACTTTAATAAAAAGGATGGATCTTTTCCTCTTTTCTGAGAGTTTGTTAGATTTGTTAGGTAATTTATTAACAAGATGTGTCCTAGGGAGATATATTTTTTCACCTGTCCTTATCTTAGTAACTTTTTTGCTAATGAGAAAACTGGGTCACAGAGAAATTAAATTGCTTTCCGTGGAGTTTTTTGTCAGAGAACTGTAAGTGTGATATCATTAAAAGCTACAGCAAATTTCTTCTAGAAAAAAAATGTGGTGCTTAATGATCTATATCAATTCCTTAGCCTTAATTCAACCTGGTAAATAGTTTCTAGATACCATGAAGCCAGTACAAAGTTAGGGTGACTGTCACCTTCCGATCCACTGAGCCATCATGAGTGTTTCCCTTTGCTCTCAGTTTCTAATGTAGAGAAAGAGAGCACAGAGATACTTACTGACATTTTTATGAAAAATCTAGAAAGGAAACAAAAAAATTGTAGAAGGAGTTAATTTTTTTCCTGATTTCTGTTTCTTTCGTCCTAAAGAGTCTTAAAATATGAAAGGAATTAATGCTTTGGCTGTGTTAGGTAGATTAATTGGGTGATGGGCATTCTGTTTTTGTTGTTCTTGTTGCCGTTTCTGAAGACTTAAAGACTTCTTTTCCATCTTAGGTGCTTTAATATTTGGGTTTGAGTAGAGAGAATTTAAATTGAAGCCCCTCTCTTTTACCTGGAACCTTTGCTCAAACTTCTTTTCATCCTACAAAGAGTTCTGTTATGAAACATCCAAATCAAAATTCTGCCTCCGTAACTTGTCACCAACAATTCAGTCTTGTCACAAGTTTATGCATTACTCTCTGAGACTGATTTGACTTCTGTTAGTTTTGGGCACCCCATATGTATTTTCTTTTGTAAAAGAATGGAGCCTAGTTTTATAAATGTTATAAGACTAGAAGTTGGATATTTTGCTTTTTTCTGGAAAGATTTTTGAAAGATTCAACCATTATTTCCAGAGTTCATTAAGAATGTAAGAATGTCTAAGGACGTCTGACTGTGTCCATGAAACTCTGCATATCCTTGATTATTAAGTATGACATGCCATAATTGAAAGTGTGTTTTATGACCATTCATTAATCCTCTCCATGCCAAGGGCTGATTGGCGCATTTAAGAGGGCACAAACTGATGGGTACACAACTTTTAGCATTGCTTCATTAAAACGCAGAATGATCAGGGTCCTCTTCTATTGTTTGGAAATTGAGCATATCCTCTGGGTCCAAATTACTATTCTCCCTGTTCCACTTGGATTCTTATCTATGATTTTTGATGCCTCCTGGGTTTCTATTCATGGCTCTCCTGTAAACTTTCAGTATCTTATCTTTTCTGCCTTCATGATGCTATCAATTAGATTATAGATAGAAGCTGATACCTGCTTGTGGCATTCCAGAATGGGCCCTGTATTCATTCATTGTCCATTTTTCTGCCCCTGTGAATCATAATTCAGCAATAACAGCCCTTGTGGACTGAAGCTTGCTGCTCTAAGGAATTTCTTTGCAGAGTATTTTCTTTTAGGTCTTGATTCCTGTAGATCAACCCAAAAGTGCTACCCATCTAGTCCCATATTTGTTCTTTGAAGACGTTTACACAATGTCCTTAGTCTCTAGGTATGGTGGGAAAATATACCCTAATAATTTAGATAGAAGATTTCTTGTTAAGAGTTAATTTGCATAAATCCCTACAAAATGGATATGATTTATTATCAGTAACAATTATCCCCAAATTTTCTATAATTAGATGACTCAAGAGATTACAAAGCCCCTAGATGCTAATTAAGGTAGTCTCTGGGATAAATCTGAGAGGCAGAAAGTGGTTATATTAATAATTTGCTAATCAGAAACATAATGGGAGTATTGTATCCTGTTTTGGAATAGGGTGTATAAATATAAGCAGGTTAGTAACTAAGAAAATGTAGAAAAGGAAAGTGACAAGGCAAATGCTGTTGATGCCCATGTAAGCAAAGTCTGGTGGAGAGGAAGTCTTAAATAAAAGACTTGAACATCACCAGCAAAACTACTGGTAAATTGAGCTTCTACTGTGTGCCAGGCATGTGCTAAAAACTTTACCTGCACTGTTCTCATAAATCCTCAAAAAGACTTTTGAGCTACTGCTGCATTTTGAAGTATTTGCATTTTATAGATCAGAGAAATGAGGTTCAGACAGGTTCAGGAATTAATCCTAATAAATTGCTTATTACCAAGCAATTTGGTTATAGAGCTGGGATTTGAACCAAGGTTCTGGGGTTCCAAAGACTAGTCTCACTAACTGGGCTTTGTGACTTTCTTGTACCAAGGCAATGTGCTATAGACAAAAGAAATTTCTTATGATCTTCTAAGTACCCACTTAATGCATAGAGTCATGTAGCCATCAAGATAATCAAATTATAGAAGCGTTTCTGATCCTCCCAAATTCCGTCCTGCCACTTTGAAAATAATCTCTGTATTCCTATCTCAAGCCCCTGGAAGCCATTGGTCTGCTTTGTGTTCCCATGTGCATTTTTATGTAAGGTTCACCCATCTGTAGCTGTAACTTGTCTAGGGTGAAAATATGCATTGATCAGATTGACAGAAACGTCTGGTTGAATTGACAGTTGCTCATCTCATTGTAAATTAATAGATTGACATTCTGATTAGAATTTGTCTTTCCATGTTGCTTGCTTACGAAAAGACAATTAACTGACAGGTGTGTGTCTGCTTGAAAATATTCTTTTATTGTTTTGTAAAATAATAAAATGTCATATGCATATGTTTCTATATTTGTGGCAGTGATTAATGTGAGCTGGGGTATTAAAATATGGCTAAATATTACACCACAACATCTTCTTTAAATACAATTACATTTAGATTGGTGAAAAATATTTATTGGTGACCAAAAGCAGAAGCACACTAAAGCAAATATCCAAAACCATATTGAGTTTCAGAGGGTTTTTTGTTTCAGTGTTATGAACACAGTCCATTCAACTAACAAGTCTTTACTGAACATCATAACCACGCTAGACACTGGATGAAGAGGCAGGGCATTGGGCAGAGTGACGCATTGTCAGCTGAAAAAACAGCAAGTGCGAAGTTTCCGAAGTGAAAGGAATGTGGCATATGGAGTCATGGAGGAAGGCAGGGTTAGCCAAAAAGGAAATAAGGAAAGCAAGGTGAGAGCAAACTAGAGAAGCAGGCAGGGGCTTGGGTCTAGTTCTAGGTTTCTGTGACATGTATTATAAGGAGTATCATTTCACTCACCGGCTCTGCCTGAATGTATCTGAATATATTTGTTTCCCATCCACCTGCACTCTGCCTGCTGAAGAAGCACACAGTATCAGTGTGCTCTTTTCTCTCATGTGAACTTGACCACCCCTCTCTAATGGGTCCTTGCCGTTGACAGAGGAAGACAGCTCTTCCTTCACTCCCTAGCTCCCTGCAGGCTCCGCTCTCTCTCCTTTATGGCCAGGTTCGTTGAAAGCATTTCCCTGTCTTCATTTCTTTACCTTCCACTCAACCCTCCCTAATTTAGCTTCCATCTCCATCACTCCATCAAAACTACTTTTCCTGAGTTTACAATGACCTTCTGCTGCTTCTCCTATCGTCCTTTTCTTAGTAACCTTAACAACACTAAAAAAGAATGTCTTGCCGGGGTGCAGTGGCCCATACCTGTAGTCTCAGCTACTCTGGAGGGACACTTGAGCTCAGCAGTTTGAGGCTGTGGCACTGTGATGGCACCTGTGAATGGCCACTGCACTTCAGCCTGGGCAACATAGCGAGAGACCTCATTTCTAAAAAGAAGACAAACGTCTGCTTTTGGACCACTGTCATCTCTTGGCTTCCAGGGTATCCCAGTCTCCTCTTTCCTTCATGTTTCTGGCAATATACTCTCAGCCTTCACTGCAATTAATCAGTTATTAATATTAGTACCCTCAAAATCCCTCATCCTTTTACTCTCTACTGTCTCCAAAGTTAGTTTCGTCCCCTTCCTTGGCTTACTATGACAGTGGCAGAGTATGGCATGTGGGATCACAGCACGGGAGACGGAGTGCCTGGGTTTGTACCCCAGCTGTGTGACTTGGAAAAGTCACTTCTCACAGTTCCAGTGTGTGTTAAATGAGACTAGGTATCCCATCTGCCTCATCTAATTGTTGTGAGGATGAGTTCATATGTGTAAAGTGCTTAAGGTCATGCCAAATAGTAGATGCCCCTTGGATGTGTAGCTGTAGTTATGATTTGTGGATAAAACCTGAATGATATCAGCTACATACCTGTGTACTGAGCAGCCTCTACACATCTGCATATTCAATCCTAAAGATACATCAAACTCAATGTATCCAAGACCAAATGCAAACCATTCTGGTGCTTCATCCCTAGAAAAATAAATCTGGTGTCTCCTTGTGTTTCCTGCTTTACAGAGTAGCCCAACCATTCTGTCATTTGCACAAGCCAGCAAAGCAGATGTCCTCCCCATCATCCCTCTTCTCTCTCATTTCCATTTGCCACCAAGCCCTTTAAATGTGGCCCACTAAATTTCTATCAAAAGCTTCCATTCCTCAACATTTCCACTGCCACCACACTAGCTGGAGATGCCCTCATCTCGCATCTGAGTTCTATAGAAAGAGATCTGCCTGTTTTCATGTTATCATCACCCTCAGTAAGCTCTTCCCCCATTGTCAGAATGCTCATTTCAGAAGTCCAACCTGATCTTCCCTTTGCTTCAGCCCTTTCCATGGCTTCCTGTTACTTTTAGGATAATGACCAAAGTCCTTCACATGTTCTGCCAGGCCTGGCCTCTGAGGACTCTCCCACTGTCTCCCTTTCCACTCTGCTCCAGCTGTGCCTGTCACTCTCAGCTGCTTACACACACTCTACTGTCCCCCACCAGAGGACCTTTGTACGTGCAATTCACCGTGCTGGAAAGCTCTCTCTCTGCCTCTCCTCTGTCCTACTTACAAGTAAATGCTCATACATCCATCAGATCTCAGCCCAAATCTTAACTTCTTCAGGAAAACCTTTCTTGACCAGGTAACTAAGTTACAAGCTCCCACACACTGTATTCTTCTCCTTCAGAGTATGTACCTCAATTTTTAATTGCAGTTTTATGTTTGGGGTCCCCAAGACCACATTCATGCTCAATGATTTCTTAGAAGGACTCACAGAACTCAAACAAGCTAACTATACTCATGGTTAAAGCTTATTACAGGGAGAGAATATAGATTAAAATTAGCAAAGGAAAAGGTGGGTAGGGTGTGGAGTCGAGGAGAAACCAAGCGCCAGCTTCCAGTTGTCCTCTCCCAGTGGAGTCACACAGATGACATTTAATTCCCTCAGCAACAGTGCGTGACAACATATGCAAAGTGTTGCCAGCCAAAGAAGCTCACTTGAGCCGTGTGTCCAGGGTCTTTATTGGAGGTCAGTCACGTAAGCAGGCAGCACCCTAGCTACTCAGTCTGATCCAAGAGATCAGACTGATATAGCATGGTCCAAAGCCTCAGGCATACAGAAATAGGTATTCACCATAAATCACATTATTGGCATAAACTATCTGACATGGCTTACAGTCTCAAGCATACAAACACACTCCTATCTCAGCCGAGGGCTCCGAAGTAATCAGCCAGGAACCAGGCCAAGACTGTCCTGAAGACTCTGGGAATGTGCAGGATGTGAGCAGCCCAGGCCTGCTCAGTTAACCTTTTCCTGCACATGTTTCAGTAGTGCCATTATTTGATTAATATCTCTCTTCCCAAAGACTACCTGGGAGCAAAGTCTGTAACTGTTCAGTGTAACATACCCAGTCCTCAGCACAGTTGCTCATTGACAGGAGTGCTTTGTAAATATTTGCTGAATGAATGAATGAATAAAATCTGCTTTTTATTGTCTTTATCTCTTTTCAGTCTATACTGTGTTCTACGTCTTCCTGCCCTACTGCTTTCATACACTTGTTCTTTATTGTGGAGTCTTGGCAGGAATTTTATACCTAAAGTTACTTTGTGCTAATGAATAATATGCAGTAAGTACCTAAAATATTTATGATATGTCTCTAACTCCCAATTATATTCCTATACCTCCAAGTATTGTACTATCTATGTATTAAATTTTAAACTGGCAAATGTTTTTCACAATTACACTTTAAATATTGGTAGTCAGTATGTCAGAGTATGTGATACATTTATACCACCAGAGCTATTTCTAAGAGAGTGAGGTATCCACCCAGCAACTGCCATAAGAGTTCCAAGAACCAAGTCATGCTTACCTTTGAAGCCACTGACTATATATTGAATTTTATTTGTATATATCACAAATATAGAAAGAAAGTCCTCTGGGGTGAGGGAGTATATGTGCATTTTCTCTGTGAAATAGAATAACAGAAATGTCCCCCTCCTGGTCCTCAGCCTCTTAGCCTTCAACATCCACGGGACACCCATGCACTTTGCTCCACCCACAATCTCTTTGTTTGGCCCAGAGTCAAAAGGTGTCAGGCCATTTCAGCCATGAATTTGAATGCATCTCTATTTAAAAAAAAATTCTTTAGTGTGATAGTTTTGAATTATAACCTAAAGTATAAAATAAATATCCATGAGTTCATACTGATATAAAAATGATTGATTGAATAAATAAATGAGTGAGAAGAGACATTTGCTCATGCAGAAGAATTCCAAATAATTTATGTAGCTACTTTGCCCACAAGTGGATGGGGCATAACTTCCCACTCCTTAAGAGTGAGCTGTACCTAGTGACATCCTTCCAAAGAGTGCAGTGTGGAAGAGAGGGCAAGGGGAAGAGTAACTTTACAATAGAGAAATATGACAAACACTACCACAGCCAGGTGATCAAGGAAGGTTCACATCACCAATATAAAGCATGTTGATGGTATGTACTCTTAGTATAATTTGGTGAGAATGGTACTCCACCTCTGTGGTTTTCCCCCCAAAACTGTAATAACCCTAGTCAAACCCTAAGAAAAATGTCAGACAAATTTATGGCATTCTACAAAATAGCTGAATATACTCTCTCAGACAATCAAGGTCATCAAAAACAAGGAAAGTCTGGGAAACTCACAGCCAAGAGGTGCCTAAGAACACATGACAAATAAAGGACAAAAAAAGGACATCAGGTAAAAACTAAAGAAATCTGAATAGAGTATGGGCTTTAGTTAATAATACTGTATTGATTATTCATTAATTGTGACAAATGTGAGATGTTGGTACTAGGGGAAACTTGGAACTCTGTTTATCTTTGTTCTTTTTCTGTATATCTAAATTATTCTAAAATTTTAAAAATAGTAAAGGTTTTTATAACGTGTAAAGTGTTTCAATTTAATCTCCATGCTATTTAATGAAATTTGCTTATCATCGGTTTTATTTGTATTTGAATGAATATTACCTAAAGTTGATTGGGCTTACTCAGATTTTTTTTAATGCAATTGTCATAAGGTTGATTTTTCTACAACAGACACAGAAATCATTACATCATTAAATTGTTGAAAAATAATCCTATCTGCTGTGATTATGAATTTCTTGAGATTCTTTAAGAAAACAGAAAGGTTGTAAGATGTTGTGAGTCACACAGTATGTCCAGTTTTGAAAGTAACAGGATGAAAATCATTCAATTAAATATGCTGGATAAAATAAAAAAAAAAAACAGTATTTTTGAGAGTATGAGCCCAGACAACGTGTCTGTAAGATAGACTTTACAAACTTAGTTTGATTAATTTTTGTTTTTCTGAGGATATGGTTCTTTTCTGTAATTACCGCTCTGTTTTCCCTGACAGGCTATCAAATATTGGCTGCCTTAAGCTCCCTGTGAATTGAGTTATTCTCAATAATACTCTGTATTATGAAGGCATTATTTGAGTGACTGTCTACTGTGATCTGGTTATTTGGAGCTTTACATAAAACAGGTGGTTCTTCCATCTCATCAACATTTCTTATTATCCAGAATTCACCGTCTTTTTCTATGACTCATCATACTTCATCCAACACAGATATGGCCCTATACTGTAGTTTGCCCTAGTTTATTTGGCGTCTCATTTACACTCTGGTCTTTTCTCTTAGATAGATCAAGTTCTCTTATTTTCAGAGTTTGTCAAGTCCTCTTGCTATATGGTTATGCATTTATTTATACCCTGATTAATTCCCAAAAGGCTTTGCAACAGCTAATTCTATTTGCTTGGGTCTGAGAGATGATCCCAGGACCTCCGATTCCAATCAGAGGTGGCATTTACTCTCAGTGGGCACAGGACTGATGCCCCTAACCAGACAGCAAACAGCTTCTGATCTGAGATCCTACAGTCTCAATGCTGCTCAGTGCTGCCATTTCTACTGACCCAGATGCCTGGAGTTTGACCCGGTTTGTCTGCCCGGAGCTCTTTACTGATTTTTCTTGACTTAAATGATGCTTTGAGCTTGATCCATTGTACTATGACTGTAATCTCAAGAACACAAGCCTTAGAGTCCTGTAGAGCAACACCTCAATCATTTGTTAACTGTTTGATCTTGAGGAAGTTATTTAATCTCTGTGGGTCTCAGTTTCCTCACCTGTAAACCTGTAAAATGACTGTAATGATAACACACTTGCAGAGTTGTTATAAAAAATAGATAAAGTGTTCCTAAAGCACCTCTAGAAAGCCTGATTCTGTATTGTGGACACTTAATATAAGGCCTGGGCAGACTCAAGAGAGGGATTTGCTTTTGATTTGGTTTTGGGGTGTTAGGGAAGAGATGGGAGAAGGGGAAAAAGAAGGAAGAGATGCTAGGCAGAGTAATGGACTCTGGGCAAGAATTCTGGACCCCACCACCTGAATTTGTAGCCTGTCTCCCCTTCCTTTTGGCTCTGTTGCCTTGGTCAAGTTACTTAACTTCTCTGTTGCTGCAGTTCGATCATCTGTTAAAAGGGGATAAAAATAGTGCCTAACTCAGTAAATATGGGGTGCTCAGAGCAATACCTAGCATGTATTAAGTAATAATTGTGTCCAGTATCACTGGAATTATTCTTTTCCAAAGGTTTCTCAACATTTACTACACCAGATAATCTGCTTACTAATATACCTCGTTACATCCTCAGTAACTTGAGAATAATAAGGTCATTCTGGTCTTTTTATTATACTCATACAAATAAAAGTTTCTCCTTGCAAAGTAGTCATACTAAGAGGTGCTATACTTATGTGGATATATCAACATGTTTAATTAATTATTTTAAAATTTCCCTTAGGTTCTGCAAAAATTTATTCTTTTGAGTATCCTCAGTAATAACAAAGCTTTGCCTTTTGAATGCAAAATATCAAAAGTTAGAGCCAACTCTATTAAATTAGTAAATGATCTATGTTGATAACCTTTCTTCCATATATATATAAATTCATGTACTTGTGTAATTATATAAATTTTACAACTTTGTAATCTTAATAAAACATGTTATATACATGTCATATATTCATTTACACATAAAATGTGTGTGTTTGGGAAATGGAGTGTCAAGAACCAATGTCTGATGTAAGCTGAATTATTAATATTTTCATGAAGAAAAAGTTGATCATTGTGTCACAGTTCACTTGAAAAAAACTCACACATAATTTCTCTCATGTTCCAAAATGCTTTTTTTTTTTTAAAGAGCCTTATGAAGTCTTTGACCGTATGGATGAATTTTACATAAAGCATACTTTTACTCCATTTGAAGGAAATGGAGTAAAAAATGAACATCTCGTGTTTTCTGGTTCCGGCATTCTTTTCTTCCCTTCCACATATTTATATTCCTACAGACATCATAACACTGGGGCACTGATTTTGGGGGACCTGCAGAAAAGGCCACCAAATGCAAAGGGGGGTGCTTCAATAAGACACTCAATCCAACTATAGTACAAGTCTTGGGCGTATGCCTGCCTCCTCTCCTGCATGAGAACACCTCACTGCTTTAGCAGCCAGTGATGTATCTGGATGCATTTGGCATCCTCAACGTGGCCGTTTTAATTATTTTAAAGTTTCCTCTAAAAGTCTGTCTCCCTACTTGAATGGAGATGTGGTCATCTGTGCTAATTGCTTTTTAGAGTCTCTATTATATTGGTGACAGTAAGCTAATGTTTACAACTTTTGTTCATATTAGGCACTTAATTATGTAACAATTTGTTACCTAGGAATATTTTGCAAACATTAAGAAGCATCAGTCTATCTCCACGTCACTGCCTGTGTCTGAACTACATGTGCCTCGCATAGTCTGGGCTTCCTGCTCAGGCTCGCTGGAGTGCTGCCTGTCCATTGCTACTCAAGCCCAGAGTCCTAGCTGGAGAATCCTCTGCCTGACTCCCACGTAGAAATTTGAGAATGAAACAATATTGTTACACTAGGGGCTCTGCAATGAGGCTTCTAAGAATGAGAGAAACTAGGAGACAACATGACTTGTGGATCTCCAGGATCACAGAGAGCTTGGACAGTTTATGTGTCAAAAGCAGATCTTGAAAAGTCCCAAAATTATGCTGCCTTTCTGACCCATCAGCAGAGAACTTGGACACTCCTGGTTTTAGAGATTTATGCTGAAGCCAGAACGGTGAAGGGACACGCACAGAGAAAGTGCTGGGCTAAAACTGGGCCCAGATGTTGAGAAAATGAAACCTACCTTTCCAATTTTTATTTTTAGTTCTTCTGATCTAAGAGAAAAACTGCATAGTCTAATGACAGACTTTAGTAAGAAGATCAGCTATTGTACTCTGTGAGGTTAATGTTAGGAGGGTTAAATGTATCTTAAAATCTCATCATGGAGTTAATTTTGCTCTAATGCAAGATCTAAGATGGGCTGCTGTTCTGTTGTTATGACCATACTCCATCATTCTCTGCCTTCTCGCTCAGAATGTGAATAGTATTCCCATTGTGAGACCCGCTGATTGACATCAAGCAACTCTGTTGTCATGGCTCTAGTTAAAAAATGTGAAAGAAACTAGATCTTTTCAACCTAAAGGTTCTCTCTGTATAGTTAATTAAAGACATTTTAAGAAGACATTTGGATTATAGGAAAGTGATGATATCACATTATGACATTTAGTCCTTACCCCAAGAATCTCAGTAATTGGTTCACCTATTCAACACTGTTATTTTATCAGAGGGTAAAGATTCCAGGACCCCCAGTCAGACTTATCTAATTTACCTAATTGGCATATTCTTTTAAAAACAACTCTGGACAGAAGAACTTTTTGTTTCATGAATATGTCATTCACTTACTTATTTTGAGACACAATTTAATGTAAAACTTACCTAATTTCATTGAAGTTCTACAGGAAACTTGAGCCAGGGGTTAATATTTTATGTATTCCATTGTATTAAAAAAAGATTTTTAAAATTTAATTAAAATTCCACAGAAACATAAACTGTTAGAATACTGTGCATCTCTGGGTATATATATACATATTGCTCAGGTTCTCACTTTGCAGCTGAGGAAGCTAAGGCTTGGGAAAAGATAAATGACCTTCCTGCAGTCATATAGTAGATAAACAGCTACTTCATGGCAAAATGGATACCAAAACCCAGAGCTTTTGACTTGGAGTCTGGTATTCTTCCTACTAGGCAAGGCTATTTTATGTAATCAGTTATTTCACCCTATCCAGTGGTGATACAGGAAAGACAGAAGGTGTGCTCATTGCCTTCTAAGAACTCATGCTCTCATGGGTACTATACCTTCTCATGGAAGAGATATGTGTGTTTACAAACACATCCATGAGTCCTTCGAGAATAGTTTGCTACTCCTTCTTTCCTTTTTAGAAAATTTTAATACCATAGAATCGGATCGTATGTGGTAACCAAAAATAACAATGACCAAACAAAAAGAGTCAAGTAAAGACACCAAGATGTTGTCTGAAGATGGTGGCAAAGCGATTTAGGCAGAATTTGCATGAAAAGGCACAGGTAAGCCCAATAGGAGTCACCAATGTGATGTGCCCACTAAGAAAGCAGAGGCCAGCAGCCTGTACTAACTGAAATAGAGTCAGAATGAGGGAGGTGATAGGAACATTTTATTTTGTGTAGCCACACGATGGGACCTTGTGTTCTATTTTATGTGACACATTGTTCAAAGTGCTACCAATAAACTGGAATGTATCCCGAGGTTGGGGAAGGGAATGGTGAATAGACTTAAAGTCACAAGGGTAACACCTAAAGAAACTGCAAATGTTTTGTGCAGAGAGAAAAATCTGCATGGGTGATGGTAGACACCCTCTAATAACTGAGGGACCACCATGTGGAAACCACACTTGACTTGAGCTCCCAAACTTCTATTAATAAACTCAGGGCTAATACATAGAAGCTACAGTGAGGCTCCCACTACCATGGAATCGGACCTTTTGGCTCAGGGCTTTTAAACACTCAGGCTATTGCAATCAAAAGACGGAGCGGTCTGTCTCCCTCCCCGGGCATTGCGTTTTCAGTGGCTGGAGGTGTGCCCTCTGAGCTTGATGATTACATGGAGGAGATATTTTAAAGGGCAGCATTCACAATTTAGATTTGCGGTTGGACAGATGACCTTTAAGGTGCTTTCCAGCACCTGGGGTTTTATGATTCTATTTCTATTATGCATCTATGCTGGGTATGTGTCACATTGTTTGAAGCAAACACTGAGAATGAACAGGAGTGCACAGTTTGGAATGTTGATGGCGCTCACATCTATTTTGTGTTTCAATTTCTGGAAGCGGTCTTTGTCTTTGAGGCAGTTTGGTCCCTGACCTTCTGTAACATTTGGAGCCCAGCCACACTCTCTTTGTTTACTGTAAAGAGCATGGAAAAACCGACTTCCTGACAGTGCTCACCAAAGTCTAAGGTCAAACCACTCACAGGTGAACAAACACAGTCCTTCCACCTTAAACTTGCCATTTGGCCCCTGTAAAACGGACGAGGGTAATAAGGCTGGGTAACAGAAAGAGGGGAAATCAGTCCTCTGCCAGCAGCCACCAATTAGTCACTCTGTCAGTCTGCTTTGTGAAGAGCTACTCTTAATTCAGCATCCACTGGGGGGGGGGGGGTTAGAAACCATGGCATGCAATTTTAAAGTCGCTCGCAGCCTGCTAAATAAACCCATAGACCCTACCTTTCTCTACACTAGCATCACGTCATAAATATTTCCCAGGCTTCCAAAGATAGAGCACAGCATTCTTATTCACTTAAAGGATTTAAGGGTTACTCTCATTGAATATTCACATCATCCAATCTATTTCTGTTGCAGTAAGACCTCAGAGTGGCTTAGGTGGGTTGGCTTCCTGTCAAAAGGGCAGATCCATTTTTTACTATCACCCTTGCTATTTTTTACTATCATCAAATGCAATAGGTCCCATTTGTCAAAGAAGGGAAGTGTCTTCCTGGATGAACGTATCGTGTGCTCTTGAAGGGCCTAGACGGTGCCTCATTCATTGCACCTCCCTCCCGTAATGCTTACCACGCTGTCTCAGATTAGCAGGCCCACGTAAGGCATTTGTGCGGGCGTCATTGAATTAAATAATGACCTTGCTCACACGTTTACCCCTTTACTTAAAATCACTTATTTGTGAGATCCAAATTTTCTTCTTAATATTTAAAGATTAATTATTAGAATGGATCTAAAGCAATATAAGGAGAAATATTCCCAATATAAATTCACTCATTTTTCTTTTTTCCTTCAAGAATTCAGGAATAAATTTGACTTTGTCTGCATTTTTTTTTTTTTGTCTCTAGTGTAAGCAGGCTCTTGAAATGCCCTAGTTATCTAATATTGCTCTTGAACTCCACTTAGAGATGATATACTAGCCTTTTACTAAAATATATCTGGGTATTAAAAGCTCAATTCTTTACTGCTGATGAGAAAGATTATTAACACTTTTTTTTCCCCAGCTATAATATGAGGCAATAACACCCCTTTTTACTTCCAGAGCCAGAGGCAGTATGTCATATTAACCTTCATTAACTGCCCAAGAAATGAGGTGCATTCGTTAATTTAGTGTGCTGGTTAGCTAAGATTGTGTGATAAACGTGTGTGGCTTCTCCCTTTGCTATTTAGGAAAAATAAAAGCATGGTAAAGTGTGTTCGCCCACTTACTTTATCGCCTTGACAAGTGTGGCATTCTGATTAGGGGCTCGATCGGGATGGGATGAGTCTACAGCTCGTGGGCGAGGACTGAGGTGGCCCCGGCAGGATGAAGTTAGCACAGGCTGACCAAGATCGGCCTGAAGAGCGGCATCCGAGGCGTGTGGTGGGCGAACGCAGAGAGCATCCAAAGGCCCAAAGGCAGAAAGAGAAAATAAATTGCATTTCCATGTGTGTAATGTCATGATAGAAGCTGGCCCACCTGAGCCGCTTGGATATCCTGGGAAATACTAAAGTCACTGGAGAGTTTTGCCTTGTATGTGGCATCACTTCTGATTTTCCCATCTCTATCTCCATCACTTTCGTTTATGCATTATTTTTAAAAAGTGCACCGAGCTTCTTGCTAGCTACCGGGGGAACAGAGATTAATGACACAACTCCTAAGCTCAAGGAACTGCTTTCTTCATTTATCCAGGCTTTAAAAAATGTAGAATTAACTTTGCCATCATCATGTCACCCATTTCCCAAGAATACCTCCGTAATGTCATTTCTTTCTTCATGACGCCTCCAGAATCCATTTCGAATTTTCTTTGGCCACTACCAGAGTTCAGGCACCATTCCCTTTTAGTTAGGCTATTGCAGGAACCCCTTTATTACTCTGCTTAGAACCTATCCCTCCCCTCCCCCGTGAGTCTCAGACACAGCTACCAGACTCATTAGCATAGGGTTTGGTGGTGGTTTCCTCGGCTTAGGAAGAGGGTAAGGCCTTTGCTTTGTACCTTGTCTCTCCACTACCCGGTCCCCCTTCTACAAAACCAATACCCTGTTTGAACCATGTTGATCCCTTCACACACCTTCAGGCATATATACACATTCACACCTCTCTGATCTCCCTCCCACAGTTTTATGCAACTCCAGGGCAGCGCAACATGGTGGTTAAGACCTTGTGCTTGGGGGCCAGAAATATTTTCCCAGTTACTTGCTACGTGGTTTGGGAGAACTTGTTTAACCTCCCTTTTGTGCTTCTGTTTCTATATCACTGAGAAGAGTTATTTTAAAAAATACTTTCCACATAGGAGTAGGATTAAGTGGGTTACTGTGTCTAAAATGCTTAGAGAAGATCCCTGGCACGTAATAAATGCTAACTGTTAGCTATCGCCATTGCTATTGTTAATACCTAAACCTCACCCCCTACCCTGGCCTGACATTTCATAGCTCGCCACAAATCCCAAGGTCCTTTGGGAACCTTTCCAGACATTTAGGGAGAAGTAATTGTTCCCTTCTCAGCCCTTCTATGGAACTACTTGATCTGACCCACATTTAGCAGGCAGATTGAGACCTACTTATTATTTTTATGGGAAATAAAACTTGAAGAAATAGGTAGCAATATTAGATAATAAATGGTTTGTACTGATAGCGAAAGTAGCACAGACTCTATAGATTGTACATTCTCTGAGGACAGGGACAGTGTTTCATGTGTCTTTGCTTCTCTTACAATGCTTTATGCCTAGTTACTAACAAAAATAAGCCCCCCGTTCTTTCTATGATTCAATGGAGGACGTGATCAGAGGACCATGAATAGACGAGTCTGTTTAGATAGGCAATGTACAGTCAGATAATAGAGTGTTTTGACCAGTAACATATGAGTGTGAAGAAATAAGGAACCATTCTCTGTTTTGAACAAAGGGTTGTCCAGATCATCTGGATGGTAGTTCTGAATGTCATGAACGTGGTGGTTTAGTAGGATTCATTTGGTGGCAGGCTGCCAAATGGAATGAAATACAAAGAGGAGGACCAGAGAGGATGGATGGGAAGATGTGAGTACCTGAGCTTGGACTGTAGGAATGAATAGAAAGAAAATCTTAACTCCAAGGGCAGATTGTAAAGAAAGAATACATAGGATTTGGGAGATGATAGAAGATGATGAGAGGACAGGGTAAAAAAGTGACTGTTGATCTCCTCGTTGGTTAACTTTGGATTATTCAAATTGGAGGAGGTTGTCTTTGAAGGAAAAAGGATGCATGCAGTTACCAGACCTTGAGCTCCAAGATGGCAGAGACCACAACCTGCCTTGCTCACCACTGGATCTCAGTGTCTGGGTCAGTCCTTGACGCGCTCACACAGTGGGAGGCTGATGAGGGCATCTTGAATGAATTAATGGCCACTTACCTTGATATCTACACAGTCAAATAAGACAAGTTGTAGTCAATTATCCCCCACCTGTTTAATGATTCTTTGGTTCTAGTTAGCTGGCATAATCAATTTTGCTAAAAAGGCCTACCTCTCACATCTTAGGAAGGATGTCCCAAATAGACAACTTATTTCATTTCAGTATAGGTGACAGAGTCTACAGACCCTGAGGCCATCTCGCTCTTACGTGCCTTAATGTAACTAGTAAAACATACCTGGCCATGCAGCACCTCGGCAGAGAAGTGCTCCAGAAAGCAATTGTTTGTTCTCACCCTACTAAGAAGTAGCAAGATCCATGTGGCTTAAGGGCTCTAGCTGCAGCTATGAACAGTGTTAGAAAAATATCACCTCCATTTGCCAGCACGAGATGCCAAACTGCAAATAAGAGACATGTCAATTCAATGAAGCAGAAACGTTTCACTTGTTTTTAATGATTACTTGCGAGAGAACTTTATTGCTATGTGTTTGTATGCCTTTAAATAAGAAATTGCATTTTTTTAAAATGATGAAAACCATCTCCTTTCTTTTCCCTACAAAGGGACAAGATTTCCCCACTTGGGTGAATATCGCCTGTGCTGCTTGCCGAAGAAAGGGAGCAGTCTCCGCAAGCATCTTATTAGTCTAAAAATAAATTATTCAGAATGCAGGTTCAGATACAGATTGCAGGGAGAGATAATAGAATTGGTTTTCCAAGCCTGATCATGCTATGAAGACATGGTGTGTGCTTTTCAGGAATCCACTTAAGTGGAATCAGCTTTGCCTAATACAAACTAGAAATAATATTGCTGCCATCCAGCTAGTGTCTGTGGTACAGCATCCTCAGAATGTCTTGAAGTATCCATGGCCTCTTTAGTGTCTGTAAGTGTGCATATGTAAAACTATATATGTATTCCCTAGCAATCTTCAGAGATGCATGCTTCTCATTGTTCTCTTAAGGAAATTTCTTCCTGGCAGCGTGAGAGGGGCATGTCTCACTTGAGATTTGTCTCCCTCCTACTCTCCCCCCTGCCTTGGTGAAATAGTT
The DNA here is from genome assembly GCF_020740605.2 of Lemur catta. Classification (NCBI taxonomy): domain Eukaryota; kingdom Metazoa; phylum Chordata; class Mammalia; order Primates; family Lemuridae; genus Lemur; species Lemur catta. Next base: position 59,979,255 of record NC_059132.1, read on the forward strand.
GACCACATCAGCAGCCGACTCCAGTTCGTCATGTGGTTTCTCATGTGATGCTGGGTCTGCAGCATTTTGGAGCATGAGCCTTTGTGACTCGGCACTCATGGACAGACAGTGGCGTTCAGGGACAGAAGAGATTTTGGAGGGGGCGGGGAGGCCAATAAACCGAGAAACGTCAGAAATAAAAGTCGCATGAAGTACTCTGATCTCTGTATTCCTTTTTTTTTTTTTTTTAAATTTGATTTTAACTCTTGCCTTTTTTATGGTTTGTGTCTATTTTTTTTCCACCCCCACAAGCGCCGGGCTGCGCTGTTTTGTATTTTTTTTTTCTTTTCTTTTCTTTCTTTCTTTCTTTTTTTTTTTTAAATTCCGAAGCCAGACCGTCTTTCCTCACAGCTCCAGGGCTGCATCACCGTGGGCACACCAAGCCCCCCCCGGTTACCTGAGCTGCTCCTGCCGTCTCCCGCCTGGGCTTCGCCAGGGTGCACCCGATCCCGGAATCGTGCGTCTGCGCCTTGCAGAAGAAGGACCTGCTGGCGGAGCTCTGGCCAGGGTCCCCTCGCAGCTGGGCGACGGGACTTGGAGGACAGGGTGAAGCTACAGAAGACCTGGGGTGGGACAGCTAGCGAGGACCAGGGAAGGGGAAGTTGGGAATCCTGTACATCCGATCCGATGCCCACCGATGCTCCGTAGGGCAAGGGCAGCAGCCGCCCCGGCCGCGTGCACCCACCTCGGGCTGCGCCCAGGGATTAATCTGGGGGGGACAACCCATGGCGCGATGTGGTGGCATTTTTCCTCAGAGTGGAGCTGAAGATGGATAAACAAGGTATCTGATGCATCTGCCTGAGCAAGCAGAGCTGGAGGACAGCAGAGTGAGGGAGCGCGTGGAAAGCGAGAGGAGACGCCGAATGCCGAGAGATTGTCTGCCGTTCGCTCTGCTTTCTCATTCCAGCGAGGATGGCATAATTTATAACCCAGTACATGGATGGAGGAACTGTAAATCGTAGTGTGGATGTCCCCGGTGCTGTCAAGGAAGAAACTGATGGGCTAGGTGACTGTACCAGCGTCCCCAGAGAAAATTGCAGCCTTGCAGCATGGATTTAAATGCATGTGCATGCATGTAGAGACACGAAAAAAGATTTCTGATCATTTTACACAGGAAGTCTGTCACTTTGCTGGATCGGGCTTGATTGCAGCTTGTGTTTTCAGCTCCAGCTCAACACCCATTTCCTGACTAGCGAGAAAGTATGGCCAAAGCAGCTGCATGCAGAATTTTCTTTTTAAGCCCCTTCAGTTTTAACTCCTTGAAGTTCTGAGTGCTCTGTGCTTTGCTGGGACTGATTGTGGGGTTTTGTTTTCTTCTTCTTCTACAGATCCCTGTAAACACAGCTGTATTCAGTACGGGCAAAAAAAAATTCTGTCCTGTAAATAGAAATCTGATCAATTTAATCAAAATAAATGTATCCCAGATGACTTTGAGACCAGCTGGCTACCACAGGCTTCAGATGCTAAATGCGCAGTGGAGATGAATACAGTGTTGTATTTACATGTTTTAGAATGCCAGGATCAGCCTATAATTAAGAAAAGAAAGCCTTTGCTAAGGAAGAGAGGAGGTCCTACCGGCTCACAGCTAGATGGTTAGGTACAGGTGTGAATGCTGTTCACGTGATTTGGGACTTGGCAGTGTTTCCTTCCAAAGGGCGTGTGCCATGAGGCAGAGTATGGCTGTTGTCAATATGGAGAAAGCTTGCTTCTCACTCGCTCTTATGGAGAGGCGAGTGCCCTCCGAAGAGCCTCTGGGGAGGCTGGGTACAGGCACTTGAACCTTGTTGTAGATTCAGATGAGTGAGCTGTGGTGCTCCTAGCCCGGCTTGGTGGAGTCAGCTCAACCCTGGGGGTGAGGAGCTTTCCCAGTTGTCATGGGGAGCTCTTCTGGGACGCCTGTCTGGCCCTTCCACTGTTTGTTACTAATTCTACAAAGGCGGCTCTGTGTGTCGGATTATGTTTGGCCAGCTGTTGATGCATTCCTGCGGGCGGGGCTGGCTGAGGATCTTATTACTGTACTTTCAAACTGTAGATCTATCTGTGTGCAGGGAGAGGGGTGGGGGAAAGGAAACAAGCAAGTTAAAGAATCTGATCCTTTTTACCCCTTTCTCTAGATAGTCCTAGAGTGAATCCAGAAAGGCTTTAAAGTGAAAAAAAGGAAAAAGGGAGAAAGGAATGAGGGTGGGGGGAGTGTGAGGGCAAGAGAATGAAACTGAGCAAGCGCATAAGGGAAAAACAGACTTAGAACTTCAAAGCTGCATAGACAAGCAGAATGTCAGCAGCTTGTAATTAGCGGTTCATGGTTGCGTCAGTGACTATATCTATCCAAGAATAACTATGTGATGTGTGTCACAAAGTGAAGAAGATAGTCATAACTAAGTTATCAAACCCAGTTCAAACAAGGGCAAATGGCTTAAAAATTTTTCAATGTTTGTAAATCAAATGCTGATGGATTACATGTATAAGATTTGCTGGATTCTGCATAATGGAAGGCTGAATTATCAATTTGTTGGGGGGGACATGTTCATTAAAGGAAACTGTGAACCCTTTAAAATGTAGATTAATCACGTGAGAAAATACCAATGAAAGCTCTCTCAATACAAGATATTTTCCCAAATAGCAAAAAAACTGCACTTCCAGTCCTATATCCACACATCATTATTGTTTGTTTTTGTGCATTTCCATGGAGAGAAGTCACAAGTTACATTCAAGTAAATATGGTTGATTAAATCCTAAAGTTCTCAGTTTAGAATTGAAAAACAGCTACGGGGTTCTGATTTGTGTTATAGCCTGAGTTTAAACCTTGAAGGAGCTTTTGTCATCTGGAATTCAAACAGCAGTTTGTCAGTAATCCCACGGGAAGTCGGGGTACCACAGTTGTTGAGATTTGAAGGCCAGGTTCACTTCCCTCCCTTCTCTCTTGTGCTTGGAGACTTTGGTGCTACTACAGCCTGCACAAAGAGACAGTGGGAGGAGCTGATTGGTCGGTAGGCTTAGAATGTTTACTCTTATTTGTTTTCAGTGCTTCTCCACGGCATTCATTTTGTATTTGTATTTGTGTTCATGCTGCACAATTACTCCTAACCCACTTTGTTTCTCTGCCCGAAGAGAAGTCAATTTTAGTTCAGCTCTGTGCAGTTTGGCTTCCTGGGTAATATGCGCGTATGTATTGTGTTACCCGTGTATGCATTTTCCTTTTTTTTTTTTTTTAATGTGGATTAGGGAAAATTGTAGGCAGGGAAAACTGTGTATATTAAATCAATAGCTTTTTGAATCACATTTAATATAATTTAAATATACTCACTTTGAGGTTGCCAAAACTGACATTGTCTGAGCCCGTTTAATTTACATCTTCGATTTAGTCAAGAAGCGGAACCTGCCAGCTCAGAATAGTGTATTCTGTGCACCCAACAGGGTGGAAGACATTATTTTGTTTGTGTTAGTTCAAACAGCTGGTCATTAATGCAGTCCCCATTTCCAGAGCGAAGTGCTGGTGGACATGAATGCCTGCCTGATTAATGCTGCCCCTCCGAGGGTCCTTCACCCGGCAGTCATGCTCGCAGCGGAATAATGTAGCATGATGTGATTGCACTCTAACAGGATAGTATGTCATTGTGTCACCAAGCAATTGAGGTTATTATGGGGCAGGGCAGACAGACGGGACAGTGGGGTTACTAGACCGTAGAATTTTTAGAAATACAGGCCTGACCTACTTAGAGTTATTCTCTCTGCCTGGCAGCTGCATGGTACATAAAGTCTCCTGATAGGCTGAGGCTGTTGCTAGGGGGAATTAGCATGAATTTTTCCACACACAGATTCAGTGACTGAATGATAAAAGCTGACTGGAATTAAAGAGATTTGGTTTAGTATTATACAGATTTATCTGCCTCCTTTTCTTTCTCAAGTGCAGAGAGAGAGTGCAAAATACAGATTTTGTTTCCATTTGTTCTTTGACCTTCTTGTTCTCTCCCCGCCAGCCCCCCAAGAGGCATGAGAGGAGGAGAGCAGGACAGTTATGAAATTTTGGTTAATCTCTTGCTGCTGGGGTCATCGAAATGATGTTGCAAATCACAAGATATTTAAGCTTAAAGACTGCTGGGAATGACTAACAGAAGGTTAGATTATTTTTCCTCTTCTGTGCACTAAGCTGTTTTGAAGTTGGGCATGCATCTTTCATGGACTGTATATTTAAACTCTCTTTCCCTTTTGGGCTTGAACAAAACATTTATATAAATTCTTTTCTATCCAAACAGATTGAAGCTTGCAATCTCTGGCTTGTTTAAAATAAGATAGTCAGGATTCCACATTTAGACAGGAAAAAAATATATACCATTCTGTTATTACAAAATATTATTTTCTGGGCTATTCTGGGTTTGGCTCCCTTCAAAAACCAGCCTGATGTTTATGCTGAGGGGATGAAACTTAACTGTGCCCACCCTACGCCTTTGCTTCACAATGTACAGAAAGACATAGGTTTTTCTCCAGAAGAAAGTCTGTCTGCAGAGTGTATCTGGAGATTGTTTTTCCTTGTTGCTGACATATGAACTGCATGTAGAAAGCTCACATAATTTTACAAGATGACCCATTTTTTTTTTCTTCTCCTGTATCTCCAAGTGCCTGTGGCTTTTAATAGATCTTTTCTAGGAGAGGAGTTTTAATAGACCTTTTTAAGGTAATCTGAAAATCCATCAGGAGACAAATTAAAGCAACCTATATTCAAGAATACTTTGATTTTTTAATTATATACTATCTGTGCTTAAACTGCAGTTTCTTTCTGTTACCTTTTACTGCTGAAAGCAGTTATTATCCTGCCTTTTGGATTTGAAATTAATTTTTATAAGAACATACTGCAGGATCACAAGTAAACAAGAAGCTTGGTTACATAAAGGGGAAGAATCATGTAGATTCTTATAAACTTGTAACATTAGATTTCTTGGCCACATGAAAAAAGGCAAGAGAAAATCTAGGTGTGGATTTTTTTTTCATTTAGGTTTATAAAAATATTCAGAACTATTTAGATACATATGTTTTCAAACAATTATTTCTACTTACACCAGAGACTACAGTCAAAACAAAACAAAAAAATCCTCTAATGGTGTCAGAGCCAAGAAATCCATCAATCATCTTTTTTTTTAATACAGCAGTTTTTATATTTCAGCATGTAAATATAGCTTATCAAGCTAAAATAAAATATATTTTATGATATTATAATTTAGATCATACCCTCACTAGCTTTGAGAGTCCCCACAATAACATTTATTGTAAAGGTTTCCAACCATACTAGCAATCTTTCTTAATTGAATAAAATGTCAACTTATATTTGTTGAATAAAAGATTACCTTGGTGTGCTGCTCTTTCCAAAATAAAGCAATTTCTTTATTATCTTAATAAGTGCACATTTGGACTTTTCTTCTACAGTATTTACTTTGCTTAGGTCAATTTACAATCATTTCAATATTTAAATGCAAATAGAGAAATAAAATGTCACTTTAAAATTAGTTAAGTAAGGAAAAATATCAACATACTTTTATTAACATTCTTTAATGGACAAATGCCTAATTTATATGCAAAGTACAGCCTGTTATCCAGGTACCTGGTCAAATTAAATGTTTATTGTTTGATTAAAAATAAGTTGATCACTTTGACATTGTTTAGTGTAAGTCTTATTTGGTTATTTAGGTTGTTAAGAATTTTTTAATTTTGGCTTTCATCCATTACCAGAGAAGTAAGTGTTTAATGGGTCAAAAACAAAAACAAAACAAACACATTTTTAAATGTCATTTCTGCTGATTTTGCTATAGTTAAGCTTAACTCCTAGATATTCACTTAGACAATGTCTGTAGTATTAATTTCATCCACTGCCATTCATCAAAAAGCCAAAGGAGCAATCATACTCACTCATTGCATCAATCATTTATTTATTAGGTGAGTATTTATTTTCTGCTCAAACATGAGCTGGCTTCTCCACTTACAAGTTTCCAATATACATCAGTGAGATTTTGGCTTTGTGGGGTAAACAAAAAAGGAATATAACACTTGGTGGTTGTGGGCCACCAAGCATAGATAGATCTTGGGTTAAATAGCTTCCCTGGCCATGTTCTATTCATTCCTTATAATTACCTAATCCTTATAACTTGGGGGAACAGCTGTGATCTTACTACTAGATGCTTGGACATGATCACCTCTCCTGAGCTCACAAACAAGGCACATCTCCCCAGCCATCCCAACACTCTTATAATATTAACGATTTAACATTAAGTCAGAATTGCCTTTTGTGAAGTCATGAAGGCACATTGTAACTCAGAGGTTTTTGACATCATCATTTAAACAGTTTTAATAGTATATCAACTACAGCACCTTAAAGTGCCCGGGCTATATCCTGAGCCCTTGCCTGACTCCCTCAGCGTGACATTTTCCAGGGTTCCTTTTCACCATGCTCCTACCTTATTGGAGCAGTCATCACAAGGTATTCTGCTAGGCTGTTTCTCCACTAGTCTCTCTCTCCTTCTTCATTTATATGCCAGGTGCATACAAAGTTGCTTCATAGACATTAGTTGATTAATGAATGAATAAATGAGTGAATTGATGGATATCCAGAAGAGAATTTTAGAGAAGAATAATGAAGTCTTCTATCTGTGGTTTTATCGATGGTATAGGGAAGGGAATACTAAAGGTTTTTTGAAAAGGGCCAGATAATAAATACTTTAGGCTTGGAGGGGCACATGGTCTCTGTAGCAATGACACAACTCAGCTGGTGCAGCTAGAAAGCAGTCATAGGCAATACGCAAATGAATGAGTGCGGTTGTGTTCCAATAAAACTTTGCTTACAAAAACAGGCAATAGGCTGGATTTGTCTACAGGCTATAGACCCCAAGTACAATCATTACTTAAGATATTTTGAGGGTGTGATTTACTGCAGTGATATGTATACTGAAGATCAATGTATTTAAAAAGGAGGAAGATTTCAAACAATTCAATAAAAAGACAAAGGGGCAGGCTGTGTGTGGTGGCTCATGCCTATAATCTTAGCACTTTGGGAAGCTGAGGCAGGAAGATCACTTGAGGCCAGAAATTTGAGACCAGCCTGGACAACATAGTGAGACCCTGTCTACAGAAAATAAAAAAATTAGCCAGACTCGGTGGCACATGCCTGTAGTCCTACCTACTCTGGAGGCTAAGGTGGGAGGATCACTCAGCCTAGGAGTTCAAAGCTGCAGTGAGCTATGAATATGCCACTGCACTTCAGCCTGGGTGACAGAAAGAAACCCTGTCTCAAAAAAAAAAAGAGACAAAAGGGCAGTTAAACATTATTTATTTGTGATGAGAACTGAACTGATTGCTAATCAACTAAATTTTGTTTTATCAGTGACATAGATGGACCAGTTTATTTAAAAACTCAAAGAAGAAAGTAAGGATTGTTATTCTTTCTTAAAATATTATAATATTTGAATAATATTCAAAACATAATCTTTCAAAATTATCCTTCCAGTGTTGGTTGCCTAGAGGCAAAGAGGAAGCCCAGCCTCTTTGTTGGAAGGACTGACACGAAATTTAAAATGTGCAGAACAGTCACTCTGGAAGCAGGGGCACTGAATCAAGTTACCCTTTGCATATTCTTCCCCTCCCCTGATCTCGCTTAATGGCCCAGAGCTAGAGTGCAGTAACATCATCACAGCTCACTGCAACCTCAAACTCCTGGGCCCAGGCGATCCTTCTGCTTCAGCCTTCAATACTACAGGTGTGCACCACCACACCTGACTAATTTTTCTATTTTTTGTAGAGATGGGGTCTCTCTCTTGCTCAGGGCTCAGGCTGGTCTCGAACTCCTGACCTCAAGCAATCCTCCTGCCTCAGCCTCCCAGAGTGCTAGGATTACAGGCGGGAGCCTCTGCATGTTCTTTTAATCAATGTAAATACTGTATTATTTCAACAACCTAAGTCAGATCTCTCCTTCTTCTCATCTCCCCAGTCCCTCCTCTGTTAGCTAGTAATTAAGCTGCAGAATTAGAGGTTGTACACGATCCTGTTTCTTGTTCCACTGAGTCTCTTCCTTGCCTTTCCCCTTTGTTGAAGGGCAGCTGATGTTGGCTTTATACGTCGGTGGATGGTGTGGGAGGCAGTAAGCCGGGACAGATGGCCGTCTAAAAGCACGGGCCTGGGGCTTAGGCAGCCCTCTGTGTAACTCACTCCCACACCGACCAGTTGTGGGACTTGGGACACTTTAATGGACTTCCTTAAGCTTGAACTTCCTCATTCATAAACTAAGGATAATGATGATACTTACCTCTCAGAGGTTTTGTGAAGCGAGATGAGCTCTCCTAGCACTAAGGGTTCAGTGACATTGGATAGCTGATGTTGCAGCCTCTACTACAGCTCTTCCTTGGTAACAGGGAGTTGTTCTGGAAGCGTGAGATCCGGCAATAGGCTTTGAGATCTTGGTGCCATCCTTATGGGTAACTCTCCTTAGGGGCAGGAGTCACCTGGGGGAATTAGGTGTCAGAGTCCTGAAACCAAGAGCAGAGCCAGACACAGGTGCCCAGAGTAAGTCCAGAGGTATCCAGTACATTTCAAGGAACTGTGTACTCGCTGTTTCACCTCTATTTTTTTTTAATTGGCTTGTGTGTGTTTTAGCATATTCTCTTCCAGGATTGTCTTAGAGACACAGTGTGGTTTTTTGTCTGTTTGGAGTAAGAACAAAGACAGATGGAACAGAAAGGACTGCTCTTCTACCCTAAGGCTATGGTTTCCTTATTTAAACATGATGTTTAAGGCTTACCTTCTCTAGAAAATTTATGCTGATTAAATGGCTTGGGCACAACGTATCTCCACAAACATTCTTCGGCCTTAAGCTGATTTTGTGTCCAGTGATTTTTTTAAAGAGCATTTGTTCATCATCACATGACCAACTTCTCTGTCCCTTCCAGGCCTCTCTTCAGTAATCGTGTTGACTCTGAAGCTCTTTTGGTCCCCTACGTGGCCAAGGTTGTCCTCTTGTGTGAGCACCCCTGAGCTCCCCAAGCAAAGCACTTATTAAACTGTTATGCTCGCTTTTTACCTCCCTGATCACCTCCATTAGACTGTAAGTACCACAGGGCTTCCTTTAATATGATGTTCCCAGCAACTAGCAGAGCCATAAGCACATTCTAAGTGCTCAATAAATATTTGTAAGACAAATGCCTGTCAGAGGCTTGCCCATTCTGTATGTTCTACTAATTCATATTAAATCGGTCACTTGGAATTTGGCTCAACTATTAGTATTAAGTACAAATTAATGGCGAGATTCATGTGTTCATCTATCCCAGTAGTTGTAGAACATCACTTAAAAATAAAGGATCCTATCCACACAGTTATGGAATTAGTAAATGAGAAAATTATAGACATAATTGTGACTTCCTCTGAGATTGGATCCAACTAGTTCCACATTTTAATTTAGACAGAGCACAGTATAGAGATGAAGATGAGAACCGAGTTTTTTTTTAAAGTAGCAAAAATAGGATTTATTCTAAAGCAAGAATGATCATTCTTCTTTTGTGGGGATTTCATAAAACATGTATCTTATTCTGTGAGTGAGACATGTTCTTAGTTCTGACAAACCATTGAGAGGCTTATTAAATGAAAAGTGTTCAGGAAACATCAATTGAATTTAATATTTGATATTTTAGCTTGTCTTTATATTTTTTTCTTAAAAAAAATCCTTTAGTTCTCTAACAGAGAAATGTCAGAAAAATGTTACTTTGATGCTTTTAAGGACCTTTTCCTAACCCACAAGGCTACAGTATATAAATAACAGAGAGGTGTAGAGGCAGGAGGGGTGGGGGTGTAATTGAACGTATCTGGTCTCCCTGGGGTTTTTTCCTTGTGGCTGCTGGTGGTTACAAATGGCCGTGTACCCCAGGGGGAGGGAATGCAACAGCATGGGAGTGAGAGCCTTTTTGTGTTCTCTGCCAATTATTAGGTGTGATTGAATATTTTGAAAGAAGCCAGTACATAAAAATTGGCATTTGGTTGGTGCCTTATAGAAGTGATTCTTTCCCCCCTCTGTTTTCCTTTCAAATGTGTTTGATATTTTGACTTTAGACTCTGCCTACCCCTCTTGTTATCAGAGGTAGACATCAGTCTTACAAAAGACACTCCACAGATACTGGGTGGATGACATTGGGTTTACGATATTTTTTCCTCCTCTAGCTACTATGGTTTTATATGTTTTTCCTCCCTCTGTTACAGAGAAGCCTTTACTTCATCTTTTTTCTAGGACCATAGTAATCAAAGTTCATTCCACAAAGGCTCTCTGGTTGAGGTTTCTAGCTGTAAGAATTAGGAATGCCAGTATTTTTTTCTAAGCATGATCGTGGATGCTTTGAATTCTGCTGTATTTTCAGAATAAGAGGCATAAGAGAATTTGTAATTTTTATAATTTTAAGGAAACCCTTTACACTTTCTTATTGGAAAAATATTCTGTAGAATTTTGCATTTCACACCTCCAACAGAAAACACAGTAGTAGCAGGAGTGATGTTTGACAGTCATTAATCTTTACAAGAATCTCAGGACTCTTAATTAAAGAATTATGGAAGCCCCAGGGGTTTTTTAGGCAACATGTATAAATATAAAAAGTGAGGGTCTTATGGCAAAATATTAATCACTTAGTGCCCATTGAAATGAGGGCCAGCAAGTGGAGCTTAATACTACATCCCTCTTTCTGACCAATTTTCCATGTTGCTAATTGCTAGAAATCAGGGGTAAGGGGCTTGGTTTCATTCTGGAGTCTTGCTTGGAGTTTTGAGGAATGACTTTAGCATACAGAACCCAACTGCGTTTTCAGGAATTTGTATTTCTAGGACTCTCTTTGGAACCAATGTACTGATTTTTGCCTTCTTAATCACTGGTACATGAAGGTAGAAAGATAACCATGGTTAAGGATTACATTTTTGAGAGCTGCTTTTTTGGGGAATCAGTTTTTAACATTGGAAGGATGACATGGCTGTATTATATGCTGAATTCTTAAAGGAACATTAATTTTCTTTAGATCTATTCATCAGACTGCAAGATCCATGGAGACAAGTATTATATCAACTTAGCTCACCATTATACAATGCCTGGCCCAGAGAAGTTTCTATATACATATCCATTGAATGAATTGAAAGCAGGTAGCAGTAATGTTGAGATATTTTAAACCAAATATTTTAATATGAACCACTAGCTTTCTGTTCAAAATGTTTAAAAAAGGTCTATACATGAAATACAGTTATGTCATCAATTTCTCACTTTTATTTATGTGAAATAAAAATTTTCTGAAGAAAAGCATAATTTTAATCATGCCATTGCTTTGTATGATGCTTATTGGTATAGGATGCTTGCTCATAGAGAACAATTATAGTAGTGATTACTTGAGATTTAACTTTTTTTCTTTACAAGAACATTCAATATTATTTGCTCAATTCTCAGAAGTATCCATAGAGAGAACAGGTGGCACCATTTTTTTCTCCTCTAAGTAGAAGACTAACTTAGAAACGTTATTATTATATAATGATTTGTCCAGCAGGAATTAGAATAAGTATCTTAGAACTGGAAGGGACCTTAGAAATAATCTAATCCTCCCACTGCCAGTCATTTTGCAGATAAGGAGATTGGGTCATGGAGAGGTTAAGAGATTTGCTCAAGGTCACAGTTTTTACTAGAGGTAGAACCAGAGCTCATTTTTTTTTTTCATGATTCCGATGTGGTGTATGTTCTGCAACCCTGCTATACCTTACATCTCATTTCTCCAGTTCAGAACCGTCCGTAATTCTTGTAGTTTAGACGCTATTTGAACTTGTTCGTTACCTAAAATGTATTATTAAGAGCTCACATGGGGAAATCCTGATGTGACACTGTGCAATAGAAATACAAGTTCAAGTGTGGTAAAAGTCAACATATGTAACAGAAGGTGCTGCAAAACTAGAAATGTGGATTACCAACCTGGCTTTGCTGCTAACTAGCTGTTTGAGCTCAGGTGAATCATTTCTCTCTCTAGAAGCAGTTTTGTGCAGTGAGAGAATAGCACATTGATAATTGCTTGAGGTTGCCTCTACTTCTGTTCCTCTGACAGTCTATCAATGCCCAGGAAAAGTGCTCCTATATTTTTGAAGCTGTGACTGAAGTATCTCTTTACTCAATCATAGTCTATGAACTCTGTCATGAATTAAAGGCAGTCTGTTTCCAGGTGGTCTAAAGATATGACAGTTGACGTTGTATCATAAGAAACTGTTGCCCTAGTGTTTTTTCCCCAAATTCAAGGAAAGAGGAAAAGAGTCCTGGGTCTGAAAATCTACCAGATTTGTGTCCATTTTTTAACCTCTGGAACATAATAGTGGATATGATTAACTGGAACCTCTGTTTATAGTTGGGCAACATTAGAGGAAACCAGAAAAATAAATATATAGCAAAAGTGTTAACAGAAGTACTGGACAGTGTCCTGTCCAATAGTGTGGCCACTAGCCTCGTAGTGCTACGGAGTATTTGCAATGTGGCTGGTACAAACTGAGATGTATTGTAAGGATAAGATACAGTCTAGATTTTGATAACTTAATGTGATAAAAAAGAATATAAAATAAGCCGGGCGCGGTGACTCACGTCTGTAATTCTAGCCCTCTGGGAGGCTGAGGCGGGTGGATCGCTTGAGGTCAGGAGTTTGAGACCACCCTGAGCGAGACCCCGTCTTTACTAAGAATAGAGATAAAAATTATATGGACAACTAAAAATATATATAGAAAAAATTAGCCGGGCATGGTGGCGCATGCCTGTAGTCCCAGCTACTCGGGAGGCTGAGGCAGAAGGATCGCTTAAGCCCAGGAGTTTGAGGTTGCTGTGAGCGAGGCTGACGCCAGGGCACTCACTATAGCCTGGGCAACAAAGTGAGACTCTGTCTCAAAAAAAAAAAAGAATATAAAATATATATTCCATTAATTTGAATACTGATTGCATGTTAAAATGATAATATTTTGGATATATTAGATTAAAATATGTTATCAGAATTAATTTTCTCTTTTATTCTACTTTGTAAAAATGTGACTTCTAGACAATTTAATATATTTATTAAATATGTTTTATTATAGGGTTGGGCATGGTGGCTCAAGCCTGTACTCCTAGCACTAAGGGAGGCTGACGCGGGAGGATTGCTTGAGGCCAGGAGTACAAGACCAGCCTGAGCAAGAGCGAGAACCTGTCTCTAATAAAAAAATAGGGAACAAAACCAAAAATATGTTTTGTTATACATGTTATTAGCAAAAATATTATATATTTTGCTCACATTATATTTCTATTGGCAGTGCTCATCTGTACTATCGCTTGCTTACTTTTTGTGTGGACAATAACTCTTTATGTCTCAAAAACCTATTGGATGGGGAACACTGAGAATGTGCTGGAAAGTGTGGGAAGGATTAGATGACCATGAGATCATTGAAAGAGTGAGCTTCCCATGGTTGGAGTGGGGACTTCCTTCTGCAAGCTGCTAGCTATGCTCCCATGTTCATATTTTCATGCCAATGAGCTAACTTACAATGGCCACAGGTAAGCCAGAGATGGATGGAATTATCTCCCAATTCACAATCGATCAGCTGATTGAAATCAATTTCCAAGGTCTCTCTAATCTCTACAGTGCCAGATGTCTTGTCTTTTAAAGGCTTTTTCCTTTTATAATGCAGTTCACTGGCTTCAAGTAGATTCAGTCTGAAGCTCTTACAATGCCAAAAGACACAATTACCCACAGGATTCAGGATAATACGGAAATTATAGAAGTCAGAGTAGAACAGAAGGAATAGATACCCTAAAGGACCATAAAGGGGCTATTATAACTTTGGCAGTAATAACAAAACATTTGAGCAACAACAATTGTAAACTTGTGGGATAACCACCACCATCATGAACAAGCTGTAGGGCTCTTTGAAAATGGTATTGAATTTAAGTTTTGAAAAAGAATGAACAGAACACTGAACTGATTATATTCATGTTGTTTAGTGTTTATTAATATTGCTTTAAATTAAGGAAGTACGACTGTTTATTGAACATGGTAATATTAGTACTTAGACTTGGGCTTTTTTCTATCTGACTGAAAGTGCTACAATCTTACAGTTGAAATGGACATTTTAAGTAATGAGGGAACAGAGGCTCAGACATGGTAAGTGATTTGGTGGTGCCGGATCTTGGGCCCACATTTCTTGATTTTAAGTCAAATGCAGGATCCATGTTACCATGGAAACATATTTCTTAACAGCTATTGTTATTTTTTAAAAAAGAAACAACATCACTAAAGCACAGGATCTTCCAGCTTCCTAAATCTTCTTGATGGCTTGTTTCTTATGTCACAGAATAAAATGCAGCAAGACCTATCCAGAATCCCCAACCCTCTATGAAAGCTATTTGTTTATAAACAAACAAGTATGCAAATAAGTTATCTTTGAAAGCAGAGTATTGAGAATGACATACTATTTGAAAACAGTAAGGGAATATTTTGTTTGCTGACTAGAAGAAAGGAGCACCCTTGTTGACCAACTAATAGTGACTCTCAAGGTCAGGAGGCTGAAACTAAAACAAGCATTGAAGAAAAAGGAAAGGATTTGCTTTACATAATGACTTAGTAGGGTCCTGTGGACTGATAACGCTGCCAGAAAATGACTATAAATTGTGGATATAATACAAAAAGCAGCCACTTGACAGTATTAAAGAGGGAACACAAGTAGGCAGAATCTAATGAAAGAGTTTCTTCTTCGAGGAGGGGAATTGGATGGCATTATGGCCTGTTGTCAAGACTTTTAGTCTTTAGAAATGGCCTGCGGGGGAAGAGGGAGCAAGTGAAGAAATCTGCTGTCCTCCTAGACTGGAAACTAGAAAACAGAATCTGCAGAAACCTTAGCCACCAGAGAGAAGGGGAAATCCCAGAAGGAAAAGAGCAAACAGTGAGATACCCACATTCTGTCTCTCACATGTATGGCTCACTCCTGATTCATACATACATGGAACACATTCAGAGTCTCTCAGTTTAAGATAAAATAGCTGAATTTGGGACCAGAGCTATCATCCAAAAGCCAGAATTTGAAGTTCTGAGGTGATACAAGATAATTTGGTGCTAAAATAAAAGGAACACTCCTAGATGATAACTAACAGAATCCAGAGTCTCCACATCTGTATATCATAATGTCTACGATACAATCCAAAATTACATGACATACCAATAATCAGGCCAAGGGCATATATTCTCATGAGGAAAGAACATTCACTGATATCAACACCAAGATGGCTCAGGTATTGGAAGTAACAGACGATATTTAAAACAGCTATCATGACCATACTCTAGGCAGTAAGTAGTAATATAATATGCTCACAGTGAATGGAGAGAAATCTGTGCAGAAAAATAGGAAAGGTAAACAACCAATGGAAATTCTAGAACTGAAAAATGCAATATCTAAAAAATCATGTGATGGAGTAACAGGCAAATAGAGTTGACAAAATAAACAATAAGTGGACTTTAATCAATAGTAATTATTCAATGTAAAGAACAGAGGAGAAAACAAATTGAAATAAAAATGAACAGAACTTCAGAGATCCATTAGAAAATATTCAATGGCTTGTAACCATAATCTCCTATTATATAGCTGTTCTCATTACTGGGCAAGTTAGTTTTATAACTAAATTCAGTTATAAAATTAAGACAGTTTTTGGATAAGAATATGTAATAAATAATTTTAATTGAACAACTAATATAAATAGTTCAGAAACAATATTTAACAGTACATTTTAAAACTACATATGTATTTTAGTTGACACATAATTGTACATATTTATGAGGTACAGTGTGATATTTCAACACATGTATACAATGTGTAATAACCAAATCAGGATAATTAGCATATCTGTCACCTCAATTTTTTATCATTTCTTTGTGTTGGTAACTTTCAAACTTTTTTCTTCTAACTATGTGAAAAACTACAATAAATTATTGTTTAATATAGTTACCATACAGGGCTATAGAACATTGCAAATTACTACTCCTATATAGCTGTAATTTTGTATCTATTAACCAACCTCTCCCTTTCTCCCCTCCCACCTATCCTTCCCAGCCTCTAATAACTACAATTCTACTGTCTGCTTCTATGAGATCAACGTTTTAAAACTTCCACATATAAGTGATAATGTGATATATTTATCTTTCTGTGCCGGATTTATTTCACTTAATATAATGTCCTCCAGGCTTATCCCTGTTGCTGTAATTACAGGATTTTATTCTTTTTTATAGCTGAATAGTATTCCATGGTGCATGTATACCACATTTTCTTTATCCATTCATCTGTTGATAGACAATTTGATTCCATATATTGGCTATTGTGAATAGTATGGTAGTAAACATAGAGGTGCTAATATCTCTTCAACATCTTGATTTCTTTTCCTTTGGTTATATACCCAATAGTGGGATTGCTGGATCATCTGATCCTAAAAGTTACTTTTAACTTTTTGAGGACCCTGTGTTCCATAATGGCTGTACTGAATTACATTCTCACCAGTAGTGCATAAGAGTTTCCTTTTCTCCATATCCTTGCCAGCATTTGTTATTTTTTTTGTCTTTTTGACAATAGCCATTTTAACTGGGGTGAGATGATAGCTCCCTGTGGTTTCAATTTGCATTTTCCTGATGATTAGTGATGTTGAGCAATTTTTTCATATACTTGTTGGCCACTTGAATGTCTTGTTTTGAGAAATGTCCATTCAGTTCCTTTGCCCATTTTAAAAATTGGATTATTATTGTTTTTTTGCTATTGACTTATTTGAGTTCCTTATATATTCTGATATTAACTCCTTATCAGATATAGAGTTTGCAAATATTTTCTTCCATTCTGTAGGTTGTCTTTTAGTTCTGTTTTTTTTTTGTTGTTGTTTGTTTGTTTGTTTGTTTCCCTTGCTGTGTAAAAGCTTTTCAGTTTGGTGTAATCCCATTCATTTATTCTTTGCTTTTGGTGTCTGTGCTTTTGATATCTTAACCATTAAACATTTGCCAAGACCAATGTCCTAAAGCATCTCCCCTATGTTTTCTTCTAATAGTTTCATAGCTTTGAGTCTTACATTTAAATGTTTAATCCATTTTGAGTTGATTTTTATATAGGGTGAATGGTGGGGGTCTAGTTTCATTCTTCTGCATATGGATATCCAATTTTCCCAGAACTATTTATTGAAGAGACTGTCCTTTCTCCAATGAGTGATCTCGGCACCTTTGTCAAAAATCAGTTGGTTGTAGATATATAGATTAATTTCTGGGTTCTCTATTCTG
This sequence comes from Lemur catta, assembly GCF_020740605.2. Classification (NCBI taxonomy): domain Eukaryota; kingdom Metazoa; phylum Chordata; class Mammalia; order Primates; family Lemuridae; genus Lemur; species Lemur catta. Next base: position 59,996,588 of record NC_059132.1, read on the forward strand.
TTTCATTGGTCTATGTGTATGTTTTTATGCCAGTAGCATACTGTTTTGTTTACTATAGCTTTGTAGTATATTTTGAAGTCAGGTGGTGTGATGCCTACAGCTTTGTTCTTTTGCTCAAGATTGCTTTGGTTATTAGGGGTCTTTCATGGCTCCATGTGAATTTTAGGATTTTTTTTTCTATTTCTGTGAAAAATATCATTGATATTTTGATAGGGGTTGCACTGGGTCTGTAGATCACTTTAGGTGGTATGCTCAATTTAACAATATTTTTCCAATCCATGAACATGGGAAATCCTTCTATTTGTGTCCTCATCAATTTCTTTCATCAGTGTTTTATAGTTTTCATTGTAGAGATATTTTACCTTCTTGGTTAAATTTATCCCTATTTATTTAAAAAAAAATTTTTTAAAGACAGTGTCTCACTTTGGTGCCCTGAGTAGAATGCAGTGGCATCATCACAGCTCACCACAACCTCAAACTCCTGGGCTCAAGCAATCCTCCTGCCTCAGCCTCCCAAGTAGCTGGGCCTACAGGCATACACTACCATGCTTGGCTAATTTTTTCTACTTTTGGTAGAGACAGGGTCTTGCTCTTGCTTAGGCTGAACTCCTGACCTCAAGCAATCTTCCCACCTTGGCCTCCCAGAATGGTAGGATTACAGGCATGAGCCACTGCACCCAGAAAATTAAAAAAAATTTTTTTTGCAGCTATCATAAATGAAATTGTTTCTTGATTTCTTTTTCAGGTAGTTCATTATGAGTGTATAGAAACATTCTTGACTTTTGTATGTTGATTTTGTATCATACAAGTTTAGTGAATTTGTTTATCAGTTCTAAGAGTTTTTTGGTGGAATTTTTAGGTTTTTCTACATATAAAAATGTCATCTACAAATAGGAATAATTTGACTTTCTTCTCTCCAATTTGGATGCCTTTTATTTCTTTCTCTTGCCTAAATTTCTCTAACTAGAACTTCCAGTACTATATTGAATAAGAGTGGTGCAAATGGACATCCTTGTCTTGTTCCAGTTCTTAGAAAGCTTTCAACTTATCACTGATCAGTATGAGATTGCCTATGGATTTGTCATATAGTACCTTCATTGTGTTTAGGTATGCTCCTTCTATACCTAATTTGTTGAGAGTTTTTATCATGAAGGTATGTTGAATTTTATCAAATGCTTTTCATGCATCTATTGACATGATCATTTTTTTTTATCTTTCATTCTGTTGATGTGATGTATCAGGTTTATTGAATTGCATATGTTGAATCATTCTTGCATTCCTGGGATAAATCTCACTAGATCATGGTATATAATCTTTTTCATGTGCTGTTGAATTCAGTTTGCTAGTATTTTGTTGAGAATTTCTGAATCTATGTTAAGAATATTGGTCTGTAGTTTTCTTTGTTGTGTGTGTCCCTGTCTGGTTTTGCTATCAGGGTAATGCTGGTCTTGTAGAATAAGTTTGGAAGAATTCCCTGTCATCAATTTTTTGAAATAGCTTGAAAATAATTGGTGTTAATTCCTTAAAAGTTTGGTAGAATTCAGCACTGAAGCCATCTGGTTCTAGGCTTTTCTTTGTTGGGAGACTTTTTATTACTAATTCCATCTCATTACTCATTATTTGTCTTTTCAAGTTTTCTATTTCTTCCTGGTTCAATTTTGGCAGACTTTATATATGTGGGAATTTATCTGTTTCCTTTAGGTTTTTCAATTTGTTGGTGTATAGTTGTTCATAATAGTCTCAAATGATCCTTTGTATTTCTGTGGTATCAGTTCTAATGTCTTATTTTTTGTTTCTAATTTTATTTATTTGTGTCTCTTTTTTTTCCTTAATCTAGCTAATGGTGTGTGGATTTCATTTATTTTTTGTTTTTTTAAAACCCTACTTTTCATTTTGTTGATCTTTTGTATTTTTGTTTTGGTCTACATTTCACTTATTTCTGCTTTGATCTTTACTATTATTTTTTTCCTTCTACTAATTTTGAATTTTGTTTCTTTTTGCTTTTCTATTATAGTTCCTTGCAGTGCATTGTTTGTTTATTTGAATTTTTTCCACTTTTGTGATATAGGCTTTTCTTTATTGCTATAAATTTCCCTGTTAGTACTGCTTTTGTTGTATTCCATAAGTTTTGGTATGTTATGTTTCTATTTTTATTTATTTCAAAAAATGTTAAAATTTCCTTCTTAATGTTTTCCTTGACCTATTGGTCATTCAGGAGCATGTTGTTTAATTGGCCTGTATTTGTACAGTTTCCAAAGTTTCTCTTGTTGTTGATTTCTAGTTTTAGTCCATTGTGATCAGAAAAGATATTTGATATGATTTAGATTTTTAAAAATTTGAGGCTTGTTTTGTGACCTAGCCTATAATCTATCCTGGAGAATGTTCTATGTGCTGATGAGAAGAATGTGTATTTTGCCTCTGTTGGATAAAATGTTCTGTAAACATCTTTTAGGTTCATTTGATATATAGTGCAGTATAAATCAGATATTTCTGTGTCTTTTCTGTCTAGATGATATGTTCAATGCTAAGAGTGGGGTATTGAAGTCCTCAACTATTATTGTATTTGGGTCTATCTCTCCCTTTAGATCGAATAATATTTGTTTTATATATCTGGCTGCTCTGGTTTGGGGTGTATATATATTTAGAATTATTATATCCTCTTGCTGAATTGATCCCTTTATTGTTATATAGTGATGTTCATTGTCTCTCTTTACAGATTTTGATTTCAAGTTTATTTTATCTGATATAAGTATAGCTATTCTTGATCATATTTGGTATTCTTTTGCTTAGAATATCTTTTTCATCCCTTCACTTTCAGTCTGCATGTGTCTAGGTGAGGTGGGTTTCTTATAGGCAGCATATAGTTGAGTCTTCTCTTTTTAAATCTATTTGGACAGTTTATGTCCTTTAACTGGAGAACTTAATCTGTTTACATTCAAGGTTATTACTGATAGGTGAGAACTTACTCCTGTCATTTTTTAATTGTTCCCGGGGTTTTTGTATATCCTTTCTTTCTTCTTTTATCGTTGATCTTTGCAGTTTGGTGTTTTTTTGGTAATGATAGAATTTGATTCCTTTCTCTTTCTCAAGTTGTGTACCTGCTCTACCAGTGACTATTATAGTTTCACATGTTTTCATGATGGTAGTCACCATCTTTACCTTTCAGCTGAAGCACTCCCTTAAGCATTTCTTGTAAGGCTGATCCAGTGTTTATGAATTCCCTCAGTTTTTGCTTGTCTGGTAAAGATTTTATTTCTTCTTCATTTCTGAGGGATAACTTTGCTGAGCATCTTGACTACCAATTTTTTTCCTTTCAGCACTCTGAATATATCATCTCATTCCCTACTGGCGTGTATGGTTTCTTCTGAGAAATCTGCTGTTCTTCTAATGGGCATTTCCTTACATGTGATTTGATGCTCTTCTCTTGTCATTTTTTGAATTCTCTCTTTGTCTTTGACTTTTGACAGTTTGGCTGTAATATGCCTCGGAGAGGATTTTTTGGGTTGAAATTATTTTCAGAGATTTTAACTCCTGCATCTGGATGTCCATAGCTCTCCCAAGACTTAGGAATTTTTCAGCTATTATTTCATTAAATAGGTTTTCTATGTCTTTTCCTAAATCTTCTTATGAAATTGCCATAATGCAATCATTTGCTTGCTTAATGGTGCCCAATAAGTCTTATATTTTTTTCTGTCTGACTGAGTTATTTCAAAAGATCTGTCATCACATTCAGAGATTCTGTTTTCTGCTTGATCTAATCTGTTGTTGAAACTCTCAATTCTACTTTTTATTTCATTTACCTATTTCTTCAGCTCCCAGATTTGTTTGAAATCTGTTTCTTTGTTGAATTTTTCATTCAAATCATGAATTACTTTCCTGATTTTGTTCAATTGTCTCTCTTGTATCTTTCTGAGTTTCCTTAAGATTATTATTTTGAATTTCTTTTCAAACAATTTTAAGTATCCATTTCTTTGGGATCAGTTACTGGATATATATTGTGTTTTTGGCGGTGTCATATTTTCTCGCTTTTTCATGTTTCTTGTCTACCTTGCTTGATATCTGTGCATCTGGTGGAACAGTTGTCTCTTCCAATTTTGTAGAGTGGGTTTTTTTGGGAAAGACATTCACCTGCAGATGTATCCTAGGCTCTCAGTTGGGTAGGGTATGTTGCTTTTGTTCTGGGTGGATGCTCTAGTGTAATCTCTGTGCAGTTTCTTCAGCTATAGTCAATGTCATCAATGCCTACAAATGCCTTAGTGTCTTAGACTATAGAAGTTTATATGGCTATTCCACCTACTCACCCTGGGGGTGAGGTGCTGGGCTGGTCTTTGCTCCAAAGAAGCAATGGGCTGGTCAGTCAGTGGGTCAGTTTAGGCTTGGGCACTGCTCCTCACATTAAATCTTGAAAGGTGTGAAGTTCATTTACAAAACCGTATACAAATCCTTTGCTGTTTTGAATCTTATCCTGACTTGATTATAAATGATTGTGTCTTTCTAATATTTCTAGCTATATAATAGTGGTTAAAACATCTGGGAAGATGAAAGAAGGCTAGAAAGGACAGTACAACCAAAGTAATGCTAAAGCCTGGAAGGAAAGCAATACACTGCTTTTCTCCCCATTCCTCTTTGATCCCCCTTGGAGAAATGGCTTATTACAATAGCAAAATGTGTTACCTTGAGCCAGTTATTTATCTGGAGCCACAGCTTCTTCGCCTACAAAATAAAATCAATGCCATCTCCATCTCAGAAGTTGTGAATATTAGATGAGAAATACAGTTGTAAAATCTCATTCAATGCCCATGACACAGTAAGGTTTTGTAAAGTAAATCCTTCAAGAACAGAAAGCCTAGTATTCATGAGCTGGTCCCCCAAGGCTCAGGAAATCTGCCTGGGGTGGATGGAGTCTCTTCTGTAGGTGCCCCATATGCATTGTAGCTTAGGGACCCCAGAAAGCTGCCCACCCTGGGTTTTATGCCCTGACATCACATGACTTGCTGGGCTAATGTGTTTAAGAACATCCTGTTTCTAGGGGAAGACTGGAACAGAGTGTAGGCAAGTTTCACTCTAGCTCAAGATGTTGAATTCCCAGCATATTCTGTAGTTGTTTTTGAGAATTACAAGTGAAAAAGGGAGGAGAACTGGGTCAATCCAAGGCCTCTTAGAGAATTGTCTTGGACTGACTAATAACAGAGAATTTTCTAGTTGATTTAAAGTCAAGTGTTTTCACAAAGTAGTTAAAAACAAACATTACTAAGTGCCTATTTTGTGGTTGGGTCTACAATAATACTAATAAGAATGATAATTATGATAATAATAACTAAAATGTATTGAGTAGTTATTTTTACCAGTCATTGTCTGAAGGATATTATATGCATTATTGCATTTACTTCTCCCAGAACCCAGTGAGGTAGTTTGTATTATTATCTCTATTTTACAGATTAGGGCATATGAGCTTCAAGTGTTTAAGTAACTAAACCACAGTTACACTGCTATTTGTGGTGGAAGAGTGACTTGAACCCAGTCTATTTGCCCTATTTTTTAACCAGATTACTAGTTAGAAAATAAACACCAGCCATCAAAAAAATCTTCCCATCCAATTCAGAGGGAAAGTTTACAACTTGAAGCAATTAGCTCCAAGAGATTTTTGAGAATTAGAAGACCAATATGGCCTTGACTAATCTGAGAAGGTTTTATTTTAAAAATAAATAAATAGGGTCTTGAGTTGCCTTTTTATAGTATAGGTCTTATTTCAACAAGAAGGAGTAAGTAGGAAGACTTTTCATGATGGGCATGTAAACATAGTCTGAACCCGTCCACCTTAGTTGAAATAAGCATATTATTAATAGAGTAGAGCATTAGAAATAAGATTCGGCATGCAGCTTGCTGTGTGACTGTTCATGATCTCCAGGACAAAATTCTAGTTACCTGGCAAAGCTGAGAGGCCATTCTCTGTCCCCCACCCTGGGTTTTCCTATAGCACATACACCCTCCACCCCAGACACAGGGGTTTCAGACCCCAGGGCTCGGGAAGACAAAGCTAGGACTTAACAGAAGTTTCTGTGAGGGCTTCCAATCCCCCACCCATCTCGCACGGCCAGACTGACAGGACCCGCAAGGGGTGGGACAGGGGAAAGATTCGAGACAAAGAATAAAGCAATATCATGGAGGGCCTTGAAAGTCAATTCAAAATTGTTTTATCTTCCAGTAGTAGATCCTAGATTAGTGGCCTTTAAACTTTGGATCTTGACTCTTCTATAGATTGTGAAATTAATGTATTGGGTCACTGCCAACATATTTGTTTTAATGAAATAGAATAGAGTAGAATGGAAAATATAAAAGTGTCTTGCAGTTAATAAGGGTTTTTGTGAAACATTTGTTTTAGTTATATACAGTCAATTGTTGGTATTTGCAGTAGTTAAAGGCTATAAAGTCACCACCAACACTGAATTAGAAATTACTGAACCATTTCTCCCTGGGTAAATAAATACAGGGTTAGGTTCCCTCATTCCTCTGGTCACAAGATTTTTGTCAACAGATCAATATGTAACCTTGTTTTATGTGTGTTTCTGTTTGAAGACATCTTATTTAATGTATATTGTTGATTCATTAACGTTAAGCTCATGGCCAAGAGCACTGTAACTCATGCCTGAACGAGGCTTATCTAACACATGTATTTTCTCCCTACGGCACATCACCGTCTTCCTGCATTGAGGAACACCAGTTAGCACTTCCGCATTATGCTTGGGACCCATTTTAAACAGTGAAATTACCAACAAAAAAGCACAAAGATGCAAAAATTGTGACGTTAAATAGACCATGAAAAGGATACTTGTTGACAGTCTGAGCTGAAACAAGAAGGCACTTATCTTTTTCAGCCTCAGCTGGGAACGTGTGTGTGGGGTAACTCAAATTTTCATTACCCTACACATGTCTGTGAGTGACCACAGGTGTACTTTGAGTGTTGATTTGGGGGTTACAAATAAATTTTAGAGAGTGGGTGAATTCACAAATACAGAATTTGTGAATACGTGTGTGAATAGGCAAGCGAATGTGTTTATTAGGTTATAATGTAAAATGTATTTCTCAAGAGAAAGATTTTTTTTTAATTCAGGATATTATGGGGGTACAAACATTTTGGTTACATGAAATGCATTGCCTTGCCCAAGCCAGGGCTGTAAGCGTGTCCTTCCCCCCATATACATTGTGCCCCGTTTCTGTTAGCTGTGAGTTTACCTCTCCACCTGCTTCACACCCCACCCCTCCACCCCCCTACCTGACCGGCACCCAGTGAGTATTATTACCATGTAAGCAAACACCTTAGTGTTGGTCAGTTAGTACTAGTCTGATGGCTAGTACATGTGGTGCATGTTTTTCCATCCTTCTGATACCTTATTTTGAAGGATGGGCTCAGTCTCTAACCAGGATAATATAAGAGGTGCTAGATCACCATTGTTTTTTGTAGTTGAGTAGTATTCCATGGTGTATATATACCAAAAGAAAGATGTTTTTTGTTTGTTTTTAGAAATGTTGCCCTAGAAAATCAGATTCCTAGGGAATGGAATGGTGGACAGTGTTTTATGATGTACCCATTAGGCAGAATGTGGTTTAGAGGCGAAGAGATTAGCTAGATGAGAAGGCTGCTGTAGTAATCTAACCCCATGGAAAAGTCAGGGTAGGGAGTAGAGGTGGAAATTAAGCCAAGAAAAAAAATTAGTGACTTGATGACTTGGTTACAAATTGAATACTTGAATGAAGAAGAAAAACTCAGTTATCATTCGGAGGATTTCTGGTCTAGAAATCGGAAGAGTTGTAGGTATATTGAGCTATGTGGAACACTAGAAAGAATAGTGCTTTGAATGCTGGTAGAATTCAGTTTGAGTCTTGGCTCTGTGACTTTATTAGCCATGTGATCTTTGGCAAGTCACAAAGCCTTCTGCCTCATCTTTAAAATAATGCCATTTAAATAGATGTTAAATGTTATGATTAAATGAGGCAACATATGTATATGTGATATGTGATACTCTAACACCTGGGATATAGCTGCAAAATAAGTAGTAGGTGATATCTTTGTGTATTATCATCAGTATATTCACATTTATTTTATACATGCAAAATACACTATAATTACACCTGAAGAAAGATTGGAACATCTAAGAAGAGGTACGCATCAGGTCACCAAAAATATGAGATGACAATAAAGCTGACAAGCCAGGATCACTATATATGTGGATTATCTGTTTTGCAAAGCACTAGAACATAAGTAATATATAATAAAATTGCCTGACAAAATGTGACCTTTGTTTGAGAATGCACAGTGCAATCTTGCAACCAGGCATAAACACAGTATCAGTTTTTGCCATCTTGGCAAAGCTCAAAATTGTTAGTAAAGAGGAACTTCTGGTTGATGGACTACCAAACATGCAGGCTTTTCTTGTAATTTGTCCTACAGGTTAAAGTCAGTATTGTCAAAACACTGCAGGCAATATTATAGATTTTAAGGCCTCAGTATCATTATTGCTCCCATGGTATTAAATATAATTCAAACACAGAAAAATGTTCTTCTCTCATTTTGTCTTTTCTTTCTGATGAGAGATGAATAGGTCCACTTGAGAAATGATTTTATTGACTCTCGTAGTTTAAATTTTCTTTAGTGCTACAAAACTGGCAAGCAGCAGCCAGCCAGTGAGTCCAAATAGACAGCTGATGTGTGATTTCACAGCACAGATATTTTCTCTGCACCACAATAGAACAGAGTGGAAGATACTGAGTTATCCTCCAATGCACTGAGGTCCCTTTGCATCCTTTACACACTAATTTCATTAATATTAATAATTACTAATTCTAATGCTTGCCAGTGAATAATGAATGGGAGCTACATTTTTACAAATTTTGCCTCACAAAGACCATACTTTTTTCTGCATCTTGGTCATGGCGTAGCCCGATAGGTTTCAAAGAACAAACCAAATTGTCAAACGCCATCAGTTGGTAATGTCATGTTCGATCTGGAGCTGAAAAGTGTGGCCTCAGGTTTCTGGCCTATCTTTTATGTCACAGAAGCACAGAATTGTTAAACAATCTGGGGAAATTGAAAGCAGCCAATGTGCAATAACATTTCCTCTGTAGTTCAGTGCTACGTAACAAAAGAGACCAATAAACTTTGTTCCACTCGAGCATTGGATGGTGACTTACTGCAGGAATGCCAGCCCCAACAGATGTAAAAAAAAAAAACAAAACAGATAGATATAACTTTTTCAAAAGAAACGTCAGGAAATAGTTTTAAAGTCTGATATTCTCTGTGATTCAGCTAAAGCTCAAAGCTTTCCTAAAATGTTCTGTTGGAAACAGTGAGGCTGCAGCACACTCTATTTTCCATTTTCTTCCCTTGTTTCAGGGCTGTCACAGGGTCCTTCTAATAACCCTGAACTTGTAGAGTGTTTTAATTAAGAACTTCATTGTTAGGGTATAATAACATAAACACAAGATCTCCCTGTGATAATCGTGCTTTGTTTATGGTTTTACAACAACTTTGTGTTTTATTCTGTTGGTATAGTCATTGTATCTTGGAGTTTCTTTTGAAGGTGCCAAAAATCCCAGAAGCTTAAAGAAGGAGAGACAACATCTGAAGCCACTTTGGCTTTTTCTTTTCTTTTTCTTTTTTCTTTTTTGACAAAGTGATTTATCTCTGAAGAACTCTGCTCAATTCAGTGCATGGGCCTTATGAGTCGATTTATTTTTTTTAAATGTCATATTTACTTAGATCAAATAAAGAGCGACTATTAATATATTGAAAATAAGATAGATAACTATTTTAAAATAATTTTTATCTTTCTCTGCCAAGAGCACTATATGTGTTTTCCTCACATTAGGAAATGGGGATTTTTTTTTTTTTTTTTTTTTTTTTTTGAGACAGAGTCACCCTCTGTCACCCTGGGTAGAGTGCAGTGGCATCATCGTAGCTCACTGCAATCTCGAACTCCTGGGCTCAAGTGATCCTCCTGCCTCAGCCTCCCAAGTAGCTGGGACTACAGGAATATGCCACCACACCCAGCTAATTTTGCTATTTTTAGTAGAGACAGGGTCTAGCTTTTGCTCAGGCTGGTCTCTAACTCCTGAGCTCAAGCAATCCTCCTGCCTTGGCCTCCCAGAGTGCTAGGATTACAGGTGTGAGCCACAGTGCCCAGCCCAGAAATGGGGATACTTTTGATACCTTTTACTTTATTTTAGAAAGAGGTTGTACTTTTGTCTGTAAAGAGGGTAATAAAAAAGGTAAGCAGTACTAACTGTTCAGTACTGAAATTAATTTACATTGAGGTAAAATGTTAATGAAATTCCCCTCTCTTCCTCTTCTAACTCTGAAATTCAGTTCTCAAGCCATGAAGTGGGCAGAGCAAGGTAAGAGCCTACAGCAGGGAGAAGGGAGGAGCCAAGTGGCTCAGAGCAACGTGTCAATCCAAGAGGGAAACTAGGCATTGATGGGGGGCAGCCTGGAAAGAGGTGTCAGAGCCTTGGCAGGGGGAGGAGGATGTTCGCATGCAGGGACAATCTGGTGTGGTCTTTTGAAGCTCAAGTCGGTTGAAGAGGGTCTCTGTATGTATAGTGGGTTGAAATATGCAGCCCAAAAAGATTTATCTCAGTGCCAATCCCTGGTTCCAAACTCTGTATTAATTTCCCAGGGCTGCTGTGTCTAATTACATTAAATTGGTGACTTAATTCAATAGCAATTTAGTTCTGGAGGCCAGAAGGCCAAAATCAAGGTTTGGATAGGGTTGGTTCCTTGAGAAGGCTTTAAGGGAGAAACCGTCCCATGCTTTTCTCCTAGCTTCTGGGTGGGTGTCAGTGACCCTTGGCGTTCCTTGGCTTGTAGACAGGCCACTCCAGTCCCTGCCTCTGTCTTCACATGTGTGTCTCTGTGTCATCTTCTTTTCTGACTCTTATAACAATGCTTGCTATTGGATTTGGAGCCCACCCTAATCCAGGATGATCTCATCTTGAGATCTCCTTACTTTAAGTACGTCTGCAAAATCCCTTATACCAAATAAAGTCACATTCTGAGATTTTGGGTAGGCATATATTTTGATGTCCCACTGTTCAACACTCTATAACATGATGGGAGGTGACTCATTGTGTGGAGTCACAGATCACAATGAGTGAGAAGGGCATTCTGTGGAGGGGTGGCTTTCTCATAGGTCGGGGGGTCAAAGCCCACGTAGGATGAGGAGAGCATCCGTGCAGGAGATGGCCCAGCATAGGGTGTCAGAACCCAAGTGGGGTGAGGAGGGGAGATGCAATATTTGTTATATATGGTGAACTGATCAAATAGGTCAGTATATTGAGGGTAACAGGAGCCAAGATTCTCACTGTCAGAGAACGAAGTTACAAGTGTGGGAAAGGAGAAACTATTAGAACTAAAGGTATTGGTTTGAACTCATAATTTTTAATAAATAGAGCTAGATACAGTAATACATGGAGATGTAAATGTGTGGGTGTATGTGTATATTACCTCATTCTGTCCACTGACATGGCCTGGAACAAGACCACTGCCATAGCAATGAGCACACTTAGCACCCATATCTCAGTTTCTAAATACTAGTTTTCACAAAAAAGAAAGAGAGCTCTTTGGAAAAATGGCCGAATTCTAGAGTTTGTATAGAGGAATTACATTAAAAAGCATTTTGTGCCATCAAGTAAGGAAGTGCTCAAAGAATGATGTTGACATGTCAAAAGGGCACAGAAGTCGCCTTGAAGAAACTCCCCAAAGGAATGCTAAACTGGGAATAATGTGAGCATCAAAATAAATGATAGTAATGTGTTATAACCCACTAAAAATACAGAACCATAATCCACAATGATTAAAGCAAATAAGTATGTAAATGAAAATTTGATGAAGAATGGGATATTTACATACTTTCAAATATCTCCCCCCAAAATTCTTACTAATCAGAAAGGAGAAAATGAGTAACTTCTGAATGGAGAAACATAACAGACATCATCTTAACCAAGTGATCAAAGTGAACATAGTCAGTGATAGCATAAATCAAAATTGTTTGTCACCCAATAGAATGCAATGAGAAACATCTGTGATGTTCCTGCCACAGATGCATAACCTGAATCGAATCATAGGAAAGCACCATAAACCCAAATTGAGGCACATTTTACAAAATAATTGAACTGTAATTTTCAAAAGTGTCAAAGTTATGAAAGTCAAGAAAAGACCAATGAACTCTTCCAGACATAATGCATCTAGAGAGACGTGATGACTAATTGCAATGTGTGTTTCTGAAGTGGACCCATAATTTCAACAATTGAATAGGATCTGAAAATTAGACAGTAGTAATATCACAACATATCAACTGCTTAGGAAACGCCTGGAACAGAGTATGGACTCATTAATTTTAGCTGTGATGATGATGATGATGATGAAGATGATGGCTACAACAATGATGACTAAAGTACCACACGGGAAATATACTTAAGCAACTATCTACACAATACCCTGGAATTCTGGAACAGGAATGTTCTTGATTTATATGTAGGAAACTGTTTCCCCCAGGTCTAATCAAATTAAATTGAGAGGTGAATATAAGTAAGTTATATTCTTTTTAGCCAACAGAGAAATAAAAAGCATGCTGCCAGGTTACTCAACACTTGGGACTCAGGAATTGTAAAATTACATTGTTTTCATGAAAGTGAAAAACTTAGTTTTCTTCCAACAACCAAAGAAGAGGAATGAATATGAGAATGGGAGGTTGAATTGTCCCAACACTGGAGTGTTGGGAACAACTCATTTAACTGTAGAGCTGGAAGAGATAACAGTAAGCGTGCCAAGATACTTTTATTATGACAGTTTGGAAGACTGACCCCTCATTCTATTTTTCAAAGGGAAAAATAAATCTCAGTATAGTACTTGTACTACTGTATTGATCCTTGCTTATGTTTTCCAAAGTTTTGAGCTCCAAGTATATCATCGTTTGTATTTAAGGAGGTCTTACGGGTATTCTCACTCATATTGCAATAATATTTCTGTGGATTCTTCATATCCACTCATAGGCCATTGTTGCCACAATCCTGACCTAACACAGTACAGCCTCAACCAAGATGTATGCCAAGAAAGTAGTTCCATACCTGCCACAAAGGCATTGCTCGAAAACTATCTCATATTGTCTGAAGTTGTCATTTAGGGTAGATATGACCCTTTTAACATGTAATCCTCAACATGCTTGATTATCTGATTTTCCAATGCCCCTCATATAAGAAACAAGACGTTACTAGCATAGTCATGATGGTGAGAAAGTTGGTAGATGTGGAGGAAACATGACAGAAACAGAGAGTAAGTCAGAGCTGGCCACCTGACAGAGGGGAAGACAAGATGAAAATGCTGACACAGAAGTACTTTGTTGAACATACAGAAAAAGGAAGCATAGTTAGGAAAGTGCTAGACGAAGATTCTCAAGACTTGGGTTCTAGTTTTCCTTATTAGCTATGACAGGACTTAAGGAAGTTAATTGCTCTCTCTTTACATGTATAAAATGGGGATACTAATAACTTTCCTGTTTATCTCACAGCATTGAAGTGGGAACAATTTAATAATAAAAGAGTACATTAGGCTGGCTATGGTGGGTCATGCCTGTAATCCTAGCACTCTGGGAGGCTGAGGGGGTAGTTTGAGAACAGCTTGAGCAAGAGCAAGACCTCATCTCTACAAAAAATTAAAAAATTAGCCAGGTACAATGCACACACCTATACTCGTAGCTACCAGAGCCTGAGGCAGGAGAATTGGTTGAGCCCAGGAGTTTGAGGTTGCAGTGAGCTATGATGACACCACTGCACTCTAGCCCGGGTGACAGAGAAAGATCCTGTCTCAAAAAGAAATACATAAATAAATAAATAAATAGTATTTTATACTTTAAGTTTCTACACAAATATAAGGTTTCACTCTCTTACATGTTTATAATGTGGACTATTCTTTAAATGACTTTAAAATATGTTAATCTCTGCTTAAGCCTACAGAGAATTATATAAAAGATTTGAAGGATTTGCATTAAAGATCGTCAAAATAAAACATAGAGATTATGGTAAAAAATGTAAGTGTTAATAACTTCAATGGTAAAATAATCTAAGTGATAAATCCCAGGTAAGTGAAAATTCACTTAGCTGATGGTTTAGGATTTTTGGTTGTAAGTGACAGAACTCTAACTAAAAGTAGGTGAACTACATTCCTGAGAAGTCCATGGTATGGTTCAGGGTTCAGAAATAGGAATATGTTGGGATTGGCTCATATGTCATGTACATTGTCTATTCCTGAGCAGTCTGTTTGCATATGGTGGCAAAGATGACTATCTGTGAATACATGCCTACTTTTTATTAAGTTTCATCTTAAGCCATTCTAGAGAAGCATTAAAAGCTACTTTAGGTACACTGGGAGATTTGTTTTTACTTTCCCTAATTTGTGATGAGTTGAACCCTGAGCTAGGATATAGAATAATGTCCTGTAGTGCGAGGGTTGGTATAGTATGGCTATTGGGCTGAATCTGGTCTATAGCCTGTTTCTGTAATTAAAGTTTTATAGGAACACAACCATACCCATTGATTACATGTTTTCTATGGCTGCTTTCGGTCTACAGTGGCACAGTTGAGTAGTTGTGACAGAGATCCTAGGACTAACAACATCTGAAATGTTTACTCCCTGGCCCTTTACAGGAAGCGTGCAGAGCCCTGCTCTAGGGAAGTGTGTGTTTCTTGCCTCAGCAATGAACTTCTTGGATTTGTTTCTTATCTTTACAATGATGGTTGCAGGCTAGGTGATCCTTGAGACTTCTTTTTGATTGCTACTGTTTATTCTGGGAGAGCCCTTTGGTTCTGTTCCTTCTGCTGCTCAAGGCACAATATGATGGCTGGAATTTCCTTCTCTCTTTTGCTAAACTCATGCCTCCTCAGATAGTGAAAATCCTGTTCCACCTTAGAAGTCTCCAAAGTCATTTTCCCATATTAAGAGGAGCTGGATTCAAAGTTAATCATTCTGCCATACCCACTATGATTGAAAAGGTTTTATGCATTGTGTGTACTGGAGCATCCACTCAGCTTCTTAGGTGGAAGGGGAAGAGTTTTCTACAGCTTATGTGGGCCAGAAGCTCTTCTTTACCATGGAGGGTGATGACACAAAGTTATGGGATGAGATGGTAGGCAGGGGAAGTAATAAAGAATTCTAGAATGTGAGAATAAGAAAAAGATTTCTAAGGTTTAATCTCCCAATTATTTCCTTTAAAAACTAGAAAAATGACTAGTCAGCTTTCACCTTCTTTATTTCAGTAATATTTTATGCTAATATTTGGCTTTAAAGTCTCAAACAATAGGTTTTAAAAACCTCAGATGATAAAATTATAAAAGTGAAGTTAAAACATATTAAATAAAGACAAAATCCAGAATCAGTGTCATCTTCTTCCCTTTTCACTCTTCTAGTCATTCTAATTTCTCAATCCAGTTAGGCAGTTATTCGCTTTTTATTACTTGCTTACCAATGACATTTGCCATTTGTATTAATAGCAATAGTAATGGAATCGTTGTCTGTATGTTTATGGCCTTGTTGAATGTCTAATTATGTGGAAAAAGGATAGTGGCATTTTCCAATTGTGTAACCCTATAGCACCTTGACAGGGGACTATAGTTCATATGCTGTACCTTTTGTGTTTGTGCAGGGTGGGTGGGGGGCTTTAATACGTTTCCTAATTGCCAGCCTTTTGGGGAGGGCTATACATTCATGTTAAGATATCAACATCTCTGTTTTAATGTAGAGCCAATCCAAAGTAGGTGTAAGTGTTGTTCATTTTTGCATGATTCCAACAAAATCACTTAATTGTTGAAACTTGGAGCTTGAATCTAGAATTTAAACCATTTCAAGTATACCTTCACCCTTTAAAACATAAATATCCTCTATCTTCGTTGACCTGAGAATAAAAATAAATATTTTTACAGGAAAAAATAATGCCATAGCAAGTAGTGACTTAATAAAGACAGACAAGGAATGGTCTCTATAGACCACGAGAAAATGGGGCCTCAGATATATTTGTGCCAAAGGAATGTTATGAATGTAAAAAGCAGTCTGACCAAAAACAAAACAAAAACCCACAAAACTATATTTCTGTTATTGCAAGACTAATATTTCTTAGTGAATAAAGGAGTATAAATTGGTTTTACTTGTTTCCATTTAATATTTATCAACTTTATTTTTATAATTATATTGCCTGAGGGTTTTAACTTCAAGTACAACATGATGGCGTAATAGTTTTAAACAAGGCAAATGTGAACACCAGAAATAAATGAAAAAAAAAGTGTGAAATGTCTAAAAGGTATAAATCTCAGTACAACAG
This sequence comes from Lemur catta, assembly GCF_020740605.2. NCBI lineage: Eukaryota > Metazoa > Chordata > Mammalia > Primates > Lemuridae > Lemur > Lemur catta. Next base: position 60,012,952 of record NC_059132.1, read on the forward strand.
CTCAGGTGAGCAAGAAATGTAACTTACTTTTTCTACTTTTAAACCAAATTTCTTAGCCAGGCATGGTGGCGCATGCCTGTAGTCCCAGCTACTCAGGAGGCTGAGGCAGGAGGATAGCCTAAGCCCAGGAGTTTGAGGTTGTTGTGAGCTAGGCTGATGCCACAGCACTCTAGCCTGGGCAACAGAGTGAGACTCTGTCTCAAAAAATAAAATAAACCTAATTTCACTTTTGAGGCTCTGAGGCCTTGAGGCCTCCATACCTTCTCAGCCTGGCATCCTCTCAACACTTGGATTTGTTCACCAACCCAGAAGCTCTCGGAACCCCATCATTTGGGGTTTTTATGGAGGTCCCACTAGGTAGATATGATTGATTAGATCATTGGCCTTTGGTGATTGGCTCAATCTGCAGCCTTTCTCCCCTCTCTAGAAGTGGGGAGTGAGTGGGTGGGGCTTAGTTCCAACCCTCCAATCACATGATTGGTTCCTTTGGCATCCAGCCCCATCCTGAAGCTATCAAGGGCCCACCAAGAGACACCTCCTTAACCTACACTCAGGTGTGATTGAAAAGGGCTTATTATGAATAACAAAAGATGTTCCTTTTGCCCCTATTTCTCAAGAAATTCCAAGGGTTTTGGATGTGCTTATACTGGGATCTGGGGGCAAAAATATATATTATTAATATTTCACAATATGCCAGGTGTGATACAGTAGGCAAATGAGACCTCAAACAGCCTCCCAGAGTATTTCATGGATCAACATGGTGAAGAATGAATGGAGGGTTCCCCATGTGATCAAAAGTGGCCTGAAAAATACTTGAGAAGAAGTCAGAGCTAAAGAAGCCCTATAGTAGAATAGAATGCATGGAAGACCCAATGTAAAAGAAGACATCCCAGCCTCTGCTGGCGTGGATGCATGCCAGTCTAGAAAGAGGCCAGTGTGGCTGCATGGAGCCATGGAAGACCAAAACCCCGCACAGTCCCATCCCCTTGACACCTTAGCTCCTCTTTGTCATCCCCTAAAACTTAGGTGTGATGGGATTCAGGCCATGCTACCCCAAGATATTTCAAACCGAAGGAATTTGAGAAAACAACAGAAGCAGGAAGGTTACTCTCACCTTCTCCCCTAAAGCAGGCCATAGAACCTAGGGAGGATTCTCTGCCCTTCCCCTGAAGCAGGTCCTAAGACCCTCATTGGAGAGGTGTCCTCTACACCAAGAGGAAAGGAACATCCTTTTTTCTCTGAAGACACAAGGGCTCAAAGAAGAATCTGAACAAACAGGTCCTGCTAAGTTCTCTCCAGTTTATTGTCATTAGATCATACCTCTTTTGTCTTCTAATCATACTTCTGCGTGGCTGTCAACTTCTTCATCAAACCTAGCATAAAACACACACAGGTTTCCCCATTTCTTTAGGTCTTCATTTCTTTAGGAAGTTTCCCATCTCATGTAAAACTTAAATATGTTTGTCCGCTTTTCTCTTAGTCATCTGTCTTTTATTATAGGGGCCTCACTATAAACCATACTAATATTGTGGCAGGATAATATTTTGAACTACTAGCTGATTGTATAGTCATCACCCATGAACCTGATGATGGATAAAGAAGAGATACATCTTTTCCCTACAGGTACAAAAGGGAAAGAGAGGAATCCTTGACCTGAATAAAATTAAGACCCAGGCACGAGAGGCTCAATGGTGAAATTAAGTTTGCATGTAGACAAATGCACGCCTCTTTCACTTTAGATCTCTCAAACACCCAAGTCTAACCAGCTATCTCTCAGAAGTTTACAGAGCCTGAACACCACTGTTTCTCCTCTGCTCTCCCCTCCTCTGGGTGGGGAAACTTTGCCTAGTGTGGGAGTAAGATGTCCAGGTTCTCCTTATTGAGTACACTCTCAAGACCATTGCTTATTATTTTTTTCATTCCTTTCTGAGAACTAGGCTTTTTAAAACAAGAATTGACTCCATTTATCTTTTTCTTTCAGCCTTCTGCTGGCGTATGCCTTCTCTAAAGCATGTGTAAAAAATGTTTTAGCTGAATAAATGGGGCAAGGATCAAGGAGTACAAGCTAATATTTCAAAATATTATTCTGCCATAAATAAAAGTATGGTTTATATGACAACGGTGGGGGTAGGGGTTACAGGGTGATTGAAATGCCACCGTATTCACGCCTGCCAGCTCCCTTGGCCTTCCAGGTGGCAGGGAGGAGTGACACAGAGGTAGAATCAGGAGAGGGGCTAAAAATCCTGCTGTCTTATGGGGCTGTTATAGTATTGTCTGAAATTAGACTCAATTTTAAGCTCCAGAGTAAACTGCAAATATGTGGAGTTTGTTGTATCTGTGTACTGTGAGCTGATTGCCATGCCCCCGTGGCATGACGGAGAGAGAAATGGGCATTGACTAGGAAGTGGAAGGGCCATTTCACGTCCTGACTGTCTCACTAATGGCGTCTTTAATTCTATATTTAGTAATTACCTTCTTTATATCTCATCTTAAACATTATAATAAAGAAGTGAGTTGATTTTCAAGACATATTCCAGTTTTATTCTGAATCAAATACGTATATCTATCAGGCAAATTTGGGGTATAAGAAAAGATAAAGATCTGGACCCTGAAAATACAGGGAATATCAGGTTATAGAGGGTCACTAGAACCCCAATGCAGGATAGAATTGGGAAGCTAAATGGAGTGCTCTTTGGCAAATAAACATTCTTTACTTAGCATTTTTCTTAGAGCTGAACATGGGCACATTTTTCTTCTAACCTCAGCCAGTCTTTCTTGTTCACTTGTCCTATGTTTAGGTTATATACATAGATATATGTGTACAAGGCCACATGCAATTATGACCTGCTCCAACCTTCCAGGGGCTCACTCGTGATTGTCGGGAATCATGTTAAGTAAAACCAGCTCAATCTTTCCATCATTTCTATTTCGTCTGGACTCCTGAGAGAAGCAGAACTGCTTGATTCAGGGTCCATTTTCGACACAAACTCTGCCCAGTTAGAACTGTGGCTGTGCTGCTTTAGGCCTGTATTAGAAAGCACTCACATCGATTTATAGAAAATCCATGACAGAATGTCTGGTCCCAGAAGAGTTGTATTTGTATTGTATGGCACTTTTTATTTAAAGAGGCCGGTTTAATAGAAATTACTTAGGCATTTTAAATGATAGCTTTAAAATGTGGGACTGGGGAGAATAAGAACACTTAACCTCTCTCTGTAAAATTGAATTGCTCTTTAGGTTTAAAGTTTTGACAGAGAAAGCGAGAGGAGAGAGGATAAGAACAAGTCCTTATTTGGTAATGAATACCCATTAAAAGGACAGTATGTTACATTTCATCTTCCTACTCCACATTCCTGTTTTAAGGAATCGTGAGCAAAGTGCTGAGACTTCTAGACTGAAGAGGCTGAAGACAGGTAGTTTGGATGGTATTTTAAGGGGTGCTCAATAATGTGTATAGTCTGAGTGGTGAAGCTTAATTAGCCTCAATAAATCCAAAACATACCGAATAGGTTGTATGTGCTACGTGATGAAGTGGTAGATAGAAGTAAGGGCCATTAAAGCTTCGAGATGAAAAGGAACTTGGAGCGACTGGTTTCCTGCTGGCCAGAGCCATTACCATCAAGGAACCTGTTTGTTATTTTCTTTATTCCATGTATTCCATGGAAATATCTGGTTTACTAAACCAAATTTATTAATGGGATGTTATTTTTATACCAAAGAGAGTAATTCTGCCAATCAGGGCTTTTGATCAGCATAAAATAACCAGGTTCCACACTGAATGAGCTAATTTCAGTCAAAAACAAAGACATTTGATGTCATTTTTGCTGTGTTGTCGTCTGCCTTATCGGAGGTAAAGTCATTTCGTGTGGCATCTCTGTTGCCTCTGTATTTTATAACACACAGTTAACAGGTCGCGAGTGTGGTTCTTTTAGGCTGCTAACTACTGCCAGCCCCTCATTTCAGAGAGGCAAGGGGCTAAAGTGAAAAGACCACTATATTTAGATTCAAAAGTCCAGGTTTTGAGTCCTGGTACAGCTATCTAGCCTATGAGCCTCAGTTTTCTCACCTGTTAAATGGAGATGATGATTATTCCGCTACCTTTCCGGCTTGTTTTGAGTAACAAATGAGATATGGTGTGTATACCAGCTTCTTGCAACCAGAAAAAGCTATTCCGTGGTAAACACATGCTATGGGCTGAATTGTGTCCCTCCCAAATTCATATGTTGACGTCCAAACCCCAGTAACTCAGAATGTGACTGTATTTGGAGATACCTTAAAGAGGTAATTAGGTTAAAATGAGGGTCATTTGGGTAGACCCTAATTCAATATGACTGTTATCCTTATAAGAAGAGAAGGCAGTCATCTATAAACCAAACAGAGAGGCCTCGGAAGAAACCAATTCTGTTGACACCTTTATCTTGGACATCCAGCCTCCAGAATTGTGAGAGAATAAATTTCTGTTGTTTAAGCTCCGCTGCCCCCATAAATCTCCTCCCTGCCATCCCATGGAAAATTGTCTTCCAAGCCAATTAGGAGGGGGGAGTGCACAGCAGGAGATGAGTGGTGGGCAAGTGAGCGAAGCTTCATCTGCATTTACAGCCGCTCCCCATTACCCATATCACTGCCTGAGCTTTGCCTATCTTTCCCCCTATGGAAAAATTTTCTTCCATGAAACCAGTCCCTGGTGCCAAAAAGGTTGGGGACTGCTGGTTTAAGCCATCTATTCTGTGGCACTTTGTTATGGCAGCCCTCGCAAACTAATACAACACATTTAATACTGTGATTTTAGATGTACAGTGTTTGAAAGCCAAAGAACCCTAATGATTTGTGATACATGCCTTTGAAGCATTTTTAATCTTGTAAGGCATGATGAACACACACACGGAAAATAAGATAGTGTATATCCAAGTGCCCAAATCAGTAATAATTCAGGTTGGTGCCATAAACATTTAGGAAACTTCTACCTCAGGTTTCCACAGGAAACCTGGCTTTTTCCAAGCTTAGTTTCTTCACTCAATATTAGACTGATGTTTTCATCTTTCAGTATTGGACTTCATGCTCGAAATTAGGAAGAAGGTGGATAGATGCTGTGCTTAAAAAACCAGTCCAAGTATTTTAAATATATTTTTAAAAAATTTAACTCTCACAATAGCATAGACATTATTATTAGTTCCATTTTTTTAGGTGGGAAAACTTAAGGTCCGAGAGATGAAAGCTAGTCGGTGGAGGGACTGGTGTTCCCAAATCTGTTCTGTCTAAAACCAAATCCTGTGTCCCTTCCATTAGAGAGATGGGTTTTGTCTTAATTATAACTTTCTGACAAGGATGTATAGTCCGTTAAGGAATATATACAATGGAAGAGCGTAGAGACAGCCATTTAGAGTGGTCTTTGTGGTTTGTGAATCTGAACTAGTTCTGATCGACTTTCACATCAGCAGCTCCTCCTCTGGTACATGAGAACGGAGGCCGGTAGTGAGCCTGAGAGCCTTAATGCACGGGCTTGCAGAGAAATTGTATTCACCCCAAAGTGTGTGCAGTGTGGGAGAGGCTGGCCTGCCCCAGCTTCAGTACGGCCACACTTCGTAACCCTTGCAGAAGAAATTGAGGGGCCTCTGGCTTGCAGTTAGTGTGCCTCTACAATCTCAATCCTTGGTCTTTCAATCACATTGTCTTCCAAATTGGCTCTTTATCCTTAGCCCTTATTTCTGCTGATGGTATCTCCTCTCTTGCTCACAGAGTCTGGAAACCTTGGTGGTGTTATTACCTCTGTCTTCTTTCTCCCTTGCTCTTTCACATTCTATTTCCTTTCTGCAAAATCTCCAAGACTTGAATGTTTTCCATTTTGGGGGCTGTTTCGTAGAGTTGCCATAAACTTTGCCTAGGTCCTCAGTCACCTTCCCCCACTAGTTGGCATTCTCCCTGGCAAAGGTTTAAACAGCTTTGTTCACATGAATGGTGGGATTCCCATCTCCTCAGGTTGAGGCAGCCGCATTACATCTGAGTTTTAGCAGAATAAAAACCAAAAACAACTCATCCCATTCGTTTCTTTCTCTGTCACCATCCACATGAGGGATTTCTATTGGCAAAAACAGACTGCAATGTTCAAGGCCTGCTGGAATCAAATCCACCATTGATTTCTTTGAGTAGCTGAAGGCTAAATGAATAGAGAAATAACTTAAATGGGAGGAAGCTGTGCATTTTCAATGTCATCTTCAAAATGAACATGTTTAGAACAGAAAGTAGATGAGTAGTTAACCAGGACAGGGAGAGGGAGTGGGGGGAGGCATAAGGTTTCTTTTTAGGGTGATGGAAACGTTCTATAATTTGATTGATGGTTGTATGGTTCTGTAACTATACTAAAATTTATTGAATTGGATAATTAAAATGTATGAATTTTATTGTATTTAATATATACGTCAATAAAACTGTTTAATGAACGAATATGGGAAAATGTGTGGCATCCGGGGGCCTTTCTGCACACCAGCTGGGTCTGTCGTCAGGCAGGTATGTTGCCAGGGCCAATTCTGATGCCCACACTTGTAGGATGATGCCCAGGACAGTCGCTCAGATACCACCCCTGACAGGCAAGTGTTCAGTCGGTAACAGCAGGCGTCAGAAGATGATGCCATTCCCTGCTGTTAGTATGATTATATTGACTTAGGTTTTTAATTTTCTTTCTTGCTGTGGTTTTTTTTTTTTTTCCCCACCTTCTTAACCACTAAAGCATGAACATCTGTGTTTTTCAGCTGCCTTTTCAGAAGGCAATAAAAAGGATGTGTTCGATTCCTCTCTTTTGGATCTTTTGGATTAGCAACACGCCTTACCAGCTTAGGTGAACACAAACCTGAAACAACGCTGAAAGGATCATAAAATAAAAGAACTGTAATATGTGTCTACTGTGGACTGTGTCCCCCCAAACTCGTATGTTGATGTGATTGTATCTGGAGACAGGATCTTTAGGAGGTAATTAAGGTTAAATGAGTTCATGAGGGTGGGGCTCTAATCCAGTGGGACTTTAACTTTATAAGGAGAGGAAGAGAGACCTCCCCATGCCTCCACCATGGGAGGACACAGGAAGAAGGCACAGCAGTTTTTACCAGGAACCTAACAGGACAGATCAACTTGATCTTGGACTTGCCAACCTCCAGACCTGGGAAAGAAATAAATTTTTGTTGTGTAAGCCACTCAGTCTGCGGTATTTTGTTATGGCTGCCCAAGCTAATACAGTGTCCTTCCAGAAACAGAACTATGCCCATGTGGTTGAGGGTATCCATTTCTCCATAATAATAGACATTCTGAAATATACATGCCAGTTTTCTACCGTTTCAGAAATAAGGACAGGATTGTTTTTCTTTTGTTTTGTAACCCCTTCTCTCCCAACTCCCCCTGGGTTTTTCTAATCCATGTGACAATAGTAAGATAGGTTGCTCACAGCAGAAAGTATATGTATGATATACTTTTTAGTAAAATGCCTTAGAAGTATTTGTTCCCACAGTCTCCCAAGCCAGACTCAGTGTGTGGAGTCATCCTTGTCTCTGTATATGTCGTCCAAGTCATCTTGTCTCTATACCACAGTCAATCACTATGATTTGATTTTACTTCCTATATGTTTCTAGAATCTGTTTTCTTGTCTGTTTCTCTATTACCTGTGCCTTTATTCATGTCAACATCATCTCTCGTATGGGTTACTATAATTAGCTCCAAAATCTTCTTTGGCTATACCTTTGCCTGTCAGTGACTTCCAATTGCCTACTATATAACCTCTGTCCAATGTCTCTCATGCTTCAGTCCCTTGACATGTCTTCAGACCCAGTTCTACTCGTTGTTCTTACATTAATCTCCAGTACTGCTGCCCTTGGTGCAGTGTGTGAGCACAGCATGGTGTTTCATTCCTCTGTGCCTTTGATAGGCCTTTTATGTTCCTGAAATATCTTCACTCATATATGTCCATTTTTCTGTACAGCTTAAATAGTATTTGTGGCCAGGGTGAATTTGGAATTTATATTTTAAACTGAGACAATTTTGAAAGCAAAAGTAGGTACATGTTAATTTTGACTCCAGAACCGCAGGCACAAATTGACATTATCTTAGGTAAATAGTGATGAATGATTGTCCTATTTCCAGCTAAAACTTTATACTTTACCCTTTTTAGGAATCCATCAATAACAGGTCATAATGCCCCTTCTGTTTCCACATGATCATGCTAATTTGCAAAGAGCAGCTAAGAGGTTGACAAGGTGTATAGAACTCTAGCAGTCTTACTGGGCTGAGGAGACTAAAATTGAATTTCCGGGTCCTCCAATATAGAGGAAAGAGCCCTTTATAGGGCCCTAGGAAAGATCCCAGGTTTTTGTGTGGAACTTCAAAAAAGTTGCACAGTCAAAAGAGAAGTGAAAAGAAAAGAGCATCCACAACACCTTAAACCCAGATTCAAATCAGCAAAACACCTGATCCAATGATAGTGATCTGCTTCTAACGTAACTATCAAAAGCAAAATTAAAACCAAATCTAGGACAATATCATCTAGAGTTTCAAATTTTCTCTTCAGTTTTTTATTACAATGCTTGGCATGTAATCACAAATAATCAGGCACACCAGAGGACTAGATAAATTGAACAAAAATGAGGAAAATTACAAAAATAATCCCACAAGTCATCCAAATATTAAAGTTATCAGATATGGACTTTAAAATATTTTTGATTAATATGTTCAAGAAATTGTGTGCTAAAATGAAGAGAACTAGCAGAGAACTAAAAATTATTTTTTTAAAAAACCTCTGGAACCAAGATGTGGATTTAATAGCAGATTCAACATGGCTAAGAGAGGACTAGAATTGTAGGTCTGTTTCTATTCTTTTATTTTTTTTCCTGAAAGTAAGCCTAAGAAAATATTAAGACAAGAAAAAGATAAAAATACGCAAAAGAAGAAATACATGGAAAACAGTGGAGTTAGTCTAACATGTATATAATTAAGATCTTAAAAAAGGGGAGGAGAAAGGAAATGATCCAAAAACAGTGTTAGAAAAGATGTTTGAGAATTAGTGAAAACTGATGAAACACATCAAACCACAAATTTGAAAAGCCTTTCAAACCCAATGTAGAAAAAAATATAAGAAAACCAAACTGAGGCACACCATAATAAAACACTCGAAACTAAGGACAAAGAGGAAACCTTAAAGATATCCAGAGCGGACTTCTGGTTTCAACCATAAATGGTTACCTTGTATTACATTGACACATTTGCCAAGCACAACTAAAAACTAGACAAAGTGCATTAAAAAAAAAAAAAAAAAAGTTAAGAGCCACTGCAGTGTAACTACGCAGGCAGGATATAAGGTGCTACAATCCCTGCTGGCAGGGAAGCACAGCAAGGTGAGCTTCATAGTCACACTGACTTTTTCCTCAAGGGCATTTGCTCAATCATAGCATTGGGGGAACATTGTCTGAGAAGAAAATAATAGTGTCATTGGACTGAGACTGTAACTTGGGGCTGCCGAAATTGCTAGGATGTGAAGGCCAAAATCCCAGAGAGGTAAAATTTTGCTAATGTCTCAGTTGCACCTGTACAGAGTGAAATGGCAAAATAACATGGTGAAAGCAGCAAAGATTTGAGCAGTTGTGACAGTTGGGGAAACAAATATTGGAGTTCAGAACCTGCTATGGTGGATGGACACTAGTAGTTACCCCAGACTTTGAGTTAGAACTTGGGAGTAAGGTCCATACAAAAGGGTAAGGAAAAACCTACAGTATATAGACCAACCCTAACAAAGCATAAAACAAACCTTTCACAGGATCAGGATGATGAGCCTATACTCTGTATGAAAGAGAAAAATTTTCTCTTTTTAGATGAAGAGATCATCATCCAGAGCCTCTAAATTTTTTATTCACAGATCTATTAATAAAATTTTTTCAATTGAGATATACTAAATAATGTGCCTAAATGACTGAAAACCAGGAGAAATGACAAAACCAAGGGAATCCAGGGAAACTGACCTCAATGTGATTCAGATATTGGAGTTACCAGACAGGATCTTCAAAATAACTTTGAACAGTATGTCAAGAAAATAGAAGAAAAAATGAATTTCAGCAGAGCTCTGAAATCTATAAAAGAAGGAGTCAAATAGGATTTTGAAACTGAAAAATACATTATCCGAAATTAGGAATTTGGTAGAGTGTTTCTATTGATTAAGCAAAGCAAAACAGAGGATTAGTGAACAGGAAGACAAATCAATATAAAATGACCATATTAAAGCACAAAGAGGAGAGGGGGAAAATATAGAAAAAAATCTGAAGAGATATATAAAACAGATATATTTGAATAAATACTGGCCAAGAATTTTCAAAATTAACAAAAGTGTTGAAATCACAGTTACAAGATACAGTTTGTAGATACTCTTGCATGAATTCCAACAAGAGTATCTGCAGCTAGGAGAAACCACACCTAGGCACCTCACAGCCAAATTTATTTATTTATTTTTTTTAAAAAGCAAAGAGGAAATTGAAAAACAGTGCAATAAAAAGTTACCTTGAAAGGAGCAATCGTAATACTTTACAACAGAAAAGATGTGAGTCAGATAATGGCAGAATAAAACCTTTAAATTATGGAAGGAAAATATCTTCCAATCCAGAATTCAATACCCATTGAAAATATACTTCAAATGGGAAAGCAAAATGGAAATACTTTCAGACAAACAAAAGGTATGAATTTTTCACCATCACAAATTCATTACAAGCATTCTGAAATCTTCATATAATAGGATTTTGATCTTGGAGGAAGCAGAGAGAGGCAGAAGAGCAAGTAAAGCATTAAAAATGGAATAATAAAATAATGTAAATTATAAAAATGAAAATTATTGATTAATCCAAAAGAAGGCAAGAACAGTAAATAAGGGGACACATAATATCTAAACATAAACAAATGACAAAATGGTAGATTTAACCAAATATATTAATAATTAAATATAAATAGATTAAATTCTCCAGTGATAAGACAAAAAGCGTCAGATTAAAATAAAACAATGAAGTTTGATTATATGCTGTTTACAATGTAAAAAGTTAATATCCTTCTATTTATTAAGGCTAATGAAAATTTATTTTATGAAAACTATTTTTAAAAGTTTCAACGCTATCTTACGTCATACACTTTATTTTCTGAAAAAAAGCACTCATTCAGTATATTCAAATGTCTGATAATGTTGAAAAATTCAGTTCTTATATTAATATTCTTTTAACTCTAGTCAGGCTTATATATAGCTGAAGTGTAATGTGTTCAAACCAGTGATTCTTGATATTTTGTTAAAGCTAATTAAGTAGATACATATATACACACATATATATTTCATTTCATAGCTGCATTCTGATTTCTCAATAAATATACTGGGTTAGTTTTACTATTGTAACAAAAAAGAAATTCCTTGATAAACTTGAGTTCTGTTGTCTAAGAGCACTCAGTTCACAGTTTCCTACAGCTTTTGGCTTCATCTTTTGGGATGTCCTTCCTTTTCCACCATCCTCCTTGGCTATATCTGAAGGGAACCTTGGAGAATTATGTCCTCCTTGGGTACTAAGCAGATTCATCAGCATAGTATCTCATGGTAGAAATTTGGGATCCCCAAAATTCTTTTAAGTTTTGATTTGTCACAGTCTTCCTTTTACACCTGGTTGGTGACAGTTTTGCTAGTACAGTTTGCCCTCTGTATTCAGGGTTTCTACATCCATGGATTCAACCAATCACTGATCAAAATGATTTTTTTGAAAAAGTATACTGACATACACAGATTTTTTTCTTGTCATTATTCCCTAAACAATACAGTATAACAACTATTTACATAGTATTTAAATTCTGTTAGATATTATAAGTAATCTAGAGATGACTTGAAGTATACAGGAGGATGTGTTTAGGTTATATGTAAACATTACACCATTTTATATAAGGGACTTTAGCATCCACAAATTTTAGAACCTGTGGGGGTCCTGGAACCAATTCCCCTTAGATACTGAGGGGTGACTGCACAATGTGTCAAACCTTTATTGGCATCCAAATAGCTCTATCTGCCAATAGCTATACCCACAATTTATTTAGATACACCTCTCTACCTAGATTTATTTTGAATTTACTAGACTCCTAGATGAACCATATTCATATCTCTTTATCCTGAGCATTATTTTTCTTTAACTAAAACATTTTCTATGGGCAATTTTAAACTATTTGCAGTGTTTAACTAAGAAGGTGATGACCATACAAAAGATTTGGTCTTTTCCTTGAGATCTAGTCTAAGTTTTGTTGCCCAAGCATCTCTCAGTATTTTCTTTTACTGATTATAGATGAAAAATTAACTGCATCTTTCAACCCTGTTAGAATGTAAGCTTCTGGATTCTCTGTCTATACTTTCATCCCAGGATCCACTTCATATACTTTCATCCAAATTCTATTGAGTTTCTCTTACTCTTGTAACACTTTGTCAAAAGCAGCCAAAAATAACAACCCAGGCACCTGAGCAAAATTCTTGCTTTATAATCTCTTTGTCTAAAGCCACAAATTCAATAGGTACATTAGCGCACACCCATGCTATCACAGATGACATTTTTCCAAATATGACATCACTGAATAACATAGGTCATCATTTTTCTCAGCTTCCAATATTTTCCTTATCGCCTGCCACCTCGCTCTGAGGCCAATGGCTCATACTTTATGTCTCGTTAAGCAGTCACTCTACTTTTGGTACCAACTGCTGTACCCTCGTTCAATTTCTGTATTTTCAGATTTGCTTCAGTGGCAGCAACCATAAAATCCCATTAACTCACAATAACAAACACTTATTTTTTTGCTCTCATTATATTTTGGCAGCTAGCATATTGGTAGCTGCAGCTCTGCTCCCCAGGTCTTCATGTTCTTTTTGTTTGTTTCATTCCCTCCCAAACAGATATTGCAAGTATCACAGAAACTCATAACAACTCATGCAATATAGGCTGGTTTTCAACATACAGAGAGCCCAAGCAAGAAGGGTGAGTATTGAAGATCTACAGGGGTCAGAATGGGAGCAGAGCTCCAGGAAGTCTGAATCTATCCAAGCAGCTCTTTCCTCTGGCATTCCAGGCTCAGCGCTTCCTCCTGTTCCAAGGTGGCTCATCCACACACAGAAATCCAGGCAGCTCCAAACATACTTGCGCAGCGTGTTTCACGTGGCATCTCCACAAGCCAAGCCCCAGTTCAGATTCTGTACAGGAAGTTCCCCTTGCTGTTGAAGAACTTCTGCATTATTTATCGCTGAAGTTCTGGTCACCTGGTTTCCCTGCCTTCGACTCCTTATGGCTCGGCAATCCGTCGCTGTCAGTTCTCCTGGTGCCCTCACGATCACTGGAGAAATTCTGCAGCTCTCTCTGATGGCCTTGGGCTGCAGCGACAGGCATAAAGCTCTCCTTCTCCAGGGCCTGGACTCCTTTTTTCCTTTTCTTCTGTCTCCTGGTGTATTTGTACTGTGAGTGTTTGATTCTGTCACCTGCAAAGCTGTGCTGTGACTCCGGCCTTCGGATGACGCTTCATCCCCTGGCATCAGCAAAAAGCCTGGTGCAGAGTGGCCTTCACAGAGCGCCTTCGAGGTATCTCCAAAGCCCTGGAGCTGCCGCAGGGAGTGGGCAAGCCCAGCTTTCTTTAAGAACTTTTTGACCCTGCGACAATTTTTGCTCCGATGTGAATACAAACTTGCTTTCTAAAACCCCTGGGATCACATTAGTGCTGACATCAAAGCCATCAGCCAACCTGGGAGCTGTTCAGGTCTCTGCAAATGCCTTATGTAAACACTGGGTCCTCTCTGTGGCTTTCCAAGGCAGGGATCTGGGCAGGGCGCCTGGTGCCTCCATTTGCCTCCGAATTTTCTGGAATCGGATTGCTTTTTTTCTGTCGTTTCAGAGTGCAGGAGGAGAGACCGATGGCGGAAGCCGGGCATGGAAGCAAGCCGGGCGTTCGGAGAACCCCAGGCTAATCACGGAGCGCCCTGCCCTCGGTTGGCCAAGGGCCACAGAGCCACATCCGCCGGTTCAGAGCCGCTCTGAACATGGTCCGACCTCTAACGCCTGGACTCACTGCCTGTGAGCACGCGGAACTGGAAACTGGCGATGAGATCGTCACTAGTCGAGGGACCTGTGGTCCCTAAGGGAGCTGAACACCTGCTCTTGCGTCCTTGACAACGGATGGGAAGGAAACAGGGAGGCTGCGGACGCAGCAGCAGCAGCAGGACAAGGTGCCAAGGGGCGCGGCCCGGAGCGCAGGGAAGGGGCCCTGCTTCGGGCTGACGGCTGGGGAGGGGTCTACACACCTCGGGCTCCTGCAGCTCCTGCCCCTTCGGCTCGGGCCTGAGTCCCAGTCCCAGTCCGAGTCTGCCACCCGCCAGGACTCAAACCCTCAACTTGAGAAGGCAGCAGGTGTTCACATTCTGAGATGCAGATAGAAGGAGCTGCATGACATTTCATCAACGAAGGACTGCAGGTGTGACAGTGGTCCCCTAAGATTATAATGGAGCTGAAAAATTCCTGTCACCCAGCCACATCTTAGCTGTTGTCATGTTGTAGCGCAACGCGTTCCTCGTGTGTCTGTGGTGCTGGTATAAACAACCTACTGTGCTGCCAGTCTGTAAAAGGATAGCACATATCAATACAATCATGTACAGTACATTATACTTGATACTGATAATAAACGACCATGTTCATGTATTTACTATACTATCGTTATTTTAGAGTGTACTCCTACTTATGAAAATGTTAACTGTAAAACAGCCTCAGGCAGGTCCTTCAGGAGGTATTCCAGAAGAAGGCGTTGCTATAAGAAATGACAGCTCCATGCGTGTTATTGCCCCTGAAGACCTTCCGGTGGAACAAATGGTAGACGTAGAAGACAGTGATATTGATGATCCCGACCCTACGTAGGACTAGGCTAATGTATGTGTCTGTGTCTTAGTTTTAACAAAAATTTTTGAAAAGTAAAAAAGTAAAAATAAAAAATAGAAAAAAGCTTATAGAATAAGGATATTGGGAAAAATATTTTTGGAGTGGGCACATTTTACAGCTGTAAAATGTGTTTGTGTTTTAAGGTGTGTTATTACAAAAAGTCAAAAAGTTAAAAAAATTATCAAGTAAAAAGTTATGGTAAGCTAAGGTAAATTTATTATTGAAGAAAAACAATTTTAAATAAATTTTGTGCAGCCTACGTGCATAGTGTTTATAAAGTCTACAGTAGTGAATAATAATGTCCTAGGCCCTTATATTCACCCTCACTCATTTACTCATTCACTCGTCCAGAGCAGCTTCCAGTCTGGCAAGCCTATTCATGGTAAGTGCCCTATACAAGTGTACCATTTTGATCTTTTATACCTTATTGTTACTGTACTTTTTCTAGGCTTAGATATATTTATACAAACAAATACTTACCATTGTGTTACAGTTGCCTACAATATTCAATACAGTAGCATGCTGTACAGGTTTGTAGCCTAGGAGCAATAGGCTATGCCATATGCCTAGGTGTGTAGTAGGCTATACCATTTAGATTTGTGCAAGCACTCTCTATAATATTTGCACAACAAAATTACTTAACGATGCATTTCTCAGAACATATTTCCGACATTAAGTGATGCATGGCTATATTTTCTGTCTACAATTTCGGCTCCAAAATATACGTTCTTTCTACATTTCTTGTGGTTAAGGGAAAGAGAACAGGCAGTTTCCAGGAACAACCAATGTGTCTTCAAGCTTCTGCTTGTATGTGGCTCATGTTATGTCAGCTCGCATGCTATTGGTCAAAGCAAGTCACACAGCCAAGCCTTACAATAGGATGGAGCATTGGGAAGTATATTCCACTTTCGTGGAGATACTGCAAGTCACCTGGCAATGGGTGGGTATACGTTACCCTTTTATAGTGAAGAGGGGAGCAAATAATACAGGGCAGTGATATAATCCCCCAAAGACACTAAGGCCAATTATATCCAAAAAGCTTGATCGATTTGGTGGAATGACTTACTAATGCACCAAGATGCCCATTTGCTCATTTTTCCTGTCAAACAGATTAAATGGAAAACTAGAATCCTAATTAAAAGAAGAAGAGGTATGTCCCAAAAGTAACTTTATTGTAGAGCGGTTGAGTTATGATGTTCATTACTAGATTCATTATTACCATGGTGTTAGTTATATGTATGCTTTACATTTATGAAGCTCTTACTATGTTCCAGGCATAGTGGTAAGCCTTTTCCTGACCTTATCTCATTTAAACCTAACAACAGCTCTGAGATGTAACTTTTTCTTTTCCCATTTATAGATGGAGAATGTAAAAGGGCAGAATAATTACACAACTTGCTCAAAGTCACAGATCCTTGCTCTCACCCATTACAATATATTTTCTTTCTCCACCTTTCTTTTTTCCTGTAATACAGAAATTCCATTAACATCATCATCTGTTCTCTATTTGGATATTGCAGGAATGAGGACTTACCACCTCAAAAAGTAGTTTATTCTAATTTAGGATGGCTCAAATTACTAGAAAAATATTTAAGGGGTATTTAATCATTACCCATTTGATTATTTAGTGTCACCTATAATTTTTTCTAGTCATTTCTAGTTTTATCTTATGGAGCTAAATGTATAGAAAATAATCCAATGGGTCTTCCTTCAAATAGTAGAAACCATCTTCTAAGTTTTATCTTTCCCAGTCTAAAAATAAATTATTGTTTCAATAATTCCTTAAATAACATGGATTGCAGATTTTCGTCACCTTGGTTACCTTTCTCTTGAATGGCCAAACTCTTAAGTGTGGAACAAGAAGTGGCTACGATAAAACATACATGAATGTTCATGCTAGATTTGCAAGCATTGCCCGTTTCTATTCAACTGCTATGTCTCAGAACATAAGAGTACTTGCTATTTCAGGAAATCTGGTTCCTGCGTTTTTCTCTGGTCGGATTTGTTACACTAATGAATCTGTGATATTTTACTGAAGAACCAATTCTGGTGTCTTTAATGAGGAATCAGTGTTTGTCCCTAATACTTTTGTGGAATAATGGCCTAAAGTCTCCTCTATCATCCCAAAGACTTAGAAAAGATTAAAGGTGAGTGATGGGTTTCTCTGGGCTGCTTTGATAAATTTATGTGCTCACATAGAACATTGTTTAGGTTTAACTCAAGATAAATACATGAATGTTTATGTTTGATACTTGTATTTGTCAAATCCCAAAGCTGATGTGAACTCTCAGCAAACCAACTTCTTGGCATCTTCTCCAGATAACACATGCACAGCAAATAATAGTGACTTCAATTGTTCTTTAAAATCTCAACTCAGCTTTTCTTTTACTCATAGGAGCTATTAAAAGATTTTATTTAACAACCCTGAACTTGGGAATGAATGCTAAATTCTTCTCTTACCATTAGGTAGGTCTCTTCCTAGTGATCAGATGTTAGAAGAATTTGCCATTGAAAAAGCCTATGTATTTGTCTTGTACTGTATAACAAGTAGATCAGTGTGAAGACAGTCTAACATGATTATAGTATAAAGAATACCCTGTTGTAAATGAGCTAGCCATGTTAGGAAAATGGAAGTTACTATCTGTGTTTCCTAGCACTTTTAAAAATTCTAATGCAACGTGTATCTCAGTCTTACAGAGATTTGCACAATGAAAGAAAGCCCAGAAAATCCACTACTGCTTCCTGCCATTTGATCTTACCTTTTTTGTGCATTTTGTTGTTGAATTTTGGGAGCCAGTCTCGAACTTGTTTGGAAATCAAAGAGTTCTTAACCCATGAGATTCACCTGGAAGTCAGGTTAAAACACACGTTGCTGAGCTCCACTACCAGAATTTCTGATCCAGAAGATCTGGGGTGGGGCCCAAGAATTTGCATTTCTAAAAAGTTCCCTGGTGATGCTGATGCTGCTATTCGGGGCACCACACATTCAGAACAGCTGGAGGGGAGGACCTTTTACAGGGATCTATCTTGTTGAGGAATTGAAGCCTCCTCCAGGTATTCAACAATGTGATTCACCTCATGTAATGATTAATGTGCTTGGAGAGTTCCCTCTGAGCTAGAACATTGATTCAGTATGAAACAAACAAAAGTAAATCCCAGCAACAGTTAATTTAGTACTAAGGGTGGTACTGGGGTTGCAGATTATTCAATTTGGCATATGTAGAACAAAGAACTGTTTGACTGAATGGAGTCATTCTTCAGCCTTTTTAAAATGTATTTTTAAATTTTAATCTACTTAATGATTGATTGATTGATTTTACAAAAGGTTTGTGTGCAGGTTTATTCATAATCCTCCCAGAAGGAACACTCAGATTTTTGAAAATGTTCATAGTGATTTTTTTTTTTACTTAAGCCAACATTTTGGGGTATTTTCTAATAACAAGGAAACAGGTTAACACATTGCCACACTTAAAAGAACTGAATTAAGGTTAATATCTCATTAGATGAATTAACAATTTCACATTTTATTTGTCAACAACCTTAAGGCAATGCATATTGTTGTGACACCTTAATTCAAGCAAACATTAATTTATGTAAATGATATATATTTATTGATATATTATTCAATTTTAAATGTCTGATATTAAATTACTATGCAAGCTTTGTTTGGTTAGAACTTCCTACTAATCTTTTCCATTCTCTTATTTTCAATTTTTTATGTGTCGTTCCTTAAAGTACAATAGTGGGTTTAGTTTAAAAGTAATGTGAAAATCCATGTCTTTATCAATAAACAAGTTTTATCTTTTATATTTATTGTGATTACTGCTACAGTCGATCTTTCTTTTGCCATCTTATTTTGAATTTTGTATTTATCACGTTTTTAATTTTTTTCTGACATAAATTCCAACCTGTTATGAGAAAATCAAGGTTTATTTTCTGTCTTCCCTTAGTGAATGTCTTAAATCTTTAATGTGCATGCCAAACAAAGTCTAATTTTAATATAAATTTGAATTTGCACAAGATTCTTAGGGCACTTTATCCTCAAATTATGCCCATTTTTTGAGAGGGTAATTTTAATCTATTATTTACTCCTCCTAAATACATCTTATAAGTAGTTCTTATTAATATTTATGCTCAATTTTTGCTTAGATTTACCCCAAAATTTACTTTTTATTTTTGTTCCTTAAAACCATGAGACACTGTGAAAGGTCTGATATTTTATAAGCTGACAAGATAGCTTGCCAGTTTCGTGGATGCCAGTGGAAGACAAGAGAAACCTGAGTTGGAGACAAGGGACTCTATTCTGATGGCAATAGCAGTAAGCCATAGTGTTGCAACATTTTTCTGATGTTTCCCTTTGCCTTCCAAGTCCCACAAAGGCAATTCCCTGAATCCTTGTATGTGTTAGGTGTGGGCTATGGACAATTTTATTTGCCTTCCTTGCTGATGTATGTGGTTATAATATGTGAAACTGCTAAAATTTAAGCAGTTTTATGCTATTGAAACTCAAAACTTTTTTTCATTTGTTAAGGGAATCTGTGAATATGTACTTGTCAAAGGTGCCACCATTAGATATTATCCTCCTTATGTTAATTACCTAATCAGAAATATTGGATGTTATTAACAATAAGCCCTGAAGCAAAATTTTCAAAAATAGCCCAGAAGAATTGCTGCACATGTCATTCTAAGTTCAATAAAAATGCCTTCTAGGACGTTTTCTTTTATACTAACATGTCATGATGGAGTTGAACAAGCAGTAGATTAACATCTGAACACCAATTTTAAATTGTACTTTTGTCTGATATTATAGAGTGATTGTATTAATAATTAAGTAACTAGACCTTCTTTGATCCTGTTGTCCTCATCTGTAAAATAATCTACTGTTACTATCACCATCACTAATTTAACATTTAAAATATTGCTGCTTGTGATAAGCAGAATCATGGTCCCAAAGATGTCTATGTCTTAATCCCTGGAACATGTGAATACGTTAGCTCACATGGTGAAAGGAACTTTTCAGGTGTGATTAGATTAAGAGTCTTGAAATAGGGAGTTTATCCCGGATTACCTGGGAGAATGGGCAATGCAATATCATGGGCCCATTCTCCTGAGAGAAAGAAGAAGGCAGGGGGTGTGAGAACAGACGCTGAGTCAGTGATGCAGCCTGACAGTCACATGACTGTGCATTGCTCCCTGCCTTAGAAGATGGAAGGGACCATGAGCTAAGGAATGCAGGTGACTCCCAAAAGCTGGAAAAGGCAAGGAAACAAATTCTCCCCTAGATCCTCTAGAAGGAAGGCAGACCTGCCCACACCTCAATTTTAGTCCATTGAAGACTGTTTTGGACTTCTGACTTCTGAAAATGTAATAAAGTCAATCGTGTTGTTTTAGGCCATTAAACTTGCTGTAATTTGTTGTCACAGCACTGGGAAATGAATACACCACTTCACGAGGTTATTGTCACAATTTCAAAATTTAATGGATAATGAGAAAGTGCTTTGTAAACTGAAGTGCTATAGAAATGTTAATTATGATTAATAAAATTAAAGTGGGTTCTAACAACTCTAATTAGAAGGATGAGGTCTGTTTCAAACCAAATCTAGATTAGAGATGGGCTAGTGGGTCTTTGCCATTTTTGTCAACTTTAATAGTGTTCCTCCCAAAGTGAATTAACAGAACCATTAGAAGCAACCCCTCTGGGACCAATCTGAAATTAATTTTTCAGCTTTATCTCCAAAACATTCTCTAAACCATAAATTAACAGGAAGCAATAATTCTCCTCTGAGCAGAGCAACTGCTTAAGTTAGAGGTCCAGTGGTATAGCACACAAGTGGCCCGAGGATAAAACAATCTTTGCTGGTAGAAAATTTTTAAGTCAAAGAAAAATCTGTTATATATGTCATCGCCCACTGTAGTGTAATTGTAATGATAAATTAATTAGTTTTAAATTTTGTAGCCTGGAAATACATAGAGAAAATGTTTTTTTAGCTTTAGAAAGAATTGAATTTGTTCTCTCTCTCACCTGCCTTCTCTCTTCCCCCAACCTCCATTGCTGGTTGTTAACCACTAACTAACCCTCATGAGAAAATCTAATGCCACTATTCATTGGCAACAGACTATAAAGGTAATCCAATTGATACAAATTATTAGACATTACCTCCTTTTAGCCAGGGGTTTCCTCTTTTGTGCACCTAAAAACTACTTTATATTCAGAAACAATGATATTTGAAATGTAAGTCAACTGATAGGATTGCTTTAAACTATTCACATATTTAACATTATGTAAAAAAATGATTAAAGTCTTCACTGGTATTCCAGATAGCCTGTTGTTAAATTAAAAGAAACTCACTTCTATGTTCTCAAAATTTTGTTTGTCCTTTGTTTGTCTTTGCAGTGATTTTCAAAAGCACATACAATGTTGACATGAAAACAAATTTGTCTGTTACAGACATAACCTTAGTTTCAAACAGGTTCTAATAAACGTGTCCAGTCTAGTCCAAAGGGAAAAACAGACATTAAAAGGATAGTGGCTTGGGTAATGGGCATCGTGGGGACACTTACTCTTTAATTTCACTCTGGACTTTGAATAAGAACGTGTTTCATTTGAGTTAATTCCCATGCAAAATTATTTTAATCCAGCAATTACATAACAAAAACCTCCAGGAGAAGTTTGAACCATGAGACTTCAGGGAGTTGTAGTTGGCTACAAAAACAGAGGAGCTTGAATGACATTAGGGTAAACATGAAGTTATGCCTCCAAGAGGTGAGGAGTGCCAGGGAAATATGGATATTATTTGTAAGGAATTCTCTTTGGGGCCAAATTTGAAATGGCTGGGTGTGGCATGCATTGCAGCAGCACAATATGAACAGAACAGAAAATGAACAGAAAATATTGGTTTGCTCTGGTTATAGTGTGTCAGTATTTAGTTTCCTGGAATTTGTCCATACAATTAAATATGAGTTTTTTTTTATTTTTGCATTTGTAACCCTTGTCTGACCTAAACGGTGCCAGCTGTTGCAAAAAGTTGACTGAGAGCTGTTGACTCTAGGCATTTGACTTCTCCATCCAAGTCCTTGGACACTTTCTCTCTAGAAGAACACAGGCCCCTCTGATCACCGGATTTATCCCACTCTACTGTAGGGGACTAGGAAACGTCAGGCTTTCTAGTGCCCAGATACAGCGTCCCCTGCTTCCTAGTAGCGGCTTCCTTCATCATGTAGCTGCTGTCGCCTTAGAACCATCCTGAGCACAAGGATGCCTCCTCGGAGGTAGCCTTGCACGGCCCCAGGGATTACCCTTCTGTTTATTCAGACCCATCTCCCAAATTCTTTACTTCCCCCAGATACTGTGAAGCCTCCAACATGGTCTGTGCCTGATTCTCTCACTTTTCCTTCTCAAGTCACAGCAGGAGCCTCACCTTTCCTGTGTCCCCTGCTTTTGGAGGACCTTGTTTCCACATTTCCATTATCAATGTCACTATTCTGTCAGCAGACTGGCCCTGAACCCCATATGGTAACACGTCTTGTGGGAGTGTCCTACACCTACCTACCTGATCTTGTTCCTCTTTCAGGTGAGCGCCACACACCCTGACCCAGCAAGGCTCATGGTGAGGTAGTCTTTGCGCTTTTCAGCCAAGTATTTATTTATATCGCATTCACAGTGTGAGAGTCTATTTATCTTTTTATTCTTTTAATCTTAATTCTTCTTCATTTTCGTACAAGAAACATGGCTATACCAACTTGCAACAACAGTACCTGCCCCGCTTTCTAGAACACTTTGGTATCTGGCTCATGGTGAAACTCCTGCCAAGAGTTTGCATGCCATGCAGCTGATACAGACAGCGACTTCCATCCAATGAGGGCTGCATTTTCTTATTACTTCCCTTCCTTTTATGCCAAGTATGATTCTTGGAATTGATCAGACCTTTCTTTCACCAACACCCCTTGGTTCTTTTAAAGTATGATATTACTGCTCCATCTAGTTAGAAATTTTCAATAATTGGAGATTAATGATATCATTTGCACTCTGGGTTGCCGTGTGTGCCTAAGGACCCAAGAAGGAAGGGAAAGAAGAATGGATGAATGGATGGACAATTTGACCCTGCCACCTACACCAGCTCAAAAACTGAAGGAAATATCCCTCGTTGCCCTCTCTTAGACTGGGGCTCTAGATTCTGATTCAGTAGTTCTGGATGCAGACTGAGAGGCCACATTGCTAATAAGTTCCAGGTGTCACCCACGTTGCTGGTCCTCTTGCTGCACTTTGAATAAGAAGGTTTTAAACAGAATCTGGGAAATCAGCCTTTTGAGTACCAATTTTAAATATGCAATTGATTCTTGTAAGTTTTTGTTCTCATTGAAATGCATACCAGTAAATTTGTAATCAGTATTGGAATGCTTGGGAGAATTTGAGATTTGCTATATTTGTAAGTTTATTTAAACTTTAAAAATTTGTTCAGAGCTGGGGAAGAGTTTGCTTGATCATAAATTTACCCAATCAGGCATATGAAGTAGGGTATTTTAATTTATAAATGCAGTTCAAAATTTTTAAGGGGATTTAACTAACTCAGGTTTTCAATGAGACTGATTGTTTTAAGGGAAATTTACTTTGTGTAACTTGAGTTCATCAAACACTGATCCAAGTTTCCTGCAAAAGCTGTTCTATTTTCTGTAATATTTACTAGGTTTATAAATAGATAAGAAGATTTGCAAATTAAACTTAAAGATTTAAGGCAAATTATGTGGCAATTTTTTTACTTTAATAAACAAAAATACATTTAACAAAGGATCCTAAATAGGTCTTTTTTTTTTAATTTAAAAAGGAGCCCTTGGATGAAATTCATTTTGACTTTAGCAATTTACCCAACTCTGATGTGTATCTTTAAAAATGTCTTATTTCCTCTACATCACCAGGCTTTCTTTCTTGATCATTGTTCTGCCTTGGGTGGACATCTGGGAGTACTTTTCTACTTTAGTCAGGGCATGCAGCTCACTCCCCAGTGGGTGGGCTTTGTAACTGATTCCCGGGGCTTTCTACCCAGTCCTCTCCTACTGGTCTGTCTGGAAGCCTCCCCCAGGTGGTCTCCTCCTCCCCCTCCTCCCCCTCCTCCTCCTCCTCCTCCTCCTTTTCCTCCCTCTTCCTCTCTCCATCTTTCCCCACCAACAATGTCCCCTCCTCACAGTTTCCCCAAGGACTTCTCAGTCTGTTAAATCTCTTAGATCTTCCTCCTGCCTCCCGCCACTCCCCATGCAGGGACCTACTTCCTTTTGTCTTCAGTCCTTTGGTCCAGGTTCAGTTCCATCTGGTTTTCCACCGTGGAGATAGCGGGACATTTAGATCCATGGGGGTTTGAGAATGGGATTAAGAAAGGCAAAACATCTTTAAGACAATAAATAAGAATTTAAGTAAATCCTTTATTAAGCAAAAAATAGTTTTGATTCTTCTGTGAATCGAGTTGCATTGCAAAAGCAATCCTTCTGTTATCTTAGCTTGAGTGTTGTCCTAGCTTCCAAACAGGGGAGCCTAAGTGCAGACCTTGGGAAATCGATGGGGTTGGGTATGTAATCCTGCAGCATCTAGATAGAGCACTTCTCTTTGGCATTCCGATAGAGGAAATCATAATTTCCCTTACCTTTTATTTCAGCAAGTCAGTCTCTGCATTCTCTAACCTGCCCCTCCCTCCCAAGATGATCTCTTGGCTAAGCCCCATCTAAAGCCAACCAAGACATTTTTCTCCTTCTTATTATTCTCCTTCTCCTTCTTCTCTGTCTCCTTCTCCTTCAAACCATAGTAGGAGACCCATGTCATCCTCAGGTGACTGTGTCCTGGAATCAGCAAGCTCGCTTAGGCCTGAGATATGAAATGCTCGTTAAGTTCAGGCCCTTGTTCCTGCTTCTCTGCCTGTGCTTAACTCTCTGGTTTCCTGGTTTTCCTTTCAATTTCCTGCCTGAAGCAGACCCTTGTCCTGAACTTCACAATGATTAGCAGCTTGTTTGTTCCTTTGAAAGCTCCAGCCCCAGGTTAATAAACCATGACTTAGAAAGAAATTCCAATAGCTGGATACTCCACATCTGCTTCTAACTAATTAACCTATTAGACTGGAGACATATGATCCCCCTGCATGATAAGTGCAGAGATTTCTGGTCTTGTGTTCCCAGCACCTGTACCTCCTGAATGTAAGTATCAGCTCTGATTGAAACCCAAGGTCCCTCATTTTCTTGAACTTTGTTATTTCAACTGCTGGCTTTACCCTTGGGAGCAAGTTCTGCCACCTGGTTAGTTTCCCCAGCTCTAGACCCTTCCATTCCCTGTTGTCATTACTCTTCCTGCTGCCTTGCTTGAGCTCCCAGTGAGCAGAGAGCCCTTATGAGTTATTGCCTTGCATATCTGCAGTTCGATTATAATTGATGTTCATAGGCACATCCCTAAGTCACTATAGGAGCTAAAGGTGCCTTCTAAATCATCAAGGAAAGAATAAATTATGTTCAGTAAAATTTTATTATTCCCATATTTTCAGTCTTTAAAACCTGGTAATCCACATAGGAAATATGGTTAACTCTGTATTAATCAGATTCTTCAACAGCCCATTCCTGAGGAGTTTAAAATTCACTGCCTTAGGAAAGATCTAGATGATTGAATATTTCATTCTATATCTAGATATTTGACGTCATGTGCACAGACTTCACACAGAGTTTAGTTTTCAGTATAACAGGAAAGTAATTTCCAACAGATGAGCCCTCAGTGTTGTGGCTGCTCACCCCACACTCCCTGCTACCTGCGAATTCTTTTGTTACAGTCATATCTGGGTGAATCTGCTCCATTCTTTGAAGAATTGAGTACTGGGTTCATCATCTCTCCTTCAAGCATTACCTCCCTGATAATTCTTTATGAGGAAATGTCAACACTGAGGCAGCCAGACGTGCTTACTAAATATTCCACGTGTTACCATATACTTGGTGGCACTTTAGGACTAGTTTTAGCCGATGAAATGTGAGTGGAAATGAAGAGTATCATTTCTGAGCTGAAGCATTTAGGAGCCAATGCACCATCTCCATTCTCTTGCTTTTCTTTGGACAATGACTGTAGATGCCACATGTTGAGATGCAGAGCTCAAAACTGACTCCCTAAGTCACTCAACGGAGACAGCAGCGTGGGAGAGTCACTGAGCTACAACTTGGTGTGCATTATAAATCTGGGGGTTTGCTTGTTACCACTGAAATATTGAGGTTGTCACTGCAATGTAGCATCTCTTCTCCTAATTTCTACATATATGTAGTTGATCCTCTCAGTATCATGGACTCTCAATTCCTTGACTTCTTCTCCTCCAATATCTTGTCTTTCATCTTACTTCAGCCATGCATGTGTTCCCTTTGTTATCTATCATTTGCTGCCACTAACTGTACCCATTGTGTAAACTAAATCTTAAATAACCTAGTCTCCAAATACCATCCCCTGTATTTCCAGTTTACTACTGCTGGTATCTCAATGTCAACTGTTCTGTACTCCCTAGTTTTTCTCTTTCTCAAAACACAAATTCTCATTTCTCCCCTTACCCAGCCTAGATTCCACGGTTTATCACTTTAACCACTCTTGTGCACACAATCTCAACTTCTTTGCCCTCTCTACCTTCTTGGCAGAACTCTAACCTATGTTACATCCAATGTTCTTGAAACACACTTGTATTTGTGAATAGGCAAGTGGACATAGCTGGAGAGAAACATGAAACTCTCTGGCTGGATCCTAATGATTATTGAATTATTCCCATTATATTCCTCCAAGCCCTCTCACTCCCACATTGTCTGGGATGAGCATTTCATACTGTCTCCTCTCTCCTCAATTTCCTATCACTTTCTCCCCTGTTTCATTCTTAGCTGATGACTCTGCTTTTTATTTTATTGAGAAAATATGAGCAATCTGTAAAGCAGTTGCACATACTTTCACTACCAAATCTACCCCTACTGGCATCTCTGCCCATCCATTCTACTGTCCTGCCTGCTACTTCAAACTGTCCTTGCTCCTATCTAGGGACAATCCTGTCATTTGTGCACTGCATCTTGTTCTTTATGCCTATTCAAGGTTATTCATCCTGCAATTGTCACTCCTTTTCCTTGCATTATAAATTTCCTTGGAGGGAGGAGGGATGAAGGAAAAAAGAATATAAATGTATTTATTACCACTCAACTGTACACTTAAAAATGGTAAAGGATGGTAAATTTTATATGTATATTTTCCCTCAATGAAAAACAGTGTAAAGAAATTTCTCCATCTTTACTGGACCATCTCATTAGCATAAAAACGAGCTCTGACATCTCCTATCTTAGAAAGAAAGACAAGAAAACCTCACATACCATACACATCCATACAGCTATGTCCCCATTTCTCTCCTCCTCTTTTAGTTAAATTCATACAATGGGTGGGTGGTCTGCATGCCTGCTCCTTCCATCTTCTGAACCTCTCCAATTAAAGTTTCATATATGTCATGAATTAGTTCCTATGAATTAGTTCTTGTTGAGATTTCCAACCCCATATAGCCAAATCCAAAATCAATTCTCCATTTTCATCTTACTCCACCATTTGACATAGTTGAACACTTCAAGCAAATTGAAATACTTTCTTCACTTGGATTTTAAGATGTCACTCACTCTTGGTTCCTTCTACATCAATGTCATTTCCTTCTTAGTTTCTTTTGCTTCTCATCTTCTAGACCTCTGGTCATGGTGGCATAACACAAGGCTCGATTTTCATGACTTTTATCTTTTTTGATCTGCCCTGACTTCCTGGGCTATTTCCTTTGATTCAATGGCTTTAACTAATATCTATGTACTGACTACTTCCAAATATGTTGCCACTCCAGATGAGATATTCAAAGTATGGAAAAAGTCAACTGTAAAGAGCACAAAGTCCTGCTGGGCTTTTTTTTTTTTTGTCTTTTCTTTCTGTAAATTGCAGACAGCTGGCCATACAAGCTGTAAAGTGAGTCCCTAAAATGTTTTAGCCATTGTATTTGAGTTTTTAAGGCATTTAAATACTCCAAAGATGAAGAGCCGATTATACTCATAATTAATATTTCCCAAAGCAAGCATTAAAACTGAACTTAGGTGAATTTATTTCACTTTTTCCTTCAGAGACGAGCATCAAGTTAACTTTTTCTAGCGTCCCTTTCTATGCTAAACATCTTTTCTAGAAGTTCAGGCTTCTCTATCTGAACACAGATATGATCCTAACTCTTCTTTCTCTTTTTGTCAAACTTTTCCCACAGCTCTGGGGAAATGCAGACAAAGAGTGTAAGATACAGGATTTTGAGACAGATTACAATTTAAGTAATTATTACTTATGCTATTAAGGCAGGTTATACATAGTACTTTAGGTTTAAAACCTGGACTCCTGAATATAAATTTGGAAAAATTTATGTTGGCCCTTACTCTCAAACGGTCTTTTAAACTTTATTTATTGGCTTCTCTTTGAAAAACTTGTGTGAGCAAAGAAAATGATTCTAAACTGCAACACCCCTGAAAATCAGGGATTATGGTCAATAATCGTCCGGAATGTTGGAGGTATTTGTTCTAACTAAGTTTGGATAGGGTTTTACAATAGGCAGACTGGTAATTATGGTACCTGCCACCAAATAGTGGCTTCAAATGAGTCACTTTTCTGTAAGCATTAGCTGTCTCATCTGAAAAATGAGATTGAATTTAGTGGTTTGGAAGGGTCCTTTTAGGCATTTACATCCTACAATCTGTGTTTTGTTTTTTTTTTCTGTATCTTTACAAAGATGAATGAGATTGAGTGAAAATTTATGCCTTCCTTTTTTGTTTGTTCCATTATAAACTTTGCAGGCGTATGCATGTGACTTTCCTACTTCTGGTAGAAAGCAAACCCTGGTGTTAAATTCTCTGAATTGGAGCTGGTGTTTCTCTGCCTACTATTCTTCTGGTTTTACTAGGCCATGCAATCCCTTCTTTTGGGAAATGCTCCCTCTGACTCCTCAACCTTGTAATTCTTTCGGTTTTTCTATGTTCTTAAATAATTCATCTCCCCTTTCATTATGAGGATGAAATCAAGCTGCTCCAGCCCTAGGAGATTTTTCTTCTGATCATGTCTGATTGGTCCCAGAGTCAGACAGGTGACCAAACCGAGCCATCAAAATTTTTCCTATAATTGTTCAAACTGGAGAAAGGAAAAAAAAATGTCATTTCCTCACTTGTAATGAAGCTGGCAAACAGGAAGCAGGTGGCTTCACGTTCTTTTGTTCCCTGCTATGTGAAGAAAGCTGTTCTGAGAGCATGATGCCACACAGTGGCAAGAGATGAGGAGCGAGATGGGCTTGGTGGTATTTGAGACTGTGGCCAGCTGAACCACTCTGCTTCCTGCAGCTACATGAGCCTTCCACTACATTCCAGTTTTTGCTTAAGCTAGTTTGAGTTTAGCTTTCCGTCTGTTGCAACCAAGATTAAATGCTGACTCTTATTTTCATACCTGGTCATAGATGGACATTTATGGTGGGAGAGGTAGTCATTTTTTTTTCTTTTTTCTTTTTTTCTCCTCTCTCTTTCTTAAGCTATAAAAATAATTGAGGACATATGGAAGGATTCTGGCATGAATTAGTATCAGTCACATTCAGAGTTGCTTGCATCATTGCTATCCATTTCACACCTTCTCCCCCTTCTTTGCATAATAGTCCTTGGCTCCCCGGCCACAGGAGGGAGGGCTTGACCCAAGACGCTGTTACCATGTTCTTCATGGCTCTGGCATGGTGATTAGTCCAAGATGTGAGCACATGACTCAAGCCAGACCAATAAAGGCCTTTCCCTGGATTTTTTTTTTCTTTTCAAATTGGATCAGAAGAGATGCCTCCTAGACTCTCAGGCCTCGGAATTGCTGTTGTGTGAATCTGGCTGCTCTCTGTCCACACAGACAGTTGAGACAGGGCATCGTTGATGGGAGAGAGTTCAGCTGAAAGGCAGAGGACAGATTTGGAGAGGAGGAGTCTTAATGCTGTGGAGCTTGTGGCTCCAGTCATCGCCAGCTAGAGGCCTGCTGTCCCAGGCTAGGCTCTTCAGAAGCAGATGCTGAGATGGTATTTGGCACACTGGGTATTTTTTAGGATCAACGCCCATGGGTGCTACATTTGTGGGGGGCACATGTTAACTTGCTGGAGAGAGGCCTCTCCTTTATTTTCAATCAAGGGGGGATTCTGGCTCTTGATAGAAAAGTGTGGGACACTTCTGTAGGCTCCAAAGGTGCAGGACACTCTCAGGTTCAAAATTTTGAGATGACTTTGTCCAGATTACACCACTCCAAATGGAAAGTCTCCATTGTCCCAACCAGGCCCTGATCTTTTTCTAATATCTGCCTTCCCTGAGTGTCTTCCCTTCTCAGGAGTTTGGCCACTCCTAAGTCAGGGTCAGGTCCAGCCTTTTCTCTCCTGTTGCAGGAACTTGAGTCTCTTTGGGAGACTCAAAAAGCCCTCTGGGAGACCACAGAGACCACAGAAGCCCTCTGGCTTTCACACTTGATTCTCATTGGCTGTCAATCATCCGCAACTTTTCATTAACTTTTTTCTAGAAGAGTGATTTTCAAAGGGAGGTCCCAGGACCAGCAGCATCAGCATCGGCTTGCAACTTGTTAAAAATGTAAATTCTTTGGCACCATGTTAGACTTTCTTAAACAGAAATATTAGATTGGGGCCTAGAAATCTGTGGTTTACCAAATGTCCAGGGGATTTTGATGCATGCCAGAGTTTGAGAACCAGGGTTTTTAGAATTTCTGTATCACCTGGCGATAGCCATTGGATCACATTGTCCTCTTGGTGATGAAATCGCAGCAGCTCTCAAATTCTTGATGCCTCATACCAGCTAGTGCATTCCTTCTGCCGTCCCCATTCACCACTGCTGTGAGTTTTAACAGCTGGACTCTGCCTTCTGCTAGATGTCAGAGTTCCACCTACCCAGTGATGGAGTCCTTGTTGCTAAGGCTAAGGTTAGATCCTACCACTTCCCACTAAATGAATATTGACTAATATACCTGAAACAACTAATGTGTACTGGTGGGAATGTATTTTGTATTAAAAATATTAATAACAATAAGTACTGCACAATTATGTAGTACATTGTTGCTTACAAGGTACTCTCATATGTTATTGTATGTGATTATAATGAAAAAGCTGCAGGAGGAAGGGAAAGGCTGATTCTATTGGAGATGCCTGTGGCTTTCTGTGTCTTTGGATAAAATTTCATTTTTCTTTTATTACGATATGAAATATAATGATGTGAAATAAGGTAGAAACTTTTGGTTGTTCGTCGTATTGTCAGATACCCTCATTCTTTTATTGCCTTTAATTGAAATTTGCTCCTGTAATCTCAGGAGAACTGAAGAGATAAAGACCTGTCCTCTGACTTCCTCAGAGACCCTTTCTGTAGGATGTGCTGTCACTGGGATGACACCATCCATCCACAAAGCATATGACAGTGTTCAATGACAATATTCTTCGCATTCTCTCTGGGTGTACGTGCAGTTTCCAAATGACACACTTGATCCTGTCATTTTGGCAGTACTCACGTTTAATACCAATCACTGCTCTCAACTAGCTGTGACTTACATCAGCCGTTAAGGCAGCTGAACAAATTTTTCCATTGTACAGTTTCTGTGTTTTGCATCTACATTCTTGGTCTCTGGGTTTTTAAAACTGAAATTACTAGTCTTTACTCTTGTAGATATTTTGGTTGTAGCTATTCCAGCTGATTAACCAGAAAACATTTATTTTAATACCTAACACAAGACTGATATTATAGCAGAGACAAGAAAATATTTAAAACATAGCCTTAGTCCAAAGACCAATATCTGCTTAGGTGAGTTCCTTATGTCAGATTTCCTAGGTTCCAAGCCTGACGTGCAAATTCTTGTGCAAATGATTTCTTGAGTGAGTGTTCTTAGGAGAATCCTACAAGGGAGTAAAGGAAATAGTGTAGGGCAGGGGAGCAAGCTAGTGAAGATGTGGTTTCACAAAACATCCAGCCTCAGATTTTTTCCATCACAGAATCCTGGAGAGTGAATCCTATGGTAGAGTTTGTCCTACACAGAGCAGAGGGGACTGTTGGTGAATCAGTCGTTGGGTTGTCTCAAGGGGTTGGGGCATAGCATCCCAGACATCTTAGTGGAGTCAACTCCTACCAGCCAGGGGTGATCTTCTGGAAAAGTTTGCACGTGGGAACCTTTGCAGCCAACACCTGCAGCAGCTGGGCAATGGGTGCATGAGCCTGGTCAAGAGGAATTGGGCAGGGCAACGATAACATCTCCTATATGAAAAATAATTACCTGCAATTCTAATGGTAACGATGGCAATGTCAATGATAGCAAACTATTCTACAGTGCTTAATATATAACAACACTGTGTTGAGTGTTTCATAGCCATTGAATCATTTAATCTTCACAGTACTTCTATGATGCAGGTAATATTATTATCCCTATTTTTACAGATGAAAAAATGGTTATGATCTTGGAAATAATGTAGTAAGCAAGAACCAGCAAAACCCAGGCACAGTAGAAAATATAAATCAGGCAATGTGTCAATGGGGGAAAGAATAGGTTGGACCTGTCCATTGGATGGAAGGCGACTTTCCAGATAGAAGTGGTCCTGACAAAGGTAAAATTGGACTGATAATAATGAGGATATTGATGACAACACTTTACTGTTCATAAACTACCCTCGGCCAACAGTCTAATTAAATTTCCATAATGACCTGTTGAGATGGGGGTTTGGATTCCCATTTTAGAGAAGTAAAGAGTAATCACCAGTGTATGTGATCAGCTTAATGGCACTCAGAAGCGGAGTCTCAGCTAGGTCTCCAGATCACACAGTCAACATTTGCTGCCCAGATGGGAAACGCTTTCAATTGCTACAAGTAAAAGTAGAAAAGATTAAATGTTTGAAGACTTTTATGGATTGAATTGTATGCCCTCAAAGTTCATGTGTTGAAGCCCTAACACCCAATGTGATGGTATTTGGAGACAGGGCCTTTAAAACAGTAATTAAGCTTAAATGAGGTCTTATCAGTGGACCCTAATCCAATATAACTGGTGTTCTTATAAAAAGAGGAAGAGACATCAGGGATGAGCTTGCACAAAGGACA
This sequence comes from Lemur catta, assembly GCF_020740605.2. Lineage (NCBI taxonomy): Eukaryota > Metazoa > Chordata > Mammalia > Primates > Lemuridae > Lemur > Lemur catta. Next base: position 60,046,023 of record NC_059132.1, read on the forward strand.
GGCTATGTGAAGACACAGTGCAGTGAGGAGGCAGCTGTCTGCAAACTGAGAGAGACCTCAGGAAAAACTGAGCCTACTAACCTTGATCTTGGACTTCCAGCCTGCAGAACTGTGAGGAAAGGAATTTCTGTTGTTTAAGTCACTTAGTCTGTGGTGTTTCATTATGGCAGCCCTAGCCGGCTAATGCAACTAACACAGAGACCTGGTGACTGAAGTAATCATCACTATTGATGATAGTGTGCACGCCACTGAACCTCAGAATATATTAATAGCAGACCTATACATACAGTTCAACCTAATATACTAACTATGTTAGTATGCCAGAACTGCCGTAACAAAGTACCATAAACTGAGTGGCTTAAACAACAGAATCTTATTTTATCACAATTCTGGAGACCAGGAGTCCAAGGTCAAGTTGTCAGCAGGGTTGGCTTCTCCCGAGGCCTCTCTCCTTGGCTTGTATACAGCTGCCTTCTCCCCATGTCTTCACATGGTCCTCCCTCTGTGTCTATGTCCTAATCTCCTCTTCCTATAAGGACACTGGTTATATGGGATTAAGGGCCACCCAAGTGACCTCATTTTAACTTAACTACCTCTTTAAAGACCCCTTCACTAAATACAGTCACATTCTGAGGTACTAGGGGTTAGGACTATAATATATAAATTTGGGAAGGGGAAACAATTCAGCCCATAACACTGACCATTTCTCAAAATCCTCAAAGTGCTTTCTAGATGTGATGTGTCCCTTTCCTGAGAAAATTAGCTGCTGATGTTTCCTTTTGTAGTAGTTTTCTTGCTTTACACCAAGTGACTTTGTCAAGAAATTCACAGCTGATTGGATCAGTGGCGCAATCAAAGGGAGCTGTATAAAGACCGAACTGCCAGGAAACTCTCCTTAATAGCACTGCTTTAGATTGAGTCGGGCTAATCAACCCAAGCATACCCTTTCTTTTTGTGGGTTTGAGTTCATAACATATGGAGAGCTAGAAGTAAGAAGTCCAAGTCAGGTAAAGCAGAGACAGAGAGAGATACTGGATCATAGGAATGATAGAGTGACAGGGCTGGGAGCCACAGATGCTCTCTGTGCTGAAATTTGCCTCTTTGCCCTCAGAGCCATTTCCTACGTTTCCCCAACATCGATCTGTCTCACTGACTTCTGGCTATGTTAAGCCAAGGGAAGGCACTAGTAGGAGATTTGACTGCAGGAAGGAGGGAAAAGCCAGGGTACTGTTTTCTCTCTTTCTGTCTTAGTTGGTGTCTTTGACAGAAGCTGTATTACCTTTGTGAGTCCAGCTTCTGCCTGAAAGCATCTCGTCTGACAGTACCACCTCACACCAGGAAGGACCACCGCGGTCCCATTTCTCCCCAGGTGGCCATGCTTTGTGGATTCTAGTAACATGACCTCTTCTCTTTGTCTTTTCAGCCTTCAGGATGACAAGCAGATCATTGCTGTTTTTAAAGGGATCCACCATCCCCTGTTAGTCTTTTTACCTTTTCATCATTGTGAAACCAATTCCTATATTAAATTCCTTCTACCTGAAATACCTGGAGTAATTTTTGTTTTTCTGACTAGAGCACAATGCTATAGTTTGCTGAGAATGTGAGAATTGCTCTCTAGGTACAATCTGTTCTGCCCTGAAAAATGATAAATAACATTTTGCTTCCAATCTTTGGCACGTGTTGCAGAGATAGTTTTCAGAGTTTCTTTTCTTTCTCATATGGCCTTACAATATATATTCATCATTTGGGATAGCCTAAGTGTATCTCTGATTCTTGCAGCCTGAGAGGTTCCAGCATAACTCAGGCAATGACTTATAAGGGAACAGCACTCTTATTAGAAAAAAGCAAATGGTTTAATCTGGCTATTACAGAAAGGTTTAAGTGAAGAGCAGATCCTAATAGCAACACCCTTATCATTTACACCATTTATACCATTTATCCATTTATCCACTTACTGGCTGGAATTCTTATACTGGACCCCAGTGGAAAGGGCATACTATGGTTGAAATATGGATCTATTGGCCAGGCGCAGTGGCTCACGCCTGTAATCCTAGCACTCTGGGAGGCCGAGGTGGGCGGATTGTTTGAGCTCAGGAGTTCAAGACCAGCCTGAGCAAGAGCGAGACCCCATCTCTACTAAAAATAGAAAAAAAATTATACGGACAGCTAAAAACATACATATATATAGAAAAAATTAGCTGGGCATGGTGGTACATGCCTGTAGTCCCAGCTACTTGGGAGGCTGAGGCAGGAGGATTGCTCGAGCCCAGGAGTTTGAGGTTGCTGTGAGCTAGGCTGACGCCATGGCACTCACTCTAGCCTGGGCAACAGAGTGAGACTCTGTTTCAAAAAAAAAAAAAAAAGAAATATGGATCTATTTTATGGTTACTGTAATATTTCCTTAAAATTATAACCTTTTCAATTACTCAAACAATGGTGATCACCGAGATATTTATCAATTATCCACATTCCTGTAAGTGCCTCAAAATTAACCTCACCATTGTTACATCAGAATCATGGAAAAATCTCGAATGGTAGCTTGATCTTTTGGGAGGGGATATAGAAAATCTGGGGCCAAGTCATCTATAAATTTTTAAAGCCACATAGGGGATTCTAATACACACCCAATGCTGAGAAACACAAGTATGTATTGGTAGGATAAAACAATGTCTTTTAATATTTTTTTCCTCAATGATTATCTTAGTTGTATGGTAGGTTTTCTTGCTCTAAGTTGACATGTAATATTAAAAGCATATTTGGAAGAATAAATATGAATTGGCATTGTCTTAAATTAAATTCATATGAAAACATGGTATCACACTGACATTAGAGTAGGAAACCACATAAAAGAACATAGAGTGTTCTGTGGGATATCAGTGGAGAGACAGTATGCTAAGTTGAATCCCAAACCAAAGTCAAGTGAAGAGGAAGATGACAATGTAACTGGCTCAGGCCATTATGTGCCAGAGACATTATCCTGAGTTTTCCAGGTGGTGTTGCAGCACCAGTGCTATGGTTTGAATGTCCTCCCTGAAACTCATGCTGAAATTTAATCCCCAACGCCGCAATATCGAGAGGTGGGGCCTTTAAGAGAGGATTGGGTCATGAGGGCTCTGCCATTAATGTATGGATTAATGGGCTAATAGACTGATGGGTTATCATGGGCATGGGACTGGTGGCTTTATAATAGAAGAAGAGAGACTTAAGCTAACACGCTCAGCCTTCTTGCCATGTGATGCCCTGCACCACCTTGGGACTCTGCAGAGAGTTCCCGCCAGCAAGAAGGCCCTCACCAGATACAGCCCCTCGACCTTGGACTTCTCAGCTTTCACAACCATAAGAAATACATTTCTTTTCTTTATAAATTACCCAGTTTCAAGCATTCTGTTATAAGCAACAGAAAATGGAATATACACAAGACAACCACTTAGGAAACATTCTCCTTAAATCGAATGATAGGGGTTTCCTAGTGATAGCTTGGAGTACTGCTAGCTGACAGGCACTAAAGCAATGCTTGTTGTAGCACAACTCTGCTAGGCAGGAATGGAGACAGCTCAAGCCATCTGCTGTACATCATGATGAGGGGGGTGACCAAACTCCAGCTGGACAGAAGGAATAACTGAGAGGCAGCCAAAGCCGTCTGGCCGTAGAAGACTGGTGAGTAAGAAGAGCTAACAAATCTTCCTAGGTGTGAGGTGGACAAGAAGAAGGGCGATGACTTACCGAAATAAAGCCTGTGGTTTGATTCTCCATGGGGAGGATAAGCCTGAGCTAACCTGCTCTCAGATTTGAAGAGGTGTGAGAAGCATGATAGAGTGACGGTGAGAGTCCTGGTTAGGAGTTCACTTACATACCTGAGAGCTTCCTGGGAAGCAACACATTCTAAGAGAATGACAGAATCGAGGGTTTGGCAGCAAGGGCTTTCTCCCTGTTTGCCATCATGCTACGATAGTGGCCCTGCAGTGGGTTTTCACACCAAGTCAGATTAGTAGGGTCTTTTGGAAAAGAAACAGCTAAACAGGTCGTGGAGCTGGAGTTTCAGAAGAGGCATAAAGGGGCATGAATAGCACCAGGAGTGTGAGTCTGAGAGTTCTCATTGATGTTGGGGCCACCTGTTTTCTTAATGTGGTCAGTTTTGTTTATGATCTTCTATTTTTTTCAATTGATGCTTCTTTCTTGCAGAGGAAAAATACAAAATCCTTGTGTCAGTGGATTTTACATCAAGGAAAACTGAATCAAATGAGCTGTGTGATGGTACTCGTTTTAATATTAATGGCATCGAAGCGATTCGATAGATAATATTTTACTAACTTATTTGAAACAGTTATTTGGAATTGTTTGCACAGTTATTTTATTCCCATTTTCTATTTATGGTATAAAACATAAGGCGAGTAAGATAAATCATTTCATGTTGATGAGGAAAATAAGGAAAGGACCGTGTAGTTTTGTTTTTTTTTTCCCGTGGACTTTAATGCTTTCAATGAAAAGACCTCAGGCATATGCCTCTTTGAGATAAAACACATTTTACATCACTGTCTTCCCCCTCACATCATGGGTCTTTGCCTTCACCCCCTCACATGGTGGCTCAGAGGCATGTCTTATCTCTTCCTAACATGCATCCTGCCATGTTCTATTTCTTAAATGAATGGAAACCTTGTTTAAACAGGGTAGAAATATAACGATCACCTCACCTGTTTAAATGACTGTATGAGTATGCTTTGGTCATCATCATTAAAAAATGTGTTTACTTGGCAAGTTCCCCTGCTGTATGAATTACTCTATAAGAATTCCCCCACAATAGTTATTAGGGGATGGAAATATAGTTTAGTGACTATTTCCACATGTATTTTAAAATTCAAGGCAACAGTTTAATAAAATGAAAAAGGAATGGGTTTTGGACTTCGGGCTTAGTTCTGATTCTAGGTTTTCCATTTACTTCTTGCATGACCTTGGGCAAGACATATGACCTCAGATATTAGCGTTTCAGATGGCTCATTGATGAAATGAGAATAAAACTCACTTTATTAAGTTATAATGAGAAAAGGATACTAGATGGGAACTCCTGACAGGGTACCTGGCACAGAGCAGATGCATAAAAATAAGTTTTTGCTTCTTTTAGGCTTTTCACTTTCCTAATTCTTCTACTTTCAAATTTACTGGGGACATTGTATTTTATCACATAGAGGCTTAAAGTTGACTTTGTTAGCATCTTCCAAGATTGAGCCAAAATTTGCATTTTCTTAAGTACAAGGTAACAGAGAAACTTTGGTGAGAATAAAACCCCGGAGCTGGTGAGTCAGGGCAAGTCATTTTGGCTCTGATGGTTTTTCTCTTGCCTTTTTGATTATTTGGCATCATCTTTCCATTTTAATTTGAAATTTTCCAAATGTTAGCATAACGAGCACTTTCCCATTCCATAGCAAAACAGTTTAGAATTTATATTCTAAAAAGGACTAAATGGGTGGCAACAGTCTGAATACTTGCCAAAACAATTTGACAAGTTCAGTTTAAAGAAAAGGGATATAAGTAATGGGCATAAAAACAAACCCATGGGGATGAATTCAAGTGGCTTGCCTTTATTATTTTTTTTCCCAGGATGACTAATTTACAGTTTTAAAGACCCACATAAAAAGTATTTTCTTATAGAGGATAATAACATTACGATATCACCGTGGCTGGAAGGTCAGCTGTGGAACGAGCCAGGTAACAGACAGCATATTACTGGGCTTCATTTCCTTCTAAGCAAGGGCACATTCCATATTTGAACAGAATAGCTACCATTTCCTAAATCTAGAAAGAAACCAGGTTTAGAAGCAGTGTGATGTAGTAAGAGGGTACAAGTGCTGGAGTCAGATACACTTAGTTAGGTTCAACACTTGGCATCAGCCAGCTGGACACATTTGAGGAATTTGTTTATACATTTCTGCCTCGATATCTGAAAACAGGCACAGTGCCATCCAAGTGCTGTCTGCTTGTGAGAATTAAATGAGATAATGCATGTAAAAGTGCCTGGTGTAGACCTGATTCTCAATAAAGGTCACTGTTTTTAAATCATGATATTCCTATTTACAATTTTAATAGTTAAAACAAACCAATCCTACGATGCCGAGGAGTCTTGGAAACTTCACTGAGTTCTCATGAAGAAACCTTTTAAGCCCTTCTGTGAAATAATATCATGAACATATGGAGTAGATTTCTAACTTGAACACACCGTGGCCTCAGGATTAAGATGAAAATTACTGACTTCTACCCACCCTGGAAAGTCTGACAGGAGTTCAGCACATTTGAACCCTTCATAAACCTGAGTTTGCCAATACTGAGGAGCCAGGGAACTCTACAGGAAGAAATATATCTGCTTCCAAGCCTTCAGAATCCATCTGATTTAAAAAATTCAGGGTTACACATATAACTGACGTATTATGAGGCTGACCATGGGTCCTTCTTAATACTGTGACCATTTTTTCCTTTCTGCTGCTCCATTTACACTTCTGGTGGCACTTCTTGGAGATTAAATCACTAGCTCAAGCAAAGTATTTTCTTCGTCATTACTTTTTAGCTCATTCCCAAAATTATGCTGTAGTTGGATAAGGTTCAACTGCTTCTGAGAGACTGTTGTTTGACTTTTGGATTCCATTCACATGATTTTATCCTTCGTAACTCATAGATGATCATTAATAATAAATGCTGTCAAGAGTATGTTATTTGAAAAGTAATATTAAGAGGCTGAACTTCTAAGGCAAGACCTCTTAGGCTGTAGTAAGACATTAAAGTTGTAAAGAAACTTCTTGCCTCTCTGAATTATGCTCCTCAGTCTCTTTCTCAGTCTTTTTTATGTGCCTTCTCATTTTAATGCAGTTGTATAATAGAATTGCAAATTTAGAAAATGTCAGAACTGAGAGTTCATCAGTCCAACCTCCTAAGTCTACTGGTGATAGAACTGATGAAAATATTATCTTTAAAAGAATATTCAAAAACATGCATGTTGTATTAAAGATAAACAGACTGTATTAATGTATGAAAGGATACTTCAGCCAAGGCCAGATTTAAGGCTTGAGAGACTAAGTTGCTTCTGTGTTCATTGAAAGTTGGGCCTCAGAGTAGAATATGACTCAGTGAAACACATTTTGGATTTCAACAAATTGAGATTCAACTCTCAGTTTTACTGGTGTGTGACCCAGTTAGTTAACTTTACAAAGCCTCAGGATCTTTATCTTATAAATGATAAAAAGAATGCTACCATGTAGGAATGTTGTAGATATTGCAGAAAATATGCAAAGCAACTAAGGCAAAACTAACATAAATGATAATTATGAACACTCATAATAACCAAAAATATATTATAAATCTGAATTGCCATGATCCACCAAAACTAGGATCTCTGAGAGACAGAAAATGATAATTCTAAATGCTGTACTACTAGTCCAGAATTATAGACTGACCAAAGAGAATCTGAATGATTAAAGGTCTTGGTTTGCTTGGTGTAACAAGCTGACATTGGGTCGCACCAAACAGTTGAGGCCATGAACTGATATAATCTAATGGTGAATATTGTGAGTGTTATTGCAACAGGACCTTGGTTTCCATCCTGGGCTGCCACTTGCTACTTGTGTAGCCTCAAACAAATCACTTAATCACTCAAAGCTTCAGTTTCCACAACTGCAAAATGGTGGTACTAGTGGTGTCTATCAGGGTTGTTGTGAGAATTATGGGTACCAACACATGCAAAATGCTTGGCCCAATCCTGGGCATTCACTAAGGACTCTCTCTCTCTCTAAATACACACAGAGACACACATACACACACACGTATATGTATATAGATATACTCTATATATGTAAATATATATATAATTATATATATATTTCTGAATATAAAATTGTGGTGAAGTACATACAACATAAAACTTATGATCGTAACCATTTTTAAGCATCCAGATCAGCGGCATTAAGTACCTTCACACTGTGTCACCACCATCTGTCTTCAGAACTCATTTCATCTTGTAAAACTGAAACTTTGTACCCATTAAATGATAATGCTCCCTGGCCCCCTCCTCCACAGCCCCTGGAAGCCATCATTCCAATTTCTGTCTTTCTGAGTTTTGCTATTCGAGCTACCTCATGTAAGTGTAATCATACAGTATTTGTCCTTTTGGGACTGGTTTTATTTCACTCCTTGTAAAGTTCTTAAGGTCCATCCATGTTGTAGCATATGTTAGAATTCCCTTCCTTGTTAAGGCTGAATAATATTCCATTGTATGTAAAATGTTGTTTATTCATTCACCTTTTGAGGGCCACTTAGGTTGCTTCCACCTCTTGGCTATTGTGAATAGTGCTGCCATGAACATGAGTGTACCAATATTTCTTCAGGATCCTGTTTTCCATTCTTTTGGGTATATGCCCTGAAGTGGAATTGCTGGATCATATGGTAATTCTATTTTTAATTTTTTGAGGAACTGCCTTACATTTCCCATAGTGGTTGTACCATTTTCCTTTTCTACTAACAATGAAAAAGTGTTCCAATTTTCTACATCCACACCAGTACTTGTTATTTTCTGATTTTTATTTATTTTTTTGAAATAAAAAATAGCCATCCCAATGGGTGTGAGGTGGATAAATATAGCTTTTAAATGCCAACATCATATTATTTCATTATGTGTGTGATTGTCTCTGTGGAAGATGGTTTAAGATTCCCACTGCCCATAGTCCTGGGACTGATTCATCCTGGGGTGGAATGTAAGTCAGGCTTTCAGACTGGGGAGAAGGGCTTCTTCAAGAGGTGAGGATTTGTGGAGTAGACAAAGCTAAAAAAATGTAAAGTCTGGGAAAGATGGGGTGAAAATGTGGTCCCAGGAGGAAACAAGTAAACTTTTCCTGGCCACACTAACCCATGCTGGATATATCTCCATATGGTAATTTAATTAAAATTTATTTTATGGCTACTGTAGGTTGTGGAGCTTTTGGCTTCAGAGATGTGCATCTGAGTCTGGCCCCATGACAAGGAGTTGAGATGCTGGTGACGGCAGAGAGATTACTTTGTAGGTTGCTATGAAACCCAGCTGGATACGGTCAAGGCAGTGAGCCTGCTTCCTTGAAGTCCGTGGTTTCTTAGATTGGGCTTGAGAGGTGCCACCAAGCCTCTACCTACTCTCTGGGCAGGGGCTACTAGCAAGTCTCCAAGAGGATCATTGTTAGACACCCTAGGAATCCTCAGATTATGGGTGGAGGACAACTAGACAAAAGAATACCAGCCTTTATGCTACCCTGGACAGGCATGGGCTCAGACACTTCACAGACTGAACGTTAAAAAATGTGTTCTTATGGTGGATCTGATGCTGTGTGCTTCAGTGTGCAAAAGTTATAATGTCTCTTACTACCCCCCACCTAGACTCATCCAGAAGCTGAGGTCTTGGGAATGCTGTAGCATTAAACGTGGCAGACTGGCCCTTTCTTTGATTTGCTGTGAACGCTCAACATGTCCACACAAACAGCAGGGAGACTTCTGGTGCCGGGCTCAAAACCTGCAAGCCAGACTGGAACCAGAAATCCTTCGGTCAGCTTTGACTGATTTGCATCTGAGTTAGTCATTGTCTGTGACTTTAGTTGCAGTTTAATTTAGTTTCATTTTATGGGATGGGAGGGATGTGTACTTGTATTTTCTTAAAACTTTTCTCCTCAAATTTAATGTCCATCTGATTCTATGAAAGGTGGGTATGAATCCAGCTATTATATTTCAAATGTTGAGAAATGGATTGAGATATTCAGAGAGTAATGCGATTTGTTTGTACACATTCCAGAAGACCTGGACCCTAGCTCAGATTCTACCTGTGAGGCTCTGAGTGGGCACAACTTCAGCTCTTCGTACATGTTATGGCATAATAATGCTCACTCCAAAGCTTTGTGAGGATCAGATGGATAGTGTTTATTCAATGTATAAAAGTGTGTGTGTTAAACACTTGCTTATCTTTCAGGTCTCAGTCCTTACCCACACGTGCTTCAGCACCTGATGTACAATGGATACGCAATCCAGTGAAGGGGACAGTAATTGTAGGTTTGGTTCCAGACTCCCAGGTTTGCAGTCTGGCCCAGTGCTGCCTTCTGTGGTTGCTATTAGCCATTTGAGATGTGGCTAGTGCCACTGAGGACCTGAGTTTTCAATTTCCTTTAATTTTAATTAATTTCAATTTAAATGGCTACATGGGACTGACTAGTGGCAACCACAGAAGACAGAGCAGAGAGCGCCAGATCTAAAGAAAGAGAGAGAGATCATTGAGGGGCATTGGGGAAAGCTTTTGTGTTGGGGTTGTTTTTAAGATAGTAAAGACTTGCACAAGTTTAAATGCCAATGAACCCTGATCAGCAAAGAGGAGCATTTGACTGTAGGGCAGGAGCAGGGAAGTAATCAATAGCGTCTCTGAGAGTGAGTGGTGGGTTTGGATTCCCTTAGGTGTGTAGGCTGGTGGCAGGAAGTTGAGTGGGTTTCCAGCTGATGGGTCCCATTTTCTCTGGAGGATGGGAATTGAGGTCATCTACTGCGAGGGAGGAGAAAATAGTAAGTTAGAGGTTTCAAGAGAGTTGAGAAGATTTAAAACAGCTTTATGGAGAAGACAGGAAGCTGACTAGGGGAATATATGAGGCCTGTTGAGCAATTCTTTTTAGAGGGGGAAACAAAGACATAAGAAGGTTGTGTTGCTTCTTATGAGCAAGTTGCTCAGTATCATTGAAATCCAGAGAACAATTGGGTCTTGGAGCTTTCTGATTTCAAAGCCACAGTTCTCAACACTGTCACCAAATTGGCCCACAGACACCTACCTCCTAGCACCTTTCTGCACCTCTTTTGACACTTTCCCCCTGCATCTTGTATCATATTCAGTTATGTGAAAGCTTTGTTTCTCTTGGTAAATTCCTGATGTGCAGAATCAATCATCTAATTCATCTTTGTATTTCTGCAGTGTCTATTAGCATTCTGTGCACACAGAGGAGGCTCAGTAAATATTTGTTGGGTGAGCAAATAAATGAATAAAAAAGGAAAGACTCATAAGGCAGAGGAAAAGGCCCTTCCCCTTGCACAGGTTCACCTTCCTTGTTCATGTGTGTGTTAGCTCCATTTCTACTTCATGTTTCTGGCTTACACATAGCTGGAGCCTCTCCCTATTCTAATCTTAGTTTGGAGAGGAATAATTAAAAATCCAGTGAAGCAATGCAGTGTAAAAAAGAAGAGCTGCTATAATATTTTTGAGAATATTTTTCTTTCTTTTTAAAAATTTATTTTATTTTATTTTTGATTTTTGGAGCCCAGACACGGCCTAAAAGCTGACACTTGGGAGGTTCCCTTTACACCCATATAACTGACATCACAGAGTTCATACCCTCATCTTTCATTCTTAAAGAAGTAAACAAACATTGGGATTGGCCAGAGCCCTGACCTTGTGGATGACTCAGGCCCCCTGGAGTTAAATTCTAACTAAGATTTTCCCCCGGGACTCAAATTCTATCATTTTGTGCTATATTTACCAATGATGTTACACTTTATCTTTATCTTAGCAAATATTTAATTTGTTGAGAGAAAACATGTCATGAATGCATTACTCATAAGTTTCCATATTTCCCAAGGATTCTGGCAAGTGGCAGAAATTAAACTTCTGGGGTCGTATTAATGCAGCTGAAACAAAGCCAAATACCAAACTTTAGTGAATTTAATGGGAAAGAGATATGTGTGGCACAAGAAGTAAAAGAGAAATACTAAGTGATTTGATAAAATTAGTTGACTGGTTGTCAGCCCTTCTTTGCAATGGTTCTGCCTAGCTTTAAAATCAAATGTTTTACAAAAATAGTATCTAAGAATGGAGAAAATATATATTGTCCACTGAAAAATGGGGAACCTGTCTCTCTTTTCCCCAATTCCTTTCTCTTCTGTTCAGTTAAATATATAGATGACAATGGAGAAATCTAAGGATAGAGAGAGATTTTGCATTACCATTCATGGCAAATTTTTTTTGCTAATATGGAAGCTTCCAAACCAAATCTCCTTTGAGAAAATGAAACATTTCTTGACGTTGATGGTTTTGACACTACCAAAATGTGTAGTATTCTAGAAAACCAAAATAGGCTACTTAAAGAAAATTTTTTATTGATAAGCACCTTAAAAACTCATTATTTGTACTGCAAGCTGAAATCTGACTATAGAAGCAGTTCTCTTGATTTCCCAAGTGACCTCATAAAGGGTTTGGGCCAACTCTAATTCCAAAATCCAAAGAAAATAAATTTTATCCAGATGTTGGGCTTGGAGATTTGAGTTGCATTACAAACAAAACTGAATATTTGTTTTTGGAAAATCTTACTACTGTATATAATTTAAAGTAAATGTTATATGTGTTTCTGCATTCTTGTCACAGCTTCCCGTGTTTAGCCTCTGAATGCCACTTTCCCACTTCTCAGTCTCCAGCATTTCTATGTTTGTCCACAATGCACATGATTAAAATGATATTTTCATATTTCAGCGTGTAGTTGGAGCTCCTTAAAGCAGAGGGTTGTAAGTGCAAAAAAGAGATATGCAGTTCCCTAATGGCTTATTACCATCACATTTGCAATTCAGATCAGCTCCAAATTGACTGAAATTTTTAAACACATAGCAGGCAGTTTAAACTAATGATTGTCTGGAGGTTCACCACTGACATGAACTAAGCTTCTGTTCAAAACAAATTGCAAATAATTCCTCCCTTAGAGTCAAAATGTCACTTTTAAAACTCCACGTTATTGTTAGATTTTTGTCAGTTACATAAAGAAAAAAAATCTGCTTTATAGTGAGCGTTCTACCTTTGAAAGGACTGAGTGACACGGTTTCCCTCTTAAAAAAAAAAATAACACAACAACACATATCGATATATATGGATCTACATCGGTTTCACTAGGAGTCCCGCCTCCCACTTCCCCCGCTTCCCCTTCAAAAATCCTAATTGTAAAGTAAAACACCCTTGGGGCAGTGGTAGACCCAAGTTGCTTAGCAACCCTCAGCAGGTAGCAAGGATTCAGCTGCAGCTGTCCCGATTCTTTCCTAAGAACCTTCTTATTACTGTTTGTGTTAATCTTTAACCAGGCTTTTAAACCACAGTCTTTCTCTCGAGTCTCTTGTTGTTAGATTGCAGGGGCCTACTCAAATGTTGTCCCAGAGGTAATGGTATTAAGGGTGGCTATTGAATGTTTGAGGAGTGATAAGCACTGAAAGGGATTAGAATTGCATGTTCCAACTAACCTTATTTTACATTCTTGAAAAAATATCATGAAAATTGTCCCTTAATAGGAACAATGGTTGGTGTTGACATACAGCTCTAAACCTGCTTTTGCTCCCAGCTTTGTATATTTGGCGAGGCAGCCGCCCTCACCATAATTGTTTCCTTTAAAAGGACCCACATTCTCCAGCAAAGACCACTTAAGGAATTCATTAAGAATTTGTACATCGCCTGATTTCAGTCTCTCGATTTAATTATGGGAGAGCTAGGTGTGGGTGGGTACAGAGATTGAAAGATAGATTTAATAGGGGACTGAGAGAATTTCTCTCCTTAAGGAAGTATTTCTGACTGTATGGGGAGACTCTGGACAACCCACAAACTCTGTGGTTGGATTTGAAATTGATTGACCATTTCTTCTAGGACAAAACAGTGTTGTGTGGCCAAGAAAAAAAAAAAACCAAACGCAAAACAAACACAAACACATTTACTTTTAATAGTGTGCAGATTTCTACTCTGTTCTGTTGTGAGGTTTGAATAAATTTCAAAGGCTACTCCCAACTGTTATTAACCAATGGGGATAAGCTCATAAAATATTTTAAAATAAGGCTAGTTCTACCTGCTCATCACACAACACAAAGCAAAATGAAGAAGACACAGCAGCCCTGAGCTCTTTTCACTCTATCCCTGTCTCTCAATAGATTAAAAAAAATCATCACAGATGATTCATTGCCTGAAACTTCATTCTGTCATTTAAAAGGAATTTAGGCCTTTTCCCATCCTAACATTTGGTTACAGACCTGGTCCTATTATGCAACATAATATGTGCTTAGTAATACTGATTAACTGACTTAGAAATTGAAGAAAGGTCAGAACATTGGGAGGAGATAATGTTTTTATATTTTCTGAACTTTATTGAAGTTCATTTATATAGATAGGATCTTTAAACTTTGGTTTAAAAACACAAACAAAAATAAGATTCACATTAGTCTCCAGATTTCTAAATTTCATTGATTTTCTCCTTTTTGTTTGAGGCTCTACAAAATTTTTTTTGATCTCAAGTAAAAAACAGAAAGTACAGCTTCCTCCAATAAGTTGATAGTTGAGAGTGTCCACTAGCCACTAGGATACATGTGGACTAATTCATTTTTGTTCCTCTCATCCCACCAAACATCAAACATAAGGAAATGTACATTATATTTCTGATAGGAAAACTGAACAGGGAACTTACTGTTGAATTTTTAGACTGTCATATTTGAATGCCCTGGAAGTCCCATGATATTATATAAGTTTCCCCAGTGTGAGGGAACACTCAGGTGTCCACTAATATTAATTTTGCATTTAGAAGACTAGCTAATTTTTCATTCCAGGAAACCTTGGCCGTACCATTCCACAATGATAATTTTCTCTATAATTTTGATTTGTTTGCAATCTAAACTCCAATCTTTGCCTTTTATCTTTCTCTTGCCCTAAGATAAATGATTTTTTTACATAAATGATAGCCCAAGTGGGTGAATTAAATTGTGAATACAGCTGCTATTGATTAGGTTTTTGTTAAAAAAAAAATTGTGAAATCTTAAAGGCAACTTATAAAAATTAGCTCCTTGATCAACCCGGAAATTCAGAAAAAAATCTATAAAAAAATTATGTCCATTGATTTCATCCTATCAATCAAAACTTAGTTTGCAAGATAATAATTTATCAAATGTTAGTAGAGGAGAATACCAGTTTAGAAAAAGGCAGTTTGCAGCGATGTGCTTGTGCCCTAGATTGTAGAGCCATGTTCGTGGAGTTTGAGTTCAGACTTTGTCTCTACAGGTAATGGGCATAGAAGCTACTGTGTTCCTGTTTTCTCCAGGCAGTTATCCTTGTCTGCCCAGGACCGACAGCTTCATGGACCTCATGCCTAATTCTTCCTGTTAAAACACCACTGCTCTCTCCATTATCCCTCAAACCATTAATTCATGTGCCAGAACTACAGCTTCAGCCCTGAGGGGTGTGTATCTGGTTGGTGTGACCCATTGTGCATGTATGGTTTCCCTTGTGGTTCATTGCTTTAGGTAGGAATGCACATTTTTTTATTTGTACAGATTTATGGGGCACATGTGCTGTTTTGTTACATGCATAGATTGCATAGCGAACACATATTTTTAATGTTGTTTCTACCCTTCCCCCAATTTCTTTCCATTTCTTTTTTGACTTCTGAATCCAGGTATGAATAAAAGAATGTGTATTTTATCCCTTATTGTTATGTGTTTACATTAAATGGGGGAAGATTTTTAGATTTGTTTACTGCAGGGTTTTTCAACCTCAGAACTACTGCTATTTTGGGTATTACTGACATTTTGGGCCCAATAATCTTTTGTGATGGGGGCTGTCCTACACATCATAGGATGATTAGTAGCATCCCTGGCCTCTATGCTAACAGTGCCTCCCTGCAGTTGTGACAACCAAAAAGGTCCCCAGACATTGCCAAATGGCCACTGGGGAGACAAAAATCAATCTCAGTTGAGAATTACTGGTTTAGTCCTTTGCCTCAAAGTGGGGCGCAGGCTAGCCTCGCCAGCATCACTCAGAGCTTGTTAGAGATGAAAAATCTCAGGACCCATCCCAGATCCATTGAATAGGAATCTGCATTTTAAGAAGATACTTGGATGACTTTGTATTAACATTAATGTATTATAAGAAATGCTAGTTTAGTCCATCATCTTGAACAGAAATCTGGACATTTTGATTTCCTAGGCTATTCAGACATATTTATTTCCTGCACGCTTCAAGTTTTGAAATCTAATTAGAGCAGACCTCTCAATCTGAAAGTTCATGTATACATTGGCAAAATGTATTTGAAGCAAAGTTAATTGAAGTATTTAAGAAAAATTAAAAGGCATTGACAAATCTAACCCCTCCCCAAATAATTGCCATAATGTTTCAGATTTTGGCCTACTTTGTATCATATGAATATAAATTATCAAATATAGTACTTTGGAAATATTTCTGTATCTCCTAAGCTAATCCATAAACAGCACTAAAAATACTACTATAATTTGGCAGGTGTTCATTATGTATTACACTAAGTGCTCTATTAGATTCTTTAATCCTCAGAAAAACTCTGTGAGATATTAACCACATTTGACAGATGAAGAAACTAAGAATCAGAGAAATTAAATACATTAGTCCTGATCACACATTTCTACAAAGTGAGATAACCCAGCACCTAGCCCATGTTCTTTCCATCTTACTATTTTCTGCCTTTCCTTCTCGGGAGAGAAAAAATGATAATGAACATTTTCTCTAAACTAATCATGCTTAAACAACATCCACACAGATTCTCAACCCCAGGAATGAGCAGGGGAAAGGAATCATTATTTTCCCTTAAAGCCCTCTTTTGTTCTATCTTCTTAGGCAGTGGTCTCATTATACCTTGAGAATGTCAGAGTGTCGCCAACAGCTTGAGGTGAACAATACAGGCTCACCCATTTCTATCCCTTTTGCCCTGATGGATTTAGCATTCAGCAACAACAATGCCACGCTTGCATTGTAAGAAGCATTCTTGGCAAGGATGGTTTTGTCTCTCTTATTTTTGAGATTTGCCCACTGATTGCTAAGAGTATGTACTATGAATTCTGATTAGCTGGTGCAAGGGTCTGATGAGTAGACACAAACTGTGAAAGAAAACTAAATGTGACATTTACATGGTTTAATCTGAGTCTAATACCTCTGTGATTCTTTCTTTCTTTCATCAGAGAAACCCTCTGCTTTTGCTTCTGATCCTTTCTTTGGCTGAACCTCTTCTACTGTACCATCCTCCTATTTTTTTATTCAATGTATATTCCATTAGATGGTATTCCCAGCTTCCTTTTATCACCATGGTGACACCGTGTGCTTAGGCCTTTATTAAAAATTTATCTTAAATAGATCTTCTAGGAGCTAGTCTTTTAGGCAATGACAGTTTTTTCAGTTTGAAATCCACCATAATGTCCAGATACTGGGAATTTGTGTGCAAACATTATTCCACTATTACTATAAAGGGAAATAAAGCAAAATGTTTAAAATTAGGTAGCTGCTATTCCTGCTTGCTGCCTATGCACGGAAAAAGACATTTTATATGCATTCTGTTCTTATTTTCAAAAGTGTACTTGGCATACAATCTTTGAAAAAGAATTTTAAGCTTTGATTAGCTTATATGATCATCTATTACTGCTAAATATTAAACCTTTAAACTCAATGTTGCCTTTCCAGGAACATACCCTATGAAAAAAATCAGAAATGCTAACAAAGATTGACACGTATATTATTGTCCTCACATTATTTATAATAGAAAGCTTGAAAACTGCACACATGTTCAACAATGGGGGAAGAATTAAATAATGGTATGGCAATATGGTTGAATAATATACATCTCTTATATGTCTACTTATTTATAAAATTTAAAAAAATGCCAAATATTATCAGTGGCTACATCTGGTTGGTGAATTTATGGGTAATTTTAATCTTTTAAAAACTTTCCTCTGTTTTATACAATTTCTTTAGTGAGCATAAAATGCTTTTGAAATCAAAATAAAAAAATGAATATTTAAATATAAAATTAAACTAATTTAATTCTTTCTGGATTACAGTAATATGATTAAGAGGTCCCTGAGATTTTGCACATTGTTCTTGTATTTAAAAAGTCTATTGTTTAGGCCGGGCACGGTGGCTCACGCCTGTAATCCTAGCTCTGGGAGGCCGAGGCGGGTGGATCGCTCGAGGTCAGGAGTTCGAGACCAGCCTGAGCAAGAGTGAGACCCCGTCTCTACTAAAAATAGAAAGAAATTATCTGGCCAACTAAAAAAATATATATATACAAAAAAAATTAGCCGGGCATGGTGGCTCATGCCTGTAGTCCCAGCTACTAGGGAGGCTGAGGCAGTAGGATCGCTTAAGCCCAGGAGTCTGAGGTTGCTGTGAGCTAGGCTGATGCCACGGCACTCACTCTAGCCTGGGCAACAAAGTGACACTCTGTCTCAAAAAAAAAAAAAAAAAAAAAGTCTATTGTTATAGAAACTACTCTTAGCCTGGTACTTTTTGTTTTAAAAGAGAGTTTCAAAACAATTATTCTAGATGAAGGACAGAAACTATTGTTTTCACCATGGATAATGAAAAATGAGTTATAAGGAGAGAGGCACAAAATCAGAGGACATTGTCCTGAGTGTGTATAAATTAAATAGCTAATTTTCATAAAGGTCAAAAATCTGGAGTCTGCAGATGGGTTTGACAAAATAAAAGACTTCAGGAATATTTTTCATTATAGTTAAACAAAAATGTACTTAAATAATGCAAAATGTAAGAAGAAGATGCTTTTATATAAGGAAATGATTAATCAGTATAGTATTTACAGGGAGAAATACTCAAAAAGGTGGTCTAGGATACTAAGAAAAAGGCACAGGATTTTAATCACAGGAAACCTAGGATTCTAGATCTGATGCTGCCATTACCAAACCTTGGACAAGTCATTTGATCTCTCTTGCCTTTTGTTTTTTAACATACAACATAAAGGGTTTGGAGTAAATGCTATCGAAAATACCTTTCAGTTTATAGTGTCTGATTTATTCACTCGTTTCACATGTTCTTGTAACACATATCAAATTATGGAAGTTTACATTTCTGAAACTTGGGTCAAGGTCCTGGCTAAACCTCAACCAGAACAACTGTGTGGGCATCTGTGGCAATGACAGGAATTCTTTGGTGGCCACTCAGCTCTGTCACTCTCTCCAACTAAGTGAAGCCAAGCAATATGGAAAGTAGGCCCAAGTACACAAAATCTCTTCTTGATTTCCACCAAACAGTTCTTTTTCATTTGGAGCACTATTTCCATATGTAGAAATAGTTCATCTTTAATAAAGTGCTAGTGTAAATTTGTGATGAGAACCAGCAAGTGGTGATAATATATATGAACACACACAGAAATATATGAACACAATTATATAATGTGCACTTATGTATATGCATTTACCGAAAGACACAAGTAATTGATAAGCATAGGTAAATGCATTAGTTTTTTAAAAATAGCTTTGTTGAAGTATAATTGACATGCGAAAAGATGCAAAGATTTTAAGTATATTTGCTAAGTTTTAATATATGCATATATACACAAACCCTCACCAAAATCAAATTAATAACCATAAGATCACCCTCCCCTGAAAGTTTCCTTGTTTCCTATTGCAATTCCTTTGCAAACTTGTATGTGGTACAAAGTATGGATCAAAGTTCTTTTTTTTTTGCAATGTGGATATCCAATTATTCCAGCACCATTTGTTGAAAAACTATTGTGGCTATTCAATTATTCCAGCAACATTTGTTGAAAACCTATTCTTTCTTCCCCTTGAAACTTTGTCAAAAATCAATTGCCCACATATGTGTGGATTTATTTCTGAAATCACCATTCTGTCTCATTGATATAGTTATCTTTCTTTATGCCAATACCACATTGTCTTCATTGCTGTAGTTTTATAAGTCTTAGAATTAGATAGTCCTCTAAATTTGTTCTTTTTTCCCCCAAAAGTAGTTTTCTATTTTAGGTCTTCTGAATTTTCATATAAATTTTAGAATCAACTTGTCAGTTTTATGAGAGAGCCTGCTGAGATTTTTATTGGGAATGCATTGAACCTCTAGATCCATTTGGAAAGAATTGACATCTCAACATTATTGAGTTTTCTGATCCATGAACACAATGCATCTCCCATTTATTTAGGCCTTTTAAAATTTACCTTTGCAAAGTTTTGTAGTTTTGTGTATCTCAGTGTACAGATCTTGCATATCTTTTGTCAGATTTATGCTGAAATATTTCATATTTCTGATGCTTGGATAAATGGTATTACTTCTTTTAATTTTAATTTCTAATTATTCACTGCTAGTATATAAAAATACAACTGATTTTCTAGTATTAGTTTTGGATCTTACCTTCTTAAACTCAGATTATAATTCCAGTGGTTTTTTTGGGGGGGGGTAAATTTCATAGGATTTTCTATACAGATGATCATGTGATTTGTGAATAATTATAGTTGAGCTACTTCTTTTCAAATGTGAATGCTTTTTATTTTATTTTTTTCTTGTCTTATTACATTACCTTGCAACCTCCAGTAAAATGGTGAGTAAATCTGGTGAAAGCAGACATCTTTTCCTTGTTGATGACATGGATACCGTATGTTTCAGGTGTTGCTCTGCCTCTTATTGATCAGCATGAACCCAACCTTCTCTGCACAATCTCCCACCAACCTTGGCCCATCTGCACTCCATAGGGTTGTGTCCCACAATCCTCTTGACATAAATGCTGCATGCCCCTAGCTGCACACCATCCTACCAATGGTGAGCTCCCAACACCCCGACTCCTTCTGTGCTCTCATTCACCAGCTTCATTTCACCTGTAACTTGGAGAGATTTTATTTGTTTGTTTTTCCTCCTTGCCCAACACCTGTGGACCAGTTCTGGCTCAGCCAATCCAGTGAACTTTTCTACCGTACAGCGAGAGGTAAGCACAGCTTCCCAGAAAGGTCTTAATTCAGCCTTGGAGAGGGCACCCCTTTCCAAGTTTTCTCCTCTTTGATTATTCTCCCTCAAACTTAACACTTTTCATTAGAGTTTTCTTTACATCTTTACCATTACCCCTCGTTATAATTAATTGTTCTTTATATCAAAACCTCTGCATTCAAATTACTATGTATTTTCTTTCTCCTGGTTAGACTCTGGCTGGTACATTACTTTTGAAAACAATTTATTAAAGTGTAATTAACATACAACAAACTGCACATATTCAAAGTATATGGTTTGATGTTTTGACATATGCATACACCCATAACATATGATAGATAATCAGTGCATTCATCACCCCTCAAAAGTTTCCTTACATCGAATGGTATTTTGGGGATCACGTAAGGAAACATTGAGCTAGGGGTATGTTTAGTTTGAGTTCATCGGGATAGGTTTGTATGGTTCACTGTCACTTGCATGTATGGTTGAGACTGCCAGTCATCCTGGTTTAGGAATGGCTTCTGGGATTAATTCTGCTGCCTACTACTCTCACCAGCATCTTGACGGGAAGTATCAGGGCCATATGAACATGTCCTGTGGTATTTATCATGGACCTATGTGGATAATGGAGGAAAAATAAGATTCAAAATATATAAATATAGAGAGCTGAATCTTGTTTGTGGAAAATTGTTCTAAATTCTCCACTCACATGTACAAAGATTTGATAGAGGTTTTCCTAAATCATCAATAAAACTTTTAATGAAATTATTAATACTACATTACTTAGCAAAAAGCTAAATAATTGTTAAATGACCAATAATAAAAAGAAAATTTCGATTAACCATGCTTGAGGTGCAGTCTCTTTACAGAAAATATTACAAAATTGTCATTGAAGAAGTGACCAAGGAAGTTGAAGCCAAACAATGCAGGAAAAATGTATTGTAGAGGTAAGTCTGATAGGTTTTTAATAAAAATGTTTATTTTCCTTGAGTTTATAATGTCTATGGTATATGTTAAAAACAATTCACACACTGAAATCTGTTCTGATTTACTTTTCCATTCCAAATAAATATTTGTTTTTATACTTCATTTTGTGTCCACAATTTGCCTTTTTTTTTCTTAAAGTGAAGTCCTCCAAATATATAAGTTTTGGGTCTCATAAAACATGGATCTGCCCCTGCCTCCAAGCATGATCTTACTTGAACACGTCCCAGTGAATTGCTCAGCATACTGTATTGTTGATAGTATCAGACACTATGCGGGGATTCTGTAAATACTGGTGATGACGATGACAGTGATGGCAATGATGGAAGGTGATGGTAGTGACGGTAATGACAGTCTCTTTTATTCTTACTGTCCAAGCTAAGTCTGTTAAATCCCTTTGTGGATTTCTTCTGACTTATCAAATATTTCTTTTGTATCTTCTCAAAATTACCCCTACTGCAATTTAAACCTACTTCATCTCACTCCACAATGAGAATCTCTGATCAGCATTTACTATATATTTATGGCATTGACATCTATAGTCAGCGTCCATGATGACTATATTTTACAAACTAAAAATAGGAGCGCACAGTGTTTTCCTAGTTATGCATTTACAATTTCATATAATATGATATTTAAACTCTTATAAATGTGTCCAATTAATTTGTAGCTATATATTTTAAGAGTTACCTTTATTATAAAAAAGTATGAAAAATTTGAGTACATATTTTGAGTATATATTTCATGTACATACAAATGTATGTGAAAATTGTACTGAAAAGTTGAGGACAATGTTATTTAGAGTGTTATTTGTCTGGTCTTCAATAATTATATTTTTAGGTGTGTTTTTTTCATTGAAAACTTAGCATTGAAATTGGTGGCTTTAGACTTATTTTAGGTTACAAACGAAGGTTAGAAATTCTTTTACGTATTGTGCCTTAATAATTATTCAACACACCATGTCAAATCATACTTATGCTTTTATTGTGTTTTATTTATTTAAATGGCAAATTTATTATTTTCTGATATTTAAAATTTGCTTTTCTTCTCCATGTGCATCTTTTTAGTTTAAATAGGTCCTTTTTCTTCTTTTTTCTCTACCTTTGTCATTTTTTTCCGCCGTCAGATTGCTCAATCCTCAAACAAGGAGCTCTTTGATAAACGTACTAGAGGAAAGGGTTAAAGAATGATTTAGAACTAATTCAAGAAAGAACAATCTGATTCCCACTTGGAGGAGGACACAGGACCTGCATCAGATGGGGCTGTGGAGCCTGGGGAGGAAATTGTGAGTACTTGCTCTTGATTGAGTGTCATTATCCTCCTGTTGTCTAGGAAGATGATTGTTATAATTAGCAACAAATGTCATGGGCAACTGTAATTTACCTTTTCCTGTAACAGCTGATAGTTTACCTTTTTCAATGCCTTCTTTTACCTACCCATCATGTTCCTCTCCCCACCACTCCATAACAAATAGAATAAAATACTTTTATCTTATAGTTTCTATATATCAATGTATGTTTATAGCAATAATGTGACTATACTTTTTAAAAAGTCATTAAATGGTCACTCACCCAAATTTCAGGCTCTATGTAAAATTGAAGTTCCTATAAGGAAAAATTAGAAACCATAACAGGATTGCTGGAGGGATCTTTAGAGATATTTTAGGTCTATTTCTTATTAATCTTATTTCTGAAAGTAGTGTGGATGTTAGCTGTGTTGCACAATGCCTTATAAGTACAGTGTTAATATCCTTTGCATTTTATTTGCAGTGTAAGTTTTTTTGAATTCCATTTTAAATTTATTATAATTCAGTAGTGATATATGTGACTCTTATGTTGAATTTTAAAAATAGAATGCTAACCACAATATTTTATAAAACATTATATAATTAATTATGAAGAATATTTAGCTAGCATGTTGATGTTCTACTGTTTTGGACTTTATACTATATTTAGATAAATAAGTCTCATTGCATATTTTTAAGTAACACAGAACATTGTATTTAGAATAGTAACTAAATGAAATAAATAAATAACTCATAAATGCAAGACAAACATAAGTTTTCCCAAAACTGAGGAGGAATGTGAATAATATCTCACAATTATGTTTTTGTTTGAATATTGCTACTGCCCTAACATTTTTGTTTCTTTTACTACTGCAGTTCCAAAATAAATGGTCAATATCTGTTATCTACATGTCTGTCTGCTTTATATCCTTATGATAAGAATTTGTTCTGGATGTCCTTGCTGAGACACTAAAATATCATTAATAAATTCTTTTTACCATGTACAATGGTCTTTATTCAATGTTCATTCTCTGTGACACCTCTGTAGATTTTAATATTATTGATCATATCCTGCTCCTTGAAACAATTGGCTTTTGTGGTATTGATTCTGGTTTGTCTTCCATCTGGATTGCTCCTTCTCTCACTAGTATTTTTTCCACTTTTCTAAATGTGCATGTTCCTTAATCCCCAGTTTCAGCACATCTGCTCTTTTCCTCCTTCTTTGGGGGATATCTATTTCGTAGGCTTCATCTAGAGAAATGTCTGTGGATAAACCTATGGTAACTAACGTTTTTCCATCTCTAGACTTGTCTTCTTGTCTTTCATTTCTTTATTTGTCTTCCAGTGTCAAGGGGAGAGAGAACTAATGAGATTGAGGATTTATTTTTGAGATCATAAGACTATCTAGTCATAGAATTGGAAATATGGAAGTAATTGGAACTATGAAGATTTCATAAATTTCCAAAAAGTTTATTTGATTTTTCAATTTTGCTCTTGTTTGAAAGAAGATGCATATTTTCTTTTCAATACATATTTTTATTTTTAATTCTTTATTTCTTTAATTTTAGAGGTGGTTCTTGTGTTGTTGCATAGCTTTTTATTAAAGGCCAATAAAATATGTACTATTAATATATTCATGTATTTTAATTATTATTAATGTATTTCAAGTAATTAGTCCAAGTGCTAAGCAAAAGTACATAGTTTTTCAGGTGATGACAAAATTAAGTTATTATATACAGCCAAAGTTATATTAATTGCACTAGAACAAGTCTATTATTTTTAATACCATTTCTGATTTTGCTGGTAGTGATTATAATGAAATATATAGTAATACTTTTTATTTATAAAGTGCTTATCATCTGTACATTTGGAGTGCCTGGATTTTCAGGTAATGCTCAAGGTGTCCCTTCCTTTCTATGTCTGTTGGCAACTTCACTTTCTGAGGCCTGATAAATACATTTACATAAGGTTAATGTTTGCTAATTATTGGGGTTGCTAAAACCAAATTCACTTTGTGTGTTCAAATTATCACAGGATTACCCAATAACATCTTGATTCCCACCCTCCCCCGCCATACTGTTCTTGTTTAAGGAGAGGGTTTAAAACAAACAAGCAAACAAACAAAAACCAAGGAAGACTTCGTGTGAAAGACCTAAACTAAGGCACAGATTAGATTTTTGTGTACTGAATGAAATGTAACCATAAAACAATGAGGCTGATTTCTTTACATGTTGGTGGAATTAGTCTCATTATCTTAAAATCACACCCTAACTATTCTTGTAACCACAAGAGAGCAAAGAATACGTTAGCTTGCTATCTAAAGAGTGGTTTTACCAATGAAGAAAATATTTCTGTGTCACCTCTTAGTCATTAGAAGACATTATATTAAAAAGCGCCCACAGTTGCTACTGAGAAGTTAAAGCATGCATCCTTAACAGGTTAATTTTCTCCCCCAATTTCATCTGTTCATACTCATTCCCTTTTTCTTTTCTACCAGTTTCTATTTTTCAAGATGGTTGGGTAGTGACTAGCAATGCAAATGTCCATATCCTGGATAGTTCAATGCATTTAAACTATCCAGTTGAATTTAAACAACATTCAGTAAGTTCAGAAAGGAAATGGCTAATTCCACATGTGCAATGTGCTCTATCTTTTTGCCTTGTGGATTGCTGGCTGCTCATTTTGCATTTTCAATTTGAAAGACAATTCCACAAAAAGATTTTCTTCTTTTGTACATTTTCTGAATTGAGAATATTTACATATCCACATATGGCATTCAACATATATGAAAAAGTATATATATCTGAGAGTAAATAAAATTTTATTTAA
Source organism: Lemur catta (assembly GCF_020740605.2). Taxonomy (NCBI): domain Eukaryota; kingdom Metazoa; phylum Chordata; class Mammalia; order Primates; family Lemuridae; genus Lemur; species Lemur catta. The sequence goes on from NC_059132.1 coordinate 60,071,849, forward strand.
TATAAAAAATACTTTATGGAAGTAAAAAAATATAATCTTAATAGTAGGAGCATACTTAACATAATAGGAAGAGTACATGGAACATTATACATTATCAAATATTTGCTATAAAACATGTTAAAATAGAAAATTAATGTTACTCTAAACACATTGGAAATTTTGGGATGGAAAGTTAAGAAACTTATTTTAATATTTTTATTTAAACTATTCCTATTAAATCTATGTGAATAGTCCTGTTCAAACTATTCCAATTTCCACTCAAACTGTGAGTAAATTGGAACACTGTAAGTTACCAAATATTGTAAGACTTACAAAAAAATCATCATACTCATATTCTTATTAAGTCCATTCTACTATGTACCAATGGCTGCCACAACATATAGTAATATTATGACACATCTATTGATGAACATTTTGGGATACAGCATTGAAGAAAATAATTTCTGCGTGACATAGGGCAAAAATTTAAGATATTAAGAATAAATACTTTTACAAAAGATCTAAATTCTATAAAGAATGCTTTAAGAAGTCCCATATTATGCTTATCCATTTTATATTTGTACTAAAAATGTTGAATTTAGTTTCATTTCATGATTAGACTTCTCTCTGATAGTCCTAGGTAAAATAACAACAACAAACAAAAAATAACATCCTAAGAGAGATCAATTTCATTTTATTTTTAAACTTTTAATATTTGGGAATTATGCTCTCATCTTCAATTCTGTTCCAAAGCAATAAAAACATGTTTACAACATATTTTCTCTTCCTCAAATCTTACACTGATTAGGTTAAAGTGTATAATAATGTGATAAAAATGTATATGTTTCATTTTCTTTTTTTTTATAAAGCAAGTTACTCAATCGCATATTGTACATGAAGAGAAAACAGGTTTTAGGCAAATCTATTCTACTATTGTAGATATGAAGCAGACCTAAATAAAACATAACAAGAAAATGTAGCATAAAATCACTCAAAGTAAATTAAATTAATATAAACTTAAAAAAATAAGGAAAATAACAATAAGAATATTAAATGCATGCCATAAAAACCTATACACTTGCTGTGTACTAAGCTAACAGTTAACTGAAAAATTGTAATGTGGACATTTCCATAGTTCACAGAGTTTATATGTTTAAAACTAGACTGTGTAAGAGATGATTATTTATACTAGTTCCAGAAAGATATTCTTGCAGTATTCCTCATTAAGAGAATATTGTAAAGAGCAATATCTGCAGTGATATTTCTATCAATGAAGAGTTCAGATGGTCTAATTTAAAAAATATATTAAATATTAAATTTTCAATAATATAATTACATTAATATATGTAAATTAATATATGAATATGACAATTAAGTATATAAGTATATTAAGTACTTACATATATAAAATATATATTATATTTTCTTAGGGCATTACAACAAAGCAGAGAATAGAGAGGTAAATGTATTCTCTATAGAAGTACCTGGTATAGGTGACATGAACCAATGATGGCTTTAATAGACACCTGGCATGTCCTTTGTTGCTAAGAAGAGGGGCTTAAGGGCACCCCTCTAAAATAAATTCATCATTTTTGGCAAACTAAAACAACTGGTTTATCTTTATAATCTTATGCAGTAGGTTAACTCATTTAGTTCTCTAGGTGTGTATTTTACAATCAATTCTTCTCTCCTGTGCAGAAGAATGGTCTGCTATTCAAGATGACCACTCCAAATGTGTTTTCCTGAGACTTAAAAAAAAAAGGCCAAAGGGCAAGATTACTTTGCTAGTATATATAATTTTTAGGCTAGATTTTTTCTCAGCCACGTACCCTCTGCTGGAGAACTTTAGGGTCCTGTTGGCCCCTTCATCTGTGTATCTAAAATTACATTCCGAGGAACTTCTTGTCTTTTCTCTAAGGGACTGAGAGATTTTCTATACATTATATGTCCTGTTAGGCAGACACCTCAACTTTCCTAAGCGGATGTTAGTCTATCCCAGCTTAGATGACTGTACGGTGTGTGGTTCTAACTGGAGGCAGAACACAGGATAGCTGTACTGCACGTAACTGTTAAGGAGTACTACCTAAGGTCTCTGCTGCTCCAATGTTATGGAAAGCTCAGTTGAACAAAAGTATATTTATAAACACACACACACATATGTACACACACACACACAACCACTGGAAGGATATGTCTTCCAGGAGGAAGATGCATTAATGGACTAAAGATTGCTGTTGCCCCCTCATATAATTGCTTTTATTGGATTGCTTCTTTGGTGCAATGTCCCAGCCTACAGTGAGTGACTTTGTAAGAAACAGTCTTAGGACATGCATTGAGTATAAGAATTCTGTTGTGTTTGTCACATCACCCACGGTCATTTTTATGAGGACCCATGGGAGAAGATGCTCATAGATATCAGAGACAGTAATACCAGTCCTGGGCCATATTTTACTCCCTCATCCATGGCATGAATACAGCACCCAGTAGGGTCATTCTGAATCCTGGACTTCATGACTCTGCCTCCCAAGGCCCTCCTTGCCCTGGATGCCACACGATGTAGTGACAATAGGACATGAGCTTCTTCTAGCAGGGACGGGCTCTACAGGCACCTTGTATATTCACTTCAATGTGGGCTTCAGGGAATTTCTGCTATTGTCATTTTTTCTTGATTCCATTTGTTACATTCTTAGTTTTTATTTCATCTTTCCTTAGTATAGTGTATGGATTTTTAAAGCTACTTTAAATAATTTATGGAAGTGAGCATGAGGGTTTTGAGAGCAGTGATGGCTTTGACCTTTCACTGTGACATGTCCTCTGAGTGCAGGGACCCCTGTGTTCTTCACGGTGCTCTGTATGTAGTCAGACCTCACTCAAGATTTGCTCACTGTTCTCTCCACAGGCTTTTTCTGTGCTGATAAAATGGTATTTTACCACCTTCCCCAGGGAGGACATGAAACATGGTTGCAGCTGATTCTGTTTCTACACATCACTTGTGCTATGCACTTGAAACATATAAATTTTAATATAAGATTTAAGCCTTCTTGGAAGTATTAGATTCTGTGAGCTTAATGTTTTTGATGACTCATATTGTCACTCCGTTTCTTGGGTGATTTAGTAAAAGCTCTGAACTCTTCTCTGAAATGAACACACTTATTTAATAATAAAAAATGAAATGTTTACATAATTATTTTGATAGGAGTTGACAGTAAAGCAGAAATTTTGAGAAATGCCGGCACTAAATATTGTCAGTAAATTCATTTCTCCTTTGTCTGAAAATATTTCTTACTTAAATGGCACTTCAGAAATTCAATATCTACCGTGAGTTCCTTTAGCATTCACATTTTTTTGTATAACTAAGATGAATATAGGAAAATCATTTCTATTAGGTTATCATTCATTCACTCATCCATTTATTCCTGCCGTCAATAGCTACTCTGTATCCTATGGGACTCCAGAAACTGGAGATACTGTGCTGAACAACATAGAATCCAGGCCCTGTGGAACTCATGCTCTAGTCGGGGGTGGCAGGTGATAGACACATGAATGGACTGAAAAACAGCTAAGTGAGAGAGTTTCAGATCATTGTTAATGCAATGAAGAAAAAGAACGGTGGCTGTGTGTTGTAACGACTTTGATTATAGAGGTCAAGGCAGGCCTCTGATCTTTGATATGAGAGGGACCCCGCCATGCAAAGATCTAGGAAAGGAACCATTTAAGCAGAGGGAACGAGTATTACAAAGGATCTTAGATGGGAGTAAGTTTGTCTTCTCAGGGTGTGCAGAGAAGTCCAGTATGACCTGAACCAGAGATAGCAGGAGAGGTGAGCCTGAAGGATGAGAGACAGAAGGCAGATCACTTGGGGTCTTTGGCTGGATGTGTCTGTCTTTTAGGTTCTTGAGCCAAGTCATCTGATCTGTTTAGGCCTCAGTTTTCCCTTCTCTAAAATAAAGAGGGTAGAGCTACCTCATAGGCATGTTTGTGAAGATGCAGTGTGTTCATCAATGTTAGGTGCTTGCAGGAATGTCTGGCACTTAGTGAGACTACATGTGTTATCTGTTATTATTGTTATTATTATGTATTTATGCACTTTTCCCCTAGCTAACAATTTATTGCTCTGATAGACTTTTAAAACTAGCATAGGTCTTACAAATCGTATTAAATCTTGATATTTTACAGATGACGCTTTAGCTCAGAGAGGTCAAATGGCTGACACAAGTTCCCAAAACTGGTAAGTAAATGTTTAGACTAGAATCTTGGTTTCTTGACTCTCAGGCCAAAAGCTGTCTCCTATTAAATAGTGTTGGCCTTTAACTATCAACCTAATGGCTTAGAATTATTTTCCTTAGTATTTGTCTTATACAATTATATTTATGAAGTATTATTAACCTGAATTTTTTGGTAGAGACTGAGATAGTTACCACATTGGTCGTGAATTTACAAGCTAACTGAATAACTGAATAGTGATAACTGAAAGACATTTGGAAGTAATTAGAATTTTGCCATGAGGTTTATAAGAGCATGTACCCATAGCAAAATTGTAATGTAGACTATTATTTAAGATGATTGTGTTTTAACCAATAGATTAACCACAGATTCAAATATGCCACTAGTAGTTATAGCATTTATTTTTTGAATAAGATGGATACAGGAAAATCATTTTACTACATTATTTATTAATTCATTCCCTCAACAACTACTCTGTACACTGCAGTCGTGAACAATATGAAGTGTCTGCCTTCATGGAACTTACACTCCAGTTAGGGGAAGCAGATAATAAACACATGAATGAACTCATAAATAACTGAGAGAGGTAATTTTAGGATAGTCCCCAAAGTATTTTAACATTGGGAAATAAGGCAATCAGTGACTTGGCATCATGATAAACATGTTATCACTGAAATTTGAAGAGAGAATCATACTTTAAATGATGAACTCATTTAAACAACTTATTTCTCCAAGCCTCAGTTCTCTAGCCTTTCTACTTACCAATAAATAAAATAATGGGTTATATCAAATCAAATGAAATTATGCACACGGCGTTATTGAACAGCGAGGTTAAATGAATCTGTGGCGTAAGGACTTTGCTAAAGCATCGCCAAAATGTCCGATTTGGTGTCTCAGATTAAGTTTAGATTTTAACTTGTTTCTTTCTACAACTTTATAGGTTTTCCTAGGCACAGAGTAATTGGTTCCTGGGATAATCCTCTTTTATTTTCTTTTTCTGGTTGCCTCTATATGGGAAATCTCTCACCCAGGAGAGGTCTGGTTCTCAAAGTTACTTTGTCAGCCATTTTGAACTCATTGACCATAGAAGCCGTGCTGAGCATAGTTGTTAGGTTCAAATGTCAGTTCACAGAAGTTTATTTCACTGTTCTCGAAGCTGAAAAGTTACACTTAAAGGTGCTCCCACGAGTTCTGGCCCAATTTGGTTGCAAGGAGCAAACAAAGGAGGTGCATTCTTCTCCCTCCCTGAACACAGGGCTGGATCTGGTCCATCCAGTGATGCGGATAGCACTTCCCTTCCTTACTGTCCTGTCGTCTTCTCCACGCCCCTGGCTGCCCATAGCACTCTTCTCTTTAGGCCTCAAAAGGGATTTTTTTTCCTAATAAAAAGCTATGTGTCCTCTATTCACTATTGCACATCTTACTGGAATAATACCAAAGTTGAAAACAATGTGGGTATTCGATTTCTCAGAATGCCAGATAGATACATAATAATGTCAGAATGATATCTTTCAACTTTCACTCTTATATCCCTAACAGGGCCAAGAACTTACTTCCTCAGACTTATTTTCCTTTCCTCCTTAACAACACCACCCTCTGCTTGGTCAGAGCTGTGGCTGACTGGCCCTCAGATGTCACAGAATGTTCTTGCTTCTCAGTTTGGGATGGTACAGGAGATTTGAAAATCTATATTGCTCTCAAGATAGGCTTAGCCTTGTAAAAAAAGAAAGGCTGAAGAATTATAGCAATATTAATTTATTAGTTTGGGTTCACCCTGCTGTTGGCATCTGCATTATTCTCTATATTGTCCTTGTGCACTCTGTTGTCACTTCAGAGAAATATGCTCTAAGAAATCCTAGTGTAAGCAAAAAGCAAATAGAAGCAGTGAGTTTGTTCCACACCACCGTAAAGATAGTACATAGGTCTGCAGCCTGCCAAAAATAGATGTAGTTTATAGTATGTTCAACTCCATTGCTCATATTTTTTCATTTCCTCTTCCTAGCTGAATAAATGGGGGAAAAGAGAAAAAAAAATTACTACCATAAAAAGTACATTTTCCCTTCTATGTTCGATTATGGAAGGACATCTATAAACATGGGCATAAAGCCCAGAGGAAAGAAGATATTTCCGCAGTGTTGTCTGATAGTCACTTTAGCTTCCAAATAAAAATAGTTTGAAAATACATTTAGGACATATAAGCAGAAATATTGACATACGCTATGTGATATTTGGCTGGGTTTGTGGATGATATAGGGGCCTGCCTGAAGGAGATTTGCTGGTAATTGTATAGCCTACGAGGGCACTGATTATCAGTCATGCAGCACAGAAGTTGAGGGAGCTGTGGAAGCTTAATGGTCATGTAGAAGAATTTATTTGGTAATTAAAGCACAGGAATATAACTACTACAAAATATGAATAAAATTAATGACACCTTTTAGAAATAGCAGAACTATTCAGTTCCTAGTTATGTAATTTCCAAAAGGTGCCATGGCAAATCTGGTACCTTTTTTGGGTCAATATCTACAGTTGAATTCTTACCTACAGGGTGCTCAGGGCATTTCCACATTGCAATTTTACTTCCAAAGTATATGTTGCTTATGCTAATATGTAAAGTTAGAAGGTGCATACATTTAATGTGGAGAGCAAGATTTGCAGCAATACATGCTTAAAGTTGTATTTACTTGAAAAACTAGAGTTTTGAAGATATAGCCTGGTTTATTAGAACACATATTAGACTGAAATTGGGAAACAGTTTCTGTTTCTACTTTTACCATCTATTGAATAGTTTTATGAGTTTACATAAATGCCAATCATTTTTGGATTTAGTTATTTACACATGTCTCTAAAATGGGAGGGCAGTCTAGTGAATTTCTTGTTTTCTTCTTTCCTTTCTTTTCTAAATATCCAATGAATTCCACTGGACAATTATCTGGATGAGAAGCTCTTTTTATAAGAGATGGAATTTCTCTATTTTACCCAGGCTGGATTTGAACCCCTGGGCTTAAGCCAGTCTCCCACCTCGCCTTAGGCTCCCCAGTAACTGCAACTACAGGTGTGTGACACTGTGCCTGGCTTAAAACTCCTTGTTTTCAATGCCAAGGTTATTGGCTAAAAGATATACAAAGTTACATAAAAACTTAAAAAAATACCTGATAATTTTTTTTATACTTATTTTTACCTGATCCTGTGACACCTGTGGATGTTTCTGTGTTTATGATTTTGGGGTCAGGAAGATGCCACCCTCCTACTATAGGCACATTAGTGACAGATCCCTGAGGGGTCATTGTTATTTAGCAGCTCAGTAGGCACCTATATCACTGTCAGAAAACAATATGGTGCATTTCAGTGAGGAAGTAAGCAAAGCCTAAGAAGCTAGCTAAAGCTCAGGGGGTAGTTAGAAGCTAATTGACAAAGGACTGGCAAAAATTTTGGGGTAACTCCCAAGAATAGTGAGATTTTGGCACCTCTAGGCCTGCAGGGGCAAAGTGAGAAAGTGGGATGTTGGAATCTGTGAGGAGATTGGTAGCTTTCCGTAGCTATAGAAGAGGATCTCTGGCCAGAGTTCCGGGTGTCAGTGGAGGAATTTGGTCGCTTCCCAGCAGGAAGGGAGCCAGAAGAGAGACTAAATACACGAACCTTATTTGTTCTCTCTGGACTCTCGATCTCTTGCTAGTGCCTACCTTTGGCCAAAGTCAAGTGGAAGCCAGAGGCTAAGGGAGCCAGGTGGATATAGTCTGGAAAGGCCAGCCTCCAAAAGCCCAGAACATGATGGAAAAGGATCAAGAGTGGTTCTTGAGGAGCAAATAGAGAACATTAAGTGCATCCATGATTCTATGCTATAGAAATGTTATTTTTCATCCTACAAAAAAGTAGTTATGTAGGTTTTAAAAAAAATTTTCATTGAGACAGGGTCTTGCACTGTCACCCAGGTTGGGGTGCAGTGGTGTGATCACAGCTCACTGCAGCCTCGGGCTCCTGGGCTCAAGTGATCCTCCCACCTCAGCCTCCTGAGTAGCTGGGACTACAGATGTGCACCATTAGGCCCAGCTGATTTATTTTTTATTTTTTGTAGAGACAGGGTCTTGCAATGTTACCCAGACTGGTTTTGAACTCCTGGCCTCAAGCAATCCTCCCACCTTGGCCTCCCAAAGTGCTGGGATTACAGGTGTGAGCTACCATGCCCTGCCATTATGGTTTTTTTTTTTAATTTAATATTTTTATTTTATTTGTTTGTTGCGGGGTTGCTCCTCCAGTTCTTGGGTCCCAGCCCAGCTCAGCTTCTTCTTACCAACCATCAGAGTTCTCCTTTAGTTGCCTCTTGCTATTTGCAGGATAAGAAGTGGGTACAAACTGGCCTACACCACCTTGTCTAGATTGGAAGTCTAAGTTCTGTTTTAAACCAAGGGAAGACATGTTAATGAAGGAAGATGTGGAGGAAAATGAAAAAGACTCCACAACAGGCAGAAGGAGATGGAAGTCTTGGAGTCCTCTTTCTTTGGAAGCTGTGGGAAGCTGAGAAAGTATTCTAGACAGCATGTATATCTATCTGTGAGTATGCTTTCTGTTTCTTCTAAATTTGAGCCTTGTGTATTTCTTCATTAATTCTCTATGTAAATGAATACGTGTAATGATAACCATACTAAATTTATTTATTTTTGTAGGCCTTTTCTTTGCTTTCAGTGTGCCTTGAGAATTAAACCCTTAAAGAAAAGGAATATAGTATAAAATTTGAATTATTATTTAGTAGTACATGATGACAGAATAATAAAAGGGCTAATGGTGATTATTTAATTGAGCTTACAAAATTTTATATATGCATATGAAGAGAGATATTCACATGCAATTTTATTTCTAGCCCCTTATGGCATTATGAGAGCCTTGATTTAAATTGTATGTAAAATAAATTATTTTATTATGATAGCTAAACAGGTATGGTACAAGTATGTGTGTGGATATAAAATTCATTAGTTCAGAGGCTTTAAAAGTAAATGCCTTCATTCTTTTGGGAAGACAATATCAGAACTTCTAATTCCATTTATTTTTATCTCTGTGACCCTTAATTTACTTTATTTATTTTTTGTGCATAGTTTAAGTGCCATAATATATTATACTAGCAATACATGTATACAATTTTAAAATTATATAATTTTGGGCACTGATAGGTGCTATAAAATCAAAATAGTTTAGAGATTAGTGCTTTAGCCAACAGAAGATTTTCAAAATTTATTGCAAAAAAGGTACTTAATTTGGGGGAGTTTATCCCCAAATAATTTATCAAATCTTTCAATTCAACTAAGGAGAGGAAGAGTGCTCAGAATGTGCATATTGGGATGAATTTGAAGAACACACGTTAATCTTAGAACCTCAGAGAAGGGAAACATTTTTGAAGTAGCACAGAGGGGAAAGGCATCTGGGTGACAGAACAAAACTGGGATCAGGTATGCAAGAGAGCACATGTCTGCATGGTTTCAGGGAGGAAAACTGGCTAATGCTGATCTTAGTAGATTCTAATTTGTCCTTCAAAATTGCTTGCCTTTCTCCATCTGTATTCCCTAGGCCCCCCTTACCCTGCTTTCTTTTTTCTAGAGCCAGGATCACCTGCTAACGTACTATACAATGTACTTGTATTCTTGTTTATCGTAGGTTGTCTGTCTTCTCCCAGCTAAAACATAATTCCATGAGTTCAGGTGTCTGTCTGCATTGCTCGTTGATGACAACCAAGCACCTGTAATAGTGCCTGATTAAAATGATGATTAACTAAATATTTGTTAAATGGTCAGTTACAGTGTCCTGGACTGGCCTTCCGGTTTTGTGATTTAGTGGTGTTTATTAGCTGTTATACTTAAACTGTTCTGCTGTTAATGTTATGAGGTTAAGACCTTCTTCTGTTCTCTTTGCCAGCGTAACCATAAACTACATTTAGAGACAATTTTTAGACCCAGTACACTAACTAGAACTTTTAAGAAAAAAACTCAGTATTCATTGATTTGTTTTTTAAAAATCCAAAATCTATTACTTTTTTGACTTTTTTGACTTTTTTGACTGCATTTAGTGCAATGCAGTTGAGATGAGTCATTCTGAGACTTAGAATCAAAGAATCAATTTTTAAACAGTTGAATTGAGTAAGATTTCTTAGTGCCAATTCATACAGAGCAAGCCTTCATTGAAGAGGCCATCTTGATTAGGCTCACCTAGCTCCCATCACGGTGGTAGGGCATGCAAGCTTGGATCTGTTTTAAAAATATGTTATCTTTTCCACTTTACACCTTTTCATGAATTCCTTTCCAGATGCCTTTCATTGCTTCATTTGTCTTTCCTGTCTTTACTATCCAATTAGGTGATTGTCATTGCTGATGACGTCTAAGTAGCAGAGCTGTACCTGGCTGCTACTGGGCATTTTGGAAAGATATGGGGAAGAAGTCATTTCACTAAGAGGGTTTTATGTTCAAAGATTAGAAAGCTTTTCAGTTGCAAGAGTCCCTAAATGTGAATATTAATTTAAAAGTGGAATTTAAAATTATTTATTTAATTAATGGCTAATCTGCTGAGAATGAGAGCAAGACAAGGAAGGGACGATGAGCAACGACGGATTCAGAATAAAGAAATGAGAAACTCTTAGAGAACGTGGACAGATGTTGAAAGGCAGCATTACTTTTGTTTTGTTTAGTACTGGCTCTGTCAAGAAATGGATTATTTTCATTTTATTTTAATTCATCCACCCTGGTTTACAACACATGTCTTATTTAAGTGTTGAAGGAGACAAGTGACTTACAACTTCTTACTACTGGGTAGTGTAAGTTTCTTTGTACTGATGTTTTATATAATCCATCAGAGACTCTCGAATGTACCCATTTTGGTGATTTGCTTAAGTCACTTAAGATAGTTGATGATTATTACAGCACAAAGTTGATGCAAAATGAAGTTCATACGCATTTGGACAAAAACTTAATTTATACCATCTTCTCTTCTCTTTGACTTTCCCGTCATTAATTTACTCATTTTGTCTCAAGTTCTCGGGGCTCTGTCTGACTCTTCTGTCTTTCTTATTCCCTCCATATCAAGGCCTCTTGATGTTCTTATATATCCCATATCCTTTGCTTCTTTCCTCCTGGCAGGCCCTCTTTGATTTTCTTTTAGAGTGTCATAATGATATTTCAACTTGTTTCTGAACCTCTCTTTTTTTTCTTCCACTAGCCCCCCACTCCCATAATGCTCCAAACTAGATTAATATTTCTATTTTCCAATTCTGTACATATTGCTGTCTTGCACTAAAATTTACTGGTTTCCTATTGCTTAGTAGAATAAGTACAAACTCTCAAGATTGGCACAAAAGAGCCTCCTCAATGCATAAAAAGTTCTTACCAGGTTTTCCCCAGTAATTACCCTACAATAATGTGTATAGTACATAAAAATGAGAGTTATTAAATGTCTATTAAAAATGAGCATTTCTTATGTTTTGGCCAAACTTGATTATTTACTGATATTTTCTAATGTTAAATGTGTTAACGTCCCAGTTCCTTTTGCTCAGAATGGAATAATACCTACATTATAAAATGATTCTAAATTAATTGGTAGATATGCTGTCTTCCTATTTTTGCCTATCAGTTATCGCATCAAGCCTTCAGAACTCCATCACAAAGTCATCACAATTGTGCCAGTCCAGACAGACTCCCTTGTTCTCATATCTAGATGTCTCCTAGCTGTTCTTTGATTCACTGAGCACTTTGTTTAGCATCATGTGTTATGCTGACTTTTCCCTACCACATCGTAGAGTAATTTACATATTTATATGATCTATTTTTCCTCCACAACTTGAGAGCAAACTCCTGGAAGACAGAATTTTCATACTTCTCTTTTGGTCTTTGCAGTATCCTTTACATAAGATTTACTAATCTATGAAATCGATAAATTTCAAGTGCTGTTGTTCTTGCTGTAGCAGGGCCATTTCTACAAGTGTAATCTTATATGGAAATCTATAGAGGAACAAAAAAATAGACTAGCTCTGGTTGGAAGAGGAGTGACTGTTACATTCTTCCCAAATATTCTTTTTCCCACCACCTTTGCTGACTGTACAGAACACCTGTGGCTGTGCTCAACCTTGTCTGAAAACTACAGCGTTCAGCTGATATGACACAGTCAAGCAGGGAGAGGCCTTTTACTATCACCACCCTAGTGGTTTACCAGAAGTCTTCAATTTGTGCTTCGAATAAACACTTAACAAAAGAGAAGTACATGAAGTTGCATGTGGGCTAGTGGTTAGCTTATGTTTTATATAATTGCATTGCCCATTTATTGCCAAATTTCATCCCTAATAAATACCATGCTCTCTGTTGGAAATATCTAGAAATTGAGGAGAAGGAAGCTAAGTGGGTAACAATAGGATTAGATATTTTCAGCAATAAATGACTTAGAAATAAAGTACATAAAGGTTTTCCCCATACTCTCTTGCCTTTTAAAAGAAGGCAGCTGAAATATGAGCAAGCCGATATTTTGCATGCATTCAGGAGGAAAGGGAGGGGGTTGATAGATTGGTTTGGGGGCCGAGTATTCTTCTTTTGTGTTCTGAAAGGTCTGGGTCATCACAGCTAGAGGCAGGGGCAGGATTTAGCTAAAAATAACCCTGGCTAAGAGGAGAGATGTCGGCTTTGTTGCGCAATTTTCTTATAAGAATGGGAAACATTTCTTTGAAAAGAGGTAGAAAGTTGCCTTGAATTCTGATCTGAAGAGGTGCCAAGTCTTGCTCGTCTCTAGAGCTATAGCCACTCCATTGGTAAGGGCAAAGAATACTAGTAATAAAAATGAAAATTTCAGGAAGGAAAGAGATAAAAGGGAAATGAATGGGGAACATGAGATAATATTTGCTTTTATGGTATAAAAATTCAGGTATATTTAGGTCTTCACTAAGTTCAGTATTCTAATAGCACCTCATCCTTCAAGATTCAAGTCTTTTACTCATTATCCCTCTTCTTGTCTTTCCTTTCTTCTTTCCTTCTCTCTCCCCCTCTTTATTCTACCCAGCAACCCTACCTTTTTATTTCATGTCTATCAGTGTGTTGAATGGGATGGTTCAAATAGGGTGGTTCCTATTGTCTGTTATCTAGAAATCCCTGCTAGGCCGGGCGTGGTGGCTCCTGCCTGTAATCCTAGCACTCTGGGAGGCAGAGGCGGGAGGATTGCTCCAGGTAAGGAGTTTGATACCAGTCTGAGCAAGAGCGAGAGCCGGCTCTACTAAAAATAGAAAGAAATTACATGGACAACTAAAAATACATACAGAAAAAATTAGCTGGGCATGGTGGCACATGCCTGTAGTCCCAGCTACTCAGGAGGCTGAGGCAGGAGGATCACTTGAGCCCAGGAGTTTGAGGTTGCTGTGAGCTAGGCTGATGCCACAGCACTCTAGCCTGGGCAACAGAGTGAGACTCTGTCTCAAAATAAATAAATAAATAAATAAATAAATAAATAAATAAATAAATAAATAAAATAGAAATCCCTGCTAAAGCCCCAACGCTGCTACGAGAACAACCTCAGAATACCACTGCCTCCTAAGGCCAGATGGCAGGGAGATCCCGGGCTGTTTAGAGGCCAAGCTGAGCTACCCTCATGCAGTCACCTCTCTCCGGACACAATAAACAGGAGATGAGGTATTTGAGGGGGGAGTTATAATTCAGTGGTCTGGCAGAGAATGTTTATGAGACTGACTCTTTAAGTATTGATAGAGGTAATTACTCACTGGGTTTAACATAAGGAAAGAACGACATCTCATTCCCCGGGTGAATGTCTGCTAATGAATCCAACTTTCTGATCTACTCCGTGTCTATGTGAACAGGAGAAGAGGATTGGTAGAAACCCCAGGAAGGGGTCGGCAGCGCTCCAGTATTATTGCCACTCCATTGCTTGGGGAGGTTATGATGCATGAGTTTTCTGTGGGTCAGTTGGCAGATAGCTGACCTTGAGCCAGTTTTTTTCAACAGGCTGCCTGCAGGGTGAAGGGAACAGCAGCAGAGGCTGTGGAGAATACTACAGATGGCAGAGCTGGAGGGTGGGTAGGAGAAGCAAGCCAGAGCATTTCCCCTGGGAAACGAACTATCCAGTGAGGTGTCCCCATGGGTGGGTATCCTGAAAAATTACAAGTGAACCCCACAATAAAGACACTCACTACTCAGAAGGAATTCAAGTCTAGTCCCTGTTCACCATGAGAAGGCTGCAGTAGCACCATATAAGTCAGCAATGTCAGAACTTGTCCATCTCTCCTAATCCTCTGTCTCACGCTGGCACAGCCAGAGGAATGGAGACCCAGAGGTGGTGGGAGAACCATAGCAGGGACTGACTGCATCTGCTTTCTCCATTAAGTCCCTTGAGCCAACATAAGGGAAGGCATCAAACAATTTAAATATGAGATGAGTTGAAACTTCACTAGACCTGACTTGTCAGACCTCGGGTGACTAGAACACATGAAATGTGTCCAAGATGATGTTAAGAGGACGAGAATTAAGTAGAGCATGATTGAAGACAGCTATTAGAGAAAGATAAAGTCATTTTCTTTTGTATCCTAACAAATTTAGGATTTAGGATTTTTTACTAAACAATTTTAGACTGTTTAGTAAACCCCAGGCTATGGAGGCATTACAGTTGCATAGTACTTATATTGTCTGTCATAACATGGTGAAAGTTAGCTGCCAGAACGTGGCTGGCTTTCATAAAGAATCCTGAGAATTCAATCTTTTTTATAGCATGACTAGCATGGTTAATATTCTAGCTCTTTGATTCTAATAACTTGACCCACAATAATCTGCTGTGATTCTAAAGTAAGCTGTTAATTGTCTTATTTGCAAGCTAACTTCTGTTATTTGTGACAAATTTTGATAGGAATTTCCCAATGGGAGTGATAGATTTTCTTTTGATTTTCTGTTAAGTGAAGATAAAAAAAAAACTTCGACAAACTGGCATTTTAGATTTTAACGTCTCTAAGCAGTCAGTTTTTATTTTTGAAGAGGAGACCCATTACACCCAAGCATGCATTAAAAAAGCAATGAAACTAAAAGAAGCTTGCCATGGGATGGATCATTAAGAACCATCTCAGAAATAGATGGAATGGATGTGGGCTTAGCAGTTGCTGTCGTAGATGATGCGGCACTTCAGGAGCTTGAGATAATTGTCAATCTTATGTGAATCCCTGCGTAGGCAGTGGAGCAGGTTATAAAAAGCAAAAAGGCGAGAGTCTTCATCAGCCATCTGCAGGGATGGAAGTCCCGACCAGACGGAGTAGACCTCATTTTCTCTGATTCCAGGATGAACCTAATTAGCAAAAAGACAGTGACTTATTATTCCTATTGTTAATATTTTTATATGCTTGTTCTTTCTAATTATTGAATCAACATTTGGGAAAGAGATAAAGATATAAAATTTTAGCCAAAGGCAAAATGATCTTCACATATTTGGGCCAGTGCATCAGAAATTGATTAATATAAAAAATAGAAGGAGAACACATGCATAAGTTTTCTGTATGCATGTGATCACAGGTGAAGTATGTTTTTGCAGGATTAGACAGGTGGAGAACCAGAAAGTTGCTATTAATATTTGAGTATACATAGATGTGGATTTGACCAAGGGACAGCGGAGAAGCTAGCTCCAGTTCTCTCACTTGAGGAACTATTTCATTGCCTGAATCTTGTCCTTGATGGGCCATCTGTACTTCATTTCTTCTGACAGTTCACCGTTTATCTTCTTCCTGCTTTGAGCTGAATCTATTCCCCATATAGTGTATGTGCCAACAACCTCGGAAATGATAAGGATTGTATTTGATGCTTTGGGGTACAGATAACCTAGTGATGACTGCGACTAAGAGGATCTGTTGAAGTAGTCAGGAGACTTTCATTCCACCAAGGACAGGTACCTCCCAAATTTCTATGAGGAACAGCTGCTTTCTCTTGAGGTCCCTGGGGTAGAAGTTTCTGGGAAAAGCACCTTTAAGAAGGGGGTGCTGGCACCAGCCCATCAGTGGTGAGGGCTGCGTAGCAGGGGTGGGAGCACATCTATGAAAACAAAAAGAGGCTGAACAGCATGAGAGAGAGAGTACCATGCATTTTCCCACTCTATCAGCCCCAGAGATCTTGGAGACCAAGTAGCCATCTTGGCAACTTGCAGGATGTCAGCCAGTTTGGAGAGCTATTGGGTGTAAATCTGGGATATTTGTACATCCTGTTCTGCTGGCTGAATTTTTCCTACAGAATAAGAATATTTTTAAAATCTGAGATTCCCTATTGGATTGAGAGAGAGAGAGAGAGAGAACTCATGCACATATTTATTTGTTGCCTTGCTTTATGTTTTTATTTTTGGTGCTTGAGCCCTAAGACAAAATTTACTGTGCAAGGGACAATGATATAAACAATAGAAAATAAACCATAGAAAAAAAAAAAGATCAGAAAATGAAGTATTATAGAACAGATTAATGACCTCAGAATGTAGGCTCATAGTAATGAAGAAAATAACTTGAAAATCAAGGTTTTTATTTCATATGTTCCAAGGTTAAAATGTGCTTTGTGTTTGTGTTGGGTACATTCTTCTACCATGAAAATGATAAAAAATGACACATGATAACATGTACTTAGTACACAAAAAGAGAAATGTAAAATTGCTTCTGTTATTATTCTGATAATCATGGATATTTTTCTTTAGACGATACCTTATTTCTGAGAACTTCGAAAAGCTGTTTAGATGTTATCTCACTAATGTTGACATTATCCCATCTGAATGGAGACATGTATTACAAAATACTAATGCAATCTAAATATGACAAATTATTTGGGGAGATTAAATGCAATGATAGGAGTTTTGATTTTGGAGCCCCAAGCAAAAGAAAATTTAGGATAAGACAACTTTCCATAAATTAAAAAATAAAGAACATTCCAAAAAAGATACACCTCCTTCTCTTGTAACCCCCTGAAATCTAGTGCTTGTGCAATGCCCCCAAAATCAATGCAGTCTGTGTACATTGATGCTATGACATCATCTTTTCACTCTCCTTGCCTCCCTGACAAGTCTGTGCAATAGATCAGGGAATGAGGGGTGGGGTACCCATGGATCTGATATTGATTTTCTCCTTTCTCCCTTCCCACGCTTATCTTGCAGCCAGGGGAGAAAAGAGAAAGAATCTGACCAGAATTTGAATAGCAGGTGTCCTGGATACTTAGGAGAAAACATTTATTTTGCAGATTCTATTCTCTGGTTTTCTTCCCTTGGAAATATTTAACTGCCTGTCCCCATGAAGGGGCAAGTCTTTGGTGGATTTGTGTATAGTGTATGGAAAGCTACAGCTGTCAAATATCACAGGATTATAGAATTCTAAGATTCATTTACATTAGAATCTATCAGTGTAAATGACTATGCTCTTTCTTTGTTTAACAGCAGTCTGGAATACAGAATGTCTAAATTTCCTTCTTTCAAAATGAGATATTTCCCATCCCACAGGTCACCTGTTTCATCAGTGAGAAAAACAAAGAAGCACCAAGAGGCTGTTCACCTGGCCAACTATCTTCTCCATGCCCTCCAGAAGTCTTTTGTTTTGTTCCTCAATCTCTATGGCTCTGGATAGGATAGCATCCGGGGCTTCTTGCATACCACGCACTTCCGCGACTAGATGATACAAGGGATCGTTCCAGGAGCGCAAGACTCTGAGTACCAAGTTCAAAAGGTCTTCGTGCTAAGAAACCACACAGAACAAGTGCATTAAAATAAGCCAAATACAACAGGGTTAGGTACATGTGATTTTTGCTCAGAGAGGCTGGAATAAACTGGCTCTTTATTATTCCTATGTGTATGTAATTTTTTTTGTAGGTTATAGAAGTTGTAGAAATGCAAATTTTAAGCTATTGATCTACACTTTGCTATAATAAAAAAAAATCTGGGTTACTGCGATAACTAATTTTTCTAATGGGAATTCTAATTGATAACATGAAGAATTTTGTTTTCTTTTTGAAATTCTATCCTTATTAAGATCTTTTATATTTGATTAATTTGCTTATCCTTGGGGAGAAACTAAAGTTTTGCTGGAACTCAATGGGTGTCTCTAGTACCTGACTCAGGAAAGATAGATTCCACCAATGTCAGTGATAAGGAGCCCAAATAATTGTCACCCAAGAATTCATGCCTATTAATGAATCCAATTGTTCATTAATATAGTCATTTGTAATTTGTAATTTTATTTTAGGATATTAGAACAAAGAGACAACAAAGATGACATGGCGCTCATAAACATCTTTCCCCAACCTATGCAATCCCTTGCCCCACGCTGCTAGCAGAGCAGTCTATTCTACTGGCATATGCTGGTGAATAAAATGGAACAATGTTATATTTAATAACAGCATCAATGGAGTTCACACTGGAGTTTTGGCCGCCGAGTATGCACATTCCAGGATTGTACATGAGACTCTAAGTAGCTGATTATCTCTGATTAAAAATGCTTACCGTGTCGATGTCTGTGAACTAGTCTAGTGGTGATGAGAATGAGGAACAGTGGAGAAACGAAGGGACATTGCAATGGAAACATGCAGTAGGATATGAAAGAAGAGCTGTAAAGAGGTGCAAGCGGTAAAGTGAATGTCAGTGGGGTTTTGTTGGGAGCCCTGTGGCACAATGATTAAGAGTGAAGGCTTTGACTTGGTATGGTTTCACCCATCCCCGCCTACCCCTCCAGAACCTGCGTGATTTCTGTTGAGTTTTACTTCCATCTGTGCACATGAGTGCTGTTTGGTTAGTTCCAATTTAAAAGTGAGTATTTGCAGTATTTGCTTTTCCATTCTTGCGATACTTCACTTACGAAGCCCAGATTCACTGCTTGCTAGCCACGTGACTGGTGCAAATTGTATAACTTCTCTGAGTCTCAGTTTCCTTATCTCAGTGAGTATCATAACAGTACCTTGTGTTATAGGATTTTGGGGAGGATTAGCTACAGTAATGCACGTAAAGTGTTTTGTGCCGTTTGTGCTCTGGCCTCGTAGTACAGGTCAAGTATTACTAATCCGAAAAACCCAAATCCGAAATGCTCCAGTGAGCACTTCCTTCGAGTGTTAGGTCTGTGCTCAAAAAATTTCCAAATTTGGACCATTTTGGATTTCAGACTAGGAATACTCAGCCTGTAGCTCTCAATAAATGTTATTTCCTCTTCCTCCTCCTCCTTTTTCTCCTCCTCTCTTATTATTACCATAATTATCATGATTATTATTAATGAGCATAGCAGACAGTATGCTGGTGCCATTAATAAAATTGTAAACAAAGAACACTTTGTATTTGTGGGGGGCATATATACAGAAAATTTTTATTTTAAATTAGGTTAAGACTGTGGTTATGGCAGAGAATCAGAAGGGAGAGATTGTAACAATAAAAGATTGGAGCTGGGATACATGATTGAGGCTTGATATGCAGACTGTTGTCAGCAGAATAGAGCAACAGTTACAGCAGTGAAAAGCCAAATATAATAGTTTACAGGACCTGTGTTAGCAGGCTGACTTTGGTTAAGAAGTAGCAGACAGTAGAGAAATCAGTGAAGAATGAAGAAGTAGCTGCCAGAGAAGTAGAAACAGAACCAGAAGAAAGCCTTGGAAGTCCAGAAGAGATAGCTCAAATAGTGCAGGAGTCAGTCATGTAAATGCTACTGATGTGGGAGTCACTAGAAACATGTAATAAATAAAACTGCATTTGCTTTTCTTACATAGACATGAGCACATATTTGTCCATGGAAGTCCAATTCAGTTCAAACTTTCATGCAGTGTAATATATACCATCCTAGGTGCCAGGCATTGGTTAAACTAATCCATCTACATGGACAATTTATGGTACTGCTATTTAGTTTGCTGCTACAATCTTTACTTAGCATTTAATCATAATGTAATTTTTCTTTGCTTATTCTTCTTTCATTTTTCTCTGCATGAGCAATTACCATTAGCTATTACGACACCACTAATAACCAGCAGCATGATAATAATAGTGTACTGCCTCAGTGTTTTGGGGAAAAACCTGAATAAAAGACTCACATGGATCTGTTGGGCTTGCTCCTTGTCTTCAGGGGTGGAGAGGGAAGAAGTGTGGCAGCTGTTGATGGCCTTGGTAATGAACCCTCTGCCCTGAGCATACCGTTTATCCTGGAAATGATGAAGCAAATTCAATTAGTTGGGGTTGCTTGTGCATTGAATAAATGTATCCATTACCCGAATATTAAAACATTTGATAGATGTGTATTTTTAAAAAGAGAGCTACAAAAAATGGAAATTAAGAATCAAGAAAGTAACCCTTTTGCCTACTTCTCTTTCCATTACCTCTATAAACTCATTTTTAATCTAACTTTTCTAAATCTCAAGCTCTTCCCTCCTTTAAGATTCCCTTGTTTACTTTCATTCTTCTCGCAAGTTAATATTTGGACAGCAAACACTAAAAATAGACAAAATATGAAACATAAAATGTTTTGTTAAGTATCATCTTTCTCTAGCATTTGGGCTGAATGCCATAGTGCATATGAATTTACATTTATCCATTTAATCTCTTGTTTATTGTGGGTCCAAACTGATAGACTTCTCTTAATAGGTGTTATAATATAACTTTTATTTGAATAATCTCTGAGTCTACCCACCTGTACCTTACTTACCAAGTTCAACATAGATATGGAATACAATTTTTTTGATTGTGACAAAATAAGTCAGAAACACAGGGCACAGGGCCCAAAACTTTAGGAAATATAAAGCAATGAACTGAGGAGAAGGAAAGAAGAAATATTAGCTAACACATTGACAGAGACAGACTAATCTTTAGCAAAAGTTATAAAAGTTTAAAGGAATTACTAGGAAGCTATGTAAGACAAAAGAGGGGCAGCCAAAAACAGAGGCTGAAAGAGAAGCTAATGAGTAAAAAGAACTCTGTGAATGTGTATCTATTACAAACATGAAGGCCCTTCCATTTACTGAAGTGCTAATCTATTGCCTGCTCCTTGACTGACCTAAAGAGTTAACATCTGACTTTCAAATATCTTAATCAGAAAAAGAGTACCTGTTTCCAATTCTAAATCAGCCCCTTATTGCAATTATAAACGTACCCACTGGAAATACTGGAAAAATGATTCATTGCATTTTGGGGTCCTGAAAAGCTGTTATAATTTTTTCCCTAACATGGATTAAGCTTAGTTTACTTCTGTTCCATCCACCCAATTCACTGCAGTGCAACATGCATTTATTGGGTATCGATGGTGTGCTAAGTGAAAAATGCCTACGAAGTCTGTCCCCTACAGGCAAGAACAGGAAATCAACCTTCTCCCTTTTCCTCAGCCCCACCTAAAAGCACTTTATGTCTGTCTCTAATTTTTTTTTATTTCAGCATATTTTGGGGGTACAAAAATTTAGGTTATGTATATTGCCCTTGTCCCTCCTCCCCCCCGAATCAGAGCTTCAAGCATGTCCATCCCCTAGACGGTGCGCACTGCACTCATTATGTATGTATACACCCATCCCCTCCCCACCCAACATCTGCCCGACATCCGATTAATGTACCTGATTAATGTTATTGCTCTTAGGTGATGTGCTCTTAGGTGATGACCAGTGAAACCAATTTGATGGTGAGTACATGTGGTACTTATTTTTCCATTCTTGGGATACTTCACTTAGTAGAATGGGTTCCAACTCTTTCCAGGAAAATACAAGAGGTGCTATATCACCATTGTTTCTTATAGCTGAGTAGTACTCCATGGTATACATATGCCACATTTTATTAATCCACTCATGTATGGATGGGCACTTGGGTTGTTTCCACATCTTTGCAATTGTGAATTGTGCTGCTATAAACATTCGAGTGCAGATGTCTTTTTTTATAGAATGTCTTTTGTTCTTTTGGGTAGATGCCCAATAATGGGATTAAAGTGAATTAAGGAAAAATTTTATGAATCATTACATTCTTTGAGATTTCATGAAACTGTCTCTTTCTTCTTGTTTTGCATTTTATTAGCTGATGCCCTCTTTTGCCTATTAAGGTATATTATTTGCAATTGGGCTCAGGAGGTTTCCTCCTTTAAAATGTAGTGCAGCCCAGTGGTTTGTGTGAAGGCTCTTTCAGAGGAGAAGCAAGAAGTGTGGTACTTACAAATTCGTTGAACATTTCTGAGGAGAGGTTATGGATGTAGTGGGACAGGATGACCGCACGGTCAAACAGGTCTCGAAGGGACACCTGGCAGTTGACAGCCCCCCCGGGACAGATGGGCAGGGAGGCCACACTCTTGCACAGGAGCAGGTTGGACCCCAGCAGCAGCAGCAGCAGCAGAAGCGACCCACCTTAAACAAGAACACCAGCCACGGTGAGATGATCTATTCCGCTGAGGTTACCAAAAGTAATCATGCAGGGGGAAGCCATATCTCTCCCCACTGCCCTCAGCTGCATAATTTGGTACTGTAATAGTGGGGGTGGGCGAAGAATCAACACTTTCCACTGTGTAAATTTAGATATATAATTATATTTGCACAGATATATGGTTTGAGAAGTGGGTTACTGCCTGCATTTTTGTATGGCTCCCTGAAGTGCTTCTGTACTTTGCAAACATTTGGAGCTAAAATTAATTCGGAGCCAGGGTGTTCAGGTCATTCTCTTAAGATAGTTTAATGTCCTGGGAATTTCTGCAGATTTTTCAGCAGCCGGGCTCTTCAGGAGTTTGTAATTTTTTAAAGTCAGTGTCTGATATTTACATTTTAGACACTGATGTGACAAGGACAGCACAGTTGATCTGTTTGATTTATCTTCATGCCTGATGAGAATAAACACATAATTGCTTGATTGCTAATACTGAGTATGAAGAGAATACTAACAGAAAAATGATGCTGTAGCTTGGATCTGCTCACTCATCATAATAATTCCATGCATTTACTCAACACTTTGCCAAAAGCTTAAACATTTTTTTCTGAATTTGAGCTTCATAATAACCCTGTCAGATAAACTGGACTTTGTAATTATCATCAAATGACATTGATGCAACAGATGGCTTAGGAAGGTGAAGTGATTTCCCCAAGTCCTATGACTCACAGATAAGAAAGGCAGGAGGCCAGGACTGTGGTCTTTGCACCTCCCCTTGTCACATCACACACACCTGTGGGCTCTCTGTCTGCATCCGTGTAACAGGGACCACATCAGTAGCCGTGATGGCTCAGTGTCTGCAGAGGTTATTGCTGTTACTTGTAAAGAACAACACTTTGCCTTTGATTGCATGATAACAGAGGCCCGAGGAGGCTTGATTTTATCCACTTTTCCTGTTCTAACTAAAACACTCACTTTTAAAATCTTCCACAATGATCAGAGATGGCTGTCGTCATCAATTTGCTATCTCAGCAGATGGGTAAATACAGACCTGTAACATCACTAATTTTCACTTTCAAAAGGAAAGAAACAAGATATAGCTATCAAATTAAAATCAGTTTTCAACTTCAGTGACACTACTCCAAAAGAATACCTGATATAAAGATGTGTTTATCGGAAAACTAAGTTCCACAGAACCTTTGATAAATGCAATCAGAAATGTACGAGATAAAGTGAGGCAGTTGCTAAAGATTAATTTGTGAAAAAATACCTAAACTTAAACACCTAAAAATACCTAAAAACTTTGGTGTTGAGAATAACTAAATCCTTTAGCTTCAAAATAAAAAAGATATTAATATTATGAGATGACTCCTATTATGGACTTTTAATTTACCAAAAACACAGTGCTTCTAAATGTTTATTTTATGCATGCTATGGTCATATAATGTAGCCAAATGGAGAGTTGATCTACATGTGTAAATAAAATGTCCTTTGCAGATAGAGAGATAGGAAAAGCGGCTCTAGGAAATTCATAACTGGATAGATGTTCTTTAATTGTGAGTGCATTTATCTGCACATTTATCATCCAAGGAATTTTCATAGTCCAAGATGAGATAAAATAGACAAATGTTTTTGTTCTTCATTTCATAAAACAAATTTTATGGTTGTTACTAATTTATTTTTCTTGCAAATGTCAACCAAGGAAACAAAGGTGATTAGTTATTCCTAGCCAGCTTGTTTTTCCTTTTGAAATGTCATTTGGCTTGAACAAAATTGACAAAGCAGTAGAAGAGACAATTTTGTTATCATTGTCTATCTTATGGCTTCAGATTGAAAGTTTCATCAGGTTGGTTCAAGTTGATCAATCCACATAAGAGGGCTGGGAACCAGGAAATGTAAATTTCTGCCCTCTGGAGTTGTGACAAATTGGACCCATGGCCTCTTTTGGTCTTGCTCTAGTCCAGAGTTTCTCAATCTTGGTATTATTGGCATTTGAATCTGGATAATTCTGTGTTCTGGGGACTGGCCTGTGGATTGTAGGCTGTTTAGCAGCATCGCTGACCTCTACTCATTAGATATCAGGAGCACATTTCCCTTGTCTCCCTGCCTCAGTTAAGACAACCCAAAATGTCTCCAGACATTGCCATATGTCGCTGGGAGAACCAGGATTTCCCCATTTGAGAACCACCATTCTATTCTTTTGTGCCGTTGTTCAATTACTTTCTAGAGCAATGATTACATAGTACTTCTAAACTCTGTGAACCAGAAACCTGTTGTTATCACCTAAAATTTCACATTAATCCCCCCATATGAGTGTTGGTAAAGCCGGCAACTTGGTGAGTTGTGGCACATACCTTTCAGTGGAGATCCTTTGCTGTCCATGGCAGGGATGACCGTGGGAAACACACTTCCCCAGAGAAGATCGGAAGCCCCACAGCTTTCTCTGTCCCAGATGCTGGCTCTATAAGCCTTTGACATCTTCATGAATATATTGAATCAGGCATTCTCTTCCCTTTTCCTGGTCCTCTATTTCCGTCATTGAGATTACTCCCATAATTTCAAACATCAAATGGTATTTTATCTCTTATTCATATTCAGGAAGGCATATTGGCCAGAAATGAACATTCTAGGAAGGATTTTGATTAATTAGACCAAAAGGAAATGAGAGAAATGATGAAGGTGAGACCTGGAGACCAGTTTGGGTTAGAGGATCTATAAAACTCCAGAAGTCATTTACTTTAAAGTTTGTGTTAGAGGATCTATAAAACTACAGAAGTGATTTAATTTAATGTTTACCTTTATTTCTCTGCAGTTTATTGAATATATAGCATTATATTTCACTTAGTTAATAGTCTCATGTACTATCAATTATCCAATTTCTTAGTCAAGATTGCTAGGTAAATATTTCCAAATTTACACAATAAATGCCAAGAGATATAGAATAAGGATTGAGAAAGTAAGATTTTCAATTCCCTGTTACATTCTCATTAAATTTCCCTCATTTTTTTCTTGCTTGTATACATTCTCTTTTGTTCCTTTTAAAATGGTATGTATATATGGTGCTTTGTTTTATAATGCACATTTTTATCTGTTTATTTCTTTTGATTTTGAAATAGATGTAAAATTGGGTTTCAACCTGCAGTTTAGAGATTAAAAAACAATGGCTTGGTGAGACAATGTAAAGGACAGGAAAGACGTAATTCTTCTATAGTTGAGTTAGATGCAGGAAGGATTGTTATTCCCAGGGAAATCAGAAGAGATGTCAGGGAGGCTAAGGAATGAATCACCTAACAAATGTGGCAGTGAACCCAAATCTAAGACGAACAAGATATCACCTCTGCTTTAAGAGAGTTTATTTTGGGAAAACAATGTAGCAGTTTTCAAAGGCAAACACACACACACATACACACACACACATGCACATACACTCACACACACACACACACACACACACACACACACACACATCCTAGTACTATGTAATAAACCAAAATTCTAGCCAATCATTTCCATTTTCCTCAAGGATAGGAGTGGGCAAAATGTTACTGACTTATGATGATTCTACCTTCGCTGACCCTGAGTCACTCTGGGGCCAAGGTGACAAAAATTCATCTTTCATGGGCTCAAAAGTTCCATTCACCTTTTGGACATTTCCTAAATGAAATGATTATAATGAATAAGAACTAAGTTGTTGACGACTTTCTCTGATTTTTAAGTCCATGCATCTAAAGCAGCCTGTGACCTTTAGTTTCAAACTTACTGTCTCTTATAAGAGACTGATGGATGAGGTAATGTAAAAAATAATCTTCCTATGGCATTTACTTTTTCCATAGTTGCTGGTGCCATGTATGTGCTTTAGCAATTATCTGACTAAGTGCTCTTATGGGGACCTAGAAATCTTAACAAAGACTAACATCACTGAAAAACTATCTTTCTAATTGCCTTAACTTAAGCAATCCCAGATTTTGAATCATGAACATCAAACATGATGATTCATAGACCCTATCAATCTAAAAGCTGGGTCAGAATTCCATACACTCATACTAGGTATCCATTTTTTTTCCTGGATGGTAAAAGTCTGAATTATAAAGTAAGCAGAGCCAGGTGGTAGATAAATTAACACTGCCCTACATTCCCCTGTTTCCCAGAAACTTAAGAGCAAGAAAATCTGCCATAAGAACTGACAATGACAACTTAATCCTAAAATTTAAAAGTGTTGCAACTTTTGTAGATGGCCAGGATAAGAGTAATCTAAGGAAATCTAAGCGGGGTTTATTCAGTGGAGGCCAATCAATTTATTTGACTGCAAAGAGGTCCATGTTTCTCTGGAAAATTTATTGTGTACTTCCTTGCTGCTCTACAGGCCCACGGTTCCTGTGAGTGGGATATTGCAATATCTAAATAATGCAAAAGGCATATTTTATGCAAAAAGTCATAGTTCTATTTTTCTAACTGCTATATATGTCACCCACTATCACCTTAATTTTTTTTTTTTTTTTTTTTTGAGACAGAGTGTCACTTTGTTGCCCGGGCTAGAGTGAGTGCCATGGCATCAGCCTAGCTCACAGCAACCTCAGACTCCTGGGCTTAAGCGATCCTACTGCCTCAGCCTCCCGAGTAGCTGGGACTACAGGCATGCGCCACCATGCCCGGCTAATTTTTTGTATATATATATTTTTTTTTAGTTGTCCAGATAATTTCTTTCTATTTTTAGTAGAGACGGGGTCTCACTCTTGCTCAGGCTGGTCTCGAACTCCTGACCTCGAGCGATCCACCCGCCTCGGCCTCCCAGAGCTAGGATTACAGGCGTGAGCCACCGCGCCCGGCCTCACCTTAATTTTTATATGTGCTCTTTTGCAGGCCTTTCTCTTTATCAAACTGCCCTTAATTTATAGCAATAAAGAAGTTCGCTCAGAATGGACTTGTCTGTTTTTATTTACAAAACTTCATTTGCTCTCCAGTTTTGGTATGAGGGGTTGTGATTAAACTAAGAGCTGATGATGGATTTCTGTCAAGTAGCTGAATAAATAGCTCAAATGATGCTAAACTACCCATTGCTATTTTTAGTACCTGAAACTAACAAATAAGTTTGCTATCTTTTCTAAAGGACTCCATTCCTAGTTAGGAATGAAGCTTGTCTTTTCTTTGTATTTTCTCTTATCTATTTTTAAGTTTGGAATTATTTGTTTGCTGTTGTGTATGATGCAAAACATATTTAAAATAGCTTCACATAACTTAAAAGTATCTACTGCGAGATATGATTGGGAGCTGAAAGAAATTAGAAGTTCTGAAAAAAATCCTCAGAATAATGGTATCACAAGGACATTTTAATTCACATTAGCAGCGAATTTTATTTACTAAAGTGTGAATGTTTAAAGGGTGTATTGTTTATGGATTAAAAAATTCCAGATAGTCTTCTTCTATGACTTGAGCTAAAAGATCAGATAGAATATATGTCATTTTCAGTATAAATATTAGAAAATGTAAAGGGTACACTGGAGAGGGGATCAAAGGTGCTTTCTGGAATGGCACTGTTTTCAGGATAAACAATTGTAGTGACTTAATTACACCCTAATATTTCAAACAACTTCATGCGTATTGTGTAATTAAATTTGGCGTAAAGCTGCATCCATATGCAGCAAACTGCAACCTAAGTTAGTATGTAAATGCACTGCAACCTATGTAAGAGCACATTTTTATAAAAAGTGGCTGAGTTTCAGCCCATCATAGCAGCAGAGTGACCTTTCTGCCTCAGCAGTTTTCTCAAACGCCAAGGTGTCATATTTTGGGATAGTGTACCCTGAACCCCACCAACTTAAAAGAGTTGTTTTCAATGGACAGGCAGTTGGGGATGATTTTGCCTCCCCGGGGATATTTGCCAATGTCTGATGACATTTTTGCTTGTCATAACTGAAGGTGGGGGTGCCCTTGGCATGTGGTGGGTAGGAGCTTGATACGCTGCTAAGCATTCTCCATCACACAGTGCAGCCCTCAAGACAAAATATTATACCGTTCAAATGTCAGTAGTGCTGCTACTGAGAAACCCTGACCTAAAATGAAATGCCTAAAAACTACATCAAGCAAATTATTTAAAATTGCTAAAGTAATAAATTTATTAATAAGCAAAAGTGTTAAGTGCAGTACTTTGTGATGTTGTATATAATCAACGACGGAGATAAGTCTATCAGCAATCTTTTTGCACTTAATTATAAGGTCAAAAACACAAGACAGATGTTAGGAAAATTTGAGGAGAAATTAATCAAGACGCAAGAGTAGGAAATAGTATGTGTGTGTATTTTAAACATCTTTGAAGTATGTACAATAAATGGCATTACACTTGGCCATAAAGAAAATGTAACATGTAACAGTTTTCTAAAAAACAGAACACAGAGCAATAAGAATATATAAGTAGCTCAGATTGTTTTGTTTTGTGTTCTATAAATGGTCATCAATGATTATTTAATTGCTAAATCTAAATAACTCCTTGAATTCTTACCTATGTGAATTTTGGGGGGAGGGCGTTTAGCCTGATACTGTCCCCTCTGGCTGTATTATTCGATGTCATGACTTTACTTGTCATGTCCATGAAGAAGATCACACCTCTATCTTTCTCTAACTTCTCTTCTGAGCTGCCATCTATCTGCTAGACATTTCAACCTGTATGTCTTCAGGTACAATATGCTGGCTTATTAAAGAAAACCCTTAACAATTCATTTTTTCTCTCAAACTATTATAATAACTCCTTAGTCACCCACACTTAACATCTCAGACCTATGTTTATTTCCTTTCCTTTTGTCTGCCTTGCATCACATGCAACCAGTTGGTATGTTACAATTGTTCTCTTTTAGTTCCATAAAATTTTCTTTCCTCCTCTCTCCAGGTTAGCTTGACCTGAGTGTTTATAATACTTCCTCTTCCATTTTCTCCTGCCTATGTCCAATTCAGTTTCAATTTGTTTATCCATCAAGAAGACTGATCATCCTAAAGGGCAACTTCTGGGAAATCTCCAATTTGTCTAAATTGCAGTATTTGAGAGTCAGAGGAACCATGGAGTATGTATAACCAAATACCACATTTTAGAAATGAAGAAAATGTGGTAAACATAGTCCATTATTGTAAGAACTGGCACTAGAACTCTAGATCTTTTGCCTGCCATACTGGTAATATTTATTCTTGTCTTCTAAGCTCATTCTAATGTGCCCACTGAACTTCTTATGCAGCTGATGGTAAGTCTTGGTAAGGCGATAAAGATGTAACCTTGAAAGACACACTGAAAAATACATTATTACTTCAAGGAAAAA
The DNA here is from genome assembly GCF_020740605.2 of Lemur catta. NCBI lineage: Eukaryota > Metazoa > Chordata > Mammalia > Primates > Lemuridae > Lemur > Lemur catta. Next base: position 60,101,671 of record NC_059132.1, read on the forward strand.
TGTCAAGGTAATTGGATTCCCAAAGAGAGAAGAGAGAAAAATGGAATGTTTTAAAGAATTTGGGGCCTTTAAGGAAACGTTGCCATTGTCAAAGAGAACTTGAGTGTGATTCTAAATCATATTATAAAAATAATATGTTTTTTGGACTATTTCTTAATGAGTGAAGTAGATAAAGAATGAGAAGCTATTAATTTTTTTTCTTCTTCAAATTGGTCTTTGATTTATCTGCCATTTTGGTCTCTAAGAATTCTTTCACTAATATAAGTCTTGCCTATGTCATAAAATCTTCATTTAACTTTTTCACTTGTCACTTCTACATCATTAGTGGAATAAAGTTAAAGAATTCTTGTAAATTAAAAAAAAAGATAAAAGGTTATCTGTCGACCACTTGAAGGAAGCAATGCTATTATTAACATTATAGGTGATGTGACATTTCAATGTTCTCTCTTCTACAGGCCATTTTGTACTCATACCTTATAAGATTAATGTAATAGATGAGAAATAAGGTATTTCTTCCAGAAAGGGGCATTGATTTCAAAGAGAAAGAAAGAGAATGAATATAAGTTATACGTTTCTGTTAATGACTGCAGAATAAGAGATAGTCTTTACTTTCAGCTCTATCTGAACACAGAGATAATGTCCATCGGACTGAGTGAAAATCATGGGTACATATTTAGGAAACAGCTATGAAATTATGAGAATGTTTTCAGGTTTGGTTTATAAAAATCATTCTCATTAAGTTCACATCAAGTCTACAGGAATACATATTTTATCACTTAAGATATATTTTGAAGATAAGTATGTGAAGTAACTATCTTCTAAACTATTATCTATATAAATGAAGTTTGACAATGAAATCATTATTCATATGATCCAGTATAAAGAAAACTTTAATCCCAATTGTCAAGAGAGAAGTTTTAAGTATTCATTATATTTGCTTGTGTAGGTCTGTATCTTATTTTCGTTCAGAACCTTTTACATTTTTATTTATGGGTTAGCAAATTAGGTAGTTAAAAACAATCAATCAAATTATTTGGTGAGTTTTGTAGGTCCTAAGCAATTTTAGTGAGCTCCTCGCTCCTCAATAATTTTTACTTTTCAAATTCTTGGATTACCTGAACAATGATGATTAAAAGAATGAAATCTCTTTTTTAGTCTTCTGATCAGAATCCTTTAACATGCACACTGATGTGTAGATTTTATCAATGTTACTTGAATATTTTAATTTTAAAATTTTTACAAGTCACTTTTACTAACTGTGTGTGTGCTGGGGGCCAGTACATGTTTATATGTGTCAGTTTTGAATTACTCAGGTAGTCATTCCACTTTCACTGTGCATCACACAAATTTACTACATGCAAAATATACTTCATCATCAGTGTTTTTGGAAGATGTATCTTTAAAAAATTACTTGTAGTATTTCCATTATATGAGTTATTTCTAGCAATACAACTCAAAATAAAAATCGATAAAATGATGCCATTGGGGCTTTTAGTGACTACAAGGTCAGAGATATGAAAGTGAATATAAGGTAGCATTTGATGGTCATAAAAATTTTATATAACATGTATGTAAAATAAAACGTAAAAAACTAAGTTCCAGATAGCATCTTATCACCTGGGCCCATTTCCATTGATAGCTACTGCTTCAAAGGTTAAATTAAAATGCACACCTGCAGAATATTTGTGCCTTTAAAAAATTCATTAAAAGTGGAATATACCTTCCTGTTTGGCCAATTCCTTAATGAATATATTTGCATTTAATAATAGCATCCCACCTTTAGAGCTTTCCTGCTCATTTTCTCTGCCTTTATCCTAAGCAGCCAGATTTCCAAGGTTAAGACCAAAGGCTTTGTGAAAATGTCATGAGTTTGTCCTTGTCAAAAAAAAAAAAAAAAAAATCCAAATTGTCTTTTCTTGTAGTTTACTTCAATGTCATTTCAAGCATAAGAAATTTTATCATCCCAGACATAAAATAAAAAATATTGTTTTGTAACATTATGAAAGACTCTGCTATGTATATTCTCCCTTTGGACAGACATTTTAGCAGAGTTCATAAAGAAGACATTAAAATTGTTTTACTTTCATTATAACCCCAAATTACAAGTTTATATCTTAAGCCTTATCTTTTTAGAAAAGGTTATGTGAAAGTAAATCCTGAGATTTTGAATGAAGAAATGTGCTTATTCTTCAGAACAAATTGTATGTCACTGTTTGTTGAGGAGTTATATAGACTTATGTACAAATTATTGCATAAGGGAAGAAAGTTTTGAATTATATTATTTGCTCCATTTCTGCCTTACTTAGGCTTTATGCACAGAATTATGACAAAATGGTTACTTTATTACCAAATTTGATGAATATGATTTGTCATGGTTTGTGGAAATTCCTGATTCCTCCACATTTTCTTCTGTTCGTAAAGGTCTATGATCCAGCTATGGCTAGCAACTTCCAGTGATCTTTAATCCTGCCAAGATATTATGAAACCGAATTGGCCAAGCATTCATTCATTTGCCACAGCGGCCTCTCTGCACAGTACTGATTTGATGATGTATTAAATAAAGTTTAGAATCTTCTTGGAATCTTCAATAAAAAGACTGTAAGTAACTGTTCTGATTATGTACTGCTGCAAAACAAAAACAAACAAAAACAAAAACAGAAACCAAAAAACTACACCAAACTTTAGTGGCTTGAAACAACAAGTTGTTACTATAATATCTCTGATGGTTCTTGCTTGGGATCTTTCATGTAGATTGCAGCCAAATGGTATCCAGGACTAAAGGCATCTTGAAGGCTTTGGCACTCAGATGTCTGGTAGTTGATGTTGGCTGTCAGCTGGGAGTTCAGCTGGGTTTGTCCAGCAGAACTCCCTACTCATGTCCTCTCCATATGTTCTGAGCTTCCTCACAGCATAGAGGCTGGGTTCCAAGAGCAACTAAGCCAAGAAGATCAGGCAGAAATTTTACCACCTTTTATGAACTAGCCTTGGAAGTTACCTAGCATCATTTCCTTCATGATCATCATCATGCCCAGATTCAAGGAACAAAACAGACCCCATCTCTCACTGGGAATGTGTCATCATCACACTCTAAGAAAAGTATGTGGAATGGAAGAATCTGTCTTATCCATCTTGAACAACATAATCTGTGATAATCATTGTACTATAGTGCTAATAATATTATTATTTATTTCTTTAATTATTCTGCAAATGACCTTTGATAGCTACTATCCAATTAATATTTTTATTCAACTAGCAGTACATTTCTTCATATTCTGTCTACTCCAGGGGTTTCCAGACAGTGGAAGATTTTTCATTTGGCCCTGAAAAACTGTTTTTAAAACCATTTCTTGTAACATGGGACAAAGAATTAATTATTTTGTCTTTCTAGATCAGGGGTTAGTAAACTTTTTCTTAAAGAGCCAGATAGTAAATATTTTAGGCTTTGCTAGCCAAGAGGCAAAATCAAGGATAGTATGTAGGTACTTAGATAACTACTTAAAATGTAACATTTTAACATGTAACTACTACTTTTAGCTCCTGGACTGTACAAAAACATTCAGTGAGCTGCCTTTGGCTTGCAAACTATAGTTGGTCAACCTCTGGCTTAGATTATTAGTCAGTGGTGCAAATTCAATTTTTAAAGCCCTTTTTGTTTGTTTTATGGATGTGTGTAGATGTTGAAAATCTGACTCTACCCCCATAGTGGGCATTGCAAATATCGTGTTAATGCTTTGAATTTTAATTGCAAAGAATCATTGCGGCATGATTTGATGGGCTTTTCATAAAATCTGTCCATCAGTTCTAGTTACAAAACTAGTGTGGAAATGAATCTCTGGATAGCCAGAACAGGTGAAAAGTGTTATTCAAAAAATTCAATTTCTTTCTTTTTTATTTTCTATTTTGGATGGACCTTAGGTACAGAGGTGGGGTTATTCATTCTTTATGTCTCATGATACATTATAATTATTGTACTGTGCAAAGCAACTCCTATTTTTTCTTTCTACCTATCATCTACTTTTATCGCCTTCTGCACTCCCTCTCCTCTCCCTATAAACAACCATTCTCATATATTTAAATGAATTTGTTTGTGTTTTTTCCTCTAATATGTATATTCCTGTAAGCTGTACATTGTTTTTGAGTGTAAATACATTTTTAATTTACCCAAATGCATTAGAGACCTCAATCTGATGTTCGTCTTCGTTTTCTTCACTCAATTATTTGCAGAAGATGCATTCATGTGTACATCTAGTTTGCTGTTTCTAACTCCTCTATAATACTTTGTTGGATGCATGCACATTTTACCTATCCACTCTTCCAGATTGCTTCTATTCCCCATCCTACTATAAACCATGCTATGATAAATGTTTTTGTATGTGCCTTTATGTGAACGAGTGATAAAAAAATTCTCTGAAGAGTAGAATTGAAATTGGGGGTCTAGTGACTCTTGTGACTAAATCAGTGCTTTACAGAGCCCCTTGAACTGTTATAATTTCTATCATACAATATAGTGATAACACAATGAATATACTGAAAAGAAACAACGCAAAAGGATTTCATTAAGAGTGCAATGTCAATTAATACTCTATTGGAATTAAATCTATTCATTTATTTAGATCTGATTGAGTGATAGTCACTGTCTTGAAAATGAGTATTGATGCATTTGAGTTCTTGTAAAATTTTTAGTAGTTGCTCTAGAGTTTATAATATACACCTATAATTTTCCCAGGCTAATTAACATTAATAATGTTACATTCCACGTAAAATATAGAAACTTTGCAACCATATAAATCCATTTACTTCTTCTCATCCTTTATACCGTAGTCATCATACGTATTACATGTGCATATGTTATGCAGCTCACAAAACAATGTTACCATTTTGCTCTAAATAGGTCATATGTATTGTATAGAACTTAAGAGAGAAAATGGCCTTACATATTTACCATTTGTTGTGTTCTCCATTCTTTCCTAGAGGTCTAAATTTACCTCTGGTATTATTTCCCATTAGGCTGAAAACCTTCCTTTAGCATTTCTTATATTATAGGTTTACTTATGAAAAAATTCATTTTTTAAAATTTAAAATATGTTTTTCTTTATTTTTGAGTGATGTCTTTGCTAGATAGAAAATTCTTAGTTCATATTTTTTTCTCTTCAGTACTTTGAATGTTATTCCAATGGCATCTGATATCCATAAATTTAGATAAGAAGTTAGTTGTCACCTAACCGTGGTTCCCTTACATATGATGTATTGTTTTCTTGTTTCTACATTCAGAAATTTTTTTTCTATTTTTGGTTTTGAATAGTTTGACTATTATGTTTTGGGACATACTTGTCTTTGAATTTATACTTAAGTTTTATTGAGGTTATATCTATACATTTATTATTTTCTCCAATTTGATAACTTTTATTTACTATTTATTTGAGTTTTGCCCAGTTTTTTCCCTGTCTTTCTATAACCTTTTGTTATTGTCCCACAAGTCCCTGAGGCTTTGTTCATTTTCCTTCAATCTTTTTCTTTGTTCTTCAGATTGAATAATTTCTATTATTCTATTTTTGTATGTACTGAATCTTTACTTGGCATTCCCATTCTATTACTAAGCCCTTTCTATGATTTTTTTAAATGTTTGGATACTGAACTTTTCTGGAATATTAATTTCATTCTCTTTCATTTTGTTCTCTGCTGAGATTCCTACCTTATCATTCACTATGAGCATTTTTTCTTCATATCATTTGATTACAATTACGATAATTGTTTTAAAATTCTTTTCTCCTAAAAACACCTCAATCTAACATCTCTGATCATCTCAAGATTGAACTATGTTAATTGTCTTTTCTTTTGATAATTAGTGACTTTTTCCCGTTTCCTCAGATGTTAAGTAACTTTGGCTTGCACTCTTATTGTGGTAAATTAAAGGTTGTGTTTGGATTTTGCTAGAGCCTGCTGAAGAGCATTGCTATTTCTTTGCTTGTTTTCATTGCCAATTAACAAAACTCAAACTTTAAACTCCTTTACTTGGGTGACAGTTGAAATCTCAGTTCAGTTCTTTAACCTTTTGCTGTGCTGCTTGGAGTCTGCCATGACACAGAATTCAGTCAGAAATTTACATAGAGTTTATACACAGAATTTGAGCCTCCTCCTATCAGTCTTTTTTCTTTATTCAACTCTCCTTTCACTTTCCAGTGGCTACAATTACCCAGAATAACTCTGAGGTTTCTAGCCAAGTTTTAGTCACTCAGCATAGCATTATTGCTTCTCTCAGGCTAAAAGTCTTACAACAGAGAAAAATCACACTTGCCATTCTTTTTTGTGAATGTTAACTGTCTTCTAGAAATTCCCTGCTTTTGGTGTCACACTTCAGTATGTTCAAGTAGGCTTTTGCTTGTTTTCTTTTCTTTTCTTTCCTTTTCCCCCTCCCTCCCTCTTTTTCTTCCTTTCGTCCTTCCTCCCTCCCTCCAATGTCCTCCCTCCTTCGCTTACTTCTCTCTTTCTCTTTCTCTCTTTCCCTTTATTCCTCTCTCTCCATCTCACTCTCTTTCTTTCCTTCTTATTTTCCCAGAATTCATTATTTTATCAGCAGGATAGAGTATGACAGGAAATTGAAGACTATGTAAATTTTAGAATTATAATAAATCCTCCTCTGAAATCTGACAAATTAGAAATGTTTTGATATCCTACATTGAACAATATAAATGTTCCAATAGTTATAGTTAGTTCCTACAGTTACAAGATAAGCTGACCTATTTTATATAAAGTATGTTGCAGTTGGATAAAAAATAATTCCCAATGGTTTTTTCAAAACCATTAACTCATTTTCCTTTTTATAAAAAGGATACCAGAGTACAGCAAATGTTCTTTTCTATCCAAAGTATTTACTATTCTTATTTGTTTTACATGTTCTTATTTTAAAAATATCTCTGAAAAGGGAATTAAAAAAATGTCTGCCAAGGTTGCCACAGTCAGGTCAGCTCAAGTTTTCAAGCTGTCATTAGATTTTAATAAACTTTGGTATACTTTTTTGCCCCTAAAATTTGGAAAAATTTTGAGAACCTGATTTTAAGCTAGAAGAATAATGTAGCTAGTGACTTTTGTAAATAAGCATAATTCAAGACTTAAGTGAGCAAGAATTTAGCCTGGGCAAATTCTGATGAATGAAAGAGATTTTATCATCCTTAATGAGATCTGAACATGATTGTTTTCCAATTTATTAGAATGGTGGTAATTAAATTAAGGATAAGATATCATCACTTAGCCAGGTTTTCTTCACTCTCAGTCAATCGGGAATTGGCATGGTATTTAAAAACAAAATTGTTGTTTATAATTAGGTGATAAAAACAAAAGAAATGGCCCTCAACAGGAAGGAATGACTTGGAGAAATATATGATTATATCTCTTACATACTAAAATCTTATTGTGCAAGCAAAGAGGCGTGTTAGCTCATATAGCATAGATGTTTGTGTGCATATATTTTTGTTTAGATATATAACTGTTGTACACAAATATAAATTTATCTTCTTATGTAACACCTTGAGTCTTATCTGAATTAGAATTTATATGTGGCACTTAGGACAGCAAAATATCCCAAGTCCTAATGTGATCAATCATTTAATGATGGACAAGCAAATGTATAATTTTGTTTTATGAAAATGCTATTTTATGACCAGATTATATACCTAAATATCTAATATATCACCAAAGAGGGTCTCAATGGGCTACCCAGACGGTAAACTGAAGACCTCAATAATCACAAGATAAGTAAGTATGCTTTTCATAGTTCAATGACAAAAATAAGCTGAAAAATGCCATTGTTTTTGATTCAGTATAACAGGAAGATTTAATCCCTCCTTGCCTTCACTTGTAGGTGCCATATTGTGCAAGTGTTAAAATTGTGGTAGGTCCCAGAAGAAGTGTGCAGACATGAGCCTTGTTTCCTTGCTTTGGATGTTGGAGTCTCTTCTTTTCTCTGGTCCACCAGGTTCCCTGCTTTCGCTCCCAAGCATCCTCTGGTTCTGACCATTTGTACTAGCCTTTGTATTTTAGCTTTCCTCTTTGTTTCCTCTTGTTCTTTTGATTAGACTAATGAGCCTATTAATGGTTTACTGTTCAGGCCCTTTTGTACTTTGGTTTTCCTTATACTCATTAGCATAATTGGTCTCAGATCTACCTCTGCTCCTGAATTTCAGTATCTCTGTATACCCTACTCAACTTCTGTTACTCAGCTAAGTTGTGGCTTTTGGCCTCATCATACTTTTTCTGATTTTACTTTTTCTTCTGGTGAAATTTCTTATATACAACCTAAGCTTGTTCTTCACTTTTTCTAGTAGCTGGCTTGTCCTCAGCTTCATAAGCAACTTTGATAACTTCATTCTGTCTTTAGACCATGCCATTCTTCATCTTGATCTCACTGCTGACTCTCTATGATTCCCTATCCTGCCTCTTGTATTCTGTCTTTGTCTTTCTCTATCCACTATGATTTCAGCGCCATCTACTTCTATTTTGGTAGTGATCTTCATGATATGTCATTAACCTGGTGGACCAGAGAATTAAAAGGAAGAAAAGTATAACACTCATAATAGATACCCACCCAGAGTCATATAATCCATTTGCTATATTTTTTCATGATTATGTATCCCTCTCTACTATTGAGGTCTCATAGTTTATTATTCCTGACTAATTATTTGGTTCCATTTTGAAATAGAACTTACAGAACCATCCATTGTTAAACTGTTGAAATTACTTTGCTTTTCATGTGCCACATTAATCAGTATGTGAATTCTGGTTATTGTTCAGTTTTGGGCTACTCTGGGGGCCCTGTTATAGCTCACTGTGGGGTGGTGATTCCTACTAAGTGAAGGAGGTACACTGTTGGCTGCCATCACCAGACCAGTGGGTGGAGATGCAAAAAAGCAGTGACAGGCAGACAGTGAAGTCCTTTGCTGTTCTGGAAGGAAGTGCTCTCCACGCCTCCTATCTGGAATTTAATCTTCAGACCTACTGAAATTCTTACTCTTTCTCTATTCATTATTTGTGACATTAGCTATATTGGTGTTGGTATCTGTGTAGTAAACAAAGAACTTGTTCTTGGAAATATCTTCTGAGAGAGACAGAATGGAGAAGTTGTTAGATGGTTGAAGTACCATTTAAGCTAAAGGGTTAATGTTTTAAGTTGTTAATGGCGGATGAAAGTGGATGAAAAATCCTTCCCTGGAAATCTGCTTTGGTTTAAATAGGACCCAATTTCTTGTCTTTCTAATATCTTTGTAGGTGCTATCTCTTCCTAGACCAACAAATAGTCCAGCCTGCATAAAAATGGTCACTGGTATTACTGGGTGGCTGGTCCACAGAAGTGCCAAAGTTCCTTATCATTTCAAATAGCTTGTGTGGAATAAAAACCACTCTCTCTCTCACTTGTGTTTTTGAGAAGAACAAAAGGCTGAGATGGTGCTGAGAGAGGGGTTTTGTTTCCCAAGCTGAGGGACTTCTGTTAGGACTAGGTAGGTGGTGTATAAAATTTTTCAAGCTGCTTGAGCAGCAGTGGAGGTTGTATGCATGTAGATGTGTGCCCCTTCCACACACAAACTTACATACACACGCATGCACACACATGTCCCACTATAAAGCTATTGGCATGGAACTGAAAGTGAGGATGGCATTTTCCAGTGCACAAAGTGACCAGTTAATTTTTGTTGTTACCCTCATTTTCTTCTTTTCAGAGTAAAATCTGAATAAGAGAAGTAAAACTACCACACAACAAAACCTTGAAATCAGGAGAGAAGTTTCATTTTCTCTTCATTCTCTGAAAAAATATATACATACATAAAAAATACATGGGCATATACATACACATGGGCAGAAAGTGTAGCTGAGGGATCTCTTACTAAGGATGCCCTTGACTCTGGTCTGCCAGGGCTGTGATTGTGTTTCTGGTGACCGGTCACTGAAAAGGTGAAAGTTTTTGATTTGGCTGGCATATATTTTTTCCTGGACACCTCAGATTCTAAAGGCTTTTGGGAACTACAACTAAAAACAGATAACCTTGCTCTAATACAGTTTTGAGCCCCTTAGGGTGTCTGGTACACAGAAGTTTCATCTGAAATGGCTGCTGCAAAAAGTTTCTATTTACTGCATAGTGCGTATTTTGTTTAAAAAATAATTTTATTGTTTCCCAGCATAATAGATAGAATTTAAAAATAATATTCCAGTAGCAGGAAATTTGTTATTTTTTAATGTGTATGTATACATTAAAGTTATAAAGACTTCACATAAGGGTTTTTTTAAAAAATAATAATACTTTGACCATTTTGGAGCTGGCAAACACGATTGGGGTGATCTAATCTCTCTCATTCCTTTTGATTGGTCACAAACTATGAACCACATCAGACGGTGACCATTCTGCCCTTCTACAGTTCCTGGGAAGATCAGACCACACGGTCTCCTTTAATGATTCATCCACTCCAGTGCTCAGCAAACCAGACTGCTGGAATTTCTTCTTATATATATGTTGAAGCTTGAACTCACTCCATGTTTTTTTGTTTGTTTGTTTTCTACAACTTGAGAGCCTACTTACTCTAATAATTCTTTATATACTTAAAGGTCATTATTAAATGATCTTGGATCTAATTTTCTGAAGGCAAACAATCTTAAGCATTTTATCATTTCTCATACCATTCTATCTTGTGTGCATTTCAGTATATGGATTAATAATCAAAACTGAAATTATTATAAAGCTTCATAGTTTACAAGGTGCTTTCACATCCACGCTCTCTTTTGTTTGATCCTTCCAAGAACCCCGTTGTGGTACACAGAGAGATGATGTGTTCATAGGCTCAGGTCAGGAAGGAATGAATCTGACAGAAGGGTGAAGTTATTCTAATGTGAAATGAAGGGTCACACAGAGACAAGATGGATAGGAGAGCACAAATTAGTGTGACATTACTATATTCCAATCGCTAAGCAATATAAGGTAGATGTATCTGCTTAGGATAGTTTCCCTTTTCTAATTCATTCATTTTCAAATCAAAATCAAAGCCTCTCATTTTTGCAGACTCTCCTCTGGTAGGATGGACTCTAAATGTCATTGCAATTAAGTTGGGGCACAAATGTATGGCATGCTGTGTGTAGACATGCAGATCTTCATAAATGAAATGAGTCAGTTATGCACATTGTGTCTACCAGTTGCTCTCTGTTCTTCCTCACTTTCCCTCCAATTCTTTGTCCCCTCTGCCTGGCCACTGCCTCTTCCACTGGGCAGACAGTGGAGAGGATCAGTTCAAACACATCCATATACGAAGAGCTCTGGGATAAAGAAGCTGGCTCCTTAAAAGTTGAAGTGACCTCCCTTTAGGTAGACCTCAGAGAAGTCATCTGCTAATTTTTTTTTCCTAAGCAATGTTGAATATAATTTAAAAGCCAGAAGTTTTGTGTTGAATTAAAATAAAAATCAGAATTATTTGCATAGGTCCTTACTGAAGAACGAACAGATAACATCAGTCCCTGAATGTTTAACTCTTGGGACTTCCCTACACCATGATGAGACACGGTTGAAAAACAGAAGCTCGGGTCTTCTCTCCACAGTGAGTTGGCCCACAGGTGACATCATGCTTTGAGCTTGCTGGTGACTGTCTGGTTGTCTCCAGCTCAAGGAGCAAGAAAGCTTAAAAGGCTATTAGGGTTTTTCCGTCAGAGACCCAATGGCAAAAATTTCCCCCACTCTCCAGTCCCACAAAGAAAACAACCCCTTTTTGAAATTGGAAACTTTAAAGGAAGATTTATGAAACCCGAAAGCACCATCTGGTGCTTTGGAGTTTGTAGGCCAGTTGCTCTGACAGTCCCCCTTTGGAGTTTGGACAGCCCCCCACACCCCTCTAGAAGGGTTTGACTCAGAGTCTACATTGATACCTAAGAGGCTAGTCTTTTAAACTTATTGGACAGCTTGTAAAAATCAGGATTTAGAATAATATACCTGTTACTTTTAAAGGGCAGTTTTACTGCTTGTTGCACGCTGCATTAAGGAGTCCAGTTTCTGAGCTCTGAGTTTCCACTCTGCTTAGCTTCTTTGCAGGAGCACTGTGTCATTTGGGTTTTGTTTTGACAGTTGGTGACCTTTGACCCCTCTGAGTAAAGTGTTTAGGCTGAGGAAGACTGAAAAGAGCTTTCAGATGGGATATTTCCAACCTCTTTCAAGCGAGAGCAATCTTCCCCTCAGCACAGCAAACCCTTATATAGAAATGGTTTTCAGCCTCTCTTCAGTGTTCTGGTGGAACAAATCAGATCAAAGCCTTGCTTAATATGTTTGAAAAATGCACATCCGCATTGCAGAGCAAAAACATGTTATGGAAATCAATAATATCATATTCAGGCAGCCCTAACTTCAAAGTGAATCCTATGTGTGTTCTCAATTTCAAAAGAAAATGGAGAAAATGAGAACAGGGTGCGTAAGTTTTCTCTGCTTAATTCTATTTGTAACTGAGCTGAGATCTCGAATGTCTCTTTACTGCTTTTTGACAGGTCCCTAAGGACTCTGAGCGTAGGGCAATCTGCTTATTAATTGCCTGCACCTGTGATAATCTTGCACACTTAGGTTACAAGAGTGGAAAACTTTCTTCCACCCCACGCTTTGGAATGCAAATTATTTATATTTTATTGGAGGAGTAGCATTTTAGGGGAGAATATAAAATGAGAAACACAAAGATAATATAGATTAACCTTTTAGATTCTTTTATTCCTAGAAAATTGTTCTGTATTGATAGGTTTTTTTTTTTTTTTCCCATTGTTAGTTACAATATTTGTTGAGGTCCTTTTTCATGGCCGTCTGTTACTATCTGAGGTCAGCATGATTACATTTTTAAATTATAACATCTTTTGGGGGATAGAACTAATTTTTTTAACATATTGAACATGCTTTATGATAATATTAGAACAGGTATTAATAGTTGTGTCACTTTATGCATTTAACTTTAGTATATGATATTAATACTTGACACCTGTGTCATGCATATATTCTTATTTGTTGGAAAGTAAATATTAACTGTATTTTGATGGAAGGATTGGATAAAATGAACTCTCTAGCCAACTTTTCTTTTTTTTTTTTTTTTTTTTCCTCTGTGCTTCTTTTCTGAAATGCGATGGTGAACTATAATATTGTGGTGTTCATGTTCAGGATTTAAAACTCAAAAAGAGAACCCCAGAGATTGAATCTTGAGATCTGATCTGTTTCTTAACTTTGCTGTTACCTGTTGGAAATCATGTCAAAAATCAGGAAAGCAATATTGTTCTTTCCAGAGCAATAGCTCCTACTTTGCTTCTCAATGTCTGATAAATTTACTTGTTTGCAACCTTTTTCCAATACGGTATTAACATGTCAAAGTTAATATAAAAGAATGGAGATGAAACTGTTTGAATTGTGGGTTTTAAATGATACCACACAGTCATTCGTTTAGAATGGGGAGAATCCAGGTTGACCAGACATGGTACTCTCAGATATTTGTCTAAACTCATCCTGGAGCTGACTAATCTATGACTGAATCTTGGTTACCAGAGTTGCATTTCATTTCAACTTGAACTTCAAAAAATGCATCAGAGATTTTGATCAAGTTCTTTTAAGTTTACGTTTCGATAGTTGCCCCAGATGCAGCTCACAGACTGAAGTGTGCCTCCCAGCTCTTTACAAAATGAAATTTCAACCCTGAAAGGGTTCCTTTTTACACAGCTCAGTTTACTGGTCAGTGTAAAATGCACATCAATTTGGGCTGCTTTCTTTCCCATCATTTTACAATTGGTAGAAAGGTGTGTTTAAGCATTGTTGAGTGAATATACAGAAGCTCAGGACTTTGGGGTCACCTTTTACTCACTCTTCCCTTTTTATCCCCATATCCTCTCTGTCACTAGTTCTCTCAGACTTTTCTTCCAGAGAGCAGAGATTTTCACTTGTCTGTCATGTCAAGGGCTATAAAAATATTTTTGAGTTTTGACAGAAGTGTCAATTTCAGTTTTTCTAACTTAGCAGCACCAGATAAACTCTGTCCTGGGGATTACTGCCCTTTGATCTGCTGTTTGGGTTTGATCAATGATTGCCATAGTTTTTTAAGAAAGGCACATTAAAAAAAAATCACATTGATGGGACTCTCCATTGTAGCCTTAGGTAGACTCTCAGAATCCTGACTCAGATTTATCTCTGAAATTGTGATAAATATACATACATAAACGTCTTTCAAATATATATATGCATATATACATATAAAACCATATATACGGTTGTGTTAAATACTTTTAATTGTTTATCAAGAAAGGGCAAAAACAAATTCTGCTCAGTCTTTCAAGTTAGCATGTTTGGCCTTTCCTCTCAACCTTATGAATCAAGTTCTAATTAGTGTCAATAAATCCACTGAAAAGGATTTTCTTTTAAAAAAGTAAAGAAACTTTATTCCTGAGAACAGTTTGTAAACTGGGGAGACACAGCCTTCAGTACAAAACAAAGGTACATTCTGAGAGAACAAAAATTTTTATTTTTTTTTTATTTTTATTTATTTATTTTTTTTTTGAGACAGAGTCTCGCTCTGTTGCCCGGGCTAGAGTGAGTGCCGTGGCATCAGCCTGGCTCACAGCAACCTCAGACTCCTGGGCTTAAGCGATCCTACTGCCTCAGCCTCCCGAGTAGCTGGGACTACAGGCATGAGCCACCATGCCCGGCTAATTTTTTGTATATATATTTTTAGTTGGCCAGATAATTTCTTTCTATTTTTAGTAGAGACGGGGTCTCACTCTTGCTCAGGCTGGTCTCGAACTCCTGACCTCGAGCGATCCACCCGCCTCGGCCTCCCAGAGCTAGGATTACAGGCGTGAGCCACCGCGCCCGGCCAAAAATTTTTATTTTTTATAGAGAAAATTCCTGCCCAGGTTCCCACTTTGGTCCACTTATGCAAATGGAGGGGCGGGTCACAAATTTACTTAGTTCTGATTGGTCAATGCTTATTGAAGTCTGATTGGTCAACCCGTGTCAGGGTCTACTGGCTGATTCTGGAGGTGTAAAGGTAATAGACAGCTGTAAAAGTCCCAAAGTTAAGCCAGAGTGGGCATTTTCCAGGAATACAGAGCACTTATGTTAGTTACCTCTAGTGAGCAAAAGATACCTTGGCTCTGTTTTGAATTTAGGCCCAGTTAGCCACTCAGGATTAATCTTGAAGGACTGGTTCTTTCAGGGTTCACATTTGTAAAATCCAGACAAAGTTTGTTACTATTCCCTTCCTTGTTAAGTGCTTCATCATGGGATCTTCTTCATGTGTTTTTCGACCACTAAATTTCACCAGAGCAAACCACAGTTTGCTTTAAACCCATCACAAGGGTTTTCCAGCCTTGACCTCTTGATCATTGGTTTGAAGTTTTTTTTTTTAACTCACAAATATCTATGCTTTTCTGCAATATTATGGTAAAGTCTTGGTCAAGTTGTTTTCAAAGGGGATGGGGAGGCTGTATTTTTAGTATTAGAGTGACCCCTGGGTCCTGGGTAAAGTGCAGATTGCAGAAAAAAAGACATGACCAATTGAGGAACTTTGGCCTTTGGCCTAGAAATATATCTTGATGGGTCTGTGGCTGAATTTCCACAGAGATCTTTAGCACAATAAAACTGACAGCCATGCGTTTTTCTCAAATGTTTACACTGTAGTTTCTCAACAACATGTGATCACAATTGAAGCATTAGAAATAATCTTGGGATTCTTGAAATTCACAAACATTTGTCTGACCTCAAAAAATCCTGTAAGCAAGGAATTTAGAATTCCTAATTTGGAATAACTGAATTAAATGAGACCATGTATGTGAAAGTACACTGTGACGTGTAACTTCCACACAGATGTCAGTCACTGATATTTGTAGTTTGATAATTATCTTTTGCTTCCGTGAAACAAGGTCAGTGCTATTTGGTTTAGGTATGTGTCATATGAAATATAAATTGAATGGGGTTTAGAATAATGATTGACTCCATTTTTATTTCTGAATATTAGAGTTATCTTTTGGTGCTGCCTATGTTGAATTCCTTTTGTCCCTACTTCTGAGGAAAGTTTCTCTTTGTTTTTATTTCAGGAGTCATCAATTCCCCACTCAAGTCCATGTTTTTGGGTGGGACTGACTCTGTTATCTGACTTCAAGGATGGCCAGCAATCTTAACCTGATCAATCAGAATTCACTGGGATTTGCTCATGGGTGAGCATTTGACTGATGTGAGCCCAATCATCTACGGGACTTTTGCTAGAGCTACTGAGAGAAGGAATCTTATAGCTTCTAAACAGTTTGTTTTCTATCATGTGTGGCTAGCCTGCTGAGAATGAATCCAACATGGAGAAAAGCAAAGCAGAGAGATGGAGAAAAGAGATATTATACATTCCTCATGACAGAGGTCAATCTCCTGCATCTATCCATGCTCAAAATCAGTTCCCTTGAACTTCCCAGCTGTATGACCTAATGAGCAGCTCTATCTTTTTGTCTGTTTGATTAGTTCCAGAGAGGTTTCTGTTACTGACAAGTGAGTATTCTGGTTTTATTCCCATTCTCTCATTCATTGACTGGCTAAGTAGCTGTGGTCCCTTGGGTATGCCACCTAACTTTTCTCAGATTCAGTTTTTCCATCTGAAAATTAAATTATATTATTTAGGGACAAACAAAAACCAGACAACACACTAAAATTAGAATAGTTGCAAGGAGTGTTTATTTATAAATGTATGGGAATCAGGTAGCGTTAGATAAGCTGCTACCATCCTAGGTCTGAAGGAATGAGAGGAGAGGGCATATCTGAACCTGATCAGTCTCTCAGAGGAGGACACCTGGAAGGAGCAGTGACTTGTGTCTGAGACAAACTTAACAGGAAGGATCCAGGGAATAAATTTGCTGGCTTCAGTCTCCTTCCTTCCTGCCACCCACCTCTGTCCAGGATTTCCCACTAGCTGAACCCAGCAGGAAGGCAGAGGCAAGGGGGCCTGTTGATGTGGCCTATGGAGTTCACCTTGTGGAAGCAGGGAGAACGATGGAGAGGGGGAGTGTGGGTCTAGAGGGATATGGCAGATAATCTTGAGCTTCGTTTTTCTTTCCAAATTTAAATGGGAATCGATGAAGGAATTGGAATCAGGTGAGTTTGGGATTAATTGGGATTTATGCACATATGTGAAGAAAATCTTAACATTTGTTTTCCTTCTTTACCTTTAACATTTGAATTCATTATGAACATGAATAGTTTGGTTAATGTCATTTTATTGTTTCTAATGACATGGAAAAAAAGGGTGAACTAATTTACTAGTGCAATTAGATAATGCAGTTGTTCAAATTGTTCTTGAAAGTTTCTTTTTTTCTGTTAAATCCTTATTTTGCTATATTTTAAAAGAAATAACACATTACAGATACAGTTATAGCCTTCTTTGAACCTCTTTTTGTCCTCTCTCTGTCCTCAGAGTTAAACACCATCCTGTATTTGGTACTCATTATCCCTTGCATGCATGACTATATATACATTTTTCATTTTCTATTTGCAGACATGAATGTATGTGTATGTATTCTGGGGCTGCCATAGCAAAGTACCACAAATTTGGTGGCTTAACACAACAGAAATTTATTCTCCCACAGTTCTGGAGGCCAGAAGTCAGAGATCAAGGCATTGGCAGGGCCATGCTCCCTCTGAAGGCTCTAGGGAAGGATTCTTTCTTACTCTTCCAGATCCAGGTAGCCCCAGGTTTTCCTTGACTTATGGCAGCATAACCCCTGTCTCTGCCTCTGTTATCAGGTAGCATTCTCACTATGTGTCTCTGCCTTTTCTTCATTTTTTTTTTTTAATTTCAAAATATTAAGGGGGTACAAACATTTTAGGTTACATGGATTGTTTTTGTAATGTTTGAGTCCTGGCTATAGGTGTGACCATCACCCAAACAGTGTTCATAGTACCCATTAGGTTGGTTTATTCCTCTCCCTTCCTCCTCGCTCCGCCTGATTGCTTGCCACTGAGTGTTATTTCCTTCAGTGCACATGTGTGCTCATTGGTTAGTTCCAATTTAATAGTGAGTACATGTGGTGCTTGCTTTGCCATTCTGGAGATACTTCACTCCAATGGTCTCCAGTTCCATCCAGATTGTTGCCAAAGGTATTAGTTCATCATTTTCATGGCTGAGTAGTACTCCACAGTATACATATACCACATTTTATTAATCCACTCATGAATTGATGGGCACTTGGGTTGGTTCCATATCTTTGCAATTGTGAATTGTGTAGCAATAAACATTCAAGTGCAGGTGTCCTTCTTTTCCTTTGGGTAAATACCCAGTAGTGGGATTACTGGATCAAATGGTAGGTCTACTTTTAGTTCTTTGAGGAATCTTCATACTCCATAGAGGTTGTGCTATTATAATTTGTGTCCCATCAACGGTGTTCCTTTCTCTCTGCGTCCATGCCAGCATCTATTGTTTTTGAACTTTTTAATAAAATCCTTACTAACTGGGTAAGGTGATATCTCATTATGGTTTTAATTTGCATTTCCCTGATGATTAGTGACATTGAGTCTTTTTTCATATATTTATTGGCCGTTTGTCTTTCTTCATTTGAGAAGCTTCTGTTCATGTCTTTTGCCCACTTTTTAATAGGGTTGTGTGTTTGTTTTCTTGCTGATTTGCTTAGTTCTTTGTAAATTCTGGTTATTAGCCATTTATCAAATGTGTAGCTTGTGAATGTTTTCTCCAATTCTATAGATTGTCTATTTGCTCTGTTGATTATTTCCTTAGCTATACAGAAGCTTTTTAGTTTAATTCTACTTATGAATTTTTGTTGTTGCATGATTGCCATTCAGGGCTTTTTCATACATTCTTTGTCTAGGCTGATATGTAGAAGAGTTTTTCCTACATTTTCCTCTAGAATTCTTATGGTTTCATGCCTTAGATCTAAGTCTTTTATCCATCTTCAATTAATTTTTTATATGGTGAGAGCCAGGGGTCCTATTTCATTCTTCTGCATGTGGCTATTCAATTTTCCTAGCACCGTTTATTAAATAGGGCTTCTTTTCCCCAGTGTACATTGTTGTTTGCTTTGTCAAAGATCAGATGGTTACAGGTTTTATATCTGGGTTCTCTGTTCTGTTCCATTGGTCTATGTCTCTAATTTTTTTACCAATGCCATGTTCTTTTGGTTACTGTAGTCTTACTTGGACAGCTACTCCTAACCCTTCAGACTAGGTGACCTTGCTTTAGGTCCCACACATCCCATACTTCTCCTTCTAAGATACTCCTCATAATTGCAATTGTTAATACTTATTTAAGTATCTGCATTTCCTCTAGAATATAATCATCATGGAATCAGACACTTTACCTGTTTTGTTGTCAAGATATTTTCATCTTGTAATATAGAACTTGGCACAGAAGAAGCATTCAACAAACATTTGTTGAATAAGTAAAGATTTTTTTAAGAAAACAAATACACTGAGAGGTTAAATCACCTGCCCAAAGACACACAAGTTACAAGTGGCAATACCTGGATTAGAACCCAAGTGTGTTTGACAAGGTACATACCCCTGACATTACCTCCATTTCACTACTGCCCATTGGGAGGGCCTTATGTGGCCAGGAAGGCTCATTTATATTGCTTTCAGATTTTTTTCCCTTAGGCAAAGTATTTTGGAATCAGTTTTAAATAGTGGAAGTCAAACCTTTCCCTGAGTTAATCTAGTTTTTGCTGACACTGTAAGAAAAAGTGACATATTGGCATTGGTTGTACTCTAAGTTCTTTGCAATAATAAAAAATATATTTAAAAATAGAATTTTGAAAAATGTCATTGACTGTTTCCTGAGAAATCTCCATGTTCTGGATAAGTCATATAATCTAAAATCTTCCTCTGAAAATTATCATAGGCTACTTTTAATTTTTATCTGAAAATGTATATTATGATTTCACATATTCTTTTTATCATTTAATCTTTCTTAAGTAAAGCTTTCTCTGAAAGCTTGCTTTTAAATCCCACTATTTCTTGGCTATTTACTTTTGCTATGTGATACCAATAAGAGAAAGGTAAGTTCCTGCCATATAACTAAGTTTGTTTATATTAATAATGAAAAGAGGAGGAATTAATTTGTTGGCAAGCATTTGGGATGTGGAAGGTGAATCTGGTTTATGCTTGTCAGCAGTTAGTTAATTTGTGAAGTTTATTAATTCTCAGTCCAAACAGTGGTGAGTAACAGAAGTGCAAATGTTGGCCCTGGCTTTGTTTAGTTTATTTCTACTGATATTTATAAACACCTCATTAATTGTTAGCAATTTCCAAAGATTACAGATTTTCTGAAACTAAAGACAGTGAGGGGTGTACAAACATCCCTTATTTATTTCTCTTTTCAGACCTTATTTCTTTTTCAGGCATTTCTAATGAGACCAGAATGACTAAAGGCATAGAAACAAATATCTATGGCTGGCTAGTTGTGGTGGTGATGGGCAGTGGGGTAGGCATTTAAGTTTGCTTCAATTTTGAGCTCAGGAGTAATAGATGTTTTGTATGAGCTGCCTGGCCATTACCTGCTTTCAACAGGTACTGGTTTAACTCTGAATTGAGGGAATTTATGGGACAGAGTCTGCAATCCAATGAACCTGGCTTTCTTATTGGTAAAAGTTTGGCAAACATGTAGTTAAGGAGAGCTTTGCTTTCCAGTACAACCTGAATACTAGTCAAATTTATCTTTTTTCTAGTTATCTTGTAACCTGCATACATTTTGTAACTTTCCATGGACATTCCCATGATTTCCAAATTAATTTAGGCACCTGTGATGTAGCATTTGTGGTGTCTATTGTATAATAGGAACAGTGACAATCTTTGAAGGTTGGTTTGTTGTTTGAGAGTTAAGAATGTTCAGCTCAACCATGCCACTCCCTTTGCTTGCTTATGCACTGACCAGCTAGGGTGAAATTAAATTTGTAAACATACATGAGCTTAGAGCTGTCTTCAATCTCTCCCTGTCCTGAGATTTGCCATTAATTAGGTAATGACTGCAGAAGCAGGCATTTGGGAAACTACAATAATGGTTCAAATGACTCATAAATGTAGAAGGAAATTCTCTATAGTAGTTCACCCGAAAGGTGAACTTGACTTTGAGTATTAGCGATGGACTATTGAACTGTTATCTATGAGATGCTCTAAAGTAAAATGACTTCGAAACATGTTTCTTTTGCTTATTTATGTCTTTTGCAATTTTAGAACTAAATGGAAGTGACAGTTTCACTAAGAATGCAAGAATTACTGTTTACTTTCAAATAAATAGTAATGCTGCATGTGATTCTCTTTATAGAGACTCTTGGCATGTTTCACTAATAAGGTCTCAAAAAATGAAACTATTTTTAAGTGAAGTAAAGTGAAAGTTCTAAGTTGTGCACCCTACTTGTCTGGAATAAATGCCAACTGTGTATCTTTTGCAAGGAGATTCTTGACGATCTTGATTTGTTTGGTGGAAAAATGAATTGACTCATAACCACATCAGATAAGTGTTACCTACAATGGATATCTTTGTTTTAGAATCAGATATGCCACTTGTGCAAATTTGACAAGAAGGCAGAACAACAAGGTGTGTGAGTTGACAGGGGGAAAAAGGTAACTGGAGCAATAAAGTCATTTGTTTCTCATTTTTTTTATTACAGCCACTATAGACGACTTCTCTCAGTGTACTCTTCTATGGATTTGGAAATGAGGGGTTTGCATGCTACTATGTCTTCAACAACTCCTCACTGCTTATTACCACCATTTAGAAACAGAAGATCTAAAAATCGTGGATTGGAGTGTCAAGAAAAGTCACCACTAGATTCCTGATCATTATTTAGACCCTAATTAGATAGCATACTTTCTGCCATACTCTATAAATGCCTCATGAATTGTCTCATGAGTTACAAATTTATTTTGAATCCAAAGTGTATGCCTTATCAGTGAGTCATTTATTCTTGTCTAAAGTCTTTTGGGTGACAAACCAGAGAGGGCTCTATACAGGTGAATCACAAGTAGTACTCTTACCAAATCACAAAGATTAGTTTATGTTTAATTGTTACAATTGGACAGTGCCTTGAACTTTCCCAAACTGTACTACTATATCTTAACTGGTAAAAGGCAAAATGAAATTGGGATGCCTGAGGCCAGTCTTTGGGTGATTTGGTTAGACAGTGAGAAAATAGCAGACTTTGGCCAGGGATCATCTTACATTGAAGACATTTTTGGCATCACTCATGCTGTAATATACTAATTAATTTATTCAAACTTAAATATTTAAATATGGAGTATGAATTCTTTTCTTGATACAGCATTGAAGTATTTATCCCATAAGATACAAATAAGGAGAAATCATATTAGGCTCTTTAGCATCCTTGGAAAAATAGTGCATATGTTGAGAAAAAAACTTTATAGAATATCTTCTTAGTGATCATAGAGATTTTAGATTTGAAAGATATTTTCTGTCCTTTCAGAGCAAGGTCCTTCACAATGTGTTTTGTAGAATATTAGCACATAGTAAACATTCATGTGAGCAGTTCCCCACTTAATAAACTTTCCAACTATAGGGATGCTCTCTGTTTCCCTCTAATGCATATATCCCGATGATACCCACAACTTGCTGAGTATTCACCCGTGGGGGCCATGCTATAGCTTGTCTATCACAGCTCCCTTCAGATGAGCCAATGCTCACTGAAAGACAGCTTTGTTTGTCTTCATATTGGCTTATGCCCATGGTGCTTGCTATTATAATTATATACTGTAATGAAATACCATGTAAATCAATGACATATGAGTGTGATAAGAGAACTATTCCAATAAAAACTAAAACTGAATCCTTTAGTAAGACCCTGGAGTTTAAAAATATTATCAAATTAACAATGAGCTATCAACTATAAACAATTAAAAAATCCAAACATAGAAGTCTGTGCTCAGATTTCTTTTCCAGTGTCTTAAAGAAACTGAACCTAGAAATCACAAATAATGTGTAATAAGTGTGATCTGTGCAAAAAAAAAAAAAAAGAAAAAAAAAAGAAAAGCAAAAGATGTTGGATACGCTACTCACTGGACAAATTCAAAGTAGAGTTCATGGCCACACAGAAAGGAAAGCACTTTTTTTTTTTTTTTTTACATTTGGTGGTTACCATTATTGTCTTTGATGAAAGTTTTCAATTAACAAAGAAGCTACTGGTGCTGCTTAAACTTTGGTTAAGAGGGATTCTGCCATTGACTGTAGCTTCCTCTGGGATAGTCACAACCACACACACAATATGTGTATAGTTAAGCTTCTGATAACTTCTGTTGTAAAGAAACTCAATCAAATTTATTTGACTCAGTGTTTCACAAACTGTTTGGACTTCACAAGTCTTTTCTGGTTCACATTTTGGGGAACTGTAATTCCAAAGTAAAATATTTAATTCTCTACTGTTCTGTACTATTTGTGAAATAGCAGCAGTATTAAAAACTATCCTATGCCCTGTGGGGAAGACAAAGATGATTCAGACATAACCTTGACTCCCAGGAGTTTACTATCTAGTGTGATAAAAACACACATACATAATTAAGTATAATTTACCAAGGCAGATATAAATATGGTAAGATAGATACAAAAATCTTAATTTTATACGTGAAGAAACAGGCACAGAGAAGTTTAAATATCTTACTGAAAGTTGGGCAGTGTATCATGAACTAGAAGCCTGATACAGCTGACTCTTTAATATTCTTTTCAGTTTAACATAATGTAGCATAGTATAAAATACACCCATAGAGTCTGAGAAATATGAAGCAAACTTCCATAGTTTTCAGCTATATTTGTTGTTTTTAACAGAATTGAATTATAAAAATAAATTTGTCACTGAGCTGGATTCCCAATTTTGTTTCCTGGAATATGGAATAATTCATATAAGAAGTAATGTGTACCATTTTTCAGTATGGTTCATTTTAGGTACTTTATTTTTGAGTATCATTCTTCAATAAACCATTCAAACTTCCCTTGCTCCTACTATATTAGTATAAATTTTTTTCCCCTGGAAAGATAGCCAGTCTGTATTGGGTTCTCATGAAATATACAGAATGCTATCTATGACTAAGACAAGTAAACCTCATTTTCCATACTATAATATCAAAGAATTGCAAAAGTGGGTTTTTATTGAAAAAACATATTCCTTGTTAGAGACAGAAGAATGTGTTAAAAAAAAAATAAAAACACCTAAACTGTAAATGCCCTAAAACATTACTTGCAGTGGATAATGTTATTGTTTTTTTTAAAAAACTCAATATAGATGTTTAAGGGACAAACAGATTATAATGTACATTTAAAATTAATATTTCCAGTTTATAAAATCAGAGGATGTAAAATCCCCTGCAAATTTTGAAATGGTACACTTGAAATTTTCATTATTTG
The DNA here is from genome assembly GCF_020740605.2 of Lemur catta. NCBI lineage: Eukaryota > Metazoa > Chordata > Mammalia > Primates > Lemuridae > Lemur > Lemur catta. The sequence goes on from NC_059132.1 coordinate 60,126,048, forward strand.
GCGACTTTCTCTTTTAACCCTTTTTTTTTTTTCATTTATCTGACAATGCTTCTTTATTTTCCAGATCTGTTTGTTTTTAAAATATAATGCCAGGGCCTTCGCATATCTCCTTATTTCCTGGAAGTGAAGTCTGAGAAATGCCTAAATAAGTGAGTAGTTTTAGAATTAGGGGAAGGGCATGTCAAAAGCATGGAGAGGTGAGTAAGGCTTGTCCAGAGAACAGCTAAAAGTTGAATGGTCCTAATAGTCCATTTTGCCTGGAGCATGGGGTATGTGTTGGGTGGCCAAAATAATTTAGGGTTAGATTGTGAAGAGACTTAAGTGATATGTATTGTTTCTTTAAGGGATAGTAAATTTTGAAGGAGGTTTGAAGTTAGAGAAATTTTTAGGTGAAAAATGAAAATAATATATTTTTTCCGTAATGTATCTGACAGACAAGGGCAGTCTAACATAGTTACAGACTATGAATTTTTTCGATGATAAAACGGACATCTAAACGATCATTGCCTTAGGTATAACTACTATGCCTGCTAAAAAATAAGAAGGAAGAAAACGATGTATAGTTTCTTTTGCATTTTAATCGTTCCCTTTGAAGGTGAAGCAGCTGCTTTAAGTGGTATGTTTTTAAGATTATTTCCCTAAAGCTGGTTTCTCTCCCCTTGGACAATCGTCCTCCTCACAAAGATCTTCATTGCTTTCCATTTAAGAGAGCCTAAGAGAATATTGAGTGTTGAGAAGATTGAAAAAAAAGGCAGGTTGCAAACAAGCTCTTAAGTAGGTTGAAAGCATAATGCAGCCTGGAGAAAGGCAAACCAAGGGGCAGAAACCAGGAGGCTCCTGTGCAGTCCTTGCCTTAAGTGGGTAGGTTCAAAAGATGTTTTGGTAGCATTGGCAGATTTGGATGATTTTAAGGGAGAGGAAGAAAAAATGAGTCTAGTTTGTGATTTGGGCAAAAAAACGTACTGTGAGAGGGGAACACTAGACAGAGCAGAGAGAAGTGAGATAAAGTGTCTTGGAAGTACTTGTGTTTCTGTTTCCAGACTACGGAGTCTGAAGCATTTCAAAGGTAGATCTCCATACACATCAAAATTATGGGTTCAGCAAGGGCTATGACTCCTGCTTCTTGCCAAAGCTGCCCAACCTTGTGACTTTCAGTGTAGATGCAAACAAATCAGTGACTGTTCACTCTTCCATTCTGATTTGGCCAGGGTAAAACAACCCCAGAGAATATTTGTCTTTTTGTAATGTCTTTGATCATTTATTGATTGGTATTTATAGCTTTGGTAGCCCAACATGACTAAGTTAATCTTTTAATAAATGTAGTGCTATATAAGAGAAGATGTGGTACCCAACAGGTATATTCCAACCCATGTAGTAACAAGCTGATATATTACATTTTTACCAAAGGGAGAAATTGTGCATCTAATTCTGCCTTTACGATACAGGAAAATGGTTATTCCTTATCATCAGAAATATTTGTTTGAAGGAGGTTGAAGATATCTATATGTAAACATAGTTGGTTGTGAGCAATATAAAAAAGTTAGTAAATATCCATTATATCTCTTACCAGAAATTTGACATTCATTGTAAATTGGACAATGTTATTATACATTATTATTGAAATAAAATGAAACGTAAAATAAATGAGTTACATTTTATAAGGTAGGACTGTTTTGTAGGCAATGTATTTGTAACAGTATTTTATTATGTGTTTCCTGATGTGAGGGAAATATAGATTGTGACATAGTATTCTGAAATGATTTAGAATTTGGCAGGATAAATGAAATGGAATTTTTGATTGAGATGAATACATTAAATTGTCTTGTTTAACATTTGCTTTTGCTTTATATGTAGACTTCATAGTAGAGATTTGATTATATAAAAGGGAATTTATTCCATAAACTAGAGTTAGAAAATCATTTTAAATATTTGATGATTTAATTAAGTTTTATTAGTGTGATGCTCTTTGCTTTGCCGATTAAAAATTGACAAGGGTCCTCATCTGTTTTCTCCCTTTTGGACAGTATTTGGCTAGATTTGTTTGTTTTGTGTTTTTACAAACAATGATAAATACTGATTTTTAGAAACAAATCTTTTTCCACATCTACTGAAATTGCCAAGAAAAAAAAGCAAAAGAAATTGTGAAGCATTAAAATCAACAGGCTTTATTCATTGCTCTACTCTTTTGATTTGAAAACTGATATTTTAGGATTGTGTCTCTCGAGAACTTTAGTTAGCTTTACTCCAGTTTTCTCTCTATAGTAATTGTCTTTGCCAGGGTACTGAAACTGTTTCATGCTCTAGCACTCAGGGCAGGTACAGATGCTACTCTCTATTGCACTGAACCTTGGGCAAGGGAGGGAGTGAGGCAAAATGGTAGTCAAGCCAACAGTGGGGAAGAATGGAGAGTGAATTCCATGAATTACACCATTGTCAGCAGTGTGCTCACTGGGAGGACTTTGTGGGAAATGAAGGAGCCTGAGATTTATATTATACTTCAGGATTATATAGATACTACCAGTGTGTTGGCTGTGGAAATATCATAGGAAGTAGAGAGAGACTTTGGCCATATTTGTTATCATGGTGATTCATATTCATTTCTCCTATAGTCATTGATATAAGAATCTATGGCCATGCAGCTCTGGATAATTTGAGAAATTTTACTGATAAGATGAGGGAAGAGGAAAAGAGTATATAGGTTGTCATATTTATCCAACAGGAGCAGTTGACCTTGAGTAGCAAAAAAATACGATTCTCTAAACTTTCCTGGTGAACCCTCTGCTCTATATCCAATGATAAACAACAGTCAAAGTTACCTTTACATGTGCTTCCGAAGAAAAAAATTATGTATGTTTTAGAGACAGATGTGGATAGTTGTTAGCCAACCTCTTTAATTTTAGAAAAACAAGTGTTAACCAAAATTCACACCTACTTTGGTCAAACTGTTAAAGATTTAGTACCACAGATTATAAGTAGGTAGGAAGTTATGCTGAAAAAAGGTCTTGTACCTTCTCTGTACAGTTGAAAGTTTGAATGTTATTACTAAAGTTGAGAACTGAGCTTCCCATTATGGTAGTCACTAGCCACATGTGGGTATTTGAATTTAATTTTAAATTAATTAAAATTAAGTACATAAACATTTCATTCCATTTATAATCATAAGTGGGATAGTGCAGAAACTTTTCCATCATTGCAGAAAGTTCTGTTAGGGAGCACTGACTTAGAAATTATGTGATTACGTTGCCTAGAAAACAGTATTTTTACATAGGGTACTAGTAGGAATAATAACAAAGCCAGCATGGCAGTTCTGCTGAGCGCTGCTTATTCATTAACACTCCAATGTGGATGTTCCCAGGACCCAGGTAGCTTTGCTCCATGTGCTAAATGTCCAGGTTCCTTCACTCTTGCGATTCTCCCATGTTCTAAACCTGCGAAGTCCTGCTTCTAGCTGCTGGAAGGGGAAAGAAAGGGCAGAGAAGCTGCACTAGCTTCTTCACAATCTTGACCTGAAGGTGATAAAGACATTCCCTCATAATCCACTGGTAAGAACTTGTCATGCAGCCCATCCGGATGCGGGGCTTTCCAGTAGCCACTGCATCCTATGGAAGAAGCCATGGAGAAACCGCCACAGTTTCTCAGCAGTTGAGAAACCCTGCAAAAGAAAACATAAATTTATATGGAAAGGTAATGAATGGTCAAGGCATAATTTTGTAAATTGTTAAATTAATTGCATTCTTTCATTGTTACCACATATATTATTGTTTTCTGCCATTTTTTAGGAATTGGATTTCACATTATAATTTGATAATCTCTAAGAACCAATTAATATTGTGTTTATGTTCTTATTCATTGAAAGTCTTCATGTTTTACAAACCAAGAACAACCCAATAAGGTGACCTCAGTTTTACTTACCTTGATGAAAAATTATACATTCATGGGAAACTTAAATAAAATTTATCACATATTTTTATGTAGGCTTTTTATTTTATATAAGGTATAGTGATACTCTTTGCTCCTAGACATTTGCTTTTGTGAATTTCAGTATGATTTAATTTAGAAGAATAGAATTTAGATGAAATTAGGACCACATGTATCATATGGAGTGAAGTTCACTTGCAAAGGAGTCTTCCCTATTGTTACATGCATAGAGTTGTTGGCAGAACTTTCATGCAATTGTTTCTTATAAATGCACTCAAGTTAAAAGATAAATCCGCAGATGATCCATACCCAAAGCCTGCATGTTATATGCTTGTGAAGGTGGTAATTGGATATCCAGTGCATATGCCTACACCACCAGTGAATTATGAGGTTCCTTATCGACCTTCACACTTGGGGGCATAAAAAGGGTAGTGCAAGGTTACCACTGTGTCTAGGATCATTTTAATCACTTCTCACTGGGGTTAGGTGATATCTCATTGTGGTTTTGATTTTTTGCATTTCTCTGATGATTAGAGAAGTTGAACATTTTTTCATATGTCTGTTGGCCGTTTGTCTTCTTTTGAAAAGCTTCTGTTCATGTCATTTGCCCACTTTTTAATGGAGTTGTTTGATTTTTTTTCTTGTTGATTAGCTTGAGTTCTTTTCTTGCTGATTAGCGTGAGTTCTTTGTAGAATCTGATTATTAGCCCTTTAACGGATGTATAGCATGTGAATATTTTCTTGCATTCTGTAATTTGTCTGTTTGCTCTGTTGATCGTTTCCTTGGCTGTGCAGAAGGTTTTCAAGTCCCATTTATTTATTTTTGTTGTTGCTGTGATTGTCCTTGGGATATTCTTCATAAATTCTCTGCCTAGGCCAATATCTAGAAGACTTTTTCCAATATTTTCTTCTAGGATTCTTATGGTTTCATGTCTTAGATTTAAGTCTGTGATCCATTGTGAATTAATTTTTGTAAATGGTGAGAGATATGGATCCTGTTTCAGTCTTCTACATGTGGCTATCCAATTTTCCCAGCACCATTTATTGAATAGGGATTCTTTTCCCTAGTGTATATTGCTGTCTACTTTGTCAAAGATCAGATGGCAATATGTGGATGGTTTTATATCTGGGTTCTCTGTTCTATTTTAATCATTTTCTTCCATCTTTCTCTATCTAATGTTTACAATGATCTATCTATCTATCTACCTACTAATCAGCAATCATCACTTTGCAGAAGTGTGAGATTATAAAAATGACCTTTCAGACTGAAATTGCACAAAGCAATGCTAATTATCAATGGGAAAATTATGATTCTTCCATGACCTTTAAAATATTTTGTCAAAACATTAAAAATTCTCTTCCAGTCATAAATGTGTAGGGAGTTTTAAAAAAGGAGTAAAACAACTATTTATTTAGTATATTATTTTTAAAAACAGAAATATTGATAATTAAAGTGTCCTATTTCTTTGTAAAAACTTATCAAGAGTGGTTTGAACCATGCTTGTCTTCTTTTCATATAGCTTATGATGTGGAGTGAATATCTTTTCTATGCCTTGGCAAATGGCCATACTTTTTTTAAAAGCTTGGATCAGCTTCCAACATTTTATCCTTTATGCTTACAATGTCATGAATTATCCCTGAAAGTTCTTTTAATGTGAAACTTTCTGCTGACATCACTTCCTCTGGGACATCTTTATCCTTTTCATCACAAACACTTTCTTCATTTATGTTGCTAAATTCTTTTTCACTAAGTTTTTATGGCCACATGTCTAGAGTCTCTGGAATGGCGGCAGGATTCACATTCCCATGGTCAGCTATTTAGTAAATGTTCTAATTTCACTTCCAGTGTCAACAGTTTTCATTTCTTTTCTGTAATTTCATCTTTGTTGGCCAGTTCTCTCATTTGATTATCTGTTTTTGTAAAATGTCATGTGGAATCATCACTGGGAGACAAGGGGACAACACAATTCCATGCTTTTGTATCTGCACGAGCCGAGTAACTATGGACAGTGACCAATCACCAACAGACTCTGAAAGAAGTAACATTGGTCACCGAGCCTGATGACTGGATATGCTTTACATAGTGATCTGTGGAATGAAGAGCTAAGCAGCAAAGTGTGACATTCAAGGATTCCTCCCAGTTAATGTCCTGGAGTCACTGGAATTTGAACTATATTGTTGGAGGCTAGTGTTATTTAACTAAACCACGGTAACTAAGATTTGTGTATATGGGAATCATGCAAACAAGGACTGCCTCTGTGTGTGCGTGCGTGTGTGTGTGTGTGTGTGTGTGTGTGTGTGTGTGTGTGTTCGTGTTTTTTCTTGATGGAATCTTTTCCCTCTGGCCATAATTCCCTGCTATCATTACTACTGGTATATCCTATATAAAACGAACCCTCTGAAGCCCTTTATTTACTCTCCTGCCATGTGTCTATGACACAAACTGGAGCAAGTCTGAAGAAAATAAGCATCAGCATTGTGTGAAATTCATAAAACATTTATCTTTGGCAATTGGATATTACACTGAATTATAGAAGGTTATAGAACACTGTAGTCTGTGAGGAGGGCCACCCCAGGCGAATCTATAGATCTGTTGATGTAAGACCATTCTAACTTAAGAATAAAATGTTCATTACTTTAGGTAAAAAAGATAACTTGAAACTAATTACTGTGTTTGGAAAAGAGCAGTGCTGATATTTACAAATAAATTAGATGTGACTCTGGTGTGCCTACAAAGCAAATTAAAACAATTTCAAACTACAATTTGGTAGTTAAGCTTTTCCCTTGGTTTATCTATAGTGGAATCTAGATCAGTGCTTTTTAAACTTTAAAATGCATTTGAATCTCCAAGGGTTTTTGTTAAAACAGATTCTGGGGTGAGGTGGGATCTGAGACTCTGTATTTTTAACTAGCTCCCAGGAGATGCCATGCTGCTGATGACCAAATGTTGAGTGTTAAGGATCTTGAGCAACCTAAGATTCTGCTATACAAAGATGTGGGAAGCCAATGGCTTGAGCAAATAAAATTACCTTGTTTAATATTACGTTATTTGACTATTTTTGTTTTCCAAGAAAGTGGAAAATACTCACTTGTTAAAAACAACTTCGGACTTTTCCTCTCTCTCAAGCTTCTACCTTGTGTCTCTTTCCTTTCAGCACCCTCTGAATGACTCATCTTCCTTTTGGCTCCTATGTCATCACCTCCCCTTCGTTCACTAGCTCACCAGATCTGGCTTTAATCTGCATCTGACAAAGACTTTCTAAATTCACACAGGGACCTGTGTGTAGTCAACTCGTATGATGTGTTTGTAAGGTCTGATAATACTGAGCTGTCCTCATGAAATTCTCCCTTCCTTTGGTTTCTGGAGCATCGGTTCTTCTCCTGTTTCTTCTCCGACCTTTTTGATGTTACCTGTTCCATTTCCTCTGTTTGTCCAGCCCCTTCAGTGTTGATCTGCCTGGGATTCATTCTTCCTCCCTTCTAACTGACCAGGTGCTTCCACCCATCATTTCCTCCATGGTTCCAGTTAACATGTATAGTTTAGTGACTCCCAACTTTTGGTTTTTCTACTTCCCAGACTGTCATAGTTCTACTCCCAGTGCAGCTGTGTGACCTTAGGCAAGGTTCTTAACTATTCTGATCCTCAATTTCTGCTTATAGTGTTCTTGTGGGGATTAAACAATTAATCACAATGTAAAGTACCTGGCAGAGTTCCCAGAACCTATTAAGAATATAAAAAATGTGAGATACTATGCATTTATTGGAGTTTTGAGCAACAAAGGAAGGCATTATCTTTTTTTTGCTTTGTTTGCCATATAATTTAGGTATATATACTTAAGTGTTTTGAGTAATGATTTTGAAATTTCTCTGATATTCTTTCCCATTTCTCTGCATCACAGAGGAACAAAATACAATAAATATATCAATTTGAATTTATCTAGGATGAGACCTACTACAGTTTTGATCCTCATTACTTAGTAACATTTGATTTAATGAATGCATCTAATGTATGAATATGACATATTTCCTTGGTTATGTTTTTGGTTGTGGACATCTCTCTCCATTTAAAGCCATGCTATGTATAACTTTCAGGTTTTTTTTTTTTTTTCAGTCAAGGTCTACATTACATGTTAAAAATTTATCTTTATAGATGGAACTTTTGGAATTATTCATATTTAGAAAATATTTTAAACTGATTTTTAGTTTACTGTTCTATTCTTTTACATTTAAAAAAAATGGGATATTATCCTAAGACCTAGTCTAAAGAATTTTAGCATGAGAAATGAGCTTGATAACCAATTTACAAACAAATGATATATTTAGTGCATTTAGTTCAATACACATTTAATAAATATTTATGAGGGGTCACTAGCTGAAGTTAAGTCTTGCTGGCCTCAAATTTTTCATGAGGAGAAAAATACGTAAATAAATAATTATAGTCAGGTATGTTAAATTCTATGGCAAATGCAAGTAAAACTTGCTACCAACCCAAAGGAGAGAACAGCTAATCCATCTGGAGAAGTCACAGGAATTCTAAAAAAGGAAATGGAATTGTATCTGGAGGGCATCAGCAGGAGTGGAAGGGAAAGGGAATTTTAGGCTTGGAGAAAAGCATATGCAAAAACCTTTAAACCCCAGAGAGCACTGGAGGTTTAGGAAAAGTATTAAATTCTATAGGCTCACTCCATAATCTTTGGCGGGGCTGGGTAAAGCACTTACAGAGGCCCTGCCTAAGTCCAACACCATTTCTCTTTCTAATTTCTCTTGTCGCTACTATGAGTGGCATTCTGGGCAGATGTGTGGACACAGTGAGCCCAGGGTAAACACTCACTGTCCATCTCTTCCAGGGACAAGTGTCACATTGGCCTTGAAGAAGGTTTAGGACACTCAAGCTAGGGAATTCCAGGGTTCCAGGGTTTCAGTGTTCTGGGTCTAGAAGGATGAGGGCATGGGCCCTGGGGGGGACACTCCTTGGTCCTAGGGAAGACGGCTAGAGCAGGGCTTTCTACAGTCATGAGCAGGGCAGGGGCACATGCCAGGTCTGAGGATGAAACTCTAATTCCTTGTGGCTCATAAATAGGTTCTTTAGAAGTGGTTAGTATGGAAGATGAAGCTGAACATGTGGATTAGGGACAGACCATGACTAGTTAAATTTTTAAAAATATAATGACTATTGTCTCTGCCCATAGAATTGGTGTAATCTAATTTTACCGCGTGGGATAAAAAAAGTTAAACCAGAAAAATTATACTTCTCAGTTTATGACATGATTGTGAATGAATTCTTTATTACTAGTATTGATCATTTTCAAAGAATTAGAATGCCAAGAACTGTACTTAAGCCCAAAGTTTTGTTGGACATGGTAAATCTCTTTTTTTCCTTTCCAAATTTGATTATTGCTAGCAATTTAAATTTTATAGTGATTCAAGCAATTTAAGCAAAGTTTGTTTGATGGTGGTAATATCAACAAATTAAAGAATTGTGATTATGTTGGGCCTTTTAATTGTGCAGTGATTAGCCTTTATTATAACTCATATGTACCAAAGTTAGTCTTTATATGTAATACAAGAGTGCTTATATTTCCTAAGTATTAAGCTTCATACTCATGAAAATACCTAAGTATTAAGCTTCCTACCCTAGCAAATACCTAGCTAAAACTTTCCATCAAGGTAGAAAGTTGTAGTTAAAGAGCTATGTATAGCTTTAAGATAACCACGTTCCAAGAGGTTTGCATTTAATTTTTTTCACCAGTTGCAATATTGCTTCTGGTAATTCTAATTTATACCTCAAAATATTCTTCATCACAGAACATGACTCAAGTTTATAATAAATCTACAATGTTTGCCAAGAAATCCAGTGACTGCCAATGTCACAATAGGGAAATCAAGTGGGGAAAAAAAAAAGACAAAAAGAGAATTACATAAAGCAGGAAATGGAGAATAAGAAGAAAGGAAAGTAAGAAGGGTAAGAAAGGTGTAGGATAAAAGAGTTGTGTGCACTGGATAAAGTGCTGGTGATAATATGAGAACTGTTCAGTTGCCCCTTAATGAGTATACCTCTAATATGAAAATACCTTGTACAAATTGCAGAATATTGAAGGCCAGCGCACAAATTTTGCCAGAGAGCTTCTACTTCCTGGGCACAGTAGGTACTACAAAATTAAAAATTAGTATCATTTTGATAAGTAAAATTTTTAAAAAAATTTAAATTCAAAATATGAAAACCAAGTCAAAACCCTTATGGCTCCCTTGAACTTGGGGACCAAATTATGAACATGATTGTGAGTTCTAAACTCTAGTTGGGACTAACCAAACATTCATTTTTCAGGCTCCTCTCTTGTTAATCTCAGTTAACTATGATGATAAAATACCACTATACTACATCAGTAAGCTCTCATTTTACATGCCCTAAATATTAAAATAGAAAGAAAGAAAAAGTGTTCCTATGGCAACTGTAACTCAAAATGTTGTTTTTCAATCTTTATTCTCTTTGGTTGCTTACAAGTGGAACTCATTTATTTTGCTAGAGGGAATTTCATGTAGAAGAGATACATTGGGTGTGGCACAAAAAAGTCACTTTTCTCAGAAAAAGACATTTTAAGCTCAGGGCATATTCTTAAATAATCAAGGCTATTAAAAAGCAGGCAGTTGCACCATCCTATAAAAGCAAAATGAAATAAAAATTCCAGTTGATCAGTAAAGATTCAAAATCTTTAATGTTAGATGAAACACCCAGATGCCTCACAAAAATTAACTTTGTTAAATTGGCCAGATATTTTAACATCATGTAGATAAAGTCTATAAAGGTTAAATTAGACAATATCAGGTTGGTTTTTCTGCTAAATTGATGAATGCAACTCAAATGACTTGTTGAAACATTAAAAATTCAGTTAAAAGGTAGTTATTTGGCTTTTAAAATTTTTATTTTTAAATAAAAAAGATTAACTTGTTTTCTGTTGAGGTCAATTTTTTTTAATTAGTTGGTTGATATTATGTACAAACTTAAAAATATGCTTAAAGGAAAAAAATGCCATATAGAACTACAGGGTTAGATTTCCCTAGCAGAATAATAACATTTTAAATTATAGACTTCTCTACATTTTTTAACAGTTTCCTTTTATATTTTCTCATTTAATTCTCCAAACTTTTTTTTTTTTTTTAGAAATGTAGAGAAATTATTGTTATTTCTAATTTAGAGATGAAGAAAATGAGTCCCAGAGAGGTTAATGGATTAGGCTTCAGTGGCAGACTGTTAAGATGATGCCCCCAAATTGTTCACACCTCCCCAATGTGTGTCTATTTCCTTAAGCAGAGCCCTCGCACCCTGATTGAGCTTAGTCTTCTGATTGCTTTTGGCCAATGGAACAATAGCTAATGTGGTGCCAACAAAGCTTTTCAAGGGCTCACACATCGCGCTTGCCCTTTCTTTGTGCAGGGAATCATTCTGCCAGCAAATGAACAAGCCTGGGATGGCCTCGTGGAAGCCGGGCTGAAGCCTCAGACTAGGGAATGAGGTCATCGGAGACCAGCCAGCCCCAGCAAGCCAACCAAGGGGCTAGAACCCACCAGATTCCCACAGAATCATGAACTAATAATTAATTGTTCTTTTAGGCCATTGTGTTTTGGGATGATTTGACTCTAGAGTGAGAAAGTGGTAGGGGAACAACCAGAACCCAGATCTTGGGATCCAGTTTCAGCACCCCATTGGGAAATGGACAAGTGGATATTTTACTCAGAAGGTGGACATGAATAATCCAAAGAATTATAAAAATTGAAGAGGGAGAAATCAAATCCTTTTTATGCTGATTATCAAAGGCTTTAGTTTTAGTTTATTTGTATAAAATTCTTTTTTCTTTTTAACTGAATAGCTGTTATCTTCAGACACATTTTTCTACTTTTATATTTGTTCTGTAGTCTCTTGCATCATAGTATATGGCTTTTATTATGTGGTTAAATTTTCTAGTAAAGATGTAAGATAAAACTGTTCCGGTTTATTCATTTATTATCTTGACATATTTATAATTCATGGCATATGTATTTTACCTTATTCAGGCCTATAGAGTTGAATCAATGACCAAAGAAGTCCAAAGTAACATTTTTTTTTTATTTTCAAACTTCCCTCTGCAGTGGTTTTGTGATCCCAAATCAGTAGTTCAGAACTGTTTCAAAATAAAACAGATTTGTTTTTGTTTTTGTTTTTGCTGTTTTACATGAAGCCAGAATATCATGCAAAGTATCCCAATGGGAAAAGTAAAATCCATTTTTCAGTGTTTGTCATCTCTTAGTATTTACTTTGGTGGATTTCCTTCAATTCTTCGTCAAGTTTTCTATTGGGTTTAGACCAAGATTGATCCTTTTTAGGCACACAATGATTGTTTCAAAATTAAGACTTCATTTGAGGAGGGCTGGAGAAGAGGGCAAGACAATGGCTTTTCAGGGGAGACTGGCAGCAACTTTAAAGTCCAGAGCTGCAGCATGGCTTCATAGTGCCCCACTGGAAAAAAAATCCCACAGAAAAGTAAACATTTTGACAAGGATCTAGACATCAGTTGGAGTTTATCCAGTATTAAATAGAAACACATGCTTTGTTCAAGGCATTTGCAGAAACAAAACCGTCCTGCCTTCTTATATTTATTTATTTACTTTTAAAGTTCAATCTTCTAGTTGTGCTATGTCATGGCTAAAGGAAGCCATGGAGTTGGAAACAAAGGCAAATTCTTTCATTTCAACTAAAAGCTGAAACTTTCTCTCATGCCCAGTGCCTGCATCCCTGACCTCAATGCCTGATCTCTCACTCTGCCCACCCTTACCCCTCCGTATGTCAATAAGTAAACACGCTTTGGTAAAGTGTTAACTGTAAATGCCAATGAAAAGGAAACAGAAAATATACCCCTTCTTTTGAGGAAAATGTTGAGTGTCCAATCTCTCTTTGGTTTTATTTTTCACCTTATCTGAATTGGTGTTCCCTATGGGGGACCTTCCCATTCTGGAAATGGGGAGTGACTTTTCTCCTCTGATCTAAAAGTTTAAACAGTTGCCTTTCCTCCTTATGTCAAACTCCCTTCCCTTGGACTTCAGATTAAATTCCTTATGTTTTTCACTCTAGTTGCAGGACTCACATCCGTGGGAGTTTATTTGCTCATCATCTTCTTGACCATACAAGCCCCCAGATCTGAGGGACTATGATATATTAAGTAGCAAAGACAACAGCTATGCAAAACCAAATAGTCAAATCTGGTGGAATCAATCAACATCCCCCCCCCCAAAAAATAATAATAAATGCCTCCTAAACCCAGAATGATTTTGTTTTTATAGGGATGGTATAACTGGTTAATTACAGTTTTCACTTTTCAACTAATTATATTGATAAGACTTTGATACCTTTTTAGTTCCACTCAGAGACAACATTGGGGTAGTTTTAGAGTGTAGGCACCATGAAGCACTGGCAACATTTGGCTAAATGTTTTCAAAGATAATTTATTTTCAGGTGATGGTAAAATAATCCTCTGTATAAGGTCATTTTACATATTCAATTTCAAATTAGTCATCTACAAAATTTAAAGGCAGCAAACTGGGAGGACATCTGTATTTAAGATCTCCTTAAGACCACAACTGTAACCGATGTTTCCAAGGCCACCCACCTGAGGTGTGGGAGGACAGTGTGCTCATAAAATTTACTCTAGACCCAAAAAGCAATTCCATGGCTCTTGCTCACCAGTTGGCTTCCTGGAAGGAGCTTACGTTCTTTTCCTTCTTATTCCAAGCATTTCTCTCTCAAAGGCAGAACTAAAAGGTAGCTCACAAGAATTTTCCCATTAAGAGCAACTTTCTCTGCTTAGAACTGGCTCATGTTGCTCCTGGATTGGAATCTCCCCCGTAGCCCTGTCATTTGTGTTACTATCGCTGGCATCATCTTTTAGATACCACTGATCACAGTGGAGATCTTGCCCTGTCAACCTCAGAAGGGCTGTGGGCTGACACATGCCTCCATCATGCTACCTGAAGTTAGATGACATCATTTTCCCTGCCCCCGGTTGGTGGGGGTACTATTTCTCACAGCACCATTAGGCCCACATCTCCTCAGAAAATTAAAATTTCACCTTTCCTCCTTATGTCAAACTCCCTTCCCTTGGACTTCAGATTAAATTCCTTATGTTTTTCACTCTAGTTGCAGGACTCACATCCGTGGGAGTTTATTTACTAATTATCATAAACACCATTGGTTAATGGAAGCTTTACTAAAATTTTAAAAATTCGTTTAAGAAATTGGATCATTCAGACTAGTCACTAAAGTACCCTGGTGAACACGAAGATTCCCAAGGGAGATACTCACAAGGAAAATTTTAAGGAAAACAGTTTTTAGACTGTCAATATCCATATGGTCTCTTTTCTACATTTTTCTAAGAAAGCATTTGTGTTTGAAGACTCAGGCAGGTCTTCCTTCTCACCTCCCCTTTCAGAATTGCCCTTATCCTGTTTCTAAAGAAAGGCATGCCTTTCACTCATCCAGAATCTTATTATTGTTTGGTGCCCCAGGGTGTGCAGACCTCTGGGATGCCAGACAAAAAGACCATTTGAAATGCTGCTGTCGACTAAGCCTTCTTTGATCATGGCACCATGAACTCATGGTAAATCTTCATGTCTTTCTGCCTTATATTTATTTCTATTAAGTGAGAAGAGTTGCATGTTGCAACGTTCTGAATTCATATATATTGTGGATCAGAATGGCAGGAATAGACAATTTTCATTCAACAATTTTTCCCTCTTTGGCTGTGTACCTGCCTGTGAGCATCTCTTTTAAATGGAATAGGTGGTATACCTGAAACATGGTGGTTATGAATGTGGACTCAGGGCTCATATAGCCCTTGTTTAGAATCCATTTTCACTATGCACTAGCTCTGTGACTCTAGGAAAGCCTCAGTTCCTCATCCATAAAATTCCATTAAAAATAATGCCTACCTCCTAGGGCTGCATTGAGGATGAACGGAGGCAGTGCTAGGAAAGCCTTTCAGAGAAGAACCAGGGTGAAACAAATGCTTAACAAATGTTCACTTCATGTGTAACCACAGATACAGATTTCCTTATTGTAAAGTTACAACAGGAGACCATCCTTAGGCAAAACCAACTATCCAGCTGTGTAGTAAGAAGGTTAACCCTCCCCAAAGAAAGTCTGGGCTTTTGCCCTTGTCTCCTGGGAGGTAATCTCTAAGCCCCTGGAATGTTCTACCTGATAAAAGTATCTTTGTTACCTGTGGGCTTTGGGCCAACCACATAGTAACAATGTGATTTAGGATGGGGGGCTGTGGGTTACACAATATCAGCTGGACCCCTAGAAGGGCTGAAAACTGAGATTGGCAACATGAGCAGTCAAACATGCCTGTGTGAGGGAGTCCCAATAAAATCTCTGGACAATGAGGTTAGGGTGTGCTCTCCTGTTTGGAATATTCTGTGCATATTGTCATATATCAGTTCTGGGAAAGTAACACTGTCCGTGATCCTACCGGGAGAGGACAGCTGGAAGCTCCACATTTTGACTTTCCTGGACTCTGTCCTGTGTGCCTTTTCCCTCGGCTGCTTTTAATCTGTATCCTTTAGCTGTAATAAACTGCAAACTGAAAGCATAACAGCTTTCAGTGAGTTCTGTGACTCTTAGCGAATTATCAAATTCAAGAGTGGTCTTGGAATTTGCAGTTGGTTGTCGGAAGTGAGTGTGCTTTTGTGGACTGTTCTCTCTACACGTTGCAATAGCAAAATGTCTTTTTGCTTGTATCTATAGCACTTGATGATTTTGTATTGGTCAACTTGGATTTTGTGATAATTTGTCTAGGAACTGAATAACTAAATCTTATTTTCCAAGTTAGAGGCACATAGGGAGGAGAATTACTTAACCTGATAACCAAGACAGAACTTAAACATGCTCATATATTGTGGTAGAGCCCATCAAGGGGGTTACAATCTCAGAACAGTTCGGCTGATGGCTATTGGTTCTATGCAGCTGACTGAGAGTACAGTGCATTCAACATGGAAGAGGCACTGGGTTACCCTAGATAAGTCAGTCTCCTCACTGGTATGATTAAGTGGCAAAATGCATGTCACTTTCCCTTTCCCTTCTGTAGTAATAAAGGTGGTATAGGCAGCATAGATATCCAATTCCAAATAAAGTGGCACAGGGATGATAATGTATTCCATGTAGTCGAAAAGTTCCCCTTCTGATTATCTGACATACTTTTTATATGTGTTTACACACTCAATTCATCCCAGCTGCTTGCATTTGCTGGGCACTTTAAGTTGAGGGCTGTGATAGTAAACTTATGCATCCACTTGGCTAGGCTGTGGTGCCCAGTTGTTTGGTCAGGCACCAGTCTAGATGTTGTGAAGGTATTTTTTTAAAAAAAAATTTGCTTAACATTTAAATCACTGGACTCTATCTAAGTAAAGCAGGTTATCCTCTGTGCTGTGGGTGGACCTCATTCAATCAGTTGAAGGCCTTAAGAGCAAAGACTGTGGTTTCTTTTTCCCACTTAGTCATATCAGTGGTGAGACTGACTTGTCTAAGGTAACCCAGCTCCTCGTCCATGGTGAGGGTCCTGTAGTCCTGACTGGAAGCCAAGGTGCTCTAAGCCAGCTTCATGAGGACCAACAGCCACTGGCGAACTGTTCTGAGGTGGCAGCCTCCATGATGCTTTAAGTAAAAGCAGTTCAGCCTCAAGAGTACAACATAAAAACTCTGCCTGAATTTCCAGTCTGCAGATTTTGACTCAAGACGGAAACATTCACTGTTACCTGAATCTCCAGCCGGTCGGCCTGTTCCACAAATTTCAGATTTGTCGGCCCCTTGTGAGCCAATGAGCCAATTCTTTAAAATCTCTCTCTCTCTTTCCCTCTATCTGTCTCTCTTTCTGTGTGTATATGGATATGTGTGTGTATGTATGTATATATATGTATCCTATTGTTCCTCTTTTCTCCACTCTAAAGTGAGTGGAGACATAAGTATAAATGTCAAGGTTATCATTGAATGTGGGCTGGACCTAGTCTACTGGAGTAAAGGCAACAATAAAAACAGAATGTATGTGTGGTAACAATGTACATAATGCTTTTCTATTTCCCTAAATGTCTCTTGTTTATTCCTATCATTTTGCTTGTGTGAATATAATTTACCAGGAATATGTTGTTCCCAATATATTCCCAATAGATTGTTTCCCAGTATTCTGCAAAGGACATAGTCTGTTAATAGTATCCACAGAAGACTGACAACTCAGAAAACCTGGTGGGAACTTCTAGCTAAAACTCAAGAACAACAATAGCAAAGTACTTTGAATTGCTGATCATCTTCCATATGATAAACACTATTCATCCATCGTCTTATTTCATCCCCATTGTGACAATGCATGATTGCTATTATGTCCCTTATTTTAAAGATAAAGACATTGAGACTCAAGAAAGTTTAAGAAATTGTGACAGTTTTGAAGACAGTGCAAGCAGAAGCAGGACTGATATCCAGGACATCTGA
This sequence comes from Lemur catta, assembly GCF_020740605.2. Classification (NCBI taxonomy): domain Eukaryota; kingdom Metazoa; phylum Chordata; class Mammalia; order Primates; family Lemuridae; genus Lemur; species Lemur catta. The sequence continues at coordinate 60,143,473 of NC_059132.1, forward strand.
CTCCAGATCTCATTATGTTATGCTGCATTTTTGTTAAAGATTCTTTCTTGTCAAGACTTCCTGGAAGGAAGGGTTATTGGTCCAGCTTGAAGTAGGAAGCACAGATGGTAAAATGTGACCCTTACCCAAAGGAAGCTTTATCTTGACAAGTGAAATAAGCTTGTCATGCAAGAGATAAACATGTTACAGGCCAACAAGGACATAAGCTCCCACCTGAAGTCAGAGTTGCCACACCTAGGGAGTCATATATGTGAATCAGGAACTGTAGACACCAGTTTATAAGAGCAAGACAAGAGCTAGGGCCTCAGAGACGGAGCAACTGGAGCAACTCTGAGGCCAGTGGCTGGGCCCTAGTCTGTGTCCTAAGATAATTACTCTTTGATGTAGAATAGTTATTTTCATTTCTTTAGGCCTAAGCTTTCTCATCTATAAAAAGAAATTGGATTAAAATCCTTTACTTTTCTAAAGATTGCACAAATCTCTATATAAAACATGATCCCTAGCAGAGCATCTGCCTGGCGGTTTTTGCAGGCAGAAAAATATTTCTGTGCATTTCCCTATTTGAGTTATTTACTTTTCTCGTTATCTGCTCTATCTCATAGTGCATTTGACTAGATTAGTTTTAGAAAAAAAAATCCTGGGCAGGAATAATAACTACTTTTATGGAGCACTACTTTAGTCTCTTTGGCCTTCCATTTAAAATCCTGAGTTGTGGTCAGCGTACTCTAAGGAAAGAAGTTATTTTAGGATGTCAACATTTCACCTTGAAAAAGTTTACCAGTTTAAAATGGGTCCTGAAGTGTACAGAAGAAGCATAATTTGCATACTTTTGTTTCTTGCAGCAGTGTTTTTCCAAATAACACACCTGTTATGTCCCTATTTGCCTGAGGCAATATAGAATGCATATTCTCTTTGACAGAGAAAATTAATAGTGCATTAAGGAACTTTCATCTCTGGAGAATAGCAGTTCAGATTTAGTCCAGTTGTCTAAACCAAGATATTAGCATCATTTTGGGAGCATTAGTCCTAGGGAGGAGTAGAATGCCCATATAAATTGTCATCAACATCAATTCTGTGTTTCACTTTGACAATCACTCATTTAATATATGCTATGAGCAAGGACCAATGCCAGGTGGGATATATAAAGAAAAACTTCTTTGAGATTCAATTTCCTCACCTCTGAAATGCTCATAATCACAAGATATACCTCAAACAAGAATTAAATGAGATGATGTATATGAAATACCTGTCACAGCTCCTGACATGGTGATGGCAGTCAATAAATAGTAAGTTCAAAGCAGAAAGTGTAACCTTTTGCTGTTCTAAAGGAACTGAATTCAAGTAGTGGGGATTGGTGGCATCCAAACAATGAACTGTTATGCAAGCTAGACTACAGTCAGTGCAACAAAAATAGTAAGAACAGAATTGGGAAGTACAGAGAAGAAAGATAGTGTTTTTGTCCATAGAAATTAGGAAAATTCATTAAGGAGGTGACATTTCTTTTGGACCTTAAAAGAAAGATTAGATTTTGATTGATACTGTAAAAATATTTGATTTCTATGTTTCTTAAAATAGCAGCCACGATAAGGACAATGCAACTAACAAGTTGAACTTCCATGGTAAAGGATTGCAACCCTACAGTTGGAAGTTGTTTTAAGTGGGAGGTTTTAGAGCTCTGTCTCTAGTTTTGTCCTAATCAGTCCTTTTGTCAAATGACTTGATTTTCACTTTATTAGATGACATGAAAGTGGGAGGGGTAATGCAAATCCAATGAATGGGTTCAATCTAATAAGATGGTGTTTAGAAGCAATGCATTTGCAGTTCTGTAATTAGGTCTACATAATCAGGCACAAGAATTTAGGTATAAAAGAAACTCAATGGTTTTAGTTAACTGTAAGTCCATGCGTGAGGTAGGATTCAAAAATTTATTGAGATTTTTCCCCTCAGGAATAAAATTATTTCACTGAACAAACATCTAAGGAGGGCCACCTATATGCAAAGAACATAGAGCAGTAAAGAGTACAAACATAGACATAATCTTGGAACTAAAATTTCAGTAGAATAAAGAGAAATGAAATTCATTTCACAGTTAAGTGTTGCACTACAGTTGTGACGAGTGTTGAGAGGGAAAAGTACAGGGTGCCAAATAGATGCATCACCTGGAGACCTGAACTCTAGTTAGGACCAGGGAAGGCTTCCTTTGGAAGCAGTTTTTACCCAGATCTGAAAGATGACTAGGAATTAACCAGGTAAAAGACAGTCTTTCAGATAGAGGAAAACAGCATGCGTAAAGGCTTTTAGCCAAAAATGAGACTATAGTGTGAGAAGAGAAGACATGCCAGGATTGAACCTTAAAGGTATTTAGTTCAATTGGTAAGACTTGTGATAGCCAGACAAGTAATATAAGGTGCATGTGGTTGGTCATCAGTGCTATGAACAAGATGAGAGTAAGGGTTCTGTAGCGTATAGAAGATATTTCCATATATCTGTAGGATTAGATAAAAATTCATCAAGAAGACAATATTTCTTTAACGAAAGATCTAATTTTGTCAGGCAAAGTTAGGGTGTTCTCAATATTAAAAGACTGGTTAGAAGAGGAAAAGACAACAAAGATGATTTAACAGAATTAACTGGACAGTTAGGAGGAAAATCAGGAATACGTGAGATTATGGGAATTAAGGGAAAAAAACATTCCAAGGAGAGAAGGGTCACAACCTTGCATGATTTGACATTGTTCAAATAAGATGAGAACTGAACTGTATCCACTGTATCTACTGAACTGGAAGTTATTGGTGAATGTAGCATGAGTAGATTGAGCTGTGAGCATGAAGTGAGCAAATGCAGATGGCAGGTGAAAGTGGAAAAAAGCCCTCAAAATTGTGGAATTCCAAGGGCAGGATCCGTGTGATATTCATTTTGTGTTTTTGGAAGGAAGCACAGTGCAATCGTCATGTAGTACTCATACAAAAATTAATTTCAGTTGGTGAATGAATGAATATGTTGAAAAAGAAAGGTTAATTATACTAGAAATAGGACAAGACTTTGGGGAAAAAGTGTTGAGATTATATTCTGACTCTAGCAAATTACTAACTTTGTGACCTTGGGCAAGTCATTTAACCACTCTGAGCCCTAGTTTCCTCATTTATAAAATGAGGATAATGATAATTGATCTAATTTCCCAAAAGAGTTTGGAAAGACAGTATGAAAATAGGAAGCTTTCCATAAGTGTTCTTTGTAGACTGTGGAGTGCTTATCTAATAGAAGCTAATGTTTCCATATTAGAAGGATTAGAAGGTATGTTGGAGACTGACTAGATGCGCTGCTCATTTCCCCTTCTTGGACTACACCTCCCAGTCACATTTGCAGTAAGGGGGCCACGTGGTTGAGTTTGAGCCAGTGACATGTGACCAGAGGTGATGTGTGTCTTCCAGGCTTCAACCATCAAACCCTCCCACAAGGGCTCCTATTTCTTCACTTCTGATGGCTTGATACAAATGTGTGTGGCTGTGGCAAGATATATATAGACGTACAAATTGTAACTACCAATTTAGAAAATAATTTGGTACTACCTTAAAAATTGGAGCATTCTCATAGTTCATAGTCCTGCTTGCTATTCTATTCCTAGGTATATTTACTCCAGAGAATCTTGCAAATGTGGATTAGGAGACATGTGTGAGTGAGCTTATCATTTATAATAAACCCAAACTGAAAAGAATACAAATATCCATCAACTGGAAAGCCAAATGCCCATCAACAGAAGAATGGAGAAAATAATTTATATCCACAAAATGATTATATAACAGCAAAACCCAACCACTATAACTACATGTGACTACATAGATGAAAGTAAGAGACATAATGGTAAGTGAAAATACAAGTCACAAAGGAAAATATACCTTGTGATACCAATTTTTAAAAACTAAAAAAAGAAAAGCTAAGACAAAGCTATACATTTTTCAGGGCTGTATGCATTTGTGATTTTTCTTTTTAAAAGAGGAAGGGGATTGCATAAATAAATCTATTGTCAAAATAATGCTGCAAACTACTATCCCAAAACTCAGGGGCTCAAAGAAAGAAGCATGTGTTATTTATCTAGTTCATAAGTCAGCTGTGTTTGTCTGATCTTGTCAGTGCTGGGCTGATCTTGGCTGGGCTCACTGATGCCTCCCTGGGGAGCTTCAGGTTGGCCAGGTGATTCTGCTAATCGTGGCTGACACGTGTTCACTGCTTGGCTATTGGCTGATATAGGATGGCTTTGATCTAGTGTGACACAGCTCTGTTTCACGTGTCTGTCACCCTCCAGCTACCTAACCTGGCCATGCTCTCAGGGAAAGGCCCAGAGGGAAAGAACAAGCAAGTGAGCAGGATCCTGCAGGGGGCAAGCCGAACCTGCCTGGGCTTCCCAATGCTCTGCTTGCATCTCCTTTGCTTACAGCCTATTGCAAGCAAAACAAGTCACCTGATCAAGCCTGGCATGGGAAGGGGGACAATCATGTTATAGGGCAAAGGCCATTTGGGAGGTCAATCATCAGGGCTATTAATGCAATCAATCCACCATGAGAATACTAATCACAGAATTTGGGACCACGGTGACCCTTGTCAGGGAGGTAGCGGGTGAAATAGAGAAGGAACCCACAGTGACTGCCAGGTTATTGGTAATATTCGACTTCATAAGCAAGGCAGCAGTTTTATTAGTTTTTCACTTTATAATTATGCTTTACAACTGATGTATATATTACATATGTTCTTGTAGAAGCACCCAATTCTATATTTTTTAAAAACTAGGCAAAAACAAACCCAAAAGCTTTTCAAATGTAAGGAAAACTGAAAGAAAAATGGAAGGGCTAATTTTGGAAGCCCAGTGGCAGGCAGGGCCTCTGGATTCCATTCCCAGCTTCTGCAAAATGGGGTATTAATTGTCACTTTTTAATAGAAGATTGTGACTCTGACAAAGAAATCACTTATTAAAAGAAGTTGAAGGGCAGCCTTTGCCAAACTGGAGAGAATAATCCTCTGTCTCTTCTAGAGACCTCAGATCAAATTTCAACCATGTAGAAAAGCCACGTTGATTCTGCTCTGCTTTCCTGTCTTTTATTCTGTTTGTTTTATTCCTGGAACAAAGATACCACAGCTTGTCTTAGAAAGACTTCCATGTGAGTTTGAAAGAGTGTAGAATTTGGAACATGCTATAGCTCAGATAAAACTCCTGATTTTTTTTTTTTTTTCAAAGTGCTCCTCAATTGGACCCAGATCCCAGACCTCCGGGGTTTGATTCATTCATCTCTAGCTGAGACTGTGTTTTCTAGCCCCTCTCCTGAAGACTGGGAGATTCACTTAAAAAAGATGCTGCTGTTCCTTTTTTCACATCACAAAAGAATTAATCTTTGCACAGCCCTTTGAAGACGTGGTGTCACGCATGTGCTATTATTAATAATAAACTACAGATCTGCTTCATGCCATCTGAAAAACAGGGCTGTGCCACCATGAAAGAGCTTTTATTTCAACCAGTTCCCCAGGATGCTTAGCCCAGATCCAGCTCAGCTTCAGACCCGGACTGGGCCCAAAACGTGGGTAAAGAGAGGAAGCAGCTGGAGGGAAACAAAACAACGTACAACACCGAATACATTAAAAGAGGAAAAATGAAAAGGAGGCTTTTATAACCATTTTAGATCACTGCCCCCCACTGCAAGCATTTTGGCTAGAACTGGGTTTGGGACACAGTCCCTACGGAAGATGGGGCCCGATGGGAGTGTGGCCTGGAATCTTTATGTGTTCTGATGAAGGTAAACATTCCTGGGGTTCCCCAGCCTGTTCAGACAGGAAAGAGGATGCTGATGGCAATCTGCTGTTAGTCTGTCCTTTTATATTTGCTCAGTGCTTTGAGTCATTCTTTCTCTTTTTCTTCTCTGAAACCACTAATATCACTCCTCCAGTAGCTTTTTGCATTTACAAGCTACCTTTACATGCCTGGGTTTTTGGGGAGATGAATGTAAAGCGAGGCTACTGTAAACAACAGTCCAGTAAAGACCTCAGGACAGGGCCCATTTAGAGAGGCAAGTGCAAACACTCCCAGTTGAAACACAAAGAACCGCTTCTAAGGGCTCAACTAACAACAAGCACACCCGCTGACAACAGCAGCCTGAGAAGGAGCAAATTTGCGAGCTGGGTCCATTTTTTTTTTTAATCTTTGCACCTGTCTTTGGTGGCAAGATTCTCAAATCATTCCCCTCTTTCTACCCCCATCTTCCTCCCCCACTCCCCAGCCAGGGCTCTGTTTGTTTTGGAACTGGTTATTCAAAATGGACTCCAACATTTTTTCTGAATCACAAAGGGTTTGCAGAAGAGGAAAGTATTTCTTGCTCCATTGCAGGCCCGACGCTGAAGGTGTTGTGGGTGGAAAAGGGAGCTGAAGGGAGAAAGAGAAAAAAAGGGGGTGGCCAGGGCAGCCGAAGAGGCAAAAGTAAAAAAACTCAAGGAAATCAAGACCATGCTGTGCAAAATTGTTACAGCTGTTTCTGTTTTTATTGGCTGTTTCTTTTGGCTCCATTTTTTTTTAGCAACTGCGGTTCATATGAGCAGGAAGACATACGGCATGGCCGAGCTCCACGGCAGTGGGAGGAGGGGAAGACAGGACAGGGGAGGACAAGAAGGCAGAAGGGGCTGGGTGAGGAGGTTCTGAATTGTGCACAGTGCTTGGAGGGGACACACATCAAAGCGTTTCTTTTTGATAGTTTTGTGGAAGCCTTAGCAATAGAATTCAGATGCACTTAATGGAAAGCTCTTAAAAGCGTCCCATCTTCCTGGCTGAGTCAGATTAGTGGTCTGTTTAAGGCAGGGTACTACCTCTGAAATGATGCTCTGATATCTCGGAGGAAATAAAGTGTCAGGACACATCCCGTTCCCTCTCCCTCCTGGATGGTGATTTACCTAGACCAGTGCACGGGGCTGAACATACATGGAGTGCATATTTTCCCTGGGGGACTCTATTTCTCATGGTTACAAATGGAATGAGCTGTATGCCTGCTCAGTGACCCTGCGAGGATATTGGCAGCTGGGACGCAGCACCGCAGGGCTTGCAGGGAAGCTGCTCACTCACCTTGATCCCCCTGCAAAGCGGCTGGAGGGTGAGCCAGGGACAGGCACGTGAATAAAAGCCCACAATTACTCTTTCTCTCTTTCTTAAAACTTTCTATTAAATTAGTGATTTAAATGACATTTTTAAGGTTTATAAGACTGCTTAATCTGGAGTTCTTCAACTGGATACTATTTTTAACTGCACTTATCCTAACACACACACACACTCTCTCTCTCTCTCTCTCTCTCTTTCTCTTTCTCACTCTTAATCAAAATAGTTCTCCAGATTCTATGGAAACATTATTCTAAAAGTGAAAACTGTGTCCCCAAATAAGAGCAAATGTATAAGAGAGCCGGCGGGTAGGGGATATAGCAAGAGGAAAAAAGTCTTTACTTAATATATAGCTTGCAGTTACATCAAAAGGGAAAATACAATAAAAAGTTGATTAACAAAAAGCCCTACATCTGGTGATAAAATGTTGTTTGCATGCTCTCACATTAAAAAAAAAATTCCAGGCCAGTGAACTCAGCTGCAGGATGAAAGGTGACCCCGAAGCCCAGAGCCCATGCATTGCTTTTGCACTGGACGCTTACTGCGTTACACTCTGAAGTGGGCTTCTGACTGACTTGGCCACCAGAGGGCAAAGCACAACTTAAATGCCTCAGTATTCTCATCTGAAAATGGAGCTGGACTTGGGAAGGTGGACTAATTAAAGGTTACAAAGCACTCTGAGTCTATAAAACCGTGTGTAATTGCAGCCATTAAATCTAATAACATAATTAAGTGTTGAAGGTGGTATCTTGGTCATTTTGTTTTCTGAATACAGGGAAAGACTCCTTTAAAGCTCATTCTGTTAATATTTCTGTTCCCAAGGAAGTTCTCTTAGTTCATTTTGTGCTGCTGGTACACAATGCCTGAGACTGGTTAATTTACAAAGAACAGCGATTTATTGGCTCATGGTTCTGGAGGCTGAGAAGTTCAAGACTGAGGTGCATATCCAGTGAGGCCCTCCTTGCTGTGTCATAAAATGGCATAAACACAGCCAGGGATAGAGCAAAAGTGGACTGAACTTGCTTTTATAACAAACTCACTCTTTCAATAATGACATTAATTCATTTGTGGCAGAGCCCTCATGACCTAATCGACTCTTAAAGGTCCCTCCCACCTTTCAACATTGTTGCATTGGGGATTAAGTTTCCAACACATGAACTTTGGGGGACACCTTCACACCACAGCAGAAGTCATTGAGTGAACTGAAAAAATGGTTATTTGGACTAATGCTCTCTTGAACAATTTTATATTTTGAGCTGTACCAAGCTTTTTTCTTCATCTTCTGGTATCATTTCTTCCATTCGTTATGTTACTGTTCATCTACATGTTAATAGTGGCTAATAATATATCATTTACCAAATATTAAATTGGCTTAAAACTTTTCAGTTGGGACAGAGTTTAACAAATGTAGAGTGCAGCTGTCTGTTTCTGAAAGGGAGCTCACTCACCTTTCTAAACAGGAAAATCAGTGATTTCCCCAGATTCGAAATGCATAGAGAAGCTGTTCTCTGGGTACAAAGATGGAAATTGGGTACAAAGATGGAAATTGTCCCTAGTGAAAGGCGTGAGTTTAAAAAAAGTTCAACAGAAATTTCATATTTAGTGCTGACACTTCAAGAGTTGGAGAATGAATAGTTCATTCTCATCTCAACTTCCCGTGTGATATCATGGCGGGCAAAATTCGTTTGTCATAGGGCTTTGACTGCAAAATGAGTTGATAGTGCAATAAGGTTTGGAAGCATACAAACCTTACAGCATACATTTTATTCTTCGAGAACATTTTCCCCTTGTGCATCTGTTAACTGTTACTATGAATTTGAGATACCATTAATCGGTAGCGTCTTTTACAAATGAAGAGTAGATTTTTGCATATTGAGGTTCAGCCAGGCGCCCCTATTAGTTGGCGTACATTGGACCTCACTTGCAAAAACATGTTTCTGCTATTGTCCTTACAGAAGACTGCATGTTCACACACATGCACAATAATGAGACTGAACACTCCCTTCTTCTAAGGATTGCTCTTTGATCTTTTGTTGTTTTGCTTCTTGTGTCCATATGGAAATGTTAGCAACCAGCAGGCAATTCCTTTCTATTATGATTCCTCATCCACAGCCTTCCCCCCTGTTGTTTCTTATTTGTGTTGGGCTCTAGATTGATGCCAACATTGCAAAGGGGCACACCTCATCAGGTTCAAAGCTCCATTTGCTTTAAGTAGCCAGCAAAGCTTATCCTTACACTGAAGTACCTGTTTATACCTGAGTTTCCCTCACTTGCAATGACAACTTGGGCATCTCAGGAGAAACATGGTTTCCTTGGAAGACTGGGGGGGTCTATGGGATTAGGCAGGTAGGTCATCAGTGCCATCAGCATTAAGCTTATTTTCAGTGCAGTGCTCTCTGCTGATTTCCATGCTGGCCTTTACTCACTGGGAGTACATATAATACATGCAAAGGAATGACCTCATCCAAAGACAATTTCTTCAAAATTTTCAAACCCTAAAAAAAGCTTAATTTGTGGGTGGGGTTTTTATATCCATTCCTAAATTTTCTTCCTGTCCATAGTACCCAATAACTCTAGTCCTGGAAAGCTCCCTTTTTATTATACTGGAAAATTCCAAAGATGTGAGAGCATAGAAATATGTGCTTACTAAGGGAGCTTTCTTTTTTTAAGAGCGTTCTGAAGCTCCTCCCTGGGAGAGATTAAATAAATAAAGTCAGTGCTTCCCCACTTCTCAAGTCTATCTGCACACATCAAACAAATGAAAATCCTTCCAAAACTCATCTCCCTTCATGCCCACACTCAAATATGTTGTTTTATGAGGGTTGACCAAAGTCTTTTTTTCTGACTTTTCTCCCCATCTGTTCTCTGAATAAACATGCATCCTAAAGAGGAGGACTTAAAGGATCAAATTTGGTTCCTGTATTTGGAAATGTTTTCAAAAGACCACACTGCACTTGGCCATTCGGTCAAATTAGGTTCCGTTTGCTTCTAAGAGTATGTAATTACGTCCCATTTGCCTTTCAGACTCTTTCACTTCTTCATCTGCATGACTTGGCTAGCGTGATGTCGAAAAAAGTTTGTTTGTTTTTTTAAAAAAAAAAAAAACCCAGGTGTGTGAGACGGTAAAGCTGCTGCCTTTGGCTGTGTCTCCATCAGATCAATGCAACTGGTCTTTTCATGTGCTCCCTCTGCCAGGAGCACCCATTCCCGCTATTTTCACATGGAACCTCCACTCATTCTTCCTGATTCGACTTAGTTATCACATGCAGGAGGGCTCCCTAAGTCCCACTCTGCTCGTTAGGTGTCTGTTCGCAGGGGACGAGGGTTTTCCCTCTTTCATAACATGTCATCAGTACTGGGATGATGGGCTAAGTGCACGTAGCCCTTACTGATTACACACAGCTTGAAGGCAAGATTTAGACTGTTTCCCCGCATCCCAGTTTGGCACTTGACACCCAGCAGGCAGGAAATGATCATTCAGCTGAACTAAATGTGATACGTCAGTGTCACTGAGAAACCTCAGAACCTCATTCACATTCACACGGATCTAAGAAGGTCTCTTCTAGGCATCGTTGGGCCTTTCTCAAACCTTCCATTTGTCTGAAGCCAGAGGGAAGGGGCGACAGTCAATCTGTACCAGGGATTGCCTTGTGTGCAGAAAGGCGCAGGGCTCCAAAGGGAAAGGATCTGGCAGGAAGGGAAGGGGAGAAAGTGCTTTGAGGCCCTCGGGCAGAGTGTTTACAGTGGAAATTCTCCTGGCTTTGTGTCTGTATCACCCGGGACAAGGTAATCGCAGTTACAAGTTACCTAGACAAAAAGAGGATGAGCCTGACTGGGACCAGCCATTTGGGGACAGCACTGAGTTGAAAATTTTGTTCAGGGGCACAGCAGAAATGCTTGAACAACTCCAGAGAAGGCTGGAAGAACCTGGGTGTATTTCTTTATGTGCTTAATATAGAAAAAGTCCAGAATAATCATTGTAATCAGTGATTATTATAGCTTCTATATGCATGTCAAGATTAAAATAAAACAAACAAGCAGTAACAAAATCAAGTAATAGATTACTTAATTTTCTTCTTTCCTCTCTGACTTCGAGGTAGGTGGAGAATTATAAACAGGAAAATGCATAAAGGATACACAATCATTTCACCATATGAATTTACAGAATCTGATATGCGGCCTGGTGGCAATGACGTCAGAAGAAAATGTAATATCAACAAAGTTATTATTTGGATATAAGCATTATATTGCACAATGCATCCATCATATAATTAGGTGTCATTATCAATAGGCAAGATATGGAATTAACCTATGTGTCCATTAACAGAAGAATGGATAAAGAAAATGTGGTGTTTATATATACAGTGCTATATACACACTATTCAGTCTCTAAAAAGAAGGAAATCCTGTCATTTGCCACAGCATGGATGACCTTGGAGAACATTGTGTTGAGAGAAATAAAGCAGACACTGAAGGACAAATGCTGCATTATCTCATTTATATGTGGACTCTGAAAGAGCTGAATTTATAGAAGCAGAGACTAGAATGGTGGTTATAAAGGACTAGGGGCTGTGGACTGGGGGAATTGGGGAGATGTTGGTCAAAGGATAAAAATTTTAGTTATACAAGAGGAATAAGTTCAAGTGATCAATTGTACAACATGGTAACCATAGTTTAAAGCAATGTATTGTATGCTAGAAAATTACTAAGAAAGTAAATTTTAAGTGTTCTCACAACACTTATACAAAAGATACATATGTGAGTAATGGATATGTTAATTGACTTCATTTAGCCATTTTACAAGGTATATGTGTATCAAAGCATCATGTTGTATCCCATAAGTATGTATAGTTTTAATTTATTAAAAATAAGTAATTAAAAAATAAACAAATAGCCATTGTTAAAAATCTCTGTAACATACAATGATGATTAAGATATAATGAAGAGGAAAAATTATAGACTTTTGGAAGAAGTTGCTTTTTTGAATTTAATAAGGAAGACAAGAAAGGACCCAAGGTCATTTTATGTTCGACTTTCTAGTTGTAATCTTTCTTTAACCATGAAGGCTGGGAAGTTAGATTAATTTGGATTATTACTGTAAAGGAAGAAAAATTACAAAATTGGGTGCTTGGAGAATGCCTACTTCACTGTCTTTCCCCTACCTTCCTCCCATCCCAGTAAAAAAGGGATGAAATATTTCCAAAAGATCCACTTCCCAATTATTTTTCTGTTGGAAAACAGGACACTTTAATAACTAAGAAACCCTTAAAAATGATGCAATTAATTTACCAAACTTGTGACTTAGTTTCTTTAGGGAGAACACTTTCTATGCCTCCCTGTCTGCCTGTTTTCTGAAAAAGAAGATAATACAGCATGATTTGATCCATAATTAATTACAAGAGAATAGAATTCATTTTTGTCCTGAAAATGTTGATTTTGGAGGAAAGTAGGAAAGAGTAGTTTTTTTATTTCTCTCCTTCCTTCCTTCCTTCCTTCCTTCCTTCCTTCCTTCCTTCCTTCCTTCCTTCCTTCCTTCCTTCCTTCCTTCCTTCCTTTCTCCTTCCTTCCTTCCTTCCTTCCTTCCTTCCTTCCTTCCTTCCTTCCTTCCTTCCTTCCTTCCTTCCTTCCTTTCTTTCTTTCTTTCTTTCTTTCTTTCTTTCTTTCTTTCTTTCTTTCTTATTAGGGAAGAAACTGGCAAAAATAAATGAACCACAAAATTGTGGACAGATCAGACCACGGGAATTAATGAGATCTCTCCAAGTAGAACTTTCTCTGAGGCCAGGTTTAGGATCTGAAAGAAAAAAAATAAAATGTGTGTGCTTGCAGGGCTTTAAAGATGGAAACTGTTTCCTCTGCATGGTAATGCAGGAAAGGATTTACCCCACAAAATTTCCCCAGAGTCCTTACTAATAAGATAAAGTCAGCTGAAAATCACTTTGCTCAGCATAGACTGTGACTTCTGAGAGGCATGTTGAAATTAATCAGTACATTTCTGTCTCACACTGCCTCTGTTTCACATCCGAGAGTGTTTGTTAGGACAAAGTGAGGGAGAGGTGGTTTCCCAGACACGGGTGCTGGCAGTCTTGGCAGGCATCACTCAGTTGCTAGGGCAGGTGGGCCGAAAGCAGCTCATCTTAAAGGTTTCGTATGTCCTTGTAGCTGACGTACATGATGCATGGGACTGAAAAGCCTCTATGTTATCTGTTTTCTTCATTCTGGATTATTCTGCCCTTAAGCATTTCACTCAAGATTTATAAACCAGTGAAAGGCTGAGTGGCCACACCACTAAGTGCAAATTAAAGGGAGCAGCCAGGAGAAATACACCAAGTGCTGGATACTACACAAAACACTGGGAAAATAGTATATTCCTTTGGGAAGATCATAGTGGTTCTTTCTAGGCCTAGTGTTTTCATGGTTTACTTTGAGACTCCATCACAAGGGACACTGTCCTTTTATTTTAGGCATGTCCTTTTTGCTCATCCATTAGAGTGTAATCTTTTAGAAGATTGGGACCATCTCTGTTTGGATTTCTTCAGCTTTAACATAGAACCTGGTTCAGTGCTATGAAGAAAGGAGACACTAAATAGGATTTGAGAAATTAAATCATAAAGTCCATGACTGAAATGAGGCATGAATCCTTGCTCTAGAGAAAGATAGGTCTAAATTTTTCTGTTACTTTTGATATTTGAATAAAATGTTTAAGGTCACTTTGCTTGTTTATGTGTAAGTTTTCCTCTATTGAGTGACCACATTAAATTTTTTTCCGACATGTATAGTTTCTAACTCTTTCCTCCTTTTTTAATAGTTGAATCAATCTATCTATATCTATTTATCTATCTATCTAATCTTTATGTCTGTCTATCCAGAAAAAAATTATTCCAGTTCTAAATCTGTGGCCTCATTTGCTAATTCCTAACCTTTTGCAATTTTCTTGTATGGTCTGCACCTACTTCTTAAGGATGAAGTGGCAGAGATAATGCTATGTGTTCACCAAAGTTTGATTTATTTTTCTCCACCTTGGCTACATAGCAAATGATACTTCCCAGCACCGCTGAGTTAGGTGGGGGCATATGATTGATTCTGTCTAATGAAATATGAAAGGAAGAAACACATGACATTTCCAGGCTGAGACTATGAAAAGCCCACAAAGGATTGTTTGGTCAGTTTCTTCCTCCGCTATGGAGGATGTGGGGGCCTCACATGGAGATGTAAAAGGTTCAAGATCAAAGCCATTTGGATCACTGCATCACTGCGTGGAGGACACCTGCCATGGAGAATGGCCCGGATCCACTGTCAGACTTTGCATCAGTTTTGTTAAACTACTGAGATTATGGGGTGGCTGTTTACACAGCGTGAACGCAGCATATTCTAGCTGATACTGAAAAGATACAGAAGCTGCACTTGTCCTCTTATTCCCTGTGAGCTCCTTCTGTTTCATCTCAGGGGCTAACGTGGGCCCTAAACAAGTCTTGAGTTGCGAACACTAGATTTTTTGCATGGTAGGCTCCTCAATTACTATTAGTGTACTAGTCACATTCAGTCAAAAGGTAAAATAATGCAAATAAGATATATATTGAGCACAAGATGCCACAGTGGAAAAAAAAAAAGTGTGTTGAAGTAAAGAGCCCCGATACCATTCCCAATTGGCCTCTTATTAATTCTATTCACTTGAGCTTCATAATTTACTTTTTGAGTCTCAGATATCTCATAATTAAAATGATTATAATAATATCTGCTTTATAGAACTGGTGGATGGACATATTAATATTTGCATGTGCTTGATTCATAATAAAGACATTAGATTTGGTTTCACCACTACTAGTGAGCTATCTGACTTTGAGAGAGACTCTTGACCTTTATAAGCATGAATTTCTTTATGTTTGAAAGTAGAAGGAAGTGGGGCGTGGTGGTGCACACCTGTAGTCCCAGCTACTCGAGAGGCTGAGGCAGGAGGATCTCTTGAGCTCAAGAGTTCGAAGTTATAGTGAGCTATGATTATGCTAATGCACAGCCTGGGCAACAGACTGAGACCCTGTCTCAAAAAAAAAAAAAAAAAGTAGAAATAATCCCTTCTTGTGGAGTTATGCGGTAAGAATTAGGGAGAATGCACATGTCTGGTGCTATCATACTAGATGGTCAATACATGATGATTCTTACCATGAATCTATGAGCAGACTCATTGCAATTTACTGTCCATAGTGACATAGTGGCATCTTCAAAGGCTGGGTCTCATGCCTTAATCAAGGTCATGAAGAGGCTCCCTTACTCAAGTTTCCATATAGAGCCAAACACTTTCTTTTTGCTGTTTTGTTATGTGTAATGGTGCAGATTAATAAAGTGACATTATCATTCCTTGTGCTTAAGCCCTATCATTCAATGTTTTTAAGAATAGCTCTTCAAGTCCATTTTGGCTTCTGAATGGAGAGAAGTATGCTCTTATCCTGTCCTGTCATTTTTATGTCACAGATATTTCTGAGTATAATTTGTGGTTAGAATCTAGTTTGAGTTTTCATGGAATTTTCAAGAAAGTATATACAACATCTACCCCTGCACTTTTTTGTTTTTTTTTTTTTTGTTGTTACACCTTCCTAATCTGCTTTTACTAAAAAACACACAATGGAAATGTAAGATGGAGTGAGTTCGTTGTTTGAATCTGATGACAGCTTTTCCTGTCCTGATTTGCTCCCCATTTTTGACAGTCGAATTCATCTGAGAAGTGGAAACACAAATATCAAGCCAGCGTCTTGCATACATTGTCTTGTAATAATTCACAGTGCAATAAACAGCTGTTAATGAAGAGTCTCAGAGTAGAGATAACTGGCTTTATGATTTACTCTACTCAACTAATTTAAAAAAATCTTTATTGCCTCTTATAGTCATCCAGCCCCTTCACATTCATGTCTTTTTGTATTTTTTTCTTCCGATTTTGTGAGTGATGTGGGTCCCTGTCAGCTCATGCTCTGGATGGATGAAGATATAACTAGAGTTTCTCTTAAATCTCTGCAACTACCTTTTTTGCCTGCATCCTACACATTAGGCCTTCCACTCACAGGAGTTCCAACACTTTCTGGTCGACTAGGTCCACCTGCTAGTAATCTGCTTAAGGAAATCATTTTAAGTTGGCAATGGCTTTATTATGCATGAAATAACTGTATGAATTTGAGCAAGTCACTTACCTCTTTCCTTATCTGTAAAATAATGACATTTGACGAGATGACATATTATAATACCAATCTTTCAAGGACTGGGATTCCATGGCAAACTAGAAATTATGTCAAGAGCATTATGACTTTAAAACAGAAGTCTGGAAGGAAGTGATGTGGAATTTAACCAAAATAATTCATTTCTAATGGTAGACTATACTGTAAATCTTCACAAATGTTTGTTGAACACATACCATATGCATGACACTGTGTATTAATGGAAGAACACAAAACATGTTCTACCCTTAAGGAGTTTTTCAGTTCAGTAGCAGAGACATGTGCATGACAAATTTTATGTCATAGAATTTAATTTAATTAATTAATGTCACAGTGGAGTCACAGTCAGTATTGTGCTGGCTGGTTTATGTCCATTTTAGTTTAGCTGGAGTTTGGTAGATAATTAGAGCTGCTTACTGCATCAAAAATGGGATAACTTTCCGCAGGGAAAACAATGTCTGAAATAGTTGCCAGCATTCTATTTAGAGGTCTGAGGTTTATTTGTTTGTTGCAAAGGAAGTAATGTTTCACATGTTCACTAGAAACATATTAAAATCTAGCACATCCTCCATCTGGAATTTCTGGGAAGTAAAGGAGATGGACTCAAGATAAAAGGACACAGTTTAGTGGCTCAAAACAGACATTTTATTTTGCTCACAGTTTTGTGTGGGTCAGGAATTTAGGACTCAGCTAAAGACTCAGCTGTGCTGTCTAATCCGCATGAGTCATCTGGGGTTGGAGGCTCTACTGCTGTGATGCTTTCTTTACTCACATATCTTGCACCTCCATGTTGCCTGATCCATCTTTGTCCACATGGTGTCTCATTTTCTAGGCCTCCCTATATGGTTTGGCTCCTCAGGGAAAGGTGGCCTCAGAGGAGTCTTGCATTTCACGTGCCTGCAGGATTCTAAGAGATCAGAGCAGAACCACCCATTCTGTTAAAGATTAGGCCCCGGAACTGGCTTTACTTCGCATCTGGCCAAAGCTGCCAGGGGGAATCCTCCTCTTGCTGGGAAGAGTGTAAAAAAGAATTGAGGCCATCCGTAATTTGCCACACACTCTTTGGGGCACATGATGTAATATGAAATCGTAATGCCTTGATTTTTTCATTTACCTGATTTTTTTTTATGAGTAGAAATAAATAATAGGTTAATCCAACTGACTTTCTCAAAAGTGGACTACTCTCATTTTGAGGGAGACAGTTCTTTCTACGGCTGTGTGCCAAAAAATTGTAGGATATTCAGCATCCCTGGCCAGCACTCCCTAAATGCCATTTGTGCCTCGCCCCATTATTGGACAATAAAAACATGATCTAAAACATTTCAAATATCCCCCTGGTGGAGTGGATAGTACTTCTCCTAAATGAAAAGCACCAGTTTAATGTCTTAAAATGGCAGATCTCCTAGTGAGGTGCTGATCAGGTTACTGTTTGGTGTATTGACATTGATAATAGTAAACTCATTTGTTTTGGTTCCATTCCATCCTGTACAGCTCACAGTTCTTACTGAGTATTTATATCCTCTGTGTTTCTGCCATTGCAAAATGTTGCAGGGCTATAGATGTATGTAATATGCACCCTGTCCACAAGCAGGATATAACGTCATTGTAGATGTATTATTCAGTTGTTAATAAATATACTTTATGCTATTTTCAATAAGAAAAAGACATTGATTATAGAACATTAGAAAACACACATACACCTTGAATTACACAATTCAGATGTGATCACTGTTGACATTTTGATGGCTATCGTCACAATTATTAATATGTGTATCTATTATCCATGTATTTCATATATAGTAGATAATATATATAATACTTTATATTACTCTCTATATGGTACTGTATATAGTACTTTTTGCAGTATGTTTTTGATAATTCTTAACACTGAGAAAATAATATAAAGCATTAATTAAGTGAAGTGTTAAATATAGTCAAAGGGTAAAAGTGTGTATGGAGATGTCAGCTGGAGTTATTGAGAAAGGAGGCTTCATCCAGAGCTTGAAGAATGGGTAAAATTAGGATTGACAAGGTCTTGATCAATAACTCCATGATCAAAATGAGCATAATATAATTGGAAAACAGTCTAGTTTGTTCCTATGTTATTTTACTCCAGCTTTGGTAAACATGTTATCAGTTTTTTTTAATTAGGTTTTACTGTACAGATCTTTGAATATGAAAATGGTAATACTTTGAAGAGCTACAGAAAACTGGGAGCAGGCATTGGTTTTTTTCAAAATGCTCTCTTAAAGATGCCATTAAAATCTGCATAGTGCTCTAAATCAACAGATGGATTCGGTGACAGCTGTGATATATTGGTCCTGCATGGAATGTCGGGGTGGGGATTTCAGAAGTTGGTGAGCGAGAAAATAATGGAAAACACCCTCTAAAGAACATACATAATTCACGGTATGATGAAATCCAGAATTTTATTTCTTACCCAAAGTGAAAGAAATGAGAAAAAGCCCTCTCTTTATTGTTTTCAATTTAGTGTTATCATGGTAAAGGTTAGATAGTCATCACCAACTGCCTTAGCAATAAATATTATATTCTAAACAATATTAACAGATTTACTACTATTACTCATGCTATCAATAACCGAAATTACTAAATAGTAAGAAAACAACAATGTAAGTTACATGAGATGTAACTTTATTATGTTCTCTACTCTCTCCTAACTACTCAACATCACCATTACATAAGGCAATGTTGAATGGCTGATTGAGTAAATGAATGTCTCTACATTAAGAAGAATTGTTCTTCCTTATGAAAAATGGAAAAAGAAATAAATGGCACGAGCAAAACTGAGGAATTACTTCTATAGAAGATACAAAGTTTTGCCTATAAATACTGAGCAGTAAAATTCTGTTTCTACTACTACAACTCGATTTAGTATAATCTACCCAAAAGGAAATCCAGACAATCTTTGTATAAGCAAAACAACCTTGAGATTCTTGCCGGCATCTTTCTAGTAAATTAGCTATAGCTAATGTAGCTGTACATAATTTAAGGCAAGATGTTAAAACTAACTGAGGGATTATTTTGTTACAATTTAAGAGTGAGTGATCGTTATGGAAATTTTTACAGTTGTATAAAGAAGAAAAATAGAATGTGGTGAATGAAGAAACAATGCATTATTTTAAATAGCACTGATTATGGGGTAAATTACACATATAACAGACACTATGTAAATATTTATTATTAATGAATGGATGAATGGTCAGTTTATCATGATGAATATGATACAATAGGAAAAAGGCTATTGAAGGTGGTTTCTAAAAAAATTAAGCTTATTAAAATAGCATTTTAAGTTCTTATAAGCCTTTTATAAAAAAATAACCATCACCAAATACACTAGGATAGAATCATAATGAGAAATAGACCAACAAATTCTGGTTAAATAAAAATAACATTTCTTGGTTAATTGACAATTCCAATCCTCACTTGATAAAGTTAATATTGCAAGTACTGTTGTTATCATACATGACAGGAACCGTGAGGAGAGCCACTGTTTAGGCACTACAATTGTTTTCAAATTTTGCTGGCCAGAACAAGCAGTTGAGGTACTTGTTAAAAGTCAGGTTCTTGGGCCTCAACACTGGATGATTCTGATTTAGCAAGTGTGGGGTGAGGTTCTTGAATCTGCATATGGAACATGCATTTCAGGTGATTGCCAGGCCAGTGATCTGCTGTCTGTATTTTGTAAAACTGTTCTTGGGATTCCGGCTACTGTGTCCCTCTTACAAGATTTGATCTGTTAGTAATTAATGGCCCTGAAGTACTGTAATTGGGTGGCAGGAGGGGGAAGCATTTTTATTGTAGCTTCTGGGTATTCTTTCAGGGCTGGCCTTCCAACTGGATCAAATTCCCCTACAGTCTGCTTTGCCTCTCTGAAATAGCTTTCTTCGTTCACTTAGGACTTATGTTTACAAGTAAGACTGGTCTAAAAATTCCTTTCTTCTGTCATCCTTATTGGGTTTTAATATCCATGTTATGCATGCTTTTCTTCCCTTTCTATGCTATGAAACAGATTAGGTAGCATTAGAATCAACTGTATTTAAAATTTGGTAAATGTTATAGACTGAATATTTATGTCCCCTCAAAATTCATGTGTTGAAATCCTAATTCTCAATGTGACGGTATTAGGAGTGGGGCATTTGATAAATGACTGGGTCATGAGGGCAGACCCCACGTGAATGGAATTAGTGCCCTTTTAAAAGACCTCCCAGAGAGTTGCTTCTCCCCTCTTCTGCCATGTGAGGACAAAGAGCAAAGATGGCCAATCTGTGAGTCAGGAAGAGGACCCTCATCAGATACCAAATCTGTTGCCTTGATAGTGAGCTTCCCAGCCTTCAGAACTGTGAGAAATCATTTTGTAGTTTATAAGCTACCCACTCAATAGTATTCTGGTATAGTAGCCTGAACCAACTAAGACAGTAAAATTCCCCTAAGAAACCATGTGGATCTGGTGCTTTTTGCAAGGGGGGTAGAGTAAATCTTTGAATAATTCCTTTATTTCTTTTATTTGCATTTGAACTCTAGCTATTTTTATCACTTCGGGAGTAAATTTTACATTTTTGGAAAATTGCACATTTTATCCATGGTTTCAAATGTTTTTGTTTGTGTAAGGTTGAGTAAACTAATTTTATATACATCTCTAAATTTCTTCCGTACTGATGGATATTCTTCCCTCTTTCTTATATTGTGCATTATTTTGAGTTCTCACATTTTTTTCCCTTCAATTAGCTTATAGGGGAGCCATGGAGAAAATTACTTGAAAGAGAATAATTTTAAGAATGAGAAAAACAATTTAAAATTTATTTCTTCAGAAGACGGGAAAGGTACACACCAACACATATACAAATACAAATAAATCTGCCATTTTCTATTTTAATTAACCTTGTAGTGCCCTCAGTTGAGGCCTGTAGTGTTCTAAAGGCATTTGTGCCACATTTATATGGCAATGCACATAAAATAATGCAATTCTATTTTACTAATAGTATATATTGATTATTGACTATTTAGTTCTAATTGATGTGTCAATGTTGATTACATTTTGAAAATTCAGTTTTTATATACATATATCCATAAATTTATTTGGGTGAAATTTATCAATAAAAATGGTTACAGATTTACAAAATTCTTTTAAAACAGCTAATCAAGGGCTGAAACCAGGAACTATGGCAGAATGAGATAGAAAATTGGTTGTGTTCAATGCATGTTGGTGTCAGATGACCATTTGTCCTCACTAAATCTTCGCTAAATCTTAAAGTTGATTGATATTAGTCATAATTTTGTTGGCTGATCTGAAAAGTAAAAGAAAAATGTAATAATATCAATTATATTGGATAATATATCCAATTAATCACATTTTACTTTATTCATTCTAATAGGTATTATTGTGTTAATCTTACGGGGATACAAATTCGAAGAAGGAAGATAGTTAAACTTCGGTCTTTTTTGTGTGCATAAAAGTAAAATTTCCTTTTCTACAAAGTTCATTTGTAGCCCTAAAGAGGTTGTTTCCTACCTATAGGTAAGTGATGGGTGAAAGGCAGAATTCTAATAACTTTTTCAACACATGTTGACACTTGTAGTCTTTTCTTTCCTTTGATAGGTGGGGTGGTGGTGGCTCTAGTTATGTCCAGAATTGTGATGAAAACGCCCTCTGTTATAGTCAGCACCAGATGCACTGCCAGTGCACAGTAACTAATGGATAATGATGGGACACATTCACACCTTGAAGATAAGGCGGTGAAATTGTTGAATTTTCTCATAGAGTTCTGCACGGTGAGGATCCCCATGGAGATGCACATGCTGAGGGGCTGTCCCAGCAATAGCAGGTGATGACAGAGGGCTCTGGTTCAATATGTTTAGTGCAGGAAGTCACAGCTTCAGTGTGCTGAAGCTGGTGAGATTTTATCAGGTATACGCCGGTGGTGCTGCAGACTTGTGGACTCTATGTCATTTTGAAAGAGTGCTGAGAGCCAGAGAATGACTCTCATTCCAGATGACATCAGCATCCTCTGGTATTGATAATGAGATGTATAAATGCAAACTTCTCTAAAAACAGTAAAACAAACAAACACAACTTTGAAGGGACATAAGAAGGTGATATTTTTCAGGTTGAGAACAGAAAGAAAAGAGTTTTCAACCTGGTTTATAGCCACTCTCATACTACTATACAAAGTATAAACAGGTAAAACCAGTGTCTGGGGTGGGTTTAATCCCATTCAAATTCTTTAATAACTGCAGATTCTTTTTTAAATCTTCTACTAGACAATTGAAGTTGGGTGTCAGACTCATGTCTAAGTGCTATTGTTTCCCTGAGAGAAAAGGTGGAATTGTCAGTATATTGGTACTGCAGCGAGCGTCTGTATTTGAGAGCTTTATTCAAAGTGACTCTGATTTTGTAGTTTTAAATTTCACCAGGAACGCTATCAGGTTTACTAATATTTAGAGGGCCTCATCTAATGTCATGTGTGAAAAGTGAAGGTAACGCCATTGCTCTGGGGGTCTGTGTTTTCCTACTTGGAAGGGCAGTTCATCTCCGTGGAGCAAGACAAGGGCGAGTGGGAGTAGCACACCTGCCCGAGTCCTTCCAAAGTCAGTTTGCTTAGGTCAGAGATCCATGACAACTAAACCCTTCCTCTGCCCACTGAGTGAGTCACCACTTGGCCAGGCAGACACAGCCAGCTCCTGAGGTCCTGCCGGCTCTACGGGTCTGGTCCCCATGCATTGAAAAAGAAGGACAATGTCATCAAAGTAGGCTCACTGTGGGTCATGCTGACCTGAGATCCTAGCAGACAGATACTGGGCTTTTTAAAATAATTATTTCCCTGTTAATGCTTTCCTCATTCATTTTTTCTTCTTCTCTAATTTGCCCCAGCTCCTTTCATTATTCTGAAAAATAGCTGTTTTCCTGAACCTCTTGTTAGGGTAAGCCTAACTATCACAGACCATGTCCCTGTGGTTTAGGGATCATACATCATTCTTTGAAAATGTTTTCAGGTATTTCAGCCAGATTCAGCCCCTGAATATGATATTTCGTGGGGCCTTATGAAAAGGCTGTTTGACTACCAGTGTTATGAGGCTGTGAGTTTACAAACATTCTAAATATTTAGATAGCCCTTGGAAATGTAGTCAATTAAGAAAAGTGTGATATGTCTTATTGACCATGCTGATTCAATTATTCAGCTTCAATTTCCTTTCTCTAGGATGTAAGTAGGTTTTTAAAATTTAACTTGGTTGATTTCTGATCATCTGAAGACAGTGTCTGTCTGTGATTAAGCTGAGCCCTCTCCCTCCCAGACCCCACTGTCTACCTCTAATTTGTTCCTGGTGAATGACAGTAAGTTCACAGTCTCAGGTACTTTTTACTTTTTTCAAAGCTGCCTTCTCTTTTCTTTCTGTGCACCTTAAGGTTTTGTTTGGGAATGCATTTGAGGGCTTTAAAGGTTTTACCCTGAGATCCCTGGATTGGCATCTTTGATTTGAGTCCCTGCTGAGGATCACCCAGGAAGTCAGCAGTCCTGCCTCTCCTTGCTGCCCTGTCAGCACCAACTTCTAGTGCAGAGGCCAGACCACCCATTCCCCTGGAAGTACTGCTGAGACAGCCTAGACAGATGTTTGTGCTCAGAAAGGGACCTAGGGGCTCCATGGTGGTCTGCAACTTCAGAGTTTACTTTTTGGGTTTAGAAAAGAGCTCTGAGATCCTATACTATTTCACCTATTTTTAAAATACTGACCAGTGGGAACCACAGAAATCAGGCAAGTTTGTAAACAAATGGAGAATTAGGTCATTTGATTATGTCACCCTCCACCTAACTACTTTTCAGATCTTAGCCTTTAGGAATTTGGAATTGGGTTGTTTTATGTGCAGGAACCATTGGATGTTTCGGTTGTCCATACAAGATCGTTAAGGGGTTTTTCTGAGCAAGAGTGCTAAGACTTCAACAGTTCCTCTTCTTTTTTGAGCTAATGGTAAATGTGAAAGAGCAAAAGTAATTTTGTTTGTTTGTTTTCTATTCTAAAAGTATTACCTGGCCACTAGTCCTTTGGGATACAGTAATATGTGATGGGCTTAGAACCTAAGGGGGCATAAATCTGAGCTGCTAGAGCTATGAGGCAGAAGACTGGTGAGACTGAGCTTGGAGATATGATCACTCTGATGACCGGTGCCTGCGCCAAACACGTGCTACTGTGTGTCTGGGTACCCCAAAAACCCAGGGAAACAAAACCTTGCATTCAGCAGCATGGTCTCTGCAAAACTTCTGTGAAGACTGTTGGATCCTTCCTTTCATTTGACATGGCCCTCAGGTGGTCATAAACATGTGCTACTCGGTTAAAGAACAGATGTTTCTAGAGGAGGTAACCTGGACGTCACTGCCCCCCCCCCGCTCCCCCCCCCTCCCCCGACCGTGGCAGCTGTTTTGGGTGTGGTACAGTGCAGATTGCGTACAGTAAGCTTTCCTAGGAACCAGGCTTAGGATATGGTTAGAAACGAAAGGAAAGTGAGGCGAGATGAGAGGAATTCTTCAACATAGGAATTCAAATGATTTCTCTGACAAGAAGCCTCATGTCCAGAGGTGGGAAAATAGTAACAGAACATTGAAAGGATTTGGTGAACAGGAGAGCACTCTCAAAACAAAACAGCTCAGGGAAATGGAGAAAAAGAAATAAACAGAAAAATAATTTCCCTAATTACTTGGATCTCTGGTTTTCTGTGACAAGGCTGTTTCAGCAGCTGGCGTATACCGTTGAGAGACAAGTATACTTAGTGTGAATGCTGAGGCAACAGACATTACATTTTTAGGTAAAATTCTACCAGAGAAGTTACTTTCAGGTAATTAAAATTTACTCTAAATCTGAATTATTTTCTTTCTCTCTTTTCAATATTGACTGAATCAGTTTCAGTCTGGAGAGCAATCAGCATTTTTGTCATGGTTTCTCTTTTTGTTTTGTTTTTTGTGCCTACCATATTAATTGATCATTTCAATATTTTAAGGAATTTACAGATTTAGAATGCAGGCAAGCCAGCAAACAGTAGCTCAAAAGCGTCACTATGTTCCTTAGGATGAACACTATCTTTGTGTTGCTTTACTTGTAGTTAGTCTTTGAGATTTAAACATTTATTACCCACAGATTATAATCACTTTTGGGGTACGGAAGTCATGAAAGCTGACTGCTTGCACACGGATGCAGCAAGGTGATTTCTTAGAATGCATTTCTCAAAATATGCATCACAGGCAGTAATGTATATGTGTTTCAGTGGGGAGTTTTGCAGCTGTGGTTCCTGTCAGCGGGATGGCAATTTTTGTTAGGTTGGCCCAGTATTATATTGATTGGCTCTTCCTTCCAGACTCCAAGGACGTTGGTTTTCCTTTGCAGAATATATCTTGAGTCAGTGTTAAACTTCCAGCATTAAATCTCCTATAGACCTCTCCTTTGTATTGCTGAAGGGAAATTTTCAACTTCCCCAGCATTCTTGTATATAACAAATTACACTTTGTGTTCCCAAATGCCTTGTACTGTTGGCATTGTTTGTTTTGGTTTGGGAGTCCTGGAGACCTCTCCATCTTACCGCTTCTCCTAGAGGCTGCACAGTGTATTTCCAGAATGCCCACTATGTTGAATGATGATTTACATTCTCCACTGCGTATATAATTTAAGAGGTTGTTATGATCTTCTTTTCCCTGATATGCTATTACAGTCAGAAAAATCTCCTGTATGAGTGTACCTCTCCTCTTGCCATCCCCTCATGGCCAAACAGTCCCTTAGTCTATTGAATTCAAAATAATTAAGATTAAAATAAAAAAAATCATTTGGCCAAGTCTGACTAGCAAAGAATGGAAAGAGACACTGGAAATCACACGTCATTTTTAAGTTAAAGTGTCCTACTTTTTGTAATGTTTTGATTTTAAAATGTGGCAAAGGATGACATTTGGTTGTCAGAGATGACAACTCAGACATATTTGACATTTCTACCTTTGTGATTTTTAGTTTTGCTTATGAACTTGATTTAAAGAATCTTAGAGCACTAGTACAGGATTTTTAAAGTAAAAATCATTTCTTTCTTTTCTGTATATATTTTAAGATCTTTGCTGCTAGGTATACTAAACTCATAAAAGAATTTCTATATTCTAACTTAGGAAACTTACCTCAGTTTTATCTATTCTTTGAAATATACTGCATTAAATATGATGAGGTTGCATTAAACTTTTAATTTCTGTAGTACTGCAGAATAAATCACCATACTCACATTCCTTTCTACAACAGCCTGCCCACAAAAATCAGTCACAAAATACGTCAGATGGTATGGATTCTGCAAAAACAAAGGTTGCACAATGTGAGGACATGCTACTGGCCTTCTTAACCATCCCATCCCCTTCCTGAGAACTCCTCCTTACCCTGGCTCAGACGGCTCGCTCTCTGGAAAGGCGACCAACTGTCCTGGTTTGCCTGGGACAGCCCTGGTTTTATCACTGAAAGTCTCATGTCCTAGGAAACTTCAGTCCCAGGCAAGCAGAACAATTGTCCCCCTACCCTGAAGCCATGCTCTGGGTCACCAGTCGCCCCTAAGGCCATGACTCATCCAGCCAGAGGTATACATTTTAGTTAAGTTGGACTAGTCACCTCTGTTCTGGGGATTCTGCATGTTGAACAGAGAGAGACACACTGAGATAGGAGTTGTTTGCAGCATTGTTATGTTAAATAAGGCCCTACAGAGCAGTTCAACAGGAATTGCACGATAAAATAACCTGGTACTCTTGAAACTTTCTGTTCAGTAGGCCTTGGCCTCAGAGACTCTGGCTTGATCAGTTTGGAACTTGGCCTGGGTACCATACTTTTAAAAAAGCTTATCTGGTGATTCTAGGATGTAGCCAAGGCCCAACCCACTGCTACAGAAGGAAGATAGGCAAACTCCTGGTATTGAGGCTTCTGGCATTGCTTTGATTTCTGCCATTTCTGAAGATTGCTTGTTCAATGCTTTCTCGGATTCCGTAATACACTCTGGTACCTTCCAGCAAATCAATTAAAAAAATATATACCTTGAATTATTTCCTATTCTTTGCAACCAAAAGAAGCATAAATATTATTCAAACACAGTCAATTTTGTTCTGGATTTTCCACTTTAGGTAAAGCAGATGGAGAAATGGATTGAAGCAAGGGATAGTAATGAGGCAGAGACTTCTGCTCAGAACCCCAAAGAATAATACTCTTACAGTTTAGGCCACAGAGCCTCAGCATCTTAAAGCAGTCCAGTGCTGTGAATGAATGAATGAAATTGCCTCAAAATCCATATAGTCCTTTACAATTAAGTTCTAGAAAAAATGCCACCTTAGATGAATTAATATGCTTTACATTTAAAAACTAAAATGTTGAAATGATTGGAACACTGTATTTTCTTTTATTTTGCCTTGCTTGTGAGGAAACTTACACCCTAAATTATGCTTAGTTAATAAGGATATTACTACTATTTAAAGCATTATTTTTTCTTTCCACAGTTTACAATTTTTATTTGGATTTAAATTGCCTTATTTCATCTTGTATATTAAGCTATTTTAAAGTTTCTATTGAATTAGGAGGTCCCAATCTTTGAAGGACAAAAAATACAGTAGTGAAGTATTCATAAGATGATAGCTACTATATTAGTTATTGATACTCATATGACATTGCTTTCAGAAATTAAAGATCGTTTTTTAAATTATAAGTGCTGATAACAGTGAATGTAGAAAGAAACATGTCACTAGGCAAATGGAAATATTTTCAAAACATGTTTCATGTAAAACATTAATATTCTTAATATATAAAGCAGATTTTTTAAAATAAAAATATAAAAGATATAAAAGACAAAATTCCAATAAACAATGGGCAAATATGATATAACAATTCACAAAATGAAAAATGCTAACACAATTCACAAAATGAAAAATGCTAATAATCATTTTAAAACTGATTATTTAAAATGATTATTTGAACTCTGAGTATGACTTTTGACACCCCAAAAATTAATTACTAATAGCCTACTGTTGATTGGAAGCCTTACTGATAACACTGTCATATTTTGTATGTTATATGTTATATATTGTATTCTTAAGTAAAATAAGCTAGAGAAAAGAAAAATGTTATTATATTAAGAAAATCATAAAATCATAAGGAAGAGAAAGTATGTTTACTATTCATTAAGTGGATCATCATGACAGTCTTCATCCTTGGTGTGTTTACATTGAGTAGACGAAGGGGGAGGAGGAAGAGAAGGGGCTGGTTTTGTTGTCTCAGTGGGTGGCAGAGGCAGAAGAAAATCCATGTGTAAGTGGACCCGCACAGTTCAACCCTGTGTTGTTCAAGGGTCAACTGTACTAGCTAATGGATCGTGCTGCTGCTTATAGTTTTTATTTACCCTGTAACTCCACCATTTCTTTGGTAAATCATTACTAAAAAAAAAGCAGTAAAATCATATGTAAAAAAGTCAACCAATATATGTAAAAAGCCATTGTCTTTATTTCATACTATGCTAAAAAATTCACTGCAGTTTTTAGTTATATTAGTCATTTCCCACAGGTATAACATTGAGAAATGGGTTATGCTTATATAGCAACTATCGTATAATGGAAGCTTGATGGTTTTGCCAGACTCTGCATCCATTATTAGCAGTTGAAATGTATTCATGAATTGGGAAAGAGGGAGTGTGTGAGGGGAAGAAACCCAATAAAATCATGAACTGTGTACTTTTAGATTCTTTGCGTAAGTACAGATAAGTGCTTTGGTTATAAACACTGGAGATAATCATAAATTTATTTTTTAACTTGTTTATTAGAATGAATATGTTTTTAATATCATACTAGAAAATTAGGATAAGGCTCTAATTATGTTAACCCACAGAAAATCTCTCTTAGGGTTAAAAGTGAATAGTTACATTTTGGAAAAGAAGACATTATTTAAAAGTTGGGAATATATTGATTATTCTTTCACTGTGAATATTGCCTGTATTTTAGATTAAATATATTTATGTACATATGATTAATAGCATGCATAAAACTAGGTTTTGTGGTGATTTAATAGGAAATTGTTGTAAATTTATTAATTTTGATACATTATTAAATGCTAGGTTTGGGACTAGGTGCTTTTCATACGATGTAATTTAATTTTCTTATCAATCATTCAAGGTATGAAACATCGTTCCCATTACAGAGATGATGAAATTAGAAATGTATGATTTAATTAATTGTCTCTATTATCCTACAGTTATTAAATGCAAAAGGTAAGCTCAAATCCACATCAAAATTTTTCCACATTTCATATTTTTCCATTATTTCACAGTGTTCCTCCATGCAGTTGTAGTGTACCTAAATTCAAGTTTGCTTATAAATGGAGTATTTTGTATTAACACCTTTATTTTAAAAATATTGATTGGAATCTGGAATCTTCTAAGTCCTACAATTGTTTTATACAATTATTTAGTTCAATATATTCTTTCTTGAAGAAAATGCATTTTAGGTGAATATAACCTCTCTGTATATGTATTAATATATTTTAGTATAAGTAAAATTTGAAGTTATTGCTTTTCAGTTCTTTCCTCATTATTTACAACAGACATTATACTAGAAAACTTTCATTGCAACTATTAATAACAAAATTGGTGGGATGTTTGAAGATCTCCATTCAGTGTTGAACATGTTGGTCCAGATTCATTATTTTAAAACATTAACTATAATGCTAAAATATAATATAGGGAAAAGTAAACTATTAAAGAATAAATTACTCATGCATTGTATTTGTTTTAAATATTAATAGTAATGTGAGTTATCTTATTATTCTGTTTCATTTTACTAGAACCTGTGTTTTTTAAAAAAACTCCCCAGAGAATTTTGGTCCAGCCTGTCTATATTATACTTATTGAAAATCCCTGAAGTAAAGTGTTACATGATTAAATATGTTTGGAAAGTGCTGGATTAAGTGACATTAGACAAGTCAATTGGCGTAGGACTTCACAAATTTTTTAAATGGCTGATATACTTTGTACATCTCCAAAAGGAAAGGATAGTAGGCATTATTTCTCAGATACATTTGGCCACAGAATCCTTTTTAAAGGAAACATATCAGGGAGCTTGTGTTCTGTGAAACACTGTTTGACAAACAGTTTATGGTCTCTGTACCTGTAGAGTCAGAGTGAAAAATAACAAAAATGGCTTTATTTTTGGCAAAAAGAATGCACTCTTGGATGATACTACTGTCCCTGAATGGGAAAATACTTCTTGGCAATACCTATTATGCATAACAAACACAGTACTTATATCCTGGTTGGTTTGCTATCTCTATGTAAGATTTAAATTTAAAGACAATTTGAATGAGAAGTGTATTATCACATGTAAAACAGCATTAAATAAACAAATGATACATCGTCTAATATGGTTCTTAAGTCTATATAGAATTAACTTATATTTTACTTAAAATAAGTACTTTATGATATCTTTGTTTAATAGCAACAGATATGTCCTGCATCGAAAGTGACAAATACAGAGGAATTTTAGGGCAATGAAAATGCTCTGTATGATACTATAATGGTGAATACATGTCATTACACATTTGTCAAAACTCATAGAATGTACAACACCAAAAGTGAACACTTATGTAAGCTATGGACTCTGGGTAATCACGATATGTCAATGTAGGTTCATCAGCTGTAAATATGTACCTCTCTGGTGGGGGATGTTGGTAGTGGGAGCAGCTGTGTATGTTGGGAGGCAGGAGGTATATGGAAAATCTCTGTACCTTCCTTTCCATTTTGCTGTGAACCTAAAACTGCTCTGAAAAATAAAGTCTACTTTTTTTTAAAAAAAGTGAAAGGATATACAGTTTTAAAATATGCAGAAGAACCTCTTATTTCTCTCTTCTAATGCAAGCATAAGGTAGATGAAGATGAAAGAACAATGTGAGTGGGGATTTTAATGGATTTATGGAAACTTTATGCTCTAGCACATTACACGTAAAAATAGGTCTGTAAAAAGTTTTGCACATGGATGGACAATCAGAGCACTATTGGTACTAGGTATCTAAAAGTCAAAACTTCTTCAGATGTATTTTCTTTTTCATGTGGTTATTCCCTACTAATAGGAATAACAGTTTTTGTTTCAGAGAGGAACAAACATGCAAAAAAAATTCTAGAATATTGATACCCAAAGTTGACATTTCTTGAAATTAAAATTCATTTTGATGAATGCATAGCTTTTCATTTAAGAGTACAAGATTTTCATGTAGCTCTTGAGTTAGTAATAGAAATGGTAACTTGGAGGATATGATAATGAATTTATAAAGAAAGATCAATTAAGGAAGACTATGAAAAAAGCACATGTAATCTGGAAAAAAATTTTGCATTCTACCTGATTTAGTCATTTCAGATTCTCGGTCTCATTTAAATGTTTGTATCTTAGGGATGTGTGGCCATCTATTTTTAGTTAATTTCAAGATATAAGGCTTTTGGGTTTTCAAGGATGTATTATTTTTATTCTTTAAGTCCTAGAACTAGCATTAAACTCAGGGAAATTACTAAATGATGAGGCAAAACAAAACAAAACAAACAATAACCCAGACATCCCAAATCTTCCTAACTCAGCCACATGATTCCATCAACTTAAGCCTTCTCAACACCTAAGTTCTTAATGGAGGGGTCCATGTATTGGAGCACAAAGGACAGAGAGAAAAATAGTACTCCAATCAATTACTTTTCCTTCCCCTATCCCAAGGATGGTGACCTTATGATTTGAGGATTTTCTAGGGGATGACTTTGGCTAGTGGTGAATGTGATGGTAATGACCTATCTATGATTTTGTCTTACTGCCACTGGATCCTCACCTTAGAAACTTGCCTGAGACCTGACTTCACTTTCATCAAAATATCATGCCACAGGCAATAGGCATACAGCAGTGATCCTCTTCTGAGCTCATTACCTTACTTTTTTGTCTTCAGTAGCATGCTTTTTACTGGTTTATTTCTTCTTAGAATGTTATTGCTTCTTCACTCAAATTGTGACATCAGCATCTGATGCTTACATCATATTGGCTCAAGTATTTCTGTATAATTCTTGATAAAACAAAGTTTGGCATAACTCCAACACAGCATATTTTTTAGTTAACAATAGTGGAAGAAAGCAAGATTAAGTTTTTTTTTTCTTTTTTAAGACAATACTTTCAATGATTAGCCCTCTAAAGCTTTTCTCTCATTATCTTATCCCTGAAGACAGAAAAACCACAATACAAATTTTTAAAGACATTCTCTATATAATAAAGAAAACTAATTAGTAATCAGTTGAGGAATATGAATTGATAACCACAGATTTGTAGGACATTGTTGTATTTCCTCATTAACTGGCTGCTCAATTCAGTAGCTTAAACTGATGACACGTTTGAATACTGGTACTTCGGGCTGTCCAGAGGATCAGATCTGCTTTCTTTTCGACTTAGTGGTTGTCAGGGCAAGTTCTAGTGACATTTTGGGTACAAAGAGACCTCTTTGGTGACATGTCTAGTTATTGCAGAATGTTTGATTTGGTGCTTGCAATTGGCTCTCTAGGCATCTGAAACCTGCTCCATTTCACACATTTCCTGGTGACCCCTGGGAGACACACTGCCACTGCAGATGAGAAATTTTGCTCTCATAGGGTTATAATGACCTAATTTATAAGAGGTTTAACTCTGAAAAAGAATGTTGTGTAAATTGGCGAGTATTTGATGAGTCAAAACACATCATTGCCAGTCCTTTAGACTGAGAATTAGCTATGATTTGTTTCTGGGTGCCAGTAATTTTTATATCTTGTTGTCCTGATGGTGACCAAATGAATTCCCCTCTCCACTCATTTCCTTTATCACCCCAGTGGCAGTCACACTGACAGAAGGGAAGTGTCTGGGAGTCCTTTAGGTGTCTTCAATGTAAAACCTCTAAAAAAGCTGCTAGAGAAATCCATTTCACTTTTTTTAAAAAATTTTTTTGTAGAGACATGGTCTCACTACCTTGCCCAGGCTGTTCTCCAGCTCGTGGTCTCAAATGATCCTCCCACCTTGGCCTCCCAAAGTGCTGGGACTAAAGGCATGAGCCACCAGGCCTGGCCCCATTTTCTTTTTAAATATTATATATGAGGAGGAAATTTGCTTATTTGTTAATGAATATAATAATTTTAGTATAAAATTATTTCATACTAAAATTTGTAGTATGAAAATATTAACAATTAGTTTAACTTATTTACTTATTTAAGATCAAAATTTTAATAGGGAGATTAAATCTAAGTAAAGATTAGGATTACTTATTGTCCTTAAAAAGTAAGTGTCTTACAAGAGTAAGTGCTGCAGGAAACATGAGTCCTAAACCTAGTGCTGATTATAAATAAGTGCCTGGAGGACCTGGACTTAATCATCACCTCACGAGGCCTCAGTCTCCTAATCTATAAAATGGGTGATTCTCATGTTATCAATTAAGTTTAAAATACAATCTTTCTAATATCCAGTTAATATGTACAAAAACAAATAGCAACACCTAAACTAGAAATAAGTATCTCTAGAATCATATATTGCAACAGTTAAAGAAAGAGATTTGATTTAGCAAAAACAGACACCTGAATCTTGTTTGTATAATCAAACAACCAAATTAAGGCAAAGCCAATTTACATAATGTTACCTCCTCATGGAATTCTGGGCAAGGTAGCAATGACATCATTTTTATTTTGGGGTCAAATTTCTTGAGAAAGTTCCAATACGATCATATGGATTACTGTGGATATATTCAGCTCTTTTTTTTGTGTTGAACTGTGATACACAGAACTGAAAACTGTGTGGAGTCTAGACACTATTTAATGCCACAGGCTGCCAAATCACACCGGGAGTCCCTTTAGTTGCTTGTCAGTTGTGTTTGGAGGGTGACTTAATTCAATATGGAAGACAAGTGAGCTACTATATGAACTCTTATCTTTTTTGTTCCTCTTGGAGAATGGATTAATAGTTTTTATCCCAGAAAAGGCTGAGAAAATTCAGTACCTGCCAATAGTGTGTTTATGTTCATTTTCTTAGTTTTAACTCTTCCTGAGGTGGTGAGCAAGTTCCAGGGATGAAGGACTTTTCCACTATTTGACCTGGGCATGTAAAGTTCCAAAGTAGCAATATTTACCTTAACTTCTTTACTTCAGTCATTCATTCCCTATACCTATGGAGATCCTACTTTATTCCAGCCTCTGTGTTAGGAGATTAAAAACAAACAAACAAAAAAAACGTGAGTGGACTGCCCGTAAGGGTCTTAGAGTATACAAGAAGAAACATGCATTCCAACAAATAATTGCAATTCATATAATCGTTGTGATGCAAGAAGGTGTAGTAGTAGAATGGAAAATAGCATATCCATTAGAAATATTTAATGTCCATTAGAAGTATTTCCTGATCATCCTGCCAGGAAATATTTCACAGAGAAGATAGGTAAGCCTCCTGGGAAAACTGGAGGATAAACTGGAGTTTGATCCCATGGACTAGGAGCAGGTGAGTGGGGAGAGCATTTCAGGTAGAGATGTGATAAGGATGGGGGCATGGAGGGTGGAGAGCCTACTGTGATGAGGCACTGGAAATACTTAGGAGGCGTGTAGCTTTGTTACAACTGCGGAATTTGAGCAGGCTACAGAAGTCATCCCATGACTATTCTTGCATTTTTTTGTTGTTGTTGTTGTTGTTTTGGAGACAGAGTCTGGCCCTGTTGCCTTAGGTAGAGTGCAGTGATGTCGTCGTAGCTCACTGCAACCTCAAACTCCTGGGCTTAAACAATCCTCCTGCCTCAGCCTCCCAAATAGTTGGGACTACAGTCATGCACCACCACACCTGGCTAATTTTTTCTATTTTTTTAGTAGAGACGGGGTCTTGCTCTTGCTCAGGCTGCTCTCGAACTCCTGAGCTCAAGTTGTCCTCCCAACTCAGCCTCCCAGAGGATTATGGGCATGAGGCAACACGCCTAGCCAATTTTTCCATTTCTTGCTGAAGAGCTGATATTGAGTCACACTGGGTCTTGCTTCTCAATATGGAATTCATTCAACCTTGGGGTTAAATACAAACTCACCATTGTGTATTTGGGGTTGCTGAATACCAGAGCACCATCTTCCTTGAACAGTAATTAAACTCAATTTTAAGTAATTTTAAAAATTTATTATTTGACACAGATACAAAGTAAGAATTAGAAAATTTACCATGAATTCTAGAGATTAAACATGAGATTGCAAAGACATTTTTCTATTGAAGGGGAAAGTGAAGAGCTACCTGCCCAGAGTCCCAATTATTTGCCGTGGCTGTCCTCGGCTGTCAGGGCTTCCCCAGCACGAGAGTTTGCTTAGGTTTTGTGGATGGTGAGGAAGTACACTAGCTGGCTTTCCCAGACAAATAATGAAAAAGCAAATGGATGGAGCTATTATTCACAATGAAATGGAGTTTAGTTTTTTTTCTTGGACAATAAGAAGTCTTTGCAGCAAAATAATTAAACTTTCTTATTGAGATTGAAAGCCTAGCCCATTGTAATGCTTCCTGTGCTTATCAGACTTAGAGAGTAGAATAAAAGGATTCTTTGTCCGATGAGAAAGTGCAGTAGAATTTTCCCTTGGTCTTTAGAACTTGAGAATTAATACAGTTCTGAAAGCAGTCACGTGGCCCCATACAGATCTCCCAGTCAGCCCGAGGAGTTGATGACTAATATGTAGGCAGTTTTATCATGCTGCAAAATGACATTTTCTATCACATTTTAGCACTATTATAAAATGGCCAGTAGTTAAAGAAAACATTATCTTAACATGAAACCAAAAAAAGAGATGTGACAAAATGATTATTTTCTCTTATTCATGGCCCACGTGGACACTTTATTTAATTTTTACAAGAGTGATTATTAAGTTTTTTCTTTAGAAATGATTATATCAGAAAAATTCAGTAACACATGTCACAATCAGAACAAACTGAGTTCATAATTACTTAGCTTGATTGAAAATACCAATAGCGCAAAAGGGAACATAAAATCATGTAACTCAGTATTATTTCAATGAACCAATAAGGAAAAAACATTCTGCAGTTAAAAAAAAAAATCAAGTGTTTAAAGTTCTGGTCACCTTCCAGAAAGCCAAAAAGCTTCTGTTTATTTCTAAAGAGAAACAGAGTAGTCAGCTGGCATAATAAAGATGTTAGCGAAATTCTTTGTTTCTACTTCAGATATTTGAAATCTCTCTGACCCTGGCAAAGGTGCTTTATTTCTCAATCTCGTTTCTTTCTCCATTTGTGAAAGGATATAAGAGTTTCTCTATCTTCTTAGTCTGTGATCAAATAAGATAAGGCCTGTGGACCAGGATGTTTTATGCAAATGTAAGGTACCATCATTATTTGGTAGGTTAGTGATTGTAAACAGGTTTCTTACAGATTATGGTCATTTTCCATTTTTTTCATGGAATTTAAATGACCAGTTTTGTTCAGGCAAGCTTGTCATGCTTTAGATAGATTCTTCTATATTTTGAAATTGAATTTTAATTCACATGTTTCAAGGTATTCATATTGCCTTTTTGTGATTCTGTGGTTGTCATGTTTCCACAATTCAGAAAATTAATATCACATGATAAAAATAAAAGTGATATGAGTGTATTGCAACCACATCTCTCCCCAGATTTAAAAATACAGGACAGAAAGAAAGAGTAACCATATTCTTACCATCCAAATACAACTACTATTAGCTGCTTGCTATATTTCCTGCCAATCTTTATTGCTACATGTTATAATGTATATTCATAGAATTTTTCATGAATATGAAAACTATTATATCATATGAATTTTTCTAGGTAGCGCTACCTTCCTACTCCCCTCCCCATCATCTAAATCAGAGGTCAACAAACCTTTTGTATAAAGGGCCAAATAGTAAATACTTTAGGCCTTCAGGCCATAGATTATCCGTCACATCTGTTCAACTGTGCTAATGTTGCAAACATAGACAGTATGTTCATGCATCACCTTCCTGTGTTCCTATAAAAGTTTACATATAAACATAGGCTTCATGTTGGATTTGGTTCACAGGTGCACAGTTTGCTAATCTCCATATAGATGATTGTAAATTATTTAATTATTTAATCATAGAATTATATTCCTCTATAGTTGTTTCATATTTCTTTCTTCCTCAATTGCGATTTGTCTTAAATCCTCATATTTAACGTTGGACTTATTTTTATTTCCCCTGTAGTTACTCTCTAAGAACATAGAAGGAGTAAAAATTGAAGCTCTTCTTTTGTTGACTCATGAGAACAGTGTATTCTGAGGAGGCTAGAATTCATATTGCCAATTTACTTTTCAAATGCTTATATAATTTATACGATATAAATTTAATCTTATGCTTATCAGATAAATTTAATGGCTATATGTTCACATTCCAGAAATTTTAATTGGTTTACTCACTACTGACATACTCTTGACTTGAATGAATTATTCAAAAATGATTTATTTTAATAGTCATATATGTCTATGGGTCAGAATTCTGAAACATATAAAAGAGCAAACAATCTCTTCGCTCTATACCTTGTTACCAGTTTCCCTTCCCAGAAAGCATCACTTTTATCTGTCTCTTGTGCATCCTTTTAGCTATAGTTTATGCATATCTATGATTAGTAGAGAAATCTTTGATGAGCAATGCCATTCTTCAATGATTATTGGTCGTACTATGTCTTTTATTTCTTTTTAGTACAACATTTGGTGCTTTTTTTATTGACATAAAAATTGTACATGTATGGAGCACAACATGAGGTTTTCATATTTGTATAGATTGTGGAAGTCTTAAACCAAGGTAATTATAATATCCATCCTTTGATATTGTCTATTTTTCAGAAATATATTAATTTTATTGGGTCTTCACATTTATTTACATTTGTAGTTGCGTATAGTATTCGTATTATTTAAACTCTTGTTTGTTGGTAAATACCTCCTTTTTATTCTATTAATATATTGTGTATAGTGTAACTGGAATTAATAATGTGAATATGGTAGAAAGCCTTATCTGTTTTGTCTGTCTGTGTATACATGGTTCTTGATATTTTTCCCTTGAAAAAAAATTTATTTTTCTTTAAATAACTGGGTCTGGCTCTGTCATCAAGGCTGGAGTGCAGTAGCATGATCATAGCTCACTGTAGCCTTGAACTCCTAAGCTGAAACGATCCTCCTGTCTCAGCCTCCTGAGTAGCTGGGATTATAGGGAAGAGCCACAGTACCCAATTAATTTTTCTTTTCATTTTTTTTTTAAAGATAGGGTCTCATTATGTTGCCCAGGCTGGTCTTGAACTCTTGGGCTCAAGGAATCCTCCCACCTCAGCCTCTCCAGTAGCTGGGATTCCAGGTGCGAGCCGCTGCACCCACCAGCTATTTTTTCCTTTTTTTGTTTTTGTTTTTAATTAGATCTGAAAGTGTCTATTTTGTGAGGATATAACATATTATTTCCTAAATTACTCTTATATGAGGTTTTATTTTTCCCATTTTATTTGGTATTTTCTTTTGAGCATGCGTATTTATTTTTTCTCTTTGCCCTAATTTCCTTCATTCCACTGGATAGATTAAATATTCTTTTATTGGTTTGGAAATTATATATTCTACCCTTTGTCTCCTAGTGCTTACACTTAGCACATTAAAACCCATTCTCAGTTTCTTAAACATAGTAATCTATATATCTTCCCTAAGCAAAACACACCTCAGCATTCTTTCACCTTGTTCTGCTTTCCCCCATTACTCTCCACATTGATATTTCTAGAATTTATTTCTACATTAACAATATACTTTTGTTATTGTTCTTATTTGCTTATTTTGACAGCCACACTAAGTTTCCCACTTTTTAATTTATTTTCATTTTTTCTCCTTCCATAGCTACTTCCCCCCGCCCAGTTTTACTGAAGTCTAATTGACAAATAAAAATTATATGCATTTACGGTGTACAATATGGTGTTTTGATAGATGTATATGTGAAATAATTAGCACAATCAACCTAATTAACATAATTAACAGCCATCACCTCTTGTAGTTACCTTTTTCTTTCATGGTGAGAATACTTAAGATCTAGGTAGCAAATTTCAAGTATACAATATATTATTATTAATTATAGTCACCATGCTGCACACCACATCTCTGGAACTTACTCATCTTAAAGCTGAAAGTTTTCATCATTTAACGCATTTCCCATTTCCCCCACTCTCCAACCCCTGACAACCACCATTCTCTTCTCTGATTCTGTAACTTTGACTTTTTCAGATTTTATAATACATATAAGTGAAAGCATGCAGTATTTGTCTTTCTGTGTATGGCTTAATTCACTTAGTGTAATGTTCTCTAGTTTCATCTATGTTGTTGCAAATGGAAGAGTTTCCTTCTTTTTAAGATTGGGTAATATTTCATTGTAAATATTTACCATATTTTCTTTATGCATTTATTCATTGATGGACATTTAAATTGATTCCGTATCTTAGCTATTGTAAATAGTGCTGCAATGAATATGGCGTGCAGATATCTCTTTGAATTAGTGATTTTATTTCCTTTGGCTATATACCCAGAAGTGGAATTGCTGGATCATATGACAGTTCTATTTTTAATTTTTTGAGGGACCTCTGTACTGTTTTTCATAATGGCTGTACTAATTTACATTCCTACCAACAATGTATAAGGGAACCTTTTTCTCTACATCCTTGGCAATATTTGTAATCTTTGACTTTTTGAGAATAGCTATCCCAGTGGGTATAAGATGATATCTCATGGTGGTTTTAATTTGCATTCTCTGATGATCAGTGATGTTGAACACTTTTTTATATACCTATTGGCCATTTGTATGTCATTTTGGAAAAGCACAGACAACAAAGGGAAAAATAAACAATGGGACTGCAGCAAACTAAAAATTTTTGCATAGCAAAGGAAAGAATCAATAAAACAAAAAGGTAACTTATACACTGGGAGAAAATATGTGCAAAACATACATCTGATAAGGAGTTAATCTCCAAAATATATAAGGAACTCATACAACTCAATAGCGAAAAAACAAATAACTTGATTTAAAAATGGACAAAGGACTTGAATAGACATTTTTCCAAAAGGGACATACAAATGGCTAACACTTAGTTACTTAACCTTATTCTTCATATGACACAGTTTTCTTTTTGTTTTCAGAAATATGCTAAATAGGCCTTGATACTTCTTTTATCCTTTCACTTAAATGATAACTTAACTGTTCATATAATTCTAGGCTTGAAGTTTTTGTCCCTCAGCACTTTGAACATGAATATATTAATTAACTATCTCTTTATGTCCTGAGTTGCTTTTAAAACCTTATTTCAGTCTATTTTGTCCTTTGTAGGTGATCTGATCTCAGTCTCTAAAAGGTTTTAGAAGTTTCTATTCACCCTTATTTTCTTAAAATTCTCTGAATTGTACCTAGTTGTGGAGTTTTTCTTTTTTTAATTCTTATTTCTTTATGTGCCCATTTGGTGGCATTCTATGAGCACTGTTAATTGGAGAATGTTATCCACCATAAATCTGAGAAATCTTACTCCCTAGCTTATTAAATATGTCCTCGTTTCCATTTTTATATTTTAAATTTGGGAATTCCTATCACATGAATACACTTCTCTTTCTATATTCTTGTATCTTAATTTTAACTGTAGAAATCCTGTTCCTTTATTCTTTCAGAGAGCTTTTCTGAGGAG
Source organism: Lemur catta (assembly GCF_020740605.2). Classification (NCBI taxonomy): domain Eukaryota; kingdom Metazoa; phylum Chordata; class Mammalia; order Primates; family Lemuridae; genus Lemur; species Lemur catta. The sequence continues at coordinate 60,184,514 of NC_059132.1, forward strand.
TTACTTTACTTGAGCTCTTAGCTAATAGTTTTCTTTGCCTATGTTCGTACTGTTATTGAAACAATGCACTGAATTCTTTATATCAAACCATTTCATTTTTCATACCCAGTATCTCTAATTGGTTTTTCCAAATGATGACCCATTTCTGTATCTTATCTCCAATGTCTTCTCTTATCTCTTTGAGGACATTTATTATACTTATTTTAAGTTCTTCTTCTGTCCAGTATAATGAATCTTTTTTTGTTACAGTTTTGTTAAAAAATTATTATTTTCTAATAGCAGTTGGGTATAAATGTCTCATCATTTTTCCTCATGAAACCATTTTCCCCAGGGAATAGTAATGTGTTCTTGGGGGAAATACTGTCAAAATACTAGATTGCATCAATTGTGTCCCTCCTGAAATATTTCAGAAGGAAAACATGCTTCGGGCAGACGATTCTTTTGTAGTGCAATTTACTGGGAGAAATCACTCTTTTCCTCCCCCTGCAATATCTATCACCTTACCATAGGTAACTTCCTTATACCTACAAGTCATTACTGCTCTTTCTCAAGTGCTGACTGGGTTGTAATCCTCTAGTCCTCAAGATATTTCATAGGTCTGAACTGGAAGTGCTCAGGGTCTACAGTGGGCCTATGCTTGTTCTTATCCTCCCTCGAGCTCTGCCAGAACACTGCCCTCAAGTTACCCTGTTGTTTCAGATTGGTGCTAATCTGATATGACTGCAGCTTTTATTTTATATTATTTATTTTCTTTTATTTTTTATATCCTACAGAGGCAACAGAGTGGGCAACAATGTCCCTGAAGCGACACAAGGGGAATAACAAAGAATGACTATGTAACCCTTATGTGGGTTATACACAACTATGGCCCCCAACCTTCTCTCATTTGCTTTCCCATTCCTGACTTAGGCATATCTGGAACTCAGACTCTCTAATTCCCTCAGAGGGTTATCAAGGTTTCTATGATAGTTTCTCATACCTGTCAGTCTCATTCTCATTTCTGTGACTTCTCCAATGTTGCACTATTGGTAGAGGAGGATACCTAATTCCATGTCAGTTTGCCATCTTGTCAGGAGCAGAAATCCAGTTGTTTCTTTCAGAAGAACTTGTGAAAACTATGATTCTGAATTCATATAACCTAAAAATGTTTGTCTATTTTATACTTGAATGATATTTTGGCTGGGTATATAACTTTAGGACCACAATTTCTTCCCGTGGTGCTTCACAAGTGTAGCTCAAGGGCATTCTGACAACTGCCGGATTATCTTTCCCTTTAAAATGCCTTGGTTTCCCTGCTTGAATTTTCAAGACTGTTTCTTTGTATGTAAAATCTGGTAGTTTAATGGCTTTACTCTTAGGTCTGGTGGTTAATTATATAATAACATTTTTTTTCCTGAAATAGCAATTGCTTCTTAAAATGGTAGATTCAATCATCTTTAATCTCCAAATTAAAGATGAATTAAAAATGAAAACCTTTTCTGTTTTATTTATTTTTTCTCACCTTTTGAGACACCAAGTATGCCTAAGTTGAATCACTTTTGCTATGTTGCATACATGCTATTTTGTTTAGAAATTCTTTGATTGTTTGCTTATTTCTGTCACGTTCTTCTGTGTCTCCCTTAGTCTTCATTTTGTTGCTTCCGATGTGTATTTCATTTTGTGAGAGTTCTATTATTTGCATCTCCTCTCAAGCTCTGCCAACTTGTTTTTCATCTTCTGATCTAATGTCCCCTTATTTCACTTTTCAGGCTTTATATCTCTGCATGGATCTCTTATTTAATAGACTTGGTATTTTCTTTAATTTTTTTTTGAGTTTTTGGAAATGGCTTGGATCATGAATTTTAATCTGCTCTGTAGAAACATTTTTTAAGAGGTGGTCTTCACCATTTGTTTTCCCTGTTCCTTTCTTGCTTTTTGAAGGGATTTAAAAAAATATATGTGCTACACTTGTTCTCTTTGCTTATTACTCATTTTTGAATATGTAATAATAGTTTGACCTTGCATTTCCACCATCATGATGGGGTCATCAAATGGGTTTGGAGGTACTTCTGCAGTCAACCCCTTTACCTGAGTCTTTTGTTCTGAGCAAGAGAATATTGTTTTAGTTCCTCTTAGTGTGGCATATAGCTGGAGAAATCTGTGCCTCACACACTGTTTCTGGGATTTCAGCTCTGGGCACCTTCTCTTTGTGTCATTTTCATCCCTGCCTCAATTTGACTGGCATTCAGAGTCTTTTGTCATATATATCCAGTTTAAAGGCTGTAGTGAGGGTTAACTTAATAAAAAATGGAGAGAAGGAAGCAGAAGATGTTAATAAACTGCCATCTTAAAATAGGAAGATAGCTATTTTATTCTGCAAAACAATTTAACCTCATTTTTTCCTTTCTTTTGGAAACACTATGCTCTAGATGTTTTCCTAAAGAAAAGGGCCATCTGAGACCTCTGTGCTTAGCTAGAATAGAATTGTCAGGGACTTTACAATCATGACTATTCTTAATCTTCTCCAAATTAAATTCTCAGGCAGGTTTCCCACATTAGTCTGTTGTCCCACACTTGGGAAAAAGAGAAAGATACATTATCTTATTGTTCTTGTACTGTTCAAATATTCCCAGGGTTTTTTCTTGCCTTACTCTTTTCTCTTTACACAGATAAGCAAGTAAGATTCATTAATCAATTGATTATGAAGTCTGACTTTCTCTAACTTTATTGCCAATAATGTTTTGACCAGTGATCCAATCATCTCAAGATGTGAAATAAAAAAGCAATCCTTCTCTGTGAAACTATTGGTTGGAAACCCTCAAGACAATAGATAAACTGACTTATTGAGAATAAGAAGGGTAATTTCATTATGATGTAGAGGAATCATAGAGTGAATATATGGTGTTTGTTTTCTGTCCCCTGGAAAGTGATGAGGAGATTTTCAGGGGTATTCTTGCTGATATATAAACTGAATTGGGAGGAACATGTGCTGTTGTGCTTTTCTTTGTTTGTTTTTTGTCCCTTAAATCACTACCCATATGGAGCACAAAAAGTTCAAAACATAATTCAAAATTTCTTTGCCATCATGTCAAATGAAGTGATGTATTTGCTTTTTATTTAATACAGTTTTAAATTTTTTCATTAAGCTATAAATGAAATTGACATTGTTTTCATATCCACTTTTTTCAAGTGAAAGGAATGCTTTCTGTATCATTAGGAGTATAGAGGAAATCAGGAATTCACTATATTATTTATTAAGACAGGTGACATCATTAGTATGGAGATCACTAGCATTGCATCAAACAAAGTCTTTCTGTTTGGTGTCAGTCTCCTACTTTGAGTTAAATAGTAGAAACATCTCAAGCCTTAGAGACTTCAGTGTCTGGTACACAATGATGATGAAAATAACATTGTTATAACAAAAAATAAACAAAATACTAATTTCAAAAGTGTAAAAATATCTCAAAGATGATCAAAAGGATTAAGACCTCTAGGGTCAGATTCATGAGAATTGCATATTTAGATTGCATATTTAGTTTGCTTACATATATATAAGTCTAATGAATCATCCAGAAAATATTATTGAGCATCTACTGTCCAAGAAGTAGCAATGCTAGAGACATAGTGACAGTTAAAAGATAGAGCAAGGGTGGATTCCTCCTCCCAGTGATGCAAAGTGTAAGAGAGCAGAGACACTACATGACATGAAATAGAAAGAAGACCATGAGTATTACTGGAAAGATTTACTTGTACAAACCTGGCCACTTCATGTATTATTGTGATATGTTGTGCCACGACATCAACTCAATGTAGGGTTTAGCCCTTTCTGTGATTTCTACTTCAAATATGCAGCCAACAGCAAAAAGAACAAAAATACTCACAGTTTGAGTATTTTTCAAACAGTTTGCAGACAGCTTGAGGGTTTGTTGCCAGTGGAGAATGGATTACATCACATAAGAAAACACAACTTAAATTTCATATTAGAATTCTACTCATTAAAATTTATTCCGTCATCCTCCTATCTTGCTACCTATCCAGTCCTTGTATACAAGCACCATTCTCATCAAGAAGTGGTGTGTTTTTAGACTATGTTCTCTGGTCTGTGTCAGCAGCCTGCAAATGAGTATAATCTATCCCTAATAAGAAAAAAAAATATTGGTTTGGGAAAATAAGGAGATTGCATTCTTTGGTTACTTTGCACAGGATCCACAAATGCTCTAGTACACTATTTATGAGGTGTGGGACATACATAGGGCATTGCTTTTCCATGGGGATCCAATTACCTCTATATGGTCCCTTTATGTGGAACAGGTAACCTGACAACATTTATTCATAGAGGGAAAATTGCTCGTATGAAAATTGGCCCATGTGAAAAGTCTTAGAATCTCAGGATATTAGATCTTGTAGTGATCATAGAGATTCAGAATTTAACCTCCTTATGTTACAGTTGAGAAACTGAGACACAGAAAGGTCTGCCCAAGGACACCTGGCTATCTTTGAGATCAAGCCATTTACCGCCTTCTTTTGCAGTTCCTTAGATTTACATGCCATAAAGTGGTGGTGTGAAGTCATAACATATAGGATTTGGAGGATCAGATTTCACCCTTGAGAATTGTTTTTAATACTCTTAGAATTTATGTGATTTTCCATCTCCCCAGATTGATAATTTCTGAGATGTTATAGTTGCCAATTAATGCATAACTCAGATCCAAATTGTTTCCATAGGAGAGCAAACATCAGTTCACAAGACAGTACAAAATTTGATTTTAATTTGAAAATTGATATGAAAATCCTGCTGAGAATTAAGATGTTTCCTCCTCTAAACTTTCTTAGCATTTACTGGTATCTTAATATTGCAGGTATAGCTTTACTATTTATATAATTATTCACATATTGTATTTCCATTAATCGATTATCAGTACTCTGAAAGTAGAGACTATCATACTGACACCTCTCTCCTGGGTTACCCCAGTGCTTTCCCATAGATGTTTGCTACATAGTGTTTACTGCCTTAATGGATTACGAAAGGAAGTTCTACTTGCTACATTTTAATTTACTATTGCTCTCCCCATTAAAAGAAGAAAAAGATGTATTGTAATAAAGGTAAAATGGAACAAAGACCTACACTATAGGTGAATGACTAGCTTTTCTGGCTGATTGAAATTAGCCTTTAGCCATAGTGATATATCTAATAATAAATGGGACTTTTTTTCTATTCATAGGTATGAAACATTTTATTGTTTCCCCTGGTCAAAATATTTTACTTTCATGATATTCATTTATTTCAAAGCATTAAACATACAATGACTTATTATGTGGTTTTCTGGCCTTTTTCTTATTATATGATACTGTTTCTTTTTTAGACCTGATTTGACTTGCCACATGGATTCATTTTAGCAGAGTCATACAGGGAGTTAGTGATGAAGATGATTGTAGAACTTGGTGTTTTTCATTTTACATCATTATTACTAATTACTGACTGTACAAATTGGAAGAATTTTTTCCTACACTGTCTGCAGATTCATGCTTTGTAGCATTTTCTGCAGTACATGAAGCTGGTAACATCAACCTTGTTTCATTAAGATCATCAAGGTACACTTAAGCATGCATACATTTTAAAAGTGTTATTCCACACTGAGCTTTTGCTTACTTTCATTTTTAATGGAAAAAGCTTAAGGCCCTTTGGGTCAAACCCATTTACAATCAATAGCACACAAAAAAATCATTAAAAAATAAAACAATCCATTATTGATGAAGCTAGATGATGGCATCATCCCATGTTAACATTCATAAGTTCCAACAGTTACTAATAAATCTATAGAGTGGGGGACATAAAATATTTAAAAAATGAATAATTGATTTGCTAGAGGATCATTCATTAAAGTTAGAAGTAATCCACCAATATGGAAATGAGGAAGTAGAAGCAATGTTTTAATTCATTCTTGAGAAATTACCATTTGGTTGAGGAATAGGAAAGATACAGAGAGAAGGAGAGAAAAGTTATTAATTTCTGCTAATTCATTTGAAAGAAAGATGTAGATTACAAACAAGTGTTTTTTTGGCTGGCTGAAGCATGATTTCTGTGATTCGCCACACTTCCGAAGTCTTTTAGGGTGATGTTGCTCTGTGGATTAGAATCAGTGTAATCAGAAAGGTTGCAGTATGAGTAGGTGAGAATGTGTTTATAGGACCAAAAAGCACAGTGCAAAGACATTTCTGCCTGTAAGCTTTCGGGAGTAGTGTAGGCTGCCCCAAATTGGCTTTCTATTTTGGGGGAACTATAAAGATTCTTTCCAGGAGGGAAGAACATATTTCCCACTACAGAAGCCAAAACTGGGTGCAAATGGGTGGAATAGATATATCCTTTTCTTGGCTCTTTCCAACTAATGTAGAGACATTTTGGCATAAACACAGCACCTACCCAGGACTCTGAAGTTAGAAGAAATGATATGGGGTGCAGTGTCAGTTTTTCTGGCATTGTGCTGGAGCTGGGAATCTTGTGTGAAGCCTTCAGAAGCTAGAGTCAGCCTCCCTTCTGTAGCAGTTCTGGGCTGGGCTTTGCCTTCCTCCATTCTTCTCAAGCCTGATTTTTTAACCCTTACCACAAATTCTTTGAGTTATCCAATTTCTGATTAAATTAGCCAAAGTCCCAGTTGATTTCTCAGTACTCCATTTTCTTCATCTAGGAAATGGAGAATAAGAATTGTACCTCTTTTATAAGATTGTTTTGAGGATTGCATGAGATAATGCAAAAAGTACTTAGTATGGACCTTGACTCATAGGAGGCACTTAATAATAGTTGGCTATTATCATTTTTATCAATGCATCAGTATAGTTGATTTCAATTAGATTCAGCAAAATTATTTTGTCTTGGATAGATTAGTTATTTTCTTGCTTAGATCAGTGGACTAGACCAAATGACTTTTGTGGCTTCCTTCATTGATTTCCTGAAGGCTGTTTATTCCTCTGCGGCAGCAAGGGCTTTGGATTCCTGTACAGGATGACGATGTGGTTCTCAGATTGGCATTACACTTTCAACACATAAGACCATGTCATTAGAAATGTAGTAAATACAGATCACAGAGTCGTGTTTGAAATACCAAATCAATGTTTTAGGGCAGAATTGAGGAAATTTTATGGTTGAGTTTATAATTAAATTTCAGAGGATTTGAAACAAACAACCTCTTTGTGGCTGGGTTGGGTGGCTTGGCCAAAGTTCCATTTTTCTGAGATAGGAGATTGAGTCCGGGAAATGGCTGAGGACTCTCTCTTCCCTCTATCTTCCTTAGGTCATGGAGCCACAGGGTCATATAACACGAGTATTTTCAGGCCATTGGGAAAGAAGTTAGACTCTTTTTTTTTTTTTTTTTTTTTACCAAGAGTCACTCGATCAAACTCTTTCCAGAGTCCAACCAATATTAATATCTGCATCATATTCCTTAGTGAAAGATGAATATACCAATTCGGCTTATGTAGAAGTTAGTATTTTTCACTTAAAGTGCTTTGCAGGTTTCAATTAATTCTGCACATCTACGAGTAACTAGGAAGAATTATTAACGTTTGTAAGTAGAAAAAATAAGACATACAAATGTTAGATGACTTCTCCATGTGAGATAATTGCAGAGTGAAGCCAGGAATAAAATACTGGTTTCCTGAAATCAAGCTTAAAGTGTGAGTATTTGCTTGTTCTTTGATGGAGAGTGGTCATTTCTCTGTTAACTTTTGATGGAAACATCATTTATCTGAAGCTTTGATTTCTGGAGGTCTAATCTGAACTGATGAGATGGTAGCATTCTGTTAACTTGAGAACATGCTTTTTGACCAAAGTCACTTAACTTCATCATCCATATCCTTCCCTTCCCACCAGGCTTCCTTCTTTCCTCCTTCTTTTCATTCACTTACTCATCTCATAGTTTTTGCATGCCTATCTGTCTACTAAGTGCCATGCATTCTGCCAGTTTCTTACTAAAAATTGTCTCAATTTAATGCAGAAGGTGGACAAGTGAGTAGGAGATTATAATTTAGCAATTGGTTCTTTCATGCCCACTCCATTAACTGCTAAATTATGATCACCTACAAGCTCCAAAAGAATAGAAGCCATCTGCTTTCTAGCCCAATGCCTGGAGTATAGTAAATAGTATGTATTTGTAGAGTTGATAAAATAGGTAAACAAGAGGAAGGGTAGCACATCAGAATGGATAGCTAATTTTGTAGTGCTAACTTCTACAAAATTTACCAGAAGATCCCATTGAACATTGTATTCTATGATTCTCAGATCACATTTCATCCTAATAGAATATATTCAGTGCTTTGCTTCCTTGTTGGAAATCTGGTTTTCATATGCCAGCAATAACTGTGGATAAAAAGCAAAGAATGGACCCAAACCCAAGAATAGGTGTTTTGCTTTTTAGTTTTATGGTAGTTTTGCTACTATGTCAATCTTGGGTCATAGTATCACATGGGTGATGTTACTAGAAGTATTTGTCCTTGCCATTACTGGTTTCAGCTAGTATCCAAATGGTGTATATCACTGTTATCCATTATGTTGGCTAGTCTACACTCCTATAGGTGAAGGATGATTTTCAGTGATGGATGTTTTAATTCCCTGTCCAGTCTAATATTGCAACTCAGCAGATTACACCCTTTCTCAATCTGACATCTCTCACTGTCAGCAAAATTCTTCCTGATATTTAGATGGATGATTTTTCTCCTCCTACTTTATCTCGACCCTTTGTGACAACATACATAATTCTTCTAATTTTTTTTCATTTTCCTCTTTTAAAAATATATACTACATTTTAAAAATCAATATATTGAGACTATAAATATCTATAGATTCATTAACTTTTATTTATCTTACCCTTTTCCCTTGGAGTATTATTGACTCACGTTAAACAGGATTTTTTCTTAACATCACAATTAGATAAGCCAAAAACACAGTTAAGCCTTAGAGGATTGGCATAAATAGCAAAATATCACTTTAATATCCTAACTCAAGAAAGTAATGTCAGTTATTTCCTTTCCTTGCTAAACTTAAAACAACAACAAAAAAAGATATTCTTTGCTCTCTGAATAAATGAAATATACACATAATCCCTTGAATTGGTTTTAACTGGTTATTTAAGTCATTTACAGCTATTGTTCATTCTTCTATAAACACATTTACTCATTTCATTCATTCAACAAATATTTACTGATCGCTGGTAAGACATGATGCTAACAGTATGTGCTGAGAATAGAATAGAGAAAGACTAATTACAGGTAAAAAATAATTATGAAGATTGCATCAGCAATACCAAAGGAAGTATTCATTTTACTTATGGATATTAAATTACCTTTAAAATTTTTTGTGCATATTTTCATTTTCTATGTACATGGATTACTTCATTTTTTTTTGTTTATAAACATTTAGTGTGAATAATCTATAATGGACTTTTCTTTCAAATTCCTTCCTAAAAATGGTGCCTTATTTACAAGCATTGCTAAGAAGCAGCAAAGGTGAATCAAAATTTTGAGCTCATAGTTTATCCACTGAACAGGAATATTGTTCTAATTTTACTATAATGGCAACTACATCCTCCCCATTCGCAAGATTTGCACATTGCTTTTCACTTCCTTGTGTTCTTTGTGCCTGAAATTTCAACTTTCCTTGAGATCTAGTACTTTACTGTAGGCACTGGGTTTGTGTTTGTACTAAGATAGGCTAGGTCTGCTGCAGTTAAAAATTAAATCTGAAATCTCAGTGGCTTAACACAACAGAGGTTTATTTCTTGCCCACACCACATGTCCAATCTGGGGGACAGAGGGAAGCTCTGCTTTATGGTCATTCAGGAATCTAGGCTGACATTGCTGTCACTGAGGCAGAGAAAGAGAGAAACTGGAGAATCACATTTGACTGTCCCTTTCCAGAATTAATCACATGGCCTGGAACTATAAGTTTCTTTCTTTCCTAATTTTTAACACATTCTGTATGTTCACTCCCAAGTCCATATATCCAGTCCTTACCTTTTTCATGATCCATAGTCATCTACTTCTAACTTCCTACGAACATTTTTACTTGTATATCTTTGGCTTCATAGTGTTTCTTCCTTATGTAGCTCCTTCCTTGAATTTCTAACTTATTACCCTACACTCCGAGTCAGCCAACTCAAAAACTTGGAGTTGCTTTCAATCCATCTCTCCACATCGGTCCCTAAGCCTCAAGTTCTCCCAGTGGCTGCCTTGGCACCATCTCTTCTCCATCTTCACTCCCCATTCCCATTGCTATGGTCTCATCTGGTCTTCTCCACTGTTTCCTGATGATTAAGCTACTGAAATAGCCTTCTTGAGGTCTCCAATCAAATCTACATAAAATAGCCGGACTAGTCACTTTTCGAATTTTGCTTACATTCACAAAAATCTCTATTACTTTATTAATATTGAAATCTCATTTTTCTCTGTGCTTCTTTCAAGGCTCTTCCTAAATTTCTCAATACCTCAATTTGTATCTATTTTTGTATCCTCTGCTTTCATCAAGCCAGTCAATTTTCTATTTTATAAACACACTTGTCTCTTCTTACCCATCTCACTCTCAATGGCTCCAAGCCAAACCCATCCCCTCAGTCCTAGCCTAACAATATTCTTGGAGTCTTCCCTGTCCTCTATTCATTTCCTGGATTCTTTTCTGCTCTGAACTACTGAAGTTCTTGTTTAGCACAGGGTTAGGATCAAATCACAGGCTATCTTGAATTTATTCATTCATTCATTCAATTAGAATTAATTAGCTGGCTACATGGGAGAATATGTTCACCTTGCCTGAATGTACAGTGGTAAACAAAAAAATGTTTCAGCTTGCACAGAGATTACTATGTAATTGGGCAGACAGACATTAAAGAAATTATTATACAACACTAATATATGACTGCAAATGTTGATTATGGCCATCAGGGAAAGTTGCAGGATGCTCTGAGAGAGAACTGGAAGAACTCATTTGGGGAAGCAGCAGAGTCTAGTGGTAAGTGCACAGATCTGGAAAGAGGTTGCCTGAGGTCAAACTCTAGCCTCCCCACTTATGAGCTATGAGATCTTGTGCAAGTTGCTTCACCTCGCCAGGCCCCAGTTTCCTTAGTTACATCATGGGAATGATAATCGTATCTACCTGTGCAGACTGTGTGGGTTAGCTTGCACAATATCCGTTTCCAAGTCTGTCTCCCTTACTGTTTTCCACCGTGGCTATGACTAAAGCGAAATGTTCACTCTCCAAGCCTTCTTTGCAGCTGGGGCTGTAAGGTCATGTAACACAATCTGGTGCTGGATGAAAGTACTGGGGTATGTCTGAGAAAGCCTTTGCCTTCCCAATATAGAATGGTGATAAAGATGTGCTGGTTCTCTGTGAGGGTCGGTGTGTGGTGGCTAAGGTCATGCCCTGTGATTTGTCACTCCCCAGTGAGTCTTACAGGAAAAATCTGTGACCTGAGGTCCCTGGAGTACACCACATTTTCTCTATTGCACTGTGGAGATGCCTGACCATGAAAGGCAGAGGGCTGGACCCGAGCTCCTTGCGCCCACAGAGTTCTCTCTGTCCACCCCCGGGTGTCCCCCTGTGCCAAGAGCTGATGCAGCGTCCTATCCTCAGGCTGAGCTGCTGAGCCCATGCAGAGCTCAGATGGAAGTGCCATGCTTGAGCATCCACTCTCTGACGCTTCCCTGATATGTCCGTATGGAAAATTGGGAAAAGCTGTAAAGTAGTTCAAACACACCATAATTGTTAACATCTTTAGGAGGAAACAAGAGAAATCCTTTGTGGCATTCTCACTGCTGGCATGATCCTAGCTGTGTACTCCCAATTCAAATGTGGCGTTTGGGCACAGTGTAAATTGCAGACATTAAAGAAGCTCCTGCCCTCAGCAAAATGGTTTCAGGCCTTTGCATGCCCTCTTTGGCACCTCTTCTCTCCTGTCATGCACCCTTTAGCTCATGGTGACCTCTGGCTGTCCAAACAGCTCCATCATCACCAGCCTAGGCCTGCCCTGTTTAGCAATGCCCGGTGCCCTCGAATTGACACAAAGTCCACACAAACAGGCTTGCTTTTGTCTTTGGTTCCTCTCAAGGCTTTGCTCTTGGCTAGTGTGAACCTGTTAAACTAAATCGTGGTCAAGTATTAATGGGATTATAGCAAAAAAGCATCGTAGATCCAAATAATTTATTTGTGGGTAAATAAGAATGCTAATGAAAAATCTGGGATCAAATTTGGATACAAATACTATTTGTTGAATATCTGTCATGAGCTAGCATCTATTATAATATTTATATATTATTATGTACAAGGAGAATTTATGTATGTGTAATCCTCCCAACCTAATGCTATAGGTATTATTATTCCTAAAGTATAAATGAAGAAGTAACAACATTATAGGGCTTTTATATAGCTAATTGGTGATGAAGTTGAGATTCAACCTTAGTTCCTTTCAACTTCCAGTCCAGTGATATTTCTGTGTTGAGGGTGAAGTATAGACTGACGGTTAAGAGTATGAATCTGGAACCATACTACCTGGTTTTCATACTGGCTATGCTAATTAGTTGTGTGACCTGGGGCAAGTCATTTGATACCTCTCTGTCTTGGTTTCCTCAAAATTAAAATGAATATAATAATAACAGCTACCCCATAGGATGATCATGTGAGGATTAAATGAGTCATTATCTGTAAAAGGCTTAGCATAGCATTTGGCCATTAGTAAGTGATCACCAAAGTGTTAACTATTACACAGGACAATGGGCTGTTAGTGACTGGGCATTTTTGGATCTCGAAAACAACATAGTATGCAAAACTGTCTACCAGATAATGCCTATGTGTAGATCTTTAAGAGATATGAGAATATATTGCTAAGAAAAATTGTAGAATATTCTTCCAGATGGACCCATTATTCTACTGAAGTAGAATAAACAACTCAGTATGTGTGGGAATATTTTAGTTATACTATTCAGTAGAAGCCAGGAGATAAAAGTACCACTTTTAAATAACCTTGTAGTGATAAGTCTATGACTTCAGCTGGTCAAATAGCTTGTTTGCTACAAGTGTTTCAGGACTCCCCAGAGAAATTTATGTGTCATTTTCTGAGGTAACTATCTTGGCCTATTACACATTTACATTCATGAAAAGTTTTCCAACTCATCCTATATTGCTAAATTTCAGTTGCATTGATCTTAGATATATCATTTTAATGGCATAGACATCTAACTGAGAGTATAAATATCTTGCCCCTCTAATGTGCTTTGTGTGCAGTGATCTAGAAGAACGTAAATGGGGCCAGGAAGGCCTGTTGCATATTTCCTAGCATGCAGCGGTATTTGTTGTCCGCTGTATTTGTTGCTGCTACGATTTAGGCTGATACAAAAGATAACACTGCCAGTGTAAATCAACCGCTTTTTTTCTAACAGCCTAAAAGATATCCTCTCATTCATCGAAATGTTTATCTGCAGACACACTAGGTCTTCAGGCCAAGCAGCATCACAGAGAAGATGCCCATGGTCTGCACCCCACAAATTCCTCATCGATCTGCAAATCTGGGTTCAATTCAATCTAATAAACATTCACGGAAGAGCTTTGCCCTGGAGGTTCTAGTTGTAGAAACAGAGTTGTATAAATAATGATACTATAACCCACTCATTGTTCTAATTAGAAGTAAGTATAAAGAGCAATGAAATAAGTTTAAAAGGGAACGTGGATTATTGTCTCACCCAACTGCAAAGTGCTGGCTAGCTTCAAAGCTGAGCAACCAGTCAGGCCACGTGGCAATCTGCTATTTAAGTATTAATAGAAATAAGAGTAATTTACATACATGGTCTTATTTAATATCTGCACAATACAGTGAGGTAGGCATTATATTCATGCCTTTTAGAAGAGTAAATGGATACTCAGAAGGTTAAGGAACTAGCCAAAGGTCACAGAGCTAATAAACCACTGAGCCAGGATTCAAGTTCACGCAGGCTGACTGCAAAACACAGGTTCTCAAGCCCCTGTGCTACGGACCTTTTATAAGACTTTAGCTTATGCTTTGCGCTGTGGAGAGGACTACTTAAATTATTTCATTGTCTCTTTTTGTCACCTCTTTGGTTATATGCCAGTCAGGAGAAATAGTTGTTACCACTCTTATTTTTCCAAATGATCAGACTGAAGCTTACAGAATTTCAGTAATTTGCCTAAATCAGAAAGTTAGTAAAGATGAGCCAGGGTTTTAATCTACTTTTATCTCCAAAGATCTTTTTTTTTTTGTTTTAGGGAAAAGAAAACCATTATTAAATTTACAAAATAGTCAAAGTTAGTGCTTGTTATCTCTAGTTATTTTCTGTGAGTCCCACTCCAAATTTTGTCTGATACTCCTTCATCTCCAGCTAAAATGGGACTCTCGTGGTGTTATAATTCATGCACATTAAATGTAATGTTTTACAGCAGGAATGTGTAGCTACTGGGGAGATATCAGATGCTCAAAATTATTTTGGACCGGAGATTCTCCTTGTTCCATTTCCCCAATAGCAGGGAAATGCCTTGTCCAATTCTTAGTCTTTACTACTGTGATCTATCTATCCATAGCTGGACACCCCATTTGCAGACTTAGCCCACCCCAGTCTCCAGCACTTCTCCTCTGGCTGCCTGTATCCCTCTGATCATGTGCTGAGTTCTTGTGCCTGGGTGTCTGCCTCGTCTCCCAGGCACAGGCACCCCCAACACACACACATTTGCCTAACCCTAACTGGCCAACTCTGGAAAATTCTACACACTTACCAATGAACAAAGTACTAACAAGGAGCTGGGCCTTGCTACCGGGTGCAGTTGTTCTCTGTGGCGTCACTACAATCTTAGCTTAAAATAATACACATTTATTCTTTGTGATCACACAGTTTCTGTAGGTCAGAAGTCTAGGCACAGCTGAGCTGAGTTTTCTGCTTCAGAATCTTCCCAGGCCACAGCCTAAGCAGGAGCCAGTGGTGTGATCCCATCTCTCAACTGGGAGAAGATCAGCTTCCGAGTTCTCTCGGGTTGTTGGCAGAATTCATCTTCTTGTATTGTAGGACTGAGGTCACATTTTTTTTTTTCTTACTGGCTGTTGGCTAGGGGACAACTCTCAATTCCTAGAGGTCATCTCTAGCTTTTTGCCACGTAATCATCCCCATAGGGCCCCTCTCAACAAGGCAGCTGGCCTCTTCAAAGCCAGCAAAGGAGAGCGGTTTGCTCCAAACTATTCTGAAGGAGTCTTATGTGCTGTAACACAACCATGGGGCTGCCATCCCAACACCTTTGCCATGTCACACTGGTTAGAAGCTAGTCACGAGTTTGGTCTGCATTCAAGGGACGAGGGTTATACAAGGACATGGCTCACTGGGGGTCAGCTTAGGGTGTGTCTCCAACACCTGCTAACAGTTTTCTCCGGCACCAAAGACTACTCATGTGGACTTCTCAGAACTGCTACTCTGCGTTCTTGACTTCACACCTTTGTAATCTGCCCATTTGGTGGGTGAGTTGGGGCAAGTCCAGGCCAGACAGGCAACTGGATGGGGCAATGATCTCTATCAGGAGCTAAGAATCACTGGATTAACCATAAGTATAAAGCCAGAAAACCTTAATTTTCATGTGTGATTCTTATACAACAATAGAAACGTAATTACAGCAACTCCCATCAAAGTAGATACTAACCTCTAATGAAAATTTTTGAAAGCTTTTCACCTGTCCAGACCTGGCTGTGTCAAATAAATTTTCAATGCACAAGTAAGAGTCACAAAGTGATAATTCCCTGAGAACAGCCTCTTAACCAGCACTTGGTATCAAGTGAAATTCTGAAATCAAACAATGCTTGAGTTACTACAATTTGTCATGAATAAGTGATTTCTTTCTTTCTTTTTTGGGGGGGAGGCAGGGTCTTGCTCTGTCACCTGGGGTAGAGTGCAGTGGCATCATCATTGCTCACTGCAACCTCAAACTCCTGGGCTCAGCAATCCTCCTGCCTCAGCCTCCCAAGTAGCTGGGACTACAGGTTTACACCACCATGTCAGGCTAATTTTTCTATTTTTTGTAGAGATGGGGTCTCACTCTTGCTTAACAGTGGTCTCGAACTCCTGGTCTCAAGCAATCCTCCCACCTTGCCCCCACAAAGTGCTAGGATTACAGGTACGAGCCACCATATCCAGCCCAGTGATTTCTTTATTATATGTTTTAAGCCATCTTATGGGCCTTTCAAATATTTGTCTATTGTACAAAATCACCGTACTAGGGCTATGCCTAATAAAATATTGTTTTACATGAGGTAAATATAATGATTTTCTTATCGTGAAGATTAAATATTTTTGTTAATAGAAAAGTGGTTTCTCCCACTCCTCTAAATAAATGTTTAATAAATATTTAAATATACTGCCTTCAAGGGACATGCAATTCTCCCTCCGACTGGGATGTTCGTAAGTCTCCATAGGGCCATGTCCACTAGGAACTACTTTCCCTAGTTACCCAGTTTCTCATCACCAGCTGTTGTGTTGGTTATTGTACCCCTCTGGTCCTCCTAGTGTCTGCTTCTCTGGTTGTCCCCTCAGCTTCCCTTACCACACTTGTAGGTTTGGCTCCTGGGGCCTGTCCCCTATTTCTCATGCTCTTACTGTGTGCTGAGCTGTGTTTAGAGGTGTTATAGGTGTGACAGTGATGGGCAAGCAAGCCTTGCCTGACATGCTGTAGTGCATGGCCATTTACAAGCATGTTAGCATGCTTCAACTCTCTTGGTCCCCACAATAGCTCTGGGAGACAGTGTATTTTCAAACCTTGCACATGAAAGATTTCATTTAGCATGGGGGGAGGGAGAAAATGTAGTTTGTAATTGGCTCTTTGGAGCAGCAGAGAGCCCTCAAACTGACCACTCTGTGATTTAATTTTTCTATGATATTAATCTGGCCTAAGTCCTTGGCAATACCAGTAAGTTCAAATTTGTCAGAGGTTGAGAGATACAGACTTAAACAAATATCTTGACCCCATCTAATCACAATGAAACTCATCTCTCTCCCTATCTTAGCAAGATTGGTGACTACTGCAATAGGTATTGCTATTTTCACATGACATTAATAGTAAGAGAATTTTTAAAAATGATCTTTGGTGAATAAAAATATACATAGGAACTAAGTTTAGAATCTTTTATACTCTGCTGAAGTAGCAAATCAAAGATGGGAAATGCAGCTAAAACTGACAAAAGATGGAGGCAGATTTGGAATAGCAAAAATATAGATCAGCTGAAGCAAGTAATTAGAGATGAGGAGACTAAGCAAATTCAACTTGTCCAGACCTGTCAGGAGTACTTTTTCCTGCTAGAGATGATACAGTGTGGTTCACACAGAATGAATGAATGAATGTTTTCAAACATGGAAATTCTTTCCTCTCCTCTCTGCCCCCAAAACACAGACTCATTTACATACTATGATTTTATATAATTCAGAAATACATTATTGTCTGAATGAAGAAGCAAGCTCACCAAACCCTGATAATCTATTCATTAAATTATTAGCCTGTTTTCCTAGTGAAACATTATTTGATTGTTTTCTGTTTTGTGTTCTATGGTAGGTGCTGTTAGGTACAGAAACAGGAAAAAGAAACTGTCCTAGCCCTCAGCTGTACAAAAATATTTTCTTTCTTTATATCTTTATTCTATAAGTTTCCTTTTTCTGTTTTAATTTCTTAAAGTTTTTTACTTTTTAAACTTTTTTGTTAAAAACTAACACACAAACACATGCGTGAGCCTAGGCCTACTCAGGGTCAGGATCATCAATATCACCATCGTCCACCTCCACATCTTGTCCCACTGGAAGGTCTTCAGGGGCAATAACATGCCTGGAGCTGTCATCTCCTAAGAAAACAGTGCCTTTTTCTGGAATCCCTCCTGAAGGACCTGCCTGAGGCTGTTTTACAGTTAACTTTATTTTTTATATGAGTAGGAGGGTACACTTCAAAATGATGATAAAACTATAGTACAGTAAATACATAAATCAGCAACATTGTCATTTATTATCATTATCAAGTACTACGTAGTGTACATAATTGTAGATGCTATACTTTCATATGGCAGGCAGCACAGTAGGTTTGTTTACCCTAGCATCGCCACAAACATGTGAGTAATACACTGTGTTCCAACATTATAATGGCTACAGTCTCACTAGGTGACGGGAATTTTCCAGCTCCATCATGATCTTATGTGGTCCCTCACTGACTGAAACCTCATTACGTGGTGCATGACTATTTCTGTAGATTTACATTTATCCATTCTCTTTTCAATTTCATGTACTCCCATAGCAATCTTTCCAATGCTCACTGCATCCACTGCTACCTGCATGTTGATGACTGCAAATCAATATCTTCATTCCACGCTTGTTTCCTTACCTCTCTACACTTTTAATTCTTTTTGGCTCCCTGCTATTAATTACTAACAGTATATCCCCCCGAAAAATCCAATGCATTTAAAACAAAATCATTTATCTTTCTCCCTAGGCTTGCTGTTGCTCTTCTATTATGCACATACCACAGATCTGGACATAATTACAAACGTCTGCCTTTCTGCCAATGCCTAATCTCTTACACCCATCTGGTCACTGGATATTATAGGTTTTCCTTACTTAAAATCTCTCAATCTGTCAACCCTTCTCCAATCCAGCACTATTGCCCTATTTCAGGTCTTTGTCATCTCTTGCTTATGGATCGTTTTAAGGATTTCCTCATTAATCTTTCTCTATGTGATTTCTCCGAGACTATCTTTCACATTATTGTAGTAATTTTTTTTTAAGAAAACCATATAATTTTACACCCATGCTTCAAATTTCCTGGCTCCAAAATGAATCATTATCATCTATGCATACCATCCAAGGTCTTCTTTGATTTGGTGTTTGTCTACTCACCCAACTCATTGTCCATTTTCATCTGTCTTCCAGCTACGCTTCCCCCGTAGGTTCCTGGGTGCACTTGCTACTTCAGGCTGTCCTGCTTTTGATTTATTACCTTTGCCTCCAAGGCTTTCTCCTAATTCTGCTACCTGCCCTCCCCATCTGTCTGGTGAATCTCTGCTGATTCTTTAGGGTCTACATCAAACTTCATCTCTTCTGTGAAGAACTCACAGCTATTTTCTCCCATTTTCTTTCCCAAGGGACTTGATAATTTTTTTTTAGATTGCTACAATATTTATTTCACCTTGTTAGCCTTTAGCACAACTGTTTATTTACATAAGCATCTTCTTTAATCCCAGTTTTTTTGAGCTAATAATCTACATATCAGTAATTTCTACCTTCAAGACCTATCACAAATCTGTGTGATTCAGATAGTTGAATGTAGTAAAGTAGGAGAGGAGAGTGGGAACATTTTATCAAAATATTATAACATTTTATAAAAACTTAAGTGAAATACAGTAGTTTGGGGAAAGGATATATTCTCATGGAGCTTGCCAATGAAAGTAATACCAGTAAGAGTTTTGCTGAGACACCAGTGTTTGTTGTGGTAATTGCACAAGCATCACATACACAGATCTTTCTTTTTCTTTTCTTTCCCTTTTCCTTCCCTTATTCTTCACTGACTTCCTCCTTCCCTCCCTCTCTTTTCCTTTTCTCTACCCTTTCCTTTCTTTCTTTCTCTTTTCTTCATTCATTTTCCAAGCTCACATTAAATTGTTGCTTTAGTACTTCCCCAGCTATTAAGCACTGTGCTTCATTCATAATTACATATTTGCTGGATAATTCCAAGTACTTATGAAAGAAAGTCCATCCTGGCATTTTTTTCCCTTAGTGAATTGTACATAGCCATATGTCAACTTACCTTATTGACAAGGTGGTGAGTCAGTGTTAGTTACCCAGGGCAGCAACATTGCAGCCAAAGGGAACTGAAGTAAAGGACGTGGCCACCCTTATGCCTCAGCTCACTTTTGCTTCTCTGTTGACTGTACGTCTGAAGTCTGGTCTTAAAATCTTATCATGATGTTTCTGAGTCCATCATGAAAAGGCCTCTCCTTTTTGGTTTGAATATTTTGTGTTGAGACCTATAGCATCTAATCTAGTGTCATCTAATCTAGTGATATGCTGAGAATTTTAAAGGAGGTGATGACTGCAGAACTCCGCTGGGCTGAATCTAGTCAGTGTGTGAGGTGTACACGGCCCTGTGTAGGAGACATTCATCTGGGATTCTGACGCTACGGCACACACATTCTGTACACAGCCATGACAAGCAGACACAAAATTTCCTTGCTGAAGTGATTTCTGATTCCATTATGAATTAACTAGAAAACCCCGATCTTACACACATTATTTCAGGATAAGTAAAGGAAATCCCTTTATGTTTTTGATTTGCAACCAGAACAAAATATATTCCCTGGCAAACGAAGCGGCAGTAGGTGAGTCCTGTCCTATACGGAAAGTATTACAACATCAGCAAGTAGGTGGTAAGGAGGGGATGCATGCACTTCTGAATTGTCTCCAGGAAATATCAAACACTTGCAGACTGTCTCAGTGAAGCGTTTGACTTTGCATCAGCTGACTACAAATCAGGTATATAATGCATGTATCTTCCCTTTCATTCTCCTCTGTCTTTCAAAATGCTGGAGAAAAGAGGCTTATCCTATGGGAGGATCTGCATTTGTTTGGTAAGTTTCTGGCATTGATTTTTTTTCTGGCTCTAATAAAAACCTGAAATGTGGTTGTTTCTGTGTGCCAAAACATTCACGTATTGAACATTCAACACAAAAACATTAAAACATGTATTTCAGATTAGTTCCTTCATTTAAAAATTTATTATCTACTTCATTATGAAGGACTTTTTTGGTGTTAGCAGGCATGTATATGCTCTGTTATCCATAATAGTATCACAAATTTCCAGTAAATATGCTCTCCTATTTATTGATTTTTATTTTTTCCTTCATTCATTAGGTATTTATTGAGAGCTCTTATATACCAGCAACTACACTGGGTCCAACAGAACAGAACAAGACAGGGTCTCTACCTTCATGGATCAGACAGTCTGGTAAGAGTGGTAAGCAGTCACGTATCTCATAAACAAATATAAAACTGTGGCTGCTATTAGAAGAAGTACATGATGCAGCGAGAAGAGAGCAAGAGGCTTGACCTGTCAGGAAGATCAAGAGGATGTCTCCAAATAAGTGAACCTTCAATGAAAATACTCAAAAAAGGTAAGAGTAAATTAGGTAGTGAAGAAGGGGAAAGTATTTTAGACGGAAGAAACAGTATTCATTTGATTTTAGGTATAGTTACTCCTCCATTTACCATCGGGTTGTGTCCTAGTAAACCCACCCTAAATTCATCTTAAGTCAGGGACCGTCTGTACTTGTGTCTGATGTAGCATGGAAGCAACGCTGGCCTTCAGGTTAATCCTAAATTTGAAGCTCGGCTTCAGCAGGGTTAGCTGAGTGGCCTTGGGGAAGTTTTCACTTTTTACCCAGTGGTAAAACATACCTCTAGGGCTTAAGAATTATAAGTGAGCTGAAATGACTAGGTGTGTTTTATTTCTTTGTGTCTTCTTTTCTACTTTCTTCAGATCAATTGTTCTAAACATAAACCTCTTCCCTTAGCTATTAAAAAGGGACTCAGAAGTCAAGAAATATGCCATCCTGCTGTAGGCTACAGAGGAAATGTTTTGGAAAAAAAGCCTCTTGATTTTTCAATGTCTGCTTTGTTCTATTCATTTTCTGTTGTTTTTTTTTTTTTTCTTTTCTGTAGTACTGATGGGGATCAGGGCATGTTACATCAAAATACGGCACCTCGGCATTCGAGACAACAGCAGAGGTAGGAAAGTCCCTGTCATCTTCCCTTGCCCTTTTCCCCTGAAGCAGGAGGTGCCCTCCCTGTACCTGGAGGAAAGGGACACCCTTATCTCTGAAGACACAGGGACACAGCGAAGGCTCTGAAGGCAGAGACCTTGCTAAGTTCCCCGCAGTTATTACCATTAGACCCCCATTTGTCCAGTCCGACTTCTCCGTGGCTGTCTGCTTCATCAAACCTAGCGTGCAAAATACGTAGTTTCCCCTGTTTCTGTAGGTCCTCGTGAAGGCTCCTGGGTCACATAAAACTTACATTAAATAAATTTGTCTGCTTGTCTCTTGTTAATCTGTCTCTTGTTATAGGGTCCTTGGGCCATAAACCTAGTGATGAGAAGAACCCTTTTCCTCTGCTACAAGTGCTTTAGGTTATTGAACCCAATTATCCCTCAAAAATCTGAATTACCTTGCCTTTTGGATTATTGCTGTTATTGTCATTTAAAAGTATAAGGTTGTGGTAGATCAGTTGTATGAACGACTCCCATTCTCTGTCCTGTCCTGTAGGTAGGCCTCTGGCTATGTGACTCTGCAGCTTTCCTCACTCCAGGGGTGGAGTCTATTTCCCTCCCCTTGAATCTGAGACTTGCAACTTGCTTTGGCTAATGAGGTGCAGTCAGCAGACTTGGCACACGCAGAGCTGGAAAAAACCCTTTGTGTGTTTCTGCTTGCCTCTTGCTTCTCTGAAATTGCCGTGAGAACATGCCCAGGCTAGCCTGCCGGAAGGCGGAAGGTGAGCCACGTGGAGGAAAGTCACGTCATCTCGGTTGTCCTGGCTGAAGCCATCCTCCTCAGCAAGAGCAGGGTGAAGCCCAGACTTGGGAGTGAGCCCAGCTAAGACCGACCAGAGCTGTCTAGCCAAGCCCAGCTGAGTCCACCAAAATCACCGATCTGCAGACTTAGGAGCAAAACAGTGCTTATTGTTTAAAGCCACTGAGTTTTGGGGTGATTTGTCATGCAGCACTGTTGTGGTAATAGAAAACTGGTACAAGGATAAATTCTTATGTGTAACTTTATTATTTCTTTATAATTTTCTTCAGTGACCACATTTGATTTTCCAAAGCAAGCCAATGGGAAAATGGTAAAACAGATGTTTGGCTATGAATAAGTTTTTGGGAGACTTTATGTTCTATGAAGTGTGATATACCTATAGTTGGACACTGGAAATTTAGGAGAAAAAAATACCTCTCCCTTTTTCTTCCGTAAATATAAGAAAATATGTAGTCAGTTTGTCCCAATAATAATTTTTTCTTTATTTATAAAGAAATTCAGATTATCACATGACTATGTTCTAGAAATGATAATGCCACATGAGGAGAGCACAACCATTTGCTTCTTAATGAGAGGTGTACAAAACTGTGCTAGTTTGACATTTTATTGAATATAAATCCATGTTAGTTTTATTACTTGTAAGGAAAGTTTCTCATATTCTACTCTTTAGAAATGTGCCTGCCTTCTTTGGCATGGAAATATGACTGCACCGCCAAGTTTGACAGCTGATTCTGCAGAACTGCTTAATTCCATATCCTTGGATGGAAGCAACTCTAAAAGCAAACAAATGGACACACTATGAGTTATGTAAGTAAAGGCAGCATGCACAACCCTTAGAGTTGCCATCGTGCATTACTTATATCTTTAACTAGTTTATATTAAAGAAAATTGTGAGGTTATTAAGAGGAATTTAGGTTTAATTTAGGTTGTGTTTTCCCAGCTACTCACATGTATCTGGCCTTCCCTCTGCCATAAATCCCAGAAGATGGGAAAACTACCTAACCAGCAAAACTCTCCAGCCTTGGGAGAAAAGGTAGCAGAATGAGAAGATAGTGGAAGAAGGCCCTGGGGCATGGGAGAGATCCTGGCTGACTCTGAGGGCTGCTTTATTTTAACACAGCTCACGCTACGTAGGTCATGGCAACCAACTATATGAAGGTGGCTCCTTATCAGAAGAGTGAGCCTCTTTACTGAGCACACCATCTTGGTGACTGTATAGCAATTTGCAATGTCTTTTGGGAGTCAAAGATTCATTTTCATTTTTAGATAATGTTGAAGTGATAATTTCATAGACTATCCCTATGGTGCAATATTATACAACATTTAAAATGATACTTTAAAAAGAAGTTTTAATGGCTTGAAAAATGTTTTATTGCGTAGATGGAAAAGGCTGGTTGAAAAACTGCATGTGTGGCAGAGTCATGATTATATTGCACGTGTATTTATTTGTTTGCCCTATGAAAAAGACCAGAGGAAGTATACCAGAGTGGTTCTCTCTATACGGTAAACTTATAATTGTTTTAGCAATCTCTTTAATACTTTTTTGAATTTTCAATTTGAAAAAGTAATTATATAAGAATTTATTAAGTATAATTAGAAAAATTAACATATTAATGAAAAAAATACTTGCTTAGGAGAACTTTGAGGGTAAGAGATGTGTCTTATTTATTTCTGAACTCCAAATACTTTAGCACCCAGTGTTTGGAAGTTTGTAGAGAAAAAATTTGAAAAAACACATTTGATGAATGAAGAGGAGAAATTGGACAAGGATTCAGTAGGCTGAATAGGGCCTCAGCAGATAAGGCAGAACAAGCCTATCTTACGGTACAGTTACAAGAAAGCAGGGAACTTTTTCTTTAATAGTTATTGTCATTCTTATCCTAAAATAAATAGGAATTGCCTGAGATCTAGGAATGATTTTCATCAGACAGTTGACAACTTGATCTTTTTTAAAATTATTAAACAAGTATAATTATGTCCTAATCCAATATTTCTCTATAGTGCACTACTCTAATGGGTATACAGTACAAGAGGGACTATGAATAACAATGAGCATAAAGGAAGCATTTATTTCTATTTTGATGAAAATCTCATCCCCTTCCTCCAGGAAGTCTTCCTTGACTACTGCAACGACTATTCTACTTAACTATCTTCATGACATATTGTCATTCAGCCAAACATTGTGCCAAAATCATACTTTGTTTTCTATGTATTGATTTTGCTATGATTCCCACAGGCATGAATCATAGCATAGAATTTTTCTTTTCTGTCAGAGTGAAAGTTCTTTGGTGGACTAACATGCATGCAGTTGCTTACTATGCATGGGGCACTGTTTTAAGCCCTTTGCATATATGTTGGCTCATGTCATTCTCCCAACAGCCACAGGAAGCAGGTGACTCTTGTTTCCATTTTACAGACAAGAAAGCTGGGCAGAGAGGTTGAGGATCTTGCCAAGGTCAGATAGCTCAAAAAGAATAGGGCTTTGCTTCAAAGTCCCTGATCTTCATAACAAGTTTATACAGATCCTTTAGTATTAGGAAGTGCTAAGTCAATGTGTGCCATTTGCTCAGAAGAAAGGCCCGGATAATTTTGTGATTCCAAAATAATCTTAGCCTGTAAATGGAGAAAAGTAATAGTATTTCTGACAAATTTGATATGGAAGCTTGAAAGATGAATCCTACTTTAAACAAGTCACAAGCAAATGAAATTTTGGTTATTGTTTGAGTTACCCAAGGGATTGGGAGAAGCTATTCCTTTGGGAGGAGTCTATCTATGTATGTCCATTAAACTACCTTCTTGTGCTGGTGGGAGAAGTAAACACTTCTGCCCACTTAATTCTGCATTTTGTTTTGGTTCTTATTTTGCATCTGCAGCAGATTTTAATGTGTGTTAAAAAAAAAAAACAACGGATACAGTGAAGATAACCTCTATTTGTTTAAATCAGAAGATAAGTTAATGGGATATGAAGGCTTTCAAACAATACACTGAGTTCAGAGAGTGTCACGCAGCCTCTGCGGTGACACAGCAGTCAGTCTTTCAGAAAGTAGGCCCCGGTGTGTTGAAAAATACTCTGAGGACCAGACCGTGACCCGGGAAGGTGGACTTCAGTTCTTTCTTTCAGCTTTGCCCAACTCACATGTGTGCTCTGGGTCTAATCATTCTCCTTTTTTTCTGCCTGCGTTTTCTTGTCTGTCATTTGGGGAATTAAGAACAGGCCTTTCCTTGGAAAGCATTTTGAAACCTTTCCCTGAAAGGTGTTGGTTGTCCCTGTTGTTATTAATATTGCCGTATTGCCGTTACAGGCCAGCCCTGACTTGGAATGGAAAAAGTGAGCCGGCCTTGCCCGACGTTATTGTAACCCCATGCGCCAGGCAGCTTGCTTTTATATCTGACCCTGATGGCCTCCTGCTACTCCATGAAGCTCAGCCTCTTGACAGCTGGCCCAGGGTCATTCAGTTCAGAGCAAAAGTGGGCCCTGCGGACATCACACTTTGAGGGCTTTTTGAATGATCCAGCTGGGGTGGGTCCAGGTTCTTTTTTGTGCCAAATGGAAAATGAAGTCTGAGTCCATCCTAGGGCAACTCAGCATGGAGGAGCAGTGCGCTCTGTTCTTCTCCTTTCCCCTAAATTCATATTTAGTCCAAGCTGCTGCATTTAATTCTTCATTACCTACCGCTAACCATGAACATTTCCAAAGCACATGTACTTTGCCTCTTGGCTTTGAACCCTTCAGCTACGAGGGAAACTTTATATTTTTATGTCTGCTTGGCTGGAATCTACTCCTCTGGGAAAGAGAAGACAGTAATTGCCTTTTGGGTTATTTCACCTCCACTAATTCTTTTCACATTCATTGAGGGTTTTTGATAGAACCTGAAGCAACAAACCTGCATCCTGGCCTACAGCAACATCAGAAGAGCAGACTTCAATGGCAACAGCCTGTTTATAATCTCTTGGGCCCATCTCTGTTTTCATTTTCCTGGAGATTGAAGTGGATATGGTGCAGAAAACAATAGCAGGATAATACCGTAATCCTCTTGGTGCTCACACGTGTTACTCACTAGCATGCACTCGGGGTGTGTGTAAGAACCTTCCGTCCTTAGGCCCATGGGTAAACAAAGGATCCCACAGTCTGTTGCCTATCCCTGGGGAATTAAGAACAAATGTATATAGTGTAATATTCCTGAAGATTAAGTTATTTGAAAGGCATTTTATTTTATAATCATGCAAATACATCTGTTCTTGTTTTTCAGGCTGGTAACCAGATCTCAAAGGGCCAGTAAATAATCTCTCCTTTCCTTTCTTCCTGGCTACTCTGCCAGCTCTCCCTTCTCCTTTGCTCTTTGATGCATAAGATGGGGTGGGTGGGAAATCAGGTGCTGAAAAGCCACAGGCAGTGAGGGTCCTTTTTCATTTCTTATGTTTTTCTGGTGCTTTGACTTTTCCTGACTTTACATGGTTAAAGAAAGGGGAGAGGAAGAGGTTGATGAGAAGGTCAGTCTACGGTGTGGCCTCTAGATTCTGTGTGTTTGCCCTTCCTAAGTCTGTTTACACTTGGAATCACTTGACATGCTGCACATTCTTCTAGAAAATCTAGCTTTGAGCAGCAGTCTTTGGGCACTGGGGAGACCCTTTGAGTAACATTTGAATAGCTAAGAGAACTGGGGGAGATTTTTAAAAATGACCAGAAGCCTAGGAGACGATAGCTGCCTTAATTGGCGGTGATCACCTGAAAGGAATGAGTCTGTGGTTTTTCTTTTGCGTAGACTAAGATTGTTGTGCATGATATACGTCTACAGTAATAATGTTCACATGGGATATGTCCACCTATAGTTTACCAAATCGAAATGACCATTATGAGTGCTAGGCACTGTCCTTATTTGGATAAATGATATAAATGGTAGAATTAAATATTACAATGGACCTCTAGAGATGATCTGAATTATCATTGGAATGATAGTAAAATTACATTTAAGGGGTTTGAAAAGAAAGAGTACTTATTTAAGAACACCTTAATATATTTTTCCTGTATATATATTGCAAATAAGATAGAAAACTAGTAATTCCTAAAACATATCTGTCTATTTGCAGATTTTGAAAATTAGTATTAGTATATAGTTTATTTTTTTAGGGCATAATCAAGTGCTATTCTAAGATTTTTTAAGTTGCTTTCAAGTATCAGTATTTAAAGAATCTGCCTAAAAATATGGCATGTATGAAATTCTAACACAAGGAAATTTGAACATCTTTGTAATCACAGATGGATATCGAGAAACCTTGTGGTGATTAAAATGTACTGTTGATTTTTAAATTATTAATAATTATGGGTAGTCAGCTATTTCTAGGCAATATATCACTTACTAGGAAGAAAGTCATTGTGTTTCCAAAACAAATTTCTTTTAGTCATTTAGTAAATCATATAATTAACATTACCTCATTGTATAATAATCCATAATTTGACTATTTTAAAAATTATTAACCCAGTCCAATCTCTCCAGAGTCGTTACAGCCAGACCAGGAGAGAGGGACTTTTTACAAAACCTGAATCTTCTCATTCATGCTCAATTCTGGCTCTCGTAGGCAATTTCCTGGATGATCCCACCAAAAGCTGATGCTCTAAATCTGTTTCTCTCCTGAACTGGAGGTACATAAAAGCAAAGGACAGCTGTGCCTCAGACCATGGGTTTTGTTCTTGATGATCATTTCAACAATAGTAGACACAGGTCTTTACTAAAGTCTTTTGCATTTAAATGTTATCACTTCGTTTTTATTGGAATTGTATTGGATTTCAAATATATTATTTCACAGCTTACATTTTATTTGCTCTCTGTGTTTCCAAAATGGTAATACTGTCCATTGCCTTCAATTAATGATGAAGTCTGGTTCTTGTAATAATGGTTTATATCCTATTTCACTTCACTACTTTGAGAAATTTTGAAAGGAACATTCTCTTCCTTTACAATTCTAACTAATGTGTCCTGAGCCTTATTTGGCTGGGCTGATAAATATGACTGAGAGAATAGATATTTGAACATTGAAGGCAAAGTTTGAATTGAATCATTCTATTTCAGTTCAACACTGTACTAGAGTCATTATATAATTTATATTTGTATTCTTCACCACAGAAGAAAGTGGGGTTGTAATGAATGAGTGATAGCTTATAATTGCTTTTCCCTGCAATATACTATTTTTCATGTTTAGTCCTTGGCCATGGCATTCATTTAGAGCAATAATTCTCAATATTGGGAGTGGAGAGTGAAGTAGAAGAAATGATATATCAGAATCCTTGAGATGGAGGTTTGAATTGGGGGTTGGGTTTCAAAAAATATGCTTACCTATTTGAGAATCAATTTCATAGGGAAACTCTGTCACTTATGAGATTGTACTGGATGAAAGTGACAGGCTTGAAGCTATTGATTTAAGTATTTGTAGAAGGGTGGTCAATTTAAGTGGATGCAGAGATCTCCTTTTCCTCCCAGGAGATCTATTTTCATAAATTGCTGTGCAAGGAGGAGTGTGTGTGTGTGTGTGTGTGTGTGTGTGTGTGTGTGTGTGTGAGACAGAGAGAGAGAGAGAGAGAGAGAGAGAGGGAAGGAAGTTTGGGAAAAAGGTATTGCTATCGTCCTACTCCATAGGGGATGATAGGAATGATAGGAAACTGGAGAACAAGGTCATGTCTGTTTCCTGTCCTGTACTCAGAGACCATCCTGACTGATACTCATCTGTGAGTTACCTCTAAAGACTCTCAGAATACTTGGAACCTTCTCAGTGGTGGTCTGAGATCCTCTAATATTCAGGTCTCAGAGGTAAGCTGTGAAATTTGGATACTAATGTCAACATTTCATTTTCTCACAGGCTTATGAGACACAAGAAGACTTGGGTGATATTTCTTTTAAATTTACAATAAAAGCTAAGATAATGGGTACACTAGTAATTCCGAACTCTGTTACTGTCATATCATAAAGGCTGAACTCCTTGGCATAGAGAATCATTGGCATCAAGAAGATACAATCATCCCGATTATTTTTGATGAAAAAGGATGCCTGGAGGAAACCTACTGGCAAAATAACATTCTGAGAAACTTTTCATGTGTGCATTATAGCCAGTGAGTACTTTAAACCTTTAGGTAAATATTAATGACTGGGATTGTTCCTGACTCCAACAAGTTACTGACTGTGACTTTGAAAAGTCTTCTAACTCTTTGTGCCACAGATACTTTATCAGTGGAACAAGGTGAATAATCACTGCTCTACAAACTTCAGAAAAAGTGTTTTAGTCGTGTTTCATTTTCATTCACTGTATTAGCAACTCTATAAGCAAGGTAGAGCTCATTTGTGCATCTAATTTATCAGGAAACTGAGAAACCAAGATTTAGAAAATCAGTTGAGAGTTTCCAGTGTTAAGGCAGATTTCTCAGGGAAATTCTTATGCCTTGCTCCCTGCAACTAAACACCTTGGATAGAATTGAACTTCATACATGCCACTTATTGTGATTAAAAGGATAATCTAAATTTGCCAACAGATATAAATATTTATATTTCTAAAATTTCTGAATGCAAATAAGTTCAGTGAGCACTTTCTGCCTGGAGGAAATTCCTTGCAGTGCAGGGAGGAGGAACCCAAACATAATCTGGCAATCTTGCAAAGTTGAGGAGACAGAGATTGGAGTTCAGAAGGTCAGGAAGTCTAGTTTCTGTGACATAGTACTTAGAGGAGGGAACTACGCAGAGATAGAGCTCCAGAAATGTACGTGAGGGTCTTCTTGAGCCTTTGATCGAACACCAGTTTGCAATGCATAGGGTGAAACTGTAAGAGTGAATGGCCTGAAAAAGGGTAAAATGTTTTATGAGTTGTCTCTTTAACCCCCATCCCACTCTTTTTTTTTTTTTATTTCAGCTCTTCATGGGGGTACAAAAACTCAGGTTATATACATTGTCCGTGTCCCACCCATCCCCCTGAGTCAGAGCCTCAAAAGATTCCATTCTCCAGACAGTGCGCCTGGCACTCACCATGTAGTCATACCTCCATCTCCTCCCTCCACTCCCCACCTCCCCGAGTCAGCACCTTCAAGCATGACCATTCCCCAGATGGTGCGCAACGCACTTATCATGTGGGCATACACCCGTCTCCTCCCCCCCACCCCCCCACTCCCGTCTCAGTCTGATATCCAATTGGTACCCTTCCCCGATGTGCATTTAGGTGATGATCAGGGAAAACAATTTTCTGGTGAGTACATGTGATGCTTGTTTTTCCATTCTTTGGCCCATCCCACTCTTTTTGGGAATTAAAACCTGAATCCCAGCCCAAGGCCAATAACCAGAGGGGTAGGGGAATGTCTTTTGTTCTTTGTGCCACAGGAGATGATTCAAAGGAATTGTCCAGGCAGAGGTCATAAGATTGTCTTTGCCAGAGGTCAACAGAGTTGATCAGGACCATCAACTATAGTTAAACAACAATAGCCCCAAGCTGAAAACTCCTTTAAAATCTCTGTTTTTCTGCTTATAGGGAGGACAACGGTCCTTTAAGATGAGAGTCTGATATTCTCCTCATTTTCTGGCAAATTAATAAACTTCTCTTTCTTTCCTTTCGATCTACTAGTCCTCGTTCCTCATTCAGCTGTGGGGACAAGCACCAAACTTTTAGTAACAAAACTATCCAAGGCCAGATGAGAACAATGTCCAAGGAAGTAGTTATTACTTGGGAGCCATAAGACAAAAATTCCCAGAGCTCACACAAGACTAAGAAACTTTTATATTCCCTCTAAATCAATCTACAATAAAGAGACCTTGTTGAATACCTGGGGCAGTCAGTAGATATCTAGAAATGGCAAAACCTAGGAGTGGAGATAAATTACATCAAAAATAAAATTACTCTAGGTATGCCCCCTAAAAATTTAAAATCATATAACAAATGGATCAAACTAGCCCACAATTAATTGAATTGCCTTTAAGAAATAGTCCAAAGGTCTTTAAAGAAATATGATAAAATCCATCACTCAAAAAACAGAAAAATCTAAATGAGTAGCCTTCAATAAAGAAATCACTAGATATTTAGAGAAATAGAAAATATAATCCATAACCTAAAGGAAATCAGTCTGTGAAAACAGACCCAGAAATGACATTAATGAAGAAATTAATGGAAAATGACAATAAAACATCTATTATAAATATGCTTCATATGCACATGATATAAAATAATCAACGTAATGAGAAGAAAATTGAAGATATAAAAAATAATGAAAATGTAACTTCTAGAGATGAAAAATATATCTGAAATAAAATATTTATGGAATAAGAATAATAGCAAATTATATATGTGGGAAAAAAGCAGAAAAATTGAAGGCATAAGTAGGAAACAATGGGAAAATCCCAAAAGAAAGCATGAAAAATTAAAAAAATAAAGCATCAGTGACCTCTTGGACAATATCCAGCAATATAACATTTCTTTAATTGAAGTCTCAGATGATGGGTTAAATAATATTTGAAGAAATAGTAAAAATTTTCCAAATTGATGAAAATCATAAAGTCCCATATTCCAGAAACTCGATAAATTAAAAGCAGAGTGGATATTCTTAAAAACACAGACAAGTGCACATCATAACGTAAGGGGAACAAGCAATAAATATAAAATCTTAAAACCAGCTAAAATAAATCACATGTACAGAAAGAAAAAGACAAAAATTACAGCAGACTTTTGACAGTAACTATGCAAGCTCAAAGAAAATGAAATGACATGTTTCAAAATACAGAGAGAAAAAATTTTCAAAATGTCAAATTAGTATCCGATATCCAGTGAGAATATCTTAAAAATGAGTTTTTGGGCCTACATTATAAGAGATGCTGATGAAAGTTCTTTAAGGTAGAAGGAAAATGATAATAAATAAAAATTAAGATCTATAAAAAGAAATAAAGAATATCAGGAATGATAAATATGTGGGTAAGTATAAAAGATATTTTTCTTACATGTAAATTTCATTAAAAGTAAGTATCTAGAGCAAAAGGGATAGCAGTGTATAGTAAGGTCTATAACATAAAAAATTGCAGGGTGAAAACAGAATATATTATTATAGGATTCTTGGACTATATGTGAGTAGTGTAATATTTGAACAGAGATTATGGTAAGATGAAGATGTATATTGTAAATATGAAAACAACCACTAAAAATTAAACAAAGCAATAGATTTAGCAAGGAAAAGAGGAAGAAGTATGGAATAATAGTAATAATCATAATAATGATAATAGTAATAAAAGTCCCATTAATCCGAAAGAAGACAGGGGGAAAAAAAAGAACAGATGGTAAAAATTGAAAACAAAGAGCCAGATGGTAGATTTACTCAACCATATTGATAATTCCAGTATATGCAAATGGTTGGAACATGCCAATTAAATTGCAGAGATTGTCTGATTGGGGAAGGAAAAAGCAAAGAAGTTCCTACTGTAAGCAGTCTATAAGAAACTTACCTTAAATATAAATATAGAAGGGTTAAAAGTAAAAGGATGAACAAAAATAGACCATTCAAACACTAATGAAAATTAATCTGGAGTGCTATATTAACATTAGGTGAAATATATTTTAGAGTAAGAAAAATTACCAATGATAAAGATGGCGATTTTCTAATAATAAAGGAATCAGTTTCTCAAGAAGACATAGCAATCCTCAATCTGTATGCAGAGTTTCAAAATACATGATATAGTTGACAGAACTGAAAGAAGAAATATAAATATTTATTTAATAATAATTGAATTTTAAAATAGGTAATGTCAATATTTGTTTTTTCAGTAATTGATAGAACATGTAGATAAAAAAATAGTAAGGTTATAGAGAAGTTGAACAACACTACCAACCAACTTGACCTAATTAATATTTATAGATCACTCCGCCCAAAACAACAGAATATAAACATTTATAAAGCACACAAGGAGTCTTCACCAAATAGTCCATATTTTGAGGATTAAACAAAATTTAATCCATTAAAAAGATTGAAATAATATAAATATATTCTCTGACCACAATCGAATTAAGTGAGAAACAAACAGCAGAAATATATCTGCAAAAACTCCCAATTATTTTGAAAATAACATGTTTCTACATATCCCATGTGTCAATGAAGAAATGAGAAAATAATTTGTCTACATAAAAACAAAAATACAACATATCAAAATTTGTTGAATGCAGCTAAAACAGCGTACAGAGAAATTTAAAGCATTTAAATGCTCATATAGCAAAGAAAATGGTCTCAAATCAATGATTTATGCTTCTATCTTAAGGTTAAAACATGGATCAAATTTATCTCAAAGTAAGTGGTAGGAACGAAATAATAAACAGTACAGAAATCAATGAATAGAAATGGAAAACCAAAACAAAGAAAGTAAAATTTGATTCTTTACAAAGATTAATGAAATTGCTAAACCTCAAGCCAGACTAATCCAGAAAAAGAAGAAACACAAATATCCGCTACCAGGAATGAAAGGCAGAACATAAGTATAAATCCTAAAAATGATAAATAGATAAGGAAATGTTATAAACAAGTTTATGTAAATTTTCACAAGTGTGATGAAATAGACAAATTCTTTGAAAGAACAAAAATAGACACAAAGAAGTAGATGACATGAATAGCTTTTTGTCATTGAATTTATAATTAAAATTCTTCTCACAAAAAATATCCAGGCACAGCTGGCTTCATTGGTAAAGTCAATCAAATATTTTAAAAAGCTGTAATACCACTACTCCACAAACTCTCCCAGAAAATGGGTAGAGAATACATTCTAACTCATTTTATTAAGCCAGTATCACCGTGGTACAATTACATTACTTATATATTTATGTACTCCTCGAAAAAAGGAAAATTGCAGACCAGTATATCTTATGATCATAGCTACCAAAACCCTTCACAAAATAGCAAATCAAATACAGCAATATGTACAAAAGACAATACATTATGACCACTTGGAGCTCATTCCAGTAAAGCCAAATTGGTTTAACATTTAAAAAATATCAATCAATATAATACGACACATTAACAGAGAAAAATGGGACACCATGCAATCCTCTCAAGAAAACAGAACAAAATATAACAACCAAATCTTTGATAAGAGTCAAGACTCTTTCAAGGTAAAAACCCTCAGCAACCTGGGAATAGAAGAGCATTTCCTCCATATGACAAAGGGCATCTCCAAATCATTATAGCTAACATCACGTTTAATAAAAAAAGGCTGAATTTGTTCTCTCTAAGGAGAATGTGAAAAGAATATTCACTGTAACTACTTCTATCCAATGGTGTAGTGATGGTCCTAACTGGTGCAATATGGCAAGAAGGGAAATAAAATATACATAGATTGGAAAAGGAAAAAGTAAAATTCTCATTGTTGTAGACAACATCATTGTTTATTTAGGGAATTTTAAAGAATTTCCAAAAATGTTATGAGAATAATAAGTGAGCTTAGCAAGGTTGTAGTTTATAAGGCCAATTTACAAAAATGGTAGCATTTCTGTATATTAGCAGCAATATTTGGAGTTGGAAATTAAAAATGTAATGCCATTTATAATAAAATAAAAAAGCATCCAATAGAGATGACTATGATTGAATATGTGTGAAACCTGTAAGCTGAAAATTATAAATCATTGATGAGATAAATTAAAGATTATCTAAATAAATGGAGAGTTATGGCATGTTTATGGATCCAAAGAATCAATATTTTTAAGATGTCAATTTTTCACAAATTCATCCATAGATTCAGTGAAATTCCAATAAAAATGCCTGCGAGGTTTTTGTAGAAATTGACAAGGTAATTCTGAAATTTACATAAAAAATTGCAAAGGACCTAAAACAGTCAAAACAATTAAAAAAAGAAAAAGAAAGACTTACACTACCTGATTTCAAGAATTATTCTGAACCTACAAAAATGAAGACAGAATAATGATTGGTATATAAGTTAATATTTCAAAACAGAAGATCCAGAAGTAGATCAACACATATGTGTTCAATTACCAACGTAATTCAGTAGAAGAAAGAAGAGGTGTTCAATTACCAACGTAATTCAGTAGAAGAAAGAAGAGTTTTTTTTTTTCATCAAACGATGCTGGAACAAAATGGTTATTTATACAGGGGAAAATGAATCTCAAATCTTACCTTACACCATACACAAAGTTGACTCAGTACTGATTATATACTTAAATATGTGTGCCCACACAACAAATCTGCCGGAATTAAACATAGGAGAAAATTTTTGTGACTTTGGGTTAAAAAAATTGTCTTAGATCATAGACTAATTGTATGAGCTACAACCATAAAAGTTATAGAAGAAAATTTAGCAGAAAATCTTTCTGATTTTGGGTTAGACAAGATTTGTTAGATATCACACAAAGAATATGCACTGTAGAAGAAAAACATGATAATTGGACTTCATCAAATTAAAAAGTTTTGTTCTCTGAAGTACACTACTAGAAAAATGGAAAGGTCAGCCATGGACTGGGAGAAAATACTTGTAAACCATACATCTGGTAAAGAATTTGAATCCAGAGCATATAAAGAACACTTACAACTCAAAAATTAAAAGACAAACAACTGAGTGGAAAGAAAGAAGCAAAAGAATTAGATACTTCACCAGTGAAGACATATGAATGGATAAAATGCTTAACATCATTAGACAATAAAGAAATGAAAACTAAAACTGCAAGGAGGTACCTCTACCTAACACTCTGCAACAGCTAAAATTAGAGAGACTAACATATCAAGTGCTGGTGTGGCTATGGAGCAACTGAAACCATAATATGTTGCTGGTGGCAATTTCAAGTGGTAAAGACACTTAGGAAAGTAGCTTGGAAGTTTACTATCAAGTTAAATATATAGCTACTGTGTGACCCAACCATTCCATGCATTTACCCAGGAGAAATGAAAATATATGCCTACACAGAGACCTATATGAAAATGTTCACTGTGGCTTTATTCATAATAGCAAAAACTAGAAACAATTAAAAATGGATTGACAGATGATTGAATAAACAAAATTAACAGATGAATGGATAACAGACTCTGGTACACTTAAAACAATGGAATATTACTCAACAATTCAAAGGAACAAATTAACTGACAGATCCAATAACTTGGATGGATCTAAAAAGCATGGTACTAAGTGAAAGAAGTTAGGCATTAAAGATTAAACACTTTTTGCATAATTTTGTTTAGATGACATTCCGAAAAGGCAAAATTGTAGTGACAAAAAGAATATCATTGATTTCCTGGGCCTGGGGGTGGGTGTAGGGGATTGACTACAAAGGTAGGAATGATAAAAGGTTTCCACATCATGAGTCTGGTGTTAGTTATAGGACTGTATACATTTGCCCAAACTAATCAAACAGTATATTTAAATTGAGTGAGCTTTGTTGTAGGCAAATTATGCAATGATGCCTCAATCTATCTAATTAGAAAGAGTTTTCTGAACCACAGTGTAGCTTTGTATACAATTACTTGCCCACTTATTAATGTCACTAATTACATGACTAAGGCTGGAGTGGTTAGGACCACTGGTAAATGCAACACAGTCAACACAACTTGGTGCTAAAGGAACTTACAGTTTAGTTGAGGTGACAGACAACAGGGCCAATGCAACAGTGTTCAGAAGTGTCCACCGTGGGACCACGTGGAAGCACTGTTGTTTCTAGATCTGTGAGAAGAAAGAAGGCTTGTTGGGGTTAGTGACAGCCAAGTGGACACCTGAAGGCCTTCTAAATATCATGGCATCTGGCTACTGTCTTTCTGGCCTTCAAGCCCTGTGGCTTTGTAGATTTTTGCTAGGCTATACTTCAAAGCCAAAAAGTCAGGACTGTACCACAAAATGATTTCCTCTCTGGTGAAATGAAGATAGAGAAACAGATAACGGTGTGAACCATGAGCTTCATCACAAGACTGTACATATCTGTCTTAGCTGCCAGATCTTATTCATATGTGTGTGTTTAATAAGCCACAGAATAATTGCACTGAGCAGAGAAGTGCTTTATAAAGTATCTGTTGAATGAATAATGAGGGATTGTGGAGCAATCCATGAACCTGGAACTGAACCCAGTGGCAATGAGGCATAACGGGTTGTCTGGGGACCCTGAGCCCATGTATGAACTGTCACTGCCACTATCGATGAGGGCAGTTAGCTGGTCTGGTGGCAACATTGTATCTGATAGGAGGGCTTTTAAGCACTGGGTTTTCAAGGCAAACTGTGCAGAGACCACCTCTGTATGTTGTTCTCTTTTTCAAGTGAATAAACACTAATCCTGGAGAAAAGCTTTCTACCACTTTCACAGCTAAAACATGAGAGAAAGCCCACATCTCTCCAGACTATTCTTAATCCATCTCACCAGCCTGAAGCTTCCTTGATGCATATATATATATATTTTTTTGTTGTTCTAAGAACACAGGACATGAATACTATTTTA
Organism: Lemur catta; assembly: GCF_020740605.2. Classification (NCBI taxonomy): domain Eukaryota; kingdom Metazoa; phylum Chordata; class Mammalia; order Primates; family Lemuridae; genus Lemur; species Lemur catta. The sequence continues at coordinate 60,222,493 of NC_059132.1, forward strand.
AACAACCTACAACTTACTTAGATTCAATCAAATAACAAAAGTGTTCTTATTAACAACAATTGATTTAAAAGTAAAATCTCTGGTCATAGCAATTTGGAATCATAATGTTATTCACATTTAACTGAGAAAAAAATTTATGACTTGGTCTCTAAGAAATGGCTGTAGACTATAAAACTGGTTAAATAATCTGAGGTACTGAGGTTATGGAAGTGAAAATAAGGGATTTGAGTTTTCCATCAAATATAAACGTCTTTCTGTTTGCTTTTATATTGTCCTTTATTGCTTCATTTTCTCTTTCCATCTTTCTTAACTGGTGTCTTTTTATTTCCTATTTTCCTTCCTTCAGATTCCTTAGATTGTGGAGTTCTCATGTTCCTCACTTAAATCGATGACTTTCAGACTTGGTTGTGCCTGAGAATATTCTAGAAGGCTTGGTTCCGACTCTGGAGTCTCTGGTCTAGCAGGGGCAGGGCAGGGATGTGTGTGCAAATATGCATTTGTAATGAATTTTCTGGTGATGCTTCTGGTCCAGCAAGCCCACTTTGAGAACATGGACTTACAAGTCATCCTGTTGGTAGCAGCCAGAGGAGGCTGTGAGTGTTCTTTCAGAATGGGCTAAAATGGAAGACTTACTGCATGAGGACCATACAATAAGTCTACACTCTCAAGGTTAATTGCTGATATTGCGTTTAACCTGGACATTGTAGATATTTTGAAATCTTTTAATAGTTATTCCAGGAGATTATAAATTCAGAAAGTGAATGGTCTTAGATATTTTATCATTGTTGCCTCTTCCCCTGAAAAATTCTTTTTCTTGTTTTGAAGAATCATCTAGCAGTAATTTTTTAAGTTTTGCTGAATATTTTCTACTGAAAATATCATAAAATAGATCATATTTTATCATCAAATGGTTCTCTCATCCGAAGAAAATGAAAAGAAATGTTTGTATATTTAGCAGGTCAGGAATGAAAGAGCAATTAGTTAACAAGAATGAAAAAAATGTAGAGATATTTATTGTCTATACTTTGCATTTAACAGGATTGAGACAACACATCTTTACTTGCAGGCTTGGGAGTTATGCCTTTTCCACATGATTTCCTAAAGGTAACAATAAACAAAATCCTCTGAAAAGGCAGACTCTTCTTTTGGAATTTTCATTAGGCTTCAGAAAATCACTTTTCTTCTATTATTTTCCTCATACCAGTTTTTCCCTTTCTTCATGTGATTTTCCTGAATGTCAGTCATTATGTTTTTGGATTTGCAATCTGGTCTTTTCCTTATTCATACTCTTTCTTTTGTTTGTCCTTCACAGTAAGGTTGGTTTCTGGTCTTATTGAAACTCATTCTAAGCTTCCAGGTTACTTTTTACTCTTATAATCTTTTTAGTCTGTACCTGAAGGGAGTATTGTGTGTTTTGTGTAATGCATTGATGGCTGGAAACAATAGAGTCCCTATTAGCCAATTAAACCTGGCAAGATACGGACTGTTGCCCCAGCTCTAGGACTTTTTGATCCAGACACACAGTGCACGGCATTTGAACTTAAGAAAATTCTCTGCTTCTTACCCAGCTGTCTCATTGTTGTGTTGAACGGGGTGGAAGACATGGAAGGTAAGGAGTGAGAGAAAACTCTGGAAGAAATACAGGCTGCTCATCTCGAATCTTAGGACACTTTTCTTGCCATTAAGAAGCAAAACCACTCATGATTAGGGTTTATTCTTTGTTCTCAAAATGCTTTTGCATTCCTTGTTAACCTAAAATTCAGGTCCACTACTAAATAGGGCCATGTCACAAACACTTGAATGTGTTTGGCTGTGTGCTTAGGAAAGGGCAGTTGGTGCATACCAATCATACCGGCAAACACATTACACCTTGGGCCCTCTTTGGAGCCCTTCAGGAAAGTCAATGGGAGCTTTGTGTAAAGAGGGAGCAGAGAACTGGGCTTATTGTATTTGATTCTTTGCCTTCAGTCACCTCCATTTGGATCTTAATCTCCTGCACTAAACCTTGGGGGTCATTATGGCTTGGTTTTACTCTTGTTCTATTCATTCCTCTTCCTTGGGCTAACTCAGTAGTTTTTATTTTGAGAGTTAAAATTGGTAAGTGCTCCTGCTCCCAGAGAATGTATTAGAGATTAATAAATGATGCTTGAGACTGGCATTGTTTAGGGGCTAGCAGATGTTCAGAGATTAGTAGTATGAAGAGAATTAGAGGGAAATGAGAGTGGAGAAGAGTTAGTAATTGTAATGGGGAGGGGTCCTATTAGAGGCTTGATAGAAGGTTTTTAGGCCAAAGAGCTTTAGAAATCCATTTTCAATTCTAATCAATCCAATATGTTTTATATTCACATGTTGCATGAAGACAAGTGTATATTATAGCCTTCTTAGTGTTCAGGAATCTTTGTGTGGACTTTCTCTCTTCAATCTGATATTTGTTTTTTTTTTTTTTTCCTTGCCATAAGGAAGTTTTGTTTGGCCTGGAATAAATGAAACTCAGAGCCCAAAAGGCTCAGTTAAATTGAGCTTGAAACTGAAAACCCACGACGCTCTAGTGAGCGCTGAGTGAAAAGAAGAATATTTGCTGTGCTTCACCCCCAGTGGAATCCTCTGACTTTTCTATTTCTATTTTCTTTTTGCTTTCTGAACTGGAAGATAAAAAATTGCAAATGTATAAAACTACACATGCTGAGATTTTAAATTCTTATAAACTGGAACGTTTTTTTTTAATTGTCTCCATGATTCAAATTAAACTATTGTTGGTTGTGAGCAAATGTATTGACCTAGTTGCAGGGAAATACCCTGGCGCTTCCAACTGGCCAACACACAGATGCCACACTTGCTGCTGACAGCCATCAGACCTGTGCCAGTTGGCAGCGCTGGCCACAAAGCCATAGATCAAAAGGAGTTGGAGAAAGCTGTTCTCTCCATTTTGCCTGCTAAGCTGATCCTATTCTCAAGTCAGGATGGGGACAGCCCAGTGCAGGCCCTTGATAAATTCAGTGAAACTCATATTCGAGGACCCTGTTTAAGGACTTCAGTCATATTGAATATCTACACCTGTCAACCCCCTGCAATAAGGTAGTTTTCATTAATGTTGCTGTAATATAACAATATTAAACCTGATAGAAAATCCCAGCTGAAGTTAGGACGTGGCAACAGCAACATTTTTTTCATTGTCAACTAAGATTGGGGTGCAGAAAAAATGTTTTAGGGAAAGAATTTGAAGACTGGCTGGCATTTTAAAATTTGTCTCTGTCTATTGGTTTGGTTCACTCCTTTATCATAAACTTTGGTAATTACATTTTGTACATCCCTTGAGGCTTCAAGACTGACAAGACTGTGTTTAAAGGGAAGGAATGGAAAACTCCCAACAATGCTTGAATTCAGCTTACTTGGCTGCGTGCATTATGACAACATCTTTCATCACTGTGGTAATCTCATATAGTAATGTTGGACAGCATGACAATAAATTGCTTTTATCTTGCTTTTTTTGAGCTTAGAGATTTCCCTTGTAGCAAACATTTTCTCTGTAGAAACCACATACAGTTTTCCTCGTGTTCCTTTTCCTGGAAAACAAAAAGAAAATTGAGTAAATGGATACGTTTTTGCATCTATTTGGTATTTTATATTTCAATGAAGAAAATAAATGCTCACATTTTCAAGGCTTTTCTTGGTTCTAGGCATTTACTCTTACCGCGTGCAAGTACTATCTTTACAGTATTCTTAAAAGGGCCTAACTATATGCTAAATATAGGAAGTGGGTCATGATGGGAAAATAAGAAAAGATAGAGATAAGACAGAAGTATTTATGTGACCTAAAAGATTTCAGGCAAGGTTTTTGTACGCTATAGCCTGCACTGCTTATTCCTGCTGTTGGTTTTTTATTAGAGTTTGGAGTAGGTCCTGTTTATACAGGAAAAATTTTGTTTTCTTCCCCTACTGCTTGAACAAGGAGAGAAATTCTAGTTCTTTGTGAAATAGAAATAGCAAACGTGCCATTAAACATTAAATCAGAGTCTCTTTGTAGGAAATGACCATTCTGATTCTAATGATCTTTGACCAAGGTGAGGAATTAATTCACTGCAAAGTGTATAAACCTCATAAAAATAACAATGACATATGTTAAAGTATCCAGTTAAAATAAAGTAAGAATAATTGATTCTTTTTTCCATTTGGACATTTGGTGCTTTGATATATTTGGCATCTGTTAAAATAGCTAAAATACTAGTATGTTTTAGATGTTTTAAATATGTCATCTTATTAATTCTAATAACAATTCTTGAGGCCAATACAGTACTGTTATTATCCCCATTTGTTGGTGAGAAAACTGAAGCGTTGAAAAGTTAAGCACTTTCTTCAAAGTTAACCATTTAATTAATGGTGAATCCAATCCAGGATATCTGACTCCTGAGATTTTGCCTTTAAATGTATGTTTTAATGTTAGAGATGTGAATGTGGCTAAAGTCCTATCACTTCTTTGCAAACAAACCAGTCCAGTGCTTATGTTTCTTCTCAAACTGTTATTGAAACCGCAAGGAGGGCTTCGGCCTAGATTCAGTTGTTCACTGCACAAAGATCCAATCACTGAGACAACGAGAACTGCCAAGGAAGAAAGGAATGTTAATGTGAAAGCTGTCTGTCGGGAGAATGGGAGAAATCGTCTCAAATGTCTCCCTGATCAACAGAGATCAGGGGCTTTTTAAGGAGGGGCCACGTACATTGGGGCAGGTCATGGGGGATGGTGACTCTTGACATCAGGAATCTTGCTCAGGGGCCTTTGGAGTCCCAACTCCTTTATCTTGTAAAAATTCCACCATTTCTGGGAAATGATTAAAAAAGTTTTCAAGTAGTAGTTAAGGGAGGAGATTATAAAAAAAAAAAACATATAGGGGAAATTCGTTCATACACCAGTTACAGTAGGTAGCTGTCTATTGACCTTCATGTTACAATAATTCACATTATTTCAACCTTTCTTAGGTTTCCTTTTGGATCCTTCTCTGGGTGGTCAGACTGATGAAAAGACAAACAAAATGTGGTATATTCATATAGTGGAATATCATTCAGCAATGAAAAGGAACAAACACATGCTACAATGTGAACAAACCTTGAAAACATGTGAAATAAAAGAAGCCACTCCCAAACTGCTACATACTGTATGATTCTGCTTATATGGAATGTTCAGAATAGACAGATCTAGAGGGACAGAAGGTAGATTAGCAGGTGGCAGGGGCTGTGTGGAGGATGGCAATGGGGACTGACTGCAATGAGAACAGTGTCTTTTCAGGGGACACCTATAGTTAAGTCTCTGCCCCAGTCCTTAGATGACCAGAAAGCAGTATCATCCCTCTGTGGTCACATGCAATGAGACTCCTGGGAGTGACAAACTTTCCCAAAGACTTTAAAGCAGTCCTTCTGTCCGTATACTAAAGGTTCTGAAATATTTAATAATTAAAGAGCATTTCTCACCCATAGGTTACACAGCTTAGGCCTAATTTGCAAAGTTTCCTTAAAGCTTTGGTATCCCAACTGTGGTGTCAGGACCACACCCTCACCACCTGGGAGCACGTAACAAATGCAAATTCTTGGTCCCCACCTAGATCTGCATTTTAACAAGATTCTTAGGTGATCCTTTCCCCATAAAGTGTGAGATGCTCTGCTTTGAAGGATAGGAGTGTCTACACCAACCAAATGCAATCCAAAGACCAAAATCCTGCCTCTGTCAAATATTGGCTGTGTAAACTTAGGCAAGTCGTGTGAGCCTCAGTTTCCACAGCTGTCAGAGAGATAAAACAATCGACAACAGAGTTGTCGAAGGATGACAGCAGAGAACACAAGTAAAACCCTGGAAATGGTGCTGGTATATGTTGGCAAAGGACTCTGATCAGCTTACGAGCCAGGCGGACCCTGTGTGGATGTGACCCTTGATGTCAGGGTGAACTCAAGGGTGAGGACAACCCCATCTTTTTTGGTCCTGCCCATGGGCTTCCCCAGGGCCAGGGTGGTGTGGGCAGCGGTGGAGGTGGTAGGTGGAGTGGTCATGCATTCTTCATGGCCAGAGGCCTGGAACCTCTCATGTCAAGGAATGTCCCAGGAACAGTAGGTAGGTAGGCAGGGTTCAGGGAGACATACTTTCTTTAGTTTTATCGGTATATTAACTCATGCAGGTCTTCACACATCTAGCCCAAAACCAAGGGAGTGTCCAATAAAAGAATTGGAAAAGGAAAACATAAGTCAGCAATAAAGGACTTAAAATATGAGAGAGAGAGAACACTAAGGTGAGAAAAAGGGAGTGTTGACAACACCCAGACCCTGAAAGAGCTCTGAGGATCTGAGGATAGCAATTCACCCACCAGCAGAACCTATTCCCCGGCAGATCTTCCTGCCTCTCTGCCCCTCCAGGGCCCGCCGGTGAGCGCGCTGATGGAGTGGGGATTTTCCTACCGCCACTGCCGGGGACTCGTTTTCAGAATGCGCTGTACAAACAGCACCTCCTCAGCGTCCCTCACTGTGGTCACACTTCCTGATCGACAGAGATTTTGTTATAATAGTTTCTCTCTGTTGACAGAAATGTAGCTGGCGACCTCAAGCAGCCTGAAGCTGGACCCTGAGCCAAAACAAACACACCCTTTGGCTCCTCCAAGCTTCAGATGATTGTAGTTTTTGAATATGTGCCCTTGGCAGCCTCCACGGCTAACACTGTTATTATTTCCATTTATTGTAAACTTTTTTAATAATTCTAGTAAAGATATATGTATTCCGTGATAGGGCAACGGTTAGCTAAGTTCACCGAGGGAGGAGAAATGCAAAGCGAGGTGTAAAGCTACCCAGGATAGAGCTCTCCAGAAATACAGGGATTCGTGACCTGCTAGGTCACCTTTCCAGTGTCCTGTTGCCTGAGTTGTTTTTCAGATTATATAGGCCACATGACCCACTGAGTGTCAAATATGCCAGCAGGATCCAGAATCTATTGGTTATTTTTTTCCATCTGGTTTTAATTCTGGTCACCAAAAGGTGAAATAAAATGAATAAAGTCAATAGGGACTTTGGTTTCAGCTTTCCTTCTTTCTATTATTAATTTTCTTATTAGTCCTATTTCTATCTCTATTTTTGTTTTGACATTTCTGTGTGTTAAACATCATGGTGAATCCCGCCAGACAGTGGCAAACGGTGTGGATAACAGGCAGAATAAAGTCCCTCTCTGGCTTTCTACAGTCTGCTTCCTTATTTATGTTCTTTCTCTCCCCGTCTCTGACACACTTTCACTGTCTCCCGGGCTTCTCCAGGCCAGATGCCTAGCAGGTGTGCAAGTGCTGGAAACTTCCATTCGGCTCGCCCACTGTGTCCTGCATCCCACTTTCCACAGCACTGTTTCCTCATCCTTCGTCCATTTCCTGCCTATATTTTTACAACTTTTATTTAATGTTTGTCATCCGACTTGGGTGTTAAGATGCTGGCTTCTCTGATCAAGAGGTGGTGTCACTTTTCAATCTTCCTCAATTACATCTTCATTGAAACTGGCAACATTATGTTGAGCTCAGGAAACTGTGAAAAGGAGTTTATAGAATTTCTTAATTCTATGATGTCCAGCTCTCACTCACTAAAAGGGATTATAAAAAAAATGTGATAATATGTCTCTACCATTTTCTAAATGCTAAAAGAAGTAACCAAGCTCATGGTATCTCATAGAAAATATCAATTAAAGTAAGTGGAGACAGTAGGTACCAAGTGGGCAAACAATTAGCTCTCTAAAACCTGAGTCCTCAAGCTAGTTCATCTCCCTTTCACCCTATGTCTTAACTTCAATGACCTAATTTAGATAAAAAGCAACAATTGTATCATCCCTCCCCTCAAAAGTTATGACTTTTGTCGACATTGCCAGGATATATGTCAGTTAGGTTTTTCCTTCTGTCAAAAGACAAAATTATTTAATACAACAGATTTAGTTGAATGATCTCATTGGCTTTTATTTGTGGTTCTAAAATTGGATGACACTTCATTCTATGAAATGGAATGACTGTTTCGATGAGCTGAGCAGAGGAGTTGGGCTTTAGAGGCAGAAAAGGACCGAAGAAAGCAGAAACAAGAAGTAAGAAGTGGATTGGTCCTTTCAAGGTTACTTTCCTTAGAGATTAAAACAGTATGGACTTTCTTATTATGGCAGCTTAGATAAACTATTAATAGACCCCTTGGCATGGTTGCTGTGAATCTCCTGTTTTATTTTTTTCTTTTTCCTTTTTTTAAACTGGCCTGTTTCAAGATTCATCTTGGTTACATGGTATTTAGCATAAGGGGCTCCATTCTGGTTTGGTCTGGTTTGGTGTGGTCTGGTCTGCTGGAGCCCGCTGTAGGAGCTCAGTCCAAATAGTGACCTCCCGTGACTCTGTTGAACACTTCCAAGTACAAGAGTGAGGAACAGAACCTCTAACAGGGGATCTTTCTTCACCGAGGGTGAAGAGTTGTCAGCTAGAGGGGACACCTATTAACCATCACACTGCTCCCTGCATCTACCCAACCTGTGAAGTTGCCAGAAGTGCATCTGCAAGAGAAATCAGCCAAAGAACTCCCAATTGTTTCTTCCCCATCGTTCTCTAGGTTGTTCTGTCACAGGGCCATGACAAACCTTCCCATCTGATCTTTGAGTGCCCACGGAATTTCATTTTACTTTGCCTGCTTTCTTATCTGGTAGGAAAATAGCCTTGATGGTAGCTAAGGGCCCCAGACATAAGGAGGACCAAAATCAGTAACGGAAATAGTAATTGGGTTTAAGAGTTCTTTGGGGGAGACTGAACGATATTGGCAATTATAGCATAGTGTAGTAACTGCCGGAGGAGTGTGCCTTGTGAGATGCGATGCTTGAAATTTTGTTGAAGCTTTTTTGAGCTTTTCTGAAGCTCTGGGGAAGTGCTATCCAACAGAACTTCCTATGGTAATGGAAATATTCTCTATCTGCACAGCCATGTGGTAGCCACTAGCCACATATGCCTACTGGGCACTTGGAATATGGGAGTGCAACTGAGGCACTAAATTTTACTTCTATTTAATTTTAATTTTAATAAATTTATACTTAGGTTGAAATAGTCACATGTGCAATTGGCTTGTGTATTGGGCAGAGAAATTCTAGGGTGTCAGGGAGGTGCAGACCTTCTTGGTAGCCCATATTTGCATCTGATTTCCTGGAGGATTTGAAGGTCGGTAGCATACATGGCACAGAACCATCAAAGTCATCAATAAGAAGCCTCTAGATATACTTATCAACTACTGATACTTTCTCACTAAATTGTATACTCTAAAGAAAGGTATTGTTTTTATCTCTTTCACCACTGTGCACGGAGTGTAAACTAATGTGCCTACAGAAAGGTGTTTGAAAGATATGAGTTAAGCCATTTTCCACGTGCATTAGTCATAGGATCATAAAGCTCCAAAGCCAAAAGGGACTGTTGTTACTCCAGGGGACCTCACTGTTGCCTACCCTCAATCACTTACATTTCTTCCTCTGGCTGGCAAAACGCAATAATGGTTGGCGCGTCCATGCCTCCCCACTATAACTTGGTGAAATGTGACCCTGTCTGTTCAAATCTAGGACTAAATCCTGATTTATATTAAAAAATATGGCTGTTTGGCCTAATTCCCTTGACAATAATGGGTTTGAAGTGAGGCATATAACCTAGCTTTCAACAAGAAAATGTGATGTTTCTTTGGAGACAGATTTTACAAAAGGTTTATTCATAAAAGGGACGTAAGGAAGAGGAGATCTGTCTTTTATTTCTATGTATTCCTATGTTTGTGTGTCATGTCTGGAACTGCTGCAGCCATTCTGTGAACATCAGAGTAATTGAGCTGAGAAGAGAATTGTGAAGGATGTGGAATCCTTGATGTTGAGCTGCTTTATCAACTAACCCTGACATCTTCCCAATATCTGCACATTTTCTTATGGTGGATAATAATTTCCTCATTTTAAAGCCAATAGAGTGAGGTTTTTCACAGACTGACATCTGGGCATAGCTGAGCTGTAATCAGGGAGTCAGCCAAGGCTGGGTTCTCATCTGGAGCCCGACTGGAGAAGAAGCTGATTCCAAGCTCACATGGTTGTTGTCATCATTCAGTTCCTTCCAGGCTACCAGGGGTCTTCACTTTTTTGCTAGCTGTTGACTAGAAGCTACTCTCAACTCCTTCCTACATGGCCTCCTCCATGTGGCAGCTCACATTTCAGCTTGCTTCTTCGAAACCATCAAGAGAGAGCGTCTCCCCACATGAGGGGTGTTACTGTCTTCTGCAATGTAATCATGTACGTGTGGTCTGGTTTCCTCTGTTCCCATAGTTAGAACTAGGTCTTACAATGTGTTCATACTCCAGGGGAGAGGATCACACAAAGGTGTGATCATGGCACCACCCTAGAGGCTGGCTGTTTGCCACAACCTCTTCATTTTAAATACATAAACAGAAGCTTTTCAAAAGAAGATACACAAATGGCCAGTAAACATGAAAAAATGCTCAATGTCCCTAAATCATCAGGGAGATGCAAATCATAACCACAATGAGATATCACCTTACCCCACTGAGAATGGCTTTTATCAAAAAGTCCCCAAACAATAGATGCTGGCATGGATGTGGAGAGAGAGGAATACTTATACACTGTTGGTGGGACTGCAAACTAGTACAACCTCTGTGAAAAGTAGTATGGAGATACCTCAAAGACCTAAAAGTAGACCTACCATTTGATCCAGTAATCTCACCACTGAGTATTTACACAAAGGAAAAAAAGTTCATTTTATCAAAAAGATACTTACAATCGAATGTTTATTGCAGCACAATTCACAATCACAAAGATGTGGAATCAACCCAAGTGCCCATCAGTTCATGCATGAATTAGTAAAATGTGGTATATGTATACCACGGAGTACTACTCAACCATAAAAAGGATGAATTTATGTCTTTTGTAACAATCTGGATGAAACTGGAGACCATTCTCCTAAGTAAAGTATTGCAAGAATGGATAAAAAAAATACCACAAGTACTCACTATTAAATTGGAACTAAATGATTAGCACTCATGTGCACAGATGGAAGTCAAACTCAGTGGAAATCAGCAGGTGGGAGGGAGAAGTAGAGAATGGGTAAAATCACAGCTAATGGGTACAGTGTATACTATCTGGATAATGGACGACACACTTATAACTTTGACTCAAGCAGTACAAAAGCAATCCACTCATGTAATCAAAACATTTGTAACCCCATAATATTCTGAAATAAAATAAATACATAAATAAATAAATAAAATAAAAGAAAGGTGAGGAAATTGGTCCAGAGGGATGATTTCACTTTCCAAAGATCTAGCTGCTCTGTAGAAGAATGAGGAGGAGATTCTTCACATTTTAATTTCAATCCAGGATGTAAGGTACTAACTAGCTCTGTAAAATGATTCGTGTTACTTAATCTCTCTAAACTTTAGTTCTAATTTTTAAGACAAGGTTAATAATGAGATCTCTTTTTAAGAAATTGTTTTGGGCCAGTGGCTCCCACCTATAATCCTAGCACTCTGAGAGGCAGGAGGATCACTTGAGGTCAGGAGTTCGAGACCAGCCTGAGCAAGAGTGAGACCCCATCTTTATTAAAAATAGAAAAATTAGCTGGGCACGGTGGCACACGCCTGTAGTCCCAGCTATGGGGAGGCTGAAGCAGGAGATTGCTTGAGCCCAGGAATTGGAGGTTGCAGTAAGCTATGATGATGCCACTGTACTCCATCCTGGGCAACAGAACGAGACTCTGTTTCAAAAAAAAAAAAACACACACACAAAAAAACAGACTTGTTTGGGAATTTTTCATGTGGAAATATTTAATGTTTGTCAGTGCCTGTCATGGTTTCTGCAGATATTAGATGTTAAAAAATATTTCTTTATGCTTTCTTTGCTCTTCTGTTGTATCTCTTTAATGGGGAGGACTAGAATGCTGGGTTTATTATGATTTACTTTTAAGTTTTGGGATATAATCTGTTAGGGTGAAAATGATGGTAACCAAAGGTTTTTTGAACTATCTCAGGAGTAAAAACGTAGGTCCAGAGTCAAATAGGGATCCCTGATTTAAAAGGTGCTAACATAACTATCTCTTTGCTTTGTCTGTAATCTCTGAACTTAAAGTCAAAGCAATTGTATTGCAGAACTTAGCTCCAGGGACTTTCTCCCTAGCACTTTTTTTTTTTTTTTTAAATTAAGGTCAAACAGCTCCACTGGGGTGGCGTTTTTTGATGCCAGCTGATTGTCATAAATAATGCACCAGTAACTGCTTTAAAGGGAAGCCACACGCTCAATGGTTAATGAAATTCTTAAAGTGCTGCTGTTATGCTGTGATTCTTGAAATGAAATTCAGAAATTTCCATGGGTTCAAGATAAGTTCACTTCATAAGTCTGCGTGAAAATTCTCATTCCTTCTTCCTGACCCACACTGAATTGTTTTATAGCAGAAGGTCAACAGGGTGTAGTTTTCTCACTACACAATCAGGCTGTTGTCCTTTGGGGACAAGCGTCTTTATACATAGGTGAACTGTCATGTGTGATATGAAAGTAATGTCTTATGATAGATTTTGACAGAGTTAAGAGCCAGACTTTTGTCCCCTTATTTATTAAGTTAAGCTCCTGAGGGAGAGATGTGTATTAAAAATGTTCCAACAATACTCATGGACATTTATTCTAGGTCTTACTTCCATGATGCCATTCTGGCCTTTATTGCAAATCTGAATTGCTTTAGCTAAAATAATTTTGTCTTGTTATAATGAAAATAATGAACAGTTATTGAGGTCTCATTATGGGCCAGGCCAAGCTTTGTTCTAAATGCTTTACATGTATTAAGTCACTTAATCCTCTCAAATACTCTTACATAGGAACTACAGGGAATATGTATATGTTCTTTGAATAGAGATAAAATATATGCCACCAACTTAAGTTTGCCTTTGATTTTGTCTGCACAATGCAATATGAATTAATTAGAGGGGGAAGGCAAATCTATTTTTCTTCTATGGACTTGACTAACAGAACATCTAATTGTTTAGTTTACTCTGCCTCCACCAAAGTTAAGAGAGCCAAGAAATTCAGAATCTCTCAATTTATTACAAAGACATTCCCAGGTCTTCAAGGGTAAGGACTGTCTTACACTACTTATTTTTCCCTGAAATGCCTGGCCCATAAATATTACTCATTAAAAATTATAAAATTGGAATTGGATTTAATATTACTCTCTTCTGAATTTTGAGTTATAATTCGATGTATCATTACACTATAGATTTGTTCATTATTATTTACAAATATTTTATACATAAGTAAAAGAATAAAAAAACTAAGATTTAGGCCAGGCACAGTGACTCACACCTGTAATCCTAGCACTCAGGGAGGCCGAGATGGGAGGATTGTTTGAGCTCAGGAGTTCGAGACCAGCCTGAGCAAAAGCGAGACCCTGTCTCTACTAAAAATAGAAAGAAATTAGACAAACCACTAAAAATAGAAAAAATTAGCTGGGCATGGTAGCACGTGCCTGTAGTCCCAGCTATTTGGGAGGCTGAGGCAGGAGGATTGCTTGAGCCCAGGAGTTTGAGGTTGCTGTGAGCTAGACTGACACCACATCACTCTAGCCCCAGCAACAGAGTGAGACTCTGTCTCAAAAAATAAAAATAAAAAAATAAAATAAAATAAAATAAACTACACAAACCCCTAAGATTTACTTGAACACAGTAATTAAAATAATATGTATAATATTCAGTCTAAATGGCCTATGACTATTTGTCAATAATTAATATATTTTAGCATCTTTCTTACTTTCAGAGGCTTTCGGAGGGGGTGAGCAGTTTTCGCTGCCACCAGCAGCACCATGCTTCCACTTCTTGGCTGATTTTTGTCACAGGAGAGGCACTCACTCATAGTTTCTGTGTTACACACAATTGTGCTGTACCATTGCCTATTTTTTTTGGATTGCTACTTACTAGAGCAGATTTTTAATTCATCCCCTGGAGAAGTAAAACTAGAACCTCTACTTTCCAATCTAGAACAACTACCAATTCTATAGTTTGCATGATAATGTTTTAATGGAGGGCCTTAAGGAATGAAGCATCATCAGGACCAAAAGAACCCCCTAAGACTCTACTTAAATATCCTGTGTCCAGCAGATTTTTTAAATAAATAAGTTGTTTAATTAATTATGAGGGTTTTTTTTCATTTTTGTTTTTGCCAATAGCTTATGACTGACTCTTTGAGGCTAACCAATGATTATGAGTTGAGGCCAAGTCCTTTCTGACATAATAAACTGCTAAATTCCACCTGGTTTAAAGTATCTTAGCATCATCTAGAGGCCATATAAAAATAAAATCCAATGTTAGAAATACTTTCAAGGAAATAATACACATATTATTTTGAGAAGAACTATTAATTGAACCTAGATTCTGCAGAGCTTCAGAGTATTACATATCAGTAACTTGATAATTTGTTTTATGCTCCTTACTGGCAAAATAACTGGGTAACATAGAACAATGGATTTACTTGAAGAGTTTTATTTCTCCCATTTGCATGCGAGTCAGAAGCATAGAGATGGATGTGATTCTTTGCATGGCATCTTCATAGCCAACCGACAGCTGACATTTAACTGAACAGATAGGTTTATAAGTAGCTTGGGTGCTAACATATGGTGAAATTTCCAATTATAGGTCCCTACTGTAACAGTGAAATTTCTCTTCCATTTTTAAAAATTTACCAACACAAAACAAAGCTCACTTGATGTTCATTTCTTATATGTCTGACAAAAGTTACAAAATAGTTGAAAGTGTATAATATAATGGAAGGAAAATAATTTGTTGCCTTAGACAATCACAAAAATGTGTTGTTTAGCAAAATAAAGGTGTATGTATTGTGGGAGAGACTTGCTGTCTTTCAAAGCCTTATACTCGGTTTTGCTTAGATCTCAGATGCCTGGATCAAATCAATATAGCCCAGGAGAAATCAGCTGGGCACATTACCCTCTGGATTAAAAAATCCTTGGCAAAGAATATTAGAAATCACCACCCTATCCTAACATCAAGGAAAAAGTTGAACAAACTGAAAATTCAACAATCCTTCTTAGATACGTTATAGGGCAACCTGCTGCCCCCTAAATTGGAGAGATAAAGGGACAAAATAGAGAATCATAATTTACCAGAGCAAAAACCCATAAGCAGAAACCTCCAAGGTTACCAACACTACTGGGGTAGGAAAATGAATTGTTTGCAGCTCACTGTGGACAACACTGAAAGTCAAAAACTCCAGGAGAGACTCTGTCATAGGAGGACCCTATACTTGGTGAGTTTTACCTGTGGGAGCCTGACCTGCTTCTCACAGTGAATATCAAAGAAAAACTCCCTAGTGATTCCAGCAGTGGGAGGGGAAAGGGAACCATTTTGAAATATACTAGAACACTCTGTTCTTAATAAGATTTGCATTCAGGAGAAATGAGTTAACCAGAACCTAATTTTCTGGGGTTCTATAATATCATAACTGACCTGGGGAAAGGGAAATAACTATTTTTAGCCACCTCTAGCCTTCCACATGGGAGAAGGCAAATACCTAACACTAGCCCAGTCTAGCCATTGTGTCCCACAAAAGGGAGTGGAGACTGAGACACGCTTGTGAAGTCCATAGTCCAGAGGCACAGGCTCACCAAAAAACTGAGACCTAATCATAGAACTATAGAATGTTAACCACACACCTTACTTCTACATTTCTAAAGGCCTATGTATAGCAGTTGCTTTTACCTAGTACCTCATGTCTGACCATCAAGTAAAAATTACGAGACATACCAAAAAGCAAAAACCAAGGTTTGAAGAGACAGAGCAAGAATCAGAACTGGACTCAGATATAGCAGGGATTTTGGAATTGTCAGATGGTTTAAAACAACTATGATTAATATGCTAAGGGATCTAATGGATAAAGTAGACAGCACGCAAAAACAAATGAGCATGTAAACATAGAGACAGGAATTCTAAGAACCAATATGAAATTCTAGAGATAAAAAACACTGCAACAGAAGTGAAGAAAACCTTTGATGGGCTTATTCATAGATTAGAGACGGCTAAGGAAAGAATCTCTCAGTTTGAGGAAGTTTCTTAATAGAAACTTCTAAAACTGAAAACCAAAGAGAAAAAACACTAAAAAATGATAACAGAATGTCCAAGAATTGTGGGACAACTACAAAAGGTGTAACATACATGGAATGGGAATACCAGAAGGAGAAGAAAGAAAGGAACAAAAAAAATATTTGAAACAATGATGACTATTTTCCTTAAGTTAAGGTCAGTTAAGGTACCATAGATCTAGGAAGTTCAGAGGACACCAAGAAGAATAAATGCAAAAAAAAAAAAAAAAAAAGACACCTAGGCATATCATTCCAACTACAAAAGATCAAATATTAAATAAAAATTCTGAAAGAAACCAGAACAGGGAAATATTTACCTACAGAAAAACAAAGACAAGAATTATTAGAGCCCAGCCAGGGATGTTAAAAAAAAAAAAAAGGAATTATATCCCACTTCTCCTCAGGAACCATGCAAGCAAGAAAACAGTGAAGAAAAGTATTTAAAGTATTAAAAGAAAAAAAAAAACAAAATAACCACCACCAACCTGGAATTTTGTATCCTGCAAAACTGTCCTTCAAAAGTGAAGGGGAAATAGAACTTTTTCAGACAAACAAAAACTGAAGGAACTTTTTGTCTATAAACTTAGCTTGCAGGAAATGTTGAAAAAAAATTGTTTAGGGAGAGGGAAAATGATATAGATTAAAAGATTAGATTTATATAAAGAATGGAATAGCATCAAAAAAGAATAAATGAAGGTAAAATAGAAACATTTATTTTTCCTATTGTTGATTGATCTAACAGATAACAATTTATTCAAAACAAATAATAGCAGGAATGTATTCTATTATGTATATACATGCACACATATATGTGCTTATGTAGGCTTATCTGTAAGTGAAATCAACGACAACAACGATAAAAGGTACAGAAAAAGGAGGAATTAGAAATATTCTATTATTATAAAGTGCTCACATGCTCTATGAAGTGGTATAGTGTTATTTAAAAGTGGACTTGGATTATTTGTAAATGTATATTACAAATTCTAGAGCGACCAAGTAAAAGTTAGAGATTGTCAAAGTGGACCAAAAAACAAGACTCAAATATATATTGTATACATGAAACTCACATTCAATATAAAGAGACACATAGATTAAAAGTAAAGGTATGGAGAAAGATATACTATGATAATGACAATTAAAAGAAAGCTCTATTAATTTCTGACAGAGCAGCTTCAGAGCATGGAAAGTTATTAGGGGTAAAAGAGGGCATTATTTAATGATAAAGGGTCAGTCTCCAAGAAGACATAATAGTCCTTAAGTTGTCTGTGCCTAACAATAGAGCATCAAAATACCTGAGGCAAAAACTGATAGAACTGCAAGGAAAAATGGATGAATCCACTATTATACTTGAAAACTTCAATATCCACTCTATCAGAGACAGATCCAGCAGGCAAAAAATCAGTAAGGATGGTGCTGAACTCAACAACACCATCGGTCAATGGGATATAATTGACATGCATAGATTATGTCATCCAACGAAAGCAGGATATGTATTCTCTTCAAGCTCACATGAAACATTCACCAAGATAGACCAAATCCTAAGCCATAAAACACACCTTAACAAATTTAAAAGAATAGAAATTATACAATGTCTGCTCTCACACCATAATGGAATTAAACTACAAATCAATAACAGAAAGCTGAAAAATAACAAAATACTTGATGATTTAACAACACTTTTCTAAATAACACATGGGTCAAAGAAGAAATCTCAAGAAAAACTAAAAAATATTTTGAACTAAATGAAAATGAAAATGCAACTCATCAAAATTTGTAGAATGTAGAGAAAGCAGTGCTTAGAGGGACACTTATAGCATTGAATGTGTATATTAGAAAAGAAGAAAGATCTAAAATCAAACATCTAAATTTCCACCTTAGGAAACTAGAAAAAGAAGAGAAAATTAAATCCAAAGTAGACAGGAGAAAAGAACTAATAAAAATTAGGGCAGAAATCAATGCAATTGAAAACAGGAAATCAATAAAGAAAATCGATAAAGACAAAAGCCAGTATTTTGAGAAGATCAATAAAACTGGTAAGTCTTTAAGTCAGCCCAACCAAAAAGAAAAAAACAGAGAAGACATAAATTACTAATATTACAAACAAAAAGGTGACATCGCTACAGATCCCCTAGATATTAAATGGACAACCAAGGAATACTATGAACAAGTCTATGTCCACAAATCTGATAACCTAGATGAAACAGACCAGTTCCTTGAAAGACACAATTTACCAAAACTTATACAAGAAATAGACAATCTGAATGAATCTTCATCTATTAAGGAAATTGAATCAATAATTAAAAAATGTCCCAAATAGGAAACACCTGTCCCAGATGGGTTCACCAGTGGATTTTTGCCAAACATTTAAGTAAGAAATTATACTAATTTTCTACAATCTCATTCAGAAGATTGAAACAGAGAGGATACTTCCTAACTCATTTTATGAGGCTGGCATTTCCCTAATAACAAAACCAGACAAAGACATTATAAGAAAACTATGGACCAATATCTCCCACAGAACTCAACAGACAAGCACAGAGTCACTGTTGCACTTAGAAGTTGGCAGCATGGGAAGGGATGGAACAGGTGAGGAGTAGGGGTGTTCATCTCATAAAATGAGATGAACTATGAGCTTGTAACATTACTAAACCTTTTAGAGAACTCTAGGAAGCTTAGCCCAAAGAGGAGAGAGAACTTCAAAAGAAGAATGCTAAATTTATTCTTCTGACAATCTTTTGCATTTTGGGACCTAAGACCACTAAAATTTTACTTTTGTTGAGCTTGGTATGTATAGTCAACATTTACACACTTCAAATTCAAACACAATTGCCTGAACTCTGAAATCCAGTAGGTTATCAAAATACCCTTAATTTTTCTCAGTGTGATTTTTTCACTGCCTGATGTTTTAGAGTAGTATGTGTTTATGCATCTGCTTTAAAGGTTGATCTCTGTTTCTGGAAGGTGCTTATGTAAGAGTGTGTATATTACCTTTTTAAAATAAATGAACAGGCATTCTCTATCATTATCTTTTTAAAATAATGCTTAGTAATTTGTGTACTATGACTAGAAATATCAAAGGTCTTTTGTATACCTGAGAACAAGAGAGTTTCTTCTGATGAGAAAATGAAAAAATTTTCATATTTATGTTCATAGGATTAGACAAATCCAGATGTACTTTCAGATTGTGAAACAGCTCAAGCTATTATATAAATGTTTGGGTTGTGGTATAAACCATAATATATTTTTCCAAAAGGCATTACTCCTTCCATTTTAAACTTATGTGCTCTTTGAGGGAAATGTAGTTTATGTGTTTGTGATTCATTTACACTTAACTCATCAAAATAACATTTACTAAGAGCTATTGGGTATCCAGTCAGCATCTTGAGCTATGTGGATTTTTTTTAAGTTTCTTCTTTTTTGTATGAATTTGGCCAAACCACTTGAGATATTTTGTTTTTGTTTTAGCCTTTTCTTTATTTTCCAAAATTTGGGAACCTAAAAGATTCAAAGTTCAAGGGAGTAAGATATGTGCTGTTTCCTATCAAACAATTACTTTTCTAAGACTGAGATTACAAGAGAAATTATTAACTACTAAGAAATGGACTTTCTAGTGTTGCTAAACTAATTAGGTTATTACAGAATGACTAAAACTTATGTTGAATGGCAGTGATTCAAAAATGTAGTGACATAATTTTGCCATTTAGAAGTAATATATCCCCTGTTTTTTTCAAACACATTAAAAAATCTAGCAGGATATATAAAAGAACTAGGCCATTTCTACAAAGAGGCTTGATAAGGCAACATAGGCTGACTGTTCTACTTAGAATGGCCAAAACTCAAAGGACAAATAAAGCATAGTGTGTTCTGGGAGAAGTCTCTGGAGTCAAACAAGTGCTTTTAAAACACCCGAATCAGAGAAAAAAAAGATATTTATGTGGTTCTTTAGCTCATAGGTAATTTCTCCCCTAAGATTTTTATAAGGTTGGAAAACTATAGCTAGGCCAGTGAATTTTGCCTTTTCTGAAGAAATGAGGACTTTAGCGATACCAAAATTCAAACTTTATTGTGGTTACCCAAAAGAAGTGAGGGGAACCATTCTGAGATAGGTTCCAAGAGGTCGGCAGGGTTCGGTTTGTGCTGTGCTTTATGGGTCATGTTGGTTTAGATGTGTTTTGATATGTGATGTCAAACCTTTTCTGGACTGTAGGCAGGGAAATGACATAATTTGATTTATGGTTCATAGATCACTGGGCTGCTCAGTGGGAGAATGGATCACAGAAAGGCAACAAAAGAAAAAGCAGGACCAGTTAGGAGGTACCTGGAATAGTCCAAGAAAGAGATGATGGTAATTTGTCTTACACTGGTAGAAAAAAAGGAGCAGATTCATGATAGTTTGGAGGCAGAACTCATGGGACTTGCTGACAAATTGCAGTAAAATGAGATGTGACTCCTTATTCGGCCTTAGCAACTGGGAACATAGTGGTATCATATCATGGGAGGCATAAGTGTAGATATCTGGGTAAACAAATTTGTTTTGGTTTTGCCAAGTTGTGGTATGGTCTATTAAGATGCCCATTAGATACCCATGTGTAAATGTCAATCAAAGTGTGGACCCGTGTGGTTGCTGTTAGAAACGTTCTTGGAAAAAAGTATCCCTATGTGTACTCCCTACTTGGACTCCTCTTATATTTTTAAAACAATTTTTAAAGAACTTCTATTCCTAGGGGTAGAGGTTACTTAATTTTTAATGACAGAAGAACACTGGGATGGTAAAAAGTTCCATATACAATGCTTTAATTAACATCTTTGTACCTAAATATATCTTTGCAATCTTGTGGTAGTATATCTGTAGCACACATTTTTTTAAGTTAAAATTTCTCTATCAAAAATAGGTTCATTTTTAACATTATTCAATTGCTCTGCTAAGAAGATTCACCATTATAACCTTAGTAAGAGCATAAGAATATGTACCTAATCACTAAGAATAATTAAACTTTGAAAATAATTGAAATACAATATATTTAAAGTGGAATCTTGTAGTTGTTTAAGCCTGTATTATTCTAATTATGAGTGTGTTTGATCATATTTTTTCTGTTCATTGGCTCTTTGTATTTCTTTTTCTATAAACTGCCTTTAATTGTATTTGCATAATTTTTAGTTGTTGATTTCTGTATATTTGTAAGAACTCTTTGTGTGTGAATATAATTAGTCTTTTGCAATATGTATTGTAATGTTTTGCTGGTTGATCATTTAAAATTTTTTTCATAGTTCTTACTATGTAGAGAATGTACTTTTTTTAAATCTTATAAAATTTAACAGCTTTTCCTTCTATGTCTTTTGGATTGTGTGAAAGGGATATATATTATCTATATATTGGAAATAATAATATCTCCCTCCCTACTTAGGAGAACCTTCCATTTTCCAAGATTATATGAAGTCTGTCCAGAAAGTATCCAGCCATGTAATATGAAAAATAAAGATATTTATTGAAGAAGATACAAGATACGAGAAACATTGTACATAGGACAGTGACACTTCAGCCCCCTTCAAAGTAGGCACCGGAGGACCTCACACAGTTCTCCCAGCGTCTCTTAACCTAACCCATCCACATTCGACATTTTCAGGTGTTCTGCTTGTTGCAGGCCTTCCAGAACATGGATCATTTTTAACAGATTCTCGACCATCTTTGAAGTGTTTGTGCCACATTTTGATTTGTGCCGCACTCATTGCATCATCCTGGAAAGCCTTCTGAATCATCCAAATAGTTTCCGTGGGGGAATGTTCAAGCTTAATGCAAAATTTGATGTGGATTTGTTGCTCTCCTCGCTCAGTCATTTTGAATGTGAGGGCCACACAGTGCACATGGTCACTCCATGGCATCTAGTGCCCCACTGACTAGAACAGTGAAGACATCATTGTTCACACATGTTCATTCCAGTCCATTCACCTTGGCTGCCAGGTTACATTGATGTGGTGCTAAACTTCCCCTTACATTAACAATGGCTGGATACTTACTCTCTGGACAGACCTCATATTTTTAGAAATGATTTCTGGTTTTTTTTCTAGTAATTTTATGCTTTCCTTTTTTTAAATATCAGTATTTGGAACCTCTGCTCCATTTGCACTATGGAGAAATCTTATTATTAGCTAGAATACTTTTCTTAAAATAGCCAGCTCGAAGACGTCCACCAAGTGAGAATGTAGCATTTCGTTCATCCCCAGATCAGCTGCCCTGGGAGCTGGGCACTCTGCCTCTGGGAGAGGGAGTGGAGTGGGGACCCATTTTTTTTTAAACCTGTACAGAGTCTTTGGCTTTATGTTTATATTCTGCACCTGCGTGTATGTATGTGTACATATCTTTTCCCCCATCAGTTGGTACAATTTTTAATAAAACCAGTTAAAGCAAAAAAAAAAAATCTGGAAACAGGGGTTCTCAGACTTTAGAGATAATGATCAGATGTTAGAGCTAGAATATGTAAAGATCATCTAGCACAATGTTATCACTTTCCAGTTGGGGAAATGAACATGAACGTAAAGAAGTTTAGAGTAGTAAAGTATCTTACTTATGGCCCTGCAGTGTTGGTGCCAAAAGGAACACCTCCTCTTCCTTTTTCATGATGTTACCCCTTATTGCATTCAGCCCTCTGCTTCACCATTACCTAATGAGCAAATCTTCATCTGGGCATCATGAGATTCTAGTTGGCCCCATTTATTGATCATCCTGTTTAATTTAAGAGGATAAGATATTCTTTAGTATTTTAAAGGCTTTAAGAGGGGAGAGGGCAAAGACCTATTATGTCCCAAGAGTGTCAGATTGCACATATTTTATTTCTTGCCCAGATTTAGAACATTGCCACTGGTTATTATAAAGCCCAAGGGTTTATATAAAAATACATCTGAATGTGAAACCAATCTATCCAGTTTCTCCCTGGCTTTATTTGCTTATTTATTGAGCATTTGTAAGAAGATTGAGGAGAGGAGGGTACCAAGTTGAGAACCTCATCCATTGCCTTCAGCAACCTCACAGCATCTGAAAAAGTGGTATGTTTTCAGCATTATTCCATCATCTCACTGCATTACAGAGTCAGCAAAAGGATGGTTTAAGGGGAACTTGAGATTTAATAAGATGTAAAATGCAGAACTCAGTTTTCCATAACACAGACATTCTCTAGTCCCATTTTGTCCTCATGAGCATAGGTAGGTATAACTATTGGTTGCGTGGTCTACCTTAGGGAGGCCCTCGGAAGGACTAGGTGTGTTCCTTTGGGGGATACACTTTCTTCACAGAGACTAAAGATTCGTGGAGTCCTTTCTCTGAAACAGTTTTCTTTGGATTCAGTATTTAAACTCAAAAAACAGCAGGCAGATAATTCTTAACAGTTATTATTGTTTTAAAGAAACCATATCACCATCCATCTCTCCAACTTTTCTCTCTCCACAGTAGTGTCTCAGGCTGTTAAAAAAAATGACAATGGGTATAAATAGTAATCTAATTATAGTTTGAGGAGATTTACAGCTCTAATTATGACTGCTGTTAAATTTCAAAGGGACTGACACAAGCAATCAACACATCCCATACAAGAATCCATCTTGCTATTATAAAAGCTACCTGCCAATTGTTTGTCAGTTGAATGACATGCAACACTGCACACATTATCTTCAGAATTAGTGATACCGGCAGTATTGCCATGTTTAATGTATGTAGGCCGTATAATGCAAAGGCACGGAGCCCAGGAATTACTCAATTAGGGACTGCCACATTGCCAATGTATGCATATTTCATCAAGTATGTTATCATCACTTCTTCTCAATGAATTTGTTTTATTTAGCTCAATCAACTATATATTCACAGCACTTCTCCCATCCAAGTACTAACCAGGCCCAACTCTGCTTAGCTTCTGAGAGCAGACGAGACAGGGTGCATTCAGGGTGGGGTATGACATAGACATCATAGCACTTCCTATCATAAAAGTGAGAAACATACATGCACACAATCTCTTTGTTAGATATTTGGACAACATATGTATTATATTTACCATATATTATATAACATTTATTGGATATTTGTATGAGGTTATAAATTTTGTAATGGTCTCATTTGAGACAAAACAATTCTTTAGGAGATGTATTATTGTACGTATTCTTTTGGATAATTTATAATGTGGAATATTACAAATCTTTGTAGGTGGGGCAGACATGTATGGTTTTTAAAAAGCTTGCTGATAATTTCTACAGGTTGATAAACATTGCTCAAACCATATCTCAGCTCCTACCTTCATCAACCTCCTATGGCTGGGCACATTGATCTGTACAGCATACCTGTCGCACTATACCTTTAATGTTAACATTAATGTAGTAGTACTTCTGACTTTCACCTTGTTGTTTTGCCTTTGACTTAGTAAACAAATGACCTGCCCTCTATATTAGGCTGTAGGACAGGTTTTCTGCCAGTTCCTCGCTTTTTTTTTTTTACTTCTTATGTTTTCCATTTTGCCACTAGAAATCAGCTTGTCCTCTTACGGACCCTACCCCACAAATGATGGATTGATATTTTCATTTTGAAGTAGTTTTATATATCTTTTTAATCATTCAGCCATGAGCAATACCACTTTTTAGTCAGTAGAAAAAGAATAAAGAGACACTAAACTAGCAAAATGAAGGAATTTTAAAGCAGGATTTTGCCAATGATAATGCAGTTTAACTAGATTGTAGGTCAAGGCTGTTGGTCATGTTTCTGATTCAGTGACATTCAGAAGACATAATTACAGTAAGCAGTAAGATGGCTGCATTCATGCCAACATGAATAGTTTCTTTCTTGAGATAACTGATCCCAAAGGATGGCAGGAATTATTTCCTTATGTATTCTGCTGGCATTTGTTTTGTCAGAACATAACAAATTATACATAAATCCTGTTTTATAAATGGTATGCTTTGCTTTAAATACAGCCCAATATGTCATTCTGTCAGAGATTAGCAATTGCAAATTGTTTTGTTGATTGATTCATTATTCTCAGTGCCCAATTGAAAAAAATTATCATCAAATTTATGATGAAAAATTTTCTTTAAAATGAATTATTTAAATCATTTATGCTAAAATAATAATATAGGCATTTTTATTTTTTGCATGTTAGAAGTGTTACCAAGTCACTGACATGTCTTTCTTATCACCCTGAGAATTCCCCATAGCATTAAAGATGTATTAGATGGCTACATAAATGATGCTTGGTTACAAATAATGTGAAATTTATGTGCCAGCATAAGCAGCTTTTTTAATAGTACCTGGTATTTTTCAGGAAGCTCTGCAAACTAAATTTGCATTACCTCAAATTCCTTGTTTTTCCTTTCATATCCATTCATCTTTATTTTTAAAATGTCCCTCACTGAATTAAGAACACATGCCTTTAGCAAACTCAATAATTGTACTTACTATGTAGAAGACTAAACTCCAAAGATTGCATCTAAATGGCACCATTGTATCAGAAACAGAATTAAGTCCACAGTATCATTGAATATTTGACCTTTATCTTTTTGGCAGCAAATTACTTGGCTTTCTAGTTTTGAATAATTAAAATAGGTAGTCCTTCCTCAGGTTTTGTCTAGACAATTCCTTTAGGAATCCACAATTTTAATTCTCTGAGCTGAAACATTACCACCTTTCCCTTATTTATGGTTTCCTGGTCAAGATTTTTGTCGCTATATCTTCTGAACTCTGCTAATTATTATGAACGTCTGCACTTTCCTGTTTGTAAAATTTTAACCTGACTTTTTATCTCTTTGATCACAGAACTCTTTCCTTTCAACTCAGTCTAAGCCACACTAACTATGGGCCATTTGTGTTATTTTCCTTTCTGAGAGGCCAGATTAGGACAGAAATTTGATCTCTCTGTGTGACAAGGCATGGTGTTCCCTTTTATCTTTTATGGATTAGACAGTCATTCTCTGATGATTGGGTAAATCTTAATATGGATTGAATGAGTCTTCATCTTACTTATTTGGTTTCAACTTTGTATAATCAAAGAGGAAAATCTCTAGAACAGATAATCTTGAGGGATCTCTTTATGTTGTGATTATTCTGTTAATTTTCTAGAGGAGCTCACCCCCATCCATACCTCTTTTCCTCCAAGGAAGAGGTTAGAAGACAAATATATTATTAACTCTTAGGCATTAAAGTTATTACTGGCCTAAATAAACTTTTTCACAAAATTTAAAATTTAGAAAGAAAAATCACTTAGATTTTTGAGCTTATACTAACAGCAATAACAAAAACAACAATATTGTCTTGAAATTTTTAAACTGTGAGTAAGAAAGAATGAACTTCTCACCAATGGCCTGAAGGAAGCACTAAATCTAAGTCAACAGAATTCACTGGGGAACACTTGGCACTAAATAAAAAGGTCGAGGCGTTGGACAATAACTTGAAAAGAAGTAACTTGAGAATCCTAAGTCAGCTGAACGTGCTGCTCTGATAGAAAGTCCCAACTGAGTTGAAATTAAAACTGAATCTGTACTAGATCCAAACTTTATACCTTTTCAAGACATTTATAAAATTTCTGGGCCTTATGTTAAATAGTCTGAATATGGATTTCTTACACTTTAATGGTGTTTTCAAACTGTCTTTCTCACAAACACAGAGTTTTTAATAAAAGCCCAGGGAATGAAAACTTTTAAAGTAGAGACAGTTTATATATTCATGGACTAAATCTACATGACTCATGCTAAGAGAAAAACACCTGGACATTTGGAAAAATGCTGTGTTGTCAGAAGTAGAAGTCAATTCTTGTCCTGTTTAGAATCTAACTCCATGGAGTTTTCCCATCACAGATCTCTAATTACAAAGGGTCCACCAGGTTATCTGACCCAAGGTGCTAGACCAGGGCTTCTTGCACTTCAGGTGGGTCCTTCCTGACACTCATAGCTGCAGCTTCCATGTCGCTCAATATGTTGGAATAATCTTCTCAACTGTGTGGCCTAGGATGCTTCCAGAATCTGAAAAGGCCTGTTAGGCAGTGTGCTTCCTTTTTCATAGTGGGAAGTGAATGATGCAAGAATTTGTCCTATATTTTTGTTTATTCTCAGATCACTGAGTCTCTAAGCACTTCACTGAGAAAGCAAGGCCTGAAATCTTCATCAAGGTTATGAGCACTTCATGTTTTCACTTGTAAGAAAAAACAAACTTTCCAAATTATACTCCAGGAAATAGCCGTGGAAGTAATTGGAAACTTGTTACTTTCTTAGAAGAGCCAGTGGGTAGTAACATGAGATAATAGGAATGGCAAGGCAGATGCAGAAATTTTGAGAGGAGGAATTGTTAGGAACCAGGTGGTTTCACATACAACCAGCCTCTTTTCTGAGCCTTGTTTTAGTGACTTTGGTCTTTTGGAAACATGGTAGTAACTATCAGTCTTTATTTGGATACTCTCGGTTGCTATGACCTTTGGTTGACTTATCTTCTTTTTCACCTCCACATCCCTTTGAACAACATTGACTTATTTAACAAATATTTGTTAAGCGCTCATTTTGTGCCAGGCCTTGTTCCCACTGCTGGGAATATAGCAGTGAACAAAAAGGCAAAATGTCCTAGTAAAAATAAACAAACAATTTTATATTTACCTATCTATTTTTTAAACAGTTTATACACAACCACTGAGGAAACAAACTATGCAGATTTTCTGTGAGAAGAACACTCCAGGTAGAAGGAACAGTAAATTCAAAGTCCTTGATGCAGAAATATGCCTTTCATGCTCTGGAAGAGCGAGGGTACAGTGTGACCAGAGTGGATAGAGCAAGGAGGAGAGTATTAGGAGGTGATGTCACACTAGTAAGAAGGGACCAAACTGTGCAAGACCTTGATGGCTATTGCAATGACTTTGGCTATATTTGGAGTCAAATAGGAAGCCATCGGAGGGTTTTGAGCAAAGGAGTAACGTGCTCTGATTTACATTTCAAAATAATCCCTCTGGCTGTGGGGTTGGTGATAGGCTGTAATTACTTTTCCAGAAATGTAGGTGGGAGGCTATCCCAGCAATCCGGTGAGGATATGATGTTGTCTCAGGTTAGAGTGGTGCCGGTACTAATTATATGGGTTCTGGATTT
The DNA here is from genome assembly GCF_020740605.2 of Lemur catta. NCBI lineage: Eukaryota > Metazoa > Chordata > Mammalia > Primates > Lemuridae > Lemur > Lemur catta. The sequence continues at coordinate 60,250,725 of NC_059132.1, forward strand.
ATTCTGAATTTATTTTGACTCTGGATATGTAGAATTTTCTAATTAATTGTATCTGAGTTATAAGAGAAAGGAAAAGGTCAAAGATAATTCTAATGTTTCTGGGCCAAGCTATTAGAGGTATAGATTCAATACATGGGGAAATACATAAAGAGTTTGTAGGATTCATGTATTGAATGTCTTGGTGATGTCAAAGAACGTTGGAGTTGGGATATCAAAAGATGTGAGCTGTTCAGTTAGGAGATGGTGATCAGAAAATGAGATACATGGCATGGAGGTTATGGGGTGTTTAGAGTTTAAATGAATCATTAAGTGAATAAATAATTAAGAATTTGATGTTGGGAATGAATGGCTGATGCTAGGTGGAGGGCAAGATCTTTTGGAGGAGATGAAAGACATAGCCAAGAAACTGGAAGGATCATCTATGGGGAGACAGAAATCAGCAAGGATATTGACAGGATCAGTGTTGAAGAGAGTGACAGTGGGCCAACACCAAGTATTTACAAGGAATGAAGAGGTGATTTGTAGATGATTGACAAAAGTAGGTCTGTTGTGAGATTCAAAGCTGGGGTTTTTGTAGTAAAAGGAACATCAGGCACAGTGATATAAGAGCCATGACAGAGAAAACTACCATCTCTTGAGGCTGCTGCAGGGGAGGCTGTGATTAAGCTAGACACTGGTTTTGAGAGTTAGGTTTTGGGTAGAGGAGGAAAGGGACATTTACAGAAACAGCTGAGACTACTGGAGGTTTTGCTGATGAAATGGCCCATGTTCCAGAGAGTATGGTGGAAGAGTTTCACGAGTCAGGAAGGGGCAGGAGGTAGAGTCAGAAAAGGTATGGAAAAAGCCATGTAGAGCTAGTTCTGGGGATGAGGGATGACCTGGGAGTCCTGGGCTTCTTGTGTGATTGACATAAACAGGCGTGAAGGTCATGATGGTCCTAAGAAAGATAATGGTGGTGAAATTGTGGGCATTTGAGGGGAAGGAGTGAGATCGTGGCAGAAGCACATAGAGATCTGGAGCTCCCACTAATGAGGGGTTATGGCCAGAGGAAGGTGGGCAGACTTTTGACTGATCTGCTACAACAGCTTTCTTTTCTATATGATGGGTTCAGAGTGAAAATGGAGGCAATAATATTGCAGACACAAAGTAATGAAGCTCTAGACTCTTTCTGTCTGTTCCCACAAGGCCTTCACATCACTAGCAGGTTAATCTAAAACTCTGATTTCATCGTGTAATTTTATTGTTTGAAACCTTTCAGTAACCTCTGTCTTTTACCTGTATAACAGTCCTACTTTCTTAACTTGGCCTTTAGGACCATCTTTAAAATGTCTCATAACTACTTTTCATTTCTCATTCTTTTGGTGTATTCAGTTATTGTTTACCTATATTTATCGAGCACCCACTTGGTGCAGGCACTGGGGATGCAAATGGCGAATATTTGTCTCCCAGCCCTCTGGATTACCTTTTAGTTGCCTTATTTCCCTTACATGATGCTGCTTGACGCTACTATTCCTGCTCTCTCCCCTCACCCACTGCTGAAGAAATGTTGCACATACCTAAGTTTCAGCACTTGCTTACAGTATTTCCCTGCTAGAACACCTTCCCCACTCCTCTGTAGGTAACTATAATTTACTTAGGATTTAATAGCCAGCTCAATTTCAGCCTCCTTTTCTAGTGAGTGCTCTAATTACAGGAATATCTTTCTTTCTGAACCCATATTATTTTCATCACTAGAACAAAGCCCAACACCAAGTATTTGCTCACCAAATATTTGATGTTCAATGACTAGCACCTGTTAATGCACTATATAATGGACTGTAGAAGAGTTGAGTTAAAGTAGCCAACAGTAGTGTATCTTTTCATTCATTTAAAACTCACCTATTGAGAAACTACTTCGTGCCAGATATTGTCTTTGCTACATGGGTTGTTTTAAGCCAATATGTCTTCTGGTTAGTATCTGACAGACATCTTTTTTTTTTTTTTGAAACCCTTTTACAATTCCTTTTTAATGAAAAGTAAAATTGACATTATTCCTCCAAGTAACATTATTAAGACATGTTTAACATTTATGCAGTGGCCAGTTTCCATCTGGAAATGGATGTATTTTAAAAAGTCCTATTGCTGCTGTAACACATTATCACAAACTTAAAACAACACAAATTGATTATCTTACAGTTCTATAGCCTAGAAATCTGAAATGGGTCCCTATGGGCTAAAATCAAGGGGTCATAAGGCCTTTCTGGAGGCTGTAAAGAAGAATTCATTTTCTTGTCTTTTCCAGCTTCTAGAAGTTGCCCACATTCCTTGGCATGTAGCCTTTTTCCAAGTTCTGCCTCCTTCTACCATATTTAAGGAGGTTGTGTTTATATTGGTCCCACCTGGGATAAGCCAGAATAATTTCCCCATCTCGAGATCAGCTGATTAGCAACCTTAATTTCATTACAGCCTTAGTCTTCTTTGCCATGTAACCTAATACATCCACAGGTTTCAGGCATAAGAACATGGACATCTTTGGGGCTATCATTCTTCCTACCACATGCCCTGATGTCAATGAGGCATCGAACATCATCATGTTGGAGGTGTCAAAGCTTCTGAAGCTTTGGCATGTACTGCTCACCAATCAGCCTTGAGCTGCCTGCATTCAGAGGTAGGGGTGCAGGCTAAAATTCACCACCAGCCAGCATTCACTTACAATCATCATGGACTGAATATAATTTAGATGTGAAACATTCAGAATCTAATTTTGCAGGCCTTGTTCAGTGAAGCCTGCAGTAGTATCATAAAACTTATGACGTTTTGTCTAGCTGGAAGAACTTAGAATTAAGCAGAAGGGAATCGTGGAGGGAATTATTTTACAGGGAGAAAATGATAAACTTGGCAAGATGGATTGTGTTTTGGTTAACTCATTGGGAAGAATTCATTGTCACCTAATCAAAAAAATAATGGCAATCCTGTTTAGATGAGTGGAGCTGGGAGTATATTTAAAATGAGGCATTCTACCACTTACGATAGATGACATCACACATGACTGTAACTTGCCTCATTTGCCAAAACTGTTATACATATGTAAGTTATACATACAGAAGAGGGTTTGCATTGGCTGGCTCCATCAGGCCTTCAACTATGTGGCCCCCAAGAAGTAAAGGTTTAAACAAGCAAACACACACACAAACAGAAGTAATGCATAGAAAGACTGAGATGAATCAAACATATAGGTCAGGAAAACTAAATTTATAGAAGAGATATTACAAGGCAGACTGTTGTTTTTAATTAAATGAGATTACTCTCTAGAAACAAGGATAGTTTAAAGGGTTCTTCTAATAAAACAGAAATTGGTTGTCTAGTATGTACAACAAGGTGAAAATCTACTAAGTTTACTCTATACAGAATTAGCTATAATCTGCTCAAAAATTAATACCATAATGATTAAAATAAAAACCATGTTTAAAACAATTTGGAAGTTCTGTGCCCAATTTATCTAAGAATGATCGAACATATACAGTTCTTCCCTAATAGATGTGCATGGTGCAAATGGGGAAGCTTCTCTCCTATCAGTATTTTTATCAAGCCAGAAAATATAAAGTTCTACACACACATAAAATTTTCACTACAACTTTATTTGCTTTGGCTTTTTTCCTTACAGACATTTTCCCTCTCCATTTCTTCCCAAAATCTCATTTATAAGACCATTTTTTTTCAATCTACACTAAAAAGTTAGCTTTACAGAGTATCTTACTTTTCTTGCTTAAGGCTTTATTCATTAGACATTCATCAAATGTTGGGGAAATATGTGTTGTTTAATCAGAGAATTCTTTTTTACACTTGTGCTTGGACTTAATGCTTATGTTGAAAGTATACCTTTGGAAAATATATTTTAGCATTTCCGAGATTATTGACCTTTATTTCACTTTGGAAAACACAGGTTAATTAAAAAAACAAACAAACAAACAAACAAAAAACAGTGCCATTATGGGATTGAAAGACAGACTTAGAATTTGTAAGGAAATCATCTGTAACTCAATTTGTTGATTTGATGTATTCATTTTTACCAACTTGGACACAGTTTGACCCATTCTCTTTGCCCCTGGCAGCAGTTCCAGATTTCATAAAGGCGAGTGTGATCTTAACACATTGTTCTTATTTCTGACAGCATTTTTAGTTTCAACGTTTTCAAGAGCACATTCTTCTCCCTGTGTTATTGAATCGAGCCCGGAGAGGAATGGAGAAACCACGCCTACCACCTGGATTTTGTTCCTTAAGGACAGGCCCATAAAACTGTAGAGCTGGAGGAAGCCCTTGAGTTTGCAGAGTTCTGGAAGATAGATCACTGAGACTCACCCTCAGTTCTTGCCTCATCCTCCTCTAAGAAGAGAAGGAGCTGTTTTAAACATGCGTCCCAGCATAACTTTGCCCAGCTAAGGGGAGGCTTTCTATCTGGGAGGCCACACGGAGGTTAGTCGGGGGCAAACCACCTAGAGTTTTGCTGGTCACATCTATATCCTGAGACCTCAGCGTATCTTGCTCCTTCCATATGAATGCAGCTTCCTCTTCAATTCTTCAGCAAAGGAGGTTTCTTCACTGACATGCTCAAGCAGATAAATTACAATACATATTGCAGTGACCATACACTGGAAATAGAATAATATAGTAAGTATAATGTTCTAAATTTTGGTCAAGACAGTATGCATTTTCACACAGCATTTTTGCTCCAAACCAGTATTAAAGGAGATAAAATATGAAAAGAGAAAATTAAATAACTATAGGCATGCTTAAAAATGGTAGTATCCCTACAGGCCAGAAATGAAATAGGAATGCCATGGTGTGAGGAGTTGGAGTGAGGAGTCTGCAGGAGGCTGGCCCCACAGGTAGGCAAATGGCCCCAGGAAGCTCAGATCCTGTGGAGCCTGAAAGGGCTTCTGGGAAAGGGCACCAGTGCCTGCCTGGATGCCAGGGCCTACCAAGGGCTTTGGATCTCAAAGGGTACCTTATCCCCCACCGTACATTTACATAAAAGGCTGGAAAGGCTGCCAAACAGCTGTCTTTGGCTGTGGGTAATAGAACTAAATTAGATGACCCAGAACTAAAACAGGTTAACAGCTGATTTGATAACGTGTCCTACTTTCTCTGCAAGGCGGGAGCCTTAAGCTGCCATTATAAAACTTCCTTCTGAAAAGGGGTCAAGAGATGGGGATGGGCAGAAATAATCAAAAAGAACAACAGTAGCAACAATAAAACACTAAAAGTTCAGCAAAGAGAGAAATGAAACCAGAGGAAGGGCTTAGAAGACTGGGACAATGAAATTGGAAGGTTTGATCTTAAAGGCTTGATCCATTAGATATGTGGAACTTGCAATGCAAGTGTATATATTTATGCTTTTAAAGTCCACTTGGAGCATTTGCAAATATTGGCCACATACTGACAAAGAACGTTTCCATAAATTTCAATAAATAGGTATCATGCAATCTAAATTATGTAAATTTCACAATTAAGATTTTTTTTTCTCATCCTTCTGCCTTCTTATCTGAATAAGCTATGTTGTGTGGCGCTTGTTTCTTGTGTTGGTGGGCTCACTGAAAGTTGTTATAAGGGATATAGCAAATGATTAAAAGCATTATAGTGGGTTAACCAATTGTGAGACCTGAGGCAGGGAGATCCATTTAGGAAGCTGTTGAATTAATTTAATTCTAATGGAAGAGGGTTTATACCAGGTGTGATGGAAGAAAGTTTGCTTAGTGTAGCAGTAGAAAGGAAGTGAGTCTTGAACCACACAAACCTGTGCTGTCTTGGAGCTTTATCAATGTCTTAATAAGCTTTTTTGAGCCTCGTTTGCTGAATGTGTAGAATGAGGATAACAGATTCCACTTTGCAGGGTGGTTGTGAGAACTAGAGATAATCTGTATAAATACCTTTGCAGTTCCCGGCACATAATTTACTCCTCATCAAATGTTAGAGTGGTGGTTGTGGGGAGTTAAAGTCAGGGGGCATATATATGATCCTTCTATGTGAAAATAGAATAAAAATTCCTTGGTGATTGAAGATTAAAAGGCAATTCTAGGAGCAACAGGAAGCCAATATATGAATAACAATTGAACACAAATATGTTTTCTAAATAGTGCCAAACATCTAGGTGTTTATAAATGTCTGGATATTTACTGATTTTTTTAACTTTTATTCATGCATTTAGACTCATGTCAACAGTCCACAGCTTACCAATCAACCTGACAGTAATATGAATTCTATTTTGACCACAGATGATTTTTTACAAGATATAAAAATAGATATGATACATCTAAAATTTAAAATCTGTCTAAGTATTTATTTAGTGTTTTACCATTTTCAAATTGGACTCAGTGCACAAACTCAGCCTCAGGTCCCTTTATAATTGACACGTGCACTTTTCCCTGAATCCAGTGTAAATTTAGCAAAAATGTAACTCACTATTAATAAAATAGAGCTTTATCTGAAGTCCAATCTCTTTGTTATTGTCTATATTTTAAGTACCTCACAAGATAAAATTATGACTACTTTTAAACACTAGTCACTTTTTAAATAAAAAAATTAAGGATCTGATGTTTTAAATCCTTTTCTTATTGAAATAATAATTTATCTGACTTGCATATGGGCTAGAAGAGGAATCATAAAAATTATTTTTAATCATAAATCATGAGGGTAAAAATTATGAACCATGAACAGATAGCTTAAAATATATAAGAAAGGCAACAAATAAAAAATATATCCATATACTTTAATGTTATGTATTGCTAGTTAAGCAAGAACACCAAAAGAAGATGGAGAACAAATCAACAAATCAAATAAACAATAAAGATAGAAAGGAAGGTTTGGAAGAAAGATGTAAAGAAACGCATACACGCAATAATAGAACTTTGAAACCCTTGTAAAGAGAGAAGCCAAGGTACACATTAGGCATAGCCTTCTTGGGAGGTAATGTGATAAATCCCATATTTACTTTCTTTCTCACTTAAATATTGCATTACCTGTACCTACTACCATCCTTTCTAGATGCAGAGGGCGGGTATTCTTCTTCCATTTAGGGAAATTCCAGTTGGCTTTTTCCTTTAATCATGTCCCTTCTCTTCTGTTTATGAATTATTCCAGAAACGTTTCTTCTATCATCTCCAGTGTGTCTCCAAGAAATCTAAGTTATGACGTCCATTGATACCCTAAAAGCTGACATCTATACTGTTTTGCTTTCCTTGCACTACAAAATGTCTTCAAGGAGCTTAATATATCTGCTGCTTCAATTTCCAAGGCATCTGGTCACTTCTAAATTCCATCACTCTCACTAAGCTCAATACTTGGTGAAAAATAATAATCCAACCAACAAGTTCAATGGTCTTAACATCTTCCTCTGTCTTCTCTTTGCTTTTTGGTAATAGAAATACCTCCCTTCTTGTTTGAGATTGCTTCATCTAGGTTTTATAAACCCACAAAATCCTAGACCTTCACCTAACCACTGGGGCCTCTTCTTTGCCTCCTTCAAAAGTTTGTTGCCTCATTTCACCTTGCCTCCCCATCTATGTACAGAGATAATATGATTTTCTTTTCTTGTTTAATACCTATTGAACTATAGAGATGCTGTCAACTTTCCAAAATTTTTATAATCACTCTCAATGTAATGACTTCCAAGAACCCAAATTTAGCCCTGACTTTAATCCACCTTCAGGACACTTATCTACTGTCGTACTTCCCCTTGTGGATGTTTCCCTGCCACTTAAAGTTAAGCATATCTAAAAGCAAACTCCTTGTCTTCTTCTCAAGGCATTATGGATGGCATTCCTAACTTCAGGAGATTTAGAAGCTGTGCTTCAGTCTGAATCTGCCACTCTGGATCAATTAATCTAATCAGTCACCAAGAATAATCTGGATTCTCACTTTATTATGTGTCTAGATCCTTTAAAATATATATTCCATTTTTATTATCATCATCATAGTTCAGGTCTTTCTCACCTCATAGGAGTATTAAAATAAGCATGCAATGGTTTCCCTGACTTTGTTTTTTTTCCCCAGGTAGAAATTCATCAGGAATCTTCATGTCAAAAGGTACGGTTTTGTAACATATATCACATCTCACATCATTACCAGTAGCTTCTCACACGATCATACACCTACCTTTATCCAGGCATTCAATATCTTCTACTGTCATTGTAGCTTTATCTTCTCCACTGCCTAGTATACTTTCGCCCTGCCTTGGGTGTTCTACTCGGTAGTAACTGGACATGACTGAGAGCTCACTGCCTGATCCTTTGTTCCTGCTATTTCTTCCCCTGGAGTCCCTCCCTCATCCTCTCTGCCTATCTAAGTACTTCAGTGAAGAACCAACTTAGCCAATTTTACCCTCACTTCCTTTCTAAAATCTTTCCTGATCATCTCAGCTCGAATTATTCTCTTCCTTTGCTGAGCTCCTCTAATACCTATTGTGTATTGTCTCTTTAACTAGATGGTCATGCAAGAAGTAATACCTGATCATTTGAATACCTTTCAGTGCCTGGAAGAGTGCTATACACGTGCTTAATAAGAATCTGTTCACTGATTTTGCTGACCAGAAGTTGCTCATCTAATTATTAATATATCTCCTCACTCTGTCGATTTCCTCTTCTAAGATCCAATGTTTTATTCTCATCTCTTTTCCGTTTTCCAAAAGTGTTGCGTTCAATTTTTAGCTATTGGAAAACAAATACCTCTCTTCAATTTCTAGGTCAAAAGGGGTAAACTAATCCCATTGAGGTCAGCTGAGTGATTTTCTACCAGCCAGCTACTTGATATTTTTTTGTTTGTTTGTTTTACTGACAAGAACCCTTTTGTGGCCCAACTGACCTATCTTAGAATAGCATACCTCTAGGGTAGCCTGGAGCAGTCCCGTTTTATGCCTATTGTCCAGTGATTATTAATAGTACTCCCTTTCTCTCTCAACCAGTGTCCTGGTTTCCATCATAAATCATATGGTTACTTTAAAACATATATATTTTTTCTAATAGAAATGAAAAGAAACACTCTAATATTTTACTCATGTGTCATTTAATACTCCTCCACTATGAAAGCCCAGGAGCAGTTTCATTAATGAGCTGCATTTTGTGATTTGGAAAGGAGATGTGTTTGCTCCGAGATGGCTTCGCGACGTTTGCACGCACCCTCTTAGGTGATGTGCAGTGAAGTGTGAGGACGGGCTGAGGCTTATGAATTTATAATAGGTGCCATGCTGGGAAGGGCTGAAGGCAGAAAGTTGTGTATGACTTAAAAAAAAAAAAAAAACCACAGAAACAGCTTTCAAAAGAAGGTACCAACTGACCTGTGCTTGACCTGACCTACTGCTAACTGAAAAAAGGAAGCAGTTTCTAAATTTGACCGAGTTCAACCCAGAGCAGAGACGCTATAGGCCAGTGAGCCAAGGGAGAAGATGGATGAAATCAGGAACTTGTAGGAAGAAGCAAAGAGCAATGCCTCGTGTGCTGGCCCTAACCTCAGGGAAAGGGTTTGGCAGCACTGGTTAAAAGAATCAAGAAACAGTTTATATATTTCCTCCGAGACATCATGGCTCTTAAAAAAATTCTTGGCAGTGTTCCACCTATGCTACAGAAATCTGCTCCACACAAGCTCTCAGATTTCAGCAGGGGACTTGCCGTCAAATGTTTCGGTTCTGATTCATGGCAAATTTTCACATCATTTGTAGGAAACTTTCAGATTAACTCAGAATATACACATACAGGCAGTTGGAAAAGCATGTTTTCAAATCTTAAAAGAAAAAATTATTTTTAAGTGCTTTCTGTTAAAAAAAATATATATATATATGTATCTCCAGCCCATAGTACTATTGCATTCCTAAAGAGGTCTGTAGGTACTTCATGATGATTTTCAGAAATTGGGCTCCTTAATACTGTATTTTCTCTGTCTAAAAGCATGCTCCAAATGGACTGTTGCTACATTTCAACCTTCATTTGTTATTCTTCTTGGTGGGTTCTGACAGACAGGCTGCACTTGCAATGCAACTTCTGCCTTTGAAAGTTGTCAGTTCTGGTCTGGAATATCATGACTGAAGGTTCATTTGTCTTGTCAGAGTTCAAAAGGGCACCCGAGTTTTATCCCCTGGCCCTCCCCTCTTTCCCTGGCTTTCAAAACAATTCTTCAGTGCCGCTTGGATTTCAGTCCCGACTCCTGGGCGTGCACATGCCGGCAGGGCGAGGCTCCTTCTGCTCACTTTCCCAATGGAGGGAGTGGAGGCTGGAAGGGATGGGAAAATGCAACTTAAAGGTATTAATATTTAAACTCCCAAACCGGTGGCTGTACCTTTCACTTTAGGCTTCTGAATTCCATTAGTGTTGACAGAGATGAACGGCACGTGCTAATTGAGGGCTTGCACTTGCAGCTTGACTGCAGTGGCTGAAGCCCCATTCCCTGGGTGTGATGTTCTGAGAGGTAGCAACCATTTCTACAGAATGTGCAGTTGGAAGAAGGTAATTGAATTGCAAGCCGGTATCCAAAGAAAATCTCCCCATCTTTCTTTATCCCTGTCTTCCTTAGTTGCTTTTCTGCCACTCCTTACCTCTAACACATTGACATAGTTTTATCCTTGTAAGTCTCATATACTAAAAACAGAAGAGAGTAAAACAGGAGGAAGCATCAATAGAGAAAAGGGAAGAATATAATTGGAAAGACCAAGAGAACAAATATTTGAGCTCATTTAAATGAGATCTCACAATTTTTATATTATGTCTCCAGATCATTTGTCTGCTCACATATTGCTGTCTCTCAGTTTAATCAGTTGTTAAAAAGCAATAGCTCTGTGTCAACATCATGCTCATATGTATAGTTGTATGAATACAAAATTCAGTCACACTGATGAGTCTGACTGAGTTATCTGTTATGACTTTTAACGAAAACCAGTCTCAGATGAGTTTGAAAGGGTTCCTGTGATTATACCTCCATCTAACATTCCTTATAAGTACAAACCTACACATATACACTGCACTGCTATATATAATACACACATATACAAATAGGCATGCTTAGTGTGCAATGGACAATATTTTTAAACACAGAATTATTTAGTATATTCATTAATGAATGCAAATATTTGGCTTTTCCCATATGTTAGTCTGTAGCTCTTTTGGGAGGCATTAGCAATTAAGAATATTTCAGTCAGGCAGGTCAGGATTTGAGACATATTTCTACAACTTATAATATGTATGATCTTGATTAAGTCATTTAAATTTTTAATCAGTTTTCTAAAAGGATAATTCTACAGAAAAATGAGCAGATACTTTCAATAAGGACTTCACAAAAGAGGTTATCCAAATGGTCTATAATCATTAGGGAAAAACAAAGTATTTTGAAAAACAACTTTGGAAAATGGTTTTCTATTATCTAATTAAGTTAGGCATACCCATATATTCCAATGATTTCACTTCTAGATATATGTCCTAGAGAAATGCATGTGTATGTACTGCAGAGGACAGGAATGACAAAGTGGAACAACCCTAATATCATTAAGGGAGAATGGATGAGCTCAGGAGAACTCATTAATTATGAATTAATGAAAATAATTGAGCTGCAATTATAAACAATAGAATTCATGAATTTTTATCAAAGTCAAGTTTAGCCAAAGAAGCCAGACATAAAGAAATAAATACTATGTGAATATGAAAAGCCCTAACTGCATTGTATAAGGAAGTATATTTAAGTAGTAAAGCCATAAAAGGATTAGTATAAAAGTGAAGATAATGGTTATCTTTAAAGAAGAAGATGGGGGTTGGATTGAGAAGGAATGATCTTCTGAAGGACTAGTAATGTTCTATTCCTTGACCTAGATGGTGGTTACCTGTACCTTTTTATCTTACACACTTTTCCTTATATGTATTGTTTTTATAATAAAAATATAGCTTTAAAAAGCAACACGTTTCATTTTTGTACCTACTTCCCCTAAATCTCCCAAGAAAGAAACTCACAGTATCACAAACAAAACTCTTTGGTCTTTTAAAATCTAATCTGAGACACATCCAATTTTTAACCTGTCTCCATAGCTACAGTTATATCCAATCTCTTTCTGCCAGTGTCCTTAGTTTGAAATCCAGGGTCTTGAGTCAGAATTCAAAAATGATTGTTTTAGTCTCTTGTGCTTGCAAGAGAAACATACCTATTAGGAGAAAAAGTCCCTCTCTTTCTGGTCATGTGGGCTTGGGTGAGATTTAAGCTCATGATCCCTGTCCTTTGGGTAGTTCATATTCTTTGGCATCTGTCCCATATGGTGTTTTCCATATTTGCTCCACATCACTGGTGGGGAAAGTAAGCCACCTTCCATAGGAACTCTGCAAAATTTCTGAGAGTCTACAATCAATCTGACTGTTATGTCCTGTCCCCTGTATCCCACCTTGTGCACCCAGGAAAGATGAACCATTGGGCTAGTCATAATTTTCTGGACCCTAGAAAATTGGAGAGAATTGGGATACTCTAGAATAACTTTCCAGAACCTAGCCCAATTTGTAGTTACGCTTAGCAAATTTTAGGAAAGTTTGGGAATTTCTTAAACATGTATTTGGCTGGGGTATCATCTTTTCTATTTAATAATAAAAACTGAGAAAGGACCTAAGGTTACACTGGGGTCTGAGATAGTCGGGAGTTCAAGATAAGGGGAAGGGAAGAGTTCTAGGGTGGAAATCCCTAGGAGAGATAATACACAATTATTCACTCCCATTTCATTTCATCCCACCAAGTAACTCTTCCTTCAGTTTGACCATTAAAATCTCAAGGAGGAACAGGTTGGGGAGGAGGACTGTATTCCCTCAACACTAGGGGCTTTGAAGGGGAGGGACATAGGAGTGGATGTCAGATGCTAGTCAATCTCTCCCTGGTTTTTTTCACCTCCTTACTCTAGTGGGGCCTTGTACTGGCTATATACTATTCCCAAGGACACCTTTAATGAAGTCCTTTAATAAAGTCCTAAGGCAATGGTCTAAGGAAAGGGAAGAGCAGAATTTAAGCCACTTTTTTGTATTTCTCTTTTTAAAGTGGCCACAACCTGTCCTCCTCTCCTGGTTGCACAGCAGAACAGCCTTCTGTTTCTCCAAGGTTTTCCTATTTGATATGTTGCCACCCTGGTTACATCTTGCTTTACATATTTTCATCTATACTTTTTTCAAGGATTTTTTCTTTTTATTTGAGAGATTCAGTTTAGTGAGATGGAGATCGCTGCTTGGGTGTCTACAGCTTGATACGCTGATGCTAGAATGGCCCCAAATCCTGGAAAAAATATAGAATTCATTACAAGACAAGTCTATAGTAGATAATAAATGCAAATCTAGCCTGAATCTGAAGACAAGGCTACTAGGAGGAACCAAAACCAAGAAATCAGGTTCAAAAAGAAAAAAAAAATACAAAAAGTAGAAAAGGTAAAATAATGCACACAAGTTGGAGGCTGTATAGCATTATCATTTCATCCGGTTTAGAAGTTCTGAGAATGTAAACTGATTATTAGCATAGTGTAGATACTCACTGAATTCATTTAGGCAACTTTTATAAATAATTATGAAGTACACACTATGCTCAACATATCAAGCAGCTATTTTTTGTTGTGTGCTCTTCTAAGCTAATGGAAACATGATAGTGAGCAAGAAAGACGAGGTCCCTGCCCACAAGAAGCTACCAATGGAGATTGACATGGAAAGAAGACAGGGTAATAATACCCAGATTTATGTGATCCAATTTCAAGTTCATTTGATCCAGAGCATAGGTGAGGGATTTGGTCTTGCACAGTGACGGGAAATCTTCTTCCACTGCGAAATATGACAAAGAATCAAGGATTGGTAGTGGGAAGCAGAGAGAGTTATCACCCAATTTTTTCTAGGTAAGAAACTGACCAGATTGTCTAGTATGAGTGAGAAGGTGGTAAAAATGCTAAGTGTCTGAGGAGAGTGTTGAAAGTAGCAAAAAGCACAGTCAGAAGATGAGTATTGAAACAAGTGTTGCTAGATACCATTAAGAGACCAGTTGGGGTTGAAAATGATGAATTTACAGTGAACCAGTATGGATCATTTAGTGATAATTTCAGCCATTTGCAAGTATCCAGATTTGATTTATTCATGACTGAGGTGGCTGAGTGGGTCTGAATGAAAGAAATTGAGGAAAAGTGGGGAAACTGGCAAGAGAGTTAATTGGATTTTGGAAAAATCAAATGTTAACTTCATATCACAATCTTTTGTTAAATCCATCAGTCACTGATGATATCTGCACAAATGAAGAACAACAACTCTGTACAGCAGTCACTGGAACAACCATCTACTCATTGAAGGGTTTTAATTTTGCTTTGTAAAACTTGCTTCAATTAAAAATTACAAGAAAGTGACGCGCAAAATAAATGCCTCGGAGGCTTTGTAATACTATTTTTTGATTTCACAGTCTACAGAAATATTTAAAACAGCTACAAAATTAGGCAACTTAAGAAGCAGTTACTAGACCAAATTTGACCTTTTTCATGATGACCTGTTTGCAAATAAAAAAAAAAAGGTTAGATTGGATCATGACTTCAGCATCACCTCATTAACTCATAGTGAAATACTTGCCTAGACACTTAAATAAGAGCTAGAAAAAAGGTGCTAACATAACCTGTGGCTAAAATGTTTAGTGAATCATTTCACCTCCGAAAACATAGTTCTTGATAAAATTAAAGACAAAATGTAAAAATAATAAGTCTGGTTTCTTAAGTTTTTAGCTTTTGTTTTTTATAAGCAGGTCAGAAACATGCTATAATTTGTGTCCCTTCAACTTAAAATTAAGTGCATGGGAACTAAACAGCCACTGATGGTTAGCCACCAGGTGATTACAGACTGAATTGAGCAAAACAATATCAGTCAAGGCGACAACGAAGAGTAAAGGCATGATATTGTTAATCCCTGTCCAGAAAGAACTTCTCAAGTGGGTAGTGCAAACCTTGGGAACACTAGAATGGAAATATCACTTGGTACTTTGAGGTCTCATAGAAGCTGTCACTCTGGTTCTGAGTTTCCAAACATGGATATCAGCAGATTTATTTTGTTTTATTTTATTTATTTATTTTTTAGCATGGCAGCTTTCAGCAGGGAGAGTTGCCAGTAGATCAAAGCCAAAACATGTGCTTAAAAATGGATACTGTGTAATCACTAACTAGCTAGGCAATCTTAAAAATGGCTTCACTTCTCTTAACCTCAATTTCTTCAACTATAAATCAAAGAAATGTTACTCCATAATTTATAAAAGTCCTTTCAGATCAAATAGTATGTGCCTTTTAAAGATAATATTTTGTGGATTGTACATATTCTCTCTCAACACTGACTGGTCCAGCTTTTCAATAAAAAGGAAGTCAATTATTGTGGTGATATTTTAAGAAGGTGATCTAACAGGTTGGTGGACCTGTTAGCACATGACTAGAAAAAGCACATAACTAGAGAACATAAAACTTAGGTTTCTGTTTGGTTTTTCCATCAAATGCTGTTGACAATTTCCACATTGGTAACATGGGAATTATCATATATCCTTCCTGTTGCTGGATCAAGATGCAATAATATATATGAAAGTATCTTGATCAAACAATATGATCATGAAAGCCTATAGAAATATAAGTGATGTCTGCTCTGTGCAAGTTTGATTACATGTCGCCATTAACCTATGGAAGCCTAGAGACTTTGTAGTAGCATTGGGGTTTAGAATACAGTATTTATATATCCACCAGAAAAAATGGACTATATGTAGTACATGTGTTAGACCAATTCTCCCCAAATTAATCTTTTAATAAAAGCAGTCCTAGCTAATATCTATATAGGTTTTTTTTATTTATCTTATAAATTGATACTAAAATTTTTCAGATAAGAAAATGGGCAAGAACAGCCAAGGCACTCTTGAAAAGGAACAGTGGTGAAGGCAATGGAAGTGGTGGAGTGAGGAGAGGTTTGATCCATATGATAACAAGACATTTTAAAGAATGGACATTAAAACTCCGCCACTTTGATATGAAGATAATTTGGCAAAAAGATCATTAGTATTGAATAGAAAATCTATTTAATTTGCCAACTTAGAATATTAAACCCATGAGAAAAACATGAAATATTCTGCAGTTTTGTGATAATCTGCTGTTGTTAAAAAAAAAAAAGTCAGAATCCAACAGAATTCAACTGAATTCAAAATAGAAAATAAAACTATAAAAATTACCGAATAAAATGTAGGCAAACATGCTTACAAACCAGAGGTTATCAAGATACAAAATGCTGATGCTATGTAGGAAAAATATTGAAAAATAATAAAATGCTAAATCAAAAACTCTAATAAGCAAAGTTAAAGGGTGACTTTTAAGACTAAAAAATTTTATACCATATAAAAAGGATTAATACCTGGACTAAAGAAAGCACTGTCAAAAGACATTAAAAATTCAGAAAAGATGGAGGAGAGAAGGAAGGAAAGGAGGGAAGAAGGAAGCAAAGGAAGGAAAGAGAACAGAAAGAAGGAAGACAAGAAGGAAGGCAGAGGGGAGGAGGAAGGGAGCAAGGAAAGAAAGAAGGAAGGAAGGAGGGTGAGACAAAGGATATGCACAAGTAGTTCACAGAAGAGGAAGTATAAAAATGTCTGTATATATTTTATACATTGTCCACATTTATATATATGTTGATATCTACATATCATTTTTATACCTTGTGTATATTTATATACATTACTTATCTATTTATGTATGAATATGTATAAAACAAAAGAGTTTACTCTTCCATCACTCCCAGCAGTTATCCTTGGGAAGGACAGCATGACTAACCAGTTGTTGAGAATTTACCTTAATCTGCCAGAGTGATTGGACTGTTGAGAATAAGAGAACAAAGCCAAGTCAAGAGCTAAAATCTAAGGGCAGATCTTGAACTGGAGAAGGTATGGCTGAGATTAGAGAGTTGAGTTGAAACAAAACAAGGTTTGAATATGAGAAGCCAAGTCTTTAGAATCTGGGGCCTGCGGAGCTTCCAACATGATGTTGCTTTTTTTATACACCTAGGTTTAGAGAAGGGTCTTAAAAATGAGACATCTTGAACAGATACTAAACTGGGTGTGGGGATGGATCATGATAGGTAATCTGAAGTTACTGATATTTATTGATCTCATTCTTGAACCTGTACTGAGAGAATAAAACCAATCTATGATTTCTAATGTCTTTTGGATGTCAGATGAACAGATGTGGATTAAGGTTGATGCAATTTTATTTGGGTTTCTAGTGTTAGCTGGAATAAAAATAATTTTGTGAGGGAGAAAAAGAAAGTAAAACAGAAGAAAACTGCCATATCTGTTTTTCAAATTCTCTCTACAATTGACTTTGTGATTTTTATTTAGGTTGGTGCAAAAGTAATTGTGGTTTTAGTATTGTTGACATTTGCCCTTTGATAATTGGAATACATTCTTAAATAAATGTGGTTATATTATACATCATTTTAATGCACATTTCTTGCTTTATGTTTTCTTTCTAATGACTTATTACTTGCTGTTTATTTTACATATATATATATTTTTTTTTGAGACAGAGTCTCGCTCTGTTGCCCGGCTAGAGTGAGTGCCGTGGCGTCAGCTTAGCTCACAGCAACCTCAAACTCCTGGGCTTAAGCAATCCTACTGCCTCAGCCTCCCGAGTAGCTGGGACTACAGGCATGCGCCGCCATGCCCGGCTAATTTTTTCTATATATATTTTTAGTTGGCCAGATAATTTCTTTCTATTTTTAGTAGAGATGGGGTCTCACTCTTGCTCAGGCTGGTCTCAAACTCCTGACCTCGAGCGATCCACCCGCCTTGGCCTCCCAGAGGGCTAGGATTACAGGCATGAGCCACCGCGCCCAGCCTTATATGTGTTTTAGACTATGGAAATGATGTTAGACAAAAAACAAATTCGAGTGGTTTTCTTATTCATAAGCAGCAGAGACAACTCGCAACATCAACAACACATTTGGGTCAGGAACTGCTAAGGAATGTACAGTGCACTGGTGGTTCAAGAAGTTTCACAAAGGAGACGAGATCCTTGAAGATGAGGAGCACAGTGGCCAGCCATCAGAAGTTGACAATGACCAATTGAGAGCAATCATGGAAGCTAATCCTCTTACAACTAAACGAAAAGTTGCCTAAGAACTCAAGGTTGACCATTCTAGGGATGTGTGACATTTGGAGCAAATTGGAAAGGTGAAAAAGCTTGATAAGTGGGTGCCTCATGAGCTGACTAAAAATCAGAAGAATGGTTGTTTTGAAGTGTCATCTTCTCTTCTTGTAGGCAACAACAATGAATCATTTCTAGAGGGGATTATGATGTGCAATGAAAAGTGGATTTTAAAGGACAACCGGTAATGACCAGCTCAATGGTTGGATGGAGAACCAGCTCCAAAGTGCTTCCGAAAGCCAAATTTCCACCATAAAAAGGTCCTGGTCACTGTTTGGTGGTCTGTTGCCGGTATGATCCACTCCAATTTTCTGAATCCTGGAGAAACCATTATATTTGAGAAGTATGCTCAGCAAATTGATGAGATTCCCCAAAAACTGCAACTCCTGCAACTGGCATTGGTCAACAGAAAGTGCCCAATTCTTCTCCATGTCAACTCCTGACCGTACATCACACAACCAGTGCTTCAAAAGTTGAATGAATTGGGCTACGAAGTTTTGCCTCATCTGCCTTATTCACCTGACCTCTCCCCAACCTACTACCACTTCTTCAAGCATCTCAACAACTTTTTACAGGGAAAATGCTTCCACAACCAGCACGATGCAGAAAATGCTTTCCAAGAGTTTGTCAAATTTTGAAGCATGGATTTTTACACTATTGATTTTCACACTACAGAAATAAACAAACTTATTTCATTGGCAAAAATGTGTTCATGGTAGTGGTTCCTATTTTGATTAATAAAGATGTATTTGAATCTAGTTATGATTTAAAATTCATGATCCAAAACCACAATTTCTTTGGCACCAACGTAATAATTCTTGGGAATTCAAAGGCAAATAAAATAAAATAATACACAAAAAAGATTTCCAATGATATGGTTTGGCTTAATAAAGCATTTGAATACATCTAGCCTTCTGTTCAGGTTATGTGAATGTTAAAAATACAGTCTTGTGTCAAGGTAAACTCAATTCCCATCTACTTCTATTCTTATTCATTTGAAGCTGTATTTTGTAGGTATTTATGTGAAAATAGCACCTTTAATCATACTTTAGGCTTGCCAAAGAACAGTTAATAGATTTTATAGAATTTGGCTGAGGTCTAAATTTATCCAAAGGGCTCATGGTAGGCTTGTGTACACAGTTATGTTTTGGTTTAAACATAATTAGATTTCATTATGTGCCCAATAAACATTTTATTGAGAATTTTGCAATGTCCATGACCATATAGCTATCTTCACAGCAAAAACATTTGCTGAGCTTCAATTCTTTCAGTCATAGCAG
Source organism: Lemur catta (assembly GCF_020740605.2). Taxonomy (NCBI): domain Eukaryota; kingdom Metazoa; phylum Chordata; class Mammalia; order Primates; family Lemuridae; genus Lemur; species Lemur catta. The sequence goes on from NC_059132.1 coordinate 60,270,159, forward strand.
TAGTGGGAAATTGATTGTTTGGAAATTGGAAGGACAGTCTATTTGAGGCTGAGAGAAAGTAGCCTGGGAGTGAACTCAACCCTCCCAGCTTGAGGTTCCGAACTGTTCCTGGGAGGCAATACCACTCTGTCCTGTCCCAGAGCAGCCTTGGGACAGGATGTTAGCAGAATATTCCCATTGGGATATTGTCCTACTCATCTAAATGCTTAACTCTCTCCCTTGTTTCTCTTCCTATGTGACCACGTGTAGAAATCAGGTCTGCATCAACTCTGAGCAGAGAGCAGTGAAGTACAGACTTTGGAGCTCAGAATTAAAGGCCTTCTATGATCTCATCCTTTTCCATTTCCCTTCGCATAGACCACGCTTCAGGAGTTCCATGGCGCATTCCTGCCCTGCGCTTTTATACCACGCTGTCTTCATTCTCTTCACCTTGAATACTCTTCTCTCTCCCCCTCCCATCTCAGCACAATCCAAATTCTGCCATTTTCCAAGGCCTAGTTGCTCAGTGTCTACATGGCTCTAAAAACTTCTCTCGTCTCCTTATCCTTTTTCATTGTCAATATACTTGGAATATCCTTGATAGCTCTCTGTGACATTTACCACCTTCTATCTTATCTTTGGCCATAGCTCATTTCAAAAGTAGATTCTTAAAAACAAACAAATCTTGTTAAAATATTAAATGAAGATAATAAAAACCTTGAACCTTTCTCTTTATATTATATTTGATTGTGACATGCCCTACTTCCTAAAATGGTGGCTTAGAATTTGATAGGCAATACCTGTGAGTGAAGATGAACTCTTTGAGTCAAGAAGCCACATGACACTAGGGTGTCACATTCTGGGAATCTGGCTTGAGCAGGTCCATCCTATATTGGGCAAACAGTAAGCTTTAATATGAAATATTTCAGAAAGATTATGAGAAATGAGGGCTTCGTAGCACCCCTCAGTGTAGCTGCCTATCAGATATCCAGCATTCCCTTTCATGTAATAAAGGAACCCCAATTTTTATTAATATTTGGGCTCATTGCCTCCAGTGAAAATACTGTATATCCTTTTTTCCCTTGCAGCTCTGTGTAGGCCTATGACTGTGTTTTGTTCAAGAGGTGTAAGTGGAAATATCCTTTAGGAAGCATCCCTAAAGTGTGCTTGGTTTGCCCCATCTTCCTTTTGCTGTTTGGCATAAGAATGTGAAGGGTAGACTTTAAACAGCCATTTTGGACCATTTGGAGAGAGCCACACTGTAGAGATTTTAGGAGGCAGAAATGGTTCAGGTCTATAAAAACTAAGTCATCTTTGGGCTGCTTACCTCTGGGCTTCTTTTAAAAGAGAAAGAGAAAGAGGGAGGGAGGCACACACACACACACACACACACACACACACACACACACAAAAATTTCTATTAGCCCAGCAAATGGTAGTTACTACAACTTGTATGTTGTTATATTAGGGTTTGGTCATACGCAGCTGAACTTGCTCCTATTTGATAATGGTCTATAAAGCTTGGTTCACTTCTGCTAGCCTAAGAGTTGTGAACTTAGTTCATTGTGAAATAGTAAGAACATGACATGTAACAGAGGCGCTGAGGCCATTGTGTGCATTTTGTGGTTAGGAACAGATCAGACTCTTTGAAACAAAGATAAGAAAAATCGTGAGCCAAGAACAAGATTCCACACATTACTGCACAGTAGTGTCTACCCATGCCGGTTGCCGCTGCCACTCTCTGGTTTTAGGCCATATTACTTCTCATCTGGAAGACCAGAAAAGTTTCTCTTCTGGTCTCTATCTGTTCATTTCTCACTAATACATACTACAAATGGAGCCATCTTTTCAAAATACAACTTCGATTGTCCTGCTGTTTGCTAAAAATGCAATTTATTTCCCATCGCTATCTGATCTTTTAAAAGTGACTTACCTATTAAGGCAATGCATGCTCTTGAATCAAACTCTTCTAGTTCTTGTTTCTGTCTACTCTTCCTTGTGTAACCTGTGCTTTAGCAAAATGAACAACTTAACTATTTCTATTAACAGTATGAGCCCAGCAATGATTCACTCACCTCTTGCACAGTCTTGTCTACAGTATTCCTGATATTTGCAGTGCACCATCTGTAATGGTCTTATTCTATCCTTCCTTAAAGATCCAGTACAAAGGCTGCCTCATCTTTGACACCTTCTTTGATAACACCTTTTTTGATAACAATGATAGTTGTTAAACTACCAATTCTACCAATAAAAATAATGAATAAATTTTGACTAACTACTGTTCATCAAAATTAAATGGTTTGAAATTTTACTGTACTTGCAAGCTAAAATTTAACCTGCAACAGTGTATCTGTCCTTATTCTACTTATCTTTCAATCTATCACCTGTCTATCTATCATCTACCAGCTATATCTATCTGGATCAGAGACAAAGGCAGTTTATTACCCACAACTAAAGCAGCAACAAGAGCAATTCTTTTGTGTGGGTTCCTCCATGCCCCACGTGTGATGTGGTGAGGGCCACAATTCAGAACTTCAATCTTTTATAGGGCTACTGGTGACATGCCCATCCTCTCCTCTCACAAAAGAGAGAGACATTATTATTACTCTGAGATGGGAGCAGATGTCTCAATTTATTACCATGGAACATAAATGAATCTCCTCCAGGGAGGGGAAGGGAAAAACTTTACCTTTACTATCATGGATATCTCCAGCTCCGGGGAGGAAGACATCTTCAGCTTTACTATCCTGGAACGTGTCCTTATACACAATTAACTATAAATGCCTTTTCTCAGATGGCTTGACCCATGCAGAAATACGAGATAATCATGGAGAATTGTCTTCCAACAGCCATCATGTGTCAAGCACATTATACAGATTATCTCCTATCCTAACTGTAACTTTGTAATTTAGATATTAGTATTCCAGTTTGGCAGATGAAGGAACTGGGACTCTGACGAAGTCAAATAACATGCCCAAAGCTATATAGTTAATAAGTGTCTCAATCAAGATTCAAACTGTGGGCATTTGGCTTTAAAGCCAGTATTCTTTCCATTGCAAAACCAGTCCTCCCCAGAAAGAAGCCTCATGATGCTCAATGTGAATTTATTTTAGATCATGTATTTTTTATTTTTTCTTATTCTCATGTAAGTTTTTTGACGACTGAGTCTTGTCTTATATCCTGCATTGTGCCTAGAAGTAGCTTGCAATTATTGGATGCCTTATTAGTATTGTCTGAATGAAGAAAATCTGTCAAAATATGTATGATGAAAACTTGACATTATACAACTTAAATAATACATGACTATGGAAAAGAGGTCACATCATAAAATTCAAATATAGGAAGCTCTTACTTGAAATATTAATAATGATCTCAACTATTTTTTACTCAGCTGACAATTTAGCCTGAATGTTTATGAAAATTTGATGACTAAAGTTTAGAGAAAGTGACTAAGACTTGATAATAATCAATGAGGAGGAATATATAGAAACATTGTATGAATCAACTCACATGAGAACTAATGTTTTAATACAGGTTATCTTGAAAAATGGAAAATTTATTTCATTTTGAAACTAAACTTCTTCAGTTCTAACCAAAAATATATTTTATTTTAAAGGGTCAAAAATAGTGGCTGAGTTACAAACTTTTTCCTCTTTAATCAGGTTCTGGAGCAAAAGTCTTTATCTTATAATAGTTTATTCTAAAATATGCATCTTTTGTATACATAGCCCATTTTATACTAACTTAAATAATATCAATGGAACATGTGTCCATAGTTTTTCCTTGACTGAAAATAAGCAGCTCCACTATTCAGAAGGTATTGAGCTTTTTAAATTAAACATCACGGAGTGTTAAAACAAACACCTATTGCAAAACTTAGTCCCAAATTTGTCCTTAAGTCCTCTACTCTACTTATTCAGTAGAATAAATATGTTTGGTTGTATTTCCCCCTTTAGGCCAATATTACTACTTTCTCTTCCTTCGTATGTTAAATCATTAAGTTTTCAAGGCTGTTTTTGCATTTCTACTAAATACCTGCTTTGAATATGTGCCCCTTCTTGAGATAAGAAATGTCTATTCCCAATACACTTTGAAATAACAAAAATACATTTACATTATATTTTAATAAATATTAAAATTGATGTTTTAAAATAAAGGAAGCATTTTTAACTTTCTTCAAAAAGATATAATGAGAAAACAGAAATGTAAGTACTCATGTGTGGGAGGAAGATTGTGTTTCATTATACTTTAAACTACTTTGGCAGTTGTTTTCCTTACATATATGCAGGATATTAAAGTGTTAGCTATGTGCGTGTGATTTATTGTGCAACTTCTTCACCCAAAAAAGCCCTGCTATTTTAGTAGTGTTCAATATATTTCCTTTGGGGAAGATGAAATAAAATATGTTAACTCGGTCAAATTGGGAGTCTGATGACAAATGACTAAATGTGTTCAAATTGGGCAGGCAGAGGAAATCTGTCCAGCAAAAGACTAAACTGGGAAATAATGTTTGAATGTGTACTGGCAAAATTTTGCAGTTTATTGCTTTAGAGTTCAGTATTACAATATGCCATTAATTTTAAGTAATAAATTAAACAAGTAGAAATAAGATTCCTACATTCTGGCACACAATACAGCTATGCAACTATACACTAAAATTCAAATATACATACTTGAAGATAAAATTATGTGAAATTAGGATGGGGTAGTGGAACATATTTTAGATTTCAATTTTGATTACAGCATTTAAAAAAGGAAAGGGTATTTTCCACTTACCCCAACTGTTGTGTCTCTTGTGTCAAACTACACTCAGGGACTACTTAATTATTATCTTCTGATAATAGAACTAAATTATTCTGGAAGTAGGGAATATTTCTTTACTGTAAATTTTTAAATCAATTATTTTATGTTAGGGGTATATGTAAGCATATATAGATACAGGGTTAGGAATTAGCTTGGATTTGACCAAGTTCAGGCAAGTTGACTTTGGAGTTAAAGCTAGGAAAATGAGTGCTGAGGCATATTTTTAAGTGTTATTCTCAGGGTCAAAATTGAAGTTGGTGGCAGGTAATTGGGCAATGCAACTGTACTGCATGTGCTGAAACTAGAGGTTTGAAATTATTAACATAAAGCATAATCCTCTTCCACTCTTCTATCTTCATAATCCCAGAGTGACATAGCTAAGAGATATAAAAAATAACCTATTGCTATTAATGCTAAACTGACAGATATACAAATAATTTTTTTCTATGCTATGAATATCAAACTTTAGAAAAACACATACAGATACGAGACCCGGAAAATACTCCATAGTCCTCAACATCTTCCATTTATTCAACCCTCAATGCCCAAATTGAACCATCCTCCTAAGGAAATACCCAGAGCATTCTTTTTATCCTCAGAGCAGAAACTGGGTTCCACTGCTATAACTGCTCATAGAATATTTCCAACCACTTATCCTTATATAAGGGAGAGTCAAACTAGATGAGAACAAAAATCTGGTAACAATAGAATAATGTAATAAAATGTGTTATCTCTTAATTATTCTTCTATTTCCTAGGAAGCTTACTCTGCTTTTCCAAGGTCATGAAACCTCATAAATGATCATCTTATATTTTCAAGTGTATTACATGTATTTTTTTTTTCTTCTAGAATATCCAAAATGAATCTTTGGGTTGGTGTTTTCTGTTGCAAGTAAACAAAAGAGGATATCTTCACATCACAAAATGTTTGCTGGTTTTTACAACAAACTTCTATGTGGTCCCATTTCTGATGTCTCAAAGAATTACAGCCCAGCACTGAGAATTCATGTCATTGAACTGAAGATGGACAGGATTTCTCAGACAGCTGGAGTTTAATTTCAGCTAAGAGATATAAAATTTAAGCTAAGAGATATAAAAATATATAAAATAAAAACTATATAAAATTTTAATGAACCAAAAGTATTTAAAAAGTTGACATTTTTAATGGTGTTAAGTTAGTAGTGTAGGTTCAGATAAGGTTTGCATCGTTTTGAAGGAATGACCTGTACATTTTCTTAGAAAACATATTATCATACTAGAAAATATCAAATGAACTGTGCACATGAGACATTGCCATGAGCTAAAACAGGAGCTGAAAAAAAATGTAGCAATGAAGTATGAGACTTCGCAAAGCAAAATTTAAGAAAAAAAAATCATGAGCTGGAGAAAACCTTTCACCAGAGAGAAAAAATATCTATTTATTAAACTTTTTGCAAGAGTACTACACAAAATGGAACACATAATTGCAGTGTGGTTTGAAAGATTTCCTAGTCTTTAAGAAAATTCTGATCCTACTTTTCTATCTGAAGTCCAATGCATTGCTAACCAGCCACTCATATGAAGCATTAGTGTCTGGAGACGCCATCACCCATGGTGTCCTGTTAGACCTCTGTCGATTTTGATCATTTTAAGTGTAAATGATTGAATAGTTTAAAAATGAGTAGCTTTTAGTGAACTATTATAGGTGAGTAGAACTGCACTTAAAAGATCACAAGATGGAGGCAGGTTAATGTGTCTGGCAATCTAATTGTTATTGGAAAAAATAATCTCTTTGAGCTGAACAACCATGAAGAATTAGGCAGCAGAATTTTGACAGATAGGTATCAAGTCCCCGTTTGAACTCAACCATTAAGTGTTTTGCTTTTATCTTTTTCTTGTCATGATAACTTCTGAGGAAGCTATGACTTTGAATTTAGTAGAAGGTTCAAGATGTACCTTAATTTCAATCAATGGGTCGGTCTGCCATCTTCATCTAATAAAAGTTGGGATGATTCTGGCCACCTTTAAATAGTGTTTTTCGTATCTTTTGTATTAAAGAAAATAGCTAGGCCCTTGACTACTATATTTCTTGATATAAATGTTGATTTACAGTGATTCTTGGTTTAATTTCTATAGAAGCAATTTCTATCAGGTAATGTGTATATTTTGTTATAATCTTCAAGATAAATGATAATGGTGGAATTTTCTGCAATTTAAATTTTTTTTTTACTTTATTATAGTAAGAAAATGTAACATCAGATCTACCCTCTTAACAAATTTATTCAGTGCAAAATACAGTATTGTTAATTGTAGGGACACAATTCTCTAGATTAACGTATTCATGTTGCATAATGAGATTTCATGCCCATTGATCATTTTCTTTCATTTTTAAATCAAATACATAAAATTAAAGTTTACAAGGAAATTTTTTTCTGTAGTAGGTAGAATGTGAAGGTGACAATCTCTGAAAGTTCTGGAGACAAGCTACATTTTGCCAGACACTGAGTGGAACTCTAATCTTTTATGGTCTATATTTAGCAAATTTTGTGCTCCACCCCCTCTACCAATACACATGCACACACACATACATGCACATGTTTTCCAGAACTGCAGTATCCTAAAACAGTACCCAGGGAGTGCCTTAGATATACCATGAAATATGTTCAGCCCATTGATTTATAATATTGCCCTCTTTCTTCTTCTGCTGCTGCTCAGTTCTTCACCTGTGCTGTTAGAAACCTCTTCTAGAATCCACAGATGCTGCTTGTTGCCAGAGCCTTGCTGAGTTCTCTGGAGTTGTTAAAGTGCTAAAGACAGTTTGTGTTCTAGGTAGTGGTTTTGAGAATCACTTTGGACAACACAGTGTTACACATTTCCATAATGGTAATTTTTTAAATAGCTCTTTTTTAAAAAAAAATTATATCCCCTTCTCTTCAAACATTTTTGAGGCTCAGACTACTTCATTAAGTAGATTCTGGGCTGGGAGAAACACCTTAGTGACAAATGTCCTCAGCATCAACTTTTCTCACCAATAAAGTCAGTTGAACGTTCCGTTCCCATGAAGTTGTCTTCCAAGAAACTCTTCAGTCTCTTTTGCTGATAGACTTCAGCTGGGCTTTCCCATTAATGTGCCTGCATGCACCTGTATCAAAGCAGAGGGCACTGTCAAGGCTTAGCCATTTGCCCATTACCTCCATTACTTTTACAAATAAGAATCTGTTGGGGGAAAGAGAAGAACTATTTTGATGCAAATTATTACTAAAGCTTCCAAGTTATCCTCTGGAACCCTGTATCCACCCAAGGTAGGAGACTTCAGTAGCCCCAGGTGGATGCCAGTACAAGTGTCCCAATAAGCTAAAACATGCATTACCATTGTTGTTGTTATTATTATTTAATAATGTTCGGGTGAACACCATATCTCTTGAGGCAGTCATTCTCTAGAAATTTATTAGTGAAAACTAACAACCTCATATGAGTAGCCACACACATCAAAATACTTTGTGTATTTTAACATATACTACATATATTATATATGTCCATGTGTACATGTATACATATATAGTCATGCATCACTTAACAATGCAGTTATGTTCTGAGAAATATGTTGTTAGGCGATTCTGTCATTGTACAGATTCTACAAATCTAAAAACATACCTACTCTATAGTATAAATAATTTAATTTAGCTTTTATCATTTATTTATTAATATTTGAAGTCCATCTGCTAGATTCTTGAGCTTCTCTCTTAATTGTTTTTAAATTCAGATGGGGGGAACAGAGATGTAATTTTTTTATGCTTTCTTAAACACCAACACAGAGATTTAAAAAAAAATTTCATCTTAAACATTCATGATTTTCCCAAATCTCATTTTGGCTATTCTGCCACCTGAGGGTGCCTTCATGTAGTTAACTGGTTCTCAAATGGAGTAATTTTGCCTTCTCAGGGGATACTGGGCAAAGTCTGGAGACATGTGTGGTTGTCACAACCAGTGGGGGTGGGGTTTGTGTTACTCGTATCTAGTGCGTGGAGGCCAGGAATGCTGCTCAATATTTTATGATGCATAGGGAGGCCCCCAAAACAAGACTTATACACATCAAAATGTCAAAAATTCTGAGACTGAGAAACCCTGCTCTAGATGCTTTTCCATATTACATCCAGCCTCCTGGTTCCTTATTTTTCTCTCTTGGATTTTCCTCAGGAACTATCGATTTTTCTTCCATTACGCAGAATAGTTTAGCCCATTGCTGTATTTTGGATATGGTTTATTTGTCCCTACCAAATCTCATGCTGAAATTAGATCCCCAGTGTTGGAGATGAGTACTAAAGGGAAACATTTGGGGAGATGTTTGAGTTGTGGACCCAAATGCCTCATAAACAGATTAATACCCTCCCTGAGCCCATGGTGGTGGTGCTGATGGGGTAGTGCGTGAGCTCTCGTTCTATTAGCTCCGTGAGAACTTGATGTTAAAAAGAGCCTGGCACCTCCCCTCTCGCTCTCTTGCTTTCTTTCTTGCCATGCGATCTCTGCATCCCCTGCTCCCTTTTGTCTTCTGCCATGAGTGGAAGTAGCCTGAGGCCCTTACCAGAAGCTGAGCAGTTGCTGGCACTATGTTTCTTGTACAGCCTGCAGAATTGTGAGCCAAATAAATTTCTTTTCTTTATAAATTACCCAGCCTCAGGTATTCTTCTGTAGCAACACAAACAGGCCAAGACACCCGTGTTCTGACATCTTCGTGCCAGACAACATGTTGGTGCCAGACAGTGTCTCAGTGCCAGGCAACTCAGATTCTGGGAAGGGAGAAAGGAAGTGCCATCATGATGCACCAGGCATGTGTTAAAGCATTTTCCCAAACAAAGATAGTACTCTCCCTAAGAGGTATTGTGGTACACACAAATTTCTCTATCTCATTATTGATAAAATGAAAAAAATATGCAAATTAATTGAGATTTATAGTAATAATTTAAATTAATTTTAACTAAAAACTCAACATGCAATAAAGTAGTCAAAAATACATGAATAGAATACAGTTCTAGGTCAATTTGAGTTAAAATAAATATGAGCAGCACATATATAATACTTGCTTTGAATATTGTACTGTCTTATTAATTATTCAAATATTACCCATAGTACCCATAAATTACCCATGTACGAAAATTAATATGACTAGAAATGCTGAAAAATAATGAAACAATTTGAAAAGTATTATTAATGATGACAATCTTCTTCCTTTGCAAAAGTCAGAATATTATTTTTGTGGCGCAGAAACATTACGCTTGGAGTAAGAATGTGTGTGTGGTAAGAGACAATTTTAGTAGAACATGTATTGATGTCACATGAAATGGCTATAAGAAATTTTCTGAAGATGGTGTGACAATGTTTTATCTTTAAGTAACTGAATTTTGATAAGGACCAAAAACATTGCAACACTTTTGAAGAGCTGGATGTGGGTGTGGCCAAATTATCATAGTGGTCACAATTGGGACGTAAGTCTTAAGAAAACCTCTCCATTTAAAGCTTCTTTCTCAGATTCTAGGAAGCAGCTGAAAGTTGACATTTTGAGATTGAATCCCTCAGCTACTGTCTGGGAATCCAAATAGCCCCAAAGGCATGGCTCTGACCCTAGTGGCAGGTGTCTGAGTCATAACTACCACATGGATTTAAATAGCAATTTAATTTCACATGTTGGGTTTCTTGCTTGTTTGTGTTTTAGTTTCCATGTTATAGCAGGTCTGTACTGTCAAGGCTACGTGATAAATATATCTTTACCCAGCACAATAACCTTTATCACTAACAAAAAACGATAATATATTTCACACTCCATTACAGCTATCATTTAGTGAATTATTTTCAATGCTCAATTTAAAGTATCGGTAGATATTTATAAACACATGGAGGATGTTGGAATATCATTTTTTTTCCTGAGCAGACTATCTGACATTTCTTAGCTAATGAGAGATTAAATGAGAAATCTGAGCACTGCATGGATCATCTCTGCCTGTAAAGTTCTGTTGGTATTCTCAATTCCAACATGATCTCAAAACAACATGAAAGCCCAGGAGGGACATACCATAAGTTTAGAAATTGTCTATATCATATATTTTTAATATTATATACATAGGCTTAGTTACACAGAAGTTTTCTGAAACTCTCTAGATGTTGGTATGGATGCTGTGAAAAAGGAATGCTTATACACTGTTGGTGGGAATGTAAACTAGTACAACCTCTATGGAAAAAAGTACAGAGATTCCTCAAAGAGCTAAAAGTGGACCTACCATTCAATCCAGCCATCCCCCTACTGAGTATCTACCCAAGGAAAAGAAGTCATTATATCAAAAAGACACCTGTACCCAAATGTTTATTGCAGCCAATTCACAATTGCAAAGATGCAGAATCAACCTAAGTGCCCATCAATTGATGAGTAAAGAAAACGTAATACATATATACCATGAAGTACTGCTCAGCCATAAAAAGAATGAAATAATGTCATTTGCAGCAACTTGGATGGAACTGGAGACCACAATCCTAAGTGAAGTATCTCAAGAATGGAAAAACAAACACATGTTCTCACTGATAAATAGGAGCTAAATTATGGGTACACGTGGACATACAGTGGTGTAAAGGACATTGGAAACTAAGGAGGGAGGAAGGTGGGAGGGTGTTAAGGATAAAAACCTACTTATCAGGTACATCACCAGGTGGTGATGGACACAGTAAAAGCCCCAACTTCAGCATTATACCAGTCATCCATGTAACAAGAACACTTGTACTCCCTAATATTTTGAAATAAAAATTATTTTTAAAGAGAAGAAAATAACTGAAATTTAAAACACGATCCCATTTTGCTTCTGAAGGTATAGTTTTTTCAGCGTTGTGCACACCCATACTAGAGTATACTGACTGTCAAGAGCAGGTACTCACACAAGTATCTGATAAGAAAAAAGAGAAAATTTACTTTACAAATAATTTCTGTTGACTGATAGTGCCAAAGGGATATTCAAGATTCTGACTATCATAACCTAATGCTTTTGAGGTGAACTATTACGGGTTTAAGCACAAGACGATCAGGATTCCTAAAAAGAACTGAACTATCTGCTAAATTACTTTATTGACAAAAGATTGACTTTTTACTGTAACTCTTTGGAAGAACCAATCATTTATTACTGGACATATTTAGGAATGTCATCATGTTTTTCAACAGAACATAAGGAAATGTTTCCCAGCACTGAGTGCATTGAGAGATTGATTAAAAAGCAGTTCGTATCGCCACCCCAGTTAGACTGTGCAACCACATTCTTCTGAATGTGATGGGATCGACACTTCGTATCTGACAGAGCAATGAGTGATCTTCAGCAAAAGAGAACAAGGACTCCTGGATTCAATCTAAGTAGCCAGAACTATAGGACACACAATTGTATACTTACTGCCTTTCTCAGAGGTGCTTCATGGCAAGTCAATTTTCTATTTTAGCGGACATTGAGAAGCAACAGGAACTAATCTGGTTAAAGCCATCCGCTATCAAAGTGAAGATAGAAACAACTACTAATTTTAAAACACGAAGCTCTAACAGAAAGACAAATCTCACATGCTTTCACTCACATGTGGGAGCTAAATATGAAAAACAATTGATCTCATGCAGACAGAGAGTGGAATGATGGTTACCAGAGGCTGGAAAGGGTAGCAGGGAGGAGGCAATAAAGTGGGGGTGGTTAATAGGTGCAAAAATGCAGTTAGATAATTAGATAGAATGAACAATATTTGAAAGCACAACAAAGTGACCATAATCAACAATAAGCTAGGGTATACTTTAAAATAACTAAAAAAGTAGAATTGGAATGTTTCTAATACAGAGAAATGATAAATGCCTGAGGTGATGGATACTTCAATTACCCTGATTTAATTAATTCATGTTGTATGCCAGTATCAAAACATCACATGTACCCTATAAAGATATACAACTGTTATGTACCCATAATAATTAAAAAAATAAAATAAGATGCTCTATTCTCTATTAAATTATAATGGACCTATTAAAATATCCAAAATTAATGGTTTACTTTTGTCAAGCTCCTGTTAGGGAGTCTTTAGATAGATGTCTTCCAGTTGCCTCCATCCCAGACCCCAGTGACCTCGCAGGGAAAAATCTCCAAGCCCAGCTTTGGCAGCTGTCTAGCAGACTTTTCAGACTGTATGTACGGCTCTCTTTACTTCCTACTCTCTTTCCTGGTTCCAGAAGCCTAGACAGTTAACCAAGCCTCTAGAGCAGGAGGGAATCAAGTCTACATATATCTAGCCCAGTTTGCCTTACACCACCTGACCCTTCCTCTATAGGAATCATTTTAGTTTTGGACCAGGCTCCTCATTTCATTTTCTTTCAGCTGGGGCACTCTCTGTAGCCAGAGAACAATGCCCAGAGGCTAATGCAAACGCTCCAAGGGGCATCAGAACTGTCTATCAGCCCCTTTCTTATTGTCATTTGCCAAGATCTTTGTGAACACTTAGGTGCCAGGGGCTTTGATGACAGATACAACTGAAGATCCATGAGAATACAAATGTGTTCCAATAATCAAAAATGCACGTTGGTTTGTGCTCTGCTCCAGGACCAATTCTGCACAAAGTGGATATATCAGCTGGAGATCAAAGCCGGAAACAGACGGCATTCCTCGAAAGGATTACACTGATAATAAAGTTACCAAATGGACCACTTACAGAGGTGTGATCAGGCTTATAGGAGGTTACCCAGTGAGACATCCAGGGACAAGCAATAATGCCAATCACCTGGGTCTGAAGAAGGGACTGGGTTTCCAGAGCCTGGTGAAAGCTTGACCTCCTGATTGGAGTCTTAGCCACAGAGAAATGCAGCTGTTGCCAGCACATCAGCAAGGCACGGGAAGAGTGTGAAGATTCAATACCCCCAGCTGTCTTTCTTCCTGCTCTCCAGCATCTTAATCAGTTCTTCTGATTGGCCAAACTCAACTGGTGGACAGAGAGCAAGGGTACTGAGTGCTGATTAGTCTTCTAGGACACAGGATAGTGCAGAGAAGGCAATGGCAGCAGGAGAGGCTACAGTTCCTGAACAACTGAAAAAACAAGCCACATTGTGTGTGATTTGCTTTGCTCATATTTGGAACTGGGATACATTCCATGTTTCAGGTTTCTGGTTCTCTATGGAAAGGATTTAGATTTCTCCTTGCCTGAACGGCTCTTTCTGCCTCACTGCCTGCCCTCTCCAAGAGCTCACACATGGCCTGACATCCAGCTGAAACCTCATCACTAACCCAGGACTTTAGTTTCTTAATGCCAAGATGCCGCATACATTTGTTTTTGAGTAAATTGTTCATTGGCAACATTGACTTTTAGGAAGGGTAAAAAATTATTGATTTGGAGAGGGGATTTCTAGTCCTCTGACTGTATCTCAATTATGACATTTGTCTTTCCTCAAGCTTACCAATGCAACTCTCATTAAAAAATGTACAACATTCACTGGAACATTTTATCTTTTATATACTATGAATAATTATAAAGCCCAATCACTATTTATTTAGTGCCCACGGAGTTCTCAGCATAAATACTCTGATTCTCGTAAAGTAGCATTATCAATCCCACTGTAAAGATGAAACAACTGAGAGTCAGACAGCTTCCATAACTGGCCTACAGCCACATAATTAGCACAGAACCAACCTTTTGTAAATAACCATTCTGGGATTTGCATGTTAGCTTTTGCCATACAGATTTCAGGGCCAATGATTACAGGCTCTTGCAGAGGTCCTTCCTCTCCAAAGGCTATGTGTATAATAATGGGAGTACTCCACTGTATGAAGGAGGCTCTTTCTTCAGCAAAGGAATACTTGTTCATACATTCAATACAATTTTTAATGAAGTCTCCCTGGCCACCCTATAGTAAAATGTACAGCACCACCCACTTCGGGCCCCAGCCATCTTGTTACCCCCCTCCCTCTGCCATTCTTCCTATATCCCTTTTATTATTTCATGATTATTTTCTCTCCTTGCTAGATCTGAAGTGCCATGAAAGCATATCCTTGGTGCTTAGACTACATCCTGACATATAGTAAATGCTCAATAAATATTAGTTGAATGAATAAAAATAAATTTGTACTATCTAGAATCCTTATCCTTAAGACTCCCAGAAAGTGTTTTCTCTGGCTGCTTGTACTCTAAGACAACTAAGATTTTTTTCCTTGTATTTATATTCAATAGGAAGTAGCCTGAAGTCTATTAAATCAACTTCATGAGCAATAATAAAAATATCAGCGAAACTCCTGTTGATTTGTCTTTCTCTCACTCTGACATTAGAAATCATATTTTATTATCTTCTTTTCCTCAAGATCTCTACTTTTTTGGCATTTTCTTGATCAAATCACACCCTATGTAGCTATCCAAGTCCATTTACCCTTGAGACATGTATATTGTACAGAGTGCAACATTTTCAGAAATGGGGAATTAGACAGTGGAGGTCTGACTACACTCCATTGGTGGCATAATTAAGTAGGATTGTGAATTTGTATTCATGTGAACAACACAGATGCAGAAATATGTAAATAAGTAAATGTTTAATTTCGAGAGTCCAAAAACCTATCTGAAGTTAACCACAAATGAGAAGATTTCTTTATAACCTACAAAAGCCTTTTTAAAATCCTAATTATGCACACTTTTAAAGAAGTGCCAAATGGTGATTATTTGAAGGGCGGTAGGAAGGAACCAAACCGCTAAAAAGGACATCTCTTTCCCTAAGTCAAAACTGGCTGCACATGCACACACTTAATTATAATTACCAAAAAAACGGTCTCTTTTTCTCATCCACAAAATATGAGGCATTCTGATGCTGGTTTTTTTTTTTTTCCTGTTTTTGACACTGAGAATAAAAAATTAACTTTGATTTAAGAACGTCACAGATATATACCAACCTTAACTCTGCTGCTAATTAATGCTATCAAAAGACCTAGCAGGATTATTCTGCAGCCGTTTTATCTCTGTATGATGGGTAGTTTCAAATAGTCTCCCCTCTCCCTTTTCCAGTTGGATGTCATCTAAAAACTGAGTAATAGCAGTGACTGTTCCTGGTAGAAATGATGCAGCCTCTTCCTCCAGAGTATGAAGTAAAAGAAGGTAAGCATAATTATCTCATGATCAGTTTTTTTTTTTTCCCCAAGGTAGTTGGAAGGTCAAGATTAGCTAGAAAAGGAGTACCAGAATATTTTTATGCTTTGATAGAAAGCCAAAAACTTTTTTACCTGAAACCCTTTCACATAAATATTTGCACTTTCTTTGTTTACACACACACACACATTCACATACAGTTATGGCGCACCATCTTGATTTTTGAAAGAAACATTCTCTGTATCTTCAGACATGTATTTATTTCATGGTGAATTGATTTTGGGGTTGTATTGCACTGTATGGTACTCCTCTCTGCTCAAACCCCAAATTTGAGTTTATGATAGGTTTAAAGTGGAAGGGGAAAAGGAAGTGCAGAAAAAAATGGTGGTGTTTTAGGTAAAATGTCTCCAAGAGTCTTGATAGACTTTGCAGTGAAATTCTTCTGAGAGGATGGCCCACAGCATGCACAGCAGTTGTATGTGCTCTGTGACACATACCTCTGTATGACAGTTAATGCTGAATATCATCAGATGATGTGCTTGACTTTATGCAGATATATAAATGACTCTTATCTTTTCCAAATGTACTTATAAAATCATCTTCTGAAGGCCATTTCCATCTTTTACAAACCATTTCATTTTTCTATATTGCTATTGAAAATCAATTTATCCTATATATGACACAACTTCTAGTTTTAGTAGATATACGAGATAAATCTTTTATGTTTTAAGAGTTAAGAATAGATTGCATGGTTCTGCTTCTGATATCATAAAATATAAAAAACTGTAAATAAATACATATGGGAATATTTATGAAAGACTTATGAGACATTTGCGAGGAATGAAATGGAACCATGCAAAATAATTCCACATCTTCCACAAAAAGAACTAGAATGACATTTGTCTGACTAACTCTGGCAGTTAAGGAATATTTATTCTACTATAATTTGTAGCAGGATTAAGGAAAATATCATTAATATATGATTTTATTTTTACTACAAATCAAGAAACATAGAGTACACGGTTTGCAATAAGAGTTTTTTTAAAAACTGTATTTTAATGGTTTATGATAGCTTTTATTAATATATAAATAGTATTTGGGAAAATATTTTAGTGAAGCTTTTTTTCCCTCTTCTCTCACAAGCTAATTTGTTTGTTATTTCTGAGAGTAATACCATTGTACTTGTTAGATAATTTACAGTAAACACACATCCTCTTAATCACATCACAGAAGCTTAAATAGATTTGTAAAACCATTAAAAAATCAATACTTAGCTTTTAGGTGATGAATTAATTAATAGAGTGTGAATGCTTGAAGTCTGTGTTACCCAGCATGCACTAGGGCTTTTCATAACACCACTGTCAATGGGAACAGTATACAAAATAACATGATGTAACTAGCTGGGAAAAGCCGAGAAAAATATACCAATCCCTGCTTCCCAAAGAGAATATTCTGATAAGACTTGCTTTTTGTTTTTTTGGTTAAAATACAATGCAGTTATTTTTCAGTTACATATAGTGATGCAAGAAAAAAGTGTTGTTGATAAACAAAACACAGAGAAAAGATAAGGGTGTGTGTGTGCCAACTCTTTTTAATTGATCAGGCAAAAGATAATGACCCATACAATGGCATGATATGCAATTGTGAAGAGCTGCAAGGATTGGGAAATGAGATGTTATTGTTTCTTTCCATAAAAATTTTTAAACGTCTTCTTCTGCAAAATAAATAATATTTTTCTAATTTCATTTCAGTTTACTTTATCCTCTTTCAGTGCTTCTCTCCACTTTTAAAACTTCCTCTTCAATTATGTCAAATGAGATTTTACAGGAAAGTATAATGGGACATTGGTCCATGCCTTCAAGAATTTACAGTCTAGTTGGATAATAGCATAAAGTAGACCATTATTAACAACAAAGGAGTAATTCAAATAGAAGAAGATTTATGTTTTGATGTAATTTTGAAGATGACCTTTAAAAAAAGAACACCAATTTATAAATATAAAATTAAATATGAAAGCTTCCACTTTGAGCTATGATTTCAGCCAGACCTATGTCTCATTGAGACCAACCAGTAAAGTTAAGAAAACATTCAGAAAAAAATATTTGTTTAAAGGCACTGGAGGATTACCATGATGATTAAGACTTGTAGAGAAAAAAAAAAAATCTCTGAGAATCAGGGCATTTGCTGGTTTTAGATATAGGGCAAAAGACTCAGAATCCAAAGTCTTAGGCAGCCAGCCTCTACTAAGGTAGAATAGGCAGGAGAGAATTTTTGCTTTCTTGTGGAAGCAGAGAAAAAAATTATGGTCTTGAGGAGTTAAGATCTTAATTAAGATAGAATTATATTATTATTAGTAAAGGATAATCAAAAAATGCTCAACTTTTTATAAATTAAGCTATATACTTCTAAATAATCTGTTGATCAAATAAGAAATCAAAAGGAATTAAAAAATATTTCCGAGTATTTGATAATGAAAATAAGACATACTAAATTTTGGAGATGTAGCTAAAGCTGAGTTAAGCAGAATATATAGTCTTGCATTCACATATTAGAAAATTTTAAAGCCTGGAAATTGGGGTCCTAACTCCTCAAGACTGTAATTTTTTTCTCTGTTTCCACAGTTAGAAAAAGAATAATAAATTAATCTGCATACAAATAAAAGGATGAAAAATATATAACAGCAGAAATGACTAAAATTGAAAAATAAAAAAAATTAACATTCAAATATAATTTTTTGAAATGAATAATTAGAATTGGTAGACCTATAGAAAGACTAACTGAAAAAGAAAACTCTCAAGAGTGTGTGTGTGTTGGAACATGAGAGAAGAAAATGACTATCAGTATGAAGAATAAAAGGAGAGACATCATCAAAGACCCTCAGATAACACAATATTATAGAAACGTTATGTCAAAAAATATGTCCATTTAGATGAAATGGACGAACTTCTAGAAAAATAGAGTTTGTCATCTCTGAGACAAGAAGAAAGTGCAAGTAATTTTATATCTATAGAATCTATCATTAAAACCTTCTTCCCCTGTTGCCCCCTGACATATATAATATTTGAATTAGTAAATAACAACAACCTCATGTACAATTTTTCAGTGAATAAAAAAATACAGAGATTGTTTCCAACCTGATTTATGCTACCAGCACATTTATACCAAAAGTTCATTATTACTAGAAAGGAAATTTTTCGGCCCATAATGTTTATGAAAATAGATACAGAAATCTTAAACAAAACAATGCCCCAAAATGTAGAAAAAGCATTTGATAAAATTAACAACTTTTCATGATAAAAACTCTTAATAAACATAAAACACATTTATGTTTATACATCATTGCTGTGATGATGTATCTAGATATTAACAAAATAATATATAAACCATTAGAATTAATATGCAAACTTAAATGGTTGTTTGGTAATGATATAAAAATAAAAAATATTACTTAGCAGTAAGAGAATATAGAAAATAAAATTTTAAAAAACAGTTACCTTTAAAACTAATATAACAAAAGATGCATAATAATTCTACTCTAAAAATTATAATATATTTAGATAAGTTATTAGCATCTAGAAAAATAGAAGGAATTAACATTCTCATGGGTTGGAAGATTTATATTTAAAATGTTACTTCTCCATGAACTGATGTATAGATTTGAACCAAGCTCAATCTAAACTACATATAAATAGAATCAGTAATAAAATATGTACTATATTTTTTGTCTGGCTTGTTTCAGTTAACAAAATGCATTTGTTATTCATCCATACCGTTGTGTATATCAGTAGTTTGTTACTTTTTATTGATGAGTAGTATTCCATTAAGAAGATATACTGCAGTTTATGTTTTTATCTATTGATAAACTCTTGGGTTGTTGTCAGTTTCTGACTATATAAGTAAAAGTGCTACAAATATTCCTGTACAAGTATTACTATGAACATAGGCTTTTATTTCTCTTGCAGAAATATCTAGGTGTGCAATGGTTGGAACATATGGAAGGTATATATTTAAAGTGTTAATAAACTGCCAAACTTTTTTCCAACTGGCTTTATCGTTTCTTGTCCGTATCAGCAGTGTATGAGAGTTACAGTTACTCTACATCCCTACCAACACTTGGTATGGTCAATATTTTTTATTTTAGCCATTCTGATAGGTATAGTGATATCTCATTCCAGTTTTAATTTGCTTTTCCCTAATAACTAATGATTTGAACATCTTTTCATGTATTTATTTTTCATCTGTATATCTTCTTTATTAAAGTATCTGTTCAAATCTTTTGCCTACTATTTTATTAGATTGTTCTTTGTTTTAATTATGTGTTGCAAGTATCCTTTATACATTCTGGATATGAGTCTTTTTTTTTTTTTTTTTTTTGAGACAGGGTCTTGCTTTGTTGCCCAGGCTGCAGTGCAGGGAGTTCAGTAGGCCGATCATAGTCACTGCTTTGAACTCCTGGGCTCAAGTGATCCTCACAGCTCAGTCCCTTGAGTAGCTGGGACTACAGGCACTTGCCTGGCTAATTATTGTATTTTTTGTAGAGATGGGGTCTCGAAGCCTGGGCTTGTCTCAAACTCCTGGCCTCAAGCGATCCTCCTGCCTCAGTCTCCCAAAGTGCTGGGATTAGAGGCATGAGCCAGTCAGGGCACCTGGCCTGGAGACAAGTCCTTTATCAGATATATGATTTACAAGTATCTTCTCTCAGGCTAGTTTACCTTTTCACTCCCTTAACAGTATCTTTTAAAGAGCAAAAATTGTTAATTTTGAGGAAATCTAATTTATAATTTTTTCCTTGGTAAATTATGTTTTCAGTATCATAGTTGTGAAACTGTTTTCTAACTAAGATCACAAAGAATTTTCTCCTATATTTTCTTATGGAAGTGTTATAGTTACATTTAGGTTTACGATCTGTGCTGAGTTCCTGTATATGATTCAAGGAATGAATTGAAACAATTCCTTTCTCTTTCTCCCTCCTTCCCCACCCCCGTCTCTGTCTCACTCTCTCTCTTTCATTCTTTCTTCCTTTTTGCTAATGGATATCCAGTTATTCCACCATAATTTGTTGAAAAAAACTCTCCTTTTTCCACTGTACTATCTTTTTTACCTTTGTCCATAATCAGTGGTCTCTAGTGGTTTTTTTTAATCACAATAAAAAAATCAGTTGTCTCTTTGTGTGTGGGTCTATTTCTGGACTCAGTTCCACTGATTTACTTTTTTATGTGAACTTAAAATGCCACACTGTGTTGATGTTACAGATTTAAACTAAGTGTTGCAATCAGTTAGTGTTTGTCATACATTATATGTATTTGATAAACTTTTTTATCCCTCCAGAGTAATTATTATTATTGCTCTTTACAATGTTTATTTGTATTTACCCAATGTTTCACATTTTCTCTCGTCACTATTTTTTCTGAAATAATTTTTTCTATTTTTAAAGTAGCTTTTAGAAAGACCATATGTGAGGGATTTTTATTTAGTATAAAATTTTTAAAATACCTTTACTTTCATCATTTTTAAAAGATAGTTTCATTGGGTATATAATTCTTTCATTACAACTATTCTGCTTGGACTTTCTGAATCTGGGTTTCCCTCTTTTAAAAAGGAGGTATTGCTGAGGATATTATCCTTTAGAAGTCTTCTGTAGAGTTACATAAGTTTTCTATAGAGTCAGAGGATGAGTTGTGGTGGCAAGATAAGAGGGGAAGGGCTTTCCCTTCTAAGACAACCCATTTTGATTGGGGGCCATGTTTTTCCTCCTAATTATGTTTCTGTCTGCCATGACAGTTTAGGATCTGGCAGCTCTCAAGGATGGTACTAGTTCCAGAGTTTGTTTACCTCTTTTGAGTCACATTTTCACCTTATTTTGGCCTTTGAAGATTTCCTTTGCTTTCCTGCCAGCTAAGCAGGGCATTTAAAGAGATGTTTAAAAAAATAGTTTTGGAATGATTTACGTGTTTTTTGTCAAGACAAAGTTTCTGAAAGTCTAGTCTGCCTTATTACCAGAAAAATTAGTATGGGAAGGATTTGTGGATTGTGCTTGTGTACAGGTTTGTTTACCCTATTAGACTGTGAACTCCATCCAGGTTGAGATGGTATTTTAGTTATTTTTGATTCCTTAAGCCTAGCATATCACCTAATATGAAACACACATGCAGAAATACGTGAGCTTTGAAAGGAGTGGCAAGGGGAACTAAGATTGGCGTGACTTTTGGGGAGAAAGTAGTCAACATTTTAAAATTCAGAGGAGAGGTAATGGACCATCAGGAATGAAGTGAGGTCACTGGACATAGAAATTAGAAGGTCATTTTAAAAGACAGTTTATGTAAGGTGGTAGAGGGAAAAAGTATATAGAGAGGGGAGCAGAGGAGTGAAAGTAAAATGGTAACGTAGCTTCTCCATGTAGTGTGAAGATGATGGGGAAAAGATGAAGAGGTTGAGAATTTGACAAGGAAAGAGGATTGAGGGAAAAAAAACATTTTCAGTATGAGAGACCTTTAATCAGAGCTGACTGCAAGACTTGATGAAGAGTGAGAAATTAAAGTACAGGAAGAATAAGTAATTGACGAGACAAGTTCAGGGAGGAGGTAGGGAAAATATGGGCTACAGAATATAGTTAGAATGGAAAACAGAATATGGAAAAGTAAGAATGTGTGGAAATATAATTCAGTTAAGAGACAAGAAAGGTCCAGGGAGAGTTTACCTTCTGGAAACTATTTCCTTATTTATTTATAATGTATTTCCCAAATACTCCAAAAATAGGATTAGAAGCAGCTGGTTTGCTGGTAAAGGGACAAGAAACTGCATCCAAATAACTTAACTTTTACTTAGCACTCTCATTTAAGAGGTTCAGAATATTCATCCTTTGTTATGTAATAATAATTACACCTACCAGACTACCATTAATTTGTTTAGGGTTGTGATTTGGGATACCAGGGCAAAAGTTGTGAGTTTCTCCTGAGCCAGAGTGGAAGCATCCCTGTCCCTCCCATTAGATGGAGATAAGAGTTGAGACTGAGTTTGAATTGATTTTCCCAGGTTTGGAGACCTGAGGAGTCAATGTTGGATTTGAGTCACAGGGAAACTTCAATACAGGGTACCACATCTGCTGTCAAGATGCTAAATCATGTCATGCAAAATGTAAGATGAATTCCTATATGGGTCAGGCCCAGAGAAGACTTTGATAATTAGAATTTGCTACAGACTTCACTAACATTTCAGGGGTAATTTACATTTTAACAATTTTTTCCTGGCACTTAAAATTTTATATAACATTCATATGTAGTGTCCAAGGTAGATAGGCATTCTTTGAATCACTGACAAGAAAGTATATATTTTGTAAAGTCTCTCTTCTACTCCTGCATTTTCACAATTGATTGCTTTAAATAGAAGGGAAATCCACAGCCCTGAATATCCACTTACTGAGTCATTAAAAGGCAATGGCCCAATACAAATATTATAATAAAAGATGAAACCAAGACGGGCCAAATAAGAAGGAAAGATCAAATGGAAAACGTTATTTCCAAAATGAAACACTTAGTCCAGGAAAGCCTGGGGTGTCAAACCTTGAACTTGAGAAGAGCTTGGCTCTGAAATCTTGGCCTCCAGTATGAGTATGTCTGTTACTCTCTGGGTGGCTCCATGTGACATATACTTCTCAAGTGTGGAGAAAGAAAATGAATTCCAGCCTGAAATGCAGGGCTGTCTGAAGACAACATCTTATTCATCAGATCCCCCCAGGTTGCCCTCATCTGACTTCCTCTTTCCAACCTAAGGACCAGAAACAATGCTGCTCTCTGGGCCCAACTTGGGGGTCTCTCTGCAGAGAATCCCATCTGAGATGCACTTACTTTTAACTCCATTTAGATTGCAATTCAAATCTTGTTCTCCATTTGCTCAGAGTATCACTGTACAGTAACTAAATGGATGATTCCTGTTAGTAAATGCCAGGGTGATTCATTCCTCTTAAGTAACACACAAGTTATTACAGAAGTGCTTTCAGGAAAAACCATGCTTTCAGAGAAAGGAGTGGCCGTAATGAGGATAATGACAAGAGGCGGGATTAACCAGCGAGAAAGGAAGCACTGGTTGAAACTGGTCTCGTGTCTATTCTTGTTCTAGACTTTCAGAGAAAGAATTTCAAATTTTAAGGATATTGAATGCTTACTTTGTACCAAGCACTGTGTTTGTGCTTTTACAATTATTATCTCTTTTAACACTCCCATAAACAAGTGGGAAAATAAGCCAGAGGTGTTCGGAACTTTTCCATAGAAGATTTAAACCCATGTGTACTTGAAACTTAAGTCAAATCATGTTAATTCCCTGCTCATGATACTCTAAGTTTCTCTGTAATCACACTTGGAGTAAAACCCAAAGTCTCTTCCATGTTCTGCAGGGATATACCTTGCCTGTCCTCTGTATCTCTGTCATTATCTCCTATAATTACTCCCTGGATGTAGCCACATGGCATCCTTGCTTTTCTTTGAACATAGCACGCTTGCTCAAACACAGGATCTTTGCATGTCCTGGTCCCACTGCCTGGAAAGCTCTTCCCTTCAATATCTGCACAGCCTATTACATCCCCTCTTCAGAGAGGTCTTCTCTGCTGCCCATATTCAAGAACATACAGCATCCTCAATCATTCTCCATTCCTTTACTCTACTTTATTTTTCCTTGGGGCACTTTTTCATTTTATGTTATGTTATCCTATTACATTATGTCATGTCATATCATATTATATTTTTATGGCATTTCCCACTAAAATATAAGTAAGCTCTGGAGTTGGAGGCATTTTGTATCATTAGTGCTTAGAACAACATCTGGCATTAGTAGGTGCTCAATAAATGTCTACTACATGAATAAATTCCATGATTGTTTTTTTCTCTGAAGCCTTATGTACTATTTTGTTGTAACAGTAATATTGTTTATACTTGTTGCTAATGTTTACTGGGTGCTCACTGCATTTGAAGCATGAGTTAAATGCCTTACAAACATTACTGTATTTAATATTCACATAGGTACGATGCCATTTTATGTAAGGGACTTTATTGTCTGTAGGGGTCCTGGAACCAACCCCCCCGGCGTACTGTGGGACGACTATATTGACATAAAAGCACATGAGTGAGAATTTTTTATTAGCCCAATTTTACAGTTAACATACTATGCTCAGAAAATTAAATAATATGCCATAAAACTAGTAAGTGGAGTGGCTATGATTTGAAACCAGATATGTCTGACTCTGGTTCCACACTCACAACCATTATTGACAGACATGCCCATGTTGTCTCAATAATAGTTTTACTAATCCATCTCCTACTAGGAATCAGTGATTTAGTCTTCTCCCTCATATGAATGACAAAAGTCGAGGCCCATGTTAGTTTAGAGAATAGGGAACAGAGTGAGATCTAGAACACTTATTTCCTTATACTTTCATGCACAGGCCATATCAGCCTATGAGTAATAAAGAATATATTGAAGAATGTTAGCTACCAATCAAGGAGGAAAAATATTTAGGTACTGCCTGACAACACTAATCAAAATAACACATTTAGTGGCAAATTCAGAAGGAAATGAAGTATGGAAATTCACATTCGGAAGTGTGAACAACATTTGGATGCAATAAGAATCCTTTGGATATACAGTTGAAATTAGCCCACAGTATTTATGAAATTTTAGGACATTCATCATTGACAAAGGCAGATGCTCAATCAAAAATAGACTTGTGATCCAGTTTGTAACCATTTTTAATATATTTAAATGACATAAGCTGAATAACTGAGAAATTCACCTCAGCACTTATTTCTTCATAAACAATGTACACATTTGAAGATGACTGTTCTCAGATGTGGGAGCAAATTTCAATACAGTTTACTCACAGAGGTTGAAAATAGCATCAACATTTTATTATACTGAAGGGTAATAATCATCAAAAATCATAACAACCGAACACTTACAAATAGAATATGCATAGATGGATATATACCTCAACAGTTAGGTCTTTACACCTTCTGATTTCAAGGTTATTGTTTTTTTTGTTTTTTTTTTTTGTTTGTTTTTTCAAACTGAAGAGAAATTTTTATTTCGAGACTGCTGAAATCCCTTCTCACAGAATCTTTATGCTTGGTTCTCTTATTTTGCTTAATAGTCATCTTTATTTTATTTTATTTTATTTTATTTATTTATTTATTTTTTATTTCAGCTCATCATGGGGGTACATAAGTTTAGGTCATATACATTTTCCATGTCCCGCCCATCACCCCGAGTCAGAGTCCCAAGCGTGTCCGTTCTCATTCTCCAGACAGTGCGCCTGGCACTCATCATGTAGTCATACCTCCATCCTCTCCCCCCCCCACCTCCCCAGGTCTGCACCTTCAAGCATGACCATTCCCCAGAGGGTGTGCAACGCACTCATCATGTAGGCATACACCCATCCCCTCCCCCCACCCCCCCATCCCAGTCTGATATCCAATTGGTATCCTTCCCTGATGTACATTTAGGTGATGATCAGGGAAACCAGTTTTCTGGTGAGTACATGTGATGCTTGTTTTTCCATTCTTTGGATACTTCACTTAGTATAATGGGTTCCAGCTCTCTCCAGGAGAACCAAAGAGATGTCGTATCATCGTTATTTCTTATAGCTGAGTAGTACTCCATGGTATACATATACCAGTTTACTAATCCATTCGTGGATTGATGGACACTTGGGTTGTTTCCACATCTTTGCGATTGTGAATTGTGCTGCTATAAACATTCGGGTACAGGTGTCTTTGTTAAAGAATGACTTTTGTTCTTCTGGGTATATGCCCAATAATGGGATTGCTGGATCAAATGGTAGGTCTACTGGAATCTGTTTAAGGTATCTCCATATTGCTTTCCATAGGGGTTGCACTAGTTTGCATTCCCACCAGCAGTGTATGAGTGTTCCTGTCTCTCCGTATCCACGCCAGCATGTGTTGTTTGGGGATTTTTTGATAAAGGCCATTCTCACCGGAGTTAAGTGGTATCTCATTGTGGTTTTGATTTGCATTTCCCTGATGATTAGGGATGTTGAGCATTTTTTCATACGTTTTTTGGCCATTCTTGTGTCTTCTTTTGAAAAATTTCTATTCATGTCCTTTGCCCATTTTTTCATAGGATTGTTTGATTTTTTCTTGCTGATTTTCCTGAGTTCTAAATAGATTCTTGTTATCAGTCTTTTATCTGATGTGTAGTATGCGAAAATTTTTTCCCATTCTGTAGGCTGTCTGTTTATTTTCATGACTGTTTCTTTGGCTGTGCAGAAGCTTTTTAATTTAATCAGGTCCCAGTCGTTTATTTTTGTTGTTGCTGCGATTGCCTTAGGGGTTTTCTTCATAAATTCTTTGCCTAGACCAATGTCTGTAAGAGTCTTTCCTACATTTTCTTCTAGAATTCTAATTGTTTCCCATTTAAGGTTTAAATCTGTTATCCATCGTGATTTGATTTTTGTGAGAGGTGAAATCTGTGGGTCCTGTTTCAGTCTTCTACATGTGGCTATCCAGTTTTCCCAGCACCATTTATTGAATAGGGACTCTTGTCCCCAAAGTATGTTTTTGTCTATTTTGTCAAAGATTAGATGGTTATATGAGGATGGTTTTATATTTGGGTTTTCTGTTCTGTTCCACTGGTCTGTGTCCCTGCCCTTGTGCCAATACCAAGCAGTTTTAAGAACCACAGCTTTGTAGTATAGTTTGAAGTCTGGCAAATCAATACCTCCCATTTTGTTTTTATTGCTTAAGATTGCTTTTGCTATACGGGGTCTTCTCTGATTCCATACAAAGTGTATAATTATTTTTTCTAAATCTGTGAAAAATGATGTTGGTAATTTAATAGGAATTGCATTGAATCTATAGATTACTTTGGGTAGTATAGACATTTTAACGATGTTAATTCTTCCAATCCATGAGCATGGTATGGATTTCCACTTATTTACGTGTTCTGCAATTTCCTTCCTTAGCGTTTCATAGTTCTCTTTATAGAGGTCCTTTACCTCTTTAGTTAAATATATTCCTAGATATTTTATTTTCTTTGTTGCTATTTTGAAAGGTATTGAGTCCTTAATTTGGTTCTCCGATTGAATGGTATTGGCATATATGAATGCCTCTGATTTGTGTGTATTGACTTTGTAACCTGAGACATTACTGAATTCGTTAATTAATTCCAGGAGTCTCTTGGTTGAGTCCTTGGGGTTTTCTAGATACAACATCATGTCATCAGCAAAGAGTGAGAGTTTGATCTCTTCTGTCCCTATTTGGACACCTTTGATTCTGCTCTCTTGTCTGATAGCTCTCGCAAGGACTTCCAATACTATGTTGAAAAGTAATGGGGACAGTGGGCAGCCTTGTCTGGTTCCCGTTCTGAGTGGGAATGCTTTCAATTTTTCCCCATTCAGTATGATGTTGGCTGTGGGTTTGTCATATATGGCTTGTATTATTTTTGGGTAGGTCCCATTTATGCCTATGTTGTTAAGTGTTTTTATCATAAAAGGGTGTTGAATTTTGTCAAATGCTTTTTCTGCATCTATTGAGAGGATCATATGGTCTTTATTTTTGCTTCTATTTACGTGGTTAATTACATTTATAGATTTTCGTATGTTGAACCACCCCTGCATCTCTGCGATGAAGCCTACTTGGTCGTGATGAATTATTTTTTTAATCAGCACTTGGATACGATTTGCTAGGATTTTACTGAGAATTTTTGCATCTACGTTCATGAGAGAAATTGGTCTGTAGTTTTCTTTTTTTGTTGCATCCTTTCCTGGTTTTGGTATCAATGTTATATTGGCTTGGTAGAATGTGTTGGGGAGAATTCCATCCTTCTCAATATTGAAGAATAGTTTATGTAGGATGGGCACCAGTTCATCTTTGTATGTATGGTAAAATTCAGGTGTGAACCCATCTGGACCAGGGCTTTTCTTTTTGGGAAGGTTTTTTATTGCTGTTTCAATTTCAGTTCTTGATATTGGTCTATTCAGGAATTCTATTTCTTCCTGGTTGAGCTTGGGAAGGCTGTGTGTTTCTAAAAATTTGTCCATTTCCTCCTCATTTTCCAATTTATGTGCATAAAGATTTTTGTAATATTCATAGATAATGTCATGTATCTCTGTGGCTTCGGTTGTGATTTCTCCTTTCATGTTCCTGATGGAAGTTATTAAAGATTTTTCTTTTCTGCTCTTGGTTAGTCTAGCCAGTGGTGTGTCTATTTTATTTATCTTTTCAAAGAACCAACTTTTTGTTTTATTAATTTCCCGTATAGTATTTTTGTTGTCTTTTTAATTTAATTCTGATTTGATCTTAATAATTTCTCGCCTTCTGCTGGGTTTGGGGTCAGTCTGTTCTTCTTTCTCCAGCTCTTTGAGTCTATTCATTAAGTTGTCTATTTGTAAGTTGTCTGTCTTTTTGAAATAGGCATTTATGGAAATGAATTTTCCTCTCAGGACTGCTTTAGCTGCATCCCATAGATTTTGATAAGTTGTGTCACCTTTGTCATTTAATTCAAAGAATGTTTTGATTTCTGACTTAATTTCTTCCTTTACAAAATTGTTATTCAGGAGAAGGTTGTTTAGCTTCCATGACTTTGAGTAGGAATGAGAGTTCCTGTTAGGGTTCATTATTATTTTTATTCCATTGTGATCTGAGAAGATGCAGGGTATGATTTCTATTTTTTTAAGACTTGCTTTATGACCTAGGATATGGTCAATCTTAGAGAATGTCCCGTGAGCTGATGAGAAGAATGTATATTCAGTGGATTTCGGGTAGAATGTCTTGTAGATGTCAGTCAGGCCCATTTGTTCTAGCATTCTGTTTAAGTCTACTATGTCCTTGCTTATTTTCTGCTTGGAGGATCTGTCCTGTGCTGTCAGTGGGGTGTTAAAGTCTCCAACTATTAAAGTGTTGTTGTCTATCATTTGGTTTAGATCGAGTAGGATTTGCTTTATGAATCTGGGTGCGCCTAGATTGGGTGCATATATATTAAGTATGGTTATGTCTTCTTGTTAAATTGTGCCTTTCACCAGTATGTAGTAACCGTCTTTGTCTTTTATTACTTTTGTTGGTTTAAAGACTAAGTTATTGGAAATTAAAACTGCCACACCAGCTTTCTTTTGGGTACCATTTGCTTGAAATATCAAGTTCCATCCTTTTATTTTCAGTCTAAATGCATCTTTGCCGGTTAAGTGAGTTTCCTGAAGGCAGCAGATACTTGGTTTGTGTTTTTTTATCCATTGGCCCAGTCTATGTCTCTTGAGTGGGGAATTCAGGCCATTGACATTTAGTGAGAGAACTGATAATTGGGATAGATTTCTGTTTATCTTATTGGGTAGAACTTCATTGCTATGTTTTCTCTCTTGAGCCAATGTGGTGGCTAGAATTTGATCTTTAGCTCTTGGGTGGTTTTACATTCGTGGGTCTTTGTTGTGATGATCCATGTGTAACTCTCTTTTGAGTACTTCTTGGAGGGGTGGTCTTGTCTTGGTGAATTCCCTCAGTCCTTGTTTATCCGAGAATGTCTTAATTTCTCCTTCATATAGAAAGCTTAGCTTAGCTGGGTACAAGATTCTAGGCTGGGCATTATTCTGTTTCAGAAGAGTGAGAATGGGGCCCCAACTTCTTCTTGCTTGTAAAGTTTCATTTGAGAAATCTGGCGTAATTCTAATGGGTCTCCCTTTGTATGTTACTTGTTTCTTTCTCCTTACAGCTCGAAGAAGGGTCTCTTTAGTGGATATTTTGGTCAGTCTGACGACTACGTGGCATGGTGTTTTCCTATTTGCTATGAATCTACCAGGGGTTCTTTGAGCTTCTTGAACCTGTATATCTAAAGTTTTAGCAAGGCCTGGGAAATTTTCTTCTATTATGTCTTCAAATAGTTTATCCAGCCCTTGCTTATTATCTTCTTCACCTTCAGGGATGCCTATAACTCTCACGTTAGGTTTCTTCACATAATCCCACATTTCTTGAAGACTCTGATCTTTTTTCTTATTTCTTTGCTCTATCTCTGTGACTGTCTTATTTAATTGGAAAGAGTTATCTTTGATCTCTGAGATTCTGTCTTCTATTTGATCTACCCTGTTCTTGAGACTTTCCACTGTGTTTTGTAGCTCCCTGAATAAATCCCTCATTTCTAGGAGTTCTGTTTGGTTTTTCTTCAATATGTCTATTTCTTTAGTGAATTTTTCTTCCAAATCCTGGAATTTTTTTGCGGTTTCTTTGCGTTGGATGTCAATTTTTTCTTGTATATCATTCAGCTTATTTATAACCCAAGACTGAAATTCTTCTGGTAACATGTTGGTATTCTGAAACTGGCTTGTGCCAATTGGAGGAGAGTTGGTATTTCTCTTTGGGGGCGAGGTTTCCGTTTGGTTTTTTGTGCTCCCCATATTTTTCCACTGAGCCCTTCCCATCTGGCTCTATCGTTAGATCTTTTCTCACAGCTTTAGTCTAGTTAACAGCACGTCTTGTACTCTGTTCTTAGGCTGTGGAACAGTCTAGGTATGTTGCTTTCTTTATCTAGAGGGGGAGACTGTTGTGTGTTGTTTAGAGTTTTTTTTCTATCTCAGTTGGGGGACTGCTTCTGATGGGTCCACCCCCAGAGGGTTTGCTTGACCTAAGACCAGTTTGGCAAGTTAAATCACTGTGTTGTGGACTTTCAGATAGTAGGCAGGATTCACACTATTTGCAAGCAGAAAGCCTCTTCTCCCTCTCTTTTTCTTTTTTTTTTTTTTCCCCCTGGCTTTTGGTTCTTCCTTTGGATGTGTGGTTTCTGTCTCTTTCTGCAGGAAAGACACTGGCTAGGCCGAGGAGGCAGTGCCCTCACTCATTCAGTGCCCCAGCTGCTGCAGCTCCCACGGGCAAAGGTCTACACTGTCCCAGTGTTCCCAAGGTCCGGGCTCCACACTCTTGCGTCTGGGGAAGCACTCAGTGTTCACACCTGGGAAGGGGACCTGGAGAGGGTCTATGGATCAGGGGATGGAGCCTCCTGAGGAGTCGCCTGGCACCCTATGGCTCTGCAGCAGTTAGACCTTGGCCCGCACAATTGTTCCTGCCCACCCGCAGATCACTGGCACTGGGGGGTAATTTTCAGGGTCCGATAGGAATCCGAGCTGGGGGTCTGAAGCACTCAGGAGTTTACAGTAGCTCCTGGGCTGGAGGGCCACCGGAAAGGAGAAAAGAAAAAGAAAGGAAAAAAGAAAAGAAAAAGAGAGACAATATGAATAACAAGAAGAAGAAAGAGAAAACAAGAAAGAAAAGAGAAAGAAAGAAAGAGAGAGATTAAACAAAAAAATCCCGCTTTAATATTTCACGCTCGCGGCCCCTCGCCTCGGTGCAGGTCCGCGTCTGTCCCTTTAAGAGATAGGGCACCGGAGCCCCGCCAGAGTCCAAGGTCCTTTCCGCTTAGCTGTGGGGACCGAGATGGCGACTGCGCGTCCGCCAGTCGCAGGCGCCCGGGCAGAGCGTTCAGAGCTCGGCAGGCGCCAGGGCCCACAGCAGCTCCCCGGCCAGAGAGCTGCCGTAGGGGCAGAAAAGAGCAAAAAAAGTCCCGCTTTAATATTTCACGCTCGCGGCCCCTCGCCTCGGCTCAGGCCCGCGTCTGTCCCTTTAAGAGATAGGGCGCCGGAGACCCGCCCGAGTCCAAGCTCTCTCCCGCCTATGTCACCTGTCCTCAGAGCTCCAGGTCTCCCTCGGTGATTCTGCACCAATTTCAGTCAGATCCCTGACCGAGTGGATGTGGGGGTCAGTGGGGAGATCAAGCCGCTTTGCTGTGGGGCTGAACCCGCCCCACTCGCCAGTGAGGCGGGCACGGCCGTCCCGCACTCCGCTGTCTGTTTTCCGTCCCGCACTCTCCAAATTATCTTGGTCTGATTTCTCACTCGCCTCTGTTTTTTCCTGTTCCCCGTGTCCCACGGTGATTCTCCGTGGGTT
Source organism: Lemur catta (assembly GCF_020740605.2). Taxonomy (NCBI): domain Eukaryota; kingdom Metazoa; phylum Chordata; class Mammalia; order Primates; family Lemuridae; genus Lemur; species Lemur catta. The sequence goes on from NC_059132.1 coordinate 60,302,962, forward strand.
CACCCCACCGTTCCTGTGGAGAAGCAATCCTCTAGCGTTGTGGCAGGTGGAGATCCACGCCTTCCTCACCGGGAGCACAAATCCAGGAGGTCACCTCCACTCCGCCATCTTCCCTTCTGTCTCATCTGTAATCCCAGCACTTTAGGAAGCTGAGGCGGAAGGATCACTTGAGGCCAGGAGTTTTGAGAACAGCGTGGGCAACGTAGAAAGACCCTATCTCTACAGAAAATGAGGAAGACATTTCAAAAGCTCCGGGAAAGCTAAGCCTGTCCCACCAGTTAGCCCAGCTGTGAATGCAAAGTGGTTATTGTTTTAAAATATAAGAGTATTCTCATTTAGAGGCTCCCATGTGGCATATTTAATGATTGCCTACCAACATGGCCTAAGTCGAATTTAACATTTATCTCTGTTCTCTCCTGAAGCTACACTAAAATGACATCAAAGAGATAAAGGAAGCACAAAAATTCACAAGGAAAAAGAGAACCAGAGAGGAGACAACATCAGAAAAGTAAATAGAAATTAGAAACTTGAGAAACATGGACATGTAGAAGCTGATTCATAGAACAGAGAAAATCAGCTAAGCCTGCAGAAAAAAGGCAGGTGGGGAGAGGAAGACCAGAACAATTTGGCATCACAGTAGATTGCTGGACATGATCCGGAATCAGAGGCAGCTCTTACTGCTGAAGCTGGGATTCAGATGGGGCTAGAACCAGGAAGAAAGATGAAAGGCTTAAATAAAACAGTATTCAGACTTCCATATTATTGGTCCAGATTTATGAGGCCAGTGACCACTCTTCCTCTACTCCAGCAGATGACTGGACATTTGCCATGGGCACAAGTTGACCCAGGTTGACTCTGGATTTGGAGACACGAGACACAAACAAAGGGAGGAGTAAGAATATGAACCGTATTTCTGAAAAAGGAGGACTAAGTGGACATCCACAAATGGATCTCCAGCTCCTTTCTTCTACTCTGTGTCTCCACTAAGTCCATTTGGCTCAGTCTGATTATACCCACCTCCAAGCCCCACCATCTGGCCATCTCCCTTCCAGTGGTGAGATATCCTGGAATCCTGACCAATCCAAGAGAAGAAATCTGTAGATAATGTCATTTGAAAATCCCCCAGTAAAATGTTCTAGTCCTCAGAATGTTACTCTCCAGTGAGGACTGCACCTGGACAAGCCTCACTCCCTGTTAAAGACCTTCAAAGCATCAATTCATTGCCTCATTCTAGGGAAAAGAATGATAAGAGAAAGACTCCAACGTGAAAGACAGAGACCAAAATAAACAGAAAAAGAAATAGATTTGAAATCAATACAACACTGAGAGGAGAAGAAAATTTCAAAAGAATGACTATTAATATCAATGTCTTTAGAGAAGAAAGAGAATTATCACATCCATGAAAAAAAAACCACTATATAGAAGAGTCAGAGAATTAGAGAGATTGCTTGTAAATTAGAGTACAGGAAAAATTCCAATAGATAGTCTTAAAGATAAAATTAGGGGTTATCAACCCAAAAAGTGAAACAAAGATATGTTCTTTTCTACACACTCACCCTTGTCTTGTAAGGGCCGGAAATTTGCATCTACTTTCAGAAAGTCCTTGCCAGCCAAGCACTGGATTAGATTCAACAGTGAGAGACATTTGCACATGGTCTGAAGGCTGCTGGGACCCCTGTTACTATAAGGGCCAGCAAGTGCTTGGCTTTGTCTGATTGAGATTTCACCGTGGCCTCTGGATGTCATACTGGGAATCACCCGCCTCAGTAGTGAAAGGAGCTGCAGCTTCTCAGACTCCCAGATTCCCTGAAATCCAGGGGAGGCTTTCAGTTGCCCTCATTCTGCTAGCCCTTTCAATGATTTTTAAACACCTAATTCCTGCATTAAATCACTCTCTGCTTAAAGTACCTGGAATAATTTCTGTATCCCAAAGTTCTCACATAGCAGGTAAACAGTGAGAAGAACTTTCGTTAGGGCATTTGTGTATGTATGTACATATGAGTAGTGCACGCATGTGTTAGTGAAGAATTGGAGGCAATCCAAATGTGTGTTGCTAGAGGAATTAAGTAAATGTTGTGTATATAGTGCTGCCCAGTAACATGCATCAGTTGGAAACACAAACTGTACCTGTATAAATACTTGGATATGTCATCATGTAGTATTTAGTGGAAATGATTAAGAGATGAAATGAGATTGATAGCACACTACCTTTGTGTAAAGGAACAAACATAGGAAAAACAATACTACACATAAGAAACTTGTAGCATATACATATTGAAAGTGTGTGTGCACAGGAGAGAAGGAGATAGGAATTAGGATCTAGTGTGATGAAGAGGAAAGAATAATACTGTCCCTTCTGTAGCTTGCTAATGCTATCAACTGATGAGTAAGAGTTCCTCAATTCTCCACACTTTGTCTCTCTCTCTTTCTCACTCTCTCGCACACACACACACACACACACACACACTCACACATACATGATAAACTAAAATTTGGCATCCAGTTGGTAGCTATTGCTGAGTCCAGGAGTGATCTGAGACAATGGGAGTGACCACAGCAGTGACAATGAAGAGGAAGGATTAGATAAGAACATTGTTAACTGTAAGCTCACTGAAGACAGGAATTTAGTTTAATTAATCATTCTAGTCCCAGTGCCTATAGGTGCTCATTAAGTTTTTGTGTAACTGAACTCAACTAAAGTCAACCTGCATCCCACCACAGAGTTGAGGTTCCAGGAGCAAAGTTCCCTACATTGAAGTAAATCATAAAATCTCTTAGATCTCTCTTTTCAGTGCTACTGCATCAATAGCATATGGTGAGTTGCTTTAGTTTCAACAATAATAGTGTCAGGTATGGGGACATAAAGTTAGCCTTCAGTTTGCTTCCTGACCTTCAGCTTCTACACTGGCTCTCTGGAGAAAGGGTTAGTGGGTAGGCTGTGGTGGGTTCAGTGAGAACTCTGTCTCTGAGCAATTTTTGTGATCTTCAGCAGCCACGTCTGGAATGAGGAGACTCAGTGACCTTTCAAGAAACAGAATTATTTTTCATGCATTTTAAAGGATCTTAATCTTACACTTATAATGACCCAGAACTTTAGATAATTAGAGAATTTCTCTGATTATTTAGGAAAATCAAGTCACTGCATAGAAGGGATCCCTGTAAAACTAGTATTTATTCAGTAACACATGTTGGCAATAATAATAAAAGTTAAGAAATATAGTACATATATTTACATTTATGTTTATACACACACTCTCATACATATGTGTGCACATATATACATAAAAATATATGTATACATAATTCATGGACTTGACCCAGAGAACATTTGTTCTTATAAACAACTTTATTGCTTAATTTCTAATTGGGTCCTGTTTGCCCATGTGTGTGGCATTAACATAATTGATAGAGAGAAGCAGCAGGTGCATTCAATTAAAAGAGCTTTAAAGAGAGGTATCATGTTTTACACTTGGTTGCATTTTGAAAATATATTTAACAGGTTTATTCCAATGTCAGAGCCGCAATAAATAGAAGTCAAGTTGACTTAAAACAGACATGCCTTGTGGGTTAGTCTTCCTGTCTCCTGATTTCCATCACCTACTTTGAAGCTATTCAGTCATCCATTCGTAGACCTTGCCAAAGCCTGTGGCAGAAGCCTGCAGTTGCTCTTCTCTATGCAATAGAAGAGCTACATTTTTTTTTTCCCCTCAGTTTGGAATTTTATTAGTCTGAGTCAAACTAAACATCAGAACTAACAAGGCACAGGGCCAATTATCTCCACCATTATTTCTGTAAAATGGCTGGGTGGACTAAGATGTGGTATGAACCACGGAAACTTAAACAGAGGCTTAAGTAAACTGCGAGCCCTCGTTATGAACATCTTGCCTTTTGTCACTGTTCACTTGCTGGCTCTTGGCATGTACAATGAACCCCTCAGAAGTGCCCTGAATAGTGAGCATCAGAGATATATGCAGTGTAATTATTATCAGACTTTTCCAAATCTATTAAAAGTTAATGAGGTAGCTTAAAACTGAAAACTCAGGCACATAGGGAAGGTAACATATACTTAGCTTTAGATACTAGATTTCTGTGGGTAATGAGTCAAGACTGATCCAGTTAGTTGTTGCTAATACTTTTCTGGAAGAATATTCCTTTAGATGCAATAATACACAACTTGCTGTCTTAATATTTCTTAGGGAACATAGACAGATACATGCATATTTTTTCACCTCTTGCATAAGCTTCTCCAAAATTGAATGACTCCTAGGGCAAACTTTTACATGAAACTCCTAGGAGGGAGAAGTCCCATGCAATTATTTTTTCTCAATATTCCAACATGATTATGTACTCAGAACACTACAAATTGTGCCTTGTCTATTATAGATTGAATGTTTCTGTCCTCCCAAAATCCATATGTTGAAGCCTAATCTCCAATGTGATGGTATTTGGAGGTGAGGCCTTTGGGGGATATTATTTGGAAATGGGGCCTTTGGGAGGTGAATGGGATTATTGTTCTTGTAAGAGTCCCTAGTGAGCTCCTTCGCCACGTGAGAACATTTGAGGACACAGAGAGAACACAGGCATCTATGAATCAGGAAGTGGGCCCTCACCAGACACCAAATCTGCTGGTGGCTCAATCTTAGACTTCTTAGTCTTCAGAACTGTGAGAAATAAATGACTGTTGTTTATAAGACACTCAGTTTATGGTATTTTTTTATAGCAGTTCCAAGTAACTAAGAGACACTGCTACTGTAGCCCTCAAAACCACTGATGGAAGGTACATACACTACATAATAAAATGGATCTGTAAATAAGTTAACAAAATGCATATATTTCTTGTCCATTCAAGTCTTACTCACTCCTTAAGAAAAATCTCAACTGTTGCTACATCCAAAAAGTCTCCTTGATTATTTCTGTGTAAATGGGTGCATGTTTTTGTTGTTCATTAGAATCTATTTTGTATTATCTAATTATTTCATGCATATAATCTTTCTCCTCAATTAACTTGTAAATGGCCAAGGGAAGGTGTATGAACAACATTTTATAACTACTGGATACCCAATTAAGATGTTATAAATTCATGCTTTGGAGCATCCCCTTTCTGACCCTGCATATACCAATTAGAAGATAAAATATAAAAGGAACTCCTTGGCCCTGAAAAGGAGGCTGAAAAAAGCTCTGATTTACTAATTTTGGGTGATAGAAGATTTACAATGTTGCCTCTTACAGAGCCACAAAGAAGCAGACAACTTTGCAGCCAAGCAACCTTGAGCCAAACCAACACTTGGCAGTAGGAAATGAAATGGCAGATTAAATTACAATAAAAGAAAAATATCAACAGTGGTTTTAAAATAAGTATTGTTAGAATGTCTGAAGGGATGGAGATATGAACAAATCCATAAAAGAAATAAGAAATTAAGGACTAAAGCAGATATACATGAATAATGAAGGGCAGATATGAAAAATTGGACATTCTTAAAGTGAAAACTATTATTATTGAAATAATAATTGGGATAACCATTACATCAGACATGGTCAAAGAATAAATAAATACATAGGAATATAGTTTTGAGAAATTGTATAGAATGTAGCAAAATATATAGAGATTTAGAACATGGGCTATAGATCGAGATAATTTAATATATTTATGTAAGGGCTCCAAAAGAATACAATTGAGTAAATGCCTGAAAGGCCATATTTGAAAACATAAGTATTTTCCAGAATTGAGAGTAGGCAGAAGGTCTGAATAAAAGTGTCCACCAAGTATCAATCATAATAAATAAAAATAAACCCACACTCATACAAGTCTTAGTGAAACTTCAGTATATCAAAAGTAAAGAAAAGCCTTTAAGTTGGAAAAAAGAAAAACATGATACTGACAGCAGACTCCTCAGAACAATAAAAGATGCTTGAAGACAATGGAATAGTTTCTTCACATGTTAGAAGGAATAACATTTTAAATATAAATCATATACCCAGCTAATATACTACTTAAGAGTGAGGTTACAATAAATACATATTTAGCTATATAAGGCTAAGAGACATTATCTACTACTCCATAACTTCAATAAAACAACTACTAAGTAATATATTCCCTTATCTAAAGTAAAATAAGGCTGTGTAAGAAACAATCAGAAATTAATGGTAAAATATGTGAATAAATTTAATAAACTAATTATAATAAATTACTATTATATAATTTAGAATATTAAAAATAAAATTTTACATAACAAGTAAAAGATGAAATATTTGGGCTATTTTAAACAAACTAAAATGTTTAGATATGGCTAGAAAAACTTATAGTTAAGTATGTATGTTAAAGAATAATTGCAGAAGCAAGAGAGTTACAATTTCCAAACCAAGAAAGGGGAAAAAGAAATATTAATAATAATAATGTAATCATGGAAATGATGATGAAATTAACTTTATTAATAGATGAGAAGATACGAAAGCAGGGAGAAAAAAACCCTATAAAGAAATGGTAAACCAACAACAAAAAAATGAAATGTTAGACATAGAATTTATAACAAAATGTTAAAAGAAGATTAGATTCTCCTGATAAAAGATTAGATTAAAAGCAATCTATGTCTGTACTCCTTTCAAGAGATATAATTAAACAAAATTATATAGAAAAGTTAAAACTGAAGAACTATAACACTCAAGTAATACTGATACAAAGCTGCTATAGCATACTAATTACAAAGTAGAATTTAAGGGAAACCATTCACTGAGGCAATTATTTCATTCTAATAAAATGAAGATTCTAACAGGAGTAGAACCATATAATAATAAATACTATATATGTACTTAGCAATATAATCTTGAAATACATAAAACAAAAATAAACCTAAGTTAAAGGAAATTGACACATCTACAGATATAATGGATTTTGGTAAAATCTTAACATATTTATATAAGAAACAGAGACACAAAGCAGATAAAAAATCGACAAGTATATGGAAATATTTAACATAACAATTATATAAGAATTATAAAAGAGATCACATAGCAGATCACAAATAATGTTTCAAAAAAAATCAAAGAATTAATATAATGCAGATCACTTGGTATAATTGTTGGTTAAAATATTCTATATTCATATTATCTTTTACACAGTAACTAGCTCTCTATTGTGCACATAGTGAGCACTTAGATATTATTGGATAACTTGAACTGGTGTCCTGAAAGATCCATTATATTCTAGATTTCAGTTACTGCTGTTCTCTACCTATGTAACCTAAAAATTTTCTGTCAACTCATAGCAGGCCTACAAGGCACATAGAAAAAAAAATGAGAAAACTGAATAAAACAAAATTAGTCTTTCACAATATAAAAAGTTACATTTTTTATTTTTTTACTTATTTTCATTTATATTGAAAGTATGGGAAACAGCTAAAATTAGTAAAACAAAATAACTCAACCAACTATTTAAAAAAAAACCAACTATTTCAAAATTCTAAGTGATGAAAGCATTATTGACCATTATTATTAATATTAAATATCTGGTCAATGAAAACTTGTATCAACTTTGCTGTTACTGAAAAGGGAAAAAATCTTGGTTAGCCATCATAAAACAAGTTGGTAGCTGGTAAAAATCTCAGAATATATGTCACCTGGAAAACTTAAAAACAAATTCTCTTACATGCTTAGAGTTTACAGTTATAAGTAGCCTAGGAGAAAAAGAAAGGCTGATCATTTTTAAGTGAATCAGACATTTTTATCCATAATATTTACACTGGAGAGGTAACATATCTATATCAACATTGATGTGTGGTTAACATCATTTTACCTTTATAAATCCTATGCCAATCATAGATCATCAAATTAATTGTTCTAATTGGTGGTTTTTACTCTAAGACAATGGTTTTTAATGTAAGGATGCATTACATTTGAACTAAATTCAAATTATAACTAGAAAAACTTCCAGGAAGTAAAGCTGTTCTAGGGTTGCAGTCCCCAGTCCCCAGGCTAGTACTGATCTACGGCCTATGACTTAGGTACCAGACCACAGAGCTGTGTTCCCCGCCGGCCAGCCCCTTCACAATCCCACCACCCTGCGGGGGAGGCCGGCAAGTAGTGCACAGCTGGCGAGCAACTGGCATCACTGCCTGAGCTTCGCCTCCCGCCTCCCCTGCCCCCAACCCAGGCCCTGGAAAATTGTCTTCTGTGAAACTTGTCCCTGGCACCAAAAAGGTTGGGGACCGCTGCTCTAGGGGATTGACAATTTTCTCCTTCTCACTTTTGCGATTCCTATAGTAACTTACTGTTCCTGATAGATCTACTTTTTTTAGTATCTGCTTTATTTTTCTCTTTATTCTTCTCTCAACCAATTTCTCTTTTATAGACTGTATTTCCTCAGTGATTGTGTTTACAATGAATAAGTGGACAGGGCAAAAAAAAAAAGGAGAAAGTCAGTATAGCAAAGTGTTTCAAGAGTTAAAGAACTGGGAAAAATAGATGTAAAATGCTTAAGTAAGTGTGCAGCATATAATACGTGCTTAATGGTAGTCAACAATTATCACCTCTATTGTAATTTTATTCATTATGATATGCATTCTCATTATGGTTAGACTTCGAGAAGCAGGAATAGAGTAGAGGCTTTTGTCTGATTTTGAAGAGCAAAGACTTTGAGATTATATCATATGTGTTTTATTGCAGTATTTTTTTTACAAGTATCAAAAATACTATAGTTTTTCTAAGAATTTTGTTTTCACTTTGAAGAGAGACCAAAGAGAAAAGTGGTAACAACATTTGTTCAAAAATTCATTCTTTGTGTTATATAGGAAATTTTACCAAGGCATTTAAAAGTGTGTTTTCTTCATCAACTCCATTTTAAAAAGGAGAGGCATTGGGTGCTGAGGATTTCACTGAGCTCAGTGCTGATTTGGGAAAATTATATTGAATTTCTACTTCTCTGACTTTCTTTTACCTCTGTCTCTAGTCCATACCTTATGAGTTTTTGAATTTATATAAAAGTGCTAATCTTCTTAGAGTATTAATTTATTTCAAGAAATCATATGCAAATTCCCTAGTGTAGAACAAACCTAAATTTTTATGAAGGCTAAATATTTCTTTCAGAATGTTTGAAAAGAGGAAGCCATTCACCTTCAATAATCTTTTGGTGAAGACTGAAAGACTACTACCAACTTAATGCAAATAGATATTCTTAAGTCAAAATTAATTGAAAAATTAAAGATATTTTCCAATAATAAAATAGAAAAAAATGATTCAGCAAAATTACTATCTCTAAAATACCATTTTTGTTAGCTCAAAATTAGACATTTTAATTAAAAATTCCCGCTTTTCATAATCATACACATTATTGATGACTTCTTTAAATGGAAATGGTATATATTACTTCTTTCAGAAGTTTAATAGTTTGGTAATTATTTGGAAACCTAGAAAACTATTGGAAGAGTAAGACACAACTGAACAAAGACTGACAGGATCACAAACTAGCATAATTTTCTAAAATCTGTGGTCATTTTAAGCATTTATATGACACCTTAATGTAACAGCTAGCAATATAAAATTGAAATTGCAAAGTCAAGTTCCTATTTGCTTGTAGACATGACTTTCTTGATCTTGGGTTTTCCAAAAAATGTGTTTTTATTGCATGAACAATATAGCTTTTCCAAAAAATAAGAAAATTTTATATGCATATAAGAAAACTAAAAGAACATTGGCAAGGTGTCAAGTTAAATTCAGAACCAGAAATTATTTGTAGGGAAAAAAACAAAAGAAAAAAAAATGTATCACATAGTGGAAAAAAAAAGATCTCTACTTTATGTAACAGAACTAGTACTGGCTATGTTAATGGCTAACAGTAATTGAGCACTTCATAGGTACTAGCATCACACTTGACATCCACTACCCTGTTCACTTCAAACATCCTTTCTCTCAGATGGATCCTAGGATTAGCCATATGTTAGATTTAAGGGGCTAGGTTTCACATAAGCTCTTAAATTACCAATGCTATATATTTTGTCCAGTCTTTTTACTCAACTTTGGATTTCAAGCATTTTCCAAGTCACTAAATTGTACTTTAAAATCTTTATGGACACCGAGTATGGCCATCTAATCATGTATTTATTACATAAATAGACTGTATTATATACATCTCATCCCCAATTATTGATTACTCACCAGCACTGATAACTTTCGTTTAAACTTAGCTAAATATATAGATAAGTAACTCATACATTTTCATGTGGCAGGGCTTCAATAAATATCATCCAAAATTAGAAAAATATTCATTTAAACACATTTTATTCGCATTTTTCACCAAAGAATAAATTTTAAAATCTTTAAGCCCTCAAATCAGAATAACAAATATAATTATTCATTACCTGGCACTTTTATTGATTTTGGAGCAGTAATTTTCCTTCCATAGCCAGTAAAACAACAGTTTTGCAAACATTCTGACCTCTCTAATTGCCTCTTGCACACCACCCATACCATTTATGACTGGCCAAAGGGGCCCAAACTGCTAACACACAAATAAATTCCTCTTGAAAATCTGTACTCTCACCTCTTCCTTCCCAAAGTTCATCATGAAAGGCAGGTACAGATTGGACTCACTTTTAAATTGATAATACATAGCTCCTTGGGACCATCCCTTAAATTATTCTTTGGCTCTTTGATACTGAATTTTTCCACACCCCCAGAAGTTCCCTTGGATTTCAGAAATCCCTGGGGTTTTCAAGGTTAGGCTAAGTGGACAGTAATAAAATGTAGAGGAGACAAAATATAGAGGTAGCAGACCTCCTGTGACTTTTAAAAATAGAACAGTGGGGGATTTTCTACCCATGGTAGAGGAGGGGGTACTCATTTTTTGTATAATAATGTCTGCTAGAATATTTAAAAAAGAAAAGCCTTGATCTCAAATACCAACCATATACACTTCTATTGCATAAACATAGAGACATTTAATATTTTTAACGAAGACAAAAGCACATAGAAAACAATTACATTTCTTTTAAATCAGTTTACAGCAAACTAATTGAATTTAAAAGTAACTAAAATGAAAACATCAATTAGATATCTATTCTCTCTCTTGTATAATTATATTGTTTTATTGCCCATGTTTTGTAATTTTTGCCAAGCAGCTTTTAAATCCTCTCATCAGTTTTCCAGAAAAGGAAACTGAGAAGTGTTACATGGTTTGAACTCTAAGATGTTGTTTTGATAGGTATGCTGCTGCTGAAATTAGGTCCTCTTTACAAACAGGTGTTCTTAGTACACTGGATTTTTAAAACATCCTGACCTATTAGAAACAGTTGAGCTCATGGAGATCCAGTTACTGAAAATTAATAATTGTAGTTGCTCATGTGTACTTTGTTTATAATAGCCAAATTTAAACCAAACCCAGTTTCCAAGAATATCTCCTCCCTACTCTCCTCACTTTAAGACAGACAAAAAAAGCCCAAGTTGGTTTCAAAGGTAAAAGGAGCCAACGTCACTCCACTTAATTGCATCCCTGAGAATGGAGTTTATAAATGAGGGATCTGTGAAAGTGGTCTCCATCAAACTCTCTTTAAATGCATGCTTCTTTTGCTCAACCTTCCTCTTGGTTTTTCCTTTTTGAAGTAAGCTACCGCTAAGTGATCAATTTAATTAAACATCATATTTCCAACATCATATTTCCAAGTAACAAGAACATCATATTTCAACATCATATTTCCAAGTAACAAGAACTTTTATGTCAGTTTCGTACAGAAAAAGTTGTGTTGGATATGCAATTCTGTATGTAATATGCAATTTGGCTGGTGGGGACTTTTCTTCATTCTTCAGTGTGTCCTTACTTATGACTCTCTACTCCTTTTGATATATCTTTTACCTCATTTAGCTTAATGATAATAATAGCCTAATCCTATCCATAATAAAATTGTACTTCACATGTATCAGTACATTATAACTTTCACACCCACTGTCTGGACTTTCCTGCCCATAATCTCATTAATATTTGTTATAATCCTGAGAGAAATTCTAAGCATTACTTTAAATGTCTTAAAATCATGTAGCAGAGGTTCAGAAAGATTATATCTACTCCCTGCCTTACAAAGCTGGTAAACGAGAGGAATGCCAGAATTTTTTCTATGCTATTAATATCTCCTATTACTCCTTCCATAGGCCTGCCCTAATAACCACACTCCCATTGATTTCTCTTGAAATGATTCTGGTATTTATACAAAGAACGCATGATTTAGCATTTGAAGGCTACCTTGTATTGCACCGTAATGAATTCTCCTGTGCTTCATCTGTTAGATTTTAAACTCATCAAAGGTAAACACTTTTGTGCAAGTCTTTCAACATCACAATGAGTATTAGTGTGCAAGGGTGGAGGCACAAGAACTACTTGAGGAGTGACACTCCTTTGCCTTAATAGAGTCTATATTGCCTAATACAGACGTAGGCAAACCTAGATTCTTCTCTACTAGACCTTCTTGCCTCTACCTCCTACTATACTTTTTAGTTGCAGTTTTTGATGGGTGTTAGAATACCCTTATACCTGTATGTCTGCCCCCTGTAACCATACAGGCTTATACCTGTATCGTTCAGCCACGCTGCTATTGATGTTTGGCTTGTGATAGTGCGGCCAATTTGCCTATGACCACACTCACCTTAGGCAGTTGGTTTTTAGAGTTGGTCCTACCTTGCCACTGAGCTGATGAGACAGCTAAATTCCCTTTCTAGACATGTTCTCTAGCCAGACTGTTTTCTACCTGAGCAACCTTCATGCATGATCGGTGCATTGGTGCAGCATACTTACTACGAGTGAGGGGGGGAAAAAAAGTCCACATATAGCAAGATTTCTGCTTACAGAAATTCCAAATTCCTTGAGATCCACAGCTGTCCATGATTTCCTGTTTTATTCTACAGCCAGTGAACATTTCTACTTTTCTAGCACTTTTCCTATAAGATTGAGAGGAGTTGTGTCAGAGTCATCTTTGTAGCAGAATGTTGATTTGATTTGTGAATGAAGTGTTGATGTATTGTTGATGTTGTTTATTTGATAAAACAGTAGATATCTGTGGGGCAGATAAGCATTCTAAGAAAATGGCTTGGCAGAAGAGCTAGAAGAACTTGTTTAGAATTATCAGAGAACATCATACTTGTTTCACCTTATTAGGAAAAGGAATCTCCTTTTGCCCAGAGCAGGTCTCCACCATCCAGAGGTAAAATGGCTGACGTAATGCAGCAAACAGGAAACAAATTTGACTTGTACTGAAATGAGTTAATGGTTCTAAATTCTCCACTGGTCCTTGTTGGTTACTCTAGTAAGGAATATCTGTCTAGTTAAATACATGATTCGTATCGAAAAGTCTTTGTTGTAATAGCCAAGAGTACCACTATGATAAACTTGGCTAGGTTTCAGAGTGCTTGTTCACAGCTGCCTAGCACGACTCAAAAAAGTTGTAGAAAGTTGTGTAACAACTGGAGTTGCACTAAAACTCTCATTCGTATCAGTTTAGGATAGACTTATATCTGAAGAAAATTATCTTTTTAAAATAGTCTCTCAGCTGAGATGATGCTTTTCCAGCCTGTAGCTCACAGGAAGTTGGTTACTAACAGCACGTCTGCAGTCCTCTACCTAATTCTTAGCATAATGAGTCCAATTTTCCTCTTTGTAGAGAGATAGGGCGCGCATTTGCCATACTCTCCGTTTATAACCACATAGCCTCATCTTTCATAATATGCAAGAATCACTGAAAGGGTAAAAGTCCCTGTCTGGCATCCATGGGAACCTTTCCATGTCCGGTAGGAAATTTTCATATGTCTGGTTTGCCATGGGTGTTGCTATATACATTTTGTGACCCTAAAAACAGAATAACAGTCTTTGAAGTTTTTGTTATCAATTGATGTGAACTCTACCCATCCCAACCATACTGGTGACTCTATCCCCTTGCCAGACCGCCACCCTGTTCCTGAACCTCCCGGCAGGATCCAGTGCCAGTCCCCAAGGAAATCAGGAAAGGGTGGAAGCCACTGAGCCAGCCATCATTCACAAACACCTGACACAGGTGTGGTTTTCTGCAGTGCGCAGCTCCGGCCCTTACAGGTACATTGCATGCTCGCCCTAGGCTGTTAGCAGTTCCATGGAAATATGTACCAATGGTGCCATTCTGTTTTCTCGTCAAATTGCCCCCTTGTGAGGCCACTCTGCCACTCAGTCAACTCTGCTACCGTCGTGGCTCAGATGCCCTAGAGATTGATCGGCACAACCGCCACCGAGCGATCCAAGCTATTTGCTCTGTCATTCTAGAAACCACGGCGTCCAACGGCGGGTCAAACCAGCTTCCGGCTCTCGGGAATAACGCGCTTTTCGTTCTTCACGGTGGAATTTTCTCGAAGCGCCAGTGCGTTGGAGTAGGCTGCATGGGGCGGAAGTGGCCGCTGAGATGGGGGCTGTCACGTGGCTCCGCCCCATCCGGGGGCGCGCGCGGGGTCCGCCTCGTGGCGGGGCCACGTGACAGCCCCAGCTCAGCGGCCACTTCCGCCCTGCACAGCGTCTGGCGTTGCCTCCCGGCCGGCCGCCACCGAGGGCCGGTCCCGCAGCTCTCGCCATGTCGCTTTACTGCAGGCGCAAGTACAAGAGCGGGGACCTGGTGTTCGCCAAGCTAAAGGGCTACGCCCACTGGCCGGCCCGGATAGAGCACATGGCCGAACCTAACCGGTACCAGGTGTTCTTCTTCGGGACCCATGAGACGGCCTTCCTGGGCCCCAAGTACCTGTTCCCGTACGAGGAGTGCAAGGCCAAGTTCGGGCAGCCGAGCAAAAGGCGCGGCTTCAGCGAGGGCCTGTGGGAGATCGAGAACAACCCCACGGTCCAGGCGGCCCACGGCGAGCTCGCCCGGGAGAGGCGCGGCGTGGACGGGCCCGAGCGGGAGCCCAAGGCCGCCGAGGGAGACGCCGAGGGCGGCGGCGACGGGCCGGGGAAGCTGGTCGTCCAAAAGCCTGCGGAGGAAGAGGCCGCGGAGGAGGAGGAGGAGGACGACGAGAAGGGCCCGCTGAAGAGGAACGCGGGGGACCTGCCGGAGGATGCCGCCAAACGGCCCAGGGAGGCCACCCCCGAAGAGGAGGCGGCAGTGGCGGCGGCGGCGGCCAGCGAGGGCCAGAGGCCTCCCGGCCTGGAGGGGGAGCACGAAGACGCCGCGTCCGAGCCTGGCAGTGCCTGGGAGCCGCCTCAGGAGGATCAGCGAGAGGTGGACGTCGCAGAGAGGGTGGCCGAGGCCCCGGGCGGCGGCGATCACGACAGCCTGTAGTCAGCAATGTTGCCAGAAGAGCCCCCGCCCCGTTCCTGCTGCGGCCTGGCTGTTACTGGGGCATCTGGCCACGGCCTGCAAACTGGGACTGCCTTTCCCACCCTGCCCGCCCCTCCCTCTGCCTCTGCTCATTGTCCCTAGCCAACCCTGCCCCTGGGGCTTGACCCCGCACCGGGCAGGCCACTCGCTATCACCTCTGTGCCCCCATGCCCCTGTGATCTGGGTCAGGGCCTCCGCTCCCTGGAATGAAATGAGGCTACCGTTCCCCCGCCCTGCCTGAAACTGTTTCCCTGGGCTTCTGTTGGGGCCTAGAAAGGCTGTTTTCATCTCCTGATAACCCTCCCTCCCCACCCCCCAGGCATTCTGGACCTCTGCGGGGGAATCGGGTAAGAGTGGATGGGGTGGAGGATAAAGCGCAGGGGGGCAGGCACTTCAGGGCCTGGGAGGGGCAATCTTCAAACGCGGGCGCGGGAGGGGGAGGAAGGTGACATCTTGCCGAGCTCCGGTCTCCTCCTCCCATACCTATTATAGCTTCACACGTTCAAGGAAAGTGGGACAGTTTGTGGGGAAGGGCCTCTCTTCCATAAAGCCTTTGGCCAACCTAGGGAGTTCTGGGAGTAGTCGTTTTTTCATCAGAACATTGGGGGTTCCAAATTGTTTGTGAGATCTGAGGGCTTGACTTTGCCCAGCATGCTGGGTGGAGATGGTGAGAAATATCTGTGCCCGTTTAGATCTCTGGGGCCACTGATGGGATGCCCTAGGGAGATCCATGGCTGCCCCTTCCCCTCTCCCCACAGCCTCAAGGCCATTCTACCATCATATACATCACTCAGACACGGAAAAAAAGACACTTATTTAAGAAAATCCTTTTAATAAAATGAAATTCCAAAGAAAATTAACAATTACTCCTGGGTGTGCCTCCACACTGTCCCTACCTCTCCCGTTGCTACCCCCATTTCTGAGGTGTTCTGGAAGGCTTCCTTTCTGTTTGGGGTCTGAAGACTTTCTTTTTGTCGTTAGGGCTTTGGTGTTCCTTGCAGTGTCATTTTCCATCTGCGAACACCCACCCACCTGGCCCCAGAAGTGTTATCACTGGATTCGATATGTAACCTCCTGAGAGGACAGAGGAACATGTATCCCCTCCTACCCTCTTCCTATTGATCCCTATGCCTTCCTCCATCTCTCGTCTCTATCCCCCCTGCCCCCTCCCTTGGGCTCTGATGAAAACTTGTTGACTGTAGCTTCAGAAGTTTAGATCTGAGAACCACAGAATGTTTCAGTTCTAGGAAATAAAACACATTAATTACTTTAAAACAAATCTCAATCCTGTTCCTTTGGTTTCTGAAGAGTTGGTTCTTATATGTAATGCTCCCCTTGTTTTCTATACATTGTATGTTAAAAGCAATTATTTGTGAGATATAAGGATAATTTAGAATCAGCAGGAGAAACCTTTGTTACCTTAAGGTCTCTACCCTTCACTCCATCTGTGATTGTCACTACCACTGATTGGTATGAATGGAAACAAGTTAATTTAAAATGTTTGGATGATGACAAACGGGGCCAATAACTGAGTTTCTAATGCTCCATGTGCTTTGCCAAACTGATGTGGAGAAGAATAAAGGTGAGAGGATTGGTCTGTTATTTGGTTTGGGTTTTTTTTTTTTTTTTTTTTTTTTTTTTTGCTGCTTTTCCAGATATCACTACTCTATTTCCTCCAATGCCTTTTTATGATAATGAGAGTTGCTTTATACATGCAATTTTTAAAATATGTAGTACTGTAGAATATTTTGTATGTTTTTAGTGGCTTTATGCAAATATCTTAAGATATTTAAATGTATTTACCCATAATCATATTTTGGGGGGCCCTATTTCTGAATTTATTAACACTGCGTGCATACAAAGACTTCAGTAAATTACTGGAGTCCTTCTCATAGAACATGCTAGGGCATCATCAGACTGAAGGGTTGGCAACTGAAGACAACACTGCTTTCCATCCCTGTAAAAGATGGTATTATTTTACTTGAAGGTATGTAAGTCAAAAGATTCCTTGTTTTTCAACTACTACAATTGCAATAATATTGATACTAGAAGTTACTATTCGTTGAATGTTTACTGTATGCCCTGAAGAATGGCTTCATTCAGTCTTTGTCATAATCCGGCACGGTAGGCATTAGAAGACAAATTTTCCAATAGAAGCAGCTCTGGTTCAGAGAAGTTAAGTGGGTTTTCCTGCATTCCACGAAACACTCAGGATTCAAACACAGGTTTTAGTAGTTTATAGCCAACGAAGCTCTTTCTCCTGAACTGTACATTCTAAAAAGCAGTAACAGTGAAATGAGCAGTTAACAAAATAGCTATTTTAATATTAGTAACAATCATGACAGGGGCTAACATCAAGTCTCTGAAGCAAGCCAGACAGCATACTGTGTTTTACACATAATGTCTTTATTAATACAACTATCCGATTAGGTAGCTACTATTAATATTATCTCTATTTTAGAGCTGAGGGAACTGAAGTTCAGAGATGTTAAGTGATTTTCTCAAGGTCATACAACTAGTATAGGACAAAGCCACAATTCAAAGGCAGGTCTTTCTCATTCTAAATCATGGGTGCTTTGTTTCTTTATATTTCATTGATTCCCACTGAAGGAAACTTCATGTTGAATAAAATGGAAGTATTTACTCTCCTCTACTATTCTCAAGTGAACATTTAGAAATTTGTAAGGCAAAGAATATATTAACAAACATTGCTAGTGGGTGTGTGAAAAAATCATTTAGGGCACCTGACAATTGTTTTGTCTTTAAATGACTTGGTGAAATGATGAGGACAATTGCACATTCATTATTTTTCAAGATGTATGTGACTATAGGAAGTTTAAATATGGATAGGTATATTTGCCACAGGCAGGCATATGATCTTGATAAGGTTTTCTTGGAGGCACATCTTCTGAATTGATTCAATAACCTAAAAGATAGAAAATGAAATTACTACTATTTGAGTGTCTCTCTTTGTATTATTTCTTTCCTCCTTTTGTATTTCTAATGTTGGGGATAGAAATAGTTGCTTATTAGGAAGCAGCACACACATTTGCCTTCTTGGTGACTATAGTATTGTAGTGAAAATGGTAATCCAACTAATAGCACATCTAAAAGAGTGATACACTCAGTTACATAATACAATTAAAACCCAATAAAGAAAGAGAAACGTGGAAGAAAAATCTGTATTCTCAGCCTTCCCTTCCTGGGCAGCAGACCCCATTATTATGCTTTGGTAGCCAAGAGATGTTTTTATGTGGATTAAAAAAAGATGCTGTTTTTTAAAAATTTCTTGAGTTGAAAATTCCCAATAATTCCAGTGCTGCTTTTTGTTTTCCTCTGAATAACATGTGCCTCAGTGACAAAATTACAGATCAATGATTAGTTACCTTACTGAACAAAGAGTTCCACCGGACCATTTGCTGGTGCTGTGTTAGTAGTCCAAACATGTTCATGAGTGTTTTGAAGATCTTGTTTAAATGTCCATGTAAATGCATGCTTATCATATTGTAAGTGATTTTTAGCACAATTAGCATGCTATTTTTTGTAAGGCTTTCAAAGTATTTGGTATTTCACGCAAACATCCTTTTGGCAAGGGACTAAGAGGCTATTGAGGGTTGTAAATTTTGTTGCTTTCTTTTAGTCAGGATTTAGCTTCCCGCTGCTCTGCAAATTCTCATCAGGTGTGTAGACTGTGGCTCATACCTCTGTTTTACTTTTCCTGAAAATATGGTACATATAAGGGCATACAGGGCATCTTCTATTCACTTCATCAACACTCATTTCATTGTCAACAAAGCTTCTGCCACACATGGTACAGACTCATGCAACATCCTCCCTCTATTTTGAAAGAACTGCCTCCCTTTTCAGGACCTGGTCAACCATTCAAGATACGACCTCCCCCTCCCCCCTCCTTGTGTTCTTGTACCGCCCTATACTCACACTGATCACATTTGAATTTCCTGTGTATTGCTTGCTCTTGCAATAGATCGGAGGAGAAAGAAAATGTATTTCATTAATATTTTGCCTTCACTCCCCAAACATGACACAGTAAGCACGCAATAGACATTTTCCAAACGCTTGAAGATCTGTTGTGAAATACTCCTTTTAATCATGGTACTGGAGTAAAAGTCCTAATGTGATGTTGGACACATTCTGACTCCGAAAGTAGAGAGGCAGGAAAACCTGCCTTGTAGACTAAAGGCAAGTATGGGTTGGGGTGACTTTGTGTCCAAGTAATTAGCTGCCTATATTAGGTGACTTGAAGACATTGACAGTTCTCAGACCCAGAGTGTAGATCTTCCCTCTATTTGAGTAACTCGTCTTAGTTAAACCACATGTGGGGACCATTTCCACAATTCCTGGGTTCCCAGGTAGGCAAGGGAGCATTGTGGCTGTTTCCTTTTTCATATGGGAACCATGTATTGACCACTTAGCCAAAAATTGACAATAATAAAAGGTGAGTATCCCAAGGAGAACTTGTATCTGCCATTCCCTCAGCCTCTTGTGGTATAAACACCTCACTTGTCACAGACACCTCTCAGAATTTAATGTGTTTAAAGGAATGGTATCTCTTGACTACACAATATGGTTGGCCCCAGTTTCACAAACCAGCTATCTGTGTTGGATATGAAAAGTTATTTATATTTCTCACTGGAAAAACTGACTATATTAGACCTTGAGATCTCTAAAATAGAGACATCCTAAGTGATTTTCTGGAGTAATTCTGACAGCAGGAGATTTTTTCTGTGCGGTCTGATTTTACATTAAACTTCAGCTTCACTGACATGGTCTTGAGAATGCCAGAGAATACACAGAAAAATCACAGCAAAAGGCCCTGAATGGCCATAGGTAGCTTGGACCGTGTGTTGACTGATGGCAGTCGTGGTCATAGAATGGCCAAGTTTTGGGCATTGGAAGCAGCAAAAAACAAATTTCACCTACTTCCCTGGCCTGGTGTGTGGTCAGTGCCAAAGGATTATGGGTCATTTGGTAAGTGTCCTTTTCTCTCTTGTTTTTATGTTTTTAAGAAGAGCTCTTCCTTCTGCTCAGAAAGCTTATAGCTCTATTCTTTTATTCCTCCTGAGAAAGCTGTCTTTGAATTACTATGTCAGAATTAGATATCCCTCCAATGTGTTTCCATGAGACCCTGGTTTTCCCTTAATAGTGTCTAGTCCACTTTCCTATCATTATCCCTTTATTGGTTTTTATCAAGTAATACGTTGTGTGTTTTATATGGACAGGGATGATGATCATTTTGCTTATTCAAACAAAGTGCCTTTTTCATATTAAGCACTCAATAAATGGTTGTTAATAAAGAAATGAATAGACGCATGACTAAACCTTGCTGCTCACTCACCCTCACCTCAGCCCTAAGAGAAAGGTTTGGGGAATTTTGTTGGGCTCACAAAACATGGTAAGGGAGCCAAAGGTTTTTTGGGTTTTTTTTAAATGAGTGTGTACCATTGATTAAACAAAATTATTTTGTTATTATATATATATGTGTGTGTGTGTGTGTGTGTGTGTGTGTGTGTTGGCCTCACAAAATTACAGGCCTTAGCAAGACTGAAACCCAAGAAGGATAAATCAAATTATACAAACCTGAGTGTGAATAAGCATATCAAACACAACATTCATCTGCTTAAGTGATTTTTCTCTTTAATAATTTGATATTTCATTATCAACTTCCTTTAATGTAGGAAGCAGCTGGGTGGTATCTGGCTTTGGAGCCAACCAAAACTTAGATTTAAATCCTGGCTCTGCTATTGAAGAGTTGTGTGATCTTAATTTCCCTCAACTAAAAGCTGTGATAATGACTTTCATGTGACAGGTTTTTTTGTGAGAGGCAAATGTGCTTATTTTGTTAAAATGTCAAGCACGGTACTCAGCACAAAATAGGCCTCATATACATGTTAATTCATTTCCCTTCAATATAATCTGGAGAATCAACCATCCCTTTTGAAATAATTACAGCCCAACTTATCACCTTTATTTAGGAAAACACTGTAGGCCTTTGCCAGATGCCAGCAGCTCCTTTGTCGCAATATATATATATATATATATATATATATATATATATATATATATATATATATCACAAATATATGATCTGTATCACAAGGAGGGATATATTTAATGTACCCATACACAGAGAGAAACTGAAATCGTACTCTCCCAATTCCCCATATTGCTGTCCAATATCTTCTTTAAATTCTGCACTGGTAGCTTAGTTACTTTATACACACATCTCCAATTTTAAATATTCATCTTTTTTTGGCATGACTCATCCCTCCTGTGGCCAGTTTTATGGCTTCTGTTATTTCCCTAGGATCCACTCACTGTTTTCCAGTGTGTATTTCTTAAATGCCTCTCCTTGAGTACTTTGTATTCCTGATTTTTTTTCCAACTGTAGAAATAGCAGTTGTATTGCTTTAGTTATTTCTTGGTTCCTTTGCCTTTTTTTCCAACATACCTATCTTTTCACACATAATTTTAATGAGCTGCCCAACTTGATTACTAAAAGGCACTGGAGTGTTACAAGGGCTTGGCCATTCTTTCCAGAACCTCTCTCAGGTTTCATGTCCTCCTGTGATTTACCAAGTGTCACTTAATTTTTCTTTTCTTTTCTTTTTTTTTTTTTCACACCCCGGCCAACTCTTCATTACAGTCATTATCCACCTCTCTTGGTGATCTACTTAACACTTCATTACAAATATGTTCAGCTCAGCGCCTTCCTCACTGCTCTTCACATGTCAACAAGACCTGCTTTCCCCTTTCATTGTGATTCTTCCTCTGCTGAGAATCTGTCAATCATTCGTTCTCCTCTTGGTGCAGTTTCTTCACATGCTCTTCCTCAGCGCATCTGTGTTTCAGCCTGTGTCTCATCACCAGCAACCGCTGTTTTCCTTTCCCTCCCTTTTTCTGTCCTTGTGTTTACTCTTACACGTTGGGACATGGCACTGATTTTAGTGACTGAATACTTGGATGGCAGCACCTCAAAAGGCCTTTTAAGGAAAAGCAAACATGGGAAAAGACAAGGCTAACTGCTCTATTGTATGAGAGTCTCATCTTTTTCTTTTAAAAATCACAATCTGCTGCATTATTAGAAACACAATGACAACTATGCTTTTGCTTTTCTTGGTTTGTTAGAGGTGGCAACTGGAGGAGAAAGGACTTGCCACTAGTAAGGGAGTGAGGCTGCCTTGTGGGGGGGCGCAGCTGCAAGCATGAGCACAGAGCAGAAAATGAGGCAGACGAGCTAACTGCCCGCATGAAACTTATATTCCATGCAAAAGGCAGATGGACAATGAATAAACAAAGTCATTTCAGAATGGGATCATAGAGTGTGGCAGAGAATGACTAAAGGAGCAATACAGATTTTCAATTATGTTAAAATTAAACTTTGTATATTAGAGAGCTCTTGAGAAGTCTACGTCTCATTTCAAATTCAGCCATTTTAATAGAACACAATATGTACGTTGTACTGTGAATTCATAGCACTATTACCTATATCAACGGTTCTCCATCTTTTTAATGCATACGAAAACATCCCGGAGACTTCAGTGCCAATAAACACTCCGCTATGTGCACGGCAACAACAACAGCACCCATTTATGGACTGCTTACTATATGCCACATGCACTTCTAGGGGCTTGAGATACATTAGTAAACAATATATAAACAAACATAAACTAAGTTCCTGGCTTTTTGGTGCTTCCATTTTAGCAGGTGGAGAAAGACAAGTAAGAATTAATCTAGTAAATAAAGAAACTATATTGTATGTTAGAAAGTTATAAATTCCATTGGAAAAAACAGAGCAAGGTAAGAAAGGCTAGAGAGTAGCAGGCAGGGGGTGTGTAATTTTAAACGAGGCAGTGAAGGTGGTGGCCAAGTTCATGTGAACACCTGAGGCTCTCTCTCCCTCCCTCTTCCCTCAAGTCATCACATCAGAAAGTAAGTGAACAGAGAGCCATCCTTATAAAGATGACCTTGAGTCATTATAATTGGTAAACTATAAATAATCCACAAGCTTAAAGATTTTATTATTTATTTTACTAGTGGCACACCTCACGGCCTAGAGAGACACACAAATCCTACAATATTTGAAATGAAAATCATTGCTTGGTACTACTTACTTGCAAATTTATCATATACATCCATGCGGTATCTTTTGTACTGTAATAAAGACCCGTGTTTTATCTTTATGTTATTTAATATTTGTGTTTTTTTTCTCCCCAAATAGAAAATACTCAACCACAGGTACTGTGAAACTTGTTTTTCCATATCTTCTGCAATGTCCAGCAGAGCTTCACAAAGCGTTATCTGTTTTTATTGACTGACTTAATGAAGTCACAATGTAGGTAGATATTAGCAGCATACCTCAGCATCCTGAGAGCACGGCACATGCGAGATAAGTTTCATTTGTGACACGAGTCATAGCAGCGCATGGTTGCCAATGCAGCTTCATGGAGTATTTATGAGGCATATTGTTATTGCATGCTTACATTTTAAGATTTGCAGGGTAAGTATATTTGCTGAATACCTCCTTGCCCCATCTTTATTAGCTGATGTTACTTTTAAATGGAAAGCAAGTGGTTCACATTGGAGAGGTGGGGGTGGGTTGGGTGGGGGAGCATGTGTGTACAGGTACAGACGATTCTAAAGACAAATTTCTATTTTACAATTCCTAGCAAGGTCAAGTTTTTACTTAGATTGTGTAGAGATACTTCTAGATTAAATTTCTTATCCATTTTAAATCATTTTAGATTTTGAAAGCCTTCTCCTCGTTTTTTTTTTTTCTGGTCCAGAATTTAAATTGTTGTTTCATGACAGGAGCAGAGTTTATAGTTGGTGTAATAGATATAAATCAAGTATGTTCTTGAGGTCCTACATTCTATCTAGCCTTCCAAGAAGAGGCTTTGTGAAGTCCTGGAGTTTTGTAAAATATAACTTGAAATGCCAATAATTAGATGAACAGTATAAGCCTAAGTTGGATGAAGGTGCAGACTGCAGAGATGAATTTAGGATAAGTTAAAAGCCTCCTTTCACAATATAAAGAAAACCCATGGTTTTGCTATTCCCACTTGGTTGGCATTCCTAACAACTACCCACTGGTTAGCAGGCATTGCCATTAGGTCTGAATGTCACAGCCTTGAAAAAAAAAATCTGTGTGAATTTACCTATCCTCTCCTCCCCACTCCCACCTGCTTGATTTCCAATGAATGTTATTTCCAGTGCATGCTATCTAGGGGATGGACACACTTTGATTCAAACAGTACAAAAGGAATTCATGTAACCAAAACATTTGTACCCCCATAATATTCTGAAATAAATAAAGAAAAAAGAAAAGAAAAAAATCCACATTAATTCCTTTGGTGAAGCAGAGAAAGGAATGAACATACATCTGAGATGTTTGGGCCACATCAATGAATGAAGTAGCTGAGTATCCTCCACCCTCTTATATTTCTTATGGCTGTCAAGAGAGATGAACACCTTAACCATATTTTAGTCATGTGGATATAAATGTTTGAATGCCAAGCAGATATAATTCAGTGCAGGTATTCAGTAATATTTTTGTGTTAAAAAAGGAGTAAGAATGGTGAAAATGATATTTTACATCCCAGGTGCTCAGTGTGGAATAAAGAACACAAAAACAAGACACATTCTAATTTCTCTTGTCCCACCTTTACGTCCTCAGAAAAATATCACCTGTATCAGCTCCCAGAAAGAAAGACTATACAATGCAAGAGAATGAACCTCTGGCCATTTGACAGTGGTCACCCTATGAACTTGTTAAAGAGAGTGCCTCAAGGCTGGGTAATGCACAGGTAAGAGTAATGCACAGGTAAAAATGCTAGGCTGCAGTGATCCCAAACCTTCATGCAGAAGTCACAGCTTGCCATGTGCATTATCACCCAGAGCCAAAGAGAATCTCCTGCTAGAAGCTGCATATTGATGAAGATTTTTTTTTTCTGATCTTGTGGGACTAGGATGGATAATACCAATTTATCAATTTTGAAGAAAAAGAAAAAAAGACTGCGCCACAGATGGTTGATGACACGATGCCCCATGCTTTACTTGGGGGGCTGTTTTAGCTGTTAAAATAAATAGATGCCCTTAAGAATTATTTCACAATAATAATTAGCTTAGCGTACATTGAGAGGACTGCTCTCTCTGCACTTTCACTCGTCTGGCCCAGGGCACAGACAGTGGTAGATTGCCGCTGCCTCCACCACCTCCCCCTAATAATGGCCATTATTCATAGCAGGGCTCTGGAGGTCACTAGTGTGGTCTTTGCGCAAAGGACCCTACTATTCATCCTGGATCATTCTCTAGATGGTGAGCTACAGCAAATGGATGAGGGAACCGGTTTATTCTTTGTATATGAGATGGAGATTTGACCTTGTGTTGTCCTTCTGTGTCTTCTATGATCTCACAAACCCTAGACGTAAGACTTTCAAGCAGCCTTGTAAAAAAAAAAAAATCTCCAACTGTGCTTTGGTTTTTGAGTTTAAATCATCGTATTCCAATCATTTGTTGGTTTTGCTATAAAGATGCCTGGGGCAGCCAGCTGCAACGGAGAGGGCAGACTTGTCATCGTTAGTAATTAGAAGGAGCCTGGTAGTGATTCAAGGTAGCTTGGAATTCATAAATTTTTCTTTTTTTTTTTTTTTAAAAAAAAAAAACCAAATGTGTTAGTGAGATGTAGTTTGCTGAATTCATTGTAGCTGTGTGGCTGTCTTTTTAACCTTGCCGCCCTGCTCATTACACATGCAGTCAGTCACCAAAGACCCCGCTTCCCTGCTGTGCTCCTGAAGCCTGATAAAATGCATCACATATTAGACGAATCTTCTAGTCGTCTTCTCTGTTGGTGACTGCCTTTTTCAGCTACACGGGTATAGCTACAGATTGAAATAAATTCCTAACATTTACCACGGTATATGGGCTAGTGCTTAGTAGGCACAGAATAAATGCCTAATGAATTAATAAATAAATGATTAAATGAAAAGGATATTGCTTATGGCATTTCGAAGTCAGCAGCTTTATTTTACTAAAGAAATTAATCAATAGAGAATTGCCTAATCTTGCACACACAAGAAGAGCTTCTCAGGGAGGCAAATTTCTGTCTTCTTATCAGTGTTGGCTGCCTTATCAAGGAGGCAGCACCTAGCCATGTAAAATGGTTTCACCTTATGTAAGATTCCATTTCAGGGGTTATTTTACTGTCTCTGAAAAAGGTATTAACACTCATTAGCAACTGGGCTCTGCTTTAAAAGCTGGCTTTCCGGGAATAGACAAGAGATGCTATTTCAGGAAAAAAAAAAAAAAAAAACCATGTCATTTTAGTGATATAAGAACAGAACCCCGGTGCCATAGCAAATGAATGGATCCCCACACTGAATAGCATGCTAAGGTAATTTGTGATCATCTCAATGAATAACGTCACTCCCAAAATTCCAGAGCTTAAGATGAAGGTAGATGGAGTATAATCATTAAAACCTTTATGAATTGTTTATACTTTCATTTGGACAATATCTATATATCTTATGAGCTCTTCTATTAAAAATAAAACTTTTTTCAGCTTTCATGATCTACTTACTCTTCCATAAGCGAGCATAATTCATCTGGAATTTAAATAAGGTTGGGATGGAATCAAATTGCATTTCAGTGTAAATATGCACTGGAAGGATAATCAATAAATTTTCTAATTAGCCTTTACTATCATAACCGTAAATATGCCTTTTTTTTATTATATAGAATATACTATCGACCTGGTGAAGTCTTTTTGTTTTTCCTTTAGTTGATGACCGGTGATGTTCATAAATAAACATCCAAGCTAAAGATAAAGAGAATAAAAGTCGAATTACCATAAGGAAAAGTGGAAAAGGAGTTCTGGGGAATTTTTTTTTGAAATCAAGCGTAATGAAGAGAGTTTGGATGGTTAGGAAGTGGCTGTGATCCCAGGCCAGTCCCAGCTCTCACTGGCTCCCGGTGAGGAACTCAGATGTGTCCCTGCCCTGAACCTCATGCACTGTCTTGAGTGACTCTACCAGCATTTTCAGGAAAACTCACTGGAAGCATTCATTGAGAAAATTTTAAGAATCAACCATAGAGGTATGTTTTATGAAAAATTATGCCCCATTACTCAAGAATTACAAATCTCTCTACACACGCATAACAGCCAGTGTTTAGATAAGTGTGAAAATAATTTTTTAAGAGTCCCAGCTTGATGATAAATTCTTCCACATTCATTTCTAAGATGGTAATAGTAAAAAGTTTTTGTTTTCTTGTGGTGGCAAACTATAAATTTATATTGGAAATTTATGAGAGTTTCTGAAGGCTGTAGATTAGCATTTTTAACTTCACAGGAAATTTTTTAAAAGCTCAACATTTGAATATCTTTGCATTAATAGTGAAGAGGCCTATTTAGTGAGATCTAAGGATGGATTATGAGTGCTGCTGTAATGCCCTTTGGAAAATGAAGAAAGTGTAATGATTTAAACCAAATTTTAAAAACACTAAGCCACAATCTATCTGCTGCTTGCTTCCTGGTCAATATTATTTACAATGTATAGTTAAAGAGGTGTTAAGTTTCTTTAAACATGTGCAAAAGAAGCATAGGATTCATGAAGCCTGAAGGTGTGAGTGACTCTTCCCATTCAAACAGGCCAGTAAGGACTCTTATTCTTGTGATGGTATGAAACACACATCTTTAACCTAAATATCCTAATGTTTCCTCTGTACTTAAAGTATTAAGCCAGGCAGTCTCATTTAATGTCACTGTTTCTTTTCTGGCAAACAGAGCTTTATTTAGTGACTGGGATAACTCATTATCCAAATCCCAGAAATACAGTTTTCCATGAGAGTCAGCATTTTTGGTTTCTGACAGTGAACTCTAAACGGTGACAAGTTTCTCCTGTGCTTAATGCTAGTGAGTAGAAAATATCATTGTGAGATCAGTGTGACTTTACTTTCCCTACAGCGTCATCCTTGGAAACAACAGAAAAGGTAAAACATTTTAAAAGAGATATTTCATTCTCCCACCAGCATTTAGTTTCCAAGTTTGAGAATTAGAACCACTTGCTAGCACTTACCATTACAAATTTCAATCGAGGAAACGGGATATGTGAGAAGAGTGAAAATATATGTATCTGACAGTTCTTGACTGCATTATCAGAGAGGGTCAACTTGATTAATGTCTTTTGTGCCATGTGAAAATGAAAGCACACTAAAACCCTTGAAATCTCAGCCCCAAAAGTGTCTCACATGCAGACAAATCTGGCTGTAATGACAGGTTCTGCAATCCAGCATAAATCGGGGGGAGGTGGGTGGGTGTTTGCCCACTGGTTTAGATGGATACATGATACCTACCCATTGTTTATATGGATATTCAATGTTGGCCCCAATTCACATCTGAGTTTTTATTAAATACATAATCACTCAGAGTAAAATTGTAAACCTAAGAATGTGTAAAAATAATAAAAAGGTCTTTGAGCAGCAATAATATATGTCACTGAAGCTCATGTTTGAGAGAATCTGATGTGTGTTTCCGGGAGTTTGGGGACATCATGGAGAACAGGTGGTCAGCCTGCCCCATGAGGAGACCCCAGCATTACGATAATGTGAGTGTATCACGGCAGGCCCAGAGCCAGGGAGGGGTGGTGGAGAAAGGTGATACTGACACCCATGGACCACGTGGCGGACAGTACCTCCACAGGGCCTCTGGAAGAGCCCAACATTCTCTCACTGAGATAGGAAAGTATTGATTTTCCTGCAACACCAAACTTTGGCAGCAGCTTAAAGATGACAATAGCAGCACAAGAGGACTTGTAGCTCTGTTTGTCCTAGCCATCTCCCCAGGCTGCAACGCAGAGGTGCCAGAGCCCAGAAGAGGGAGGAGAGAAAGGGGAGAGAAGCAAGTTTATGGTTACCAAGGCTGGACAAGAGGAAGCAAAGAGCGTTACGTTGGCCATAGACTGAAATTTTAAACTGAGTGAAATTAGCTGGGACTTTTTAAGATGTGATGATGAAAAATCATGGAATCTGATTGAGATGGCATTAAAGCACATGGAAGGGGAATTTACAGAGCAGGTTTGAAAACAGTGGTTAGAGAGAAAAAAAAATCACATTTCTATTCTATTAAGTGAACAATTTAATCTCATAGTCAACACTCTTTTCTTTCCCTGATTTGTTGAATGAATGAAGGCAAGAATGAATGAATTTGAACCTTATCACTAACTGCAGAGTTAAATGCATGTTTTTCTACATTTAAAACAAAATCAAAGCCTCAGTGAGCAGATGGTGGAAGCTTTTATTTTGCAGGAGACAAAGAGCCTGCCCATGCCCTTTAACTCATAGCAGTGGGAGGCTGTAGTCTCCCCATGGGGAAAGTCAGCCCAAGTAAATCACACATTGTTAGGGAAGCCAATCCACAGCTTTCACATTTTTAGTTTTACTTAAATTATCAAAAATCCTGTTTTTCAGTGAGCTATTTGATATTTGGGAAAAAATAATACTTGTATAGTGCTGTTTTTACTTTTATTAAAGCAAATAAAAAAACAAACTCACAGTCCAAAAGGAGCAATTAACCTTGTCAAAAGGGAAACTGGGGTAGCCAAGAATAAAATTTGTAAATTGCAATACTTGGTATTAGCCTTGACAGAGTCTAAGTTCCAAAAGGATTTAAATTTGATGATGCAAACTAAAATATGCCTGCTCTCTCTACACCACACCTTTTAAAAATGTTAGTCCAAGAAAAGCAACCAAAACTAGGCATGCTGTTTGTTATTTCATGGCATAGAATATTTGCTGTTATCAGAGTCTCATTGTTTGAAAGAGATTTTTTTTTGTAATGTGAATATGAAATCCTTCCTTTGGGGTCAGAGGCATGCATAAAGATGTATCATTTGCCTTTTAATGGGGTTTTCTGGTGACTCCACAGTTTTAAATTGTTCTATATGCATCAAGTATTAGTTCCTGAATGTTCTTGCCGTGTCCTCTGCAAATATGGATGGAAATAATTACAGTGAGGATGGCTTCATCTGATGATGTCACTCCAGAGAAAACCTGCCCCACAGGGAGCCTTTCCAGCAAAGTATGGCGGAAACTGCAGGGTAATCAAAGTGCAAATTCCAATTTATTTAAGCAATATTGTTCTTGCTCCTCCATTTCACAAAGCCGTCCTTTCTCATTAAATTTTTGAAAGAGAAGGAATGAATTTTACCAGCAGAAATCTGAATGCTGGTTGACCTTTTTGAAAACTCTGCACGGAATGCTGGCATCAGCTGTCTTTTTCACACATGTGGTGACCAAAGGAAGAGATTGAGGCTTATAAGGAGTGAGATGAATATATACCAGACTTGATGCCATCCGGCTAGGCTTTTATTTGCAGGGAAGTCCGTGCATATTGGGGGGAGTGTATTTGTTGATGATCTCATGAAGGGCTTGAACAGGACATGCATCTGAGGATTTCTGTGTGTTCTGGGTGGACGTCACAGGGACTGCCTTTGATTCAATCAGGCTGTACACAGGTGGAGGATACTCCATAGCAAGTGCCTTTTGCTCTCTGGCAACAAACAAACAAACGAATATAAAAAGAGTTGATACCATCTGTATACTGGTGATAATTTGACAGAGTTAAGCACCTTTGCTTATTTAATAGTTTATTCTTTTACAAGATGTTTATTAAGCACCGTTGACGTACCCATTGGCAATGTACTGGTTGGAAGGATTACAGCATCAAATACTACTCACTTCTTGCCCTTAACTTGCTCATAATTAGGAGAAATCATCTTATTAGTAGGCAGAAAATTATGACACAGCATGGCCAATTCTATGGTGGAAGGAGGCCCAGAGTGCTGTATAGGAGGACCCAGAAGGGACCCTAATCCAGATTGGTCTGAGTAGGAAGCTTCCCAGAAACAGTAATGTGTGGATGTCTGATTTGAGTCTTTAATGACCAACGTATCAGGAAAGGGTAAGGTGAAAGGGTTTCAAAGCACAGGATTAATGTTTTCGAAGCACCAAATGCAACAAAAGCAAGGATAATGGGACTAAAGACACTTCCTTTTTGCTAGAGAGGAGAACTTTTGAGAATGAGAAAGTATCAAATGGGAAAAAGGAAACTGGAGTTTGTCCATAAAGAGCCTTGTCTTCTATATTGTATTAAGTATTTATAGATTTTATTGTAAAGGCTGGGATAGTTATCGACATAATTGCTCTTAGTGTCGGGCTCTAGGGGCCCTCGCTCTGGGACCCCTGCTTCAGAAAGCGTGCATTTCACAGTCCCAGAAAGAGGAAAAGTTGTTAACGAATAAAAGACCACCTCTGTACTCAGTTTTTAGTGCTCATTGCCAGCGCAGTTCAACACATAATCTAAAACATCAGCTTTTGTGATTAACATTCAATCCTCGGGCAAGCACCTCTCCACGTCTCTGGCACTATGTCTAGAGGCGATGAGGTCCACTTGCTGTGAAGGTCTGTGGAGGTGCCACTGCCAGCATTGGAAACGGACGCTGCTGCAAAAATGGGAAGAACTTGAGAGGGGAAAAATGGAAGGAATTTTCTTTTTTTAAAATTTATACTAATTGATCAAAAA
This sequence comes from Lemur catta, assembly GCF_020740605.2. Lineage (NCBI taxonomy): Eukaryota > Metazoa > Chordata > Mammalia > Primates > Lemuridae > Lemur > Lemur catta. The sequence goes on from NC_059132.1 coordinate 60,334,861, forward strand.
TCTCAGATAACATGCAGCTGTACATTCTTGCATAACAAAGGACAATTTCCAAATAAGAACCGAAGAGCATCCATTTACTTGCTTCTCTTTATGTTCCAGTTTGCAGACAAAAAAGTTTACAGGAATTAGGGTGATGTTCCCAGGATTTGCACATAAAGGCTAAAAAATATTTTACAGTGTTAAATCTTTATATTACTCAAATTCTCTCTCTGTCTCTCTCTCTCTGAATATACATATACACATACCCATATATATACACACAATATATACATAAAAACACATAAATATGATAAGTTTATGTTGAATAATACAATTTAAATGACTTTATGTAAAAATGTTAAATTCTTAAAAATTACAAAAATTTCACCTTTACTTAAAAATATTTTATTTAATATTTTGATTTTTATTATAATTTGCCTTTTGTCTTTTAATTTTATAGGTGATTTTGAATATTTTGGTAGAAGAGACTTTTTGAAAATATGAAAAATAACTTTCATTTTTCGTTTTACATTTAAATTAAATCTTTACTGAAAATATATTCCACTTTTGTATACTTTGAATATTTTTTAATCTTTTACATCATTATTGCCTATAGAACATAAATTATATAAAAGTCTTGATTAATATGATATAACCAATAATTTTGTTGCAATGAATATTATACAATATATAGTAATTTATACATTTTTGCATCTTATTTTTCATCCTAACATCACCAGACTCTAAAAAGTATACTCAAGAATGCACAATAAGGTACAATTTAGTTGTTTTTGCTATGTCCCCACTTTCATTCATATAACAACCATAGCTTTATATGCCAAGATTTTGTCAGTATGAAGGCATATTTTTCACAAAGGGAGGACATATTTTATGATCAGTTTGTTAAACTGATTTATCATTTTTATATATTTATCTATATGCATGTGGGTGTCCATTTGTACTCTTGCTCCAGGCTTTGCAAAATGTCATGGGTGAGGCAGGTTTCTGAAATATCTTAAGCAAGGGAGGAGTATGATCGGTACTGTATTTGAGGATGATTACTCCAGGGAGGACAGTAACACCAGGTAGGAGGCTGGTCTCCCTCTTCTTGAGTAGTGTTTTCCACCTGTAGCCTGAACTTCTGAATCAACCCCCACTCACTTCTTCCCATATTACATCCTCGGAGCAGTTTTGAGCCCTCCAACTATAGCTTTCTTGGCCAGAGAGTTTCTGCCATAGGCCTATCCATTTTCAGACCAGGCGTTTTTGACAGCTCGGACACAGGTCTGGATGAATCGAAGATCTTCTGCTCTTAACTGAAAGGAAAATTGAGAATCCACAGGAGTCTGCCTTGAGTTTTGAAACCCAAGATTCACACAATATCTAACACCAACCATTAACCACAGGGACTGTTCAGGCAAAATAACAATGCATTGAACCCAGAGCAAACCCATTGCTGGGAAAGCCCTCCAAGTTTGAGCAGCAAAATAAATGAGACTCTCATTTCCAGTACTTGAAACCTTCAGCCTGACCACTAACCCAGGGCTCTGAAAGGCTTCCCTACATCATAGGTTGCAGTTTTCCATGCTAATCCACTACGGGCTACTTGAGACTCACCCATCTGATGTCTTCAGTGAGAAATATAGAAGAGCCAGGTAGATTTCAAATGCTGTTTTAAATATTCTGCATAAGTTCATTTTATAGGAAGAAGGGTATTGTTAGAACAGAAACCATGGTTGTTGTTGTTGTGTTTTTTTCTCAAAGCACTTCATATTCTGCTTTTAACCTAAAATTGAAGGGGAAGTCTCCTGCATACTGTCAAGATGAAATAAGTTGTAGAATGCATCCAAAGCAAGAGCCAGGGATTCTAATTAAAGTTTTTCTTGGTCTGACACACTTAGAAAGCTTTCTTCTCTATTTTTATCTTAAAGAAAAATAGAGAAGTTAAATCTGAAGGTGATGCCTTGGTGACATCAAGTTTCTAAATGGGAAGCAAATTTTGTTTAGAAAGTACACTCTGTGTAATCTTAGAATGCTTTTATGTTTTATCATATTTGAGAGGAGAATGTATCTTGATGGGACTAATGAAGGTTAATATGTACTAAATTATTAACCAGGAGATGAAATTGAGTAGTTCTGATAAATTCAAGTTTATATGTATAAATGTATAATTTATGTATATATGCATAAATTTACATAGATGATAATACAGAGAAAGAGTAGTATTTTAATAAACAATGTAATTTCTGTTTTCAATTTGCACAGAATTTATGAATTTATCATCACATCAGTAGTAATTCTGAAATGGATTTATATAATTAAAACTAGATTTAAAATGGCTTTTAAATCTATTATTGTGATTACTCTTATTAGCAGTTTTATTTTGCCCTAATGCATTTTATTCTGTTTTATGCACCACGTCTTTCCATTTCCCACAGGAGTGGGAAGTGGCAGCATCGTCAACTGCAAAGACAGCTTTATACGAGATTAGCATCTTCACCAGCAGTGGCAGAGGCATGTAGATGAGGAAAATGTAATCACAATGGCTCACCATGAATTTCCTGGGACGAAAAAATTATACTTAAAAGACAACAAAAGATGAACTTGGTTAAAATGATTGATGGACAGTTGCCCCTTGCTAAATTTCATTCAAAATAGCACAGATTATATCTCACCAAACGGTTGATTTCTGTTCTGGCTGTGGTCTGGGGTCTGCTACTTACTACATGTGGGAATTCAGTTAACTGTTTGCTTCCTCAGTGTACTCATCTATCTGTAAAATGGGAAGAACAACAGTACTTGTTAGGATGTAATAGAAGTGAAATAATATTTATATGTTGTAAGGATTAAATGACATCATGTGAGTGAAGCACTTAGCAGAAAGCATGGCACATAGTCAGAACTCACAATATGTTATTATAGTATCTGAAAACTTAGTATTTTACTAAGACTTGAACTGCTGCATTTTTCTTGTTACTTATCTACAATAATTGACCAGACTGAATATTTGTTTTGAGCCATAATGTGGATGAAATGGAAAGACAAATCTGCCATCCCTCTTTATTATAATTGTACACAATCACCTTTAGTGAACTTCAATTATAAATTCAGGGGCAAGGATATTCTTTACGAGAGCAAAGATGAAGAAAGTAGAGGCTACAGAGAATTGCACCCCACTTAGATATTCCCTTGCAAGCCCCAGGACAAAATAAAGTTGACTGGTCTCAAGCAACAGTTCTTTTGTTTTGGCCACCTGGATCACGTCTGGCCAAGATAGAAGAAAATGGTTCTTGTTTTGCTAATGGAGCTTTTAAAGCATTGCTCCCAGTCTTCCTGTGGTTAAGTTTAGACTCAATAGAGAGCTCAGCCTGATGGACAGCAAATCTGGAGTTGGCCAACATCACGTGTGGACAGGGCTGCTCTCTGAGATGCCCAAAGACATTAAAGATGTGTGGCCCCAGCTGAGAGCCCAGTACAGTGTAAGCACATGTAGGCACAAGCCAGAGAATGGAAAAGTGACAGCTTAGCACTTTGGAATATTTACTTTGTCTACTTCTAAAATATTTAGTCTGAAACCTTTAAACTGATACTTTATTGGTGTACACACTTGTCCAAATTTACAGCAGCTGACATTGCATGGAGCTTTAAGGATGTAGGTTCACGGCTAGCTGATTGTTTACAAAGCTCATACGTGAAAAGCTAGATCTTTCTGCGACTGTAGATAAAAAGCAGGTCAAGCCAAGTGTATGGAAAATGAGATAATGGGAGATTCGGGGAATATTCCCATGGGGGCCAGTTTCTCTGATGTCCAACTGAACTACATATTAATGAAGGATGGAAACCTCTCCTAACTGATAAGCAGGCTGTCTCCTGGCAATTATCACAACTCCTGTTGCAAAATAGGTACATTATTTGGACTTTATCCATTCCTTGACTTGCTCTCTGTGAGGAAGCACAGCCTTAAATAATTGCAGGTCTATTAGCACATCAATTACCTAAAGACCTTGATTTTAGCAAGGAGTGGATTTTAATCAATTGCCGCAAATGTTATAGAGAGATTAGTTGTCCTAGAGAATAAAATTAACTACAATTAGACTGTAATAACTTATGAGTGCTACTAGCACATATTTTCTAGTTCCTGTACAATTAATGCGTTTCACTGCTCTCATGTATAGAAAAAAAATACATTTAGACTTTTGCATAATAATCAGAATTATTGCTACCTTTTAATTTCCTTCCTTGTAAGAAACCAAAAGGACCAATCTAAACTAATAAATAAATAACTCACACTTTGATATATTAGAGTTCTTACCAAACGAGACAATTTGAGATAATAAATAGAAACTAAAGAGTTTATTAAAGTGGGATCTCATTCCAATCCTGAAATTCAGTCCAACGTTTTTAAAGCATTGGTGGGGACAGGGGAGGAAATGATGAGGGGTGATAAGAGAAGCTACAGAGAGGTTCGGTGATGGTCAATTGAGGTCACAGGTGACAGCATGACAGATCAGGGGAAATGTGAGCATTCAGTCAGGCATCACCCAGAAACACTTCGGAAGGGAACTTATTAAAATATCTCACTTGCTCTATTCAAACTGTATAGGAGACTATTTTGATGCCTATAATAATTACTTCCAGGTACTTGCATATACTATGCAATATTGTGCACATGCTAGTTAATTTGAGCTTTGTATCTAGGGCCATTCGGTTTCTGTAATCAAGAATCCACACTCCCACAAAGAAATGATAAGCTAATTACCCTTATCCGATCACTATATATTGTATGTATGCAAACATTACCATGTACTCCATGAATATGTACAATTATTATTTTTCAATTAAAACATAAAATTAAACAAGAAGAATCCACACTTCATGGCTGGTGCCTAGCATTATATGAGAAAGACTAATTCTAAAGGTGGCTACTAAGAGATCTTTATCCAGGTCTTAATCAACATCTGAGGATTTTTCTGATTAGCATAATGAATGTCAGACATGGATTTGCTCAGTAAAATCAGTGGCTTGTTATTTAGCATGATCAATGGTAGAACTGTACTCTGACTGATTAGATAAAATGAAAATTGTCCCAGAGATGTGACTTGGCTAAATATTTTATTGCTATTACAGACACTTGCATGGACAGAATGTAGACATTCAGAAAAAACCAAAGCCAGCATTATTAAGGATGGCCCCTCATACTTGATCCCTTAAGGGCTCTGTAGTTTGTTCTTGATTGCCTAATATTAACTATTAAAGTCTCAGTTCCTTATCTCCAGAATGTTTTAATATCTACCTTGAGTGAAACTTTCATATAGGGTGGCAGTTAAGGCCTCTACAGAAGGAAGAAGGTGAGCTTTTGTGTAATTATTTTGGGCTTGATTGCATATAAAGGTTTATTTAATATACTCAATATATGTAGCATGATTTACTTTCTTTTGCTACAATTGGTAACAAGGTTAGTAGGAGTAGCTAACTTCTACTTGCCTCATTCAGTAGTTAACTTCCTCCACCAAAAATAATTTGAGTTGTTCTGGTCCCAATTGTCCCATTTTGCAACAGGGCATCAAATTATTCCTATTTTGGAATTAAATGGAAGTACTACTTTTGAAGACTATAAAGTCTAGAGATATGTCAGTTATGCTTCATTTATGATCTTCCTGGTGTTATATCTAACACCTTGAGTCTAAAACAGGGACTCAATCCAAATTTAAAGGGTACATGACCCTGACTGACTGGGGAGAAATAACATTATTAGTTCTGTAAAGCACTAAGGAAATTTAGTATTTACTTCATTTTGAATGTATAAAAACTACATATTATCAGTACCTGTGATTTTTGTTACCAATAGGAATCACAGATATTTTTAATGTCATTTTATGGTTATTGCAGATAGCTCTAAATATCATTTAGGATTGCCACCACTTAAAAATTATAACAATTATTAGAACATCTGTAGATTTTTTTATTTACTATATCAGTAAAGAATTGCACAAATTACTAATGGTGTTTTCTAATACTTTGAAACTTTATTTCAGTATAATTGGTTTTCTTCTTAATTCTATGTATTTTATCTTATGCATTTGAAAATGTTATATGGGGAAGGGGATCCACGGGAATTCCCAACCTGAGAAAGGATTTTGTGGCACAGAAAAGGTTAAGAGCTCCTATCCTAGAAGGTTCCTTCAATATCAGTCCCATTACCAAAATTAAACCCTCGCTGCCTGAACTATTTCCTTGTTTGTGTGATGTCACAGAAGCAAGTGAATGATGTTCACTCGTGTGCGTGTGTGCGTGTGCATGTGTGCATGTGTGTGTGTGTGTGTGTGTGTGTGTATGTGTAGGAGGGGGGTGGATTAAGCTGTCAGAAATGAAAGAATAAGGGCAGCTAGTGTGGCAGATCCAGGAGAGAGAGAAAATAGAGTAAGAGTAGAGTTATCGTATGCTTTCTTAAAAATCTCTTTTCCTGTTTGTAGGATAGAGGAAGAAAATTTCATGGATTACCATTTACTAAGTATCTTAACCTCACCACTCTCCTGCCTCTACATCTCCTCTTGTGGGCAAAGAGGCTCATGAACTGAAAATAGGCATTTGGGTGAGGGTGAAAGCAACGGTAGTGCCCAGAGCTACGATACCAGGCCACAAACTTTAAGGCTCTGGGCCAGTCATCTCAATGTTCTGTGTTAAATTATAGCGGGGGGAAAAAAATCTCTACAGCACTTTCCTTTGACTCAGATTCCTTACGTCCAAATGTGTGTTGCTCAGATTAGGAACATGGTTCCTGATCCTTGACTGCCCAAAATAGATGAGTGTGTGTGTGGCAGGTCTTCATGGAGAATCCTCACTCTGCTTATTTGTGAAATCGGGAGAGAAGTGATTAATGATGCCAGTGAAGTCATGGATAAGTCTCTTGGAGGTCTTGTTTGGCTGCTCAGGTTTTATTAGTCTCTGCCACTGGGAACCTCAGGTATGGAAGGCAAAAACTATGAACAATGACTAGTCTGTTTTGATTCCAGACTATGCCCATTATTAGTTCAGTGACCTCATATAAGTCACTTTGTCTTCTAAAGATTCAATTTTCACATCTACAAAATGACAATAATAATAATGTTATCATTATTATGTCCCTTTTGAGTTGCTGTGAGATTCAAATCATATCCAAATGATATCTAGGATAATGTAAGTACTTATGGAGTATGAACTACTCCGCATCCATCCTCCTGCACTGAAATAGCTCAGGATGCTCTCTGAAGGACAATAGACACATTTGCTACTACTAGAAAATTTCTGCTAGGACAAATTTGCTCTCTGAAAAGCCTGTTAAAAGAAATTTTCTTTTATTTTTCATGTTTCTTTTTCTAAAAGTGTGGGGAAGAGTTACAACTTGTTTTTATTAGGATTTCTGTGAATAAAGACCAAGTACCGGAGAACAGCAGTAAAACGAACAGCAGAAACACAATGCATGAGAGGGGCTGCCTCATTCTCCACATAAGGACATATTCTCTCATTTATTCAATCATCCAACAATCACTTCTTCATTTCAACCTCCCACATCAAAAACAATTGGGAAAAACATGGCGGGAAAATTAAAACATTTATGGATAGGAACTGTGGTCTTTCTCCTCAAGTGGCTCACATTGTGCTTGGAGAAACAACAAAACATTATCAAATATGAGAGTTTTGGAAGAACTCAAATATCCTATTTTTTTTAACCTCTTTCAGCATCTCGTTCACTGGTATACCCTCCACCATTGCCCCCCCAAGCCGAGAGTTCTCTTTGTTCCTCTCTTTCCTTCATTTCTGTACATTTAATTCATCAGCAAGACCACTCTTCTTCACTCTCAGAAAATAAACCAAATCTAATTGCTTCTGGACCGAGCTGTCATCATCTCTTGCCTGGATGACTGAAATAGGCTTCTAATGCACCTTCCTGCTTTCACTCTTCCAAAATCAACTCTGCACACAACAGCCAGATTGATATTTTCAAAAATAAAGATTAGATCACATCACTCACCTGCTTAAAACCATCTAATGATTTCCTGTCTCATTTAAACTCAAACCCAAAGGCATTAACCCGGCTCTCAGAGCCCAGCAGCAGGTCCTCGTGTGAACTCTCCCTCCCTCGTCATCTCCCAGGCTCTCTCCCGTCTCAGGGTCTTCAGATTAGCCATTTCCTTCTCCTCTCACTTCTCTTCCCCTGATAACCATAATTCATGTTGATGGAGTTTTTTTTTAATGTTATTCAGTTCTCAAAGAGACCTTTCATGGCTATTGGATCACCTGCCATCATTTCAACTTATTTTAATTCTCTGCTTTGCAAGTATCACTATTTGATTTGTGCTTGTTTGTTTATTTAATAGTTAACATTTACATTGTGCCACTTGTGTTCCAAGCATCATCTAAATCCTTTACACATTTTAGTCATATATGCTTCTTGGTGACCTCTTGTACTTTTAGGGTTTCAATAAACATCTGCACATATGATCCACGTAGGTGGACTGTGTCTCCTCTTACCATGGTGTAGCACAAAGGAAGCGTTGAGTAAATATTTGTTGGATGAGTGACTGGTGATTCCAAGATCTATATCTACAACTCATTACTTTTCCTGGATTTTATAGTCATTAATTGCTGCTAGATGGTAATACAGGGATTACAAAACTGTGTTCAAAGTAGAATTTCTCACCTTCTCCAAAATTATTTTTTTTCTGTCCTTTGTACATCAGCGAAAGTTAACAGCATGTACGTCATTGCCTGAGCCAGTAACATTAACGTAACGGTGATCCTGAGCAAATCTCTCTTTGGCCTAAAACACTTTAACGGCTTCCAGTTGCTATTGGGATACTGCAGTCTGAACTCTTTAGCAGAAACTTTAAGGTCTTGCCTGAGCTAGAGCTGACTCCTCTGGTTTTATTTCTATCAACTGTGTCTCTCCTCCTGCATCCTTCCTCATTGTACGCTATCATGTTTTCATATAAATGCCTGCTCACGTGTCAGGCATCGTCCCTTCTGCTCACTCTGATTGCAACACCCTTTTCCTGCCTGGACCCCACAGCACCTGCCCCTGTCCTGCCCTGACAGCCACCCTCACAAGCCTCTCCTCCTCCATAACTTCCCATCCCTTTTCAAGATTCATTTCCTCTGGGAAATGAGCTCTCTCTCTCTTGGCTTCCCTGGCATTCTAAAACATGGTTCTAATTCAGGATGCCTGGAGCAGAGTCCTGAGATTATGTATTTTTAAAGAGCCCTCCAGGTGATATCGATGCTGCCCGACCATGAATCATCATTGAGAAAATACTAACACATTGTATTTTATTAATAGTTGTCCATTCATTTGTCTGTATTGTTCATTTCTAAGAAACACTTACTCTAACAACAAGGGACATTCACTCAAAACTTTTTTGTCAAATCAATGGGCAATGTTTTTGACTTTTCTTTGGCCAGGGGTTCTGTCCTATAACTTTAAGGTTAGTGGGTAGGAGTCTCTGGGAAAATGAAAGGTAGCTAAGCCATTTTAATTTTAGTAAGTCCTGTCTCACACCAGCCTATCATAATTTCATTCAGATTTCTCCCATAGCATTGAAAGCATTCCTAGGATGGTTCACGAAACATCTATTAGAGCTCAAATCCTGAATGTTAATGATTTTGGATCTTTTTATAAAGAAATGAAAAAAATTTGCTAAAAGTCAAAGCCAACATTAGCTTCCTTGACATATCATTATGCCTTATCCTTGACCAATATTTACTAAGAGCTTATTTTGAGAATAACATTGTAGAATATGTGTTAAGAATAAATTGTTAAGTCTAAATGTCATTACAAAAGTCCAGGTAAATGTCACAGCAAATGTAAGTAATGTTGAATTAGATGGAACTTTATACGCACGAGCACACACACACACACACACACACACACACACGCACAGATGCGCGCGCGCGCGCACACACACACACACACACACTTTGAGTTGGGGTAATATTGTTGCTTGTGAATATTATCCAAGACTTTTCAAATGTTATACTGAAAGTAACTTGAGTGTTTATCAGCTGAAATAGAAATGAAATGTTTTCCCCCTTAAGGACAATTTTTTCTTTATAAGCCCCTTGTATTCTCAAAAGTTTCCACTAATCATGGTGCAACTTTTTTTTGTCATTCCCCGTCTCTCTTTGCCCCCATACAAATAATAAAAAGTTTCTTAAACTGTGTTTGAAAAATCAATCCTAATCTTTATGTTTTCAAAATGACATAATTAAATACGATTACCTCAGGATATTTATATTACCAAGAAAGCTGGATAACACACAAAGAATTGCTCCATTTACACGACTTTCTACTTTAGTATTGTTAGAAGGAAATCTATGTGTTGGTGACTCTGCCTTCAAATTACATAGGATGGTCAATGTCTTAAAAAACCTACATATGTATTGGACAATGTAGTGTATAATCATTGTAGTATATTTCGGGAATTTATTAAAGTGTATACAACAACCCATAATGCCATATGTGGCAATAATAATCCCATTTAATATCTGGTGTTTATGCTTTTACAGGAATGGAAAATGGACTTCTCCTCAAGTGATGTCTTCTATTAACTGAAGGAAGCTGCTTAGAATTCTGTTTTGAGAAAGGCAGAAGCGGCTTTCGTCTCAAATGGAAATATCAGTAGTGACTGGTCAGGAAAGGTTAACAAGGGCATGGGGGGAAGTGTGAGGACCATGCTATACATTTGCTATTCTTGATTTTGAACATAATATCCATGTGGACAAGCATGCATACAATTTATTTTTTAGTATGGATAAGGCTAATTCTTGAGAAAATTTTATAGTGAGGGAGTACAAAAAAGCTTTCAACCCTTTCTGCTCATTTGTGTGCAACCTATGATATCATTTCTTATATGTGGAGAGTTAAGCACATTTTATTACATTTATAACATTAAAAATTACACATTTTATTCAATATGCCCTCTGCCACGGGCATGGCCCTTTCTCTTAAGTACATTCTTTCTTGAAAATATATATATATTTCCAGCTAAAGGCTACCAAGCATATGGGATTTGCCTCTTAAAATTTGCTTACCATTCTTTGTTTAATACTTTGCTTAGAAAAGAGCAAAAGTGAAGGGCAGAAAGAAGGAAGAGAAAAAAGAAAGAAGAGAGCAAAAAGAGGGAATGGAAAGAAATGAGACAGCTGGCAGGGGTGGGGAACCTGCATCCTTAAGGCCACATGTGGCCTCTAGGTCCTTAAGTGTGGCCTTTTGACTGAATCCAAATTTTACAGAACAAATCCTTTTATTAAAAGGGGTGCAGCAGAGGAAGATGAAGCTTTTCTTGCCTCCTTTGGTGCTTAGAAAAGAACAATCTTGAAATCAGGAGGCCTCAGGTTCCCCAGCCCTCTGGTACGCTGACGGATGCTTTGCCCTCCTACTGTCGATATGTCGCCTGCATTAAGCTAAGGGAAAAGCTGACAGGTAACAGGGATCCCCTGCCCCCCTCGACTCCCAAGATCAGAGCTGGGGGAGCAGCAGCGGAAGAAGTCTGCAGATGGGTAGATGATGTCATGGCGCTGAGCAGCGAGATGGGAGAATGAAAAGGCAACAGGCCCCAGTACTTCCCCTGTTGTGGGCGGGGCCCTGGTGAGCTGGGTTTAAATCACCAGACCCAGACGCCAGTCAGACACCGGAGGGAGGAAGTGGCAGGAAGAGCTGTGGGAACCTGAGCTGCAGGAGATTCTCGGTGTCCTATAATCACAGAGCAAAGGAAGGGAGATGCGGGTCAGTGGCTTGCTCACAAATGTGTCAGGGGAGAGCTGGGAATCCTTCAGCTGGATGAACCATTTGTTAATGGCAAAAATAGAAAAAAAGGCCGAAAACCATGTGTGCTAGATTTTTGCACATTGGCAAACATGCCAGAAGCGAAATTGTGTTCAAAACCGATGGCTTCCTGGAGATACTACTTGTACTCTACATTTTGCTTCTAAAAGGAAAGAATATTAATTTTCACTGATATAGACGAGCCAGTGGCTTCAGCTTAAAGAGATAGTGGTTTGTAGTTAGGAAGGACAGTGGAGAGAAAATCACACTTCCAGCGTGTGAAGCATCAACCTTATAAAAGTGGAAAATTTCAGACAGTTGAGAGGGCTAAGCTGAGAAGCTGATACCTAGATTGAAGGGAGGTCGGTGGGATTGAGAAGGTTGCCCCAAAACGGATACTTTGAGGCAGCAATGATTAGAATAGTTGGCAAATTTTCATCAATTCCTCCCTATTCTGACTTGCTTCTCATCTCTTTGGATAGCAAATAATGAAAATAAAAAAATATGTGTTAACCCCTTTGAATGACAGCAGTATGGTCTAAGCAGAACTATCTCAGGGTGAGGTTAGCTTTTGGATATTTGCTCTGATCCTTACTAACTCTAATTCATATAGTTGTTTTAATGATTAAAGAGTACAGTATGAAAATTCTCTGGTACACAGAGGACTTACAATAAATGTTAGCTCTTCTCTTCTATTTATTTTCAAAGTTTAACCTTAGTTTATTGGCTGATATGTGTTAGGGCAAATTTTTACCAGTTGATGGTTTTGAGAATTAAATAAAACTGCTCTTTTGTAAGAAATACTAATTCCAATAAAAAACCTGTGATGACTACTTTGCCCCCTTGACCTCCTATAGTAAAATAAAATTAATAATAATGATGTAGTCCATGGAAATTTAATCTCCATACAATATTTTTGGCATCTAATTCTGTAAGTAAAGGCTGGGATAGCAAGGCAGGAAAGAGACAGAACATTCAAATAAGAAATTAATGTAGGGACTTTTCATAAAGGTACAGCGAGGTTACAAGAACTGGAGAGACCCAGAGCTGTAGGACAGGGCAGCTGGATGGGAGCTGTGGCCTTCTATGGGGAAATACAGCCACTACCAGCCAGCAGTTGAGTGGGAGTAAACTTGGGACATATAGACCTGGCCTTGCTCTGTTCCTGCCAGAGCCTTTCATTAGCTGAACACGATGGGAAGCCAGTTTAGTTCATGCAGAAGTGGATCTGGAGGAGGAAACAAACATTATCCAGGATAGTTGTGTATATATGTGTGTCTGTGTGTGTGTGCGTGCATGTGCAAAAGAGGCTCATTCCTTTATCTCCCACTTGAGTCTTCACCCATCCCAGCAGAAGGTTAAATGCCATAACCTGATTGTTTGGGTTTGGAAGATAAATAACTTAGGTAGTTAACTCTATCAGGACAAAAGGGCAGAGCAGTGATTCATCACATAATTTTTGACTTCTTCATGTGCACTGATAGGAGAGCTGGGAAATGATTTAACTAGCCTCAGATTCGGTCTTGACTCTTTGGAGAGAAAGAAGGATGACTCCAAACTGAGATCAGATGTGAGTGGGTTAAAATTTCCATCTGCTTCTTGAGAAGGGCTGAAATAAATTCCCTAGTGAACAGGCCATCTATTATTTACTTTACTTAATCCAGTACTCATGGCACTAGAAGTTATCACCACAGGGACTCTAGTTTGGCCTTTTGACTAATAACTTTCTGGGGAGGGATTGGATTTGCTCTGAGGAGGACTGGACGTTCCACCAGATGAAAGCTTTCAGATGTTAATGAAATTGGATTCATCCCTGACCTATTTCCTGGTTCTTGGTGTTTCACCTGAGGGTGAACTCCAGAGAAAGCCGGTTTGCAGATAATGTCCTAAGCATGCTTCTAGTACTTGTTTTACAGGAGAAGCTCGGCAGCTTGTGATTTCGTGTGCAAAAAAGACAGTAAGTGGCAGTTCATATTTTCAAGTGAATTGAGAGCAAATATGAAATCTGTAATTTGTGAGGTGACAACTTAGTCGAGACTTTTCATTTGCAGGAATCTGGATTAACAGAGAAAACAAATAAATGATCTCTGAATTTGGGGAGGACTAGAGATGATAACTTCAACCAAACTTAGAAAACACATCTAAGAAGTTCCCTTTCTCCTTCAGCTAGAAATATGTGGAGCAGTGGAGGAGGCAAACCATAAATGCTGTACAAATTCTGGCAGTGTAAGGAATTTTCTATGTTATATATTAGCAATGTTAAGTCATATATACTATTTCTTTGTATTTAAATTTCTCTTCTATCTTGAAATGAGCCTGTCTTTTATTTCAGATAGTCCTTAGATTTCTGTGAATGCATTGATGGTGCTATCAACCATAAAATTCCAAGAAATTAACTTCCTGGAAAAAGTGGGAAAGGGCCCTGATATGGGTGTTACCATAAAACACTTGAGAGAATGTCTGTATCCACTGGGAAGTATGTACCCTGATGCTTAAAAAGTATTTCACTTCCAAGTTTTCTCAAATGGAAGTATGCTTCTGTTCAGTGCAGCAGAGTAGTCTTTTAGAAACATGGACATTGTGTTATGTTTAGTGCCCTGCAAAAGTGTCCTCATTTCAGTTAAACCCAAGCCACGCATCATGGTGTAGAAGTCCCAGTACGATTCGGTTACTCTCTCATTTGCTGCCATGTTCCCTGTCACTATCCTTTGGCCACAATGAGCTTGTTGTTCTTTGACCATGCCAACCTCATTCTTGCCTCAAGGGCTTCATTCTTTCTGCCTTCTCTGCTTGGATGGCTCTTGTCTTTGCTCTTCATTGGCTCCCTTTGTCTGATCATTCAGATGCCCGTGCAAATGTTACTTCTGCAGAGAGTATCCCTGAAAACCTTTTGAAATTAGTGCCTTCTTCCAGTTAGCCTTTCTTCCTAATCTTGATTTGTATTTTCCTCAGAGCACCCAATGTATCATTAACTAAAATTTTCTGATTTGTTTATATAGATGCTTGTTATCCGTCTTCCCTCAGAAAGTAATTATCATAAGGTCAACTACTTGTTTGGTGATGGCTTTACGGCACATAAGTCAAGAGTGGCAAAACACACACACACACACACACACACACACGCAGAAAAAAATGGTTTCTCAATAAATAAGTCCTGAATGAATGAGTGCTTGCACCTCTGAATTAAAACCCTGCATCCTGAGTCTTTTTCTGGTTTTATCTATAACCTCAAAACAAACAGGACTTAGATTAAGTTTTAATGTCTTTAAACTTTAGTTTACTACTTATAAAATAATGTCAATTATTGACTTTCTCCAAGAGCCACACTATCCATAAATAACTTGAAACTCTTACAGGCAAACTGCTTTACATGTCAAAATTGTATCTGTAGCCATCAGAGAGCTGCAAAATGAGCTGGGCAAATGTTTGCATGTTTGAGTAGCAAACTTTAACCAGTGTCATTGAATATAACTGAATGCCCCCTGAATTGCCCTTCATACCTGGCATGATAGTTTCTGTGCATTGTGAAGTAAAGGGACATTTATTAATTAACATTTATTTTTCTTGTACTTGTGTAATATTGTTCTCCATATGGGTTTGTTTTCAAGGAGTAAAATGTGACCGACACAATCAGACTGCCACAAGTATGGCATATGAAATGGCTGTATTTCCTAATTTAAACTGATGAATTGGAATTTTATTTTCCTATCTGACCCTCCTGTGCGTGGGTAATATAAATTGGTCCCTGAGAGATGAATTACTGTTTTTGGTGTGTACAAAATTGGGTTTTTTTTTGTACCATGACATTCTAGTACTACCTTGTGTGGGATCAGAGCAGGCAGTCAGCCAGTTTTTACGGTGAACATTGCGTCTAAGTGTCATTCAGAGCGAGAGTCTCCCTCAGTCATTTGTCTCCAAAAGTAACCACAGAATAATTTTTATTGGTTCTTTAACTTCATATAAGTGGAATAATGTACTGCGTGTACTTTTATGACTGGTCCCTTGCTCAGTATATTTATCCATCTTTTTTGCATGTAGCAGTATTTCTTTTTTCCTTGGTATATATTCTTTCATTGTCCATTATCACAGTTTCTCTTTACCCATTCTATTATAGATGGATTTTGATCTTATTTCCAGTTTTTGGTTTGTATGAATAGTATCCTATGAAATTTTGTGTGTATATACACTGGAGTTCATATATATGCCTTCCTGTTGGGTATATTCCCGCAACTGCAATTGCTGGGCATATATGTGTCCAGATTTATTAGACACTGCCAAGCAGTTATTGAAAGTAATTGTATCAAGGGGTACTTCCACCATTAGTGTGTGAGTCAAATTTTCTCTACAGCCTTCTAGTTTTAGCCATTCTGATGGATGTTTAGTAGCATTGTATTCTGATTTTAATTTGCTTTACTTTAATGACACCTGGTGTTGAGCACCTTTTGATATACTTATCAACCATTTAGAAATTAGAAATTGTATTTATTAACCATATCTACAGATTTTAAGAAAGGCCTCCATGTCTCAAGATCCTTCAAACCATCTGCTGGGAAAACTGTCATCATCACCTTACAGATCTACGATTACTTGAAGGTACACGACAACACCTAGAGATAGTTAATGCACAACTTGATACCTGAGTAACAGTCTCTAATAGACAATCAGACCACAGACAGTAAAGATACGTTAAAAATTCAATTCAGAAATTTATACTGGACAAGGTGAAGAGAGATCCTAATCTTTACATGATTCCCTAAGATTGTAAGAATTAAACTAGAGCAGATAACCCTGAGAGTGAAATGTAACCCTGGCATTGAGTTCTGGTAGGAAAGTTTCCCCGGAAAGGAGGGACTTGGCACAGAGAGTATGTAACAGGGGTGATTTTCAAAATATTTCATGATCCGTATGGTGTAGGCACTGACCAATCATATGGATGCCAAGCATAACAGGCTTACAGCTTAATGGATGCATGCCAGCATGTATCAGTCCTGGTATGAGGGTGACCAACACGGAGAGAGCAGATATTTGATACAAAAGGGATACACACACAAAAATAAACTATGAGTAAATACTTTTCTTCATTGTTTTACTTTGAATGGGGCTCTAAATACAGTGTTGAAAAATCTACGTTCTACTGTTAACCAATATCATTGATCTACTGTGTGAAAACAGCAATCAATATATCTCCCTATAAGCAAATTTAAAATTAGGAATAATATCTTCCTTATTTGTTTGAATTTGTTTCAGATAATATAGGTTCAGACTTAGAAATCAATAAAACCTATTACCAACAGAAGATATTTTAGGAGATAATTAAATGGGTGTTCATTAAATGTTCTAGATTCTTTTTACATTTAGTGAGATAAGAAATGTGAAACATGTACCATATAAAAATATTTTGATTATATGAACACTTAGATAAAGCACCATTTAAAAGTTCTGAATTCAGAACAGAAGCTATAACCATATTATAAAACTTTACCAAAATTAAAAAAAATCATCTAATATTTGTGATGTCTCATGACCTTTAGTATTTTTCATCAGTAGTGTGATTTGATAGCAGAAAGCTTATAGCATATAAAATATTTTCATAAGATATGCATTTAGGTGGAAAAACTCCATGTGAAAGTAATTTATATTCAGAATATAAGCTATAGTCATATTCATAAAACCTAGTGAAATTAAAAAATCTTCTAATTGTATAGTGACAAATCTCATGACCTTTAGATTACCTATTGCATTTGATTTTATTTTTAGTGCTTTCAATTATCTTCCTGATATTCAGATATTTTACAGTGAATTAATTCTTATGTGGAAGAGTTTCATCTTCATTGTGGGGGGTATGAGCCATTATTCCTTTCATCTTATGCACAGTGTTTTCCCATAGTTATTTGGATAATAATGAACTATTTAAGCATTTCTGAATATAGAGAATAGACACCAGTTTGATGGTCATTTATTTGGGGAGAGGAAAATGATCTTATAATGTTAGTGATTATGTTAATTACTTCAAAGGGACAGATTTAGCATGTGAGTGGAGAAAATGCAACATGAGAAACTGATAGTGTTGCTAAAATACACAAAGAGCATCTATAAATGATTTAGTTTTACATTTATGTAGCCTTAGAAAAATAAGTTAATTGAAATTATATAGGATATTGTTAGATTAAAATTTGATTTACTTTTAAACCTCTCTTTACCTTTATTGTTTTCTAAGATTCTCTTTGTTTGAATGTGTATATCAGTGTCTCACATGCAATTCTGTTGCTCTCCACTTCAAAACTTAAATAAATCGTTGCCCTTAATATTACCTATATGAGGCAGACATTTCAGTCCCTTCGAGAAAATATGAGCATCTCTAGGTCAGCCTGCTTTTATAATAGTTTTGGGAAGCCCAAAGGCTGCATATAAGTAATCGTATTTGAAAGCCTGTGGCAGAGTGGTGCATAATGTGCAGGTGAATGACTAAGATGTAGTGAACTGAATTCTCAATTCGGGCTGGCTAACAAACTAGAAAACGAACATAGCTAATTTAAACAAGATCTGGTGAAAAAATCACTTACTGCTATTCTTCTTAAAATGGATTGTGCGTGTTATTTAATTATTACTGCTATTGCTCTGAATTAATTAAGCAACCACAGCTTGCTAGATATTCTGAAGTATAGACAAAAATGTGAAACAGTGCCAGGGGTTGACAATCTACTTAAACTGCTGGGAAAATAAGCATGTGCCAAGTGACCTCAGTGGGAACAAGGCAATTGGCCTGGAGATGAAAAGAGAATTGGGGACACTCTTTATGGGCAATAATGGGTAACAAAATATTGGGTTCTTTTCCTCACTATGTGTACAGGAATGCGTATGTATATGGAGTTACCTTAATAATTTTTAACAAACTTTCATTTGCTTCTTTTGTTTTCTTTTTAACTATAGAAATATTTTGTACTATAACATAAAATAGTCACATAGGAAGAAGAAAATTCATAATTTATTGTTAATGCTCTTCTCTTGGCAATGATCCTTAATGCAAGTTTTTATTAAAAGTTTTTAATGTTATCTTAGAAAAACTATCCTGATTCAACTGAGAATCCACCCAGTATTATTATTCTGGATTTTGAACAGATGTCACATGAAAGGCATTTATTCATTCAATAAAAATCAATTGATTATGCTAATTAGTTTGATTTAGCCAATCTACGATGTATACATATATCAAGATGTATACATATATCAAGACATCATGTTGTATGCCATAAATATATACAAGTAGTATTACTTGTCAATTTAAAAAATCAATTGAATGCCAAGTGGCAGAAACTGCTAGTTGTCTACCAATTTTCTTTTTCCCTTACTTATTAAGTGAATTTCTTAGTTTCAGCTGAATGCATCACTGCTAAGATAGGAACTATGTTACCTGGTTTCCCTTACAGATTGGAGTGCCATATGACTAGATTCTGGCCATGAGCAGAGGTGACAGGATGCCTCCAAAAAGTTGGGACCCTCCTCCCTTCCCCCTTTGCGTTTCCACTCCGTGGGAGATCCTCCAGTACTAAACCATTCCCCTCCAGCCATTATGTCAGAAAGAAATACACACAAATCTTATTAAAGCCCTTGCATTTTGGGTCTCTTAGTTATGTCAACTTAGCCTGTCCGTTAAATAATACAGCCTCTCTTGACAGGTATAATACTAAAAGTGAAATTGCATTTTTGGGGGGATTTTATTGCCTTCATTTTTTTGAGGGGAAAATATTAGCACATATAAATTTCTACTACATGTACATATATCCTACTGGTAAATTATTTTTAGAATCACACTCAAAGCCAACAACCCTAATATTATTTCAATGGCAGTATACCTCCAAACTGCCAATGCTCAGATCACATGCCCTCCGTCCTACTTCTTTTCTGGGGGAATTCTCTTCCCACCAACACCTGTGCTTACAATCACAGCTTCTCACTCGTGAAAAAACTATCACCATGCTACCAGAAGTTTCGTGCTAATTCTCAGGCTTTATGAGCTCATTTGTGTTCATGATAATGTCTTAAAATATCTCTGTTTAAATATCTCGGACTAGATAAGGCCATTAAAGCACAGTGAAGCTTAGTTTTAATCAAAATATCGATAACATTCTTCTGCACAAGGATAGTGATATTTTTCCTTCTTAGGAAATCTTAGACATCTCCTAAAATGAAAACTTTAGCAGGATTCCACAAGTTTAAATTGCTTTTCTAAATTATCTTACCCTATTGGCATCCCTTTATCATGTAGTATACTGTCCCCCAAATGATAAAGGAAATGATCTCAAATTTTTTAGGGAAATGATGTATTTATAATCACACTTATAACATTACCCCTACAAAGACAAAACTCAATTAATTTCTAAAGATGTAGGGTTTAGATTGGTGTTAGAGAGGCATCTTCTAATAATTCAACAGAAAAGACAGAATGAAGAAAAAATATGCTTTCTTTTTAAAGAGTCTACTTAATAATCTCAGACATTTGGAATTGTCAAGGATGCTTCGTAATGATAAATTTCCTCTTTTTTTATATTCCCCCAATTGCAAGAAAAATTAGATAAGAAGACCTAGAATCAGTGCCTTCCAGTTACAGAAATGATATTCTTCAAAGAGATCAGGGAAAATTCTCTTCCACACTCTTATTTTAGTCTGCAAAATTTACCATTTTCTCTTAGAACACTCACAGAAGGAAAACAAATAAAACACCCAAACTTTAGCATGCCTGCTCTTTTTCTTGCTTAGAACACAGGTCTCTAGAAACTGATTTTAGACTTTGGCACTCACACATGTGCACATCCAGACATACACAGACTACAGTCAGCCCTCCCTAGCTGTGGGTTCTGCATCAGCAGATTCAACTAATTGCAGATCAAAAATATTTTTTAAAAAACAATAAAAAAAACAACAAAACAATGAAATTGATACAAATTTTAAAAACAAGGCAGCATAACAATTATTTAAGTAACATTTACATTGTATTAGGTATTAGGAGTAATCTAGAAGTAATTTAAAATATATAGGAGGATGTTCATAGGGGATGCGCAAGCACTATGCCATTGTGCATAAGGAACTTGAGTATTCATGGACTTTGGTATCAGATGGGGTCCTGGAACCAATACCTCTTGGACACTAAGGGTGAACTGTACCTCTTCTTAGTGCTTTTCCCGATGGCTTCCTCTATCGTGGTCAAATGACTGCATGCTCTTTATAGAAGAAGAAAACACGGGGAAATCTGTGACATCATGTCAGACCCAAACATCTAAGAACATTGCTGGGGAAAACAAAATAAAACACAAAACTGGGCTCTTCTGCTTCTGTCTCCCTTTGTTAAAATCTAACAACCACTTGCTGTCTTGTGAGACAAAGTAATTGACAGATGAGTTTTTACAACCTCTGGGAGAGGAAGACCAATCAATCAAGATGGGAGAATCAACACTAGAACTAGACCATCATTGCACAGCACTCCATGTTGGGGGAAGACTGGTGAGACACCTGCACACTTTCAAATAGCCTTGGACTGCGGTGACATTCAACAGTGAATTTCCTCACCCGCACACCCCTCTACCATCTTTACATAGCCTCAAAATGGTTTCTCTTACTGTATCGGGCCTTAGCATAGTGTCCATTAAATGAAAGAATTACCAACTTGGATCCTAGAACTGCCTTAATAGATAATTGATTGCATGATAATTGTCAAATAATTTAGCCTTTCTTAGCCTGTTTAAACCAAGAGTATTGACTAGATGCTCAGACTCATCATAGCTCTAAAGTTCACTGACTTAGAATATGGAATTTATTTGATATGGAAAATGAGGTCCAGACAGGTTACACACCTGGTGTTGTACTGTTCATTACCAACTAACATAGGATTTGGTGTTTGGTGGCTGACTGTTGAGTTTAGCGTTCATCTCTCTCCTCTACCTGTGGTTTACGTTGTATAAAATTTTGAACTCAGGATGACTTTCCTCCCATTACTTGATACATTTTCTTCAATCCATAAATGTTTAGGGATAAGAAGTTCACAATAAGCCAGTCTAACACAGTCATATTTGGGCAAAGAAAGTAAATACGAAATATTAAATGTTCCAAAGCAGCAAATAACCTTTTGATTGTCTAGTAGCTTTATTTATTATTGTTTTTTTTCCCCACAGATAAATGATTCCCATGCAGTGGTTTCCAAATGGGCTTTCACCCTAAGTCTTCAGAAATAATGTGGGAGGAATTAAGATGTTCAGAAGACAATTCATGAACACTCAGGAATTAGTAAGAACTATGGCAAGTATGATAGCATCACAGAGGTAAGCTTTAAGCAATTTCTAAATATCGAACATTTGAGTTTATTTATCACAACAGTAGGTATTTATAAAGTCAATTTTCTTATGGAATTGAGAAAGACAACTTTCTAAAAAATGGGAAAATATTATATCTGCACACACAGGTAAACAGTATGTAGGATGATCTTGAAAATGATGGTATATCAGCCTGGAACAGTTCTGATTGATCAGGTGACTGGGGAAAACATCCCACTTCCAAGAATTTACTAGAGAAGAGATAGAAAAAAAAAAATTCATTGGCTAGTGAGTGTTCTGTATTTTAAGTCTATTCAATAGAAAATGAGTACGTAAAAGTATAGTTATGTTTCAGATTAAACTAGAATAGGTCTCAGTTTTGAAACATCTGAAATATAAACATAAGATTTTGAAAGTTGTTTGAATATATTCTGGACATATTTTCCTTGTGGCAGAATGTGGGTCACAAAAATAATAATCTTTCATTTTCAAAATAGAAATACACTGAGGCATATATGTATTGCTTATAATGTATCAGTCTGCAGGGTATTATTTTTCTCATAATAGAAAATGGCAGAAGTAGGTAACTATATTCTTCCAGTGTAAAACGAAACAGAACAATCTTTTGCAATTACAATGCATAGACCATACCAGCCCTAGTGCAGGAAGCATAACAATTTGCATATTTTAATTTGGAGGTTAGAGACCCCTGTCAAAGTAACAGCTTGGACCAGGTCAGCAAGGAGAAATCGAGAAGAAACAAATAATTGAAAAGGCAGCTCCCGACAAAATGAAATTTGTCTCGTTGTCACTTAAGGTTGTCTTCTTGTCTTTCTGAGGGAGCAAGGTCAGCTTAAGAGTGAAGGGAGAGTAGAGCCTGGGAGATCACTAAGGACCAAAGGATAATTTTTTTTAATAACAGTGGCAATTGCAATATATATTTATGAAGGGGGGAGGAAAAGAATGCACACAGCTTTCCAGTTAAGAGTGAGCAGGTATCCTTTGAGTCGAAATATTGCAGACATGTACATGGCAGATCTGAAGTTTGTCCTCAAAGACAAGTGAGTTACAAAGGAGATGAAGTACTTAATGAAATAATTTAGTGTGACATATTAATATTGAAGGCTGGAAGGCAGAAAAGGATTTGCAACAAAATTAAGGTATGTCTCTCTTGAAACGGTTGCCCCATTTCTTTCTCTGAGGGCTGATATGAGGTTTTCACAAGAAAAGGAGCCTGTTTTATTTCTCTCTCCAAGTTTATGCCAAAACATAGATGCCAATGTGAAGTTCAACATCTGCAACCACATGAAAATTTCACTGGAATATAGTCCAGAGAAAAGTCAAGTTAGGATATGCATCTTTGGTTAGGTATTGGAGGGGTTTTAATCTCTCCAATGTCATGTGTTTTCAGTTAGAATGTATGTTAGTTTAAAAAAAAAAAAAAAAAAACTAGGGCACTAGCAGTGAAGGAAATTACACCTGGGGAATTTTAGTTTTAGATAGAGGCAATGAGGCAATGGAGGTGACTAGTGCTATTATCAGGGCGTTAAAAACAGCAGCCAAACTTCAATTCTGAGTAAGTATAAACATGGTCACAAGTATCTGGGCATACTGAGAAGTCCTTGCTTGAGAAAAGGCAGGTAAGTATTTTACATTCATGATATAGCGTTATCATTTACATAAAAAGAAAAGGAAAACACTCACAAGAAAGCTATATTCTGTGGTTGGCAAGCTGTTTTTTTGTCTTAACACATCTTAGGAAACCTACCCCTCAGTAATGATGACGTGCTGTCAGTGATTCTCGACTGGCCGGATGTCGCATATGAGAGTTTGCAGAAAAGCCAACAGGAGCATGAAATGTGTGTTTCCCCTTCTGCCACAGCTTAGAATTAAGGGTATACCGTACATTGCCAGGTGGAGAATCAAAATATTGGGGTTAGAGTACAAGCTCTGTAGTTGTGCAACCTTGGATGAAACAATGAGGAACTTCAATTTTTAGTTTTCTTATCTTGAAACAATACCATTGTTTTGTCTACGTCACAGTTTTTGTGAAAGTTCATATATGAATGCACTATTTTAAACTATATAGTGTGTTGCAAGTTTAAGTTTTTCTTATTAATTGGCAGAGACAAATGTACCTACTTGGTGTCTAGATTCTTGCAAACTCATTTGCTTAGTCATTTTCCCTAGAGCTAAATCTCAGACACCTATGTGTTTCCTCTTTGGTCTCAGTCAGATAAACAAAGTTATGCCCTGTTTCTCTACATATTTGCTCGCCCAGGGCATCACTCCAGGAGAAATGGACTTGTCCGCACAAGTACATTTTTAATATGAAGCACGATTGTTGCTCCAGAACCAGTTCCCAAATTTCTGTCACCTAGTAACTCCAAAATTCACTGTGATTTTTCCCCTTTGAAAAATAATAAGAGAATGTGTCACAAAACGTAACTAATCATGAGGTCATGTGAAACTCATACAGCTCCTAGTGAGAAGCTGCAAAGTGGCAATTTTGGAGAGAAAGTTTATAGAATATACTTGGCAATGTTGAGCCTCTCCATTAAAAAAGAAAAAGACCACACAACATTTGCTATGAAAAAGATATTACATTTTCTCCAGAGAAGTAACACTTCCTCCTTTGTTCTGGAGTTTCTCCAAAGACTTTAAAGCATTTTTGCAGGTTCCTTTGCCTAAAGTTATTAAAACTCACAAAGTACCCATGAAGTAATGAAATGGAAACTATTAGTATGCCAATCAAGCAGATATAGAAACAGTGGTCCTAAGAAAATATGACCTGTCTAAAGCCGCCTAACAAAAAACTGATGGATCCAGAAATAGATTCTAAGCTGCTGACTCTAGACATTCCAAAATACTTCCTCTCTTTAGAATTATTATTGTGAATAGCCTCTACACATAAACAACCTCCTGCTTCTGGACGACAGATGAGATCATGCTAACAAGTCACCCATTCTTGCCATAAGAAATACTGCAGTCCTGGCTAATGAGCTCACACACACACACACACACACAATCCCATTCTAGGTTTAGGTTGTTTTTGTTTGTTTTCTTAAACTAAGCTGTAGCTTAGATTTTAATTTCAAGTTTTAGCCCACAATTTTTGCCTAAATCTCACGCTCTGTTCTTTTCTATTCCTGCTTATTCTTCCTTCTCTATATCAAATAATAAAAAACTAGACCATGGTAGAATGGATTTTTGACAGATTTTATAATTTAGCTATTGTTACTTCCACAAACGCTGTTCATTAAACATGTATTATGGACATGAAATAGAATTTGGAGTGTTGAAAGTCATTCAAACTTGACCATAAAAGAAATCTGATAATTTGAAGTTATAATATTAGAATCAACTTGGTCTAAACGATGCTGAAAAAAAATGAGTATTTTTCAGAAAGAAATCCTGGCAAACAGCATCTTAATATAATGTAGGTAATTTGTGCAATTTGTGTATATATTTTCCTGCCACAACACGTCTGAGAAAAGACAATGGAAAAGACAGTAGCAAGAAACAGGAATTGGCTCTTCAAAGACCAGCTGCAGTAATAGTCAAGAGGCGCTTTGTCCTTGCATGCAGTTTAAAAAGGACTGGTGGCACACACTGGGTTTTAGGTCAGACTGGTGTATAAGGGGAAAAGCCATTACCAGTTTCATCTTTAAATGTGGAAGAGGATATTCTAGCTACACTACATCGTTGGCAATTAGCAGTGCCTGATTCACCCTCTGCAACTTTTCCATTACAATGCTAATGAAAACAGGAAAAGAGTCACAGATTCAACAACAGTGGAAACCAGAAATGTGGGTCAAAAATGTGTCATGCAAAAGTTGGAGAGTCAAACAAGGAAAACTTAGCCTGGAGGCCCAATGGTAAAGCCACGTGGGTTAATGAGGTAGGGGATTTCCACCTACACAGACTCCTGGAGGCACAAGTCCACCTTTCTGTTTTGTGAAAGCTCCACTCTGTGGAATCCAAATACACCCTTTGGCCCCACTTCGGTCTTGAATGCATCTATCTCTCAGCCCAATATTCCTCAGGAATGTAATACTAATGAGGCCAAAATGGATGTGCATAATATTTTAGACCCAGATGTTGGAATATTTTCTTCACTACAGGAGGTTTTTTGCAATGCAAGAATTACAGACCACTTCAGACTAGACAGGATAACTCTTCCCTTAAGATAAGATAATTAGGTCATAAGACCATGAGATTGTTCCTCAGGCCAACATACACTAAATTAAAAACATCTCAGTGCCAGAAAGTTGACTGAGGTTGTAATCATCAGTACCTCCTATACCCTAAGATCTGAAAGGATGATTCAAATGGGATTCAGATAAAACTGATGAATACCAAAACAAGATAATCCATTCTTTTTAAGCATGGGGGGATCTCTTTTCAAAACAAATAATTGTGAAGTCATTCTCCAACAAAAACAGATGCTATAGCACTAGAGAAGGATAGGACATATATTCAAAACATTTTGAATAAAAAATGGTCGTAAGTTACTGTATTTATTTTATACTCTGAAACTTTTAGGCAGATGAAATTCTTACACAACAAGCAAATAATGGTGAGTTTATTAAAATAACAGACTATCATAAAGAATGAATTGGACAGACAGAAAATAGAATGATGGTTTCTAGGGGCTGAGGAGGAAAGAGTGGGGAGTTGTTTAATTGGTACAGTTTCAGTTTTTCATGATAACAAGACTTCTGGAGACTGGTCACACAGCAATGTGTAATACTAAACTATACACTTAAAAGTAGTTAATATGGTAAATTTTATATGTATTTTTCTATAATTAAAAATGTTTTAAAAGAAATCTAATAACCAATGTGAAAAAGAGAAGAAGAAGAAGTTGAATGAGAGGCAAGCTAAGTAAATCAGAGATAAAGAAAGTTTGCTGTGTGACTTAGTGGATAACAGCATGGACTTTGATTTAAAAAATGCCTGGTTGCATATCCTGGTTCCACTACTTTCTAAGTCTTTAATTTTGGAAAGATTACTAAATCTCTTAAAGCCTTATTATCGTCACCTTATATGGGATAATAATAGTATACAATGGAAAAAATTCTTTTCTCAAATGAATTTTTTCCATTGTGCATAATGCATTCAAAGTCATTAAATGGTGTTTGGCACATTGTTCAGTGCACAGTAAATATCAATTATTACTAATATATTCAAAACCTAAAATGTAATCACAGAATTAAATTCAATATTTTAAATAATAAAGAGCTGTATCAACATGACAGAAAATTAAGCTATGAATAAAAATTTGAGTGATTCTCTTAGAACACAGAAGAAATAAATGAGAAAATGGAAATAATCTGAGAAAAGATGATAGATATGGAGAGAAGAGAAAAATCTTCATCATATCTGGTGGTGTAATGAGAAATTAAAGTCATAAACAAATTATAATAGAAGCCAAACTTCCTACACTAAATACTTTGATCTTCAGAAAAAATTGTGTACCAGTCAAATTAATGGAGAAAACTAGTCAGATACAGGTTCATAAAATGTTGTTTTCTTTTTCATATATTTGTGTTTTCAACTTTCAAAGAAAGTTCCTTAATTCCATCCAGGCAAAGTGTTAGCAACAATTTTAAAAAGACACAACAAACCAAACAACATAAGCCAGATTGTGTCATAATTTTTTCAAATTCACAAAATTCTAGAAACCACTTGGGCAACATCAGGGCTCACAATCTCACTTGCCATCAGAAGTCAGGTTAGATAATGCAAATCAATGAAGTGGGGCAAGTAGGTACCATGGTGAATTGGAGATTGCAGGTCTAGATTAAAGGCAGAAGTTGCCACTCAATTCTAATTCTAAATTGCCAAGTGAGAATGCTATTTCAGTGTTGCTGACTGTTCTACCCTTTGAGCAAAGCAAGAAATACAGATTTTTATGTGAAATCTTCATATTTTTAAAAAGTCATCAATAAATTCATATTTTCTGTTATGATAAATTGACCTTTTTATTCCAGTGTTTCTTTTACTAAAAGATAACAGCCTTCTTGGCATTAAATTATATTTTTAATGTAATAAGATTACTATGTCACCTGTCTTTTGGTTCATAGTTTACTGATACATCTTAATTATTTTTTACTTTTAGACAACATATTTTTTAATCTTTTCTCAAAACAATGCATCATTAGAGTCTCCACCTTTTAACTCATATATTTAACCCATTTACTTTGATAGTTAACTACTGTTATATTGGGTCTTATTTTCTATATAAACTTTACGGTTTTTTCCTTTTCTTCCATCTGTGCTTTCCATTTGATAGACTGTTATTTATCTTACTGAAAATTTATAGGCGCATTTTTTTCATTATTATGGTTGGGTGTCTTTCCCCAAAGACTCATAATGATAATTATCTTCCTGTAATCATTCCTTAAACTTATGTGTTTTCATGCACACACACACACACACATAAACACATACATTTAAGAATATTATATATCTTTGTTCTAACAACATAAGTAACTTAATTTTCCCAAGAGGACATGCTCCTTGACAAGACAAATAACTTAATTCCCTGTCATTCCTCATGTTCCCTACCTTATCAAATTGAATCATGTTGAATTTTAGTGCTGGCTGTTATAAATATACTTTTCCATTTGATCTAGATTTTTTCCCTTCTTCTCTCTTTCCCCCCAAAGCCCCTCCTTCTCAGTCTTCGCCAACACCCTCACCACAATATTTGATCATTTTACTTATCATATCTCTTCTGTCATCTTCTGGATTTGTTCTTTTCTAATTTTATTTCTTCTCGAATTCTATTCAATTGGGGTATTTGTTCCTTCCTTTGCTTTCTATTTAGCAGTATTCAGAATTTTCTCTTTATCTTTGATAGTTTTAAATTTAATTATACTCTGTCTAGTTGTGTGTTTTTCATTATCAATCTTATTTGACAGTCAGTGGTCCTTCTAAATTCAAGATCCTTCATCTTTTTTTAATTGTGGGAGTAGTACCTAAAATTTTATATGTAATATTCTCATGTGGAATTTTCTGGGATTCATTGTTCTTCTTTCATGTGGTTAATATTTTCTAATATCTTCATAACTATATTTATCATTCTTTTTATAATTCTTAATCTGTCCGTTCTAGTATTTCTACTTAAGATAGTATGTGTCGTCCAGTTTGTGCTAATTTTAGGCTTTAGCATCTAGTTATTTTGGTGAGTGAGTTCATGCTCCCCAGAGTATCAGCTACTTTGTTTCATCAGGATCTCTGTATAGAAAAGATGGTGTGGATTTCTGGAAATGTATTTTGGGTAAGGGCCAAAGGCCAGGCTGCAGTCTATGTGAATTTTGGTGACTTTAAAAATAGAGGCAAGGATAAGCTCCTGCGCAGAGTCAGAGAGCATCCCAGGTGCCACAGAACCTGTGTGGAGTCCAGGCTGTTAACTGTCACTCCCCCAAGAGTTCCATCTGTCAGTGATTCATGTCTCACTTTTAATGGTCATACAGCAATGGGAGGAGGCAGTTTCCCTAGGTTGTTATCCATCAATGAAGGGGTATTTGAAGAGGGAGGAGGTGGAAGGGCAGCCGGTCAGTCTCCACTTGTTTTTAAGGATCCATCACCCATGCAGGGCCTTCCAGCTACCCCAGTATTACCTCAGAGACACTGAAACTGCCCTTACAAATTAATAAAAAGGGGTGCAAGGTGAGAACTATGGTAAGGGCCTAGCTAAAATATGGCACCCAGACCTAGCTAAAAAAAAATGATAATGAGCCACTGTCCCCCGTTTACTTCTCTATAATTGCCACTCTGCAGACACATAGCTGGTAGTCATAAAGATTCTTAGCTTTCTCCACAGATAATATGACCTTTTTGAAACCTAGGGTAGTTTCTGAGATATCTTCCAGGTCCCGCATTCCAGTGGAACGGCTGACCCACCCAGATCAGCAGGCGATACTGAAGAACTGACTCCACTGGTCTTGTGACCCCCACCCAAGAACCTGGTCAGCAAAGAAGACAATTTGCATAACCCTATGGTTCTGCCCCAGACCTAGCCAATTAGCAGATTCAATTGCCTATGCCGAACTGTCTTTAAAAACCTTGTCTCCCAAATCCTCAGAGAGGTGGATTTGAGAAATTGCTCCCGAATCCCTGCTTAGCACTATGCAGAATAAACTCTTTCTCTGCCATAAACCCTGCTCTCTCCCATATTGGCTTCCTCTTGGGCAGCAGACAGCTGAACCTGGGTGAGTGGCAACAGCACCACACTACTGGTCTGAGCTGCTGTAGCAGATTTTTGGGTAAATGGGAAGGAGACGACTGTCCAAGGACAATGTAGGGGAAAGGCAAATGCAAAATTTATAAGGTTTTCCTCCATTTACTCTCGTTAAGGCCATCTTTGGGAATGCTTTCGTATGAGGAGGTAAATCCCAATCCTTTCTATGTGCTGCGGTTACAGGAAGTTTTTGATCTTCTCTTGGCCTTCTCAAGGATGTTTTCCTATAATGACAATGTTATAAGGTAAACTTTAAGGCTCATTTGAAAAAACTGAGTCAGTAGTACCAACCAGTCCACCATTCTGTCAGGAACTGGAGGCCTCCAGTCAGTTGTCTGGTTAATTTTATAGGTAATTTGCTTTTATTTTGTTTTATTTATGTCATTCAAACCCATTCTCCCAACATCAATCTATTTGTGTAGTTGTCTGCTCAAGGGCTCTTACATAGTCACAGGTATATTCACACCACATTTTAGCTTTGGTAGTTTTGTGCCAAAAAGTGGGGTCCATTTGAACAAGAACTGTATTAGGTTTAAATTCTTATCTTTTAAAGTGAAGGAAAATTGGAGAGCTTTAGATGGTTTCCTGTTTTTAGATCTCTAATTTACTATAGTGCTCTCTTGATAGTAGTTCAAGCAGACAAAAGAATATACTGTAGTGTAAAAAAAGTGGAATTACATTTTTCCCTCCCCCACCTTTAATTTAGGGACATTTTCAAAATTAGGCATCAAAATGCAAAAACACCATAAAACAAATTAACATGCAGAAATTACTACTTGCTCAAAGTCTGTACAATTTTAATTCTAAACATTTCTAAAAACTCCTCTAAGATGGCATGTATTTTTTTGTGAAGGGAGGTGGAACGGGTAATTTGAATTACAAAAAAGCCTTGATAACCCCCCACACATCAATTTACCTGTGAACAAAAAGATTCACACTGAGAAAATGGGACTATTTGATAAATTACTACAGAGTACTTGAATATTCCATTAGCAAAATAATAGCTCATTATGGAACCTCAGAAGAATGTAGCATAATTACAATAGTACTATCCTCCCTTGGAGTTTGGGAGGAATGCAAATGTTAAAAATGATAGCTATTTAACCAATGTTAGAGAAAAATGCCTCAAAACAAACTGAGAAGTTATATAATTTCTGGAATTCAGTGGAAGTTTTGTAGTTCCTCCAGCTTTAATTAGTTGAATGTGTTTGTTTTTATCAAGCGAAGGTTATTCGCATTCTTGGACCCAAATAGACACACACATGCATACCCATGTGATAGCAATGATGGAATTGCCTTAGTCTCTGCTAACTTTTTTGCGAACTACACCTGTAAATTCAAATATATTATTTGAGAAGTGATGGCATGTTCACACTCTCAGTACTAAGTGAGAATATTTTGAGAAGGTGATTATTACTTCTTAAAAGTAGAAGAGGTGCTAAAGTAGATCAGAAGAGGAGCATATGGAAGGGAGAAATGGAAGAGTCATAAAGGAGGAAAGAGAAGGAAAAATGAAATAATGAAAGGAAGTCTAGTGCCCAAAATATAAATATGGTGACTTCTGTCTAAGAGCTGAAGTACAAAATAACAACAAAATTGCCCAAGTTCATGAACTAATGAATGTGTAGCAAGTGTTCTATTCTTACTAAGCCAAATGATACATAAATGAATAAACAAAACTAATTTCTCTTTAACAATTTAGCTTTATTTTTCAGACATCAGAATGTTAATTGTGACATTCCGTAATCTCCCTGGGAAAAGCAAATCTGTGCTAATCAAGCCATTTAATCTCTTAAAGTTAAAAAGTTGCTTTAAGAAAATAAAAGGTGTAATTATTAACTTAAGCCACAAGAGCACAAATCAGACTAAAAAGAAGACTGGATTCAACATGTGGTTTTTAGCCCTTTTGTAAAGCTGGCAGATTTGCCTAAATGTAGAAAAGTTGCAAAATTTTTCTTAGCAAGAAGGTCTCAGTGAATGTTATGTTTAGTGAGCAGGGATATTCATGCCTAAACCACACTGCTGTGTTTAAAGTCTAATGTCACTTTGAAAATGAAGTTGGCAATGCCCAAAATTTCCCCTGAAATATATACTTGTTCAGGCTCCATCTTTGTTTAAAGATCACCAGAGACAAAGGCAACTTGCAGAATGATTAAGGAAAAACACCTACATATATTCAAAACCACAATGCAGAACAGTTGTGCTTGTCAGCATGCCTATGATAGTTATTCAAATATCTTAACTAACATAGTAAACATGGGACCTTATCTGATTTATTTACTGCCATACTGACAAAGCTAGATCTTGGTAAACAGAAAATAAATATTCACTGAATTAATATAATAAAGAATACATGGAATAACATGTTGCGGTAAGACTGTATGCACATTTTTTCAATATATAGTCACCTTCCCATTGTTTTTTGACAATCAGTGGCATGGATAGTCTAAATTCATGACTGAATTTGAAAGGTTTATACCTTTAGGGACAAATTAACTTTCTAAATGATGATTCTCTTGGACAAAATTAAAATATCCTTTTCAATACACATACGCAGCCTGATGGGAACTAGTGACTAAGAATATAATTAAAGAAATAAGATTTCTTTGAATAACCCATAAACAGAAAACCAAACATCACTTATTTAGCATTCATCTGTGATAATAATAGTGGAAGATTCAAGAAGCAACTTTTTGTAATATGTAGTAATTTTCCCAGAATATGTATTTTTCTTGACATTGCTTGGTTGAAAATCATTCTAGAAGGATGAGTTTCCAGTTCTGGGTAACACTTCTCATCTTTCCAATTGAAAGGAATGATAAAACTTAGGCAGAGTGTATGGAATAGCTATTTGTGGACTTTGTAAAATAAACAGGAGCAAGAGGATTGGAGGAGATAAAGATCAGAATTCCATAACTCACTAAGCCAGCAGTGAATTTTTCTTTTTTTCTTCCCTATGGTATCCTTTGTCCTGGACTTAACACAGCCAGAAACCTGAGTGAGTACTATGGTATAGACAAAGAAATCTCCAGGAGAAGTCTGGCTTGAAGACCCCCAAATGGAAACTTATCACCCCCTGAAACAGTGAGATGCCCAGGGCCCCCTCCCCTTTTCTTTCTGTGCCAGCCTCCCCACCAGGCGAGCCACATGTGGTCTTCTGGATACTTGAGTGCAGCCTTTCAACTGAATCCAAATTTTATAAAACAAATCCTTTTAATAAAAGGATTGTTCTGTGAAGTTTGGATTTGGTTGAGGGGTCACACTTGGGGATCTGGAGGGCCACATTTGGCATTGATGCTCTAGGTTCCCCACCCCTGCAAGACTAACTCTAAAAAAAGGGGAAGACTTTCTCCGTATTTTCAACAGTTGCAATTCTAAGGGGGCTGGGCTAATCCCCATCACTTGTCTTCTCTCTGGCTGCTTGGCACAGTTTGCATGCAGAATCTTCTCTTAGCAGTCTTTTTCCAAATTTGGGAAGTTGTCAGTTTTGATTCCTCCAAATATTTTTTTCAGCCCCATACATTTTTCTCCTCTCTTTTTGCCACTCTAATGATACAAATGTTAGACTTTTTGGTGTTGCCCTACAAGATTCTGATTGCTCTGTTCATTAGTAATTGTTTTCTTTTCTGTTTTTCTTTTTTCTTTTCTTCTTTTTCTTTTGTTTTTTGGAATTTGTTTATTTTTTTTTTAAGAGATGGAGTCTCACTCTGTCACCCAGGCCGGAGTGCAGTGGCACCATCATAACTCACTGTAGCCTTGAACTCTTGGGTTCAAGCCAACCCCAGTCCTCAGCCACCAGAATACCTGAGACTACAGATGTGCTCCACCATGCCTGGCTTAATTGTTTTCTTTATGTATTTTTCTCTCTGTTGTACAGATTGTATAATATCTACTCATCAGTCTTCAAGTTTACTGACTTTTTCCTCTGTCAACTCCATTCTGTTATTGTACCATCATATGAGATTTTTATTTCAATTACTGTATTTTTCAGTTCTAAAATTTCCATTTAGATCTTCTTTACGTCTTCTGTCTCTTTGCTGAGATTCTCAGACTTTCCATTTGTTTCAAGGGTGTTTCTGTCATCCTTTGTGTTGGAGAAGTCTTATAACTGCTCTAAGATCTCCGTCAGATAATTCCAACATCTATGCCATCTCAGTGGTGACCACTGTTGACTGTTGTGTCCTAGGCAAGTTGATGTTTTTCAGGTTCTCTGTATGTGATTAACCTCAAGTTATATGGTTGGTATTTTAGGTATTATGTTGAGTCTCTGGGTCTTACTGAAATTCTACAAAGAATGTTTATATTTTTGCTTTAGTGGCAGTCAATGTAATTGGGTCAGGTCGCAAGTTATTACCAGAATTTTTTGATCAATTTGGTTTCCAAATCCTTTGCAATATGCATCCAGTCTGTCCCACATGTCCCACCTGTAGCCAGCCTGGGATTTGGGCAGTGGTCTATTCAGTTCTCGAATTCTACACACTCTGCTGAGGCTCAGATTCATGTGCCTGCAGCTCAAGGTGAGCACAGGAGTTCATATGCAACTAAAAGCAGTTGCCTTCCAAAGCTCTTACCTCTTTGAAATCTCCCCAGTACTTTCTGGTTCCTTTGGGCTCCTTTTTTCAGTCTTCTGGCCATAAATCTGAGACC
The DNA here is from genome assembly GCF_020740605.2 of Lemur catta. Taxonomy (NCBI): domain Eukaryota; kingdom Metazoa; phylum Chordata; class Mammalia; order Primates; family Lemuridae; genus Lemur; species Lemur catta. The sequence goes on from NC_059132.1 coordinate 60,369,842, forward strand.
TAGTATATCCTGCTTGGCTTCACACTTTCCTTGACTGTACCCACATCAGGAACAAGGGGAGAGAGTGGGGTAGGGACAGGTGGGCAGGGAAGTAACACCATAGCTCTAAGATTATGGGGGGGTTGAGGCACCAGAGAGCAGAGCAAAGAAAATAAATGGATTTCCACACTTTCTCTGAGCATTGGGTGATCCTTTTAACACTTCTTGAGCCAGAGCCAGAGGACTTCTCTTGGATTTTTGTATGTGCCAATGGTCCCTCTGGTTCTCAGGCCATCATGAGTTTAGGCAATGGAATTCCAGAATGGTAAATAATTGGTGAACTGAATTCTGTTCTTCTGATTCAGTCCACCTGCCTCTACTTTCAATTCAGAGTCCTCAAATAGCTGCATCAAGCACATTCTTTCTAGGTGCATCATTTTATGGCTGCATTCAGTGAGAGAGATGATGAAGTAGAGTGTGCTCTATCCATCTTAGCCAGAAATAAATCTCCTCTCTCTCTGTCTAATTTCCTGTATATCCATCCATCCATATATGGGACTGACTTAGATTTTTGATCAACATTGTATTTTGGCAGCCTTATTAACTGTTTAGGTTAAAGCTTATTAATCTTAAAGCTAGTTTCAGGTTTTTTTTAGCATAAGATGTTAAAGTTATAATGGGGTAGTTTAGCAGATTAAGTTAGTCAAATATTATGCATAAATGTTTAGTTGTATTTTTTTTCATCTTGCTAGGGAGATAAAGATTTAGACCCATGGTGAGTTTCATTATTCCGAATGAATCTGTGTTTTAAGGAACGTAGCAAACTGAACCATCCACCCACTGTGTACTTACATCTCTTTGATCATATGTATGCTAAGGGGCAATCGTTCTAGGTTGAATTTAGAAATACTGCTTTATAAGGCAGTCCAGTCTGATTGCTATGAAATTCTTCTTGAAATTGAGACAAAATTCATTTTTTTTCTGCATTTTCAACTAGGTTTCCCCTTTTCTACCTCTTTGGGTCTTAAAGAAGAAGGCTTTAAAGAAAATTATTTAATTTTATTTCCCAAACAGGAAAGCCCTTTAAATATTTGAAGACAGTTTAGCTCTCTCCACCTAAACATTCCTGGCTTCTCTGAATGATTTTCCTATAACAGTCTACGACCGTATTGCTCTGGGTGGTCTGCAGGCCATCTGTTGCAGAATATCCTGAGGTTCCTATTAAAAAATGCCGATCTTTAGGTTTCACCTCAGATGTACTGAATCAGACTGTTGGACTGGAGAATTGTTGCTCTGTGCTGTTGGAGGTGGGCCCCAGCTGGGCTCAGTGTCAACCTGCTCTGTACTCCTTTTAACTGAGTTTTCTCTGCCCATCAAGTGAATACCAGTGGGGAACTCACCCTTAGAATCTCAAAAGTACTGTACTTTAAAAATGTTTCCGGAAATTGGCAAGGGCATATGCCTTGGGATTCCTGCATTCTCTGATGGATAATACGATTTGTAGAAAGCAATGCAGTGAGAGCCAGGATCTCTGAGAGTCTAAGATACTGAAGTTGCCAGTGTAAGGGGCCATTTATGGGTCAAAAGGACTACTTAGGGAGAAAGAGAGCTGGAGATGTGGAGCTTGGTAAAGTGATTTTGTTGTTACATTCCATGTGGGCTCACATGCTAAGGTGATGGAGTCTATTCCTCCAAAGGAGAAAGTCAGGAAAAGTTTAGCTCAAATTATTTCTTTGGGTCCTGATGGAAATCTTTTTGTACACGTTTTTGATCTTCAACCACAAAGAAGTGGCAGCTCTTTGGAAGGTGGAATTTTCAGCCCAGTTTCCCACTAGATTTAACTGCAAGTTAAAAAACAAAATACCAGTGACTAGGCTCCATGTCTAGAGATTCTGATTTAGTAGATCTGGAATAAGGCCCAGAAACCCATTTTGTTTGGGTTTCTAACCCATATTAGATTTGAATATGAATCTAAGGTTAAGAACTGCTCCCTGAAATAATTAATATAGATCTCCCTTTTGCCATTTATTGTCAAAAGTGATGTGGACACTTCCAGCTAATTGATAACAGAATCATAAGAATCCTAGTAACTATTTGGGAATAAAACTCCTCTTGCTTAATCCACTGCTTTTGAAAAAAAAAGTATCCAGTTTGAATCTCTAGAGAGAGACATATTTGAATTAATTGGGGAAAATCTCCTTGCAGCAGGGAATAAATGAAAGGAAATAAGTTAAGTCCAGAGAGGAAAATCCTTCACTTTGCTTTAGAGTCAGTAGGATACAATGAAAATCAGTCACTTATTTTTAAAAAATAATTTTGTTTCACTAACCTGTTTTGTAGTTAGCCCCCTTCTCCTACTATTCAGGCCATAAGAGCTAAGGAAACTGCAAACAGTGAATGTTTTTGGAGATATAAGCTAAACTGTATCCTAAAACATTTCAAAAACAAGTAGTTATTATTCATTCTGCCCCTAGAAGCATATATGTAATTGGGATTGTGGGCCCAATCTCTTTAGCTTAAAATACAACTCACATGTTTTTCTTATTTTTCACTCACTGCATATTCATAGATAGTGGTTTTTCCCTCTTCTGAAAACAATATACTTTAGCAAAACCACATTATAACCAGTCTTGACCTTCTTTTTTCTTTTTGCCTGCAAGATTCAACTTTCACAGCTGTTGTGTTTTGTGGGCCAAATCAAAGCTAAGAGAGGTTTTGTAGTTTCTGAAATTTTCCCTTCTTTCCAGAAAGGCACAAGAAGTCTTCGAATGACTGAGCCACTGCCAGCCAAGGACAGATCTTGCAAGCCCTGCCTCCCCTCTCATCTCTCAGGAACTCAGCTGATTGAAGGAAGCCACCTGTTCCTAGGCCCCGACTTTCCCTGTAATCAAGAAATAGCAACCACATAGAAGAGAAGAACCTCTTGTTGGTTCTGGTGCGTGGCCTGGAATTTGCGGTGCAACCAAACATGAGTGAACTTCAGCCGAAATGAATGCCAAGAACAGAGGAGGCATGTTAATGGCCAGCTTTCATTTTTCTGTTGTTATTGCCATCTGTACGTCTATTGATATTTGAGTTACTACTTCACGTTATGCAGCTATATAAAGAAAGAGTTTTTTCTCCTTCTTTGGAGTTTAAGCTTTTTATTGTCAAGAAAAATCTTTTAAAGGAAGATGTTCCAGTAGTAACAGTGATTTGTAGAAGGGGTTTTTGTGAAGAGCTAGCAGTGTGGGCAACAGGACATGACCTAGGCTTGACCAATTATTAATGCATGTTTCATCCTGGGAAGTTTAATCTGGAGCCAGTGATGGAGAGAGAGAGAAAGGGAGGGAGAGAAAACGAGAGAGCATGGGATTAATTTAAGATGCATTTATAGCTTTCAAGGTGTCCAGCAAGGGTGCAGTGTCCAGCAGCATCAGAGGTCTATGGCAGCAGAAGTGACATCTCAGCTGGATATTTCTGTTAAAAGGCACTTGTTTTGCTTTTTGCTTCTCACCTCTAGCAAGTTCCCTTACTTTCAGTCTGTTTCCTGAGTCTGATTCTCCATCCTCCTATAGATTCTCTGAGCCCTATTATCTTTCCAATAAATACTTTTCAATTTGGATTAGCCAGAGTTACCTTCTGTTGCTTGCACCCAAGCATCCTGCCATACACATGAGATGAGAGTGGTAAAATCATTAGAACAGGAGGTGATAATTTTAATTCCAAGCCTATCATATATTCCTTGGGAAACTGTCTGCAGTTTGGCAATGTATGTGAAATTGTAATCCAGAGCAGAAACACAAAATTGGAGGTAAGTCTTAGAAGATTCAGCTATAGAATACTATAGAAAATTGACAGGGGTTATTGAATTTTGAGAGTGAACATACTTTTCTAGAGCTACTTAAAATTAAATAAATGCTCATTTTTCTAAAATAGGGTGAATGCAATCCTTCTTGGACGTAAGGGCTTCTATTTGCAATCTTCATGCAGAATGTGTGTTAGAGGCTCTCAGCGATGAAGTTTCATGTGAGAAATATTGCCATTCCTTTGTGTTCTAATATTGGGTTGGAAGTCTTGGCTTCTGACGATTTGAATCTGGGTCAGGTATTCTCCACCATTGTGGGATGGAGGGAAACAAGCAATAGCCACTCTATCTTTGGAATGTTCCGGCCCCTTTATCAATCACTTAGGTGACCTAGTTACAAAGGATTCCTCTCTGGTACACCTGGACTTTGAGGAACCCCAAATGAAAGAAAATAAAAGCATCTAAGCAGGCTTTATTGTTGTGTGGGAGCTGCAGCAAGTGAATGGGGGGAGTCTTAAGCAGTCTGGTTAGATGGAGCTAGTTAAATAAGAAGAGTTGGTGAAGCCCCTGGGAGTAAAACCATTCTCTCTATAGTTTTCCTTTGTAAAGGATAAAGATAGGGTTGAGTGAACCCAGAAGCTTTTTCCTGTCAGGAGGGAATTAGAACAAAGATTTCCTTTAAAGATAGTGTGCTTAGTACTGTCTAGTGACAGATGAATCTCAAAAGACTGGGTTGTGATAAAGCCCCAATGTGCAGATGCTCAGAGGAAGCGCAGAGTAACTTCTCTAAACTTTTCTCCCCTTGTTCTTTGTTTCCCTGACACCTAATTTCCTGTTTTTGGCTCTGTTCCTTTATTCTAATCGCTTCTGGCCCTTTACCTAGATGTATTCTAATGAAAAAAAAAAAAATCCAAGTTTTCCCTCTTCTGAAAAGAAATATAGTACAAGTTGTTGAACAGCCATCGTTGCACAACAGAGTGGCACCGTGTTGAAACGGTCAAAGGAGTTGAAATTCTTATTAATATAATGTTTAGCATTAGAATTTCTGCTTGATTGGAACTTTCTAAATTTATTTTTCCAAGATAGTAATATTTACTTACATTAAATGAATTCTGGGGCAAATAAAGAGTAAGGGTTAGTAAGCCATTTAAAACATTCATTGCTCTAAAAATGATAATGTGATGAAAATCTTTCTGAATACTCAAAAGAAACAACTTTCTTTACTGTTCTATATGTGTTCCACGGATTCCAGCTTTTCCTCAGCGCCTGTCTGCATAGCTCCATGCAGAATATACCCTGCAAGGCATATCCTGGCCACCTGTTCTGTTTTCCTGTACATGCTGAGTTATTTTGTTGACTTCTTTTCTTTGTTTTTGTTTTTGCGAAAGGATCTCGCTCTGTTGCCAGGGCTACAGTGCAGTGCATCATCATAGCTCACTGCAACCTCCAATTCCTAGGTTCAAGAGATCCTCCCACCTCAGCCTCACAAGTAGCTGGGATTACAAGTTTACACCACCATGCCCAGCTAATTTTTCTGCGTTTTGTAGAGATGGGAGTCTCGTTATTGCCCAGGCTGGTCTCAAAATCCTAGCCTCAAGCGATCCTCCCACCTTGGCCTCTCAAAGTGCTAGGGTTCCAGGTGTGAACCACTGTGCCTTGCCTTGACTTCTTGATATGACTCATGTTTGAGATGAAACTTTACTCTGTGAAAATACATTTTTATTACTTTATCTTCTTCTAATAGACTACTCTGGAGGATTATATATATATGATAAGCTGAATAAATATACACATATATTATTTATGTATATATATATATATGTATATATATATATGAGAAAATTCCTGAAAAAAATGTTTGACTAAGGTGGCACGATTCCATAAAACCAGTGGCATTACATAGTCCTCATTTTCAGCATTTTGATTATTCTACATATCTATCATTATTCATATTTCTCAAACTGTGTCTGCAAATATCTAGGGAGTGAAAATTAAGAAATGTTTTCCCAGAACATACCCCCAGGACTGTGTCTGTGGTTGTGCAGCTGTGCGTTGCACAAATGTAAGGGAAGCCATTCTCACTGTAGTCAGTTAGGCTGCCTTAAAGCATCCTATCTTTATAAATTTTCTCTCTTTCTTTAAGACAGCACTTACTGGACGGTATAAATGACCGGGATATCTGTTAGATCACTGAGCCAAATATAAGTAATGTCAACTTTGTCAATTGTTCCATGATTTTGTAGGAGTTCATTCCTATCTATTAATATTTCCAGAGATTCCTCTCCATTCACGTATGCTTCATGCAGTAGTCTCCCCTCAATCCTCAAGGGATACATTCCAAGGTCCTCAGTGAATGCCTGAAACTACAAATATTACCAAACTCTATACATACTATGGTTTTTTTTTTCCTTATTAAGTTGAGAGCTTTCACCTTTTCATTTAGAAGAAACACCTTACAGCTTCTCTTTGGCATATCCCAATTGCCAGCATCACTACTCTTGCACTTTGGGGTTGTCATTAAGTAAAATAAGGGTGACTTGAACACAAGCACTGTGACACTGTGACAGTCAATCTGATAACCAAGAGGGCTACTAAATGACTCACAGGCAGGTAGCATCTACAGTGTGGATACGCTGGACAGAGCAATGACTCCTGTTCCAAACGAGGTGAAGATTTCATCATGCCCAACTGAAAACCTGAATTGATTATTTCTAGAATTTTTCATTTAGTCTTTTTGGGCCATGATTGACCACAGGTAACTGAAACCCAGGAAGGTGAAACTGCAGATAAGGGGGGGGACTACTGTACATTAATTGAATTTCTACTGTGTGCCAGATAGTTAGCTAATAGTTACATGATACCCTCTATACTCTAGTCATGCCTATAAAACCTGAGTTTACTTACTGTATTGTATTTCTGGATCTTTGCACATAGTCTATTTTTGCCTTTCAAAAAGTTATAATTTATAAATGGTAAAATCCATCCCTTTTAGAGTACAGTTTTAGGATTCTTGACAAGCACATATAGGCTGATAAACACCACCATAATCAAAATACAGAGCTGTTCCGTTACACCTCAAATTTCCTTTGTGCTGACTTAGAGTCATGCCTCCTCCTACCCTATGGAAACCACTGATTTGTTTTCTCCTCCTATGCTTTTGTGTTTTCCAGTACGTGCCATATAAATAGAATCACACATTATCAGCACATTGGGGCTTGTTTCCTTCGCTTAGCATAATTCATTTTATATTCATTCACCTTACCGTGTGTATCAATAGTTTATTCCTTTTTATTGCTGGATAGTATTCCACTGTGAAGGTGTATCACAGATTGTTTATCTGTTCACCCACAGAGAGATATTTGGGTGGCTTTCAGTTTTTGGAGATTATGAATAAATCTGCTATAGAAGTGGATGAAAAGGTTTTTGGTGTAAACATACTTTTTCATTTTACTGAGGAAAATACCTAGGAGTGGAATTGTTTCATTTGTTGAGTAGATGTTTATAAGAAATTAATAAATTATTTGTCAAGTTAGCTATACCATTTTGCATTCCCACCAGTAATGTATGGAAAATCTAATTGCTCAATATCCTTGCCAGTACTTGGAAGTTTAGTTGTTTGTTTTTTATTTGTTTATTCTTTATGTGAGCCATTGCACTAGTTATGTAATGGTGTCTGATGGGGATCTTAATTTGCATTTTATTAATGGCTAATGACATTTACACACAATTTTATTAGTGTATTTGTTTATATTTGTCTCTGATTTTATTCTTAGACTCTCTTTCCTCACGTGGACTTTGACAACAGTGCAAAGTCACTTTCACTCTTCCCCAGCCAGAGATAAGATCTTCCTGTGCATTGTTTGAATAGCAATAGGAACTTGGCTGCGTTGGTATATTTCTCATTCGTTTCAATAATACTTCCCTATTTCCTCTATAAAATGGTGAATCCTGGTGAACAGCAACTCTGTTCTACTCATGTTTGTATCTTGAGTGCCTATTTCAAAGCCTGGTGCTTAGCTTGTATTTCACTAATTTGTGATTAAATATATAAATTCAGACCAATTTAGTTTCCTCATGTGTCCTAGATTAGGGTTAGACCACACATAATTATAGTGATTCTGTCTGTCCAGATGCTATATGATTCTACCACTTAGTCTGGCTTCAGGGAACAGGTCTACTAAATGTGCTGAGGGTACAGAGTGAGGTAAATACATACATGCATGGCAGTGATGCTATAATAATCAACTATAGTAGTAACAATGTGTACTGAGTGCATAATAGGTGGCAGGAATTGTGCTAATCCAGGGATTTAATGCACTATTTGATTTGTTTCTCATAACAACCTTATGAAGTAGATATTATTAACTAATATCCTCATTTTACAAATCAGGAAATGGAATATCAAAGAGGTTTAAGTAACTTGTCTGAAGCCCCCTAGATGTTAAGTTGCAGAGCCAGGATATGAACTCGGTCTGCTACTCTCTGCTATTCCTTAGGGGAGGGCATATACCCTGCCCCAAACTGTGCACTGTCCTAGATCCGTTGCACCCTTGGTATCCTTGTCCATCTGTTCTAATAGTCATAGCTGAAAGTTCCGCAAAATAAGATCTCCTGCCTTTGAATTAAACTAAATAAGAAACTGGTATTTTGTAAATAACCTCCTTAAATAGATACCGAGGGAAAACACGGAAATAATAGATGGAATTTAATGAGCTGTTTGGATGTCTGAGGTACTTTATCATAGTTGCAAATACTGTACCTTCCTTGGAGAAATCTAAATGCCCTATTCTTGTGGATGAACGAGGAGGTGCCGGTCATTCCGACCAGCGTGCAGCAGTTGTTCAGTGCCAGCACTCTGTGTAAGCTACTTCGGGGATGTGGAATTTCCATTTCTTCCATCACTCCTGTCCCTCAGCTTAGGACCCTGTTGCTTCCCTTAATTGCTTCTGCTTTATTTGGTAGTACCTGACAGTTTATTAAGGCAGAGAGAAACTGTGGTGATTTATCATTAAACTTCCACTGTAATTACATTTCCACACATGTAGGCTCTTGTCAGCCTTACAATTCAGCTCAATATTGCATACATTAATGTTATTAGGATATTAACAACTATTAGATGCTAGGTAGAGCAATCTGTTTTTTCATTAAGCAATAAGAAACATTTAGGGAGGTGCGATTGAGGATATTGATAAGTGAGCAAAGCTCCGGGGCACGGAAAGGGGCCCCATGTTGAAGCTGGATGCTGGACCTCCACCCCCCAGTTGCAGAGACAGGCGATCAGTCACCCCAGTTTCCTGGAAGTGTCTGACCATGACAGGACCTTAGAGGTTTAGAGTGAGGGGTAGGGAGGAAATAGTTTAATGCATTGGAAAAACTTAAAAAGACCTATCGTAATATCCTTCATGGGATAAATTCCTAAGGTAGGGAGGATGCCATTCTACCACACTAGGGGTCAGGTGGGCAACAAGCTTGTGTCTTGTCCTTGACTTTCACTCTCCCTCAGGCGACCACTCACTCTTTTCTGTTCCACTGCACAAGGTGGCACAGTGATGACCCTTTCTCCGATGTTTCACTTAGTCGACACATAGGGTTTAACCATACTGAGATGTGGTCTGCCCAGATCTGAAGCCTTGTCTTAGGGAACTATGTGGTAATGAAAATTTTGGCAGTGATTTCTTTAAATTCACACGATGGTGGATGGAAAGGATGAGGCAGCAGGTGGTAGGACAACAAATATCTACATAAAATTCTTACAAGCAAAATGGAGTATATTAGTCCCCCCCTTATTCATGGGGGATACATTCCAGTAACCCCAGTAACCCCGGTGGATGCCTGACACCATAGATAGTACCAAACCCTATATACACTGTATTTTTTCTTATACTGTAATAATTTTTTTTGAGACGAGTCCTCACTGTGTTGCCCAGGCTGTACTCCAACTCCTGGCCTCAAGCAATCCTCCCACCTCAGCCTCCTGAGTAGCTGGAACTACAGGCACACACCACTGCAACAGGCTGTAATAAAGTTTATGTGAATGTGTTCTCTCTCTCTCTCTCAAAATATCTTATTGTGTTGAACTCACCCTTCTTCTTGGGATGACATGAGATGATAAATTACCTACGTGATGAGATGAAGTGAGGTGAGTGACATAGGCATTTTGGTGTTGCATTAGGCTACTGTTGACCTTAAACACAAGCACCGAGATAATTGGACATTCGATCTGATAGCAGAGAGGACTCCGAAGTGATTCACGAGCGGGGAACATCTACAGCACAGATCTGCTGGACAAAGGGATGATTCACATCCCAAGTGGGACAAGGAGGAACAGTTGGGAGATTTCATCATGCTGCTCTGAAGAGCATGCGATTGAAAACTTACGAATCATTTCTTTCTAGAATTTTCCATTTAATACGTTTAATATTTTGGGACCTTGGTTGAATGTAGGTAACTGAAACCTCAGAAAACAAAACTGCAGATAAGGAGGGAATATTGTACTCTCGTTAAGTATTCAGAAAGGAGGGGTGCTGGTGAATTGTTTGAACTTTTGAAGGAAAATGTTCTACTGCTCTTTGAAACTATTTTTATTATTCCCTATATTATGGCCCAGAGGCAACAACACATGTATAAACATGGAAATATTTAGAATATTATGCTATTCAAAAGGAAATGTAAAAAATATTTCTGGAAAGTAACAAAGCAAAATGAAACCACAGGAAATTGTTTCTAAGTTATGTGAAGTGTCAGATTTTGATGGGTGGGCTTAGAAACCAAATGATGTTACTTATTGCTTGAGCAAGGCTTATGCATTCTAACAATATTTGTTTGATTACCAGGCTTCTTTCAGAATGTGTTGACACACTGCATATTGGATTTTGGATAGCCTTATACATTTCTCCCAGATTAGCAATGCCTATTAACTTTTGGTAGTAGTTAAATACCTATTAACTTGTAGTAGTTAAAAGTAGTCTTCTGCATCTGTTGTAAGATAAAGAACAAACATGTACTTTAAGTTGTGTATTTCACGTGGTAGATTGGAAGCACTCACATCACTCCCTCTCCCCACTTCATTGTGTTCCCTTTACCTTCTCAAAGGAGAGTTGCTGTTTGGATGGAGTTCAGCATATCCAGATATTTCTTTGGACTCATTTTATATTGTCATTCTATCATGACAGAATTTTCTTCTTTTTTTTTTTTTAAATACACATAGGGATGTTGAAATTCTTCCCAGCAACACTTTCTAAAACATGGAAGATAACAGAATCTGAATTTGAGGAAAGTTCTCTTCTCCCTACAGAACCATTTCCAACTCTCCTCACATTGCTTCTGCTCATCCACCACACTCAGGAATGGCCACTTTGGCCAGATTTCAGAACGCAAATTAGGCCCATTTTGTACTGGGGACTTAAATCTGTCAGAGTGATGCACATGGATGAAGCACTATCATTCTTGCTTCTTGCTTCCATCTGGTAAGTTGACATGCTGGCTCCACTCTCCTTCTCTCTTAGTCTCTTGCATCAGAAAAGTAAGCAACAGGGTTGGCCTGCCCTTTTTGGGGGATGATGAGCTATCCTGATCTCACATGATTGCTTTCATACACTGGATTTCTCATTGATTTAGGCTCAGCAGCTTGCTAGAGGTGAAATGAGAACTTAAACTTAAGGCCACAGAAGGACATCTTTTTCCCTCTAAGTTAAGCCTTCCAATCCACATTTATTATGGGGTTTATTTGGGAGTTATGGACAGTTGAATAATTGTAATAATGTGGCAGTTGGACTTCTGATTTGTCACTCTTGTGTATACAGCTCCCACTGAAATCTCGTAAGATAGGAATGATGGGACCATTGGAGATTTGGGGCCTTTCTCAATCTCATGCTGTAACTCAATATAATAAAGAGCTTCACTTTGATTCCTAAAATTTTGATTATTGTATGTTTTTCAGTGGATTGAGTCTATTTATTCACTTTCAGACTTCTATAAAGATGATAGAAATATACAACCCTGTTCCAAATTTGGCCACTGGTGACCAATAAGAAGAGCTATATTAATTAACATTATTTGCATTTTGTTTTTTGAAGTATAATGCATGCATTTTTTCCAACTACATTGTAAACACCTTGAAGAGAAAAATGACATATTATTCATATTTGTTGGATCCTAAGACAATGCATAGCACACAGTTAGTACTCAATAAATGTTTGCTGAGTAGAATTGATAACCGTGCATTAATGTTAATAGTCAAAAATGGCTAATTTTATAGTTATGTTATATTTCTTTGTTATTTTTCACATTTTAGAAAAATAGTATTAGGAGTTATTTATAGGTCTTATCTTTGATCTTTCCAAATGAATTAAGAATAAGTGTAGATCATTGATGCATTTGATTTAGAAATTATAATTACATTGTCATTGACAGAAAGCTTGAAAATAGCAAAACACTGCTCTTAGAGTTTATTTTCCATATAGACTGTCAGCTAGTCCTATCTGTCAACATCAGTGACCTTGTTGAGTGAAAAAATACACAATTAAATTTGTTGAATTAAAGAACTATGTAACAGTTTTACATTGTTTACAATTTTAGAGAGGCTCAATTGGCTTAGGAATACACTAAGAAAACCCCTTTGGAGTGTTTTGTTTAAGGAACATAAGGGAAGGGGTTACTCTTATCTTTTTCTTTCCTGTACATTGTCTATCTTCTTAGAGTTTCTACAATTCTCCATTGCTATTCGACAGCAGAAGGCAAGTGTAGGATTTTGTTTTGTTTTGTTTTTTATTTGTTTTAAATTCTGATGAGATTAGACACGACCAATGGAAGTGTATTCATAGAAGACAGTTATCTCTGTCCTCTATGATATTAAAAATTTTATAAAGGGCTTGCCACTGTGAAATTTTATATTAGAAAAACCTGTAGTAAGAAAAACAGTTCTGTTCCAGACCACGCATGACCCTATCAAATAAGATTGATATAGCAAAAACCATAAAGCACAACTGAATAATATTTGATTTGGCAAATTGCACATTTAGAGTCCTTTCTCTACTATTAATAGAATGCCATAGATGAAGTTCTGAAATTGTGTCCTTTGAATACTGAAAATTATGTATTTTTGCGACATCCATTCAAATCTTAGGGCATAACTGCCTACTACCCCATAACAGAAGTTCTCAAAACTTATTGGTGGCAGAATTTTAGGAAGTAATGTGGCTTTTTTTAGAATGCCATGAAATATATTTCATCAAGATTTCACTATGCTGTATACAATTGCAACCATAAAGACTTATGTTCAAGGCAGTACAGGAGCCAGTAAACCCTGAGCCTTATTTTCAAAAGCATGGCATTGTGAGTAGGAGCTCAAATGTGGATTCAGAGGAGAGTTCAAATTCCAACTTTACTATTAATACTTACTGAAGGGTGTGCTTCTGAAGGTGGCACACCCTCTCTCCAGCAGACACGGCCAGGCCAGCTGTTCTCCAAAGAATTTGTGTTCCCACCCACAGTGTGGAGAGGTTGCTGGGTAGAAGCTTCCAGGTCATGGACTTAATTCACTAATCCCTTTTGCCTCTATATGAAGCTCTGTGACCGGTTATCAATAATGGAAGGTGAGCAAGAATAAAGTGTGCTATTTCTAGGCTGACATGATTAAGAAGTAGGAATGCCTCCTCTCCTCTCTCTTCCTCTTCCACAGTGACCTTGGAAGCCACGTGTTGAAGGTAGTGCAGCTACAATAATAAGGTGCTCTAGTCTTGAATCATCGCATGGCCACTCCACTCATGGAGTGCTATGTGTAAGAGAGATAAATAAATTTCTACTGTTTTAGCCACTAAGATTTCAGGGTTTATCTTTTCTACCAGCTTATCATGCCTTAACTACCACAGTCATTAAACTTCAGTTTTTCTTATTGATAAAATGAGGATAAAAGTATTTACACTTTCTATACGCAATGATGATCAGGGTTCCATATGAGCTACCGCATATAGAGCATGAAAAACAGAAAGCTCTCAAAAAATGTTAGCTATTAATGTTGTGAAGGGTTACTGTTGTTATTTTTATATGATCCCAGTAAATTTTTTTTTTTTTATTTCAGCTCATCATGGGGGTACATAAGTTTAGGTCATATACATTGTCCATGTCCTGCAGTAAATTTTATTAACACTAACGTTTCCTAGAGGACGAGAAGTAGCAGGCATCGATGGATTAAGGATAAATACAAGTGGAAAATAATTAACACTGAGAATATAGTCAAGGATGTCATTTCTTTCCCTGTGGTTTGAGAGAAGATTTCCATTATTTGAGTTTGCTGAATGCAGTATGCTGTGGGAAACATTATCCTGAAATTAGGTTGAGCAACCAGTGTAGCTTTGCTCCATCCATAAAAATAGGGGATCAGAGCACCATGCCTTTGTCTGTGCATCATTCCAGCTTCCCTTCACTTCTCTTGTTTTAAAAAGATTCATTTTCAAGAATCTATTATCTCCAGGTGTTATGTTGGTCAATTTTACTTGTTCTTAAAAGCAGCAGAGATGACATGCTTTGGTAAAACTCCTAGGGAAAAGAGGGGCACAATCATGAGCTTCAGCCGCAGGTACTGCAAAGCATGACACATGAGGCAGTATGAAGGGAGACGAGTAGACTAGTGAGAGAAATGCTGTCGCCAATGCAACCAGTCATGTGAGGGCAACCTAAGAAATGAGAACACCGCTCTCAAATTTGTGCAAAATTGCAAACATTCCAATTTATTCCTGTGCCACAGTCGCAAGACCTCTGAATTTCACTATTCATACAGTCCTTGATAAATATATCATACCATTTCTTTATTATTCCCTGATGCCTAGAAGAGAAGGGATGATTTTTCCTCACAAAACAGGCTACTATTCAAGTGGTATTCCTCTCTTCAAATTCCATTCCACGAAGAGTATCTACACTTTAGTTTATAAAGTAAACCAATGGGTTATTTTTACAGAGCCTTTTCCAGGTTCATGCATATATTGACTGTTGTCATTTAGATCATTCATTTTTATTTAACATAGTATGGTATGATATTAAGATTATTATACACTAAGTAGGTGGGATGATGAAGTCGATATAAACAAATAGAGTTAAAAGCTAATTTAGAAATATTATTCAGACTTTCTTTCCCTTCTTTTTTTTTTTTTTTTTTTTTTTTATCCAAGATAGAAATGTTTTTGGAGAAAACAACAGGAGGGAAGATATCCATTCTATGGAATAACAAAATATAAACGTACTCATTCTATGGGCCCTCAACTAGCCTTATGTCCAGGACTAAGTAGTAATTTAATAAAGTTTTGCTAAATCAAAGTGTTTACATTCAGAGTTCAAATAGGTTTGCAGTGTGAGAAGAGTGGATTCGGGTCATTAAAACTGTGGACACTAGATCCCACTAACGTGCTGCCTGCTTATTAGTAGAGGAGCTTCTACTGACTGAATACTCCATCATGTGAGAGTGTTATCTGCGCTGCTCAGTTTCTGTCAGTCAATGTCTGGGTGAAGAACGGAGGGCCTCAGGCAAGACCCAGGGCCCTTGATCCAAATAGTCATTAACTGACAAGCACATCCAACCTGGACGATATTAGCACTGCGGAGGTCTCAAGAAAACCAAGAAAATCTGTGTAATGAAGTTTTCTTATATTTGAAGGTTCAATTTATTTTCATATTTTTCCCGTGTAGAGTTTTATTCTTATTCTAGCAAATGACCAATGGGAAATAACACATGACTTTCTACACCAGGATATATATACACGCATATATATAATATTTAGATATATTAATGTCATATATAAAATATGTCAAAGACTTATTAAAGACATATATTAGTACAAAATATTTTAAAATATATTAAAAATTAGACATTAGAGATATTTTTAAATACAAAAAGATATTAAAGGTTTTATAAATATTTATATATAGAGAGAATATTAAATAGTCCATGATATTTTAAGTGTTCTTACAATTTCTTTATGGCATTTAGTTGATCGAAATATCTTTTACATTTAACTTAGAAAAGCAACATGAAAAGATGTAGTGTAGCAGAGGTTCTAAAAAGAACTAAAGTCCTAAAGGCTATTCTTGATTTTTGCAATTTACTACTTCTGCTACCCTGAACAAGTTACTTATTCTCTTTGGTCTTCAGTGTCTTTATTGGTAAAATGAAAAGAATAATTTTTGATTGTGTCTCAACAGCATTCTGAAGATTTAATGAAATATAAACTGAAGGCATTTATTTTATTATATAATTTACCGTATATTTATACATCACATTAAATAAGTTCAGTAAGAAGGAATCTTAGTTTTATCAATCAGTATTATTTTTACTGATTTTATCAGCTAATTAAAATTTCTAAGCAGCCCATGTGCATCTAGTTATGTCTTCCCACAAATAACAGCATTCAAATTCTGTCATCATCATGACTTCTTTGAAAATAATCACAAATTCTTTTTCTTGATAAACTATATAAGTATTATTGCAACAAAAATGCATATTATTTATATACCATTCCCGAATTTATTGAGTATTTAATAGCATTTAATTATCTGCAGTTCTCTGGAGAATTTCTATTTCTTCAGAAAACTGGGAAAACTTCAGAGAACATTGTGTTGGTAATAAATGACTGATTTTTCTCTTCCATGAGGAGAGAAATGGAGATATAAATAGTTTGCAGAACACCCTTTCCTTTGGGTAATCTTCACCTTTCTACTTGTTCTGTTCTGAGTGTTCTAAGCACTAGCACTTAGGCATGTTCTTGACATCAACTCTAGATTTCTCTCTGGGCGGTTACAATGAGATTTTATCATGATGTAAAAGCAAAGGGTCATTTTGAATGTGCTCAGACACATTTGCCCCGATTCAGAGGACAGAAATTGTCTTCTTTACCCATAACTTGCCAAGTCCAGAAATATTCGGCTGTAGATCCTGGCTTCTCCGCAGGTGATTCACAAGCCCAGAAGTGCAAATGTTTCTTTAACAAGGGAATTTCACATTGGTGCTAAACTGAAATAAGAGAACCTTCCTACTCTTTTTACAGTGTTCTGGGATAGTTCCTGTCTATGTCCTCTGTGTCTTCATTTCAGATATTTAATAAAATTTTTTTTGGTTAATTCTTCTATATCCAAATGAATTCTCCTTTAATTTGCCCATCACTGGTAACTTAAAACAGTTTTTCTCCCCCCCTCAAGAAATGACAGATTTCTTCCATCTTTGCTCATATTCAGTGGTTAAGCCCGTTTTCTGCAATATTGGTAAAGATAAGTGAAATTCAGAGATCTTGCAGGTTTAATTTGCTTTGGCTTTAAGAGTAAGGGATTAGCTGGATGTAATGATGTGCACCTGTAGTGCCAGCACTTTGAGAGGCTGAGGCAGCAGGATCTCTTGAGGCCAGGAGTTCAAGGCCAACCTGGGCAACATAGCAAGACTCCCTCTCTGCAGAAAATTAAAAACATTAGCCAGGCATAGTGGCGCACCCCTGTAGTCCTAGCTACTCGTGAGGCTGAGGCAGGAGGATCGCTTAAGCCCAGGAATTCAAGGCTGCACTGAGCTATGAGGATGCCACTGCATACCAGCCTGGACAGGTGACAGCACAAGACCCTGTCTCTAAAAATAAATAAATAAATAAATAAATAAATAAATAAATAAATAAATAAATAAATAAATAAATAAATGAAAGGGTAAGAGTGAGGAGTAGAGGGTGAATGCAAAGTTCCTCATTTTATGTTGCTGTTTTGTAAAATGGGCCTTTTCCTGTCACACAATGTCAGAATGGCACTTTCAGCCTGCTTCTGTTTCCCTACAGAACATGGCAAGAGAAATGATTGAGAGCTTTTCCAGTTTGGCACAGGAATAAAGCTAGATCAGAAAGCAAATTCAGTGTGGTAACAAGACTAAGGAGGAGACAGATGCTGTCCTGGCAACAGTACTGGAGCCACAGGCTGAGCAGCTTCTCCATCTGATGTCCCTTTATTGCTCCACAGATGACTATGGGCTGCATCTCCACAAGCATGGCAACGCACCACCGTGGAAACCCAAACAGAACAACACTTTGTGTTGAATGGCAGGGCCTCTGGTCATAATTAGCATAAACTGAATGATATTCGATGGTTATCACGGAAATGAACTTTCCTTACTTGGAGTTAAACTGTCTAAACATCCACAGGGAAAAAAGGTACATGTTGGGGTTTAGTAATTCATTTCAAGCATTTTTTACAAATCTCAAAACTTGATTCTTTTCTATGTATGTATGTACTTCAATGTTTGTGTTTCTGTTTCTTTCTGATTTTAAAATTCACTACTTTAAAGAACTATGGAAAGTAATATGGAGATATCTCAAAGAACTAAAAGTAGAACTACCATTTGATCCCGCAATCCCACTACTGGGCATCTACCCTAAGGAAAAAAAAAACATTATATAAAAAAAGACATCTTCACTCAAATGTTTATAGCAGCACAATTCACAATTGCAAAGATGTGGAAACAACCCAAGGGCCCATCAATCCATGAGTGAATTAATAAAATGTGGTATACACATGGAGTACTACTCAGCCATAAAATACAATGGTGAACTAGCACCTCTTGTTATTATCCTGGATGGAGCTAGAGCCCATTCTCTGAAATGAAGTATCACAACAATGGAAAAACGAGCACCACATATACTCACCATCAAATCGGTACTAATTGATCAACACTTATGTGCACATATGGAAGTAACATTCACTGGATGTTGGGCAGGGATAGGTATATTCACACCTGACTCTAGTTCTGACTTGGGTGGTGCAAAGGAAATATGAGTAACCTAAACGTTTGTACCCCCATAATATTCTGAAATGAAAAAAAGAACTATATCTAAAGAGCAATAAGTTGCCATTTATTTATTTATTCATTTAATTTATCTAAAGAGCAGTATGTAGCTCCCTCGTGATAACCTCAATTGAGCTATCATTATCAATTTAAATGAGCTTCTCCAGCAGTGAGCTCTGTGGAGTGAGACGCACTCTCCTTTCATTGTGGCCACTTACTTCAGAACAGGCCAGAAGACTTTCTATCCCTGTACTAGGATATATTCCTGTGACAAGCAATTCTAGCAAATTTTAGTCTGTAATTCTTTTCGAGATAAATTCTCCTTTTCTATTTTTTTCAATAATGTGTTTTATTTATGTTTTCCTAAACTTATTCCATTTGGGTCAAATATGAATAGATGAAGAGATGAGTTATCAGAGCTAATTAAATAAAACTTTTCTGGTAACGCACTTCATTTCTTGTAATTATCTGAATTCAGATAAGCTTAAAGGAAAAGAACAAAACAAAGCTATAAAGAAAACTAGAAGTTATGCATTGCCGTTCCTCATGAACAAGCTCAAAGGCTCGGCTATTTGGCACGATGACAGCTAAACTGGAGGATATTGAGTACAATCCAATGCTGATAAGTACAGTCCATCCATTCTGCATTATGTCCACATCCTTGGGACTCAGAGTCTGGCAAGTAGAAGGGGGTTTTTATCTTGTTGGAAAATATGAGTTGGAAAATCAACCCACATGAAATTGCAGAAACGCAAGGGTGAAAACGTGTTCTAGAAATTGTCTACTACTTTGCTTTTAGCTAGACTACATTACATGCTTCTATGTGTTCATTACTGTAAGACAGTTTCTAAAGAGTGGCTAGAATTGTAAAGACACTATTAAGGTGATAATTTTAAAATTATGTCAGCATCCATGTTATCTAAAAATAAACTCAAATTAGTTTAGAAAGCTTGGCCCAACTTTCCAACTTTTGCCCAAGTGATAATTTCATTTCTCGTATATTCTGATGCTTTGTTAGCTAAATGTGTTTGAGTTTCTCTGTGGTGCTTCTAAACTTTTGTGTGTACATTCTGATCTGTTTTATAGTCTTTTTTTTTTTTCCTCTCAGTATCATCAGTGTGTTTGTGGTTGTTTCTCATCTTTAATGTGCTATTCAACTTTTAGCAGTGGGAATGAACATGGAATTAAAGGGGTTCAGGTGTCTGGATCTATTTAAATAGCAAAATTCTGAGAATTTTTCTCTGACAGCCAAATCATAGTTATCCATGCACTTGCTTTGAATAGCAATTGACGTTAGATGAAATTTTATTTAGTGATCTTTACATAGCATTTATTATTTACTAAGCTTAAAGGTTGTTTTTCTTTACATGTGTTAACTTATTTAATCTGCATAATGACAAGCTTATAAGGTATTATTTTTTATTCCTAATTTTCAGATGAGGAAATTTAGGTGCAGAGAAGTTAAAGTACTTGCTCATATTCACATGGGAGCAAATGTTAGATCAAGGATCTCAGCTCAATCAGGGGGGTTCTGAAGGGCACCCTGTTGACTACTGCACCAATGCCTGCCAATTAGTTTTGCTGATCATCATGATAATTATAAAGACAAAACAAGGAAATGAACTGAACAATTTAGTCAAATAAAAGTTTAGTGAGGAAGAAGCCTTAATTTAAATCAAGTCAGCAAATAATTTTTGGGCATATAATACACACCAGCATCATGCCTCTTAATAGACTAGCACTGAATGCAACATTAGGTCATCAAGAAGAGTGGGCTGTTCAGAAATAGAATAGGTGGAATTAATCGTATGAAAAACTATATTTAAAATTACTCTTTTGGCTATATTTTGTTGGTTAACAACCAATACGAGAAATATGAATCTAATCTTTCCAAATAGTAATTTTGAAGACTTTTATAATAACTGCTACCCTAATTTTGATTCTGGTAGTATTAGTAATTGAGGCTTTAAAAATAAATTGAGATTCCAATGTTATAAACTAGCATTCGCAAATGTTTTGGTATTAGTACTCCTTTACCTGCTTGAAAATTTTAGAGAACCCCCTCCCACAAAATTTTTGTTAATGTGGATTATATCTCTTAATATTTCTTTTAGAAATTAAAATATAGAAATTTAAAAATGTTTAATTACTAATTCATCTTAAAGGAACAATAATAATCCCATTATATGTTTACATAAATGGCATATTTTTTATGAAAAAAACTATCTTTTTCAAAACAAAAAAAAATGTGAGTGGCATTTGCTATGGTTTGAATGTGGTCTGTTTGTCCCCACCATGACTCATGTTGAAATTTGATCTGCAACGTGGCAGTGTTGGGTAGTGGGGCCTAGTGGGAGGTGTGTGGGTTACAGGGGTGGATCCCTCATGAATGGCTTGGTGCTCTTCTCAAGGTAGTGAGTTCTCAAAAGACTGGGTTAGTTCTCATGGCAATAGATTTAGTTCCTGTGAGAGTGGGTTGTGATGAAGCCAGGATACCCTTCAGGTTTTCCCCTCTTTGTATATGCCCATTTCCCCACTGACCTCTGTCATGTTGTGACTCAGAACAAAAGACCTGGCCAGAAGCCAGGGCCATGCCCTTGAACTTCCCAGCCTGCAGAACCTTGAGTTAAATAAACCTCTTTTCTTTATTAATTACCCAGTTTCAGGTATTATTATGGCAACACAAAATTGACTAATGCATCATAGTTTTACATGTTTACAAATGTTCTTATTGTCTAGTTTAATAGAAGACAGCTAGATTTTTAAATTTGCTTCTCTATTCAGTCTGTTATGATGTGACACATTAAAAATCCCCTGGGAAACTCTACTGGACATTTGTGAGAGGATGAGAGTAAAACAGAGAAACTAACTTCTTAGTTTATTATAAAAATAGTTTTGACCTCATAGACTCTTTTAAAGAGAGTCTTAAGAACCCCTGGGGTTCCTTGACCAAACTTTGAGAACTACCGTTCCAGGTTAAATCCACTGCCAAGTTAATCTTTTGTTACACTATATGTGTAAGCCTCTTTTCATCTACTACAATCTGAATTGGAACCTTAGACTTTCAATGTATTGCCTATGATTCAAAAGAACTAGGTGACTCCTTATTAGCACTGGTACATTTTATGTATATTAAATAACCAGGAACAAAATAATTAAATGAAGGCAAATGACAGTTTCAAGTACTACAATACCAGAGAAACTCCAATATGGCACTCAGTGCATACAAGGTGAACTGAGCACTGGGTAAGTTGGGACAGACAGCTATTCAGACAGAAGAAGGAATTATCTTTAGACATCTGTGTTTGGCTTAATAAAAACAAGCTATGTTTCTCATCTGTTGTCTTGTAATGGAAATTAACAGTCTAATACTATTTACCTTATCTACCTGGACTTCTTTTTTAATAATCTGCAGACATGAAGATATTGATTAAATGAGTAACACTAACACTACTCTTATACAATTGAAAATATTGTCTAGGTTGGAATAGCCAATAAAATATTAGACATTTATAATTCTTGCAATGCTTTAAAATGTGCTAACTGCTAATAATCATTTGACTGGTCTACTTTATTGTGGCTGAAAGCAGGCCCACAGGTAGTAAGAGTGTTTTTAAGGCACTTAGTTTTTCAAAGTTCTATTATACAGTGTGAAGGTCCTTTAGTTTTCTCAAGGTCAAATAGGCACGGAGGCTTTTAATTTTACATGGGATGCTTACAAATTGCCTTCTATTACTATAGCTTTTGAAGTAATTCCTTTTCTTTTTAGTGTCCAAATCTGTCAAGTAAAGAGCATTTTTAGTAAAAATTGTGATATACTTTTAAAGAGAATAATTGTGGAATCTCCATAATCTTTTCCATAGGGTTTTACTAATTTGCAGTCCCACCAACAGTGTATAAGCATTCCTTTCTCTTTGCATCGATGCCAGCATCTACTGTTTTTGGACTTTTTAATAAAAGCCATTCTAACTGGGGTAGGGTGATATCTCATTGTGGTGATGTATCTAAAGAATGGAAAAGCAAACACCACATGTACTTGTTATTAAATTGGAAATAAGTCTGAGCTGGGTCGATCACGCCTGTAATCCTAGCACTCTGGGAGGCCGAGGCCGAAGGATTGCTTGAACTTGGGAGTTCGAGACCAATCTGAGCAAGAGCAAGACACCATCTCTACTGAAAAAAAAAAGAAAAATTAGCCGTACATGGTGGCCCATGCCTATAGTCGCAGCTACCCTGGAGGCTGAGGCAGGAGGATCGCCTGAGCCCAGGAGTTTGAGGTTGCTGTGAGCTAGGCTGATGCCATGGCATTCTAGCCCGGGCAACAGAGTGAGACTCTGTCTCAAAAAAATAACTTACGTAACAGGTACAATGAACACTATCTGGATGATGGACACTCTTATAACCCTGACTCAAGCATAACAAGATCAATACATATAACCAAAAACATTTGTACACCCATAATATTTTCAAATAAAAAAAAAAAGAAAAAATAGAGAATAATGGTTTTCAGAAGAGTGGTGCAAAATTTTCAAATTGACATTTTGAAGGAAAGAACGAACAAAAAAAATTATTTTAAGAACAAAGAAGAGAAATTTTCTTTTGCCCACAAAATAGTAAACATTTTGGCAAAGAAAAAAGAAAATAGCAACGATGAGTGTGTGTGTGTGTGTGTGTGTGTGTGTGTGTGTGTGTGTGTGTGTATGGGCACATACGCATGCCCTACTCTTTCCAAGAAAAGTTGACCCTGAAATGATGCTTCAAAATGATTTTTTCTGCCAAAGTAAAGAGGTTTTTAGTTGAAACGTTAAATTATTATCCAAATAGGGCAGAGAAACAAAATCTGGGTTCTTTCCTGTATTTGGAAGTGTGTGGTGTGGATAAAAAATTTGAGTGGCAGCTGCAATTGCTAAACATCCACATACAGATGGTGTTCTGCTTCTCAGTTACCAAAGGGGACCCTGAGACCTCCCACTTTGGGAGGCAGAGAGCCCTCTTTTTTCTTTGGCATTTTCTTTTAGCAGCTTTAGCAGAGTTTATGACCCATTCTCAAAAAAAAAAAAAAAAAAAGTCCCTAAAAAGGGTGAATGTTAAAGAATGAATGACTTAAAATGTATATATTTACACAGAGCAAACCATAACAAAATAGGGTGAATAAATGCATTTAAAATTAATGTATTGCTTTCTTTTTTATTTTTTATTAGATGCATTTATTTCCTGTTTTTAGACACTGATCTAAAGCTTCAGTAGTCTGAAGTTTTTCTTTAAAATTGGTGATAGGTTTGAGTTTGTAGAAACAACCCACTTTCCAGTCAATCACTAAAATGTGATATTACATAATTAAAGCAAATAGTGCTCCAGAGTAGGTGTTAACTATATGCTGCTGAGATTTGGGACCCAATATGAGCTTGATCCATTCATCTTTAGCCAATCAATAGCAATGAATTGTTGAAGCTAAAGCAATCACACGATAGATCATCTCAATGGTTAGGATGGTCAAAATGAAGAAGGAGACAATAGTGGTGTTTATTTCACACATACAGACATAGCCAAAAGTAATTAAGGACACTACTATGTATTGGGACACAGTACATAAATCTCAATGTGGAGCATAGCTTGTGAAAATATTTTTCTTACTTGAGTTTTGGAGTTAGACTTGTACATTGTGTCCTGACAGGACATCATCTCTGAAAGTTGATATAGAAAGTAGCTTCTATCTAGAGTCCTTGAACTAATGGGACTTTTCAAAGTGAAGCAAATACATACTTTTGTTCATTTTGAAACTTCATTATGAAATAATGACATTCTGTAATGTAACATCTCAGTTAAGCACACACATATTTTAAAATACTTTTATTAGTCAAGGAACACATTTAAATATATTTGTTTTTCACTCTAATCAACACTGTAACAATGCCCCCAAAAGTGTCCAAAGAGGACCACAATGATGTAAAATGGAATTATTTACTATCCAGAAGAGTGGCAGATTTACCAATACAGAAAATATCTGCCCTCAAATTTCCATTCTTTTGTATCACTTGTTCTAATATTTAAATTTTTCTCCATTGCTTATAGTATGTTAATTGTTGTCAGCTAAGATTTGAAGAACTCATTTTCAAATATTTTAGTTTCTCCAAATAAAAATATGCCACGATAAAGGACGATAGGTTTGCTTTACATACTTATGACTCTGAATTCATTTTAGGTTTCACTGATGGAAAAGTAGGGGAGATATGATGAAACAGCAAGTCCATAAAAAGCAGGAGCTGGAAGTCTAAATTGCAACAGCTTTCTGATATGACTCAGAACTTAGAGGATAATGGAATGGAGAAAAATTCTTTGGACGATAATGACTAGAGAGAAGAATTCTCAGTCAAAGGCAGCTATTGTGGTGAATAGATATTTGGATTTCGTATTTGAAAAGAAATCATTGTTTCACAGATTGAAAGGTGAGCCGCTGGTGTCCATCATTAGCAAACAGAGGAAAAATGAAGCAGCACTTTTCTTCTTTAGGTTTCAGCACACAGTACAAATATATCACTGGAATTCCTAAAATGCAAGAGGAATTGGTCTCATGAATTGAAACTAATTTTGTTCTTGCACCAGTACTGTTTACAGAGTTCTACGAGGAAGGACTTCTACAAAATATCTTACAGTATCTTGTCCCCTATTTTGAGAGCAAGGGAAAGTATCTTTCCGCTGTGAATATACTCTGTGTGTTATTAAGTGTTAGGACATGAAAAGGCTAAACAATTGATTCTTTCTTATATCAAAGTCTCTTTTCCTTTTGTTAGTGGCATTTTTTGAGAAAATTAGGAAACAAGTTTCCATGTTTCTAGGCGTCTTGACGTTTCTTGATGTTCCATGGAATAAGGGGAAGAAACAATTGCAGGCAGCCTTGCTCTGATCTTCACTTGCCCTCCAAGGTTAAGACCGAGGGAACTTGGCTCCTTGATAAGCACATTCCCTTTAATGCCGAGTCTTCAGGTCAGGCAGGTATATAATGCACGTGAAACTGATCTGAGACTTTATCCTTAGGGAGAAAAGGATTGGAGATGAAGGTCAATCTAGATCCAGTTTTAACCCTGCAACATATTAATACCACCCTCCAGAACTTGGTATCTGATGGGACCTGACCCTTAAGAAACAACCACAAGTCAGAGAAACACAATTCTGTTGAATTAGTTGCACAGGGCATCTGTTTGTTCAGTGTCGCTGGTTGGAAGCCAGCATGGCAGAGGTGAGTTCTGGTATTAGAAAGACTTGGGCTCATATTTGTCCTCTACTACTTAACAACTGCTCAGGTTAGTTTCCTGTACTCTCTGAGTCCCAAGCCCACTATCTCTAAAATTTAGAATAATGATGTCTACCTCACAGGATTGTTAAAACTAACTGAGATGCAATATGTAAAGTACATAGCACAAAATATTCAATGAATATTAATACCATTTAAATTAGGCTAAGGTCTTTCTAAGTATTTAACAGCCACTTCTTTCTCCCTCTGATTGGCTCTATTATTTACAAAATTATCTGTGGTTTTCTTTTTCTCTAATGTTTTAGCATTATTTCAGTAAATTTTTCCTATATCGAGAATAAGTTCTTACATAAAGTGGAACATATTGGGGAGAATTATTCAACAGTCATCCCATAGGCCCAACAAGAAAAGAGAGATATTTTACATGTTTTGAGTCTGTTGACAAACCCTGCAGAAGTTTTTTTCAGGTTCTGACACATTCTCATTCAGAACCAAGATGGTTTTCTAGACCTTCCAAATCCAATGATCTTTTAGTTTTGATAAAAGTAAATCTGAATATTGATATGCAACATTTCCAACGTGTTTTGATATTGAACATATTCAATGTTTAAGCTCATGCAGAAAGGAAAGTTTCTGGAAAACCATGCCTGAAGAGACCATCTATTGTAATCCTTAGAGAGTTTAACAATAAAAATTGTCTTGAACATTTTATGTAAAGCTCCCAGAAGGAGATAGGAAAGGCATCCTTAACTCACAAGTATAACTTTCACTTTTTTAATCTGCATTTCAGGTGAATAAATAGTAAAAATAGTGCCTTATATGAAGTCAAATTAGGCCCTACTGAATACAACGGCAAAGAACTTTCGTTTTTTCTTCAGATTTGCGTTAAGTGAAGACTAGATTCTTTTTTAATAGTGAGGGGAAGGAAGTGTGTGAAGGTTTTTGTGTGTTTTTCGCTTCAGAAATGGAGAAAGCTCTCCAAACAAGAGAAGGGAAATGCCTTACTGAGGGAGGCCATATTACTCCTTTAGCTACAGGGGCTTCTGTGGATGATGAGGGCATGAGGCATGTGTGAATGGAGTTCATGCTGCCAGAGCCCGCCAGTCTTCTCACACACTCAGGAGACTAGATTTGGGTTTGTCTAGATTCTATGGCTTCCTTTTCCAGATTTCACCCTAGCTTAACATTGTCTCACCATCATCCTCTCTGACTACAAAATATTTTCCACTTCGGTAACAGCATTCAACAGTCTCAAGGACAGCCGAAGCCTCAGGTTGGGTAACACCACCTCATCGCATCCTGGAACTGAGATCTAGTGACGACTACCAGCCTCTGGGCCCTGATGCAACACATCAGCTGCTGCAAAGTTACCCAACTGCGGCCTCAGGGTCAATTAACAAAAATAACCTCCTTCCACCCAGGCAAGTCTTCACAAAGATTTTCCTACTTAGTAAGTCTTTCCACCTCCTGTAGTATATCAGAGAAGCCAACATAAAATTAAAATGAAGATTGTCATCAGTAAGGTCTTAGAATTAAGTACATATACTCCTTTTGGGTGATCCATCTTTAAAACAACGGAAGCCAGATTCTCCCTTTAAAAAATCATGGTTTGAATTAAATTGCATGTCTTTGAACCTGCAATCTACTAGACACAAGCTGAAGTACAGTCTTAGACAACAGAGAAATTCTTGGAACCAGCATTTAATTTAAAAGACTGTTAAACTTTGCCTCATTGGAAATGCAGAACATGCTTAAATGAAGTTTTCAATATGTAGATAAATGTTTTACTGTTAGGGTTCCTTACAAAAATTGGCAACTCATTAAAAGTGTTCATAGGTACTATAAACAGACAACAAAGTACCTACCTCTGGCATACTTCATGGTTCAGACATCAAAGAAAAAAATCATAAAATCTGCTTGCAGTAAAACAAGGTCAATTTTTTTTTTTTTTTTTTTGCATGGCTGGTATCTATTAGTTACCTCATATGGGGAGAAAAATGTTACTGGTTCTTTAATCAGGTATATCTGAGAAGTTTTGTAAATAAATATGAAATAGTAAAGCATTTATGTATTTTAGGTTTACTATTTTATACACTAACCAAATGAGAATGATCTTGGTCATTTAAAAAGTTCATCCTCTCTGTTTCTAATAATGCAATCAGTTGTGTATATTAAAAGCTTTGCTAATAATCTACAAGTGGCAGGTTATTTAATTCTTTGGTTTAAGGCGTGACCAAGATTGTGTTTTTGTTTTTCCTATTTTGTACCTGAAAATTACAACGTTAACTAAAAGTACAGACAAAAATGAGTTGTTGCTATAAACATGTGAATTGAATGGGAATTTTCTGGGCTTTGTTATTATGAATGTTGCACACAGAAGAGCCAATGCATCACACCAGAATGTCAATGGGGTAGGGTACAGAGCCAAAGAAAAAGGGCAGAGAGCCCATTTTGGTACACCTGGAGTAGATTACACATGTGGGGTTTTTCTTTTCCTCGAAGCCAGAAAGCTTTGGTAATGTGCTCTCCACAGTGCATGATAGAGCAGGGTAAAACTGGAAATTAATCACCCAGTGCTACCAAGGCAGTTCATTAAATGTAATTGACAGCCTCCTCTCTGCATTTTTAGATGGCTGAGAGTCAAGTAGTTGCACATCAAAATGTGATTTTTTTTTCCTTGCCTCTTGGCACAGGACCTTTATCTGTCATCATTTCATGTCCTCAAAGGCCTGAGAGAAGCTGCCATCCTTGGGCAACAAAGGATGCCATGCAAAGCAGCTCAGAACTTGAGTTATTTCAACAGATGCTGTTTTATGTTTTGCCAAAGAATGGCCCCTTTTATTTCTGTCATGAATGCAGTCTTTCTTTCAGTTTCTAAATGTTTTCCAGTATTAAACCTAATCCTTATCTATCATTCTTTTTGGATGATAGGCTGTCCCTTTGCCTTTGGAACCGGCATAGCCTTCACCATGCAAATATGGATTTGCAAAGCCATGAAAACTTTGTGTTCTTCACTTTCCAGCTCCTGCTAATTTCTTACGGTGGTGGGAGGCAGAGAATGCACTTCAAGGTCAAAGTAGCCAAGCCTAGTTATTCCAAATCTAAGAAAAAAAAATACTGAGATTGAAATGAACAATTTTACCCTATAAAGATTCTCTGCCTATGGAAATAGAAAGGTTAGCAAAGGGAGCTGGTGGGGGAAAGAACTAGAATGAATAAAAAAGCAAGCTCAGAACAATTTCTTCCTATGTTTGTTTATTGAGACAAAACCAGGAAAGGCTGGTGCAGTTCTGAATTAATGTAATTTATAGGAAGAGAGGCTCTCCTACAGGGCAGTGAAATTCTCTCTCTCCAGAGATGGAATCAGGAGTGGGTCTCCATAAACCCCAGGTCTTCACAACCTTTACAGTTTTGCCCCACAGAGAACTCCTAATAGAAGGGATTCCAAATTGTTAATGAAAGTTGCTTTGATAAAAGTCTGAGGGTTATTCTGTTTCTTGTCACAAGTTGAATTGTTTGAAAGCACTGCCCTGGAGATGTGATGTTCCCTAATATAATAGCAATTTCTTACCTTGGGGCCGTAAAGGACTAGTTAAATTTTAAAATTGGAACTTCTTCCGTTTTGCCTCAGAACATTGAAGTTTGTTTGCTTGTTTCGTCTGTTTGCTCCATGGCTGCTGCGATTCAAGTCTTTATTTTGCTTTTAAGTGCAGAGTCACTGTGCTAATGATCTGGTGGAAACATAAAGGAGGGAAAGACACTTGCTCAAGGAAGTTCACAGAAACAGTGGGATCTCCATATGCAATAACAACAGTGAGGAAAGGAAGGATGCAGTTGAAGATAAGAAGGACAAAGTATTAAAGAAATATTCACAGATTTAGGTGCCTCCTGCCCGGTCCCTTCTGTTTCCCTTTTTCTGCCCCTCATGGGAGTTATTAAAATATCCACCATCTACATGTCCATTCTGCACAGAGGAGGAATCTATAAGGAAAACAAGAAGCTACTAGCCTATGTGTAGGGTAGATATGCTTTACAGCCGTGCACAGTTACTATTCTTGATCATGGGCCTAGAAATTAACATCTGGGCAATCAGACTTTTGCATTAACATTCAATGTTGGCTAAATCTACAAGCAGCTGGCTGAGTACTATTTAAACTGGGTGCTGAGATAGGAGTAGGCCCTGACAAGCAGTAGTTAAGGGACACTCATCTATTCTACCCATGTCAATGGTAATGATACTGTGATTCTCTGCAAAATGTGGTCCTTTTGCTATGTTTTGACAGGCTGGTTGTTATTCTGTCTGTATTATTGGAAATACATAGAGTAGACATTGATATACATATATGCATATGCATGTGTTTCTATGGCTGCATATACTTATGGAAAAATTTATGAGTCAATCATCCATATTTATTAAGTATGTACACTATGAAAAGTGTGATATAGAAAAATATGAAAAAAATTGTAAGCACACTAAGTCCAGGAAAGGTTGATTCACTTATTTCTCAGGACCTTACTTTGCATTGCTACTAAATGACTCACAATGACCAGAAAATATCTAACATCATTTCTAGGTCTTTACTTCTATGATTCCACCATTCTAAATAGACAATAAGTATACTGTTAAAGACACATGGACTGCATTAATGGTTACAAGCATAAGCTTTGGTGTCAGATTTGCTTTAAATACAACTGCAGCTCCTGACATTTAAAAGTTCAGTGACCCTGTATAATTTATTAAATTGGGCTTCAGTACCCTCAACTATAAAATGAGAAATCGTAATAGTGATCTGTCTCATAGGGTTGTTGTATGGATTGAATGTGGAAAGGCATGTAAAGCTTTTTTGCAGAAATCATGGTAAAGAACGATTATTGCAAAAATGTTAGCTGCTATTATAGTGATAGCTCTGAGAGCAGTGAGAACTGGGAAAAGTTAAGTCAGCAGAACAGGATAAACTTGATTCCTTCGCACCACCTGTTTGGTTTGAAAACTGTTGACTGGATAGACTTTCCCTGTTCTGGGGAAAAGTGAAGTTGGGCATTTATTTGTACAATTCAGAAGTAAACAAGGAGATCTTACATATAAATAATTGAATTTATATGTCTTAATCATTCCCACAAATAAATCCAAGCTTTAGGTGAGGTAAACACACGCTTTTATTGAATTAGTTCATTTGCACTAGAGAGAGATGTGTGTGTGTATAAAATCAATTTAGTATTTGTGTGTCCACAGGAAAGAACCAGAAGCTGTAGGTTGGAAATCAGGAGACCCAGCTTCAAGTACAGGCTCTAATACCAACTTTCAGTGTCATTGTGGATAAGTTACTTAAGCTTTCTAGTCTCAGTTTACTTCTTTGTACAATTAGGGCATTAGCTATTAGTATGAAATTGTCTCAGCTCCAACACTATGCTGAAATTCTATGACTCTTCATCAAAAATTGTTCCATGAATGCTAACCTAGGGTAACTAGAACGAACTTCATCCTTGTCTAGTTCAGTGTTTCTCAAATTAGAATGGGAAATCTCAAGAGTCCAGACAGTGTCAACTCAATCAGCAATCTCCTGACCTCCTAGCCAACGGTTGTCCTGTTCAGATGGCCTGTCCCCTCCACCCCTGCAGCCAGAAATTTGATAGACATTCACTGGGAACCAGCTCTGTGTCAAGCACTGTGCTTGATGCTGGAAAACCAAGATTAGGAAATACATTTGCCTAATGAGAAAGACATAATATTTACATTGTTTTAAATGCTAGGCAAGCAAACAGAAAACTACTAAACATTCCTGGTAAGGTCTGGTGAGTGTACACACATGCATCTTTGGCAATATGTTTTAAAGGATGTCAAAAAAATTGATCTTCTGGAGAAGGTGATGAAGGGGTAGTGGAAGTGCCTGAGCCAAGGAAGAAAATATTGTAAAGATACAAAGAAGCGAGGAATCTTGATATATTCAGAGAATAGAAATGACTTCATCACCGGGGGAGTGAAATAAAGCACATTGATTAAGAGGCCAGACTCCAAAGTCAAATGATCTAGGTTCAAATACCAGCTCTGTCACTTAGGTGAAACACTGGGGAAATTATTTAACCTCCCTGCTGCAGTTTCTGCTTCTGTAGAATGAGAATGACAAGGTATTGTGAGGATATATTTTTGGAACATATTCAGTAATGTTAGCTATTTTTTTTAGCATTACACAGAGGGCTAGTGAGACAATAGAACGAGGAGATGCTGGAGAGGCAGGCAGTGACCTGACCCCAGGGGGAGGCTGTCTGTGCCCCTCATCAGAGAGGGGCCCCTGCGTGTGCTGATGGGATGTGTGCTGGAGAGCCTGGTGGCCGTATCCATGGCATTGTGGCCGGGAGATCAGAAAAAGGGCACATTGGAGGAAAACAGTCCTTTTTGGGGAACGATAAGAGTGAAGAAACATTCCAATATTCTTCCCTAGTGACTGGGTGAACTGTGATTAGTAACACCCGAGGAAACATTTGGGAACGAGGTGCAAGTCATTGGGAAATATAATAAATTCAATTTTGTTGAGTGTCACATGTCTGTAGGAATTCTGCTGGAGGTGTTCAGTGAACGTTTGGACGTAGAGTAGCATCTCGCAAAGTCTAGAATAGTGCCGTCCCATAGAAACCTAGTGTGAGGTTCAGATGCAAACCATCTGATAACGATGCACGCAAAAGTATAAACAGGTGACATTAATCTTAATCATACATTTTATTTAACATAATATGTCTAAAATGTTATTTTATGTTGTAATCCACACAAAATGATTAAGATAGGTTCTTGCTAAGACTTAAGCCAGGTGTATACTTTATACTTAGCCCATTTCAAGCCACCTGTCACCTGCTCAGCAGTCATGCATGGGTTGAAGACTAACTACCATATGGGACAATGCAGTCCTAGAACATGACAACAGAGAGGATTTCTGCATTTACTGTTTAGCATTAAATAGTTGAAAAATTTGAGGCACTGCATATAGGAGCTGAAAATTCAGTGACGAATAGCACAGACACAGTTTCTTCTTCATTGAACTTAGAAGTTATTAGGAAATAGCAGTTCTGCTGGCCTTGAAGTTCTTTCTGTGCAAATTAGATGAAGGCACAGTCTCTGGGCAGGGTTGTTCCACACCGGGGATTACAGAGCACAGGTGAGATTTCTATCCCTATTCATCCCCTCTACCCTGCACCTGTTCATAGTACAAACCGTACAACGTCATATGTGGGGATCCATCAGGGAATATAAACATCTACAAGCGATTTTTAAAAACGGGCTGAGTGTTATAATGGAGGAAGTTCATACTAAGGGATTTGGTTGTTTAATATCAGGAAAATCTCTAAAGTAATGGCATCTAAGCTGAGCCCAGACAGATGATCAGGAATAAGACCAATGGAGAGGTGCATGGGCATTCCAGGCAGAGAGTAGGATACACTTGAAAGTGAGGAGGCAACAGCCTCAGGAAAGTCATGAGGGAGCTTCAGACCATGCGTGGAGAGGAAGGGAGGCAGGATGTGAAGTTAGAGAGTCTGGGGCCTTCTCCACAGCAGGGGATTAAGGGAGCAAGGGACAGGCAGAGCCCTAAAAACTAACAATATCAGTGGTGGATGGCAAGAGGTATGGGAAGGAGCAGTCAGAAACACAGGATAAAAACCAGAAATGAATAATGACATAAAAGGCAACTAGCAAGAGGAAAAAATTCATTTTTTGAAATAAGCCAATGATGTGTCAACTACGGCAGGGAAGTCAAGGCTGAAAAGGCTAAACAGTGGCCGTGGAATCAGTTAATCCAGATGGCCCTGAGGACCTTGGTGAGCATAGTTGTGAGAAAAGGGGTAGAAACCACACTGTAGTGGTGGTGGTGGGGCAATGGAGCGTGAAGAGGAGGTGTTTTACGGAAAGTGGACTGCTGGGAACCCAATGAGGGTCATGTTCTTACAGAAAGGAAAGCACAGTGTAGTGTGGTGAGAATTGTTTGCTTTTTGATTTTGTTTTTGTTTTTAATCATTGCATACCAGCACATCTCTCTACACTTTATGTTTCCACTGTTCCCTCTCAAACACTATTACACCAAAGTGGAGAAATAACCTGCAGAAAACAGACACATCTTGTGACATGGACACGAGAGTGGCAAGGTGTTATTGGATCCTCTTTCCTAACTCACTGCACAATTTGGGGCTTTTTGATAGAGTGGGTGTTGAGCTAGATACATAGGATCACTCGCCAAGGGACGGTCAGAAGAAGGGCTTAGTAACCACTCTTTCTTCGTCTCCTCTCTCCCATCCTGGTCAACCCAGGTATGAATGAAATCATTAATTTTTCACTGAGCACTGACTTCATGCCAGGACCTAAGCAACAGCTGTGACAATAATGGATTTATTGATAATTTACTATGTGCAGATACTCTTCTCACTTTTTGACCTGTATTATCTCATTTAATCTTTCCAAGATCTCTATTGGGTATATGCTGTTATCTCCCCCACTTAGCAATGAGGAAAATGGAGAGGGATTATGAATGCTAACCAGAGTTGCATGGCTCTGTCAGTCAGGCGTATGTCTCTGAAACATTCCCATACCCACTGTGCTACCAGTCTACACACCAGGAACACACAATAAATCAGAGGATGCCACTTAGTCCATCATCATGCCATGCTGGAACCTTTGTCAAAACTCTTCTCTTGAAATTCTCCCCAGATTAATTCCCAGCATCCGAGGGCACTGATTTTACCTTATCATTATGCTTTCTTTGAGTCATTAGCATTGCTTTCATTAGATACTGTGGTATAGTGTTCCCAGTTTTGTGTTTTGTGGATATTCTACCAAAGGTTTATTATACTTGTTTGAGTGCTTGGTGGACATAAGGCCCTTTTCAAATCTAATTTTTTTAAACATCCTAGGATTTTATTTATTTATTTTACCATTTTAGTGGGAGGGTCACATGAAGTTAGTTTCTTGACTGGTGTAGTCTTGACCTGCTAATCAGGATTGGGTGGAGTGCACTCTATCCTGCATCTTTCTGTTTCCTTTTTCCATTTAATTCAGAGAATGTTGATTAGATGACCAAAAGTGCCTGGCCCTTTGCCAAGTGTTATAAAAGACACGGAGAAGGTATCATCACTGTTGCCCAGATGCCTATATTCCCAAGGATCTCATCAGAGCATAAGAGCTCTTCCAGATAATTAGTAATTGGTCCTCACAGCACCCCTGGGAAGTACCTGGGTATGCAGCAAAGACACATAGAGCCTAAATGAGTCTTTCCAAAGTGCAAGACAATTTCCACCTCAGTGATGGGGACAATTATAGTGATCCACCTTACAGGGGTGTCAATTATTCACAATCTAATAGCCCTGAGAATTACAAACCTCACCAGGAATATGTACACACAGCACACTTGTACTGCACTTAATTGGCATTCTCCTTTCTCCTGCCCTACTCCCTGCAAATCACACCACAATGACACCCGTGGGCTTACCTTTGGTCCTGGTTATTGACATGGAGCCTGCCTCCCTGCATCAAAGATCTGCCTGGATCACACTAGAGAATAGAAGAACAAACCTGCCAGGTGTTGATGAGCCCATGGCAAGCAACCTAAATAGAATTCTGACAGGCCATCACAGCCTTCTACATAAACATAATGAAGCCACACAGAATACACACTCAATACGCTACAAGTAAAAGAGAAAGCAAAGTATGAAGACAAAGGGAAAAGCAACAGATTGATCTAGCTCAATGACAGGAATTGCAAAAATCTGTGTGGATGGTGCAGGGTGAGGTGAAATATTCCAAATGAGCTCCCGTTAACAACTTATCCAATGACCCACCCACCCTTGGGTCCTGTTTATTGGGACCTTTTTTATCTCCTCCCTCTCTCCCTTCCCCTACATCACTACCTTACTTTCATCTTTTTATGTGTAACAATCCCATCTCTCTGATGAATTGAAATTGTGAGCTTCAGGCAAGGAATATATCCTATATTTTATTTTTGTTCGATTAAATATGAAACACAGTCACAAAAACAAAACCACCATTTCTGCTTCACCACTCTTCACCTGTAGAATTGCTCATGCATTTCATCGTTGGTGCATTTACCATTCAATCCTTTCCATTTTCTTTGTTTCAGCACTTCTTCTTTATTCTGCTCTTCATTTCATGCAACAGCTATGAATGTACTTGTTCTTGCACAGACTAGAAATTGTTTGCTACAGAGGTAGTGGCAGGTGTAGCCTCAATAAAATAAATGTAAATAACATTTCTGAATAACAGAACTCTTCTATATTCCCCACTGACGACACTTAAGTCCCTGAGTCTCTTAAAGATATGTGGGGACAGGTATTTGTAGAGGCAAAACTGAGGATAAAGGAAAAGAAGAAGAAACTGATTATTAGATGTAGAGCCAGAAGCAAAATGAAAATCGATGAATAAACTATTTGCATGAATATCTTCCAAAATATATTTCTAAACCATTCTTTAGAATCTAAGGCTCTTACTCAAAAATGCAATTACCTAATACTTTTCCTCCCAAACATATGCAGTGACATGGTCTCAACTTGGATCCCTTTGAGGGAAGAGTAATGCTAATGCTATTACCTCTGTAATTTCCAGATGTGATGAAATAACTAAAACAGATCATCCCTTACCGTAAAAGAAGAGACAGAAAGAGACAGTCAGATAAATTAGAGCCAATAGGTCTTGGGACAATTGCACAAACCCTTCAAATCTAAGTAACTGTAACGTTTCCATGTTTTTCATTAGTCAAATGCTTGCCACATGATCATAAACCTGACCCCTGGTTGATTGCCTGCATAAAGGAGAAATTGGTTCAATGTCCAAGATGGAAGTTGTTATATTTGTCTTAGGAAAATGAGGAGTGAGCTCACACATTTTAATTCTAAAGCTGCACTGAATAAAAAAAAAAAAAAAAAAACCCTGAAAATGCAGAGCGAGTTATAAATATAACAAGAAATGACTTCCAGGACTCTCTTTCCAAACAGATGCATTAAAGTAGCTGGAAAATCATCCATTGTAGAGCTAAACAAAGATGCTTCATCTCTCATCCCTTTCCATTAAGTGAGAAAATAGAGAGCACCAACCAAGGAAATCAACAATAACTCTCCTCAGCAAGCTTAAGGAGAATTCTCAGCGGCTCAAGTCATTTATATCAAACAAGAGGAAATTTCGAGAATTCAACCCAGAGCTCACAGTGGTATCCACAGTGTGTGTGGATATAGCCAGCAAGCACTTTGGAGAAGTCGGTCTCAGAATACGCTTGTCAAAGTCAATTTAAAAATACTCTATCATGCTGTTAGGAAACACCTCATTATGAGAAGGAAGCCTGTTTTGGGGTGGTTGGCATAAACAAACACAATGTTTTAACTTTGTAGATTAATGCTTACCTGATATTTTGTACAATACTTTAAAGATGGGGTATCAAAGGTGATATGAGAAGGTAGAAACCAAGAAATATATTAACTCATGCAATAGAAATGCATAAAACATAAATTTAAAATAATAAGCACCAAGCTACCATATATTTTTGTGTCTGAATTATCCAATTGAGGTATTTACATATATTAGAGTAACTGTCCAGTGCTCCGTATCACTTTTATGCTGTATAAATCTGGTGAAAGATGTACCTAGGGCGTTAACATATTATTTGTTTATTTGCAAGATTTATCTCACATATAGTCTTTGAATAGCTATTCACGTTATGTCCAGGTATTCTACACTTGCAATATTTAACTTTAGGCCCTTAGAAACAAGCAAGTAAGTAGATAATTTTGATTTTTTGGAGTATTATGGCTGTGTGGAGGGGCAAAACAACATGTGTTTAGTTTAATGAATTTCAATTAGAAAATCAATAATTAAGGGATAATGTGGTTCAAACATTTCTAACTCATATTTTGAAATATGACAGTTCTGTGTCCTAAAGTTACTAACACAATGTTAATAATGGATATAACAGCCCATTAAGACATTATCCTTGGCTAGAATTTATACTGATCCCATTTCAAGGTAGGTTAATGGCCAGGTAATATAATGTTTATGGGCCCAGACATAGCAATAGCAGAAAAAATCTGATTTCTTTTTTTGTTTGTTTTGTTTTCTGATAAGAGGCCTCCCAGGACTCATCCTTGGCCCCTTGGATCTCCTGTTTGCTTCTCACAGTTGCCTGTGTTCACTATACTGTGGACACTACTGTGCAGTGTAGTTTCAGTACTGTTGTGCTATAAAATGTCATATGTGGGTTGAAGGATGAGATTTTGATGGCCTGGGAGATAAACAGGATAACCAATGTCCCATATGCAGTTAGCTACCAAGTGGAGTGAAAGCTCCTTGTGGTCATTAGGGAATGGACATGGATTCAGTCTCAGGTAACAGTGGCTTTAATATCCAAGGTGTATTGTGGGACTTTGTGCATATTGCACAGTGCTGTTCAGCTCCCTCAGGGTCAGGTGGACCTGTGTCCTACTAGAATCTTTCCTTCAAAATGAGTAGGAAACAGAGAATTTTTTTTTCCAGTAAACAAGAGAAGAAATCCATTTTTCCATAATGAGAAGAGAACTGCTATTCTCAAGTATTTTCTGTAGAGAGAAACACATGCCCACTGGGCCACCAGCCTTGGGTACTGAGTTAAAGCGAGCTGGGAGTTTTGGTCTTATTCTCCAAGAATAATTGCAAATACTTGAGGCTCTCTGCACCGGGTGACCTCACAGGCCTTTCCACCCGTACCTCTATGGATATGGCTCTTCAGAAACTGCCAACAGCTTGGAAAGACTTCAAACCATATCTTTTCAACAACTTGAGTTTACATGGCCTCTCTATGACGGCAGCCAAGTGATCTGGCCCGGATTTTTGTTCCATGCCTGAACTCATTCTCTGCGGATAAAGTTAAACCTGTTCTGATTGCCCATTTCTGTATCCTGTGCATTCCTCAGAGAACTCCACAAGTTCAGGGTAATTCCCATTCCGTACTACTCTGTTTCGAAGTGCTACATGGAATCCTGGCTACCACCACCAGGGCTGGTATATCTCTCCCCGTCTTCCCTGAAAATTGGTCCCCCAACTAATTTAGTAAGATTATCTAGTTTTGTTCTGAGGTTAAATGTACTCAAACTAGAAAGAGATGCTTTTCTCTGTGTATTTATTAAATGAAAAGTTTTGTGTCCTTAGAACTATTCTAGGGAGATGCTTTTTTGTTTCCATCTCCTTCCTCCTGATGTGTGTCTGTGTTCTAAAGCACACAGCACACTGCTATGCTGCAGAGTAGTGGAAGAAACTGATTAGATGTTGTAAGACCTAGATCCAACCCTGTAATTATCTCTCTGTTTGCATTTAGGCAGATCTTTAAAATCCGTTTGAACTGCAGGTTCCTCATATCAAGCTCAAAACGATATCACATGTACCATGTGGGCAATATATGTAAGAGTGTTTGGAAAAATTTTAAAGGGCAGACTACTACATGTATGGAGTGGATTTTGACATAGAGTGGTATATGAAAGTTATAGAACAGTCATTGTTTTCCATCTTATCTTTTCTTTCTCCTCTTCTCTCTTCTTACTTCTTTTGACTTACCCATTTATTCAACTTTCTTAAATTAGTGACTTCCAGCTCTGTATCAGGTGTAGGATAAATCCTGGGGTTTGAAGATTAATAGCAGAGGTCTTTGTCCTTAAATAGCTTGTGATCCTGTAGCAGAGACACACCAAACCAGCCATTACCCTATGAAAGCCCTGACAAGGGCACCTAAATGGGTTTTCAGCATCAGACAAGACTTCCTGGATGAGGTAATGTTTCAAATGAGGTTTGAAAGAAAGTTATGCAGATGGCGGCAAAGCAAGTTGAAAAAGTAAAGAATAGCTGCATTAAAAGAAGAATACATACAAATACTCAGGGATAAAGTAACATTAAGTATTTGGGAATTCAAATCAGTTTGGTATTGCAGCAACACAATGTGAATTTAGGAGAGAAAGGGCAGGGAATGAGGCTAGAATGATGGTCAGGACCCTTTCAACTCATATTAAAAATCTTAATCTTTATCCAAGGCTTAAGCAAACAATGAATTGTTGTTTAAGGAGAGATCAAATCTATGTCTTAGATACATGTGGAGGGTGGGGACCAATTGCTATATAAATAGTTTCCATTTTGAGATCATCCAGATTTTCATGCCCTACCTCAAATATATAAATTAAATGGTCGAGTAATGTCTTTCAAGATGATTTAAATTTTAATCCACCATAACATGAGAACAATTTGAGTTGCTAAAAACTGGTAGGTGTTCAATGGCCTGGCTTGAACGAATGATTTGATCAACATCTAAATGTGAGGAAATAGAACTTCACACTCTAAAACCACAGGCACAATGGCCATTCCATTGGACTTGTTAGGGTAGTCACAGTCATCATGTCATGAACCAAATAGGTATGGTGACTAACCTTAATGATCGTTTATGGCATTCACTTTAAAAGAATTAAATTTGAAAAACATTTGTAACGGTTATGAGTAAAGGCACATTCATTTTCACTTTATAAAATATTTAATTTTCAAATAATTTCATAATAAAATGCAATGAAAACCGACCCTCCAAAAGATGATGATGATGATGATTAAGTATTAATCACGATGAAGATTATGGACCATCAGATAACTTTAGTCAGTATGTTGAGTCTGCTCTGTGTCTAGGCTTTCCATATTTCGTAGCTGTTCTAATGGTAAAAACTAATTTATGGAAATTAATTTATGTCTAAATAGAAGTAAGCCAATTAACAATAGAAAGTTTTCAAGGGGAAGGATTTTAATTATTGCTGCTTTTGTTAAAGACTTGTGATTTTTATTAAATTTTTCCAATGTTTGTTTCTGTAATTTATTGGTGATATTGGCAGTATTTTATAAACTTGGCAATGAAGATTTATTGTGTGCTCTGTGCTCACAGGTACTTGGTTTTCTTTCTCCTTTTCCTTCTCCTCCTCTTTCTCTACCTCTTTCTTCATCTTTTGCTATTCATTACATGTAATATATTTTTTCTTTTCCCACGCAATCTTTGTCACTGATTTTGTCAAGCTTTGAGAAATCATTTCAAAGTCTCTTCTTGATTATTTTGGGATACAGAGTTTCACCCCAAGGGAATTAATTTCCCAACCTCTCCTGACTCTTAATAACTAACACACCCTCTCTAACCCACATCTATCCAATTACACTTCATTCATAATCTTTGGAAATTATTTTAAATTACTTAAAAATATTTGTCTTCTATTTACATAGGAATAACAACCTAGGCTCATTTCCTGGTGTTTCCTTTTTCAGTTTAAATTGAACAATTTCTGTGCCTTACACTCCAAGAGACTTGCAATCGATAATTTCCTGACTTTTCAAAACCAGATATCCATGTGGAGGTACATAATGATTGTTCATTTGAGACCAGTACACATGTAGTTATAAGAATCTTTTACTTATCAGTAAAGCAATTAGTAGTAACACTAAATTCAAAGGTCTTTTTTTGTTGTTTTTTAATAACAAGCATTTTTACCATGATCTTTCTGGTTGAAACTATGCTCAGTTCTCTGAAATTTATGTTTTAGCCTCTGTAATGTTAGCAAGATATTAATATATGCATGAAGAGTTGTAGTGAATGTAATTACAGTGGCAAAATGATAAACACATAGCTATTTTGCCCGGTAATATTATGTATTTAACAGGTTTATTTGTTCAACAGTTCTAACTTTAATTATATTTTGCCATTTGGGATTTTTAGACATATAACAATCATAGCTCTTCTCTGGCTATTAGTCTAAGGAGATTGCATTCATTATAAAAATTATCCATATTTGTTTATTTAATTTTTTTTCCTTAATGCTTTACAAGTGAACTAAGAAATGATAACTTTCTTTGCTGCTGGTATTATGTGACTCATTTGGATGTTAAAAAAATCATTCCCCATTGACCTTTGGCAGTGAAAGATGCTAAACAGGGTTTTGGCCCCAGGAGTGCTCATTCATAGGCACTATGCTGTATGCTTTCACATGAGCTTGGAGCTGTTCCTCAAAACCCTCATTCCAGATCACTCCGAGAGTCTCAAATGCTCTGGGAAGCGTCCTAACAAAAAATAAACAGGCGATAGGTCCTGAAGCTGACAAAGGGATGCAGAGGGTCAGTCTTTATAACAGCCAGGCTCAGTCCCTTTGTGCTCAACTACAGCAAAATAATCTCTCTGAAATTATTCCCTGTTTTGGAGTGAACAGAAGATTTGGGTAAATCTCGAGGAGGTGCATTTGTAAGCATGGGGTGAGCTCGTGCTACATCAGTAAAGGTTTGAGAAAATGTACGATTGCTCTTTTGCACATTGACTGTTATATGATGTGTTCATTACTTTTTTTATTTATGCAGAATGCAATTAAGACTTAAGTTCCAAAAGCCTTTTTCTGCTTCACATTCCTAGATGCTTATTCAGGAATCTACCTCTGTAACGCTCTTTCAGCTAAGCCAAATTACTTCTGCAGTGAATGCTTCTGATAAATGCAGATTTTTTTTTCTTCCCCCAGATCTGGCCTAAAGATTCATTGTATTTGGCTTACGTAGTGTTGTTGTTGGAAGTGTAACTTACACGCAGTCAAGTACACAGATCTTAAATGTTCAATTTGATGAATTGTACATATGGGTATACCCACGTAACGACCTCTCAGATCAAGAAGTAGAACATTTCCGACTCCCAAAAGGCTCACTAATATCTCTCTTCAGCCACAGGGTAACTTGCATAGAGGTTTTTTGTTGTTGTTGTTGTTAAGTAAAAGCAGATTTAAGGTTAAAAAGATGGTGGTGGCTTTTTGAAAAGATATTGTTATTAATTTTATTACTTGGTCACCAAAGTGTTTAAGTACAATTGTTTAACCCTGATCAATAGAGCTGCAAAGCACATTTTAGCGGAAGAGACAAAAATTCTTCCTCATTCATTCATTCAACAAACATTTACTGTAATACAGAAAATGTGTTATATGCTCAAAATATAAATATTTAAAAAAAGCAAAAAAACACCACAGACCCGGAACTGTAGGCGCTTGTAATTATGTCCCCTTGGCCTATTGTTTTAACATGGTTGCAAATATGTGTGTGTGTGTGTGTGTGCGCGCGCATGTGCTACACACACAGATGCACACAGCTTTTATTTATTTTATTCCTTTTCTCCCCATATGTAAAACTAAAAAAAGATCAAATGATATGCTCATCATGTTGGATGAACCAGATCAGTGGCCTTAATAACTTCCTTCCCCACTCAGGCATGAGTTTAGAAGCAACCTATAAAAACCAGCAGAGCAGTAAGCATGTTCTGAACCTGTTAGATGTACTCTGGTTTCTTTGGTTTACATCCTACTTTCTTGCCTTCTGCCTTTTGCCCACCTTTTTAGACTGATGCTTCATTTGGACCATCTGCCTAGTTCTTGATAACATCTTTTCCTTGTACATTGTGTTTTCATTCTCTCTTGACCCATGCTCTGAAGCCCACGTGCTATTTCCTCAGACAGCTGTGGCTGCTGGTACCCTGTTCTGGGTGACACGGCTGCTGTTACTTAAACAAAAGTAGAGGTCTGATGGCAAGCTTATGCTCAAGTATGAAGATTCTCTTGGCAGAAATATTTGCATTTACAATCAATTTTTTAGTTCACTTGGTTCCACCAGAAAATATAACTTTTTCTTTAGAAATTCTCTTTCCATGGAAATTTCCTTGGAATTATCTAGAAGAATTTCTTTCTGATTTAGTAGGTTAGCAAATCAGTGATTTTTTTTTTCTTGGATAGATTTTCTTCATACCCTTGAATTAGGGTGCTTTGTAGTGAAATTCCTGTTTTCAAAAAATATGGATTTTGTTAATGTGGCCAACAATCCTAAATTACTAAAACACATATACTTCTGCACTCATATGCTCATAATATCTTTATATTTTTTGCAGCTGTTGTTTAGGCATGAATTATTCTTGCAAGGCTTAACCAAAGATAGGAACCCACCGTGAAGTTATCAGGATTTCCCCTTTAGAAGTTTTGCTCCAGTTTTAAAGGAAATACAACTGATGAAGCAATTGCTGTGTCATAAATTTATAAATTATAGGTATCTGTCATGCATTACAAGAAAAAAATGGTAAAATATCATGAGACTTATACATATTCTGACATAGAAGGAAAAATAACACTCTGCAGTGTTTAATCTACCATAGCTTTGTTATTGTCTTTCTTGTTTGTACCAGTTTGAAATACTTGGTTCTATGTTTTGGGGCTACCTGCAATACTGGGTATTTATTTAAAGAATAGAGGAAACTGAAGCTTACTCTACGTACACACAAGAATACTGTACCCATTCAATCATACAGAAATATTAAGAGTTATCTCATAGAAACATTTGTCTTTTTCTTGGTTTTGTGCTTTTTCTGAGGTTTTGGGATGTGTTCTACTTTTGCCTGCAGTATATATTTTGTATCTTTTGACACCCTGGAGGACATGCTGCAGTTGAGCCTGTAAGCTGATGGTTGTCTTCTTGGTGGCCACCTGCTCTTGGTCATTACTGACATCATAGCACTTTCTTTCTCCTTATAGGTGCATGATATGCACGGTGCCTCTGGCGATATATAAAATATACCATACTGATACTGGCTGGCATAAAAATGGAAACATTGACCAGTTGAACAGGTTAGAAAGTCCAGAAATAAGCCTATACATTTATGGTCAATTGATTTTCAACGAAGGTGCCAAGAATACATTAATACAATGAAAAAGGGCAGTCTCTGCAATAAACAGTGTTGGAAAACCGGACATCCAGAAGCAGAAGAGTGAAATTGGATACTTATATAACACCATATACAAAATTAACTCAAAATGGGTTAAGGACTTAAGTGCAAGACCTGAAACTATAAAACTGCTGAAAGAAAGCATACAGGAA
Organism: Lemur catta; assembly: GCF_020740605.2. Classification (NCBI taxonomy): domain Eukaryota; kingdom Metazoa; phylum Chordata; class Mammalia; order Primates; family Lemuridae; genus Lemur; species Lemur catta. The sequence continues at coordinate 60,414,573 of NC_059132.1, forward strand.
ATACTTCACTACATTGGTCTGGGCAAACATTTCTTTGATATGACCCCAAAAGCATAGGCAACAAAAGCAAAAATAAACAAATGGTATTGCATTAAACTAAAAAGTTTCTGCACAGCAAAGGAAGCAATTAATAGAGTGAAGAGACAACCCACAGACTGGGAGAAAATATTTGTAAACCATACATTTGTTAAGGAGCTGATATACAAAATATTATAAGGAACTCAACTCAATAGCAAGAAAACAAATAGCCTAATAAAAACATGGGCAAAGAACCCAAATAGACACTTCTCAAAAGAAGACATGCAAATGGCCAACAGATAAATGAAAAAATGCTCATCATCACTAATCATCAAGGAAATGCATATTAAAAGAACAATGAGATATTATCTCACACTTGTTAGAATGACTATTATCAAAAGACAAAAATAAATGTTGGCAAAGATGTGGAGTAAAGGAAACCCTTATGTGCTATTAGTGGGAACATAAATTAATACAGTCATTATGAAAAACAGTATAGAGACTCCTCAGAAAACTAAAAATATAATTACCATGTGATCCAGCAATCACACTGCTGGGTATATATTCAAAGACATTGAAATCAGTATGCTGAGATATCTGTACCCCCGTGTTCACTGCAACATTATTCACAGCAGCTAAGATATGGAAGCAACCCAAGTGTCCATCAATGGATGAATGGATAAGGGAAAGTGATATATATGCACAATGGAATACTATTCAGCCTTAAAAAAGGGGGAAATCCTGTCATTTGTGACAACATCAATCAAACTAGAGGGTATTATGCTTGCTAAGTGAAATAAGCCAGGCACAGAAAGGCAAATACTGCATGATCTTACTTACATGGGGAATCTAAAAAAGGCTGAACTGTCAAAGTGGAGAGTAAAATGACATTACTAGAGCTTGGAGAAGGGGAGTGGTTGTGGAAAGGGTAGATGTTGATCAAGAGGTACAGAATTTCAGTTAGACAGGAGGAATAAGCTTTAGGAATCTATTGCACAGAATGATGATTGTAATAAGTAATAATGCAGTGTATATTTCAAAATTGCCAAAACAGTAGATTTTAAATATTTTCAACCCAGAAGAAAGATAGGTATGTGAAGTGATGCATATGTTAGTTATGTTAATCATTCCACATTGTAAACATATATCAAAACCTCACATTGTACCTCATAAATAAATATAAACAAGTATTTTTCAATTAAAAATAAAATTAAAAAAATAAAACAAGGAAAAAATATCATGCTAATTATTTATCCTGTCACCATTAAACCATTTTTAGAAAATAGATATTCTATGAAGAAAAGAATAGAATTTGAAACATTAGTGAAATAATGTAAAATAATTCTTTAGGAAAAATTAAGTTTTGTAAAAAGCCCATTGTTGCTTAACTTTATAAAGTTTATTAACTGCTTTTGGTATTGGCTTTTGTATTTTACAGAAGCATAACACAACAGTAAATATTGTCTTCATGCATTTTCAAAATCATTTAGAAACTGAATGTCTTTCTTTCATAAAGGTAGACTGAATCTAATAATTTCAAATTGCTATTAGATATATGTAATAAGCTTCTAGTCTTTGATATTCTCTTCCTTATAATTTAGTTGTTTGAGCAGTTATTTCTCAAGTTTGCTTTGTGATTCCTTTACAGTTTTCATTTTTTCAACACTTTGATCCACTAGATTTTATTATCTGAGAATAAGTTGATGTTTTCCCATGACATTTGCTGGGGTGAAGTAAGAGTAAATTGTTGCTCGGTATTCCCCTTTCAATATGTGTGTGCTTACATTTTTGAGTATGCTAAAGTATTTCCTTAAACATCGTAAGCAGAACTTTCTTTTGAGCATCCCTGACATAGTGATATGTGAGAATATTGTCAGTTTAAACTATTTTTCTTTTAAAGTCTCATGTGGCAGTTTAAAGTAATAAACATATAAGTACATTTAACATTTTTCTTCAAAAGCAAAATTAGTAAGACTTCACATCAGCACAAATGAGAAGAAAATGAATAAAGATACAATAATTTTTCCTTGAATTATTTTTTTGATATTATTAGAACATTTTTTTTTAATTTAAAGCAAGCTAATTTTGCCTATCAAATGCTACAGTCTGTTAACTGCCATGGAAGCTGGCGGTTAGTCCTCTAATTAGATCTAGGGATAAAGGACTGTGTAGTTATACTACCATCGGCCACAGAACATTGAAGTAAAAATAGGTAGAGAGGCAGTGCAGAGATAGGTTTCCTAATTTTCTACCCTCTAAAAGTGCTCTTTGGACTCATGGAAGAAAACTGCCCCTACATATGCTGTGTAAGTAATGAAACGTAAAAACATGAAACTGAGCAAAAGTCCCTATAAGAAACCATTGAATGTCATCATTTTTTTTGCTTTGTGCAGGCCAACATTTATAATAAGTGTATTTCTGGGTAAAGGAAGCATGAAGAAAGACTGTAATACAAATTCCATAAAAGGCTGCAGAGTGCATGAAATTCATGACTAATATCGACTAAACAAAAATCTTTAGTTTTGCGCCCGGATAATTTTTAGCATTTTCAGTAAATACAGCTTAGCTTGCACTAAATGTGCATGTCCTGGATAAAATTAGAAGCAGCATGAAAACCAGTTGAGTGGGTTTCTACAAAATAGTGTAAAGACAAGTTTCTCTCATTGGTAACCAATTGATGTATAAGCACAAAACACATATTTGTACTATCAAAATTTACAAAAAATATCCAATGAGTTTTTGCTGGGTGACATTTGAATAGTTGGCTACATTCAAATTTTGGTCTAATGGAGCAGAAAGAGCTATTTGATCTAAGGAGGAGAAAGATTGTTCCATCAGAACAAATAGTTCAAGTCATGCCTGTGAATAAAATGAAGTTTGTCTGTTGGCTCATTGGTGTGAAGACCTTACATAAATTAATAATGAAAAACTGGCTGTACCCAGAATCCAGCAGATCTTAATAACATAGTTATTATTAATTAGTTGATAAACATTATATATTTATTCAGATATATTATCCTAAGCACAAATATCAGTCTTCTTATTCTCAGGTAAGACAATTAATTCATTCTTTGGATTTTGAGACAGCAACGTGGCATTGGCATTGTCTGTAACTAAATAAAGATTTTGAAAATTATAAGCAGATTCTACCAAATGTCATCCCTGTAACAAATGCAAAAACACATACATACTTCATAAATTATTCTATGCTCTTAAGTTCAAAAAAATTCATGAATTTTTATGTTGTAGAATGAACACACCTTTTTCTTACTGAACTTAAAATTTTTGGAGTAACACATTTAAAGTAACATCTCAGAAATTCATACTTTAAAAAAAAAGTCACTGACTGACTTGTTTTCAATTATTCCTATGACTATTGTACTTACAGATTTAGCCATATGTTTTTTCACATTGCTGTTCACTATTTAGGCATTAAATTACTGGAATAGTTATGTGAAAAGAATATGCAGCTGGACTCTTGCAGGAAGTAGCCAAAGGATTAATACAGAGAACTAAGATGCTAAGCTTGAGTCCCATTTCTGTTTCTTATTCCATCTTATCCCTTGTAGGTTCTGGAACTTTGGGCAAAGCACTTATCCATTCTTGATTTTTACTTACCTTTAAAACAGGAATAAAAGTGGTATTGCCTCTTAGGGTTGTTGTAAGAATAAAATGAAGTTATGCTTATAAATATTTAGTTCAGTGTCTTTTGTAGATTAAGCACTCATTAAATGGCACTATTACATTATAGCTGCCTATTTTGTTTGCCTATATAGGATAAATAGCATAAAGCATCTATACACTTAATCAGAGGTACATATGCCCAAGTTTTAGCTCAACATAATTTTCCATGATTAGTAGATGCCAGCATACTTATTATGGGGGGATCAGCCAATAAGTAACACCCAGCTGACCTTTGGGAAAATCCTGTGAAAATCGTATGTGGCTGAATTTTAGGGAAACACACCCAATGACATACGAACCATTATATATAATATCATGTCTTTAGGCATTAAAAAGGAAGGAATGCTGCTAGTGTTGGTCTTTAAGTGTAATTTTGATGCCATCAGTACTAGAAGACTTCCTACCGGTGTGTGACCAAGTGAGTGGTATAAGACAGGGTTTGGGGAAGACATTGCAGAGTATTGTTTGAAAGTCAGCAGAATCTAGGAGGGTAAGGAGTCAGAAACTCAAATTGAGAAGTTTCCACAAAGATAATATAGACCTATTTTCTGATATCATGGGCTCAATTTTTCTTTATGCCGGGTCAACTTAGGTACTTAGTCACATTGACTCATACAGATAATGGCCCATTTACAGATACTGTGTATTAATAATATGAACCCTTTGGGATCTTTCTGCAGACCAAGTGTGGTGCCAGAGAAAGTCATGAACTACCAACAATTTTCTAACTTACTTTCATATTTATAAAGCCCTAAACATTTTTATTTTGAGAAACCTGTTAGCTAGAATATATAAATTTTGCCAATCAAAGAACCAGGGAACCAACGTATCCACACAGATTTATAAAATAAATGTTTCCAAAGCCAAGACTCACAACTTTTGAACCACTGCTTTAAATCCCACCCTAATCACTTTGGTAATACAGGCCATGTTGGACGAAATGGAACACACCTATATTTATAAGCCATAGTGTAAGCCTCGTAGAATTCCAAGTTGAGTTTGATTTACCTATGTGTTTCCCAAAATTGCTTATTGAGGCAGTTTCTGGCTATGACCAAAATTAAAAACATGTAAGTATTCAAGTGGGACTACATGCTATTTTCACCCAACTCACAGCAGGAATTGTTGGCAAGGATGTAAGACTCTTCTTGGATGTTTTCCCACTGGTTTCCAAAGAGAGTGGATAAGCAATGTATGAATACCCAAACATTTGGATTTTTATCTACACTAAGTCCTTATACAAACTTTAAAAATCCTGTCCACCACTCATTTATTCACACAATATATTTGGAAACAATAAAGGAAAATCAATGAGGCAGTGAGTTGGCAGGAGAATGAAACCTGGATTCAATGGTTGGCTTTGAAAAGTATGACTATCGTTGTGCTGCTGAGACACTCCACTGGGAGGAGAAACCTGATGATAATCCAGGAGAATGTGCTGCATTTGTTGTCTGTGGAAATGATAGGACTAAAATTTATGGATGAGAATCTCCAGCAACACTCCATTACTCATCTTGAACCCTCTGAGCTGATGAAACGGATGCCACAGAAACATAAAGATGCTCTGATCCTATAGTTACTTTAGGTACTCTGTAATACTTAGGTAGCTGCCAACACGATTTGGGGTGATTGGGACAGCTATAACAACAGAAGTACGTAAAGTGACAGTGTAAAGCCTGTGGCAGTAATTTTCTCAATTCACAAGTATGGAGAGAGAGGAAAGAGAGAGACAGATATCTTGGTGTTGGATGCTAACATAAGAGGTTATCTACACTGATCTGCTCATGAGGGGAAATACAAATTATTTTAGATGCCTAAATATCTTAAAGAAAGTACAAATTCTATACCTTTAGATTGTGCCTCACCCAAGGGTAGTTGGCTAGTTATTCTTGACTATGTAGACCAAAGTTTTTCTTTCAAATCTTAGAATTCTATGTTTACAAATCCACCAATAAAATCTGACTACTTCTTTATTAAATTAGACATAAAATGATCTCCTAAATATTGAGATCTAAAATTTACTATTGCTAATACATTTGCTGTCATCTGTGTACAATGCTCTACCATCATTTTTTGATGTTAAAAATGCTATGGTGCATAAGCACCATAACAGTATATAATAAGCATTATAATGTCATTACTATTTGCAGACTTTGTATTCATAGGATATTAATGTGCTTGGTTGTTTGTTATTGATATAATTCTGAAAGAACAAATCTTTTTTATCTTATTCCATATTCTTTTTAACTTTACTATAGCTTCCCTGTATCATCTATAGTATAACTTTTTGGATATGTTTTTCCATTGTCTGAATGTGCATCACTTTTCTGACCTCAAGTGGACATATTAGACATAGAGAACTTTAAAGGACTCTCTTTGAATTCCTTTAGGATGGAATGGATAAAGTGGACACAGTTGAATGGAAAACTTACTTTAAAATATGTTGGTAAATTAATATACCACTGATATTTCTTAGGAGCAGAAAAAACTGTAACTACATTTGTGGCTTTCTACTTTATTACAGACTCATAGAAAATGAGAAAATATTCCTGCTTTTAGAGATAGAATAATATATTTTGTCTATTCATTTAACAACTATTTATTGAGAAAATACCAGTGCCAGTATATAAAACAGGGAAGGCCAATGCTTTCATGGAGATTACATCTCAGTGAAAGAGGAAGAAAATAAATACATCGACAGGCGCAATAATTTCATGTCCAGATAAGTTCTATGAAGGAAGTAAAACAGGGTAATGCATTAGAGATTGACTGGGTGGTAGGGAGAGGAAACTTTTGGAAAGGGTAATGCGAGAGAAGGCCTCTCTGAGGTTGTGCCGTTCAAGCTGAAACTTGAATGATGAGGAGGAGCCAAGATTTGAAAATATCGAGAAAGATGTGGAATCTGCATCTGCAACATGCTTCACAGATGTAAAAAGCAGAGACATTTTAATAAAACACCTTTCCCAGAGCCCAGGTTCTTCTGTGAATCATGACACCTTCCCTGTGTTTCCTTAATCAAGTCTTGACTTTGGGAGTCCTAGAGAAGGGGTTTGTGTAACTGCCAGGCATTTGGTCTAACTTCCAGACAAGGCTACCCAAGTCTCTATAAAGGCTCTCTTCCCTTTTATGAGTTCACTGCAGCAGAGACTGTGGTGGTAAATACCAAATCCTCTGTCTTTACCTTCTGGGTACATAATGGACCCAATTCCTCAACTTCTTCAGTAGTCAGGTATTGAAACACGACTAATGTATAGCTCAGAGGATATGAATGGAAGTGATGAGTGCTCATATACCATCCTCTCTCCTTTTTTCTCATCTGTTGGCAGACTTTGGAGAACTTTAAAGACCTAAAAAGAGGGTGGATCCACAATGCCTGGATCCCTCCTCAGTAGCTATGTGCAAGGTGATCTGCCATTCAGAAATATGTATTTTGGACTATATGTGAATATAAATGAACTCTTTTGTTAAGTCACTGAGACTTGAGGGCTTATCCGTTAAAGTAGCTAGTGTTGCACTAACTAAACTAATATACCTACTAAATTTTCTTTTTCTATACATACATCCTTACAATACACTTTGTATGTTTTCATTTCTATTCTGACTAAATATTCTGCAATACAACCTCCAAATGACCTTCCTTTGCCCAAATTTCTCTGCATCTCCATAATTTAGAATTTCTGAGTAGCAAACAACAGAGGCAGAGGGTCTACAAACCTAGAGGAGGGTGGTGGCGAAAGTTCATTGTCTCAGGGTACAAGAAAACAGGGACAGCAATTCCACAAACTGTAATACTTTGTTCTCTGCATACTTTGCTCCAAGTAGTGTTTTAAGTATTAAATGCACGGTTTCATTTCATCTTCACAACAACCCTTAGTGGTGAACTCTGTTATTACCTCCACTTTACAAAAGAGGAAACTAAAGAAACAGAAAGATTCTGTAACTGGCTATTTCTACATTCTTAGTGTGAACTTTACTTCCTAGAAACTTATATTATTTTTGTGACTCTCTTCTGTCCCCTCTATTTTCACTTTAAATATACCACCTTCCTGTATTTTAGATCAAAGAACTTGGGTTGTCAAAATCTGTCAATCAACAAGAATCAGATTAAATGGTCAATTTTAGTACGCTCAATCTGTCAAAAAAAAGAATAAGGAAAAGAACGCAAAGAATAACTAAGTAAGTGAAGAGGCATGCCATATTCATGGATTATACGACTCAGTGGAGTAAAAATGATTTATAGATTCCCAACATAATTTATATATTGAACATAATTTCTGTTAATATCCTCACAAGGATTATTGTGGATATAGACAAGGTTTTTCTAAACTGTATATGGAAAGGCACGAGACTTAAAAGAACAAAAATGATCTTATAAAACAAGAATGAAGTGAGAGGAATCACTCTATCCAGTGTTAAGGTTTACTCTTTATCTACAGTAATCGAGACAATGTGGCAGAGGGATAGATTCATAGATAATGGAACAGACTAGAGAACTCAGAAATAGACCCACAAAAAATAAACTTAACTGATTTTTTACAAAGGTACAAAAGAAATTCATTGGAGGGAAGATAATTTTTTCAACAAATGGTGCTAGAGCAGTGGGAGTCTAGAAGCAAAAAAAAAAAAAAAAGAACTTCAAACTAAGCTCAAACGTTATAAAAATTAACTCAAAATGGATCAGTCTTAAATTTAAATTTAAAAACTGTAAAACTTATAAGAAAAACAAAGGAGAAAATCTTTGAGACCTATACCTATGCAAAGAGTTTTCATACTTGACTGCAAAAGCATGATCCGTAAGAGGAAAAGCCTATAAATCAGACCACACCAAAATTTTAAAACTTTTGCGTAGTGAAAGACCTTGTGAAGAGAATGAAAAGATAAGCTATAGATTTGGTGAAAATATTTGCAAACAATATGTCTTACAAATGACTAATATTGATAATATATAAAAATTCTCAAATCTGAACAGTATGAACAAACAATTTAATTAGAAAACACATAAAATACGTGAACAGGTTATCTTACCTAGAGAATGTACAGTTGACAACTAAGTACATAAAAAGATGTTAAACTTCATTAGCCATTAGAAAAATGCAAATGAGCCACAATAAGATATGACAATGTGATATCAGCATGGCTAAAATACAAAACAAAACAAAAAAAAAGAAAAGAAAAAATACTGAAAATAGGCAACACTGGTGAAGATAAAGAGAAACTGGATCTCTCATGCATGGCTGTTGGAAATGTAAAATGGTATAGTCACTATAAAAACAGTAAAAATGATCAAACAGACAACAAAATCCTTTATTACATTTGAATAGGGAGAAATTTCCTAAAGAAATTTTTTGAATAGTACAACTCATAAAATAAAGATTGATACATTTGATTACATTAGAATTTAAAAATTCTATTTGGCAAAAGAGATAAAAAACAAAATACAAATGGGAGTAAATATGAATATGAATAAACAAGAGGATTAGTACCCTGAATTGATAAAGAAATTCTATAAATAGGAAGAAAGAAAACCCAACAGAAAAAATGGCAATTCACAATGTCAGAAATCAAAATTGTCAAACACACATATGAAAAAATAATCAAATTCCCTGCCAATAAGGAAATGGAAACAAATAAACAAAAATGACATATCCTTATAAATTGGCAAAACATACTAAATATGGTAACAACAAGTTTTGGTGAGGTTAGCGGGAGTACAGAATTCTTGCACAAAGGGGTGCAGATTTGTACCACTTCTGAAGGTGCCGATCACCTAATCACAGATAAGAATGGTGCCACCTGCAGCCATGCAATACATGGCAGCCCCGCCTACACATTGCCTGCGACACATGAAATCAGTACCACCATTTTGGAAAGCAATTTGGCTATTCCAAAAAAGTTCAAAATACAGACGCCAAAGAACTCAACCATTCTACTAGGTGTTCTCCCTCTTGACACTAACAGATGGTCATGGGGAGTTGTAGAATGATGGTTATTGCATTGTTGTTTGTAATAGCAAACAAAAACCACATCAACCAAAAAAAAGGAAATGATTGAACTAGATCTGTATCATCATTATAAATACAAAACACAAAATTGAATAAGTTAATAACACAAGGATGCATATGATAAGATGCCAAATGTGTATCCTGTTCAACACTTAGAATCATGTGGATAGAGAGATCATAGATGGGTATATAAACTGACAGATTAAAAGATAGACAGGTAGATAGATAGATAGTCTGAGCACGGAAAAATGTACAGGAATGAAAGACAGCAAATTGAAAACAGTAGTTAATCTAGAGAATAAAAGATGGGAAAAGTAGGGAGTAAGGCTTTATCTAACCTGTAAAGTTTTATATCTTTTAAAAGATCTAAAGCAAATAAGACAAACTATGTCAACATCTGCTTAATCTCAGGGGTAGATGCATTAATATGTTACTTTGTTTTTATGTATTTAAAATATTTAATAATTTTAAAAGAAAGAAATAAGAATCAAGCCAGCAAGAAAGAAAGAGGCAATTTACTAGTAGATTTTTATAAGTAATAAATCTGTACCTTCCCTGTGGCAGTTTTATTTTATCCTTCAGTCTCCCAAAGCAGTAATCTGGAGAATGAAATGTTCCTCTGTGAGGTTTCAGTGAGGGAGGGAAGTGATGACAAGTCTTCTAAATGACAGATTGAAATGCAGGGTGACATCTCTCAAACAAGCCTCCTTAGTTGTGGGTGCACCCCAAGGTCAGGACAGCGGGGATCTTACCTTTTGTAAGAGCAGGTCCCATTTGTTGGTAAACAGATTGAGGAGTGCTCACAACTGCCTGCTCAGGGCCTTTCCTCACGGGTTGGTGAAGGTCAGCAGGATGGGTGAGTGGAGCCCATCTCCTCACCCTGGACAGCTTGGAAAAACGTGCCAAGTATGGCTGTCATCATTTTCTTTAAATCACCACGAAGTCATGACACAAAGGAAAGGTTTTTCTTCTCCTTAGCAATTACTCATTAAAAAAATTCTATATAAAATGATTAACTCCCCAAATAATTTCCATACTATTCATGAACTTGGGTCCTAGTTGCCTTTTTTTCCCCTTTCCAAATTATTCTTGTTTCCATTACCCACTTCCATCACCAAGCAGCAAAAAGAGGTTTTTATCTGAGTCATAGAACAATTCCTTCTGGAATGCATGAAGCAACATTACTAATTTTGCCACAAGGGCTGTCAGTTTAGGAAGACCCTTGAATGAACTAAGCGTTAGTTGTCCCACCTATAGAATAAATTATAAATGGAGTTGTTGTCAGTGAAGGTTAAGCAAAATAACTTAGTACTAGATACAGAAATTATATATATATGCCTCTTGTTATTAATCATGAGGGTAATAACAGCCCTATTTCTCAGAAACATCATGACCTTAAGAAAAAATAACATTGCAAGCAAAGGAATTAGGGTATATAATAGAGTATGAGAAAAACCTAGGCAGAGGAAGCAATTTTATACTGTCAAAAACATCGAAAATTCTAGAAAATATTTTTATTTATTTATGTTTTTATTTCAAATATTAAGGGTATACAAATATTTATGTTACATAGATACCTTGTATAATGCTTAAGTCAGGGCTTTTGGTGTGCCCATCACCAAAATAGTGTTCATTGTATCCAAGAGGTAAGTTTTTATCATACACCTCCCCTCCCAACCTCCCCTTTCTTGGTTTCCAATGTCCTTTATATTGCTTTGTACCCATTTGTACTCATCCTTCAGGTCCACTTATTAGGGAGAACATACAGTATTTGGTTTTCCATCTCTGAGATACTTCACTTAAGGATAGTGGTCTCCAGTTCCAGCCAAGTTGCTGCAAAAAACATCATTTCATTCTTTTTCATGGCTGAGTAGTACTCCATGGTGCATATGTGTGTGTGTGTGTGTGTATGTGTATGTATATATATATATGTGTGTATATATATATATGTATATATATGTGTGTGTGTGTATATATATATGTATATATATACTGTATTTTCTTTATCTACTTGTGAATTGATGGGCACTTAGGTTGGTTCTACATCTTTCCAATTGTAAGTTGTGCTGCAGTGAACATTTGGGTGCAGATGTCTTTTTGATTAAATGATTTTTTTTCCTTTGGGTAGGTACCCAGAAGTGGGATTGCTGGATTAAATGGTAGGTCTACATTTATTTCTTTGAGGAATCTCTATGCTGTTTTCCATATAGGTTGTATTAACTTGCAGTCCCACCAAGTGTATAAGCATTCCTATCTCTCTGCATCCACACCATCATCTATTGTTCTTTGATTTTTTTTAGTAATGGCCATTTTGATAGGGATAAGGTGGTATCTCATTGTAGTTTTAGTTTGTATTTCCATGATGATTACTGATATTGAGCATTTTTTTCATATGTTATTAAGCCATTTTTCTATCTTCTTTTGAAAAACATCTGTTCATGTTTTTGGCACATATTTTGATGGAGTTGTTTGATTATTCTTGATGATTTGAGTTCTTTATATATTCTGGATATTAGTCCTTTACCAGATGTATAGTTTACAATGTTTTTTTTTTTCCCATTTTGTAGGTTGTCTATTAACTTTGTTGCTTACTTCCTTTGCTGTGCAGAAGCTTTTTAAATTTAATTAGATACCATTTATTTATTTTGGTTGTTGCTATATTTACCTATAGGGTCTTAGTCATAAGTTCTGTGCCTATACCAATATCTAGAAAAGTTTTTCCTATGTTTTCCTCTAGAATATTTATGGTTTCATGCCTTGCATTTCAGTCTTTTATCCATCTTGAAGTACTTTTTGCATATGGCAAGAGATAGGGGTCCTGTTTCATTCTTCTTCATGTAGCTATTCAATTTTCCCAGCACAATTTATTGAATACGGCTTCCTTTCCCCTGTGTATGTTGTCTGCTTTGTTGAAGATCAGTTGGTTGTAACTATATGGTTTTATTTCTGGATTCTCTATTCTATTCCACTGGTCTACGTTTCTACTTTTATAACACCTTATTCTGGTTATTATACTCTGGTAGTATAATTTAAAGTCAGATACTGTGATGTCTCCAGATTTGTTCTTTTTGCTTAGGATTGCTTTGTCTATTTGGGGTCTTTTATGGGTTAAAACGAAGTTTAGGAATATTTTTTCTAGGTCTGTGAAAAAAGACTTGGGTATTTTGATGGGAACTGCATTGAATCTGTAAATCACTTTGGGCACTATGGACATTTTAATGATGCTGATGCCACCAATTCATGAGCCAGGGATGTTTTTCCATTTGTTTGTGCCATTTTCAATTTCCTTCATCAGTGGTTTATAATTCTCCTTGTAGAGATTTTTCAACTTCTTGTTTAAATATATTCCTAGATATTTGATGATATTTTCTTTGTAGCTATTTTGAATGGCATGGAGTCCTTGATTTGACTCTCACCTAGACTGTTATTAATATATACATATGTTACTGATTAGTGTACATTGATTTTGTAACCTGAGACTGCTGAGTTTATTTATCAATTCTAGTAGTCTTCCAGTAGAGTCTTTACGGTATTCTAGATACAAGATCATACCATCAGCAAATGTATATTTTCACCTTCTCTTTCCCAATTTGGATGCTTTTATTTCTTTCTCTTGCCTGATTGCTCTGGCTAGAATTTCCTATACTAGATTGAGTAGAAGTGGTGACAGTAGACCCTTCTTCCAGTTCTTGGGGGAAATGCTTTCAACTTTTCCCCATTCAGTATGATGTAGGCTGAGGATTTGTCATATATGTCTTTTGTAATTTTGAGGTGTGTTCCTTCTATGCCTAGTATGTTGAGGGTTTTTATCATAAAAGGAAGCTGGATTTTATCAAATGCTGGAGGTCAATTCCTGAAGTTTTCTCAGGAGTAGAAAGGCACACCAAAAAATATCTGAAGGGTAGCTAGTTCTTAGGTACTGAGAAAAGCTGATGATCAGGTTCCTAAATTCTTATTCCACTACAAGACCCAGGAATAGGCACCTGCCACATTCAGTCAGTCCTGGCCTCACCTGGACCCATTCTTCCCACAACAGAAGAACCTCTGGGGTCAATGAATTGGTCCTCACAATAGCTCAGGAGTATCTCTGTGACTTTAAAAATAATAGTGGCATGGTTTTCAACAAATTACAAAATGTCTGCTTTTTTTCTATTTAACTTAACTCATTTAATTATAAAGACCTCAAAATTTCTGATGAAAAAAAATTCCATCTTACCTCTTCATACAGAACAAGAGTTGATTGACTCTTTTATGACCAAGCCATGGTACACACAGAAACTGAGTTGATGTGGGGCTCCGTGTCTCAGGGTGTGTTTGACTATAATTTGGAAGCAAAGACTCCTTCAATTCACCGGGACAGTTGAAAGAATGAACTCTGTAATGGGAGCAAAGAGGATTCTTCTAATATGGGGCCACTTTCCAAGTTGGTGAAAATTGTAACAGCATAGGACTATGGTCTGGTAGCTGGCTTAATTTTGTGTTGCTGTGTATGTGCACCTGTGTGTGCATGCATGTAGCAGTAGTATTCTGCTCTCTGTTAACAGTCACTTTGTTTCCTTCCACTTGGTGTTCTTTGACCTGTTCAGCACTTCTTAACATTAATGCATTTCAAACATTCACTGCAGTTGCTACCAACTGACTCAGTACAATTCCTCCACAGAGGGCAAGTGGGGAGAAAGGGTGAACTCTTGGGGTTTCTCTCAGACCTATCCTCTTATTTGTGCAAATGAACTAATGAAATATAAAAATACTTTCTCCTTCAAAGTGCCTATATTTTGTTTATAGTGTTAAACTTTATTTTGAATGAAAGAGATTGAATTACAATGAAGTATTAAATGTGACACCTAAGAATAAGGCAAATTTATACATGTTGTACATTTATTCAATTATTATTTTACAGAAATCCCAGGCCAAATGATGAAATAAGCCCACCTTTTCTGGCATCGATCCTCTTGGGTTCTCCACCCTTCTACTTTTCTCAACTCTCTATGAACACTTTGTCCCAGGAAATAATCTGAAATAATCAGTTACAAGGCATTATGCACTAGTGTAAATGAATCACTGTTAAGAGTTAGGGAGAAGCAATTTTTAAGTCTTCCCTTCCACTATATAAAGAGTTTTATAACATTGGTTTAAGTGTGTGGTAGAAGGAGATAATGAGAAAGGAGGCCCTACAATTTTCAGGCAGGGGAGATTATTCCCAGCCCCTTGGGTGTGACAGCTATATTAAGCCAGAGATGAAAAAAGCAGACTTGTAAGGCCTGGATTCAAGTCATGACTTGACACTTAATAAATGTGTACCCCTGAGTAAGTCATTTCACCCCCTGGGCTTCAAGTTCAGGTTCATGATCTGTAAAAGGGTGGTCATCCTGGTTTATAGAGTTATGCTGAAATGTTAAAATGATCATTTAAAGTTCTTTGTCAGTTGCAAGCTCTCTATCAACAAAAAGACTTGTTTTCTTCCACCTATAAACATATCGACATCTCCTCCCAGTACCCCTGTGCTTCCAGCCAAGAGCACACTGTCCAAAAGGCTAAAAATTATAAAAGCAGCTGCTACTTACTGAGTCCTTACTAGGTGCCAGACACCATCCGGTACACTTTAGTTGAATAATTCATTTAATCAACACAATTTTACCAGGTGAGTGCTATTAGTATCATCATCATCTGCATTTTTTCAGAGAAGGAAACTGAAATGCAGAAGGATTAAGAAACTTCCCGTGTTTACATAGCTTGGATGGGACGGCACTGGAATTTGAACCCAGATGCACTGGTTTAACTACTCTGCTCCACCACAGTAAGTAGAAACCCTGTATGATGAGAGTTTTCTCTATGATTTAAGAATATTCAATTCTGCTGTAGAAAATAAGAAAAGCAAATAAAGAGGATAAACTAAATAAAGGTGAAAGTAACTTAAGAGATCTGTTGGACATAAAGTTGAACCTCTGTGTGCTAAAGATCAATAGGATGGGATGGAAACACCAACAGGGCAATAAATATTCATGAGGCCTTACATCAGCCACTCACGGGTGATGCCCATTCTGGCCCATGTGTCCTCTCCCTGCAGCTGCTCATCTGGCCAACTGGCAAGCCACGGCTCTTGGCCAGATGGACTTGCCTTCTGTCTTTCAGAGAGTGCGAGTGTGTGTTGACATCAGGTTCTTCTTCCATCCATTGAGCCCCCTCGTTCAAATCTCTGCTCTGATCTTTACAACTATACCATCCACAGGGGAGGCTGGTATGGTAGAGAGACAGGACATACGAACTCTGCGTACAGCAGGATTCCGGCGATGTGGTCCTTCTGCCCCACTTGATCATTACCCCAAGATTGTTAACACCCTAATCTTCTCCTTGCTCTAACTGTATAATTAAATTAACTTAATATACAGTGTGATAATTTGCTCCATGAGCCTCTCTGTTCTGTGACCCCCAGGATAACATGCAAGTTGGTATATTTGGAGGCTCCTTGGAAGTTATTTCCCCACAGGGCAGCCTAAATTTCACTGTAGTCAATAATTTGTAATTCTTCTATCAAAAAGCACTACCAAGTTACTAAATAAGTTGTGAAAATCATATTTAATTTTTTGTAGCCTCTCCCTCTTTAGCCACATTCTGAAAATGAAAATGAAGCCAGTAATGATAATGATGGCAATGAAGTTGGTAAAATGGCTTTTCCTATTTATTGCATATATCGTATCTCAGGGCAGTGCTGAGTTGTTTGCACGCCCCATCTCATTTTTCCTTGCCACAATCCCCTTGGCTGGTTATCATTATTATCCTGGTTTTAAAGATGGAGAATATCAAAATAGTTGAGTCGGCCCAATGTCACACAGGTATTAAATGGTTAAGCAGGGATTCAAAGCCAGGTCTGACTCCAGAGTTGCCCTTTTTGCCATTGTTTAGTGGTATTAGTAGATCAAAATTCCCCAAATCAAGTACACACTTAAAGGAAAAGATAACTATGAAAAGGACTTAGGGAATCCACAAATTGGAACAGTAGCCTTTGATAATCAGGAGTTGACAATATATATGTATAACATACATCTGAACACTTGAAAACGTATGTACCTGAGAGCCAAGCAAGAAAATGAATTTTAAATAACTCTTTGAAAGCACCATTTTAAAATGGGTGCATTTCACACACAGCATGCTAAAAGCAATAACCTCCAGCAAGGAACATGAGGAGCAATGAAAAAGGCCTTTCAATTTTTATTTTTGCAATTGTGTATTATTGGAATTTTATACAAGGCCATATAATTTGATGTCATTTTAAAACAATAAACAGGGGGAAAGAAATATCATTTACATCTCCAAATATGATGCTGGTGGACCAGAGCAGATTTACAGTGACATTAATGATGCTTAAAGCTTCAGAGACCCTTCCCAGAGCCTGTACTTAGTTTTCGACTTGTCATTTTGTATAAGTTTCTGGCCCCACAAAATATGGAATTGCCCTATGCAAACATACTTGGTAACAGAAAAATACCAAAATATGAAAAGTGAAGTTAAAGTATCACCATCAAATAGTACTATGAGACACACTGCCAGTATATTTAAATTATTTAAATATGGTTTAAAATAACTTCAAAATGATTTAAAACATTTAGAATAAATAATTTATGATAAAATGTAAGACACAGCAAATTTTCTGTTCTTTGTTTCCTTTCTCTGTGCCTTTTGATTCCCTTTTCCCCCAAATGTGTCTGCTTTTTCATAGAAGGCTGAAAAGATGGCAAGGCAATTTCAGCAGGGAATTTTATGCAGATGCAGTATTTATGATGGTTGTCCTGGGGAGAGTCTGTGATGAATGATCACACATAACCTGGTTCAATATATATTTTTTAAAATAGGCTTTCTTATTGGCAGCAATGCACTACAAAGGGGAATAGACATCGAAAGATCTCTTAATCCAAGGACACAGACCAATGGGTCAGTTGGGTATTGTTTATAACCTTTAAGATCAATGGTTTTGAAGGTCATGGGTGGTACACATTTATTTAGCCTGCCAGTAGCAAGTCTATTTCCTGGATATGTTAACAAAATTGCTAACAGTAACTATTTTATTTACCTGGCCTTGGATACTATTTATTTTTCCAAACAATGATTTTGAGACAGATTCGCCATACCCATTAGATTGTAGGTACGCTCAACCACAATATCCCTCTGACTTTCAGCTTCTTTAAATTAGCTGGGAACCCACATAATTGAGAAGATAATTATGCAACAGAAGCGGCAACAGGAGCAACCATATCTATAAGGGATCCTCCAAAGTGAGGTTATCAGAGAAGTGTGTTAGACTCACACCTCCTCTGAACATCTTTTGTTATCATTTTATAGTTTGTTTGTTTGTTTGTTTGTTTTCCAGATTCCTTCTGCTGCAAGCTTTTTGCCTGTCTTTGGGAGGATCCAAGCCAGCGGTTCTATACCCTGGCTACACTTTAAAAAATACCTGGGAGAGCTTTTAAAAATACTATGCCCAGGTACCTGTCCCTAGAATGCTATATAATTCATCCATGTAACAAAAAACACTTGTACCCCCTAAGTCTATTGAATTAAAAAAAACACTGTGCCAAGGCCATATCTCTGGAGAGTTTGTTCCATTGGTAGAGCCCAGGCATTAGTGTTTTTAAAAAGCTTGCCAGAGGAGTATGATGTACAGCAGGGTTGAAGTTGCTCCACTGTGCCATGCCTTTCTCTCATGTCACTCTTCCCTCCAGGAACCCTCTCTTAATGCTCTCATTCACTCATTCAAGAAGTATTTATTATGTATTTTAAAAGTATCAGATACTGGAGTAACATTAGGGATACAAAGAAATAACAATAATAATAATAATAATGGTAACAATGGACATAGAGGCACTGTCTCTGAAGAGTCAGAGTCCGTTAGATACATGATACACAGCTAACCCTCCTGATTTCTCTGGGGCTGGGATGCCACTGGAGGGAATTTCCTGGATGTGGAACTTTCAGGGCTAAAACCAGGAAAGCCCTGGGCAAACTGGGACAAGTGGTTCACCCTAATTTGGAAACAATGAGGAATGAATGACCTCTGTCTGGAGGGTGAGGAAAGGTTATGAAAATGGCTGCACATACACAATTGAGCTCGGTCTTGAGACATGAATAGGTGCAGTATTTGCTTTGTGCACTAGAGTGAAAGAATGAAAGGCATTAAAAATATCCATAGAGGGGATGGAAGCATCTAGGGTGTTCATGTTTTTGTAGAATTATTTCAATTTTTCCCAGCTGAGAAGTCTATTTTTTTTAACCCAGTTATTTCCCAAACCTCTACTTTATCAAGAATATTTGTTTTGCCCAAGACTTGTAAATGTCTGCTAGACCATCCACTGTGGGAAATGCTGGGCTCAGTCGTGGATGTGGAGAAGGGTAGTTCATGGAGATGAGAATGGAAAAAAGGCTGAGGATAGACTTAGAACAGGGTTGTAAAGGACATACTGAGAAGTTTGAAATTATTCTTTTGGGTGGCAAGGAATTTTTGAAAGTTTTTGAATAAGAAAATGGCCTCAAAAGTTTTTAGTTTTAAAAACGAAAATTCATTCTTCAAAGTTCTTTTCTACTTTCCCTTATAGAGATAGTTGGCTAGGGGTCTCGTGTCGCTAGTTAGCCATTGGAAGTGTTTGCCACTGCTTTGGGCTGGACTCCCAAGTACTTTTACTCTGGGAAGACTCAGTTTTAGAGAGGCCTTTCTTATGCCTTGGTGCAGAGTGAGCTAGTGGAGAAAGAGACTGGGGAAAAGGAAATCAATTAGTACGTGGTAAATCTACCTACATGAAAAGTGATAAGGGATGAACTAAGATATTGATTATGAATGGGGAGAAAATAAAGTTTCTTTCAGAAATTTATAAAAAGGGTTATAGTAATGATAAAGGTAAAGTAGCAGTGTTTAGTTTTAAATCCTCTAGCTTCAATTTCAAAATAGCTAGAAGATTTGAGATATTCCTAACACACACACAAAAATGATGAATGTGTGAGGTGCTGGATAGCCTAAATACCCTGATCTGATCATTACCTTAACAAAATATCACATGGACCCCATCAATATGTGCAATTACTATGTATTAATTAAAAATAATAAAAAAGAAAAAGAAAAAGAAAAGGAAAAAGATATGTCAGTGTGCCATGTATTATTGGTTAATTCCTTTTTACCGCTGGATGGTATTCCATCACGTGGACTTACTACAACTTGTTCATCCATTCACCAGCTGATACATATTTGGTTGTTTCCTGTTTTGGGCAATTATGCATAAAGCTACTATACATATTCCAAAAATAAAAGTAAATAAATACTGTCTTCAAGGTCGTAGACGGTAGGGTTCCAAATAGGAACATAATAGCTGTTTAAATTTGAATTTCAAATGAATAACAAAAAATGTTTGAGTTTAAATATATCTTATGCAATATTTTTTTTCAAATCTTCTAACCCTAAGAGAAATTGAATTCTCATTTGAAGTTTCCAACTCATCTAATTGAGAGGCAACAACTCTACAGAAAAATATACTCTGCCCCCCAAAACCGCTGTGACTAAATGAGATATTAATATAAGGGGGTTCAGTGCCTGAGTAACAGGCACATCAAGTGAGCTACATATGCCTCTGTTGGATAAAGATATAAACTGAGCTAAATAGCTGCTGTGAGAATTCATGAAATTTTTGCTATGAATAATCCCGTAGAGCCAAACTTTGGTTATTTGCACCAACTAAGAGAATCACCTCCCCCCAGCATATTATTCTGACGGCAGTGAGCTAGAGAATGGTGTACTAATATGAAGACCTGGCAATTTCATGTATATTCAGTGAAATCTGGGGGAAAATATCAGGAAATATTATTTTTGGCTTATTGTCAAGTACTGGCTGTTTGTAATTTGAGCTGTTTTAAATTAAAACTTTGGCCAAGGAATGCATGGGTACTTGGTGATTATTTTAGAGTTGGAGCCTACTCCTAGCACATCTATTTTCAATTCAACTGATGGCTCCTCTCAGAGCACATGTGCTGGGGTACGCAGTTGCAGTTAGGGGAGGCTCGTGCCTTAGCATGCTCATGACTAGTCCATGAAAGTCATGCAATATTATGACATAGGTCTTTGTGATAGTTTACTAACAGCCTCTCATTCTTCTTGTGTCCCTATGTGTTTGACCTTTTTTCCTCACCCATCTAGAAGGGAGCCTATTGACCTACCCTGTGAATATGGGCTAACCCTGTGACCTGCTTTCCCCAATAGAATGTATGGAAAGTGACATTGTGCTTTGTGAGTTCCAGAGCTTAGACCTCAAGACACCTTGTGGCTTCTGCCCTCATCCATCCAGATCTGTGGCTGAGCTATCAAAAGTGTAGTCTGAAAATGGATAGGCCTATGGCTGGGAACTTTCTGGCTAGGAAGCCTGTAGTTGAAGGGCTCAAAACATCTCCAGAAATATGATATGAGAAGAGGTGAGAGATGTTAATTCTGAAGTTCAGGCTACAGGGTGAAACACTACCTACTCAGAAGGAGACCAGCCTCTTAAATGGTCTCATTGAATCCACCAAAGTATTATAATCTTTCTCAAATGTAGTATTGATCATGCTATTCCTTTGCTTAAGATATTTCTGTCACCGGACCCACCCCTAATATTTGCAGGGCTTGAGGCAAGAGAACAAATGGAAACCCACATACATGTAATAAAAATATAAAAATTATAAATCAACTTAACAAACTGATAAATAGAATATGTCCTTGTTTGAAAAATATGCCTTCATGTTGACAAAATCTAAACATACATATAAAACTAAGGTTTTTATATGAAGTCAGGGGAGTAGTAAAAACAACCAACTTGTATTCCTATTGTACCTGTCCGAGTATTCTCATCAGATAGTCAGATAAATTTAGGATTATTAAGAAAATGAAAACACAAAATTACAGCTTAACCAATGCACAGCACTGAAAGAAATAACATTATTTGACATCTGAGACAGCATTATTCCTGTTTACACAGATGAAAGGGATACTGCAACTAAATGACTTGCCCAGTGTAATACAATCACTACAGGCAGGCATTATGAGTTTAAATGAAGTCTCCATAATTCTTTTCCCTTTCTGGTATTTCTCAGGAAGCTGCAGAGGATCTTCAGGAAATTGAGGAAAACAGTGATTGGATCTAGATTAACCCTTTGGCCCAAAGATTTTATCTGTCAGGTAAAGTTAATCCTCATTTTTAGATTCTCTGACACTTGTAGAGCAGTGAAAATTAAATGCAAATTTTTAATTTGGCCCTGAGCATAAGAATGAATGTATGTCAAATGTACTAAATAAGGGGACATGGAGAGAAGTATGCAGCAAAAAGCCTAGTACTGACATAAACATTCTCTCTCTTTCTAGCTGCACACATATAGACCTGACCCAAAATGAAAATTCATCATATTCAGCAAAACCATGTGTATCCGGTTTATAAAACTTATTATATGAGGCATACTTAATCAAGCATATGAAATTAGCAGACAGATATTTGTTGAGCTCATACTGTGCAAAAGTCTCTGTATTGGATGTTATATCACATGTTCCATCTGAAAAAAACTGTGGATATCTGTTTTTAACTGGCTGTATTTCTGGAATGATGTGGATACTTTTCTTAGGTGGTACTAATGGATGCATGAAGACCCTGGATTAACTGTTGTGCATACTCTCGGGTATATGAACTCTTGGCCATCCATATATCAAATAAAACATATTTATGCTAAATATATTTTATCCAGAATTATGTTGACAATATTGTGTATCCATTTCAAATAGAAATAAAGAGAGAAACCTACCTTTTAGTTCATAATCTTCAGTGGTTTGAATATTTCTTGACTCTGTTCATTTAATGTTAAAAACTAATTTTAAAAAGTCCATGTGCTCATCTGCTATTAATAATATATTTAGACAACATGGGCATGTCTTTTTAATCATTATTGTTGTCAGCATTTATTTATACTATTCAATGTACTTTTTTTTCTTGTATTGATTTGTTAGGGCTGCCATAGCAGAAAATCACAGACTGGAGGGCTTAAACAACAGAAATGTGTTTCTCACAGTTCTGGAAACGGGAAGTCCTAGATTAAGGTGTTGGCAGGTTTGGTTTCTCTGGAGGCCTCTCTCCTTGGCTTGCAGAGGGCTGCCACCTCGCTATGTCCTTACACGGTCTTGTCTCTGTGTATGCACATCCCTGGTGTCTCTTCATGGGTCCAAATTTCCTCTTTTTATGAAGTCACCAGTCATATTAAATTAGGGTCCACCTAACAGCCTCTTTAACTTAATCACCTCTTTACAGGCTGTATCTCCAAATGCAATCACAGTGTGAGGTGCTGAAGGTTAGGGCTTCAACCTATAAACTTGGGAGGGACACAATTCAGCCCATAACAGTTTTCATTATCTTATTTACAGCAACAGAATATGTAAATCTTTTTATGTTATTATTAAAGGACACTTTATATATTCCTGTTTACATTAGTTCAATATTTTACAATTGTCTATTTGGTTATAACAATAACTAGAGTAAGTATTTATTTAGTGCTTACCCTCTGTCAGGCATGATACTGATTATTTTATATGAATTGTGGCATTTAAACCTCATAGCAACCCTATGAGCTACCTATGGCTATTGTTCCTGTCGTGCTGGTGAGAAAACTGAGATTTAGAGTTGTTCATTGACTTGCTAAGTTACATCACCACTTAGTGGAAGAGACCAGAGTGTGGTCTAGGCCCTTTCCCTGCACAGCGGCCCTGAGAAATCAGTGTTGCAGGTACTATGTAATGTGTTGGGGAGTGAGGGGTGTGGATTATTCCCTTACCAAATTTTGAATTTCTATATGGTGGGGCCATTTATTCATCTTTGTATTCCTAACATTTTAGCTCTGGGCCTGGTAAAGAGTTGGTATTCAATACACTCTTGACTTCATGCTGGTTAGTTTTAATCATCCTTATTTTCTTTTGAAAGATAAGGAGATGCTAGATAAGTAACTTTGCAATGTATGTAACCTAGCACACAAAGTAGCCTGGTTACATGGAGCGTATAGCATATTAATAAACATTTGTGTTGAACTTGAAAGCAGGGTGCTTCATAGATGTTTGAGTCAAGCCAAATGAAGAGATTGAATGGCTTGCCTAAAACCACTCCGTTCATCGGTGACAGATTTAAAAAAAAAAAAAAGACAAGAAAAAGAAACTAGGATTTTATTTCATTTCTCGTGCAGTTACTTTACTTTTACACCTAATTGCTCCATGTCCAAGTGAAATGGCCTGCTAAAGTTTGTAGGATAGAGAAGTACATATTGCATACTATTTTAAAAATGCTTGTGAGGATTCCCTCAAAAAGAGAACCACAAATCACAGCTTTTTTTTTCTGGCAATCAGGTATTTATTTAATAACTCAGAGCCAGCTTGAGATTAAGGTAATTTAGTTCTGTTTTCAGAATGGCCACAACAGCATTTTTTTTAAATTTATATGAAAAATAACATTCTTTTGGGCAAACAATTAATATTCTATGTGCCTGCATACTGTAAGATAGTGAATGCACCTGTGCATTGCTAGCTGTTTCCCTGTAACACCTACCCATTATGCTTTCACGTTTTGGCCAGTTTCAGCTTTAGCTTTGACTAGAAAGCCCTGGGGTCTCAGTGTGCTTTCCATTAGAATCCAATTCATCTTCGTTTCCCTCCTTCAGCCATCTGGTTACCACTGTGAGTAAATGGGAATCGCGGATGCTTTATCAAAGCATAGAATAATGAAATCCCAAGCACCTCAAATGGTTCCTAGCTTTTCCACTTAGAAATCAAATGCAACCCTTTCACTCTTTTTGCCCATTTTCTTGTAGCCATGCCACAAGTTATCTTACCAGGCCTTCTTTGACTTTCCATGTTCTAAAAATAGGATAAAGGCACTCTGGCAATTTCTTAAACACTTTCCATACTTATAGCTTCAGGGATGTTTCACCCAATTGCAAATAGGTGGTTTCAATGTGCATATCTGCATATGACATACATATTTATGTTTTTATTAAGTTTATGCTACATGTAAAACTAACTGATTCTGCCACTTACTCTCTTTATCATTTCTTTTTCTTTTTCTTTTTTTCTTTTTCAACCCCCCACCCGGCCACCCCTCTCTGTTTATCATTTAAAAAGTATGGGTTTTTTTGTTTTGTTTTTACTATTTAATTTGCTTATCTGCAATGTGGAGACGGTAAGTCTGAATTATTTCAGTGGTAACCTGGGAAAAGAAATTAGTTTGGAAAGAAGTTTGAGTTTCCCTGCTGAAGGATTTTATAATTGATATTATTTTTGTTTCCACCAACTGCCAAAAGTAATAAGAAAAAAAAATTTAAGTGACCGAGGTCCAAGCCTCATGCTCCCCTCTTCAAGTGTAATTCTGTTTCAACAAACATGCCTCCAGTTCAATGCTGTGTGTGATTGGACCCACAAAAAGCAGAGACTCCACAAACTCATTACAATCAAATGGGACTTGAATTCTCTTGTCTAATGTCATAATAAGCAATTATGAGCATCTTCTCAGCATTCAAATCGGATAATGGTGAAGCCCTAGAGAGACATTATATGCTGGCAGACTCTGGCTGATGGAATGTGCATATGTTCAATGGATCCCTAAAGGCAGCCTGGGTAGCTGGATGCCAAGGCAGATTGCCCTCAGTATTTAGGGTAGACACTACCTTCAATTATGACTTGTGTTTTATAATTGGAGCAGTTATAATAATATGTGTGTTCATTCTAGAGAACTCACTCTGGCAACAGAACGAACAGCCTTTTCCATCGATTTCCCATTTTCATGGGGGAACAACAAGTAAAATTCCTCTTTTAACTTCACATTTCTCTGATGAAGTCTGGGAAAATAACAGTTGCTACTATATATAGTTAAATTTCATGTTAAGTTAAATTTTCTTTTGTCCACTCTGATTTTGCATTATCAGTGGGACACTTCCCAGAGATAATTAGACAAGTAACCACTTGCCACCCTAAAGGAAGTAGTACATCTTAATTCTTGGAAAATTTCCTTCCAAACAAATTAGCTACTAAATTGCAGTATTTGTTTCAGCGGAGCCCTTGTAGCAACATGAGATGGGCTCTTTTTTCACTAGTTAAACTGGATGACTGTTAAGGGATATTCCTGCTTGAAATTGTATGATTCAATGAAATAACGATCAAGTGACATTTATGCATATTGTAGAATGCTTTATGTTAGAGATCTTTAGAAGAAAGTATTTGCTACAAGAATCAACCTAAATGTTACAAGAAATACAGAAAGTTGGTATTATTTTCACATATGTATAATTCGCACCTTCCTTGGTTCCAAAAACTATTTAAAAGCATAGAATATACATTGAAAAGTAAACCATTATAGACACTGTAAATGTGTAGCCTCAGCCCTAAAGCTTCAGTATTTAAAGATGTTACATCTATTATGTGGTTCATTTTCCCCCTGGCAAAATCAATGTGGTTACTTCATTTATCTTAACAACCAAATCACTCTGCTGCATGGTTGATCTGATCCATGATGGCAGCATCAGTTATTGGAATGGTGAACACCCTGATGTGGTCATCCCTTGCAGATGTGGTCAGCCCTGCAAACCAATCCTCAACAGCATCTTAAATAGAGTCCCTTTGATGCCTACAAATCAGAAATCCTTTCTGAGTCTTCAGACCATCAAAGTGAGTTATTTTAAGACTGTTTTACCTTCCAATGACTATTTTCTCATTTTGCATATTATCTTTTCCAGGTATTGTAGTCTCTCTAGGTTTACAAAGACAGTTGCCAATAAAAGGACTAGCAACCGTTTTTCACAGACAGAGCAATACTTCCTGCCTTTACAAAATCAGATGTAGGAAATCTCATAGCATGTCGACAGACAGATGAATAAAAATGTGTAAGCATCCCCAAACATATTACATTGAAATTATTTTTGAATTACAGCAAAGGGTTAACTTTACTTCCAAATTGGCACATAATTCACAGTGAAATTTATTTATGCAATTAGGCTTAAGGATTGAGTGTAAGGATTATAAATAAACTAATCAACAACAAACAATCAAGTAATGACGGGAGATTGGACACAGCTGAAGAGCCGCCTGGAGTTCAAAAGGCCTGCTTCACACATCAGCTTCCATAATTCTGATTCCCTCTGTAACGACTCTGGCCCTCTGTTTCTATCTGATATCGAACGCTGGTAACGCTGAGAAAGAAGCAGAAAACAATGCTCCCAAGTGCGGGAAAGGGAGTTTTTTCATGCTTTTAGCAATGTGACCTTAGGTATTGATTTATAGCCCGCTGCAGCACCCCAGAGCAAAAGGGAACATTGGTAATTAAGTCAGTATCTGCACTTTCTAAAATAGTGCTGACTTGCAACAAAGAGAGCCCCTTTATTTTTCCTGTCTCCCAGTGAATGCAGATGCAGGCACTGACCTCTGACCTTTCTCCAAATTCTGTAGCTGCAGCTGTTATTTTTCTTTCTCTGGGCCTTTAGCTGCTGATAGACTGGTAAGATTCATTAAATTGTGTGTGCAACTTTCTTTTAAGCAAACATGAAGCAATTTATACCCCAAGCCTTACTTATGAAATACATTTTTATTGAGCTCAGAACGAAAGCAAATGCTTTCATTTGGGCACCTATTACGGATTTGCCAGATAAGTACCTAGGCTGATTGGCCACATTAAGAGGTGCAGACATTTTTTTGAAGAATTTTATATTTAAACATAGAACTTTCCATGGTAAAACTCCCAAGAATGTAAAGTGAATCGAGTCAGAAATCTCTTCTTTGTATTCCGTTAGAGTCATTACTGAAATAGGGCCACAAAAAGTAATAGCAATAAAACCAAATACCTTGAGGTGTGTATGCAAATTATATGCTAATATATGGTAATCTGAGCACCCTGTTCAGTGGCCATAAAAATACTAAATACAGCTAATTAAAGGCAGGTAAGTTGCTGTGTTTTATACTTCACAGTTATATGAGAGAGGTAGTGTGTTATGATAATTATAGCATTGCTTGCCTTGGGGAGTACATCCAACATTTTAGCAGAATTTCTTATTCTAGTATATTTGTCCATTTCACTGAATGTAATCACTCTTTCTCTTCTCTACCCTAGGCTTCAGATCCATGAAGTTGGTGAAAAACTAAATAACAAATTAAGTCTTTAGCCTCAAGGAAAACAAATACTTTTACCCCTAGAAACCGGAAGTGTCATGCCCACTGAACACTCCTCTTACAAAAAGTGTCCCCCACTGGAGTGATGGGGGTTCAGCAGTCAGCCACATTGAAAACTTGGGGCACCAGAGCCAGGAATTCCCAGCATACCTGGGAAATGCAAATAAATATTTCTCCCAGAAATGTACTTTAATATAGAGAATTTTTTCTTATAGTGAACACAAATCATGGAATGTATATTTTCTTTTTAATTCTTAAAAAAATTCTATGGGAATGAAAATAATGCAACAAGATTTAGAACAGAGCATAAAATTGATATGAAATCTATCTACCTAAAAAATACCTGTTTTTCCTCATCTAACTAGTTACGTGTGTATATTCAATACACTAGTAATAATTTAGCCCCTAAAATGCTTTTGCCCTATTATACTAAATAAATACTGTATCAGGCCTAAAAATTACCGAAGTTAGGCCAAAAAATTCACCTCAAGCCAATTTACCAATGTACACATACAGTTTATGTTTTAGTTACCTATGGCTGCTATAACAAATTACCATAAACAGTGGCTCAAAATAACACACATTTCTTATCTCACAGTTCTGGAGGTCAGAAGATCAATACAAGTCTCACTGGCAAAAATCAAGGTGTGGGCAGGATTTGGTCCTTTCTGGAGGCTCTAGAGGATAATCCGTGTGCTTGCCTTTTCCAGCTTCTAAAATCCACCTGTATGCCTGGGCTTGTGGCCCCTTCCTCCATTTTCCAAGCCAGCAAGAGCAGGCTGAGTCCTTCTCACATTGCATTACTCTGATCTTATTTTCTGTCTCTTTATTCCACTTTTTAGGACCTTTGTGATTACATTGGGTCTACCAATAATCCAGGATAATCTCCCTATTTTTAAAATCAGGTGGTTAGTAACCTTAATTCTATCTACAATTCCCCTTTGCCATGTAGCAAAGCATTTTCACATGCTGTAGGGATTAGGATGTGAACTTCCTTGGAGGGGGGTACAATATTCTGCCTACCTCCCTGGCGTATGTGTACGGAGAGTGAATTCAGATATGAACAAGCCATGATCCTACCCTCAGTGATTTCATAGCCTATCCCAGGAGATGGCCATGCAAACAAATACTCGTCATACTGTGTAATAAGTAATAAAATAAGTAATTATATAAGTAATAATTATAATAAGTAATTATTATAGGTAAGTTTAATAAGTAATATAAGTAATATTTTAATAAGTAATATAATAGATGCATCTGCTTGGCCCACTGGTGGCCGGAAGGAAGGAGTACCAAATTCAATTTTGTAGAATCATAAACAATTTAAAAGCAAACCAGGGAATTTACTGAAATTCTGAAGAATGAGAAAAAATTTCTGCAGAGATGTCAGGTAGATAGGGATTCAAGGAAAGTTAAAAAGTATGGAGTTTGGGATGGGGGTATAAAGAACACTAAGGTTGGAAAGTTGAGCAGGAACAAGGTTTGATAAGCCTGAAAGAACTTAGATTTTAACCTGTATTAAATGAGAAATCATTTATGGATTTTTGAGCAGTGAAGGTATCATATACAACATGTATGTTAGCAAGATTATTACATGGATGATGTGGAGGAGAGTTGATAGAATTCACTTGGAATTGGATACATCACCAAGGAGATGATTGCAATGTTCCAGGAAAAAAGAATGGCGCAGACCTAAACTAAATCTGTGGCAGTGAGGATGGAGGGGGAGAGATGGATTTGAGAGAAACGCTAGAAAAGATTTCTTATCAAATGGAAGGATTTGCTGAGTGATTAGATGTTAAGCCTCAGGGGAAAAATGAGTCAAGACTCCCTCCTGGTTTCTGTGTTGAGTAACTGGTTAGATTGCGGTGCTCTTACCAGGATCAGAGTTATAAGACGGTAAGTAGTGATGGAGAAAAACAAAATTGTTTCCATCGTTGGACATGCTGACTTAAAGTGCTCGTGGAAAGATGTGGAGAAACCATCTTTATAGCAATTAAAGTAAAGAGATCTAGGATATTTGGTTGATTTTAAGCTTAAAGTAAACCCCCCAAATTGTAATCTTAGATCCATTAGATGAAGAGGTTCTCTGGGAATGGGATGACATGTACAGAAGGGTCTACAGCTAAGGATGGAAAAGGAGATATGGCAGTGTGAATAATGTCATGAAGGAAAGGCCAAGGAGTGTACAAAAATGTTAAGGATAGCTAAAAGCACTCTGTAATGTATATTTAGAATAAAGAGAAGGTAGGCAAAAAAGCATGTTCTACAATATTAAAATATGACACTGAAAAAACAGAATTTATGGTGATTTTTCTCAGATTGAAAATGTGTATAACAAACATGGTAAAAGAGGGACTTAGATCTGAAGATAGATGAAGGAGATACTTAAATAATATCAATTTGCTTTAAATGTGTTCTTGTCTTCAGCCTTATATTATTTCAGGATACTGAAATAATTTCCGAATGTTATCACAGAACCATTTGTCATAATATTTGAGTAGTTAATGAACTGGTGAAGTGCCAGAAGATTGGCATTTATGGTAGGGACAAGAGGATCAGGAGATTATAGGTCGGTAATCTAGTGTTCGATTCCTGACAAATTCTAAAATGGTTTACTCGGACAAATTGTGAGTGTTAAGATAACAGTCAATAGAAGGGTTTAATAAAAATACATTAATAAAAAAATTATTTATGTATATTTTTATTTTTCAAGGAAGAAAAATTTTAAAGAAAGCTAACAAATTAGAATAGAATAGAAATGGAATAAATATTTCAGGTTTGAAATAATAGACCTAAAGCAACAAGTTGAAATGTGCAAGGGCAAATGCAAAGTCTTGTGCTTTAGTTTTAAAAGATCAAATCAGCTATGTAAGTGGGATGGCATTGAGGATCCAGCTTTATAACAGTGACAGTGAACACTTCTAGGATATTTGGCTGATTTTAAGTTTCAAAAAAATAGTCCAAATTGTGACTTAGTTTGTATTAGTAGACATGTATCACTTCAAACAAGAAAGATAACGGCTTTACTTGTACTTGCCATTTTTAGTATTGAGTGGTCTTTTTGATACTTTATTTTAAAGGGACAAAAAAATAAAAAGAAAGAAAACTCTCAATATATGGAAAGTATGTCAAATGATTACAAGTTAAAGGAGCCAATTTAATGTTTAGGCCAAAAATATCATATCATGTCTTCAAATATTTGAAGTTTGGATGTAGAGCCTCAGGGGAAAAATATTTGAAGACATATTATGAGATTGGGCTCCTAATTATCTTTAACTCTAGAAGCTAAAATTAGTACAATGAAGTTGTAGGGGAGGAAAAATATCTTTTTCTCTACTCATCCTAGGATAAAGGTTGAGGCTGTCATGACAAAAGACAGACCAACAAGAGAAAAGCAGGCACAATCACTTAATATAAGATTTCCACGTCATGGACATCTTCATAAGGAAATGAAAGCCCAAAGAAACAGTTAAATCTGAGTATATTTTACAGCAAGTTTGATGAGGAGTGGGCAGTTGCAGAAAATGTGATAGGACAAAGGGGGTATGATCTAATGGTGATAAACCTAATTGCAATAAATGAGAAACTTAGCAAGGCCTGTGTGTTTAGATTCTTCTCTTGTGACTCTGTTTTCAGAGATCAGGATGACCCTTTCCTCTTAGAATAGGGAGATTACCTCTTACGTGAGGGTCTTATGAGCTGCTTCGGGGGGAAGGTTAGAAAATCCTTCCTAGGTTCTATGACCTGCTCTAAGGAAGAAGAAGAGTGGGAGAAGGTCACGAAGGTCAGATCTTTCTGCTTCTGCTGTTTTTCAGTATGCCAACTGCTATATTTTGGGGTACTGTATGCTGAACCCCATTAAGGTACAGTTAAACAAAACATTGAAAGAACTTTTAAAAATTAGATCCTCTGAAAAAATCATGAGCTGCCTGATGAGAAATATGGTTCTCAGTAGCAATCCTCAAACAAACTAAGTGACTACTTGTCAGGAATATTGGAGAGGAAATGCCAACATCAGATGAGAGTTTGCGATACATACTTTTCCTAACTTTTAAGCCATGAAGATTCTTTTTAATTTAAAAAACATCTATGAGTCTCCATATACTAATACTTTTTAGTATCCATTACATGGGAGAGTCTATACAGTAATAGTAAAAACATATTTTTGGTCCAGAAAGATTGTCATATGCATTGAAATGACTCACAAGTCTTGGTATACATTTATAAAAATTGAATTCTCAAGAGATATATTAATTCTACAGACGAAGCCTGCTGCATTGGATTCATAACTCCAGTAAATAACTTCATATTCTCTCATCTTTCCAAAGTCCAGATTGAGAACTGAACAAGGCAATAAAATTATGATTCCATAGGTCAGGGTAGGGCCTGAGAATTTGCATTTTTAACAGGTTCTCAGATGATGCTGATGCTATAGGTTTGCAGATGACATTGTGAGTGGCCATCAAGTATATTCCTGGTTCAAAATCTGTTTTATTGCGAGTCTGATTCTTTAGCCAAAGCCAAAGTTGATGCTGTTTCCAGTGGATAATTCATACCATAGTCCTCCGGCCTTCTCTGAATCCTGACTACCATTGACTCAAGCTGAATGATGGTGAAGAAATTCTTCAAGATTTTAGATTCCTTCCTGAGGCTGATATATAAGGATGAAATGAAATAATGTATGTAAAGTGCTTAGCATAATACCTGACA
The DNA here is from genome assembly GCF_020740605.2 of Lemur catta. Classification (NCBI taxonomy): domain Eukaryota; kingdom Metazoa; phylum Chordata; class Mammalia; order Primates; family Lemuridae; genus Lemur; species Lemur catta. The sequence goes on from NC_059132.1 coordinate 60,447,177, forward strand.
TACAACATTCACTCAAACATTATGGCTATTGATTATTTTAATGATGATGTGTGTAAACGTGGTAATGAGAAATTAAGTGAAATGGGAATACAGGTAGTTCTTCCATAAAGCAATGTGTTTTCTGAAAAATTGTACATTAAAAATAATAGAGTTTAGGGAAACAGACCACTCCAACGCACCTTTGTAATCAAAGCACTAAAAAAAATGTAATGATGTATACCTGGAAAGTTAATTTGGATGGCGTGGGCACAGCTCAGCCTTGTTAAAAGCTGCCACCATGGATATTAAAAGTAAACAAAAGGGAATACAGTAGAAATGCTGACACTTTAATTAGAGCAGCCTCAGTGGGCGTGGAGAGGTCTGTCACAGGAGGGCTTCCAGTGAGTTGGGCAAAGGGGTGGGCTGGGCTGGGTACCTGGCGTCTGGAGCCCTGCAAAGCCGCCCTGGCCTCTCACATCCTTCAAACCCCATTGACTGGGCAGCCGAACTGACACTTTTTTCCTTTCCTCATGAAGATTATAATTCAACTCCTACTAGTTTGCAGCCCTCCTTGCCTGGGGAAGAGGAAGGCAGCAATCACATATAAGCCAAGACGGCTTCTGCAATTCCATTGACATCATTCCCATGACAGAACTAGTTACTAATTTTGGTTACCAGCACCTGCATTGCAGCGGAACAGAATGTCTCGAGTTTTATAGTCTACATCTAAGGGGGGAAGGCGCTGAGAAGGAGCACTTCCTGTGACCTTCTTGGGTTCTCTGATCTCCAGATGACTTGAAGACGATCTAAGTGACTACAGTGGAGGAAACCTTTGCAAACGCTTGACCAATAAAAGCAAAGGGGCAAAATAGCCAGTCACAGAAGCTCTTAGTAAAATATCTCCCTTCCATCTTACAGTGCTTCCTCCGCAGATGAAGACAAAAGTCATCATGAAGCATTTTCTCCTAGTTTAAACTCATTCCTAAGCCACATCTCCTCATCCCACCCCACAGCTTCCGTAGACGACAGCAACATTGTCCGGGCAAGCAAGCATCTTCAAAGAGAGCTGAGAGGACCAGGTGTAACTTTTTGGTGGGCGACCTCATTCCTTCTGGGAAGAAGAGGATAAAAAAATATTCAAAGAGAGGCTGCAGTTCTTGGCCTGGCATCTGGGCTAACTGTAAGCTTTACGGCTTTGCCTTGATGTGTGTTTAAGCAGCAGCCTGCAGTCTGGCACAAGGCAGATTTTTCCTCCACTTGTTTTATTCTAAATAGTTTTCAAAAGCTCCTGTGGAACAGACTGTGGCTTTGATCAGGGCCAACTTATTCAGTACTGACATTCCTGCGAAAAACTCCAGCTCGGACCAGCTTCAGCCACTTTTTAAATTCTCATTTAAATTCAAATTCCCCATCATCTTAACAGAGGAGAGACAGAATGAAGAGCAAGAAAACGAGATGCCGCTCATGTGTCCACACAGCCCTCAGATCAAACAGACCCATCCAGACAGCAGGAAAAGAGTAGCGATCCCCGCAGAAAATAGTGAAATGCTTGATGTGCACAGTACGCCTCCTGGACCGGGGTTTCTGACTGACACTGGATTCGCATCAACCTACAATGTGTTTTTATGAAGGCTCCCATAAAGATTTCTGAATTTTTTTATGCCAAATTTTTGGTTAAAAATAGAAATCAAAGGTTGGATGTGGTGAGCAGGGTTTGCAGGAGGAAGTATCATTTGCTTGGGTTCACTTTATGGACATTCCTAAAAATATATTGCCAGGTTTTCCTTTTCCACCTCTATTCCCACAGCCTCCTCCAAGTTCACACTCCAAAGCCTCTCATTGTCTTCGGTAATTTGAGGAATTGTGTCTGTATGAGAGATTTAGGAAGCTATTTGGGATTTATATGAGTTGACAGAAGGGTCATACTTTTTCAAGGATGTTGTGCCACAAATATAACATCCCTTTTCTGCGTTTCCACTCTGGCCCTGGGGAAGCGGGCCTGATCTCCCATGTGCCTTCTTTGCGTCACAACTTGGCTACTCCTGGTTTTATGTTTGAGCTCCCCTCCTCCACCCCCCCTTCCCCCAATCCACTCCACTCTGAAACTGGTGACTTTTGGTCACTCTGTGTTCACAGTAAAGGTTTCTCAGCTAATCTCTAAGAAGAGTGACCTTGACCCATTCTGTGGACTCAAGGATCCTGTTCCTTGTCTAGGCTCACTGGTCTCTCCACTGCCTTTGGGGTGACTTTCATCTCTCTTCCACTTACTTCATATTTTACTTTTGGAAGAATATGAGATAGACTTTCTTGGAGAAAACTCTGATTTCTCTAGGAGAAAAGTTGATAAAGCACAAATTAGTAATGAGTAAATTTTATCATTTAGGCTATGTTGGGGACACATTATGGTTTTCTAAGTTGCAATTCATTTTATCCAAAATTCATATCTAAAGAAATATATATGATCTAGGGATCTAGGTAAAGATGATCCTGCAACCTATAATTTCTTGAAATTATTCTTTCCCTCCTATCTCCATTCCCTCTGCCTTAGATGAGGATGTTTTCTTAATCACAAATAACTTTTTAATTAGTCCCCTTGTTGTCACCAGATGATAATGTCAAAAATAGCAAAATAGAAGACTGGGAAGATCTCTTTTGCTTCACTGTTTAAAACATTTCGCTGCCTATCCAGTGTTTACATCAGCATTTCCTAAGAGACAGGGAACCAGAGAGAAACTTCAACAAATAAAGAAATGGTGAAATATGTTTTGCAAAATTTTCACAGTGAAATGCCATCCTGTAGACTCCAAATGCATTCATTTGGAGCAGTGATGGCCTGAAGAATACGTTTTAATCTGGAATTTTCTTAATGTATTTGATCATGGAATTTCTTTTTCCAGTTATACCCATTAAATATTTACAGTACCAGTTTCCACAGAGACACTTTGAGAAATGCTTTCTAGGGTGAAAATCAACCTGCTTAACTTACAATGCTGGGCACATGGTGCCATGTTATTTTCTGTCTACCTATCCAGCCTCATTTTCCACTCCTTGATGTCTACATTCTACCTGAACAAGGCACCACAGGGTGCAATCCTCTGTGGCTTTGCATTTGCCCATTCCTCTGCCTAGGGCGATTTTTCTCCCCTCGTCTGCCTGGTTAACTCTTCTCTCCCATCTTTCCAAACCCAGAAGAGATGCTTCACCCCATGAAGGATGCTTCTCTGGCTCTTGCCCCATAGAAGCAATCACTCCCTCATTCATTCATTCCATTGCTTTGTGTCATTTGTCTCATTTGCATCTTGGCTGCACTCATCATATCAGTTTATAATTGTGTTTGTGGGTCTAATGCATTTCAAAAGGCTATGCATGACTCTATGGATGGGGTTGACTCTGTGTACTGATTTTTTTGGTTAATGCCTGGAACGTGGTAGGAGCTTAATTGATGTTTGTAGAACAGGTGAATGGTCACATTCCATGTGGTGGTAACATCATTCTAGATTCTGAACTTCTGTTGGTTAGGTAACATATACATATCAAGAAAAAAGCACAAATGTTCTCATAGGAAAATGAGATGTATGGGGGGTGTGTGTGTATACACACACACACATCTGTATATACATCTATATATACATACATAGTACACACATACATATAGTTTGAATGTATGAAAGGCACACACACACAAATACACACTCACAAGCACACATTTATTCCCTCCCAGATCTTATTTTCCCCAGCCATGAAAAACAGCCGTTTATTCAAGGATTATTAGGAAATAAAAGAAGAGAAACTTTACCAAGGGCACTGAAACACACTGGTGGCCTTAGAGTAACACCTTGGGAGTTTTAATCTTTACACATAACCTTAGCTTCTAAGGTCTCATCCAAACAAAGGACCTGCAGCATCCTACGCAGACTTCCATTTATCTACTTGAGCTGAGCTGACCCCACTGGAAATCGAACATTGCTGCAGATATTGATCCAGGCACAAGGACACTGGCACGGCTACCTTTGTGTGAAATTTACAGAAGAGCCTGTTAGAGAGAGTTCTTCAGTACAGAAGCATCCACAAGACCGCTGCCTCCCTCACAGGGCTGGTAGAAAGAAATCTTTGGCCACTTCTATCTGGGCAAGGGAATAGAAGCTCTGTGATGCCTCCCTAAGTATTGTGCTGGACACAGCTCGGCTCTCCTGCTCTCTCCTCTCATTCCTCTCCCTCCTCTGTCTTGCTATGACCCGTAATGTAATGTGACCAGTTAGTCATGACCTTCACATGCTGCAGTGGTGCTCTGTTCTCCCTCTGCTCTGTCTCTCTGGCCTTAAGCTATAGTGAACTCACTAAGCACGAGACTCACTTTTAAAAAAGTCTAACTGAAAGGAGTGTTGTTTGCTTTCTGGCCCTCAAACACCAAGGCACTGTTGTGCTCCTTAAAATTGTAAATTATGTCTGTTTAAGAAAATGTCAGTGTTTTTTAAAACAGAATAACAGTGCTGGAAAAGACTTGGCTGTGCAATTTGTTGCCGAAGTTTCATGCAAGAAAAATGATGCATTCATCATTATGAGCACAGTCAAGTGTTCTAATGACTTCAGCACAATGCCTCTTCAGTTCTTTTAAGTAACATGATGGATTTTTTTTTTCTCCCAAGCAAGTTATCTGAGTAATGTGAAAGCTCATAAACTGAGATTCAGGGAGACTCTGTCAATAATGCACTATATTTAACAATTAAAACGTAAGACACATCTCATGTAATTAAATTGATTTTTTTTCTGCCAGAAACAAGACCTTTTCAGATAATGATTGCTTTGGTTGTCTAAAATTGTATTTATTGGGGTGGGGGAGGAGGAGATCTGTTGTCACATTCATACACCATTTCATGCGTCTTCACAATCCATTTCTTAAATAGTCCAGTAGGATAATTTTTGAGTAGAGAAAGGTAAATAGCTATGGATGACCTGTGCAATAGATGTAGAATCACTGTGCTGGTAAACATATTATTTAGCTCCATGGAATTTCAGCCCTGCAAGTAGACTTGCAGGTACAGGAAGGCAAGGCTGAAGGCATTAGCAAATGGGGCCAGATCTCTGATTTTGATGGGTTCGCTGGTCAGTTGGGCCCCTGAGCAAAGCTCTTAATTTAGCCATGCATTCTCTAGTGTAATGCAAGCATAAAGCTGACACAATTTTTGTGTCTAAAATATGTTAAGGCCTATAAAACAAGGTTTCACTTTTTATATTAAAAATTGCCTTCTAAGAGTAAATGTAACACTCCCCCACCCCCCAAAAAAGCACAGTGTCTTTTTGACCCCTGGATAACTGTATTAAATTGAAATATTTACCTGAACTCCGCTTACTTGGCTTCTATTCATGTTAAACAGCTGTTGGAGTGAATACAAAGGGATTTGCCTGACTTTCTAGTAACAACCTTGATTTTTTTTCCCTAATGGCTTGAAAGCATTATTTAGTGAATTGAACTTTACCTTTTCCTGCAGTGGGCGTGGCCGTTTTCCCATTAAACAGTACTGGATTTTATTAAGAGACACTAAGAGAAACTCTTGCCACATGGAAATTAAAAAAAAAAAAAAGGAAGAAGGGAAGAAAGTTGATTTTTTGCTTTTATTTTTATTTAATGTTTGAAAAGCTAGAGTCACTGGAGGAGAGCAGACCAGGGGTTCTGTGTCAGTGGGTAGAACATATTTGCTGTGAAACATGATGGAATGTTTACTGAGCTATTTTCCATGAAAATCAAAATGTTCCTGCTCTCATATCCCGTTTACACAGCAGTGGCCTTTTTAAAAATGTTTCCTCAGTGACTAGTGGGCAGACTCCATGTGTTGCCCCCTCTGGAAGTAATGCCCCTAGACTGCACCCAGCTACAGTCACACTGTTGGACAAAAGTACAGGAGATACGCTCCATTTCCAAGCATGTGGGAGCTGAGTTCCGTTTCTTTCTGGTATTTATTAGAGAAATGTCTAATGGATGGGGGGAAAAGCTTACCCTAACAGAGTGCTTCCTTGCTGTCTGGGTTAACTTGGCCTGGATCCTGTACCTTTGCGATCACGTGGCCCCGGGCAGATGATGGAGGGTGGTGTGGCAGATAGAAACCACACCATGGAGGACCACCAAGAAATGGTGTATAAGTCCCTCATCCTCTCTGAGTCTCTATAATCTGTAAGATGAAAGCAATGCTACCACCTAACCAGAGTAGGACAACTATTTGTAATAATTACATCCATAGGGAAAGGGATGGAATTCAATGTAATAAAACCATAGCAGTACTTATGTTAGAGTAACGAGAATTGGGGTCAATTTGTTCTTCTATTCCTCTGGATTTTCAGCAATTTTCCTTACGCGCACATATGCACACACTAATGACAACAACAACAGGCCTTTGGGAAGGTTGGTCTTCACAATGAATAATTTAGTATTTAGTTTTACTCTTTATTTAAATCAGTGATCTTTCCTTCATAAAACAGAACCTACACAAATGGCATATACTCTATTGTACTCCTTTGTGCGCTTTTGGAATTTAAATTAAATGACCGAGTGAAAGCGCTTAGTATCTTATAGCCTATATTATAGGGAGTAGCTGTTATTTTGGAAATCAAATGTTTTAAAAAATAATGATGATAACTATAATGATCCCTTTATTCTATGGAGAATACACTTTACACTCCCATAGTAACTGTATGAGTTAGTAATAGTGCCCCATTATACCAGGGAGGAACAGTAACTGGTCCATTAGTCACACTGTGATGGAGTTAAAATCCCAAACAGGCTCTCCAACTCCTGAGCCCATGGTGTTAATACTCATTACTTATTGACTCACTGGATCCAAGAACTGGAATTTTCTTACTTTGACACCAGCTTAACAATTACTATATCACCATCTGAAGAATATAGTTTATCAGCTATATGTGTGTGTGTATGTGTTTGTGTGTGTGCATGCCTTTTGGACATGGTAAAATTTCAGTTTAGTTTACTGAACTTTTAATTTTCAAGTATCTGCTAGTGTTGTTATACTGCAGTGAATCCTGTCATTTCTAATGCCAAATCAAGGCAACCAACTTCTTGATTATAACAACATAACCAAGCCCAGTGATAAATTGCATGTAGTAGTAATTTAAAGTAATACTGTGCTTAGGTCCTTGATGTTTCCCAACAAATCCAATAACTTGACGTTATTTGGAGTATCAAATTTGAATTTATTCTGGTGAGGTAATGTTAATTCAAATTTTATTTTGGGAATGTGAAGATGAATTCTTTTGGCTGCTAATTTTAATAATTAAAATGTGTATCTTTTTTAAACAACAACAACAAAAACCAGGCCTTTATGTTGTTTTAATTATTGCAGTGGTTTTAAAACTTCCATGTTTTCCAACTCTGTCTACTGTTTTCTCTCATTAAAATTCTCTTTAGATATCTGAGGTTTGTTTCATTTCTTTTATTTACAGTGGTTCCTGCATTAGAAAACCACCAACTTATTGTAGCTTTTAATTAATTATGAAAAGATAACTTTACATTACTGACTTCAATCTTATAAAATAATGAAACCAAGTATAGAACATTTTAAGTAAATTGCTTTTATAGGATTTTTTCTTTTCATAATTGACTGTGACTTCATGGTTTATTGTGATTAATTAAACCACATTCATTAGGACTTTTGATCACATCAACTAAGCTTGATTATTTTGTTCTACATTTGACCAAAATTTGTTAGTAATAGCATAAACTAGATTTTAAGGAGATTAATAAAGACTGATAACAGTACCAAATAAGGAAATGTACTATTGCACTTATCAATATTAGAACTTGAAAATACCTAAACAAACCAAAAGCAAACAAGTAAACTGATAAACAGAAAGAAAGAGAAAGAAAAAGTGCTAAATCCAGAGGTAGGTATAAAAGCAGTACAATGTACCAGAAAGAACACTAGGCCAGAGTTAGGGGATATAAGTTTCTATCCCAGCTTTGGAAATTCCTGTGTGGATTTATGTAAGTTGTCCTAGCCTTAATGCCCTTTATTTGTACATGGAGTTGATTGGGCCAAAGTAGTTCTGTAGGAAGTACTAAGAGAAGGGAGTATGTGTCCTGCACACATTTTATTTTTTGAAATACAGAAGCGTTACTTTTGTATGTTTTATATATTCCTGTTCTGTGTGCAATTTGGTTTGGAGTGGCAGGAGTGTTCTCTGTCTATGGAAAGCAATATGGAGATAGCTCAAAGAGATACAAGTAGAACTACCATTTGATCCAGCAATCCCATTACTGAGCATCTACCCAAAGGAAAAAAAAAAACATCTGCACTAGAATGTTTATAGCAGCACAATTCACAATTGCAAAGATGTGGAAACAACCCACGTGCCCATCAATACATGAGGGGATTAATAAAATGTGGTATATGTAGACCATGGAGTTCTACTCAGCCACAAAAAACAACAGTGATATAGCACCTCTTGTATTATCCTGGATAGAGCTGGAGCCCATTCTACTAAGTGAAGTATCACAAGAATGGAAAAAGAAGCACCACACGTACTCATCATCAAATTGGTATTAACTGATCAACACTTATGTGTGCATATAGTAGTAACATTCATCTGATGTCAGGAAGGTGGGAGGGGGGAGGGGGATGGGTATATTCACATCTAATGGGAGATGGACACATCTGGGGGATGGACACGCTTGAAGCTAGCTCTAACTCAGGTGGGGCAAAGGCAACATATGTAACCTAAACATTTGTACCCCCATAATATGCTGAAATTAAAAAAAACTATATATATGCATATATATTGCTCTCTAAGTAAGCACTGAGACACACTGGCCTACTCTAACATTATATGATTTAGGACATTCCTTAATGTAGAGAAATCCACATATCTGGGACACTGTGGAGAACAAGGGTAGTAACAGTGAAAATGTTTTGTTTAGTCAACAAATATTTATTGGTGTTTACTACAAAATAGAAAACTGAGGTCTTAAGAAATCGAATCTTGAAAGGATGTTCTAGATTGGTATCAGGAGACTTAGAATCCAATTGGGTCTCATCAAACCAGCCATGTCACCTTGGCAAGTCAAATTTCTAGAGTTAGATAATTTATAGTCTGATTTTCTGAACATACACCCTGTCATATATGGCTCTGGCTTCTAACTGCCTCTTAGCACTTCCACCCTTGCAGCACCCTAAACAGGTTCAAACTTAACTTGCAATAACATAACGCTGATAGTGTTGCAGGCCTAATTTAGATTTAATTGCTCTGTGATTTTAGGTTTTAGTTCTCTGGGTACTCTTTTCCAGAAAATGTTCTTCTGACTTTTGTTTGCTGTGTCCTTCTACCTTTAAAACATTGTTTCTTTATTTTCAGGATGGAAAGAGCTTAGCTCCTTTAAAATACAACTTTGGGAGGGAAAAGCTTTCATCTACTTTCATCCACTTTTGCATGAATGACTTAAACAAGTATTTGCCCGTGGCAGGAGGGATGAAGCATGGTGGGATGAAGTTGGAGTGCCTAACTGATGAAGGGAGGAAAGAGGAAAAAGACACTCTGAAAAGTAATGATCACAGAAAAGGACGACAGGAAATTGCCAAGTACAACTGCAACTCGGGTTTCCTGACCTTCGCAGAGGAATTACAGTTTCTGTCATCAAAAAGCTCTGAAAATATTTAAAAATACAAAACATGGATAAAATGGAACTCTTAAACGATCCTATAGGTATGCAACAGTTCACATTTAAAATTAGTGGATCATAGAGCATTATAAAAGTTCAAAGCTTTGGGGTCATCTTTGCTGGAAGATTTGCATATCAACAGACACTCAGAGGTATAAACCAAAAAGATTGCACTGAGCCATCATCCTTTTCACATCTTATATTTATGAAAACCTGTGATGTGATGAAATTTCAAAATCTCAAATGTTTCTATTCTAATTTAACAGGGTGGAATAACTCACGCTGGAAAGATACCCACGCCAGTCAATGGGCAGCAATACATCATGCAATTTTAGATCTCTAAGACAGAAAGCAAAAATGAATTACCCTCATTAAGGCTGACAGCAGCAGCAGATCCTGACCTAGCCGGTGGTCCTAGATACAACCCACTCCCATTTCTGCAGGTTCTTATTTGTTCATTTTTAATAAAAATGATCAATTCTCACATATATATTCAAATAGGGATTCAGAAGTAAATAAATGCATCTATTCATTCAGTCAAGTAAAGCAATCCAATTTTCCTAGTATGTGCACATGTGTTAGTGGTTTGCTAATTTTTTTTTCTTTTTGAGAAATACATATGCTGTAGCTTCGAGGGTGGAAAATTTTATACACTTCTATAGTGAGGAGGTTTAATTGTAACCCTTTTGCCCATGTTTTTGGAGAAAATCTGTTTGTTTTTTTTAAAAAATAGATATTGCCTTAGCACCTAGAAATACAAGTATAATACTGTGTTTAAATATCTCTCTCCCAGACCCTCCAAACAAGACTATCAGGCCACTAGTACATTCAATGTCTCATCTTGGCATGGTGCTCATTTTAAAACACATCCTAGAAAACAGCAAGGAGATATGCCAGTTATGACCTTCCAAATACATTCCACTTCTCTGCATGCTAGAATATATTTAAAACAGATTATATTTTCCCTCTGTGCTTCAGTTTTCACAGTTAATAAGACAGGCATTTCCATGGCTGACTTGCTGTTTTCATGGATAGCAAATATTCTGATTAGTATTCCAGACACCAAGTTTACCAAATTTTATCCAGAACAGAAAGTGTCACAGACATTAAAAGTTTTGCTTCTTGCTGTCTATATTTAAAACATCAAAATAATAATAATTATATAGCTAAATATGTTATGATTGCTCTGGTAGCTGGTGTGTCTAAAGAAACATCCTCAGAGTCAGTGTGTCTTGAAAGATATTCATGCCATGTAGAAGCTGGTGAGGTTACAAAATATCTCCCAGCACTAATCACATATTCAAAACTATAAAATAAAAGCTTGCTTCAGACCAGAGAGATGACAAGAAGGAGATTCTTAACACTGACTCTCCCATTATTTCAGTACTTAGGATATGAAATTCTTTGCTATTCTATCAATCACAACCAACCTTTTAAAATCCCCTCCAAGTGGATAATAGCTTAAGGTAATGTTGTATAAGTTGCTAGGAAGTTTTTCCAATTACTCTTATGTGGTTAACAGAATCAGCTGAGTTTTAGTACAAGATCTATTATAACTTCTCAACCTCTCTCTTCTCAGGGAAAATTGATCCAGTATTTCACAAAAGGGAAGTGCGGCCATTCCCCCACCTTTTCCTCATTTTAATTCATCCTAAATCATAGTAAATAGGGTAAATAAAAGTCAGTGAAGTGATTGGAAGGGAAATGGAGAAAAATGCAGATGCCACGTGGGGGTGGTGAAGGAAATAGATATTTCCAAAAGGAATGATAATGTAACTTGTAAGTCACGTGCATTTTTGTCACAATTTCCAAAGATTAGCCCCAAACTATGAAAATTTCTTTCATTTTAAATATTACATTTCTCATAAAATATGCGATAATGTCCCTGTTACATAGGCTTACAAGTTTATTTTTTAAGCATACCAGCTTAATCAGTTTGACACTAACATTTTAGGTTGGATGTACCATAACCTCCAATTTGAGAGCACCTATAACTAGAAGAATAACCTGAAACTACATTGACATCAAGTGTGCAAATTAAGCTATTTTTCAGATGTGATGAATTTTCCTTTCACTATTGAGAATTTTCCAAAAAGGTATATATTTAACTCAGTCTGGCATACAATAGCTAAGGCAATTTTCCTTTCTAATACTCAAGGTCAGTGATGAGTGTGATAGATGTGAGATTGCATAGCTGATTGGCCAGTTAATGTTTAACAATGGGTGCTGGCTTTAGCGGTCTTCACGGGTATTGTTCTGTCTGGATTCTTATCAGGCTGGTTTATCATTGGAAGACTCTTGAGAATTACTTACTTGTAACCTTCTGGTGGCAATAATTTAAGTTTAGATCCAGAGCAGAGAATCAGCATGATGCTATCATCTTTTTCCAGAAGTTCAATAAATTGAAGAGGAAGTAAATTGCCATTAGGCAGAAAATCCACATTTTTACGAGTGCATGTCTGTTAGGATCCAATGGCCTAATGTGCCTTCGAAAACTAAGTACTGTCTTCTCATAGGCAGAATCAGGTTTATTACCTAACAATCTGCCTTTCTACATGACAGTAAAGAGAAAAAGAAAGGAAGGGAAAAAAAGACAAAAAAAAGAAAGGGAAAGAAAGAAGGAAAGAAGGAAGAAAAGAAAGAAGGGAGAAATAAAGACAGTACTTAAGAATAAGCTACTTTCTGAAAGTTATCGGAGTAGGTTAATTATAAAAGCAAAATGAAAGTCCAGAGCTAGGCACATTTACATAAATCAGCCTTCAGTTCTTTGTCAGGTCATTTGTTAATTCTGTCATTCATTCATTCTGCCAGGCACATACTAAGAGCTGGGAGAATGCTAGAAAAGACCCCCACCATCTAAGGCAATAGTTTGAAACCACAGGAGAGACCCTACCCTTGAATACTTGACTCTCAGCAAAGTGACCTCCACAAATGCCATCCAATTTCCATTATCCATACAGCTCCCTTGATGTTTCCAGGAACTGATAGATTATGCCTTCTGCATTTAATGTTCATAAATTGGTTAAATGTCCCAGGCTTTGGCTGAAGTCATAGAAGACAGAACAAAGAATGAAAGAGGGCAGTCAGATTCGGAGGGAGAAGCAAAGAGAAAAAGTGTCTCAACAGAGCTGTAGTTATTTTCTGTAACCAGCTGGCCCTTGGAAACAACTGACACCCTTAGTCAGATGCTAAGCAGGTGACGTGGCGTGGCCATGTCTGGCACCTTTCACAGAGGGTCGTGTACCTCCACTGTGCAGGTGTTTCTGCTCCTGGAAGCCTGCCAATCAGCAGTCTCTGAAGGGATCCCACACAGTTGCCTCTTAGTTAAAACGGGACACTTATGCAAACACAAGATTGCTCTTGTTACCTTCCATCCTCTGGTTTGTAAACGAGAGAAGCAGATGCAGGCAATGCAGGCTTTACAATTCTTGTTTTTCTGCTTGTTTAAATTGGCATCCACAGTTTCTCCATAGTGACTACACAGCTCTAAAACGACGCATGAAATGGGAAAAAATGGAAACAGTTTTTGCCCTGAATGTCCAGGTCACAGAAATTACAGACATCGATTCGTACAATAAATGGTGCTGAATCTCCACTTAGCTTCAGCAAAGAGTTAAGCTGACTATGGTCATACCAATGAGCAGAGCTTTGAGTTAAAGGAGGATAGAGGATCAGGTCTGTCTCCTTCTTTGACACAGTGGCATATGAACCTTCTCAAGCTCTGCTCTTTCATCTAGTGCTTTTTACTTATCTATCACTCACATTCTTCCTGATTTTTGCTTTTCTTCTTACTGTGTGCCCTTTCCAAATAGTCAATCCTTTCTCTTTGTGCACTCTTTTCTTTCCTCCTGTCTGTTTGCTTTGAAGTTCCTTACACTTAGCAACTTCTCAGGAAGCATCTTGAAGGGAGGAAGAACTGGAATAGGGTCATGGGAGTTGGGAATGTATTAAAAATACAGGCATATTCAGGAAGCAAGTCACCAAATGCAACTTATCTTTAGGTGCCAATCTATGTATTCTAAGGAAAAGAAAACTATGTCATGTTACTATAGTTATGACTATCAACCAATTGTCTGCTGGAATGTACTTGGGAACGATCACTTTCCTAAGCATTGCACGCTTGCCTGTGAATACCTATAAAACAGGATCGGGGCTACTCCCCAGATCTCTAGCCCTAACTCCATTCTTGTCTCTCCTACTCCATAAAGGAGATCAAAATGCAAGAGGAAGAGTTGTATTGGGATAATAAATTTAATAAAGTAAAATCAATATTCACAGTGCATTTTAAAGGTTATATTTCTTAGGAATTTCACTGTTCAGATGTACAAAATGAGGCTGAGGAAACTGGTTAAAATCCCCATTGCTTCTCTTTCTTTGTAAATTGTGACTTGACCTTTGAGAATTTCTGAGGTTTCCAGCAAAAGGATGAGACTTGACATCAGGATACTGGCCTTACAGTTCCAGCTGTGGCACCTACCAGTTGTTCGAACTAAGTTATCTAGCCTTTCTAAGCCTCGAGTTTTTGTTCCTGTTTTTCTTTTCCATGGTGGTAAAATTGGAAAAAATTCTTTCTGAGAATTTTGTGAGTCCAATGAGATGGAATGTGTTTAAGAACTTTTAAAGTTAAGCAAATGTCCATAGAGAAGATTGTCATCTATTCTATGATGGGAGCCACTACTTCAGTTTTAGATGTTTACACTGTAACAATATTCTTTTAACTTCTTCAGAATTCACCATTTTGGTACCAAATCAAATATTTTCCAAGTGAGAAATTAAAATCAATGTACAGAATCTGTTTCACCCGGTACATAGGAGCACGAACTCTTCAACCAGTCTGTCTGAGTTCAATCCCAACGTTGCTATTTGACCTTTTTCCCCATTGGTAAAATGCGATAATGATGCTGCCTACAAGCATAGGATCCATACGGGGATTCTGTGATCTAGAATGGAGCCTGGTGCACATAATGTGCTCCATAGGCATCTACTAAGAGAAAGAAAATAAAATCCGATAAAATGTGACTAGCTTAAAAAAACTTTATTTGCATAACTGCTCTCATTAGTATTTTAATCAAGTATCTAAGGCTACAAATATCACTTGATCTTAGAACTTTTGCACAGAAATCAGCACTACAAGTTTCTTACACTTCCAATAAGATTTGAATCCTTTCTATTTTTGCTTTCTCATCCTTAACCACTTCCCATGATTCATTTTTATTGGCAATCAAACAAGTGCTCCTCTAATGGCATGTAGAGTTTAATCAATTAATGGAGTTCAATAGGCCATTTCCAGTTGCAATATTTTGAGAGGTTAATTTTGCAAACACCTGAATACTTTGGAAGATTATAGAGCAGCCTGAAATTATAGCACATGCTTAATCTCAGTGGACTGACTAGAGAATGATCAATACATAAGTGAAATCTTTGCTCTACCAGATGTCCTTGGACAAGCTGCTAATTCCCTACTGACTCAGGATCTTTATCTTAAATTTACATTTCCAGGTTGTTTTCAAAAATAATTATGCTGAAAAATTGTTCACGCCCTGGCAATATTTGTCATTTATGCTAGCTTCTTTCTTTACCATGCCCACCTGCTCGATCACATCCCTGGAAATGACCAACAATTTATAACAAGGGAGTTATTATTTAAACATAAAAGACTATTAAAGTGACCACAAAACAGCAATAGCAAAAACAACTGAACAAAAAGAAATAGAAAAAAAGGAAATGCGCGTCTCTGTGTGTATATATGTAGGTGTGTAGAGAGAGAGGTGAGAAAAATAATTATTTATTAATCCTTAGACATTTTCATTGAGGTTTGTGGATTGCTGACTAATTTGACCAATACATTTATTTGCTACCTATATTATGGAGGATGGTTTATACTAATAGTCATAGAACATTATTAGCAAAACTTACCTTTTTATAACCAGTATCACACTAAAATTATGAGTTAATTAATTCATAGTAAGAGTTAACTAGTTGGTTATGATTTAACATTTTCCACAATGTGACACTAATTCAATTTAACATATCTCTTTGCTCTTGAATTCTCAAACTTTTGTCTGCATCACAATCACCTGGAGGGCTTAATAAACATAGATTTGTGGGCCTGTCCTCAGACTCTTTTATGTAGTAGATCTGGGGTGCACACCAAAAATTGGCGCTTGTATGAAGTTTCATGGTTTGCTGCTGCTGGTGGTCTGGAGACCACACTTTTAAGAACCATTGGCCTGGGCCAGGTGCGGTGGCTCACGCCTATAATCCTAGCACTCTGGGCGGCCGAGGCGGGTGGATGGTTTGAGTTCAGGAGTTGGAGACCAGTCTGAGCAAGAGCCAGACCCCGTCTCTACTAAAAATAGAAAGAAATTATATGGACAGCTAAAAACATATACAGAAAAAATTAGCCGGGCATGGTGGCACATGCCTGTAGTCCCAGCTACTTGGGAGGCTGAGGTAAGAGGATTGCTTGAGCCCAGGAGTTTGAGGTTGCTGTGAGCTAGGCTGATGCCACGGCACTCACTCTAGCCCAGGTGACAGAGTGAGACTCTGTCTCAAAAAAAAAAAAAAAGAACCATGTCCTGTAGTATCCTGTAACAAAGGTGACTGATTTTTATTGCGGTGGACTGTTACCATTTGGCCCCCTGTGAATCATATACTCCTGGTACCAGTGCCTTTTGCATGAATGTGGGTGAAGCTTGTGATTTGCTCTAAACAATGGAATGAGGCAGAAGTGATGCTGTACCAGTTCTGGACCTGAACCTTAAGATGATCTGGCAACTTGTACTTTTGTGCTTGTAGAAAGCAGCCGCCATAAAAAAAAAAAAAAAAAAAAAAAAATTAACTACCTTGAGACCTTTATGTTTGAGAAAGTTCAAGATAAGCCCATGGAGAGACCACCTAGAAGGGAACTGAGGAACTCAGCCAGCAGAGAGAAACTAAGATTTCAAGCAGACAGATCCAGCTGGGCTTTCAACATTCAGATAGCATGAACCTGTCTTATGAGTGAGGCCACTCTAAACCTGCCAGTCATCAGTCAACACCAGGTGAAGCAAAAATCTGCCAAGTCAACCCATGATTGTGGAAATAATAAACTGCTTTTGTTTAAGCCACTAAGTTTTGGGGTGATATTTTAGGTAACAGTAGGAAACTGAAACAAAAATTGGTACCTGCAAGTAGAGTGTGGCTGTAACAAAAAGCCAAATCACATGAAATTAGTTGGTTTTGGGATCAGGCAGAAGAACCCTGAAGGGCCTCAAAGAAACTTATTATGGGCTTGGAAAATATTGGGGAAATTGTTCTTTGGTGGCTGCAGAAAAATGGGGCTGGCAGAAAAATGAGCATTTTTACTTACTTTCATTTGCAGAAAGGTTGAGGATTAAAAGGCTACTTAACGAACTTGTGAGTGTGGCTGTGGAGCTTTCTAGGCAGAATGATAACACTGCACACTTACTTCTTTACCTATTTATGACAAAGACAGGAGGAACAAAATTAATTATGAAGGAAATTTTAGTTTTCTAGAAAAATTAAGATTCAATATAAAGAAACCAGGATTTGCTT
The DNA here is from genome assembly GCF_020740605.2 of Lemur catta. Taxonomy (NCBI): domain Eukaryota; kingdom Metazoa; phylum Chordata; class Mammalia; order Primates; family Lemuridae; genus Lemur; species Lemur catta. Next base: position 60,464,377 of record NC_059132.1, read on the forward strand.
CATTCAAATATAAATCTGTTTCTCATTCTCAGTTATTCCAACTGTTAATAATCCTCATAGTAATAAATGTCCTTAAGGCAAAGATTAAATCAGATTGCTGACAGCAAAATGTGGCATGTGGGTAAAGGCCAATTTTCAAAACCCTTTGTTAATTCCTTCAAGACTTCAGGTGATACTCCTAGGCCTTCTCTACAAGATTATAGGGTTCCTAAGATCTTAAGGGCATGCCTCATGAGCTCCTCAGGTAGAATAAAAGACTTTTAACAATCTTAAGACATTGTCTCACAACTGAGATTAGAAAGGTTCTTTTTGAAAAAGAGATTTTTGTTGGAATTTTGTCTACTTTATTTTAATAGAATGAACTCCAAAAAAGATTCTTTGGAAACCTACAAACTTGTAAGGTAATTGTATTAGCAGAAGCACTACCAGTTTGGATTAAAGGAACGACACAGTTTAAAATTAACAGAGGCCTTTGGACCCTCAACTTCCTATTAACAGGAAGTAGGTTGAGAAAGCTACTCATCTGAAATATGGGTCAGTTAGTATGGAAAAGGAAGAACAGCTCAGAGGGTAGAACCAATAGCCATTAAACAATGCTTCCAGGCAGCAGAACTGAGCCCTAATCAAGGAACTGTTTATGTGTACCCAGATAAATTTCAGAATTTCTTTGGACCAATGATCACTATGTGCCTCTAATATTTCCTGATTTTAAATGGGAGTGTTTGTTGTGATTTTTCTGTCCCTGGTTTACAATTGAATGTTGTGGATATGAGGGACAGGTAACTTGTCCCACTTGCTCATGGATCTTCAGATTAAGAGGACCTATGCCTGATGACCCTCATCTGCACCTGGATCTGATTTAGATGATGAGAATCTAGACTTAAAGCTTAAGGCTATGATCTAATGAGATGAGGTTTTATGGGTCTATGTTTTCCATAAGAAAAAGACTCAAATCATCAAGGGGCAGAGGACAGGTCCCCCTGACTGCTAGAAGAGGCCATGTGAGACAGCCCCTGAGCTTCTGGCTGACAATTAGCATCAACTTGTCAGCAAGAGAATCAGCCAATAGGGAAGTAGATCCTCCAGCCTGAGCTGTGCCACTCCAACTGACACCATGTCAAAGATAATTTCAACCCAAACTGCATAATTATGAACAAACTGCATAATTATGAACAAATTATTGCTGTTTTACCCACTATGTTTCAGGATAGTCTGTTATGCAGCAAGAGATATTTGAAATGTTTTGTCTCTGGCACAAAAACAGATTAGGGTCCATCCTTAAAAACATCAGTGCACCCCCTTTCCACCTACAGAGCAGATAATCTTGCCTCCTAGGATTTTTACTATATTTTGCTCATTTTTGAGTTTTTCTAGACAACATGGCCCCAACTTTCTTTCTACATTCATCTTTTCACGCCTCTCTTCTACTTTGTATTCATCACTTGTAATAACAACTAGTGGACAAATCCACAGCTATTAATTCACTTTTTTCTGCTTTTATGTACTGTATTTAACATGTGATTTTAAATTCTTACCCTCACAGAAACCATTAAAATGGCCCCTGCTGAGAAGTGCTGGAATCTGTCTGGTAGAGATGGAGTTAGGCAAGCTTTTCAGCCACTGAGTTCCCCCTGCTCACTTCCCTAGACTCAGAGGATGCATAAATGGTGCTCATAGGTGATTATGCAGTACCTACAGGGCAGAAGTACACCTGGCATCTGTCCAACCGTCTCCAGTCCCAGGCAACTGGGAAATTATTTTGCTCTTATTACTTTGTTTTAAAGCCTACTAAACTTCCAGTTCTCCATTAAGGTCAAGTAGTTGAGTCATTATTATTTTATTTTGGGGTACTAAATCTGACACTGAGACAGGATTTTATTTTTTGAGCAATTCTATGTCGCTCAAGTGAGTAAGAAAAATTCTTCGCCTTTGGAAAATTCCAGGACTAAGTTAACAGTCTTCTTGCCTTCCAAATACGACTCTATTTTTATCTTTTAATAATAAACTTGAATAAATATTCAAAATAAGATATATTGTAGCATTGAACCTTCCTATGCTCTACTTAACTCTGCTTCATTCATTCATTCACATATATATATCCATTCATCAATTTTTATGCTTATTCTTTCTGAATAGCTCTATATTACACATTGGAATAAACATACACAAAAACAGAGGATAATGTCCTAACTCTCATGGATTTTTAAAAAATTCAGATGGCTTCACGGGATCTAGAAGTAGATAGTTCTTGAACTCAGTTACTTTATATTTAGTTATTAAAATTGTTAAAAAAGAAACAAACAGGAAAGTAGTATTCCTGACATATTGTCAAGTTCTCTGCAAGTTTGTTGCAAGCTCAGTGAATGATTAGATGAGATGCATAAGTGAAATATCATTTGGGTGCTTACTCTAAACCCAGACAGATCAAAGGGATTCCAAGGAGCTTCTCTTTTCTAGATTGGGATGTGTTTTGCTGAGTTCAAGTCCTTTTCTCTTACTTTCATTCTCCTTTAGGAACTTGTGGGATCAGCATATTCTCCTTCACCAAGAAGTCAACAATAAAGAGAATAATTATGAAAAAGTACCTTTGCTTAGGAAGAAAATAGCATGCTCCTCCAGATAATCGTATAAAACGTTCCTTTTTATTTTTGTTAAAGACTTGAGGCCACTAAAGAATTCCTTCCTCTGAAGGTATGTTAAACTGTCTCTTAGTGAGTCTCAGTCTAAGAGGTTGAGTATAGGCTGCGGCCAGTAGAGAAAAAATGGAGTACCAGAATTGGAGAAGGGCCTATGTATTGTTAATTGTGAGAAATAAACTCTATATAATTCTTTACAATGCAAAAACGGTAAAAGAAATAGAAATACATTGGTTATATGTGGCTATAGCAAACCATCCTAAAATGTAATGGCTTAAACCAATCACTTTTTATTTTTTATCATTTCTCATGATGTCATGAGGGAATGGTACACTGGGGTTATGGTATCCAAATGGCTTCCCTACTCATGCCTCAGATGTGAATGTGGCTCAAAACGGCTCAACCTGGGTCACTTGTCTAAGACTTCCATTTTCTCTTTCTGCTGGGTTCATTGGCTCCCCTCCAGTATTTTTAGGATTTCTGTTTTTCTATATGTTCTCTCCTCATGGCCTCAATACATGGTGTCTGTAGCAGGGTGCCACACTTCTTACACAGAAGCTGGGGCTCCCAAGTTTGCAAAAGCAGAAGCTTCAAGGCCTTCTTAAGGTTTAGATCTAGAACTGGGGCAGCAACACTTCCACTGTATTCAATTGGTTAGAGCATGTTTCTGGCCCGGCCATATCCAAGGAGAGGGCACTACACAAATATGTGACGACCAGAAGGTATGGGCCATTGTGGCACTCCACTGAAATGGAAAGCTAAAATGCAACACTTAGGCTTATCAACTGGAGCCTGGAATCTAAAAGCAAAGTTGCAAAACACTCACTTGACTCCTACAAAATGTATAGATGGCAAAATGGAAGATCACCATAACATGATTGACACTGAGTCTCCCAAGGATGGACTAAATAGAAAAAAAAAAAATGTCCTGGAGAAGGAAAGACTGTTTTAGTTGTCATCTTGGACACTAATTGTTTTGATTGAAATCATCCTTTTCAGTATCAGAGAACAAAATAAATTTTCCCATACTGCTCTAAATTACACTCTAGAAAAATCAGATTCAGAAGGTAGAAGTAATCTCTATTTAAGGAATGTGTGCTTTCCTGCAAATTTTTTATTCTTGGTGCTGATTTCTCATAAAAAATTATAAAATACAAGGAAATAAAGGGCATGCTACCCTAACTGAATCTTACGCATTTTAGCTGAGAGCTGCAGCCTTACAGAGGCAGACAAGAATCCAAAGCAATCTTGTGTATCAGAACACTACCATTTACACCTTTTGTTCTCTTGTTTTCTTATGTATTGTGCAAGGTCCTGCCTAAAAATGAATTAAAGGGCAACTGTCAAGATGACAGCTTAAAAATAATCTTTTCTGCACTGCTTCTGGGATGTTCAATTGTGTAGTTAAAAAAAGACATATTTAATCATCTCCTTATCCGATTAATTTACATTATCTCATTGTATGATACTAAAAGAATGACAGGGCAATTCATATGTATTTTTTGTATATTTTACTATCTGTTGCTCTAGGACTAACTGAGTTTTGCAAATTGAAGTTGGAAGACGTAGCAAGAAACATTGTAGGAATAAAGAAAAGCCTGAAAAATCATAAAAATGATGCTCATGTTCATTACCAGATAATGTTTTTAAGTTCTGTTTTACATTTTACATATAGTTTTAGCTTTCAAATCTATGTCTAACCTCCCATGTAGCGAGATTTTTTAGGTTTATTCTAATTACAGTTCCAATTTCTATTTTTCTGTTACATGGACCGGTATATACTCAACATACATTTTTATGCAGCTCTGCAGCAGTGCATGAGATGAAATATTTGAATAGCAACTGATGTTGTGTGTGCTTTTCACCCCAGGAGATTTCTTTCAAGAAAAAGCAGTGGCCAGGACGTTTCAGAGTTTCTCTTTCAGTATTCATACAGCTTTTATTTGCAGCTTCATTTTAATCCCTGGGTAGAAGAATTGGAGCCCTAAACGTGTACTCTTTGTTTACACTATACAAAATGGCCAAGGAAGAGAAAAAAGGGGGGTGGGGAGGGAATGAATGTAGAAATAAGATTTTTAATATGATTGCTTCCTTGGATGAAGAAATTGGATGTAAAACCCTAGCCAAAATTAGCATGTGTGCACGTGTGTTCACCCGCATTTGTGCATTTGTGTGTATCAATCTCTTTGTTGAATCATAATCAATGCCATTCTCAGAAAAGCTTATAAGCAACAATGCCTAGTCTACTTTGATGCTTTAACTGGGCTAATCCTTTTGAATTTTCAGCCTTGGTGTGTATGGGTATATGTCCACGTGATCACTTATCATTAAAGGGAACATTGTTTCTTTATTTATAAGGTGACTTCATTGGTTGCCTGAAAACCACAAGATAACTCAAGACCACCTTTCTCCTCTTTCTTACCACCAGTTTTTTGAACTGCTCTAAATGGTCTAAAGCCCTATTCAGCTTGCAGCCAGATGTGAACAATCACTGCTTGACACAGGGTACAAATAACACCTACTCTGGCCATTACTCTTAAATTGGAGCTCTGCTTTTGACGGAGGGTGGAGATTGCTCTGGCTCGTGTAACTTGCACATGTACAGTAGTGGGCACAGAGTGAGGAGGAGGCCAGAGTGTTTAACTTGCAAGCTGGAGGCTGCTCTGGACTTCTCCCAGATGAGAGTGGTCTGTTTTAAAGTGGAGTGAGGTCACAGGTCGCAGTTTGACCCGAAGGACAAAGTAGACTAATGTGTTTAGCAGATACAGACCAGTTAAACAAAACAAAACAAACAAAAACAAAAGCAAAGCAGCAAAAAAAGAGAACAAAAATAAAGTGAGGAAGGGCATAAACCAACTTTGAAACCTAACTGACCATTTTGCTTTCACTCTTGAAAACCTTCAAGAGTCCTCTAACCATGCTAGGCTAAAACAGTTTATGGTTCACGGTGTTGGAGAAAATGGAGACCTGACATCTGACCTTGCATTAACCTGAGGTACAGAATAGAATGAAATGGTTTGGACAGCCTAGTGCTATTCCCTTAGCAAGCTGCTACGTTTGATGGTTGTGGTCAGAGTTTACCAAGATCCCGAGTCTGTGCTTCAAAAATGAAACTAACAACTCTTTTTCATTCCACATAGTATTGATTGGCTTTGTTTCTCCTGCATTAGTCTTTTTTAAATTTTATTTTTAAAGTTAGGTTGTAATCATTCCTTCCTCCTGGATGTTTGGTACTCGTTGTGAAGAATAATAGCATGTTTCATCTGCAGAGAAGGCCCCTGCTGAGTTAATGTTCAAGTCCAAGGCATTTGAGCTATAAAACTTGGGAAAACAGGTAGTCTCCCATTATGCTTTATTCCTTAATTATTTCTGTTTTATTTACTTTTGTATTTTTCTTGACTGTTGCTTGTGCCAAAAGTGAGATTGTCCTCTCTTTATAAAACTTGATATTGAATTGATTCCCTCAGAAAAAAAGAAATAAAACATGAAATGATTGTACCTAACAGAATAAAATTAAACGTGATCTACAAATCATGGCTAATACTAGTGAAGTTCATGGTTCAATGATTAGAAAAGGAAATAAAACAGTGGTATAATATATTCTTTTTTTTTTGAGACAGAGTCTCGCTTTGTTGCCTGGGCTAGAGTGAGTGCCATGGCATTAGCCTAGCTCATAGCAACCTCAAACTCCTGGGCTTAAGCAATCCTACTGCCTCAGCCTCCCGAGTAGCTGGGACTACAGGCATGCGCCACCATGCCCGGCTAATTTTTTCTATATATATTTTTAGTTGGCCAGATAATTTCTTTCTATTTTTAGTAAAGATGGGGTCTCACTCTTGCTCAGGCTGGTCTCGAACTCCTGACCTCGAGCAATCCACCCGCCTCGGCCTCCCAGAGTGCTAGGATTACAGGTGTGAGCCACCGCGCCCGGCCAAACAGTGGTATAATATATTCTTTTAAGGAGGCCTAGGTTATATAAGAAGGCATAAAATGCATAGAAATTTTCTGCCATTGAGGATGATTAATAAGTGAAATAAGAGAATTGGGGGAGAGACAAAAATGCTGTTATATTCCTTAAATAGAATAAAGAAAACTCTCAGTGTCAACTCTGGCTCCACTGAGTGCTGGTTGCTGTGATGATGTCTGACTCTTATTGGTGGCCCATGCGAAGCCTACTACTCACTGACTGACTCTAGTTAAATTTGGGCATCTTGGCTCTTAAAGCTATGAATTGACCCACCTTCATTTGTTTTGCATACGGGGAAAATCACCTGTTATAAATGTGTTTTGTAAGAAGGGTACTAGATTCCCCTTGATAATAATCTTTATGTACTGAAACTCTTCAAAAAGGAAGAGTTGCTGAACATAAAGCAAATGATTTAAGAACTGGTTAAATGAAATATAAATACCAAGAATGTTAATCCAAATAAATGTACATGCATTTTGAGAAAACTAAAAAACAAAAACTCTTTATTTTGCTGAATTATATCTCATACATTTGAGAGTGTACAGATCTTAAACAAAGATCTTGAATGACTTTTTAGAGACCATATAAACATTTTTTTAACCATGCCCAGATCAAGATATAGAACATTTCTAGCACCCTTGAAGGCTTCCAACTCACCTCAAAGTCAGTGTGCACCGCAAAGGGAGTCATTATTCTGTTTTAACTGTTTTTGAATTTTACATAAATGAAATATGTGGAATGTAGATTTTTGTATCTGACTTTTTATACTCATCATTATGTCTGTGTGATTCATCCACATTGTTATGTATACCAGTAGTTCATTCTTTTTTATCACTATCACTGTATAGGTTTGGATTATAGTTATATACCATAATATATTTACTCATTTTACTGTTGATGAATATTTTTTTTTCTAGTGTGGGGCCAGTATAAATAAAGCTACTATGAACACTATTGTATACAACTTTTGGAGGACAAAGCACTCATTTTGGATGTTTATACCCAGCAGTGGAATTGCAGGTCATAGAACATATAGATTAATTAGGTGTTGCCAAGTATTTTTCTAAAGTCATTGTACCAATTAACACTCCCCTCAGCAATTTAAGAGTAGTTTTTGTTGTTCCACATTCTCTTCAATACTTTATATTCTTAATTTTAGTTATGCTACTGATTGTTAGTATATCTCATCTTAATTTGTATTTTTCTGATGAATAATTATGTTGAGCTTTTCACATGTTCATTTTCCCTAACTGGTTTTAAAATATAAAATTTGGGAGCTGAGCTTAAAAACTTATTCCAAGAAGCTTTGGTAGTACAATGTCCGTTTCTTGGCACTGAAAAGGAAGGTGAGAAAAGAAAACTAAGGTTTACTTAGTGCCTATCATGTTGTGAGAATTTATATATGTTATCTCACTTAATTCTTTTAACAGCTGTATGTGCTAGATATTTTTTAATGGATTTAAAGTTCATATATTTATGAATAGAGTTCATTCAGTTTTCCAATTCCTCTCTTCTTCCTATACTTGATATGCCTTGATTCTCCATTAACCCTATATAAGTTGGAGACTAATGTGTCTCCTTATTTATGGAGAATAATGGTTATTTCTATGGCTCCTCAATAATATTTCCTTAACCTACTAACAATCTAACATCAGGTGCCATAGTCTTCTGTATACCTTTTGGTTTCTGAATTTTTACAATAAATCTCCATTACCTTTGTAATTGAAAAAACTGTAGAGTTATTTCTACTTTTGTGAAAAAAAATCTATTTCTTCCTCCTGGCTAAATGAGAAACCAGATCCTTGCCTTCTCAGACTGTATTATGAGAGGGGAATCAATGACCTGTTTGCTTCATTACTTATTTTCAAAGACTTCTCAGCTTCCAGCTTTAAATTAACAAATAGTCCTGTCTCAACTGCCAAGGAATCAAATATTTTCACTTTCTTTTTAATTTCAGCAGTTCTCCATTATAAAGGGTTTTCCTTTTACAAAAATGTTCTTATATTTGTACTTAGTCTCATTGACAGGATTAGTCTATATAAGGAATATATACTGGATGTAAAATAACTTGAGAGGAAAAACCAATAATTTTCCTAACCTCAGAAATGAGTTTATGTGGTACCTTAGGAGCGATATCTATGTTTGTTGATGGTATCACTTTATTATTGGGTAAGAAGTTTCCTATACCTCTATGCTCTTTTCTTCTCTCTTACCCCTATAATCCCAAACAAAACAAAACACTAAAAACAAAGAAAAAGGAAAATTTTTACTGGAATCAGCATTTATCTGTATAAAAAAAGATGTAAATACATCCTGAATATTAACCAAAAACCTTCCAGTATAATTCTCAAGAATGAAGATGAAGACAAACTGACAAGGTAAACTCAATATATGGAGTTTATGCTTTCAACATTTTCTGCAAAGCTGGGTACGTAATAGATACTCAAAAAGTTTTGTTTGATTCATCTTATTTTTTCTTGTCCAGATACTTTTAAATATCAGTGTTGTCTCAGTATGCCTGCTTATCTTATGTCTAAATGAAAGCCTACTTTATTTTTGGTATCGATTCCTTTTACTACAAAAGTAAAAATATCTTCCTTGAACTATCATAATAAACTATTTCAACTTCTGAAATGTTCCAGGTCCAGATCATTTTTCTATGTCTTCACTAAGGATGAATACATTATCCATAAGTGTCACCAGGAGCAAACACATTAACTTCTGAGCTCTCTTGGATAATGTCAAATGACATGGCATAACTCCAGCATGTCCATATTACACATTGCAATTTCTGTGTTTACCTTTTGTACATTTTCCTGCATGGTATAATGTTCTGTGGTTGGGGATGCTCAAACAGTTTCAGACCCACTTTTTGCCACACATTTGAGTAGATTAACACAATTGAGTCGACTGAGAAAAAGTCTATGGATTTGATATAAATGTGCTACCTTGTATTTGAAATGACAATTGCACATTTGGATGACAAGAGGGATGGCTGCCAGCTCTCCATAAAGGTGGTAATTTTTGATGCTTGTCCCCAAGTCTGTTTATTTTGCTCTTAAAGCAAGTTTGTTAACTTAAAGGATCACCGATAAATCTCTCTTATGGAATTCAAAAGACTCAGGTCCTTTTTTGGAGTAACAGTGTTTCTCTAGGAGAGTTTGGAATAATTCAGATCAGTTGCCTTCAATCCAATCTCATTTGAAAAGATAGAACTAGATATTCATTAAGAGTAGAGATCTGGGGAAAAAAACAAGGCAAACAAAAACAAAAACAAGAGGTCAGGAGGAGTTTGGATGAGACAGTGACCAGGTATTTGGTTGGAGTTGCTGCCTCAATTTGTGGGGAATTATATTTCTAGGGTGTTATTTTAGATACATGTGAGTGGCTATTCTGAGATTTATGTATGAGCTGGACAGGAAATGGCTGGGTGTGACGAAGATGTGGCTTCCCAGGAAAAGCAACCAAACAAGAAAAGATCATGACAGAAAGGCATGACCTTCATTTAGAGGAAGGTTCCTGTCTCCTTGTAGATGTGAAGTCTCCATCTGTGAAGGCATGTATGTGTACAATGCCAAGGGAAAGGGAATGCAGTCTTAACTGGTATCTCTTGTTTAACTGTGAGATTCATTATATACACCAATGAGATGCAGTGCATTCACTGAAGATGCATCTCTCATGGTAGTGTGCCTACAAGCTGCAGGAACCGGAGGTAAAAGAAAGTTGAAGAACCACTCGAAATGCAGTTGGAAGTAGAATCATCCCACCTCCCATCTTTCTAGCCTGGACATAACCTAAGGTTTAGAACAAAATAGTGAAGTCTTTGGAATATTTGAGAATCAGTCATTGAAATTGAGAGCAAACCACTTGGTAAATAATACATTTCCCTTTTCCCCAAATCCACAAAGTTCAGATTTTGACTCTGATCCGGTTTTAGAGGCCCATCCTGGAAATACTCTCTCATCCTTATTTATTCATTTATTTAACAGATACTGTTTGGGAACTTGCTACATGCCAATTACTGTGCTTGGTTTGGAAATACAGAAATGAACAACATGTGGTACACTGCATTCAGGAGCCCACATTCTGGTGGGAGACATACACACACACAGTGCTAGAGCTGTGCATGGGATATCATGCGAACACAGAAAAGATTTACTTATCAGACACAGAGTGGCAGGCAGAGCAGTGTGAAAACTTTATGGCTAAGTAGGAGTTGTGCCAATGAAAGGACAAAGGAGTGAGGGAGAATATTCTGGGCAACAGAGACTCATTAAGAGAAAGCTAAGAGGTGTTTTTGTTGTTGTTGTTTTGTTTTTGTTCTGCTTTTTTTTAAAGAGGCATAGCATAAGTTGTTTTCTTTTTTCCTTGTAAAGAGTTTCACATTCTTTGAGTATAAATCATTAGGTGGGAAGACAGAAATTCAACTGAAAAGACAGACAGGGGTCAGACAGACAAAGGCAGGCCTCCTTCTTTCTTCTAAAGACTTGGGTCTGATACTACAGGGCCTAAAGGATAGTATAGGCACAAGGAAGTCACTGAAGAGCTGTAAGGGGGTTGGGGGTATGGATTGCATTTAAGTACTATAAAAAGTCAATGCTCACTTTTCTTCTGCTTTAAGTGATTAGTTTGAGGCAATGGTTCCCAAATTTATCTGCACATTAGAATCACCTGGGGATCTTCTGAAAATTCTAAACCCCAGACCACATCCCAAACCAATTAAATTACAATCTCTGGTGGTGTATGTTAGGAACCAATGGTTTAAGGAGTAAAGTTGAAAAGTAAGTATTATTTGGAGCTGACTTGAGAAGGGTGTGCTAATCCATTTATTTTTCTAATATATGCTTTTTTTTCATGACTCTTTACTTCCTAACTTTTATTATAAGCGACAGAAAATGGCTGATGAAACAGGGTCAGGATCTCTCACCAAGACAGAAATCTTAGTTTTGTTTACTGCATAAACAGTTTGTGTCCTGCTAGTAGAAGTAGAGGATTGGACAGGAAAGATGATTTTCCAGGGACTACATCCTTGGGTCTATAAATTTTCCTTCATTTCTCCTATAGAATCATGCCTATAGCAATATTTTTAATATAGCATGACATATTTGTACAATTTTTGCATTTAGAGAACAAATAGTATTTATTTTTATTATGTTATAGTGACATATCTAAATAGGCATTATCTATTATATAGATCAATTATAAGAAATATACTATTTCCTTGCTCTTCAGTTCAGATAGGGATCACTTAACACATAAAATGCCCTGGGTCACACCTTTCTCTGCTATTCTGGTTTCAAACCAGAGCTCTTTCCCCTGGCTTTCCTTGGTTTTTGAGAAGGCAGAGGTTTTGTTTTTGTTTTTGTTTTTCAGTTACAGAATTCTATTTAGTTAAAATCAAAACCAAACAAAAAAACCAAACAAAATAATAACAGACGCAAACTGTGAACTCTCATTGGTCTAGCTAGTGACTTTAAACTAAGGAAGCACACCTGAGACACAGTATAAAAGATAGTGATTCCGTGTGCCACCTCCTAATTTGGTAAATTTGACATGTTGCTCAGAAATCTGGATTTTACACCAAACCTGATAATTCTAATATGATTGGTCTGTTGTCACTTTTAGAAACACTGACCATGGCACCGCAGAATTCCTTCTTCAGCGGGTCTGTGGTAGGACCCAGGAGGGTGGATTTCCATCTCAGTTCCAGGTGATGTCCGGGTTGCTGATGGAGGGGTCATGCTTTGAGAACATTGGTTGAAGGCACTGTTACAAAATGGTCTAATCTCTCAGTTCACATATGCTCTCTGTGGTTCCCACTGTGTCTAAAATTCTGAGATTCCATTAGGAAAGTTAAAGTGTGCTAAGAGTAATTTGAAAATTCACCAGGAGTGTAGGTCTTCACAAAGCGCCCACCAAACGGAAGCTAGAAGCTGCAGAAAACAGATCTCGCATGAGGAAGCTCCATAAATTTCTAGGAAATTTTCTTTTCAATTTTGAGTTTTCTTAGGTGATGAGTTCATTTACTTGTCTGGGCTGTGGAAATAGTCAGTATTATCTTTTAATTGAAGCCTGAGAAGAGGCCTGTGAGAAGGGGCTCCCCGCAGGCTCTGCTGCCTGCATGCTGAAGGCTGCAGTGCTGGTTTGCTGTAATGAAGAGGAACAGGACACTGTCGGCTTCAAAGAAAATTTTCTGTGCTTTAAATGGTAATGCCTACTAGATAATTTCAGCCGGAAAATCAAAATATGCTGTGACATTGCTATAAAACTCTTTGCTGCCAAGCCAATATCATTCTGGCTGATGGCTATTAGACCTCACAAAAGGAGGTTAATTAATGAAACAAACCTGTTGTAAAATGGTCTAAAGGAAATCTGACGGGCTGGGTGAAACCCTGAGATGCCAAATGAGACTACATCTACCTACAAAGAAGGGGGCGCTGGCTGAATGGCAGAAAAGCTCAGAATGCCTGTAGATCGGTATGTGAATCTGGCTTCCATAGCATATCTACGTGGAGCATGTGTGCTTGACCAAACATCAGAACAATCAGGCCTTTGAAGGAATGACGGGTCAGCCTAAGTGGTCTTTCCCAAGTAGTTGCGCATACTGTTAGATTAAAAAAGATGGGTCAGTTTAAAGCCATTCACATGACTTGGATTAGCTGTCAAGGTCCCACAAAGGCCCAAACCAGGGATCTGTGCTCACTGTTCCTTCAGGGTGCAAGGATGCATATGGCTGGCAGCGTGGCTCTTGGTTGCCCTCTGCAGGGACAAACACCCATCTGAAGCTTTGTTTGGGGAAAACGACTCAAGAAAATTTCAGGCCTTGGAAAGATGGATAGGCTTGTGGCAATAAATTTCAAGGCATGCCTGGCTCTTTAAGGGCCTATGCAGTGTGGGTGATGTGGGTGATTTAACAAGCAGGCAATATTTCCAGGCACTGAGTTTAGTCCTGCAGGAGTATGAGGCATTTGCTGACTTGAGGAAATGGAGTAATTTGGGTCTGGGACCAATGGGAGAATATAAGGATTTTTTCTTTTCCCTTCCCCCTTCATTGGAAGGCTGTAGTTTTGGGGTAGGGGTGATCTTATGATAAAAGAAAAAAACAAAACGAAACAACACACACACAACTGTTATTTTTGTATATTTAGTACTGATGTCAGTGGAACTAATGAAAAGCAGATTGGTCACAGCAACACAGAAAATCAATTCTCAAGCTCTTTGTTATTTGGGTTTTTGATAGTACCTTGCTCTCATCTGTTCTGTGAGACTTTTCAAAGTGATTTTCAAATGAGTTGTTCTTTAGAGAAGAAATGAAGACACTGAAGATACTTGCTCAAGGTCACACACAATAATAAAAAGTGACCTCGTTCTTCAAATGGATGCTTTCTATGGCCTTCAGTTTCAAAGCTGATGTGAAAGAACTTTTGTAATTTTCTTCCATGACGCTTTTTGCAGGTAATAGAAATCATTGGCTGAAAAATGAGATTTGTGCATTATACGTGAATTCATAAATTAATAGTGACCAATCTTCAGATATTTTATGACTTCACAGTGACCTAATGCTTTGTCATTTCCTGGTATATTAGCAGGGCCTGAAACTAGTAAACTTGGCTATGTAAACACTTATTCAAGATAAATCAAAGACTACAGTTTCTAGTTTATAGCTAAAGAATACACATTTCTCCTAGACACGTTTACATTAGCATGTCTTTTTTTTTTCTTCTTTTTTTCTTTTTTTTGAGACAAAGTCTCACTTTGTTGCCCGGGCTAGAGTGAGTGCTGTGGCGTCAGCCTAGCTCACAGCAACCTCAAACTCCTGGGCTTAAGCGATCCTACTGCCTCAGCCTCCCGAGTAGCTGGGACTACAGGCATGCGCCACCATGCCCGGCTAATTTTTTCTATATATATTTTTAGTTGTCCAGATAATTTATTTCTATTTTTAGTAGAGACAGGGTCTCACTCAGGCTGGTCTCAAACTCCTGACCTCGAGCGATCCACCCGCCTCGGCCTCCCAGAGTGCTAGGATTACAGGCGTGAGCCACCACGCCCGCCCAGCATGTCTTAATTAAGTATATGGAGAACAGATATTTAGGAAATAGGATGTAAATGATTCCTAAAGAGAAATCTATTTTGCTATTTATTTTTGTTGAAGGGAGATAAAAGTATGCTCAGTAATTTTTGATAAAAATGCAATAAGAACTATCTGTGGGGCAAAGATGGCATAAATGCCATATATCAATTGGTTTTTTTTTTTTCCTCTGCAGGCATGATAAAGAACGTGAAATTTCAGAATAATAAAAATAAAGGGATGAGAAGCAGGCCAGTAATCTCTTTGGGCCTCAGTTTCCTTGTGTGCAGTAATAAAGTTGAGTAATATCAACGTTTTCAAAGTGTGTTCAAAGTGTGTTCCATAGATATGCAAATTCTATTGGATGTTAAGTATGAATCCCTTGAAAAAATTCCACCATGAAATAGGTTTGAGAAACACCTGTTCAGGTGAATTCAACAGTTTTATTTACTTCTGTGCTGTTCAGGCTTTCATAAACCAATGCACATCAGGACTTTCCAAGACATGGACATAATATACTGTTTCTAATCTTTTTGACCACACAACCTTTTTCTCCACATTACTATAAAAACACTGACTTTGATTATTGTTAGCATCTTTTCCAGGTCTAAAATTATCTGAGTACATGTTGAGAAGATAGGCTATAAAAAGAGACAACATGAAATGGAAAATAGATGTAATTAACCAAGTGATTTGTACCACAATGGCTTTGTTTGCATTCCCAGGACATCACGGCAAATTACTTTTTTCCTTGATTTTCCACACATTGCCTTACTGGAATAAACAAACTTAAGGAGGAAAAAAGTCACCAGTAAGAAGAGAAATGACTAAACATTTACATGGCAATGAAAGAGGTTTTGGTGTCAACTTGGTAGTATCCGAGAGCTGCATCAGCAACATACTACTGTTTTTCATGGCAACACAATATCTGGCTGGAAAATCCAAGCTCTTCCCTGTCTTCTATCTTCATTTTCCACCCTGGTAATTCTCACAATATGCCAATGCCAGCCAGGCCCACAGAACTGCATCTATTTTGGGCACTTACAATTAAGAGAGAAAATGTGGAGTGTTCAAAGGTGAGCCACAAAGATTATTGAGAAGTTAAAAAACAAGCCCAATCTGGAAAAGTTAAATGAGATGGGATTAATTTTGTTTTTTTTAAGCCTGGGGGAGAGTAAGTAGAGATGTCAGTTAATAGGCAATTCTATTATGTGAAGTGTTGTTAAACAGATGAGGTGATTAGCTAGTCTCCATTGCTGGAAAGGAAGGAAGAAGAGAAAATATTTTTATGCCGTTGCTGTGAGCACTTATTTTAGATATGGGAAATGGTTTTCTCACTCTGATGGTTTTGCAATTACTTACCATTTGATTAGGTCAAAAAGGTAGTTTCTTAAAAGATACTTTACTAATGAATAAGAATGTAAACATTTATTAAATTTGTCTTATGGTCCACATACCATACTGGGCACTTTATATGCATTGTGTCATTTAATTTTCATACAAAATTTTTGAGAAATGTATTTTTATCCCCATCTCATAGATGTGGAAAATAAGTCTTACAGATATTAACTGACATCAACATTTAGTGGAGTCAGTTTTCAAGACTACATCTGCCTGACTTCAAAAGCTCTGCACTTGACCACTGTATGGTACAAGCATGTGGATTGAACACCCAAATTATTTCCAAGATTGTTACTATTTTTAATGCTGCTCAGCAGAATTACTGTAATAATTGTACTTGATAAGCTCCCTCTTTGATTTTCCACAGTTGCTACTGAAAACTTGCATAATTCTGTTAGTCTCCAGCCTTGCCTTGGCTACCCTCTCTCATCAGATAACTGCCCTGTATCTCATGATACTCAAAAAAAATGAAATAAAAGAGGCCCTAAAGCCTGAAGTCTTTTAACTTTGATCCCCTAAATTTGTATCTGCAAAGGTGTTATCTCTTTATCTCCTTAGAAGAGTGACCCTCGTCCTTTCTAAAATTGATCTTTCTACCTAAGCATAGAGTCCTTAAACTGGCTTCCTCCTCAAACAACTTGCCCCAACAATTAACTTCATCCTTTCCTACATTTTCAACTTCTAAATCTCCATTTCTCTTTTCTCTTGGAATACAATAAGTGTGGGGAAGTATTACCCATATATTTTTAGGACTTTCTTCTCCTCCTCTTTAAGTTTTTTTCTCTTTTAGCCAAGCTTCCAATTTTTTTTATTGTTCCAATAAAAAATCTTCCCTTTCATTCACCTCATCTCAGTTCAACATAATCTGGGTTATTTTCTCACCAATCACTAAAACTATTCTTTATAAGAGCCTCAACATCTTCTTAGATGCCCAATCTAATAGCTACTTTTCTACTTTGACATAATTTCTCTCTGGTATTGGACACTCCTTCCTTTGTGAAACATGGTTTCCCTGGTTCTATTATTTTTTCTTTTGTTTCCAACATCTCTGGCTGTTCCTTATAAGTCTCTAATTTTAGGTCCCTTTCCTCTCCTTTCTTCCTAGATTTTGGAGTACCTGAGGGTTCTATCTTTGATTTCCTTCCTTTTCCTTTTCTCCTTGCAGTGTATTCAGGTCATCTTTTCCAGTTCCTTGACCTCAATAACCCAACAGTATCCAATGGCTCTCTAAACTCTACCCCTATCCTGGTTCTCTTTTCTGAGCTCCAGAGGTATAGCTGATTGCCTACTGGACGTCATTATTTGGGCATTTTACCCAAATTTCAAAACCAATAAACCATATTCCAAAGTTTGGGATGTTTCTTATTTGAGAACAATGAAGGGAAGAGAAGTGGAGAGACAAGAATATGAACATTCCTAGACCAAAATGAGAAGCTTGAATAAAGAACATGAATTTGAATTTGTGATGGCTTGATCTGTGCCTTAAATGAATCAACCATAATCCTACATGAAAGAAGAAAAACCAATTATAAACAGATTGAGCATATACTTTTATAACATTTACCTATCGGATTAAAATAAAACATCAATGCAAGGTCAAAGGCAGTTGGTTTACACAGTGTTCAAGCATGGGAGGTGTGTAAAGGTAGCACTTATTCCCCACTCCTCATATATCCACAGAATATAGAGCTGGTGCACTGCACTCTTTAAAGAGAAGAGTATGAAATAAACAGTTTCTCTCTTCCCCTTAATAACAAATCCTCAGGTCTGGAAGAAGAGCTGATTTGATTGGTAAATTGCGGAGAAAGAATGTGGTGATCTGCTCAGACCTCTCTATCTCTTTTTCTCTCACCTCTTTTTCTGTCTCTTTCTCTCTCTCTCTTTCTTTACCACCTTCTCTCCTTTCTTTCCTCTCTTTTGTTCTTCCTCCCTTTTCCTTGTATCCATCTGCCTGCCAGAGGGGCAAAGTCTTAGGCAGTCTGCTCATCTGAACTTCTAGGGGATAGATTCTATTTAGGGGAATTCTTAGGAAACACATTAAGGCTATCCGAGGGGGCATTTATCCCACTCCAGGTCATAGTGTCAATTAAACTGATATTTTGAACTCCATGTATTTGCTTTCTTTATGTTTTTTTTTTTTTTAAGTTTGGCAAGGAAATAAAAGTACATTATGTATTCACTTTTAAAATGCCAACACATTAGCAATGTGAATCCGAACAGAAATCAAATGTGATCAAGATGTTCTTAAACTTGTGACTTCAGAAGTTTCTCAAGATTAATTTCCATTTACACCTCTTATTAAATCATAAAAATTGATTTTTAAAATTTTAATTATCTAAAAAGGATAACCCTCTAAATTCATTTACATGGGCTAGGTAGAAATCTTATTATGTTTCATATATTTATTATATTCTTATTACATGAGAATAAAATGAAAAAAATCAAAATATCTAGCATTGCCCCTTGTAAGGAGTAATACTATCAATTCTTGAAATATTTTAAAAATAAGTATCATGATGTGACTTAAATAAAGTATATAGGAAAGACATCCCATGTTCACAGATTGGAAGACTTAATATTATTAAGATGGCAATACTCTCCAAGCAATCTACAGATTCAATGCGATCCCTATCAAAATCCCAATGGTCTTTTCTGCAGAAATGGAAAAGCTGATCCTAAAATGCATATGGAATTTCAAGAGACCCTAAAAAAAATCTTAAAAAAAGTTGGAGAACTTACACTTCCCTATTTCAAGACTTATAACAAAGCTTTGTTAATCAAAAAAGTGTGGTAATGGCATAAGGATAGACATACAGATCAATGGAATAGAATTGAGAATCTAGGAATCAGCCCATATACCTATGGCCAACTGATGTTTGACAAGGGTTCCAAAATGTGGAAAGAATAGTCTCTTTAACAAACGGTGCTGAGACAACTATATGTGCACATGCAAAAAAGTTGGACCTTTACCTCACACCATCCATAAAAATCAACTCAAAATGAATCTAAGACATAAACATAACAGCTAAAGTTATAAAACTCTTAGAAAAAAGAAAACCTAGGGGAAAATCTTCATGACCTTGTATTTAGTAATTGTTTCTTAGACATGACATAAGCAGAAACAACAAAAGAAAAATAAATTGGATTTCATCAAAATTAAAAC
This sequence comes from Lemur catta, assembly GCF_020740605.2. NCBI lineage: Eukaryota > Metazoa > Chordata > Mammalia > Primates > Lemuridae > Lemur > Lemur catta. The sequence continues at coordinate 60,483,612 of NC_059132.1, forward strand.
TTTTGTGCATCAATGGACACTATTAACAGAGTGAAAAGACAACCATCAGATTGAAAGAAAATATTTGCAAATCATATATTGGTTAAGTGTCTAATATCCAGATTATATAAAGGACTCTGACAACTTAACCACAAAAAGACAAATAACTCAAGGGAAAAAATGAGCAAAGGACTTCAATAGATATTTCTCCAAAGAAGATATGCAAATAGCTAACAAGCACATAAAAAGATGCTCAACATCATAAGTCATTAGAGAAATGCAAATCAAAGACCATATAAGATACCAGTTAGCACTTGCTGACATGACTAGACTAAAAAACAATGGAAACTAACAAGTGTTGGTGAGGATGTAGAGAAATTGGAACTCTCGAGTACTGCTGGTAGGAATGTAAAATTGCACATCTGCTGTGGAAAACAGTTGGCAGTTCCTTAAAAAGTTAGATATAGAATTACTTTATTATCCAGCAATTCCACTCCTAGGTATATACCTAAAATAATGAAATTCATGTATTCAAACAAGTTTTACATAAATGTTCATAGCAGCACTATCCATCAGAGCCAAAAAGTGGAAACAACCCAAAAAAGTTCATCAGTGATGAATGGATAAACAAAATGTGGTATATCTGTACAGTGGAATATTATTCAGCCATAAAAAGGAATGAAGTTCTGCTATATCTACAACATGGATGCACCTTGAAAACGTTATAGTAACTGATACATAGTAAGCCTGACATAAGAGGACACATATTCTATCATTCCATTTATACAAAATATCCAGAATAGGCAGAGATAGAAAGCAGATTAGTGGTTGCCAGGGGCTGAGGGTGAGAGGGATGGGAGTGACTGCTTAATGGATGTGGTGTTTCCTTTTGGAATAATAAAAATATTCTGGAATGAGATAGGAATTATGGTTATACAATGTTGTGAATGTATTAAATATCTCTGAATTTACCCTTTAAAGGGTAATATGTTATAAAATGTGGTTACAAAATGTGTATTTTACAGAAATAAAAAATTTAATGTGTATGAAAGGGATTTGATGAGTCATATTATCAGATAGAGACATAACTCTTTTTAGCCAGTTAAGAAAATATAATGAAAAGATGCCCAACTATACTTGGTAACACTGAACTCTCTGCACTTTTGTTTCTCAGCCATGCTGTAAGATACTAGCTGTTTTACAAATAGCTATGGAAACAGAAGACAGGGAGGGACAAAGAATAGAGAGGAATAAAAATGTATTCAAGGTTTGTATCTTATAATCACAGAAAAAGACATTACAATATCCAAAAAGTATGAATTGTCAGACTATCTTTGAAGTGCTCATGTTTAGTTAGCTATTGTTTCAATATTTATGTTCTATTATTGAAATGAAACCTTTAGTGATTTCCTAGGATGAGCATTGTGTATGTGTACTTTGAAGAAGGAAGGGACAAGAGCAATTTGGAACAATATGTACAGCCTTTAAAATATAGATTTATAATCAAAATTCTTTTGTATACAGGAAAGAAGTCATCCATGAAGTGAATTTTCCTTTCCTTGCAAATGAGGGCTAAAATATTCTTTGTAAAACACATTGAAAAAATATTTGTTTCTGACTAACTGTGGATTAATACCTTCATATTATTTTTAGGGGAAAATCTTTTTTAAATGAACAAATTGAGTCCATATTAATTAGACTTCATCAGTTTGACTGATTCTCTCATCCAATTCTGCTCTTTTACTTTTTATTTATTTATTTATTTTTGAGATTAGGGTCTTCTGTGATCATAGCTCATTGTAACCTTCAACTCTTGGCCTCAAGCGGTCCTCCCTACTTGGCCTCCCAAAGTTCTGGAACCATAAGCCTGAGCCACCACGCCCAGCCCAATTCTCCTCTTTTAGATTTCTATAACTGCAGGCTGCTAATCATTAACTCCATCTTATAAATTCACCATACGTCATGGTGGCATGAATGAATTTTTTAGGAACCATTCCACTGTTGCAGAGATGTCTTCAATGTTCCCATTTCCACTTAATGGGCATAAATTAGGCTTGTGTTTTTGTATAGAAATAAGCTATGTTCACCTCTTTGGAAACCATTTATGAAAGAGAGGTGGAAAGCAAAGGATGTTTATGATTTTTATCTGATATAAGTATCATTATCTTAACTGTAGATATCAGATGAACCTAGTGCAGATATAAATATTTAACAATGCATTATCAAAATAGATGATAGAATGAAATACGATTATATAGTATATGGTATTACGTATATTAAATATAGCATATGGGTTTTATGAAGTCGAATAAAAGATTTAGTTCTTCTGTACTTCTGGGCAAATGGGAGGATTATCCTAGTAACGGCCGCATTGCTTGCTTTAACCAGTGAAATCTGAGTGAACAAAAATTGCTTTAACAAATGAAATGGCGTGAGCATCTAGATGGAAGTATTTGGGAAGCAGCGGAGAATTCATCAGTCTTTCCTTGACCGTGGCAATCAGATACATTTCAGCTGGTGGAAACCTCATCATCATGAGTTCTGAAGTGAGGACAATATGGAATTGAGTCTTCCTGAGCCAAAATAAACATCTTACACAAATCTTAAACCATTAAGACTCAGGAATCACTTGTTACTATAGCATAGCCTATCTTATATCAATACATTATAAACTTAGGTTAAACAGTTCAATATAATATGTAATAAATGTAACATATATGTATTTATACATGCACATGAAATGTTATAATATGATATACAATATATATATATTCCTATCATGTTGTTTCAATGATTATTTCTTCTCTCCAAGAAATTAGCGTAACCCTATACTAGATTAGGGATGTGTTTGCCCTAGTTCTTGTCTAAATCTTTTCTATTATCGTCAGCTTCATGACAATTCATGGCTCTGTTTCTGCATACCAGATTGTTCTACACTAACCAATATTAGGTCTAGTGCTTCTTGGTATAAAAGCTAACGTGAATTACAAAGTGTTCTCATTTTTTAAGTGTGAAATTTTCAAAATTTAAACATATAAGTTATATCTTCAATATTGTGTTTAAATCACCCTAGCTATTTTCTGTTTCTAATTACTGATTTTTCAGAAATTGAAAAATCCTGGAAATATGACTCTGCTTGTGTTTATAAAAGTCAGAGAAGAATGCTTCATGTGGTCTTTTTGCTGTCTCCTTAGGGTTTTGCTATCTTCTTGGAATTTTTGCTGAAAGTTTCATTGTCATAGAATCCTGAAGTTTTCCTTAATGGGAACAACACAGTAGTAATTATTTATTTACGTGTGCATGGAATAATTTTTAAAATGTTTCTAGAATTAAGCTGTAAGCTCCAGAAGTATCTGTTTTGTTTGCTCCTTTGTCCCCTGAGGCCAGCACCAGGCTTGACACATAGTAGGTTTTTAATAAATACTTATCGATAAATGACTAAAACAATGTTCCTAAGTTGATTTCTTCTAAACTGGGAATTTTTTTTACTCTCCTCCCAGGATTACTTCGGTTTACATGAGAGTTTGGTGAAAATCTATGAAAGATTTGCATGGTTATTTTAAGAACTATATTTTTTCCCCATCCTACCTGATTTCATCCAGTACATGATAGGAACATAACTGAAGCATACATGTGGTTCTGAATACAAAGAACATAAAGCCATGTAAATCACTTTGTTTTTTAACTTTTTTATGGTTGTGATTTATAGTGGGAATGGTGAGACTGGGTGTCAGGAGGGAGTGTTGCATTTGTAATTAGAAAGTGAAACAGATGTTAAAGCCTTCATTTTAAATGATGTTTCCATTATAACAGCCCTCATTGCTCACTGATCATTTTCTATTTCACCTACTGAAATTCTCACTGAAAAAATCTGGGTCTCCAGATAATACTTCCCATATGAGGGCTTCACTGCAGTAGAACACCGAAAATTTTTTGATTCATTATGCTTATAAAATGAGACCCCAAAAGATCCCATGTGTAAAGGCACAGAAATGGAAACAAATTAAACAATTCTTTTTTTTTTTCCTTTTTAGATCCAAAATATTAGATGCATAATCATGTTTACATATTGAATGTTTTACTCTACATTTTATAGCATTTACCTAGCTTATTATCTTGACCAAATCTACTTTTTCCAGCTGATCACAGGTGAGAAGAAAGGAAACCTATATCCTAGGTCACCCTAACCCTGTTCCCAGATCAACACCATTTGTGCCCTCTAATCAGAGTGTTGATCACACAGGCTGCTGTGACAGCAGCAAGAGGCCTTTGCTGACACTGCCACCGGGGCAGTCAGTCGAATGAATGTGTTGCTGTTGATTTTATTAATATTTCATTTAGGATTAATAAGAGAATGGTGTCATTGATAGGAAAATAGGAGGGAATCTCAGAAATAGCTTTAGGTTTTTCAGTTGCTCCCTCTGCATCCCTGGTGTAACTCCCAACCTTGAGTATGGGGCACTAGACACATTTCTGGCTGAAGTAAGAAAACCCTTAAGTCACCGTATGTATGTCTAAACAGGAAATTTGAGAATGTATCAAGAGGGCAGGGACTGTGTCTGCCTATCTCGTTGGTCACTACATCTGCAGATCTGCAGTGCCTCACACAGCAGACGGTATATGGTAGGGGCTCGACCGTTAATTAATTACTGTTAAGCCATCAAACATACCAGCAATGTTACTCCGTGATAAATAATGCTTTGTTAACCGTGAGCATTGAGTCAGGTAGGCCCAGACCCCAGGCTCAGTCAAAGCACTTAAAATCTCCAGAACCAGATCTCAGCTGCCTGTTGAGGCTGCAGGCAAACTTCTCTTGCCTGGAGGAGGAAACATTTTCTGTCTGGTTTCACCAATGGAAATGACTGTCCATATCTGAATGCGCCAGTCTGTTTCTTCTTCAAATAGAATACTGCTCTTAGGAAGGAATAAACATTAGCCAGTGAACAAATGGAACTATGTATGAGATAGGGAAGTTAGGTAATGAATTACAGAGATGCATTGTAATCTGAACAAATCTGCTTTGATGTAACGTTGGAGTGCTGGTGTCAATAAGATGTTGCCCAAACCCATTAGATAAAGCACATGGAAAGACAAATTTAACCTTCCAGTTTAAGAGCCTGCATAAATGTGTTGTGCGCACACACGAGCCTCTTTGATCAGTTAATGGAATCCTCACTAACACACATTTTCATGCCCAAATGGTTGTTCGTCAAGTTTTTCACCTTTTTCTTTACATTCCTTCACAATGCCTCTTGACTTCATGGAGTCACTCTCCATCCTACTTCAAAGACAGGTGTATGTTTAGTAACCCTATTGTGAATAGAAGAAGGATAAAAAGCTTTTAAATGGTGCATTGCAAATTTGCACAGAATACATACCATTGTACAGAAGAATGTTTGTGTACAAGAACAGACCTGTAAAATCCCAATTGTCTGATTGATGTCCTCAATTACAGAAATTTCTCCAGCTCTATATCTCTCCATAGGGATACGCACTCTTCCTCTGCTGGAGAGACACTTATCAGGCAACATATGCACTTTTAATTAGTAAGCATTTAAGTTTTTTGTCACGGGGGGCTTCATTATATTTTGGTAAATAAACTTGAAGAATAAATCATAGTCCATAGGTGAGTCAATGCTATAAACAAAATATTTTATTGCCAGTTATATGAAGCCAGCCACAACCTTGGTAACATATCAAGGCTTCTTCAAAGTGGCATACCTAACCCACTCTTTCCAAGCATTGTCATTGTCACTTTGTATTTCGATGTTCTAATTGTAAGAGCAGAGAACAAGAGTCAAGCACCTAGTGAAACAGTACTGACTGTTGGAAGATGGTGAAGCTGGATGTCTTTGTTTTGAAAAGGTTACTCTTGGATTAACGGAGTGCAGATCAAAAGGGTAAGTTGTTACTGGGTCCTAAGGAAAAATATCTGCTTAAATATCTATCACCAAGGAAGAAAAAGCAAAATTAAGAGTTATTATTCAGGGATTTTCTTTTCTTTCTTTCTTTTTTTTTTTTTTTTTGCTCCTGTTATTCCTATACTCTCAACTGAGCTTTTGAATAGTCATGATGATCAGATCTAGACAGGCAGTGTCATTTTTGCATAAGACAATCTGGTATCTGTCTTGTTTGCATCACCTGGTGGGTCAATGCCTCTTCATTGACACCCATGCCTCTGTGCAGGGTACAGCAGCCCGGTGGCTGGGCGTCTGCAGGTGATGGCTTCCAGGTGTTAGGCCACAGGAAATCGCTGAAAGTCAATGCAAACGTCAAAGCTCTAGACATTCAGCTGCAAAAGCCGTGCAGGCAAGGTCATGTTTTTGGTACTTGTAGCAGAAACCAAAGAGAAACTCTGAAAGCACTGCCCACAGTGTCCCAGAGGGAGAGCTGACAAAAGTTTGCTCCACCGCAGAAAAACATTTCACACACATAAAATGTCTACCTTTCCCTGAGGCAAAAAATAGGGTAGAAAATGTGCATCTGAAGAAAAACAAAAACTGCCTCTTGAATGTTGTTCTCACGTGGCAGGTAAATGAGTCTTTTCTAAGCCAAGGCCCCTTTGTCTCTTGGCAACTTAGCATTTATTTCTTCATGCTCAGCAACAAGAAATTTCCCCCTTCCAAAATTCAAGCCATCTGGGCTGTTAGCAACAAAATCAATCCTAGCTAATAAATCACCCCACCCAATGTTCTTGACAACACAAATTCTGTAGTATGTTAAAATATTATAATAAAAGACAACATGGTATGATCTATGAGGCCTCTTAGCGCTATCCACTTCATCCAGCTGGGAAAATTATGACCTCCAAAATCTTCATAATTTTCAGCACTTATGTTTGTTGAGCAAATATCTAAAAATGTGTCACTTTTGTGGGATTTTAAAACCACTTACCCATGGTAGAAACCCTCAGCTTTTCTTGACAGAAGACGTTGTAATCAAAACGTCATCTTAATTCTTTCTGTGGCCAAGCAGGAAAAGAGTTAATAAAAATCAACAATTTGAAAGCTGGTTAATAATGCAAATCAATTTCTTATGGTAGCAAGTAAAAGTAATTTTGGCACGGCTTATTTTATATATAGTTCTATTTCTTGAGGTTATGTTTTACAAATGAGATACGCTGTCCTTTCCTGTGAGAATATATAGCAGCTTGCAAATATTAAGCCATTAATATCCTCAATCTCCTTAGGGCAGGCAAATTGGGAGCATCTTATTTCAAAAACTCAGAATCAATGTACTAAGACTGCATCCCACTCCCTACAATGGCCACAATGATAACATATCTTATGCAGAGTTGCACTGAATGACTCATTATGAATCTTCTTGATTATATTTTCACCAGGTAACTTTTCTTGCAAATCCAGCAAACTTACGTAATAAAAATAATGTATAGTGATTCCCAACACCAGAAATGATCTCCTATGTACACTTATGAAAAGCCCTCGGGAGACTTGTGGATTAACTCTTATCAGTAACAGAGAAGATATGAAATATTTAGAGGGAGATATAAATAGGTATGTGTAAGCCATCGCTAGGCACATAATATTGTAGATGGCTTGAAAATTTGTTTTATTCCAACTCTGGCTTTTCTCCTGCTGTAGTGACAGTTAGACTGCCAATTATGTTGTACAGTTTTGTGGCATCAAGAAAACATTATTCAAGAAAGGGCTAAAGTCCAACTAGTGTGCAAGACATTGAAATAACACACTATTTGGGAAGAAAATTTCAAAAATATAAAGTATAGACAGGTGGTGGAGTAGAGAGAAAGCTGTTTTGTTCTTAGGCAAGAGTAACAGGCATTAATATACTGAAATCAATGTAGTTCATATGTCATATATTGTTTATTGTCTACTGTACACAAACACTTAGGGTCATTGACACATAAAGACATTCTGACAGTCCAGAGCCCTAACATTCAAGTGCATCATTCTAGAGATTTTTTTTCTTGAGTGACAAACTGTCTAACTTTTAAAATATCTTCAAAGGATGTTTCTCAAAATAGCCATGCCTGATTTACTCCAGCATCCTTCATCGCTTGCCAATCAATAAATCATTCAATCAATCAACCAATTAATCAAAATTAGGTATTCTCATAAACAACCACTGTGGAGCTTTTGCACTTCATCAACTAGTGAAATTCGCGGAGGGGAGGGTGGAAAGAAAACAAGAATTTAAACAACAGAAATTACCAATGCCATGTGCTATCACTGGTGCATAATAAAAGAAATTATATTATTACATCAAAAAAGAAATATAGATATATTACAGTTAAAGTATAGTTCTTTCCAAGAATGAAGAATTGGGACCTTCCTGATGTATATGTATACCCATGCACACATAAAGTTACAAACATACATTTTATATGTGTGTGTGTGTGTGTGTGTGTGTGTATAACTGTGCCCTTTTATTTTATGGATTCTAAACCACAAATTATTCTTTATGTTATCAAAATTTGGTAGATTTGGGAGGTCTTGGCATAATTCCAATCTGGAATAGTTCCCCATATGACCATTGGCAGATAATCTGAGGGATGTCCAGTTATAATTCAATTCTAAAACATCAGCGAAAAGAGATTCTTGGATTTTGTTATGTGTGCCAGTTATTAAGTTATTGTCTGTCAGCTCTAAACCTGCCTGTCTATGCTTTGGGATGCTGGTGCTGGAACTCTGCAAACAACATTTCTTCTTTGCCAGCTGGCTCAGCCAGCAGGGGGCGCGAAGAGGCTACTGCAAGGCTACAGAAGGAAAAACAACTTGTACCTTCCCATTGGTTCCTCCATGAGCTTGCACGGGCTTGCTGATCTCCTGCTAGAACATCAGCCCAAGGATGTATCTTTACCTGGGAAATGGCAGTTCCTTCTGATGGGATCCAGTGTGTATATTGTCCAACATCACAATGACCCTCTTCCAGGTTTCTAAATTTTAACAATCCAATCATGTCTTTCTTTTCCTTTGGCCCTATGGATGGAAGCTATTTCCTGCAGTTGCCACCTCAACAATAACTTAGATCAGAGGTTGGCAAATGTGGTAGGTAATTTTATGTGTCAACTTGATTGGGCTAAGGGATGCCCAGATAGCTGGTAAAACATTACAGGCTGTCCCCCAAAATTCATTTGTAATGAATATTTTGTAAAAAAATGATGTACATTTAGCTACAATTTCCCATTTTCCCTATGTATGGCGACTTTTGGGACACCTTGTATTTCAGGCTGTGTCTGTGAAAGTGTTTCCAGAAGAGGTTAGCATTTAAATCAGTGGGCTGCGTAAAGAAGATCCACCCTCACCAATGTGGGCAGACGTCATCCAATCCATTGAAGGTTGGAATAGAGCAAAAAGGCAGAGGAAGGACAAATTTTCTCTCTTCTTGAGCTGTGTCATCCATCTTCACCAGCGCTTAGTCATTAGAGCTCCTGGTTCTTGAGCCTTTAGCCTTACACCAGCATCACCCTGGTTCTCAGGTTTTTGGGCTCAGATTGAATTGCACCTCTGGCTTTCCTGGCTCTCCAGCTTGCAGACAGCATATCATGGGGCTTCTTGGTCTTTATAATAATGTGATCCAATTCCCATAATAAGTCCCTTCCTATGTATACCTAAATAATCCTATCTGCTCTCTTTCTCTGGAGAAGCCTGACTAATACAGCAAACTACACCTTGTAGGCTGAATCTCGACGTCTGCTGCCTGTTATTATTATTTTTTTTTTTTGGTAAGTAAAGATTTATTGGAACACACTCAGGCCCACCCCTTGTGTCTGAGGCTGCTGCTTTCTCGCCTCCACTGTAGAGTTGAGTAGTGTGATGACCTGCAGAGCTGAAATTATTTCAGCTGGCCCTTTACAGAAAACATTTGCTGACCTTTGACTTAGAGTTCTCTTTTCACCCAGTTACCTAGTTAACAACTTAATATCTAGCTACCTGTGTTTTAAAATATTAAATTCTCTTTTCAAATATCTGGGGGAGGTTTTTATTTTTAAACTGATTCAATATGAAACATCTGCAAATTAACAAGAAATTGGCAAATAAGAGGACTACAAGAGAGACACTGGAAGGGAGAAAACAATAATAGATTAGAAGGCTCTCCCTAAAATAGCCAGCAAATCACTAGACTCTGGAATTATCGCATCCCTAATGCTAATGCAAACATAGTGAAACACAGTTTTTTATACCAAGGAGAAATGATAAATGGTCAAGAAAACTTTTTAATTGCATGTGCTAGAATCAGATCAACCTGCAGCAAGAATATTTATGAACAAGTTACCATTGTCATGGAGACAGATACCAACAACAGATCAAAAGAACAATTTTCAAATCAACCTGTAGCTCAGGGAAAGAAAACTGTAGGTCTAATCAGCATTTTCTTTCCCTCTGCCCTAATGAGTTTAAATAGATCTTATGAAAGTTGGAAATAAGGGCTCAGATTATATCTCCATACAATTCTACATTCCTTTTCTTTACATGGTGCATTTTTTGGTTACAAAAAAGTAAAAAGCTATGTAAGGATGAAAAAGGTATAGCTATGTATCTATTATTTTTATTCCATCTTTTGACAGGAAGCCATTAAGGATATAACTAGTGGGAAAAGAGTTTCAACATGATATTCCATTAGGCAACTTATTTTTGGCTCCTTACTAAGACAAAGGGTGGCCTAATGTACTGTTTTAATGAATAAATCACGTTTTTCCTACCTGGTACACAAGGAAAGCTTTCTTGGTTTTCAAAAGTAAATGTCAGTCACTACAGAGAGATCACAGTTTTGACTACTATCTCTGGAGGTTTTGTTAGCAATATTTTCTCTTTTATTAGAAATCACTTTTGTTAAGACATTAAAACCTTATTAATATTCTCAGCCTCCAAATCTTAGAAGAGATGAGCCAGCTAGCCTATGAAGATTTTCCACCAGAATTTGTAGTTGAGTCTTTTATATTTTCTAAGGGGATATTATTTTATACACACACACAGACACACATATGTACACACACACAGACATCTCTCAACTGAAAAAATTATTTTTCTTTACCCTGATGTTTCTTAATGGTAACTGCTTTGTGTTTGCAGCCTGCCACAGTCTTTAATTATGAAAAAATGTACGTGTATCATAAGAATCTGCACTGAAAGGAAACCTAACAATTGGAGGAAGTTTTGACATGCCCTTTGTATTTAAGTCAATTGACTAATGATCTGATTTAATGTTAGTGAATGTGACCTTCCTGCAAAATCCCAGGGAAAATATTTCTTATGGTATCCTTTCTGTATCAAGGCTGCCTCTATATCAGGGGTCAGCACACTATGGATGGTGGGCCAAATCTGGCCCACTGCCTGCTTTTGTAAATAAAGTTTTATTGGCATACAGCCAGGCCCATTTGTTTCCATACTGTCTATGCTGCTTTCATACGGACAACAGCAGATTCCAGTAGGTGGGGCAGAGAGTATAAGGCTTTCAAATGCTGAACTATTTACTCTCTTGCCCTTTGCAGAAAGTTTGCCAAACCTTGTTCTATACAAATCAAATATTTCTAATTACATTATTAAACCTCTAAACTTTATCCTCTCTTCTCTCACTAGTCTTCAAAGAACCAAAGGTTGCCAAACATGAATTTGTGCCATCCCAAGTGTCAACATTTCTAAAATGGATGCATTACCTTTCATCCCCTTTCTGATCTGCTGCTGCTGCCTGTCTGCACACCTGCCCACCCCCATCCCCTCTCTTTTCCTCACCATCCAGACTCCCCGATGAGCAAGTCTCTTTTCTCCCACTCCTGCATCTCCCTCCCTTCTCCATTCAAACTGGTACAACTTCAGTCCCTTTCCTGGATCATGGAAACAACCTCTAATATGCTGTACATGAACGCTTTACCTTCTGCAATCCATCCCCCTCATTATAAATGGAACAATCTTGCTGGAATGCAAATCGATCATGTCACCCTCTTTATGCCACTGCTTCATTGCTTTTCATCATCTCTGAGAGTAGTTATTAGCCTTGCTATCATAGCACATTGGTGTGAGGAGAGATAGCGTATGCTTATTGTGTGTGTGTGGGTATATGTATATGTATATACCCCCCCACACACACGCGTCTCACTGGAATTAAAGACCTGGATTTTGAGATGATTAATTTTTTGATGAATAAGAAAGGATTCTAGGTTATTGTTCTGCATTCTTTGATGTGATGATCAACCAGGTGTGCCACAAGAGGAGACAGGGGAGAGGCTCAGGAAAGCAAAGTTTATTATTCTCATAGGTCCTAGAAACAGGACACACAGCACACCCACAGCAGCAGGGAGAAGCCTCAGGGTGATAGGGATCAGAAAACAGGAAGTAAAAGTGTCTAGGCCAGAGCTTTTATTGGGGTTGCTGAGGGAAAGGCAAGGCAGGGCTAGTTTAAATGATTTTGCTGGGCTTTAAGCTATAGGGGTGATCTCTAGTTACCTGGTACCTGGCCCTGGGATTACCCCAGCAATGTGGCTCTGGCTTGGGTAGTTTGCATATCAAAGCCAAGCTCCTGGCTGAGCCCTTTGCTGTCTCTAAGTACTCACTAGACCAGCCAGGGCAGTCTGTTCACACACAAAAAATTTTAAGATGTCAAAACATCATAATACACAGAAAATAAAAATATAAACAATACAGTTATCTTTCCATTTACCTTCCCTCCCTGGGATTCAGGCACATTTTTTCTTAAGAAGGAGAGAATGGGAGGAAGTTGTAGCTAGTGCACCTGGAATTGTGCGTTAATCTGGATACGCCCATGGAAGCCCGGGGCGTGTGGAAACATACTTTTTTGATGAGAATTGGCGATCTACAGAAGGCCTGGAGTCTGAGCCTGTGATGACCTGACCCCTGACGACCTTCTCCGTGGAATCTCCCACCAGTCCGTCACACAGCCCTTGTGCCTGTGGGGATGCTTTATCGTGGTTCCCTGGCTGTCCTTTAGTCTTTATCACCTCTGCATTTGGCCTGCTGTTTCCTCCGCCTGTAATGCTCTTCTTCAAACTGAGGCTCGATATATTCCTATTAAACCTTCAAGACCGGCTGGAATAAGTCCTACTCAAGGGAAGCCTTTTCTGATCTCCCCAGGTAGAGTTTTACGTATCCTTCCCTGTTCTCCTCAAATACCTTGGATATACCTTGGTTGCAGTGACTACCAGATTCTCCCTTTATAAGCTGTGTGCACAAATTACCACATCGTCTTCCCTCAACTGTTTTTCCCCCTTTTTACATGTACAATGCCTGGGACTGCACCTGTCATATAGTGGGTGCCAAAGAATTACTTGTTGAACAAGTTTGTCTCTTTTTGCCCTTTTAAAAAATCAGAGAAAATATGGATGTTTATTGCCATGGACTGTCCTCCCACGGAGTGAAACAGGGGAGAAGCTTCATTCACACTCAACAATTATGAGTTGGATACTACATCTCTGAAAGCATCGAGAGATGAAGTGTTTTAACTAAAATAAATGAATTCCCAAATGATGTAATTTCAGTCTTCAGGAGAAGTGTTCGGGGTAGTAGTGTTCCTAGCATTATTTGCATTGAACAATATCTTCCCCTAACTGAGAAGTCCCTGCTCTCTATTCTTTATAGATACAATACAAAATTGAGGAAGATTCCTGGAGAATCCATATGTTTACATGGCCTTATTTATATGAACTCCAAAGAAACAGCAGATGCCAGATACAAGCAGAAGGGTTTTTCAAGAATAATTTGGGAGGCTGTCTAAAATAAAACACACCACCTCATTCTTTTTAATCCTGCACCCTCCACTGCTGAAATACAGTGCTTAAAAAGCATATAACCAGTCTCAAGCCAGTATTTCGAACCTACAGGATTTCTTTTTTAAACCAGAGTTTTTTGTCTCTATCTGTAGTTGTTAAATGAACAATTAGTAGTGAAAATGTCAAACAACCAGCTTACACACCCTAGTCCTGTACAGCTGCCTTTATTATTTTAAAACTGAATTGACTAGCTATATTTTTCTCATGGAGTCATACAGTTTAATTAGAGCTTATGACCTAGAAACAATGAAATAGGTTTTCACCTTGTAGACACTATCTTAAAAAGAGGGGGAGAGGTGGCGTCCATTATAATAGAAACAGTTTAAGGGTTCTGCCATGAGATTATTCAGTCTGAATGTGCATCGAGTGAGAAGTTGGTTTCTGGGTTTTCAACAATGGCACAGGAAATAATTAAACTTGATGGGTGACAAGGAACCAGTGAAACTGGCAATGTTAATGGAGCTATTTTGCCCTCAAAACTTTTCCTGAAAACATAGGGTAATGCCATTAGTGCTGAATTTGCCCACCTGTAGCAAAATTGTTTCCTTAGAGCAGAGTAGACATGAATGGAAACCACATCATGATGAAGAAAAAGTCTGGGATGATTTATGTGTGTGGTCTGGCTTGAAAGTGGGTGGCAGGGTAAGAAAAAAAAAAACAGTAATGACCTTTCCAGGGCTCTTTTATTTCTCTACTTCTATGGAAAGAGCTGTGTTCCATGAAACTAAAGTGATAAAATGAGGACTAAAGGAAACCATAGCAGGGATTATTATTAAAATGCTTCCTTCATAGAGATAGACAAAGAATGTGAACAGTGGGATGGTTTTCACTGGGATGATATAGATCGCTTAGATATGTCTATGCATGGACAGTTGGATGAGGAGGAGAAATTAAAGTCAAATTATAGGAGTAACTTCCCAAATTCTATAGTTGGAAACTATCCAAATAAGTAAACCTCATTTATTTTATTTAAGAAATATTTGCTGAGTGCTTACTACGTGTCTGAAATTGCTCTCAGTGTTTTATAAATATCAGCTCACTAATCTTCGTAACAACCCTGTGTGGTAGGTGCTATGGTATCCTCCTTTCACTGGGGCCCAGAGAGAGGATGGAATTTGTATAGGGGTGCACAGCTAGAAAGTGGGGAGGCCAGGTTCGACCCAAGGCAGTCTGGCTCATCACCTCCTGCTCTTGACCCTATGGATAATGGGCTTATCTAGAGTGAAAGGAGTGAGACAACCTGGGAATACACAGCATACATCGTGCACAGTGCTGGTATTAATTAAAGATGCACCAGATTAATTTTTTATAGCACTAAAGCATTTTTCGTTCTCCCACTTGCCATCCACCTTTGAAGCTTCCCCAGGGTGAGGGAAAAAAAGGGGAAAAGGAAAAGAGAAACAATAGTAAAGCGAACCAGACAGTCTGGTGAGCGACTTCTGGAATGAGATATCGTTCATCAGTGCAGTGGCTCTACTAATAGTCCTGAAAAGGCGAGTTGCTTCTAATCAACCAACTTTCATGTATCACAAAGGACTGTTTCTCCAACTCTTCTTCGCTATCTTAAACCTTCATCTCATCAAAAATCCAGAGAAATGTGAGGTGGTGTTTACCCCTTAGCTGAGTCTGTACATGATTAAAACAGTGTATAGCTATTTTAACTATTCACAGGATTGCAAAATTCTCCATTATATAGAGCAAGTGCAAGTTCCTTCAAAGTCAACTGGAATTGATTGAGCATTTTCTGCATGTGAAGCACAAATCTACATAATTTTACCAACGTTCTCTCTGCCACCAGCCAAATGATTCTACTCTCATCAGGATCAAAATATTTTTATGAAAAAATTATTATTTTGTCAGCCACTTAGACACCTCTCTTCCCCAGTCCTCCTGCATCTTCTCTGACATTTCATACATGAGTTTTGTTAAGACTAAATTCACTAATTTACTAACTTGACATGTGGTTGACTAGACCCCAGGGCCTCCTTTGATCTTCCCATTGTCTCTGGCAGGTTTCCAGTGAGTCATTTTTTGAGCCATTCTGGACAGTATAGTCAGCTTGCTTTGTACTCAACAATATCCATTGTTGGTTTTGTTCTTGGTCCTTGTTCTTGTAGATACTTAACTCTCAGAGTAGTGACTTGCTAAATACAGAATATATGCAAAGCCATTGAAATATGTGGCAAAATAGCTAGCTTTGTGCAACACAGCTCCTAGCTCCTACTGCAAAGTCAAAATGCTTTCTCAAGGCATAGTACAGTACTTTGAAAAGGAAGATACTTGCCTTGTTAGAGCTTCAGTAGGTGAAGAGTACCAGTGGAAACCTGTGTCTCCACGTCTTTATTGAAGTAGACGTCTTCGAGGCCCAGGTAAAATGATTCAGTCTCTGTGATGTCTTACCTCATCGTGCCAACCTGGAATGATCCCTACTTTGCATGAGGGGTGCAATCCAAGTGCTATAAGGGTGCAGTGATTGCATGAAAAATTTTATAGTGTATCTGTGTGTGTGTGTCATAGTTTCCCTCTGGGTTTATAAATTCCAGGAGGACAAGTAAAATATTGTATATATAACTTTTCTATTAAGCCCAGTGCTTAGTACATAAAAACTTAAATATATATTCATCAAATTCCTCATTGATCTACAATGCATGTCCTGTGTTCAGATATGTTTTTTGGCCAACAAGTGTAGTGACATGCTGAGAGGTAACACTTAAGCTATTTCCCTGGGTCACACTAGTGTCCATCTTGCATGCTTTCCTTACTTGTAAAATAAAGTATTTAGAGAGCATAAAGTTATAAACAGCAACAAAGGCACTCAATTACAATGCAGAGAAAATCATGGCTTTAAAGACAGGCATGATGCTCTAGAAGAGTTATGTCTTCTATATTCCTAGTCCTTTGTAGCTCTTAAGACTTAAAGCAAAGGCATCTAAACATAAACCTTTCAGATCATTAAAGATACAATTAAAAAACATAGAAACTTCTAATGTTTCCAAATCTCTCTCTCTCTCTTCCTCCCACCCTCTCTCTGACAGTGTGGTTAATTTTCTCCTTGCTGCATGGTGTAGTTGGGGGAAAAAATAAACTTTAGGGCTAACGGATCTGAATTTCCAATTCTCCAACATATTAGCTATCTGAGCTTAGGTAAACTGCTTAGTCATAAGCTTTACTTTCATATCAGTAAATTTAGTATGGAGATAATTTATTAGCAAGGATATTACAAGGCACAGATAATGCATGTCCAATAATTCCTCTATATCATTTAGTGCATAGCAATGCAATAATGATCAATTTCCCTCCCCCTTTCAGTTGCAAACGGCAAGTAGGAGCATTACCCTTTTAAAACAATTGGGGTCTGACAAACAACTTGGCCACTCTGAGTGGAAAACCTGTCCTAACTAGGGCAACTTTAGGAGGTCCAAGGACAGGAGCCAGCTCACCATCCACTCTTCCCTCTCACCCTTATTTTCTTATATTTGATAATTGGGGAATTGCGATATCTGTCTTCAAAGGCAGGAAGTTTGTACATCTGCTATACTGTGGACCTGTTCTTCACTGGATTATGCAGCATTATCTAAATAAAACAGAACATACCAAACGCTTCCTCCCCATTGAGCGCAGAGCCAACTGAGTCAGAATACCACTTCTTTGTAGCTTGACACACCTATAGGAAGATCAAATACCAAATCACCTTTCAGCTGCAAATACCTAAATAGAGCTGACTCTGAGGGTGAGGCCCTTTTTGTGGTGTCTGAAAGACTTTTGGTTGAGTCAAAACATCTCTAGGCTGGTGAAGGAATTAACGACAAAGAACAATCTGGCACCTGCCCAGTTACCAGAGTTACCAGTTGTAAATAATACTTAAAATAGATTTTATATATTTATTAATATAAAAATCATATCTTAATATATCTTTATAATTTTATTATGTAAGTAATAATATTATATATATATTACATATGAATACAGATTTTAAAGTTCCTATATTCATATCTAAATATATATTTACACACACTTTTCTTTTTGAGTAATGTATATCCTGGTAAATTAAATAACAATATTTAAGAAGATTCACTGTGGTAACTGTGGGCCTCAGCCTCCCGGGTAGCTGGGACTACAGGCATGCGCCACCATGCCCAGCTAATTTTTTCTATATATAGTTTAGTTGGCCAGATAATTTATTTCTATTTTTAGTAGAGACAGGGGTCTCGCTCTTGCTCAGGCTGGTCTCGAACTCCTGACCTTGAGCAATCCACCGGCCTTGGCCTCCCAGAGTGCTAGGATTACAGGCATGAGCCACCGTGCCCGGCCTTGGCTTCTTAATATTTGTTTTCAACTTTCTCTTCAATCCTAATCATCTTATTTGCCTTCCATATTCTGAATTCCATTTCTGACATTTTGACAATTTTCTTGTGGTTGGGGTCCATTTCTGTAGATCCATTTTGGTCTTTTGTGGGTGTCAAGCTAGTTTGACACCCACATGTTTTTTCATGTTGCCAGAATTCTTTTGTTGATTTCTTCTCATTTGAAACCTCTTATCTCAGCTCAGGGAAAATAGGTTTGCAGTGCCCTGTTTTCCTTTTCCGCAAACTCTCCTACTTAGTGAGAAGGAGAAGGCCCTAGATGGTACTTTTGTAACCTACTCTGGACAGTTGACCCAGCATGGGAGGGGGGCAGATGAATGGAAAGCCTATAATTCTGCTGATCTGTGTTGTCCCATTCCGCTGTGATTGTCACAATCCAAGCCAGTGCTGGATGTGGGAAGTGTTGGAAGCTCGGGTTGGGGGCTGGGCAAGTCCGTCTCCACAGAGGCTAGTGTTGTGGGAGACGATTCTGCCTGGATCTCCCCATGGCTGTGACAGTGGCAGCTGGGTGAGGCTATCTAGCTAGTTGTTGTGATTGTCAGGGCTGCAGACACTCACTCCAACTGGGTCCAGGTGTGATGGTGGATGAAGGCTAGTGGTTCCCCAGCAGAGCACTAGACTATAGGAGCTGTTTCCCACCAGGCAGGTGGTGGGAACTGCGGGGCAGGGCCACAGGTTCTAGCAGCAGCACAGGAGACTCGAGGCCTGGTGACAGTGCAGGAGCCTTGGAACCAAGTCCACAGGGCCAGACAACAGAGCAGGAACCCTGGGGACAAAGCCATGGGGCTGGGTGGAAACTTGGTGGGGATGGGGGGCATGGCTGCAGGGCCAGGCTACTGGACAGCTGGGGCTCTCCCCCTGCCCAGGTCCCACAGAGCAGTTGCTACAGGGCTTCTCGGGTGGTGTCTGCAGTGCTCATTTGGCTCAGATCCTCCATGGTGGGGAGAGGTACTTGGGTCTGGATCACGGGACATACAAGAGTGTTCACTCTCTCTACTCCCTCCCTGGCCTTGCTGGGGTAATGCAGAGGCAGCTGCAGCAAAACTGATCCCTGTGTAGACTTGGTGCTCTGGGCCTGAGAACTCAGAACGGTATCAGTTGCAGCAACCTGGGAATGGGAGCCTCCAGGTCCCTGTTGTGTCTGGTCTCTGGTGCAGCACAGACTCCAAGTAGCTTCCTGATCAGTCTATAGGTCTTCGGTGGTTTGGGGGGGCGGTGCTCTCATGGCTCTTGCCACAGCACCCACGGGGGGAGCATGGAGCCCCAGGGATCTGTCTTCCTGTCCTTCCCTACATGTGGATGCCTCCCCTCAGTACCTTCCAATCTTGCTGAATGGATCACCTCATCACCTTCTCCTTCACTCTGAATGTCTCCCATCATTTTTCCTATGATTCACAATACTCTGTCCAAGAAGGCCTATCTGTAGGTGGGCATCCATCCACAACTTTCAATCCTCTCCTTGAGAGCAGAATGCACAGGCTGCTTCCAGTCTGCTATCTTGCTCTTCTTGAAATAAACTTTTCAAAAAGTCAATCAGTTTAAGATAAGCAGGTTACAGGTTACTCAACAGGTTAGGGAACTCTTCACTCTCTACCAGAAACATAGATCCTCCAAAATCTCAACATCTCACATGCTCAAAGCAGAATTGGGACGTAGTCATTGACCAACCCAGTCCCTCCTTGCCATTCAAGGCTAACCCAGGGGCACTTACAGGTACAGCCAGGAAAAGGTACAACTTTTCATTTGCCCCAGAAGTTCTCAGGAGTTGATCTGTAACTAGGCTCTCTCTCTTGTGGGCAAGGATCAGATGAATTTTTGGTAAGACACATTGCACATTGGCCATTAGCTCCCTCATATGTCCTGAAAATGACAATCAGAAAAATATCAGCAACCATGATCTTAGTAGCACTTTATTCTGTATCATTCTTATTACTTAGATTCTTAGTAATTTATTCTGTGTCATGCTCTAGAAAAGCCTCTTCTTTTTTTACAAAATAACTTTATTGAACTATGCTTTATATATCACAAAATTTACCTATCTCAGGTCAAAAATTCAGTAATATTTGTTATCTTTACTAAATAGCATAGCTATTACCATAAACCAGTTTTAGAACATTATCATCTCCCACCAATAAGATCCTTCATGCCCATGTACAGTTAATTCCTCTTTTCACCTGACATTGGCAGTCATGGACCTACTCACTATTTCTTTAAATTTGACTTTTCTATAAATTTCATACAGATGTGGTCCTCCATATCTGGCCTTTCTCACTCAGCATGAAGTCCTGGAGGTTCACTCATAATTAGCATGAGATGAGCAGCAATGCATTCCTTCCTACTGCTGGATAGCTTTCCATTGTATGCATATACCATATTTTGTTTACCATTGAAAAGCTAATGGACATTTACGTTGTTTCCGGTGTATGGCTATTATGAATAAGGCAATGTAAATATTCATGTGCAAGTCTTTGCATGGATGTGAGATTTCATTTCTCTTGGGTAGATACCAGGGAGCAGAACTGCTGAGTTAAATGACAGTTTCATGTTTAAATTTTTGCAAACTGCCACACTGTTTTCCAAAGCGGTTGTGCCATTTTACATTTCCACCAGCAATGCACGAGGGTTCTCATTTCTGCACATCCTTGCCAACAGTTGTCATAGTCAGGTTTGCTATTGTCTGATAGATGTGAAATGTTATTCCTTTGTAGTTTTAATTTACATTTGCCTAGTGACTAATAATA
Source organism: Lemur catta (assembly GCF_020740605.2). Taxonomy (NCBI): domain Eukaryota; kingdom Metazoa; phylum Chordata; class Mammalia; order Primates; family Lemuridae; genus Lemur; species Lemur catta. The sequence goes on from NC_059132.1 coordinate 60,504,458, forward strand.
TTGAACATCTTTTTCACATACTGGTTAGCAATTTGTGTATCTTCTTTGAAGAAATGTCTGCTCATATCTTTGGCCCACTTTTTGGGTTGTTTGTCTTATTACTGAGTTATAAGAGTTTTTTTTAGCAAATTATGGATATATGTCCTTCATTGGATATGTGTTTTGTAAATACTTTCTCTCAATCTTTTGCCTGTATTTTTATTTTCTCAATTTGGTACTTATTTTTACAGCTTCCTCAAATTTATGACCAGGAATATTTATATTTCTTTTAAGGTAATGAGAGAAACTCCATTATTTCTTAAAAATTCAGGTTACTTTTAAAATCTTCATCTAGATATAATTCACACATCATACAACTCATCGATGGACGTTTTTAATAAATTCACAAGGTTGCACAACCACCACCACTATGTAATCCTAGAACATTTTCATCCTTCCCAAAATAACATTGTGACCATTATCTGTCACTGTCTATCCTCCCCCCTACTCCTTAGCTTTATGCAACCACAAATGTACTTTCTGTCTCAATGCATTCTCCTATTTTGGACATTTCATATAAATTAAATTACATAGCATATGGTCTTCCGTGACTGTCTTCTCTCACCATAATGTTTTCAAGGTTCATCTGATGTACTTCATTCCTTTTTATTGCCAAACAATAGTCCTTTGCATGCTTATACCACATTTTATTTTCATGGGTTGATGGATTTTGGCTTGTTTCCACTTTTTAGCTCTTATAAACAATGCTTTTATAAACGTGTGTGTACAAGTTTTTGTGTGGACATGTTTTCGTATCTTTTGGGTATATACCTAGAAGTGTAATTACTGGGTCACATGATAAATTTATGTTTAAATTTTGAGTAACTGCCAAATTTTTCCAAAGTGATTGCACCATTTTACATTCTCACCAGCAATGTTATAAAGGTTCTGATTTCTTCACATCCTGACCAACTCTTCTTATTGCCTGTCTAATGAGTGTAAAGTGATATCTCATTTTTTTAGCCACTCCTTCTGGAAAAGAAAAAATAAATAAAATATCTGTCCATTTTTTGGCCACAGACTACTCAAATTCTCATCAAGAACAATAGGCTGATGAGTGAATTCTGTAAGACTGCAGTCCCCAACCCCTGGACCATGGCCCAATACCAGTCCATGGTCCATTAGGAAATGGGCCAGGCATCAATGCCTGAGCTCCACACCACACCCCTACCACCCATGACACTCCACTTCCCTACCCCCAGTCGGTGGAAAAATTGTCTTCCATGAAACCAATCCCTGGTGTCAAAAAGGTTGGGGATCACTGCTGTAAGAGATACTAGAAGAAAAAGTCTCATAGTAGTGATTACTGGCTTTCCACTGAAGGGATATGTGACATAAACTAAGTGACTAAATGAACTAAAATGACTAAATGAAAGACATACTTTTTTCCTTTTCTTTACAAATATCAGGATGAATATCTGCTGCAGACTCTGATGGAGGGATGAACGGCTAGGTTCTTCTTGATATGTACCTAGAATGCCTGAGTCTATGACTTTGAGCAGGCGTATACCTGGTGCCCTTATTATGAGAGAAATGACTCACTTGAGGATAGAAAGCAGAGCAACTTATTTCATTCTTGTTCCTGCAATATATGCAGGAGAGCTGCAAGTTTCATGGGCCACTGTGAAATCAACAGATGAAGGTGTGTGGCAGGCAAAATACCCCATGGTAACTATCCATGGCAACAGACTGAAGTGAAGGCTTCTGCTCAAAAATCCTTCCTACCCTTGTGCCGTGGATTTCATATTAGGCTAGGATTGATTGTGGTCAGGGACACCAACAATTTGACAAGTGATTCCACTCAGGACGATGTTCTATGCATGGCAAGCTCTATCAACAAAATCTAAATTAGTGATGCCCTTTTAAATTAGAGTATACTTCAAACCTTTAGACGAACTCCTATCCAATGGAATCACCCAATGTTAATAATGCCACATGGTCTCATTCATCAGGAAAATCTCAGTTCTTTGAAGCTTGAAGAATAACCAAAATAGCTGTAGGTCCATGAATAACTGAAAGGCGGTGATTATTCCAGCCAGACCACATAGATGGATCACTTAGTAAACCCCTGTTTGAAATAGCCAGCATCTTCTCTTAGTCAATATTGGTTGGTGACAAGGAATCTACTCAAAATATTACCACTGAGGGAAGATAGTATAATAATACACAAATCACTGGAACTGAATTACATATGGTTAGTAGTCATGGGAACTCAACATGAGAAGACACTGGAACAACTACTGCTTTTCTGTCCACATTCCCAGAGTGAATGTTTTGCTGCCTCCCTGTGCATTGGAGCTCTGATGCTTTCTGTCCACCATGCTGCTTCTGTCCTTCTCTCTGAGTATACCAGTGGGAACAGACACTGATCTTTGTGCAGAAAACAAAGGTCAAAGGCAAGAAGAGTCAGAGGGAAGCCAGTTGAAGTGTTAAACTGAAAGCAATGGACTCTTGAGACGACAACTAAGAACTAATGAGCACTGCCAATGGCCTGGTGAAGAGATCGAATGAGCTACAACAAGGGCAGTTCCATAACAACTTACACAAGCATAGAACGTCTATGGGATTTTCTTTCTACACATAACCTAGTATACTTTACTGAACTATGAGGAAATTCTCGAAGTACAGTATCTAACCTTAACAATGCAGTCTCACTTTTCAGAATCGACACTTCTATTTAGGCATAAGTATTTGCTGACCTTCATAACATCACTGGGTGTTACTTCTAAGTAATTGTAGTGGAAATACATGACATCCTTCCAACTTTTACAAAAGGATCAGACTCTTCTGTAGCATAAAAAGATATTGCTTATTTAAGGTGGAAGTGAGAGAGATTTGACTTAGATGAATAAATAAATCTTTGCAGTTTTATTCAAAGTTAACATCCTATATGAGACAGAACTAAATGCTTTCTTTAGAATTAGAGCGCTTCTTGAGGGAGTGAATTCACTCAAGATATGCATTTAATACTCTAGAAACACATTGCCTGTCACTTCTTACTCTTGCTGCTTAATTAAAAGAGATGTCAGACACTTCTAAAAAGGCTCTGGTAAATTGTCAAATTCAACAAAAGAAAGAAAATTTTAGATAAAAAGCACCTTATGTAAATTATGCCTTCCCCCAGCCCAATTTCCTTGCTTCTTCTAACCACTGTTACCATCATTTTAGGTGACTCTTGTCTGGCATTTAAAAATGAAATGCGATTCTCTTATTCACTCCTTGGCAGCATTCCCTGAAATACTCTGCTAAGTGTTTTCAATTATATGCCAGTCCCAATAGGATCTCAGTAAGAGGTTTTGAAAAGATATCTTATCCAGTACATAATATTTTGCAGTTTAAATGTTATCCACTTTGCAATAAATATAGATAAATTAAGCAATGCTAAAAATATTATAACTTTAAATCAATAAGTTTATAAATGACTAAATATATATTCCAAAAGTTTTTAAATTTTAAAGGGTCATTTCTAACCTTTGCATTAGAAAGACCATTGAATTAATAACAACTAAATTGCAAAAAATTAAAATCAAAATTATCACAATAACTGGACCCCTAGTATTATTTGATCTTATGGATTTATTTAAGTTACATAGAAAATAAGTTGCTTGATTTTAACTTATTAAAATTATACGTAGAAAAGTTCTCCATCCTTTAAATGGGGATAATAATATGTGCCCTGCATACCTTATGGGAATGCTGTGATGTTTAAATATGAAAATGTATTGCATGTGCTGCTGCATAAATACAAACATCACAATGAGTTTCTGTTCCAGTTGTGCTACATCCCATTGCCACTCTTGAACAAATGATGGATTTAAAACAGATCCTTATTTTTTAACTTCTCTGGAACTCTATTAGTGATAAAGGTAAACAAAGGAGAACCCTATCAGAGTCCCATTTGGTTGGTTGTGACATTTTAACTTTGTTGTCATGATTTTCTGAAGATTCATGATATGCTTAGAGATTTAAGACCTAAGTCTTCAGGAAGTAAATCAAGTTGGGGAAGGAAGTAAAAGGCTGTTAATAGAAACCTAAGACTGAATTATAATAATCAGCAAGAAATGAATTTGAAAAGTGAAGATTTTTATAGGTTGCTATCTATTTTAACTATTCCTGAGATGTTTATAAGCTTAAGGCATGGTTAGGGAATTTTTAACAAAAACATAAAAGAAAATTATAAATGAATTTTTAGAATATTGAAATCAAGAACTCACAAACTCTTGTTGTAATTTGGAAAAATATAAATTATCTAAGCAAATCGACCCTTGTCAAATTCCTATTTTGATAGATTAATGAGACTGGGAATATTTTTGCTGGGAAAACACTCTGCTTGGTTAATTAAAAAAAAAGTAAAATCCTTTGTCACTTGCTATCAGGATAAATGCTGTAATAAGTAATTGTTCTCTGAGTAGTAGCTTTTCAAAAGTGTCATTTCATTTCTTTTTTGCATGTTTCACAAATTTGAATATTCCCAAAAGACAGTAGTATGCCTTCAGCATGAATAAGATGATTATAGGATGACAGAATTTTTCTTGAGAGCCATTTTAAGAGTCATTATATATACTTTGTCAACTTGCAGTTGGATGCCAGATGCATTAGACTATGAGACTACTATTTAAAATAAAGCAGAATAAAATAATTATGGCAATTGATCAGCTGAAAACTGAAAAGAGAAAATGTGCATGCTGTAATTTTTTAAAACTTATTTTTGCATCCAGAGGCATATGATTTAAGCTTAATGGTTGTACCCATTGACTTTTCAGTTCTCTTCCATGTCTCTTACTGATCTCCAAGTTATGAAGATTAGGAGGCCATGATACAATGTTCACTTTTGCTCCTGCATAGGTCCCAATAATTGGGCTACAAACAGTTTTCTTTTCTCCTCAATTGGCTTTAATCAGCACAAATCTAATACTTATGATTTGCTGTTGTTTCATATCAATAAATAAGTTTCTTGGGGTATCTTTAAAAAGCTGTGGCTGAGGAAAAGTTTCTCTCTAGGACAGAAAAAGTTACCTAACTGATGTGCATTTAGTGTTCCTGCTGTCCATCCACATGAACACTTTATGGCTTCGGTCAATCAAATTGGATCATCAAGTACTGATGTGTGCATTATTTTTTTTTTTGATGAAGAGAAATGAAAGAGAAAATTATAAGTTATATAATACTATCCTATTCCCAAACTTATATAATACTATCTAATTCCCAAATTTGCTTGAAAGTGTCAAAAAGAGATGGAAAATGTGGTAGGTTATTTATTTACATATCCTCCTATGAAATCCAAGCTGCCCATTTAGACTGTTTAGGTTTGTAGCTAGATGAGATCTGGCAAAGTACAGAGATGATTTATTTATTCAACAAATATGATGGACCAGGCTCTGTTCTACACATAGGTGACATTGGAGCTCATGAGACAGGCAAAGTCCCCAAAGTCCCTGTCTAATGGGCCTTATATTCTAGTATGTGTACACTAAAGAAAGCCCTCTCTGGGGAGGTGGCACTGGCACTGAGTCCTGGACAGTGAGAAGGAAGGGTCACTGGGCAGAGGGGTAAGCAAGCACAGGCTCAGGAGGAGGAAGTGAGGCTGGTACAATGAGAAGCTAAGAGAAGGCCAACGTGGACACAACCAGAGTATGGGGAGAGTGTTATACGGTGAGGTCAGAGGACAACTGGCACCTGTTTAGCTGCTTTTGCATTTTCAAAATATAGTAAAAAATTAAAACAACTAACAACTCACACCATCGCTGGGATATCCCTAGCATGCTTTGACCAGCTAGCCTGACGTTACCAGAAGATGAAAATGGACAGAGCGTTAGCATTGCTGTGCTGGGTGATTTATGAAACTAAAGGAAAGAGAAGTCAGCTGATCTACAGGCCCCAAGACACTGCAAACACTCTAACATGAAAGATACTAAAAATTTTATATTCTATAAAGTTAGATAAATAAGTGCTACCTAGAAATTCTGAGGATTTGGTTCTTAAGGAGAAACTACTCCATTCATCTAAACAATCTGTATCAGAAATGGAATGTCAGCCATTAGTCTGTTCAACTTTCTTTTTCTTCCAGTTCTTTCTCTTTGGATAATAGGGGTTTGTGATTGTGGCATTATATTCTTCAAATATTCTGAAATAGTAAATGTTGCCAGTTTTTAGAATAAGCATTTTTTAAATCTAGGCTTATAGAGTTGATTGAAACCATTTGAAATCATAGATTCAATTCTACATATATCTGAGTGTAAAACACTTGAGTGCAGCGAGTGGGCTATAGATTCAGGCTGACTCTGGAGCCACACTCTCTGGGTTCAAATCCCAGCTCTTCCTTTGATTAGTATGTGACCTTTGACAAATTATCTGTACCACCATCTCATCATTTGAAAAATGAATATAATAATATTACCTGCTTGGTAGAATTGTTCTGATGCTTAAATGATTCCAGGAATACCAAAGACATAGTCCAACAGTTCCTGCAACACAAAAGAATAGTATATAAGTATTAATTCTTACTGTGTGGATACTTCTGGAAAGAGAGTCCATGTAAAAGCCTCTTGCCCCTCTATGCAATAAAGCAAGTTAAGAACAACTCTAAGAACACTTCAGGGAAAATTATTTTTTAAAGTGGCAATAGATGAACATGTTGAGGTAATTAAAATATCAATCCCTGCATGCTATTTCCTCTCTGAGGATATACTCATTATTCTGACCTTGTTTCAGAACCACTACTGTTAACATCTTACCTTCTTTTATTATTAATTTTTTTCAGTGTCATATTAAAGATTTTGTTCTAGTAAAAATAGTAAAAACAGCTTAACCTTGAAACCTACTTCCAATATAGAATGATCTATCATGAAAGAACAAATTACAGTTAGTTTAAATAGAATTTTAGAAATAATCTTCAGTTAAAGAAATTATGACTAAAAAAAACTTCTCTCTGTTTTAGGTTTAATAGTCTTTTCTACTGAACTCCCACTCTGGTCACCTTTTCCTAATTCTAAAATACAGAGCACTTCCCACTAATAATAAATACCAGAATGTGCATTTGTTCGTGTCAATGGCTGGTACATGCTGGAGAGAAGCCTTTCCAAAATGCTAAAGAGAGTAGCATTTCTCTGGGTTGAGTTTTGTTTTTTCTCTGTGACACTTCCGGGAATGCCCAAAACCATGGTGAGGGTCATGAGTGTTTCCTATGCCTGTGTGACTTGTCTTATCTATGTGTTGAGTTCTGTAGTTGTTGTAAAGATACGGAATACCTGACATGATGCATACAGTTTCATAGAAAAAAAATCAGGTAAACCGTGGTCAGCTCTCAATAGTAACCTTTCAGTGTCTCCATAACATATAACATTGCTGAAATGAAAACCTGTGTGTTTAGCTGTATAAATACATCCAATAAGAAAAGTCACAAAACTATTTAAAACCAAATACGCAATGCCCTGTTTAAATCATGGACCAAGTTAAATAAACTTTTGTAGTCTAGCCTGGGAATCTAACCTGAACAAAGGCATTTCATTGTCCAGGTCAACAGCTTACCAATAAATGTTTACAACACAAACTTTCTGTAAGCAAGGTGACCCCTTAATATAAACCGGCATTTCATCAGGTACTTGTCAATGTTTTCTCCCATACTGCACACCCTTCCACACCCCCAATATCCACCTCTCACTTTTACACTGTTTTGGCTTTTGGCAAATTTTTCCATGAGTATGTCACTTGGTCAGTCACTCTGATTAGTCTGACTGGCAGTCTGGGACCAAATCTGTTCAATTTGTCTATACAGCATTGACTAAGCCTCCTATCAACAGGACTCCAGACAGCAGAATGAAGCCAATTCACTAGTGACCTTGACCGTGGCCCCTAGTCCTGGGCCTGGACTCAACTGGCTAAACAGATCCCAGAGAGCACCAGGGTCTATCTTAGATAGCTAGGTGGTTTTTCTCCTTAAGTTCCTGCATTAACCTTTCCTTTAGATACAGGGCAATAATCCAAGTACAGCAGGATGTAGTGGTGATTGCACAGACTTTGCCTTCGCCTGCGAGGAAGAAGTCTATGCATCATTTATAAAAAATCTGGCCAGTGAGTTGAGGCTGACCTGGATTCCTTCCAGGGTCAATGTGGTATAATTCATCAATTTAACTAGTCAGGGCAAAACAGATTTTTGTACTGCCTTTTGTAACTGGATGGATAACATAATTCTGGGGAGGGTGATAAATTAATGCCTCATTTCCACACAAGAGGTACAATCCCAAGGACACACATGGTGACTGTGAAAATAAAGTGTTGTTTATAATTGTTGGGGTATCCCAGTTGATACCTATGTTATTCAGCAGGCACAGGCTGGCAGAGCATTCAAGGTAGCTTCCTGGCTGGATGGTAGGCCTTAGGATTTCTAGTTCTGTTCAAATAATTGAGTCTAGTTGTTGGTTTTCGAAAGCAGTTGGTCCCATCTGTCCTGTTTATCCACACCACCACCCAGGTGGCATTCATCTGCCCCTTGGAATGACTGAGAATGGCTTGGTGGGGGGTGGGGAGACATCTGGAGGTGTCTTGCATGGGAGGAGCAGGAACTGAGGCCATCTGCTTTTTCCAAAAGACTTTGGGCAAGGTTAAGAGGAAAGACAATCAAATTATGGTCAGTGTCCTCTGGTAGGGGACGATAGACTCGTAAGTCAGTTAAATTTAAGGCACCAGCAGCAGTTTGGGAAATCCACATGAGGGCATCTTTGTTCAGAAAGAAGGGTCCAGGAACAATATTGAAAGAGGAAAGATTATCAGTGACGCTCTCTCCCCTGTATATCCCAAATCTATGATGTTCTGCTCCAGGTTGCTGGGATTTTGCTCTCCCTCCCTTGCCATAAGATTAGAGTATTCTACTCCAGTAGCTGTAACATCGTTTTTGGTTCTGATTATCCCCAACTCACACCCAAACCTTTCACCTGGAAGGGTCAGATGCAAGAGGGACAAGGTTATTTTTATAAAACCTAACCAGGATTAATTTTAAGTCCTCTAGGTCCGCTTCTAGCCAGGCTTCCACTTGGAGAGTGTATCAGCCAGGCTGATCTAGGATCACTCCTTGGGGAAAGAAAGACACATAATACCTGGCATGGTCAAGGCAGAATCCTAAATTTTGAAAATATGTTTATATGATTTCCAACTCATTTATCCTGATCATTACCCAAGAAATAGCTAAAAGGGATGATGTGTTAGCGGGGACAGTTTTAGTAGGGACAACCATACTACTTTGTATGGACCAGGATGTGATGAGGGAGGGGTTCAGAAATCTTTTCAAGTTGATTTTCGGGGAGGCTGATTCACCACTCAGTAATACCAGATGCCTTTAAATAGTAGGGAGCATTGAAAGTCAATTACATACATTGACTGTCAGCCCACCGTTGAGCTGATTTTGTGATAAATGGTGCTTCACTGTCAAGATTGCAAATGGCTCAGAAAGCCAACAACACAACACAGACTCAATTCAACAGCCACAGTGGCCCCTGGATTGGACGGGAGCAGCAACACTCTAACCTAAAAAAGTTCAGCGATGGTCAGGCACCACCCACCACCTTCAGAGGTGGCCAGAAGTCGGATGAAGCCACGCTGTCAGGAGAGCGGTGAGTGGTGGCTCATGTGACTCACCCTCCCTCACTGCAAGAGAGATGGGTCAGCTTACAGCAGGAGGCTCAAGTTTGGCATTTGGTGGTCGCCTCTGCATCAGAAATGTAGAGTCCTACACTCCATAGCCAGTCGATGATGACAGCTTTATGCCATATCTGCTATGATGATGGGTCCAGGCAACAATGGAGACAAACTGGGAGTTCAGGACTGATCGGTAGCTTGATTCTAGTTTATCTCTCTAGAGAATGGGCCCTGTGGCATTTCCAGCTGTTCATCACTTGCAGAGTAGAGGGTGAATTTCCCCCCACTGGAATACTCCCACATTTTCACACAAAGCAAAAATGCATCTGAGCCAGACCATATATATATCCTTTAATATACCCTTTTCATTTGACAAATAAGACATTTTTGGCCTTTTCCATCTCATTAGTCATGGTGTCTGAGTTGATCAAACCCCCAATGGGAACAGCAGACTGAAGAGCCACAGGGCCTCCGCGGGTCAGACATTTAGCTTTGACAAGAGCCTGACAGCAAACCAAAAGCTGCTTTTTAAAAGCAGTGTACCTGGTAGCTGTGTCACGAGGGTGACAAGTCCAAAACCCCAAGGAGCCTCCAGATGGAGGCTGCCTCCCTTTTCTGGACACACCAGTAGGAAAATTCACCAGTCACAGAAACTTGAATCTCAAAGAAGTCATTAGGATTGTGGGGCTTTACAGGTAGGGAGCATGCCACAGCTTGTTGGACAGCTTCCAGTGCAGCTTTTTGGTTTGGTTCCCACTCAAAGGATGCCAATTTGTGGGTTAGCCAAAATAAGGGACTAAGTAGCATGCACAAGTGAGGAATGAACTGCTCAAAGATTCTCATAAGTCGGACCTGCTTTATGGTGGTGGGGGCTGATGGGGGGCTGTTTGATTGCTGGGGGGATTGAGCATTGTGAATCCAATCACAGAATCCCAAGAAACTCCACTTGGTTATCAGCCTCCTAAGTTTTATACAAGTTTGTGACAATACTGTAGTCAAGGCCATTGAGAACAAAGCTTTTGTATTGCTGCCTAACACGATCTTATCTACATGGTGACAACTCCGGATGTTACAAGGTAAAGGCCCCTGTGCTAAATCCTGAGCCAGCCACTGGTGACAAATAGCAGGGACATTTACCCCACTATCCCTCATCTACATGCTGCTCTTCCTAATCAGAAGAATCTCCTTAGACACTCAGGAGACAAAGAAGTGCAAGCCTGTAACCCCTCAATTCATCTATACATTTAAATGTAGAAGCAATTTAAAAAGTAGTGAATTGGCACAAAGGACCCACTCACGACGTTACATTAACCTCTCAGCTGGGAGCAAAACTGTGCAATCTTTGCTCCAGAAAGACATTATATTCGTTATGCTGGACAGAAAACAAACTTGCCCTCTGCTGCAAAGGAAGACACAACCTCCCTCGTCCAAGGCTGTTCATTGTACAAACGTCTTTGATAAGATAGACCACAACAAAGACTATCAGTGACTCTGTCCTTAAGACTGTGAACCCTTCCCAAACCACATCATGTGACTCTGAATACTTCCTCCCTCAGTGATCAGGTTGGATGGTTGATTTTGATTTTGGTGCCTATATGTGATGGATTCATAAAACTCTGAGTCCTTCTACTCTTAGAGTTTCCCTGCATACTCAGATAAATTCATATTGTCTTCAGTTCCCCTCAGGGACAGGAGAACCTCACCTCAAAGCCTAATCATCTTTCTGCTTAAAGAGCTAAGGTCAGAGGAGAGGGAAGAATGGAACAGAGCACTGCAGGAGACGGCAGCTCCAGGCCAAGAAGCAAGTCCCGGTGGCTGCTCATGGCTCAGCCAAAGAAACTGCCAATGTGTCTGTCCACCCATAGCCCAGCATGAGTTTAGGGGACTTCTTGACCCTTCTTTCTTCTCCTGCCTGGGAGAGAGTGAGCAACACTAAAGCACCATTCGGTTTTTTGGGTTTTTTTCAATGCGACTTCTTCTGCTCAAGTTCTAGACATTTATTAATAGGTAGAGCAGCAGGAGGGATCCTTACTTCTCCCAACCCCTTTCCCCCCACTTGGACAAGAGCAATTGCTTCTGGATCCCAGAGAGTCTTCTCTTATCCCCCACCCTTACCCACAAGGCACTCTCCTCCTTCCAAGAGGTCATGCATTTGTCAGTATCCCATCCTTGTTGCCAAAAATTTTCACAAACTCTGAAGGGTCTGACATTTTATGATTTTTAGCAATTTAGCCTACTATAGTTTTATCAATGTTGCAAATGATATGAGACTCCTGGGTCAAAGACAAATAATGTTATTACTCATGGCACAGTGGCAGATGAACTTCAGGTTCACCTTGGTTCTTCATCCCATGAAGTCCCACAAGAGTGACAGAGAGGTGCCCAGATGGAAACCGTACACACAGTGGGTTTTTGTCACAGCTGAGGGACACTGGCCTTAGGAAACCCTCAAGTGTATTCTAAGCAGCTGCAAGCAAAACTGTGCAATCTTTGCTTCAGAAAGATATATTTATTATGTTGGCTGGAAAACAAACTTGCCTTCTGCTGCAAAGGAAGATACAAACCTCTATCTTCCAACGCTGTTCACTATACAAACATCCTTGATAAGAAAGACCATAACAGAGGACTACCGGAGACTCTGCCCTTAAGATGTGCAGATATGTAAGTGACCCAGGGAGAATCATCTCCACTCATACCTAATTCACAGTGCTGTTTGGATGATTAAATGAGAGAAAGTGAGATTAGATAATTTATGAAACATTCAATATTAGTTATCATTCTTATTGATATTATTATTATAGAGTAATACTTATTTCTTAAAAATAGAATTGATTTAATTTAAAGACATGATTTTATTGTTTGATAGTATTTTAAGTCAGAAATGCAACTATATACACACATAATGTTTTGAAAGCAAAAAAAACTATGTGTATCTAAAGAATGTGAAAATAATATTCAAATCTTTGTATTCAAAAAATTCTAAAGATGGCATAAATGAATAAAAAATACCCCCTAAATCTTATACTAAGTGGATTTATGCATTTTAATATATAGGTTTGCCACAGTAATAACAGTTCTAACTGAATGCTTTAAGTTAATAAATAGATATTACTAATTAATGTAATAATTAATAAATGTTTTGCTTAAGAGAGCAGATAATTTTTTTTTATTGTTCCAGAACCCAAGTGGTGTTTTTTATGGCTTTGTATGTATTAGTCTTTTGTATGTGTTATAAATGCTTGGCTTTTCAAAGGTTGGCAAATATTACTCTAGAACATTCTCTTCCCACATCTCTAAACCAATCCCACATCTTAGTCATGAGAATTAATGTTTTTGAAAGTTTGTTGGGAAAAATGTACCTCTTTTGGAAGGGCCACTCCTTGAGTGAGCCTTAATATTCTTTTTTTAAAAGTTTTTATTATGTAAAAATGTAAACAAATACACAAGCAGAGAAAATAGTATAATGAACTTGGTTTACCCATCGCCCAACTTCAATAATTATGAATTCATGTCCCATCTTGTTTCATCTCTACTCACACAAACACCCCCACCCCACCCCGATTATTTTGACGCTAATCCCAGATGGAATATTATTTCATCTGCATATATTGCCATAAATATCTCTAAAACTTAAGGACCAATGTTTAAATACATAGCCACAATACCTTAATCACACTTAAAACTTAATAATTTCTTAATATCATTGAATATCTAGTCAAGTTCACATTTCCCTGATTGCCTTATTAATTTACTTTAATTTTTATTTTCATTTAGTTTCACTTAACTAATGAATTAATTAACCGATAACTTTCAATTGAGATCCAAATAAGGTCCCTCTGTGAATATGTATGTCTCTTAGGCCTCTTTTTGATCCATTTGGCCCCACTTGCAATTCTTTTTTTTTTTATTGAAGAATTCAGATCATTTGTCTTGTGGAGTTTTGCACATCCTGGATTTTCCTCATTTTATCCCCGTGGTGTCATTTGTCATATTCCTCGGTCCGTTGCATCTATTGTATGTAAAGATTTGGGAAGATTGAAGTTCAATTTTGCTTTTTATTGGTTGGTTTGTTTTGACCGGATGAACTCCAGGTGCAATTGTGTGCTTTCACTAAGGGTGATGTTAGGAAGTAATAAAATCAACAAGTCACGATCAGTGCCAGACACATTATTTCACAGGGCCTACGATATGGAGATGTCCTAAATTCATTATTTCTGTAAACAAACAAACAAAAAAACCTTCCCCTCATCAACTCTTTTGTTCCCCTGTGGTAACAATTATACAAAAAAAAGCAGGATAATTGCTTTCATTTTTCCTTTTACTTACCAGTTCCCATAATAATGAAGTGGTTTCTTAGCATCCTCCAAAGGTAACCAAGCGATTTTTTTTAAGCATCATTACAAACTCACAAATTTGAGCATATTTGATTTTCATGCTAAGGCAGGTTTTGTCTTCACTGGTGGTTAAATTTATTCTATCTTTGGCTGGCGAGGGTTTATCCAGATTGGCAGCTACATCTTTTGAGAAAGAAGCTTCATCTTTTTGTGTATGACAAGATATCCATGCTCTTTTTGTACACTTCCTGTTCCAATCTGGAGTCAGCCATTTCTCCAAGAAGTCTTGTATCTTTTTATAGGAAGTAGTATTTATAGGCCTCAATCCTAGCATTTTTAAAGGAGAAAACAGCCCTCCAGATTGGGCGATCCCGGAGGCCAGGAGCATACCAGATTATGTTTGATACCAGACAAAGGAAAACAAGAGGAAAAATGATGTTGGAAGAATTTATACTTTTCTTCTATGTCCACTAGGTCATACTGTTAACTGCCTCCAAAAGGCAAAAGAAAGATTTAAGTCAAATTACACCCATGGTTTCAGATAGAAGAGCCTAGTGGTTCCTGCTTGCCTAAGCGCACTATTTTTACCCTCAGGATTTTTATTAAATGAAAAATTCTGAGAATTGTCATTAAGTATCCTCTTTCAAACTGAACTTGCTTTAAGATGTTTAAAAAACCAGGCATGGTTTTCCATTGATGTGACTGGTTTAGTAATGTTCCTCTTCGTTTTGTTTGTGCAGCCTTGTTCAGATTGCTTGCTTTAGCCTGCTTTAAGCTGGGTACCATCATCTGGTCTCTTTCTGAGGGCAGGAAACTAAGGAAAAGGCTGAAGGGAGCAGAGATGCACGTTACCCTGTGTGATCCCCAGCGCGGAGGCAGCTCTGCGCCCGGTGACCTGCAATCACACGGCCCCGGCATGGGCGGCTCCTGGAGGGGACGTGCATTTCGATGAGGCTCCTATGACAAATTTAATGGAAGGTTCTGCCTAGCTGATGCGTAGCTGGCCTCCTGCCCTCGTTTAACACACAATGCATTCTTCATTCCACATACCATAGGCTATTTATGGATTCCGTTCAGGCTAACTCAGAAAATAAAATATGTTTTTGGCTTGTTTCGTAAAACTGGACACACAGGAAAAGGAGGGAAAGAATTGTTCAAACTCTCAGCCACATTCTAGCGTACAGATGGTAACTATAGGAGGTGTGAGTTGCAAAAAAAAAAAAAATGACTTGATCAGGAAGATTTGCTTGAGTGAATTTTGATTTTGTTTCCAGTAGACCTCCTCACATGGCATTGTTTATGCAAATAGACCCTCTTTTCAGAAACCGTCTGGCTTCAGAAAACCCGTCAGTAGAGCATAAAAGATAAGTTGTACAGCAGCAGTTAGCAGACCTGAACGGCTGGCTGAATGGAGCAATGGAGCAATCTGCAGGCAGGCAGGAAAACAGAGGCGCCATTCTTCTCTGGGTACCAATGGTGCAGAGGGAAGGCAGCAGATCCTGGAGGAAGACAGAAAAGGCCTGGAGAAAAGGGGCAGTCACCCTCTGCCAGAGAGAGAAAAATCCAAGTAACAGTAGCTCAGGAGTTTATGTACAAGTGTGCTAAAAAGATTAAAAGATTTCACTCTTTCTATTATTTAATGTTATACATAGTTAGTGGCTCTGACATATGAAAATATTTGTTTCTCTCTCTCCATCTTTTACTCCTCTTAGATAAAATTTAGGGAAAGGAAGTAATAGTGTTATTTACTTACTTACAAAAATATAAAATAAGCTGTTCCCTCCATTTTCCTTTTCATTTGTCGTCATTTCCTGACTGGCATTTCTTATAGGAACAAATATTGATGGTAGAGGTGCAATTGTAAATCTGAGGGTTTTTTCTTGGTAGTCTTTTCTTGGTAGTATTTTCCCGGTTAGTGTGCTAGGCACAAAAAGCAGGAAGTCTCCATTTTATTGCAATTTGCTAGTATTTACATGTGTTTAGGTAGACAAGTCAGTCTAATTATCTACCTATCTACTGTACATACACCATTCATGGACTAGTCATAGACTCTAATTTTAGTTTAGAAAAAAATAAATACTACATTAAGTATAATTATTTCATAAGTCAATCAACAGGGAACAAAGAATCATATAAATTCTGAAATATATTTTAGTTCCCATAAATTATTTTGTTTTGCCTTTCATTTCATGAAGAATACAGATCTTTTTTCCATAGAATTTTCTTGAAAAGTAAGAGGCATAAACTCAAAGACGTTGAAGGTACTTCTTATCAATAGATTAAATAACAGTTGATTCAATTTTTCCTTTGCATCATTCATTGTAATTTGGTATTGAAACAACTCAGATTTACTTTTTCTGTATGAATGACTGGTCTTTCCTAACTGAACACATCAAAAAATGTAATGATATAGATTCTATAATGTAATATAATTGTTTGCAAATAAAGAAAACATCAAGACTCCAATAATGAATATATGCTTTTTACTTCAACATAGGATAGGGTTTGTTGTATCTATTTCGTCCACGACTTTCAGAGTATTTGGTTTTTTAACTAGCATAGAAAACCATCCATTTTTATCAGGGATAAAATTAAAAAAAAAAAAACCACCCTTGGCTCATGCCACATAAGGGAAATGAATAATGTATTTTTAATTTGAATAGGTCTGCTTCTCTTGCTTTTCCTACCTTTTAAAGTGAGGAACAAGTACTAGAAGTCTTTTTTAAGGGCATTATACGATAGGGACCAGGAACTTCAAAAAGCTTTGTCTTTGTGGGGTTTGGAAATTACTGGTCATTATGTTCACCTTAGAAGCACGTCTTTTTGAACTGTACAAACCAAAAAAGCAAAGAAAGAGAAAAAGGCATCATCTGCATTTCATGGGCCTGGCTTCCTTTTGAAAGGTTATTGCCCTATGCTCTCCTTCATCACCCATAAGAATAACAATAAACATTTTAGGGGGCAAGTTGGGGGCTCTCAGCAAAGGGTTATTTTCCATCTGTCATCAGTTTGGGTTTTGCATATCAATAAAAAATTAATAAACTAATTTCAGGCATATATGACACAGTTAATGTGGAAGGCCTATTGTTCGGAGAGAAATAGTATATTCGTATCAGTGGATTTAAACAGCTATTCATCATTTCTAAAGGGCAATTATTTGGAATCCATTAAACTGGAATTCATAATACCCCTGCATACTGAATTTTAAATAGAAATCTGTATTTAGATGAAGGAATACATTAGTATAAGTCATTAGAGCACTGAAAATCCATGACTTGTTCATTTTTCACTTTTCTTTTCCCAGATAAGATGAAGCACCAGGGATGTTAGTCCTTTAATAAAACCAAACAAAAAGAAAACCATGCAGTCTTTTCAGTAGCATTGCTATGGAGAATTCTGTTTCCTTTCTTTTTCTTTTTATCTTCATGTTGCAAGTTTTCTAATTATTACTCAGAAAATGATTTATACCATGGAAAAATCCCCTGTAAAACAGCACATTTTGACTCAAAAATGGTGGCACCTTCTGCAGGTGTGCTGTCCCAAGCTACCAGGGCAACCACATCCTCAAAGCTACCGCTTAAGAGAACATGTCAAAGCCAAGGAGAGATGTATGTGGATAATCACACAACTGCAGATAGGGTGGAGAGAACTCAGTTTCAATTAATGAAAATTTTAATTAGAAAATACTTAAAAACAAATTTGGTCCCAATACTTTTAAATCATATGAAAGTATTGGTTATCAGACATGTTTTAATACATGGTTCAGAAACATTTATAGTTATTATGCATACACATGCAAAAGTGCTGCTTTTATTGCTGTAAAGGAGCAAAAGAAGACTTCGTGACTAATATCTAACCAAGTCAAGCAATACATTCTACATTATCAATTTGTTTAATATCCCTTTTCCCCACATAAACTACACTAAATAAATTATAACCCAACCTGTGTTAGAATAAATGACAGCTCCAAATTAGTGCTGACTGATAGAAATTTTTCTGCGTGTCCTTTCTACCATATTATCCTAGCTTGGACTCTTGTTAACATTTATGTGCTAGTTGTTTATAGTGACTTCTTCAGTGTATATATTTGGGAAAAGGAAAATTATAAACCCACAGCTATGAAAGATGAAGATAAAGACGACCTCATGAACCTGGACTATTCTAGACAAGTCTTTACTGATTTTTCATCCTCTCTCAACACAAACCCACCCATTTCTCCATTACATGCAAGTCTTAATAAGACAACCTAATAGAAAATCAAATCAAATAATAATCATAAGATCCATGTGTGTTGAAGTCTGCTGGCAATAAATTAGTTTTCTTAAAAGCACAGCATGTGGCCCTATGACTTGCAGCCTCGTTTGGAATGGTGTGAACACAGTCTGTTCCAGCATCCATACTGTCAACATTTTTCTTGACAAGAAACTAGGTTTTAAACACCCACATAGGCATGCGCATCTGCTGGTATGAGCATGTACACACAAACATGCACACACTATATTCACATACCTTCTAAGAGACTAAATCATATGCTAGTAAACATATAAACTTGGTAGCATTGATTTATAGACAACAATTACTAAAGCTCAAAGTTCCATAAGGCAATAGAGTTGCTATTTGAATTCTTTGATAATATACAGTTATACCAAAAATGAATAGCAATACTCCTATGCACGCTAAGGCAGCAGAAAATCTAGCGAAGCACTGGGGTTTATGTTTCTGGCTGCTTTGGACATTTTCTAGATATGATTTCATGATGCTTATTTGGTTGTGATTTCTTTTTTTCCTAATTTGAATAGAAAAATTTAACCGCACTTTTTTAAATTCACAAAATAAAATTAAGTTGTTTTGCTAAGCAACTTTTAAAGATGCTTTAAACTATATTTCTTTATATATAACATATAAATATATATGGCATATATCATATCATATACTGTATGTGTGTGTGTGTGTGTGTGTGTGTGTGTGTGAGTCTGTCTGTATGTGTAAAGTGGTAAGCAGGTGACCATAATAGCTGCACTTATATAGGGCCTATATTAATTTGCTAGGCCTGCCATAACACAAATTGAGTAGCTTAAACAACAGAAATTTATTGTCACACTGTTTTGGAAGCTAAAAGTCTGAGATGACGTGTTGGCAGCATTGGTTTCTTCTGGTCCCTGTGAGGAAGAATCTGTCCCAGGCCTCTCCCCTGGCTTCTGGCAATCCTTGACATTCCCTGGCTTGAGGGCACACAAGTCTGGTCTCTGCCTTCAGGTCCACATGGCATTCTCCCTGTGTGAATGTCTGTGTCTAAATTTCCCCTTTTTATAAGCACAACAGTCATTTCGTGTTAGAGACCCATTCTACTGAATATAACCACGTCCTAACTTAACTAATTTATCTGCAACAACCCTATTTTCAAATCAGGCCACTACTGACTGGAGTTAGGATCTTGACACACACACATTAGGGAGAGACAAAATTCAACCCTTAACAGGGACTATAGATAGAGGTTTTTTTTGAACAAAATTTAATCGAGGGCTTTGGGCAGGGCTGTTGTCACTGCAAGTTGGCACTCTGGCACCACTCTCACTCTCAAGAGTGGAATGAATCTGTCCAGGTAGGTTAGACTGAAAGCTACCTTTGCTCAGAGCATGGGTATGTGCTTCACCTAAGCAGTAGTTTTGCTAAGTATTACTTAGAGTCAAGAAACCACACAAACCGTAGTCAGCCATGGCTCAAAAATAGAATGACACTAGGCTCAGAGATATAAGTTCTGGCCTGAGTTTTGGAGCTGGAAAGATGGAGACAGGCAGGCTAAAAAGCTACTCTGAGGCCCTAATGAAGACTTCTTGAATTCCTATAAATCAGGAGGACCCATGCTGTCAGAGCTGTGCCTTTCTCTGGCATAACGACAGGAAGGCTATTTGGAGCTATCCAGACTATAATTTTCCCAAATGACAGCTGTGTTACTATTACATAGGTAACTTGTTTTGAAAATTTATATTAATACTGCTACTAGAGTTGAAAGTATACCAACCCATAACATCTTGTTAAAAAATAATTGGAACAGAATGCCTACCTCTTAAACCTAGCTCCATTCTGTAGTGAGAGAATGGGATTTGATGAATTATCACCAAAGCAGAAGTCACAAGACTATACACCTTGCAAGTTTAGTTTAATTCCAATCTATCCCATTTTAATAGAATACAATGTTTTATCATCAGATTTCTAATGTTGAAAATACAGAATGCAAAAGAGAGTTGCACATGATCTTTACTTAGTTAATATTTATGGAATGAGTTTTGAAATTTTGCCCCATGTCCATTAGAAAGCAGAAAATGATGGATGGCCCTTTGGCAGATGTAAACTTGAAAAAATACATAGTTATTTGGTAAGAGTTGGCCAGCAGTTTGGGTGAAGCTGCATGAAAAAAATCAGGATAAAAATTGGACAAAAAATTTAAAACACATTGAAGGGACTAAAAGTCTGAGAAGATACTTTGCTCACTGATAAAGAATATCCTTTTTATCTAAAAGACAGAAAGATTGTGCCTATTTACATAGCTAGTAAAATATGAAGAACAGAGAACAAGCCCCAAGTGAATTCCAACATGATTAGGGTTTGAGGAAGCATGTTAAATATTGTAAGAAATAAAATAAATGCATTCAGTGAATTATCATATTATCTATAGTGTTCTTTTTCCTTGTGTTGGAATTTTACTCTTTGCATCTGTCAATGTTAGAGTTATTTAATTAAATTTTCATATAAATACTTTTTCTTTTGTTAATTTAGTTATAACCTCAGTTCTATTAAGGAATCCCTCAGTTCTTAGTGTAAGCACCTATTATTGTTAGATCACTGGGCACTTAAGAGAAAATCGTGGGCACCATCTCAGGACAGTAGATGGACTGCTGGCTGAGTTTTATGAGGCCTCACTATAAACAGTCACACAATTCCTCAAAATCCAGGAGTAAAGTGGCCATAGTCAGTTACAAATGAGTTGGTTTTATGGGTTGAATCACATTCCTCCAAAAGATACGCTGAAGTCCTCACCCCAGGTATCTATGAATGTGAACTTACTTGAAAACAAGGTCTTTGCAGATGTAATTGAGTTAAGGTAAGGTCCTTAGGGTGGGCCCTCATCCAATATGACTGATGTTCTTGTTATAAGGGGAGGAAAATGTGAAGACAGAGACACAAAGGGAGAGAGCCATGTGACAAGAGAGGCAGAGATTGGAGTGATGCAGCTGCAAGCCAAGGAACGCCAAGGACTAACTGAAACCACCAGAATCCAGGAAGGGGCAAAGAAGGATTCTACCCAGAATGTCAGAGGAAGGATGGCCATGCCAACACACTGATTTTGGACATTTAGCCTCCAGAACTGTGAACGAATAAATTTCTGTTGTTTTAAGCCGCTATTTCATGGTACTTTGTTATAGCAGCCCTAGAAAACTAATACATTGGGTCCTAATATTTAGAGATTTGCATAATTAGCTAATGCTTCTTGTTATAGAAACATACATGCCTGAACAATGCAAATTGCAAACTCCTTGAAAAGAAGTATGTGCTTTCTTTGTATTTTCCCCCTCCACTTCGAAAATACATGTTTGCTCACATATACATATTTTAATCCTTTGTGTAAACATATTATTTCTTTAATAGTTAAGGGTGTACCATACATAAGGATAGTACCTCCTTTTGCACAGCAACAAGTCGATAAATACATTAGGCTGTGATAGTCCAAAATGAGAATGTGTTTGGGAGTGACATGTGTGTTCTTTTAAGTAGTTGGACACCAGATCTTGACCTAAGTAAACTAGGCAGATAAGTCACATGTTTCTACATTCCAGCCTCTCTTTGTAGACTCCCTCTCCAAATTATTATCATCTCATCTTCCAAACCCAGGCATCCACTGCTCTCATGCTGCTTTTTGGATGCACAAAGCTTCTCATGGTGCCTCCCCAAGCCTGACCTCGCATGACTCACCCCTTTCCATTATCCCATTCAGAGCATAAGTTTCTGAATTGAAACGCCTACTATTTCTTCAGTGAGATACATCTCAGCTGGGTGGAAGCAATTTGATTAAGTCAGTTCACTTTAAGAAACTGATGGCAACCTATTTAATTTTCGCAAGGATATTTGCATGCTGAAAGAGGAAAATTATTAACATAAATTAGTCTTTCATTAATAGAAATTTAGACAGCATGCAAAACAAAGAATTACATAGTGTAGAAAGAGATTTTGAAGGAGATAATCTTGCACATTATTCATTATACCCTACCATTAGAAAATAGCCTCCCCTAACATTTTCGTCAGTGTTTCCCTATTCTGATCACATGTGGGCACAGAGAGACTGTGTTGTGAAGACACTGGACAATTTAAGATGAATATTTAGATTCATATTTAGTGCGCATGGAATTTTTAGGGTAAAACTATTTTTTAGTGTACACAAAAAGGTAAGCCTAGGTTTAAATCTTGGATTCATCCCACAAGACAATATTGAGCTAATTACCTAAGTTCAGAGTGTCCCGACATACTCTATGTAAAAAGAAAATTAAGTGACAAAGCACATATAAATTGTCTGGCACTTTGCCTGACCTTTATTCATTCAAAAATATTTATTAAGAGCCTACTGTGTACATATAGTACATGGTCAGTAAAAGTTGGCTTTATTTCCTTTGCTTATTGGCAATCACACACATGAAATGTGCAATAGCAACATGTCATTGTAAATGCTCAGAGACATGCATGATCAATTACGCCAAGCAAAGCAGCTTGTGTTTACCAGTTATTGTTGTAATTTCCTCTTTGCCATACCACTTCCAGATTTGTATACAGTTTCCCTTGATTAGGCTTTGTTGGGTTTTAAGAATTTTTTTTTTTTTTTTGAGATGGAGTCTCATTCTGGAGGCTGGAGTGTCATGGTGTCAGCCTAGCTCACAGCAACCCCAAACTTCTGGGCTCAAGTGATCCTCCTGCCTCAGCCTCCCAAGTAGCTGGGACTACAGGCACACACCACCACACCTGGCTAATTTTTTCTGTTTTTAGTAGAGACGAGGTCTTGCTCTTGCTCAGGCTGGTCTCGAATTCCTGACCTCAAGCCATCCTCCAGCCTGGTCCCCCAGAGTGCTAGGATTACAGTTGTGAGCCACCATGCCTGGCCAAGAATGTTTTAATACAGAAAATATTCACTTTAAATTTACTATAAAGGAAAAGTATTTTTTATTATTTCTACTAAGCATATTTTTTATAAATGTGGCATAAAAACTGGAAAAATCTATATCTTAAATATATAGTGCAAGAAAATTGAATTTTTAAAAACAAAGTTTGTTCTGATCAACTAACTGAGCTGTCAGAAGTTGCTTCTTTTCATTCTATATGAGAACAGCTCAGGAGCTAGAATTGTCTTACTTCCCAAATAAGATGTGAAATATAAAGATAAAGAATGTTTAAGGTCATGGTTTAGATTTACCCTCAAGCTTCTATCAATAATTAAGCTCGGAGAACCTTCTAGGCAACAATTCTTTTTGTTTTCAAAGGTTAATTGCAGGGTTTTTCTATGTAGTTCTAGCCTTTGAGCAAATATTCCATTAGCAAATTAGTTAGCTAGCTCAATATATCTGATTATTTGCGAGCTGTTTGCTGGCTGTGAAAAAAGAAAAAAAAAAACGCTTAGAAGTCCATGTGTGATGTTAAGGTACATATAACATGTCTGTACTCTAGTATTATGGTGGCTTTGAGCATGGTTTGTACTGCACCAAAAAAGGTTACATGGTTCAACCAATGAATTCCACATCATGTATTTATGTTTTTAGTCTGACCCACTGCCTTGCCATTTTTTCATTCATATATCAATTTAAAAATAAGATAATCGGTAATGCTGATCAGTTAGAATCATCTCCATGGTTTTTCAAGACTTTTAGGCCCTGGCTAATGTTGTCTGCTATGATTTGGGTTAACCTTAGTCAAGTCACTTTGCCTGGGTAGGCCTTAGAGTCCTCATCTGCTAAATGAGTTAGGATGCTGGATCTTCTACTAATTTCGTTCCCTCTGACGGTGTTACTAGAATTTCTGTGCTGGGCGATGCTGCTGCACTCATGGGTGCACTGCAGGGGTAGGTTCTGCCCGAGGGAGTTCTTAAGATTTGGGCCCCTTTTCAGGCAGTAATAAAATCAGTTACAGGAACTAGTCTGGAAACTTTCGTTGGTTGTGATATGAGGGACAGCAGAGAGCCGATTCAAGCATGTTCTGAAGGTTCGCCATTTGCAAACCAGAAAATTATAGCGTGTTTGGGGTTATTCATGATCTATTTATGGGTAGGACTCAAAGAAAGCTAGGGCAAAGAAACAGTAACTGCCCCGCAAAGGTCTTTTCTAGGGCCACACTGGGGCTGAACTACAGACTTTATGCTGCTAGACATTCAAGCTTTAATGACCCAATTTAATTATATTTGTCTCTATTTGTCAAATTAATGAAGTCAATGATTGGATTTTATTTTGCTGAACTTTACATAAACATGTCTGTTTAACTCCAACTGCTGTCTGTATGCATGTGCGTGTGTGCATGAATTTATTCAGTCAACACATTTTTGATGAGTCCCCACTATGTGCCAGAAATTATATTAGGTTGGTCAAGGGAGAAGGACTCATACTATTACCAAAGGAGAGGTTGGCTCTTTTTCAGAACCTGTGTATCTCACACTTAAAACAGAAAGAATAGTATCATTTCTGAAAATGCAGCTTTGAGGCCCCAAAGTAAACCCATACAAGTGCTATCTCTGTGTTTTTATTTCATATTTGTATTCTTTATGATGTTCAATTTGTAATTTCCTAAGCGTTAGTATCCTAGTGTTACCTATTATGGCAAGGTAACCAAATTATCAAAGGTAAGTTTGACCTTTGTAGACTGAGAGTGCAGTAGTCTGTATTGAAGGCTCAGCCATGCTGTTACCTTATCACATTACTAACGTAAACAGAGGAAATAAAAATGGCATGGAGAGATTATACTGGACAATTTTTAAATACATGAATGTTTGCTTTCTATTTTTTAAAATCCAAAAAAGTCCATAGAGCCCAAAGCTTAACAAGGAATAATCTGGAACAATGTTCTCCTTGGCAGGTGACAGTTTAATGTGTACCTTCTCTTGACTTAGTCGTTTTCTCCTAATTGGAACACACTTATTTACTGAAATGTTAGCCGTCAGTATCTGCCCATAACCATCCAGCTCGGAAACAGCCTCTTCCCTGAAGTTTTCCAGGACAGCCACATGCCATGGGGGCGCCACCTGTTTCCCAGTCATTGTAAACAATTGTTATATGCTTATATTTTTTTGACCCTTAGAATAGTCTCTATCTTATTTAAAATTATTTTGGTACATTCAAATCTTGTATCCAAATCTTGTGGATTATATCATATATATATATATATATATTATATAATGGTATTATATTTTATGCATCCTATCTGAAGAATATATTTATATCATGTGTGTCCAAATAAATCATGTATGCTATAACTATATGGCTTATGCTCAATACAGATTTAATTATCAAAATTTCCAATACCATATAAAATTAGAAATATATTCATTTTGCAAAATACATATAGATACCTAGAGCAATATTTGCTGGGAGGTGCCAATAGACATCTCTTGAAAAATGGGTACTAAGGGAAATTAATTTGAGGTATACTAAATAAAAGCAATTTATAGATATATTATAGGACTGTGCACAGTCTTTTGTATGCAATATGTGCTCTGGATTATTTAAAATCATGACATAATATATAGAGGTTGTTAACCTTATTTAAAAGTAGTAGTCCATCTCCAGGTGAGCATCTTGATTGAGAGACCTAGAATTTAATAGGGTACATTTCAGGAAACACCAGATATTCAGGAAATACTAGAGGGGTCAGTTTTGTATATTGTAGCTGAAGGTATTGTAAATGTACCCTGTTAATAATGTTTTAATTTTTGGTTCTGAATAACTGCTTTCACATCTTGATGTACTCCCAGAAAATAAGTGTTAACCAAGTGTTCAGCAACCAACTTCTTTGACAATTAGTCAAAATAATTGAGGGAAGTTGTAAGGTTTATCAAATCAAGTATTTATTGGCCTCTGAATAAATGTTAGTATAAAGAGAGATGTAAACATAACCAATGATCTCATGGCATTGACTCCAGGGACTCTAGGGCAAAGATCATTGGTAGAATAATTCTCTGGTTATAGCCCAGAGACTGCAAATGTGTTTGGAATTCTAGCCCCCTTCTCAAAGTATTAACCCTCTCCCCATACATACAATTTTGAAAGTCCAGAGAATTAGTCTATATGTTTTAACAAAATAGTACTCCAAATTACCTTGTGGAAAATATCATCTTTCTCCCTTCTGATTTCCTTTAAATATTTCTGCTTCTCAGACCTTGTGATGTTTTGCAGCCTCTATGAATGTGATTTGCCACAGGTTCTGATAATGAAGAGTGTTCAGTGAGGATGCATATGGGCTCATTATTACTCAAGTTATCACAGTTGCCCGTCTGTCATTGGAGACTACTCCCATTGCAACAGAGCCCTGGGAGCTTAACCAACACTGCAGGGATTACCAGGTTCCCACGTGTCCACCAAGCTCTTGGCTGCAGGAGGTGTCACCATGGTGTGCTTAATGAGGATGTCCCCAAGTCAAAGGCATGTTTTCATACCATTGTGCCAAAATTTCAATGTGCCAAAGTCATACTTTGTTGTTCAGAACCTTCCTTATTTTAAAATCACACTCTCCCTCAACTAGGTTAATCGAATATTAAAGCAGAAGTCCCATGTGCTTTTGGTGTCTTGTGGGGTTTCTCAGGAAGTCCTCTTTCAGCCCCTTCTCATTCTAGATCATGGGCACTGAGCTACAGGACAAATCTGAGTGACAAATGTTATGGACATAATTCATTCCCTCTCACCTCCTCTCAGATGATTGGAAACATTCCCCCACAACTAGTTCCTCTGTCAGAATCTTTCTTCCCTTGAAATTATTTTTCAGTAGGTTCCTCAGGCTGTCACATACTGGGATTACCGTGACCATTGGTAGGTGTGCTTCACAAGTCTTTGAGACATATACAGATAATCTATATTTTTCAATGCTTACAGTTAGAAAGAAAAATTTACTTAAACATTAAATTGCATGTTTCCCAAGGCTTTTCTTTTTCTACTTCCAGTTGAGTTCAGTAGTGTGACTCATCTGAGGTAGGAATGTAGGGTTAAAAGCAGATTATTGAAGACAGCTTCCTTTCCTGCCATTTGTAAGTCTAAACTCAATGAAGAGATACTACTGAATATGTAGAGAAGGCAGAGACAGATGCCTTTGTAGGGAAAAAGGTTGGCAATAGACAAAGAAAGTTTTTGCCAAGCTAAAGGCAAGGATGGTGGTTTCTTAGATCCATGAGGATTTGGGATTCAAGGACTACTTTCTCATAACACAAAGTGGAGATTGGATTCCAAAAAAATACCTAAATTGAACTCTATGCCCTGAATCTCCCAGTCATGGGAAAGCCTCCTATCCCATGTGACATGGGAGCTTATAGATTTCAAAATCTATACAGGCGTGGGTAATGGCATTCCAGGGGTAAGTAGGATGGGCCAAGGACTGGAGGACCCAAATGTTTGTCTTCATTTATGATCTTGGAATGACTGAAAGACCATGAGGGAGGAAATCCCAATAATTCTTAGAGTTGGATTTCCCACTAGTCTGGATGATGGGAGCTTGGAGTTAAATTTAATTTTATTAAAAAAAAACAAAAACAAAGAAACAAAGATTCTGAGGTTAAGACTTGAACCTGCAAGAACAATTTAATTAAATTCAGAATGCAACCCCAAAACACTAAGACACTTAATTAAAATCTTTGGCCTCATGACACTTACATTTAATGATTTACAGCACCTAACTCACATCATTTAACAATGCAAGACAGTATACATCAAATGCCCAAATGAGTACAGACTATGAACACTTTAAAATTTCAAAACAGAACATACATTTGAGCCTACGTATGGGAGGAGCCCTCAGAGAAAATAAGTGACTTCTTTTGGGCCATAAATAGTAAGTAGGTACAGATAGCAGAGAAGAAAGGGGAACTTTGCAAATAGTCAAACAGCATGAGCAGGACTGTAGGCAAAGAGAATTGGGTCTTCAGGGGAGAATGTGGAGACCAGCCTAACTAAAAGGAATTCGAGGATGGGTGATGCAGCTGATCCGCTAAGGGAACTGTTAGGACACAAGTCTGGACCTCAGCATCTCGAGTTACGCCACACCTCCCCCTCTGACTTTACATCAGACACTGCTCCCTTCAGCATTTGATGAATTAAATGAATGAGCTAACAATTAAAATTGTCTTTCATACTTTGGCTTTGTGAACAAAGTTGGTAACAAGTAATAAATTTCATTTACAAAGTAAATACTATGTGCTAGGCTTTGTGCTAGATGGTTTACCTATTTTATGTCCAATCCTTGTTACAAACAGGGATAGGAGGTATTAGTGTCTTCATTTTACAGATGAGAAAACATGGACTAAAAAAGATTGAGTGATTTGTTTAAATCAAATAGACTGAAAGTACTAAATCTATGAGCTATGAATTATAGTCAGAACCATCTCTGGCTAAAGCCTGTACATTTTATTTTAACAAACTACATTATCTCTAGTATTAAAATATTTTCATAGCATATTAACAACTCAGTAGATGGATTCTTGTATTCTGGGAGAACATGACAGACAATGAAAATAAATTAATAGAAAGTAAATAGATGGCTATTTCTTATTTTCTTTCAGCTAGAATGGAATGTTTGAGGAATTTTCAGAATAAGAGGAAATCAAGCTCTTTGTTGAACTAGTGCAATGTCCTATAATCAAGTGGAAGTTGCATGGAATTTACACCAATTACCAAAGGCAAATAAAATCAGAAGAGAGTAAAATTCCACTGTGCTCAGTCACAGATTATTTTGTATTTAATGTCATATCATTATTAACAGGGGGCAGCTATTTCTACAATGTGGATAACAGGAAAAATAATAGAACATGATTGCAGTGGGCTGATTGATGGACCCGAAAGATAAGTCCACCCACAGCCTATGAATGTTCCTTATTTGGACATGTGACCTCATGTGGAAAAAGAGTCTTTGCAGAGGTTACTAAAATAAGAATATCTAGATGAGACCATCCTGGATTACGGTAGGCCCCAAATCCAATGACAAGTGTCCTTAGAAGGGAAGGAGAGAGGAAGGGACGCAGAGGGGAAGGCCATGCGAAGGAAGTAGAGATTGGGGCTATGCTGCCACCAACTGAGGAACTCCTGGCGCCACCAGGAGCTGGAAGAGGCAAGAAGGGAATTCTCCCTCAGAGCCTCCAAAAGGAACCAATCCTGCCAGCACCTTGATTTTGGATTTCTGGCCTGGAGAACTGTGAGAGAATAAATTCTGTTGTTTAAAGCCACCCAATTTGTGGTCATTTGTCTTGGCAGCCCTAACAAATATACAAACAAATCACCCTAGGAAACAATTTACGACGACAATATGTGGTTTAAACCACAAGTGTATGAGAGTTCAAAAGACTTTCTGTTGTACATGGAATGATTCTACACCAAAGCGAATAATTTTCCCATGGACAAAACAAACAAACAAATAAAACAAATGAAAAAAAAACATGGAATAGTGTTCTGTGATTAAGTCTCCGTCTGCTTCTAGAAAGTTTTTTAACTGGATTTTCTTAAAAGCAGGAGTGGACACCACGAGGAAGTACCAGAGTTGCTGGAATTTACTTTTTTCTGGTATTTTACTTTTTTCCGTTGTATCTGAAACCTCATTTGAAGGACAAGTCCCCACATGCTTGAAAGGACAACTGTGTACATTTACTCATCACAAACTCAGAATTGAGCCTTCTATAGCTCTTACCTTTTCATTAACTTCAAACACAAATGCATTTATGCAAGTGAGCGGTACACTTATGCTCCTGTGAAACGAAAGTCGGATGATTCAGTTACAAACTGCGCACAAATAAAGCATCTACTATAAATTTAATGACTAATGTGATTTATTTTGTTTTTATGAGACCAATAATTTAATTGTTTTTTTATTAAATCACAGAAACACTTGATTATGTAACCAGCCATAAAAAAGAATTAGTGTTCTTATAATAATAGTGCCCACATTTAGAAATAGAGAATTAGCAAATTCTGGAGCTCATCCTTCAGTGCTATATTTGCAGACTATATATCACTCTTATGGACACATGAATGTTTTAATGATCTTCGTCATGTATTGGAATATTTTTTCCCCTCTTGATTTAAAACATGATGGCACATCTAGCAGCCTTCTAAAATCCAAGCCCGAATAATACAATGTCCTATTCATAATGCAAAACAGCTCTACCTCCTTTCATCTCATCTTTATTCTTAGGCCATGAGGATGCTTACTTGCTCAGAGGCCACTCCATCCAGGACTCCCTCTGCTGTCACCCTGATCAGAAATCATTGTTCTCTAAACATGTTTTATTTTTACGCTACTTTCTAACAATGTACCACATGCTGCGATGGGTTGTAGTGATTTACTAGTATTGTCCTCCTCCTCTATAAAGGTATAAGCTTCTTAAGTAGAGGTGGTAAGTCACTTGCCCCTGACATGTCACCTCCCATGACTGGTAGTCAATATCGGAAGTGCCATGTTGGGAGAGATCCGAAGGCCATGTTCTGGCTCAGCAGAGAACGAAAAATATACCCTGATCAAGTAAGCATTTGCTATACAAGTGAGGGGTTTTGCTCTTTCTGTCCTTCAAGGTAGGACTATATTACATTTATTTCTTTCCAACAGTGCTTAGCACTGGGGCATGTGTTTGTTTCCTATAGGCCTCTTTAATTAGCTCCAACATAAAAAATCCCAGCACCTGCCAGAACTGCACCCAAACTAGCCACACATGCTTGAGTTCTTGCTCATGGAATTCTAGGTATGTTTTCCTTCAGTCTGCCTCAAACTTCCTTATTTTGCCTCCTTTTGGCTTTGATTATGATTCTTTCCTTGATTTATACTCCTTTGGATTAGTAACCGGTTTCAGATTATTTATTATGAAAAATACTACCAAATGGATATTTCTGTATGTCCCAAACTGTGATTATAAGCATAGAAGCCACCCACCCTTCCATCTGAGACCCCTGTGTGGTAGGTGGCCCCTGTGTACTGGTCCACAGGCTGGGGCTGCAGGCTGCCAACTGTCACCCCTGCAAGTTCAGGCAGGAGGAGATCTTGCACAAAAGAGGCTGAGCATAAATAATGCTCAACAGATTTTTTTAATCAGCTGATTTTTAAAAGTGTATACATATTATGGGGACTTGTAAAACATATAAAGCCTTCTCCCTGCTTTTTGTGAAAAACGTAATACTTTATACTTGAGTTCTTATATGAAATTAATAAAAAAACATTGGATTATTGATCTGTCTTCATATTTTAAGTGAAATATTTGGTACTGAGAAAAAAACTGAACTAACCCTGAAATCCATGGTTTTGAAAAACACTTAGGTATATGGTTTCAAGGAACAATTTGACCTTTACAAGAGTGAAAGACTATTTTTTTCTGCTTTTCTGCTTCTTTTTGATGATAGCAATCTTTTTGCAGCAGAATGTCTTTTAAATACAATCTAACCAATAAGTCAAAGAAAAAAAAAAGATCTTTGTATGGATTCAAGATGTTCATGATTTAAAAAAGGAAAAAAAATGTTTATTTTTTGTTTATTTTATTTCATTTTTTTTACCTTTCCACAGGCCTCCATAAGGGATGTTACATCTGCATTGTGTTTGCAACCACCAGGACTTGATTGAAAAGAAAATAATCCGTTTGTGAGCCTAAGGGTACTTTGTAGGGCACCATATGCTCTGGGATTGGGCATTAACAAGGCATGGCAGGCTGGTATGTCTGTCAGGTTTTTGGAAGCTGTGGTAGTGAGGAGAATGGAATAAGAGTTCTCTAAACAAGTGGGATGATTATATACACACACACATATACACACATATGTATATACGTTAGGAAGGTAGGGGAAAGCAGGCAGTTGTTACAGTTCCAACCAGGGTCAAAATAGAAAAACTCAATTAAAGCAGGAAGGTATGGGGAGGTAAAATAAACTCTGGCACAAACAAGCTTTACGGTGGAAGGTACTCAGCTTAGTCCAATGGAGACACAGTGCTCCCAGGCCCATGGGATTTAGACAAACAAAAATTCTGGAGTTCAGCAGAGTAGAGTTAAAGGTCCAGGAGCAGTGATCCAGAACTCATAAGAGATTAAGACACAATCTAGCCTTAACCTAAGCCAAGAAACCCAGGCCCCCCAAAAAGAAATCAGGATCCAGGTTTTGTATTTTGTAAAAGAATCGTGGCACATATAAGGGCGTGGAAGGAAATAAAGTTACTCTGGAAGGAAGACTTAGCATGGCTTTGTACGGCTGTTGCTCTGGGCAAGAACGGCAGCAGGCCAGTGGAAGAAACATCGCCCCATTGCTGGCGCCATCCAGGTGATACATGAAAATCCACCCCAACCCTGGGATCTCACCTGAAGATCAAGTGGATTCTTGGTGTCAGGCAGGAAAGAATTCAAAGGCAAGCTGACAGATGAAAGCAAAAGCAAGTTTATTGAAGTAACAAAGAAAGAGAAGGAAGGCTTCCTCCATAGGCAGAGCGGCAGCTAGCTCTCAGAGCAACAGAGAATAGCACCTTGTGAGTTGCAGGAGTCTTATTTGATACCTTCTATTTAATTTTATGTTAAGCAGAGAGAGGATTATTCATAAGATTTCTGGGAAAGGAGTGGGAGTTCCCAGCACCAAGGATTTCTGCCCTTTATAACCCATATAGGGAAACTTCTGGGAGTTGCCATGGCATTTGTAAACTGTCATGGCGCTCGTGGGAGTTTCTTTTAGTATGCTAATGCATTACAACTGGAATACAATGAGCAGTGGGGGTAACCTGAGGTCTTTTTTGTGGCCATCTTGATTCTAATTGGTTCTGGCCAGCTTCTCCTCTGCCTCTGGTTTTATCAGACACCTTGGTTTGGGTCTCATGACTATCAAGCAAGGCCTGAGTGTAGCCATCTCCCTCATTCTTTTACAGCAATAGGGAGGGCACAGGCTTTGGAGTCACACCTAGATGTGAATTTTGACTTTGCTACTGACTAGCTATTAAACTAGGCAAGATAATTACTTCTTCTGAATGACAGTTTCCTAAAACATAAACAGTGGCTAACACTTGGTGTTACTACGAATATTAGTTGACACAATGTACATGAAGTTCTTAGCAAATTGCCTGGCATATAATAAACAGCCCCCCAAATGAGAATAAAACCACCAAATATCTAAATATTATTACTCTTGTAGATGGGAAATCTGAGGCTCAGTAATTTTAGGTAACTTGCCCAAGTCATCCAGTAGTAAATTGTGGGCTGGAATTCATGGTCACATTTCCTCTCAAAGTCCTTCCAACTATATCACACTGAATAGAGGCTTAATTCAGCTCAAATTCCGAGGCTGTAGGGAAGAATGAGTTTACCCTGCATTATCAGTCACATGGCTATTCTGTAACGATGAGGAAATCTCTCTAACCCAGGTCTGCTGTGGCTTTGTGCCAAAGAGGGTGATAAAAAACCTCAGTACTGTGACTTCTAAGTTTTACCTGATTTACATATTCGAGTGACTTTAAATTATCACTGCAGCATATGGTGCTATTCTTATGAAAATAATATTATATGTGTTTTGGATTGTATGCACAGACTAAGTGCTTTTCTCAAGTTCACACAATGAGATAAGGGTGAAAAGGCTGTTTTAAGCATCTTAAAGCTGCTTTCACAAAACCTAAGTCAGGACTTATCCCCGGAGTTTCTCAATATTTTGTGTATGTTTTCTTAAAAAAAAAAAAAAAAAAACCGTCCTGCACATTTCTCTCCACACTTACTGTCACTTGCTACTATTCTGACATAGCATGGCAGTCACAGAAAGTAAATATGGAACATGAAAGTACGTAGTGAAGAATAAGTGACAAATTTTTCAAATTCTGCGCATGACCCATTGTTGTAAGTTTCTCTGGAGATGGTATGGAATTAGTGGTTTCCACCTAGAGCCTAATATTTGCCTATTTGTCCAGGTACAAATCTCTTTGAGAGCCGCAAAAGGAGTTTTTCTGTGTAAAACTCCAGCAAGACAGTGGGTCCTGTGGCTCTTTGGATACTTACTTTGATTTATGAAGAGAGAAAAATAAGACAATGCAAAAAAATGCTATGCTAGTCAGAAACCAGTGAAGTGAGATCAAGAATAACACTTTGTTCTGATCAGTGGAAGGTCAGAACTAATCCTCTCTCTCACCCTCATTTTGAGACCATCAGAGTGCAGTTTTGCAGGCGAATGATGAATTGGGCGTTGTCTTAGCTTGCTAGGTGCTGTAGATCTCATTTATTTTATTTTACAAGTCATTTGGCACAATGGTAATAATGATGATATTGGATTCCTGCTACTTAAAAAGGCCTTCTACTTTGTGCATAAATACCGTGGCCCATGCATTCAGTTGTTGGGGGAAGGCCATTATCCAGTTACCACCTCCAGTTATGGTAACTTTAATTTAGTGATTTAGTGGTACAGTCAGGTCCCTGCATACAGTACTTTTTACAAGCGTGAAAATAATCTCTTCCCCCCAAATACCTTGTCTACTTACATGTAAAAGAAGCTCAAGTTTTTCTACTAAAGAACCATTTCTTTCTTTTAAAACTCCATGTCTTGATGTATTTTTTAAAAAGCACATATTCTGCTGTTTGTTAGAAGCCATTCACTCATCGATAAGAACTGTATTATCTTTTCCAGGACAACTAGCAAGAATTGTAAGCAAAGTGACACAAGCTCATGTATCTGATTATTCTCTCTTCCATACGTGATACCCAGGACATTCTTATGCACATGCACTTAATAAACTATTGTGGAAAAAAAATAAGTGCCTGCTTACAGTGTACAATTAAAAAAATACCCAAATTCCACATACTAGGGGATGGGAAATTTTGGCAGATGAAGAATAATATGGACAACAGAGGGACAAACAAGGCATGGCCAAAGATTAGTGGGTAAAGAAGAAATATATCTGGGGCTTGGATGGGGTGAGAATAAGGGTTACTGAAAGGAAACTCAGAGGCGTAGGAAGGAAGTATTGGAAAAATGTCCAAGACAAAATTCACAGTTATGCCTTAGATTGATCCCAACAGAAAAATTTATAAAATCATACAAAATGAAGCTTTTCTTAGGAACCAACTCGAAATTGATTGTTTCAAACATATTCGTCTCCTCTCTAACTTGATCCCACTGTGGTAGTCCATTTGAGTTATTTTCAAATGTATCCCTTCTACGTTTCCTGGTGAAGTATGCTGAGCACACTGTGTCCCTCTGAAGTAAATGTGCTTTCCATAGTTCATTAAATCACCATGTCTCCTGCATAATTCAGCTCCACCTTCACGTACACCTCACAACTAAGCCATGCGTTACTAAAAAACAGTCCTCTTGATGGTTGAAGAGTTTGATAAAGTTATATTTTCTTAAAATAAAAGTTATTTTTATAAATGAGTTTTCTCAATTCAGATTGGGCTCTACTAAGAGCCAGCTTCAGGGTCTTTGATTTATTTAACAATGTTGTCATTTAAAACGTGTTGAAATACAACTTCTAATTTTTATAGACAGAAGAAAAACAGTCTGAAATACTCCCACTTGCCACTGGTGACTTTGAAGAGTTCATATACTCAAAACTGGCTATGAGTTATATTTTGGGTCAGTCAAAATGTGTTTACCTTGAAGGGGGTTGAACCGTAGTAGAAGCTGGTTAAATGGGGCTTCTCAGCTTCCTGCTTGGATCGTTCCTTGCTCTGTCTTCAGGAAGTGATAGTTTAGAAGCTTGAAACACCTTATAAGCCCCATGTGCCTTGACATCATGAGAGCCCACAACGCTGAAAAGCTGAGGCTTCAAATGGATGTCACAGAAAAATATGTTTACTGGTGACAATGTATATAGTGCCCATAAACAATCTGTATTCCTACAGAATTTAGAAATTATTTTCTTTCCAGATTGAACTCATAGTTACACTTCTTAAATTATTTTGTCTATTTCCAGGGTAATAGCTATTGATAGATCTGTCGTACTACGTTGCTTGGTTGGAATGATCTTTGCCTTATTACCAACTAGGCTATCTCAGAAAAAGGGGAAATTTTTGTTTTGAACGCCACATATATTATTTCATTTCTCCATTCTGTATAAATGTGTTTGAGTGTGTACCACGTGCCACACTGTGCTCTAGATATCGGTGGAAAAGGTAGGAAAGGTCTTTGTGCCAAAGGAACTTACATGCTACTGGAGGAAATTAGATATTAAAGAACCATACTAAAAGCAAATAATATAATTTTAGAGATGGATAATACCAAAGAGAAATAAGTCAGGGTACCAGGATAGTGAGAGAAGGGTGATGGTGGCCAAGGAAAGCATCTTTGAAGACAAGTTGCCATCTGAGTAGAGCTCCGATGGAGGGAAGAAGTCCATCCTGAGAAGATCTCAGGTGACGATGCTCCGAGCCCATGGAAGAGCAAGCCTAGACATGAGCTGTCATAATCAAGGAATGCAAAGGACCATTGTGGCCACAGTGGATTGAATGAGAAGGGAAATGGCAAGTGAGTTGGAGAGGAGAGGGTGGGGTGAGAGGGCAAGACAAAGTGCAGCCTTGTAGGAATTTGGGTTTCTTCTAATGATACGATTTGGGCTTTCAAACACTTACTTTGACTGCTATTGGGGAGTGGTCCTATAGGGTCAAGGATGGAATCAGGGAGGCCGGCTATTTTACATCCTAAATCTTTATAGTTTTGAGTGTTGCTTCTTTAATTCTTCTTCTTTGATGCATGAATTACTGTGGCTATGAAAGTACACAGCACCATTGTTCTGTCCTACCCTATGTAAGGAAAAGAAGCCCAGCCTGTAGTTCTTACTAGTTTTCTGCTGGGGTGATAATGATGGGGGAAGAAGAAATTCTCCCCAAGTGCATTTCACATGAGCTTTGTCCATGATTTCAAGGCAAAAACAATTGTCAGATCACAGAATTTTTGTTTATATCTCTACCTTTCTGAGACAGGGTAATAATGTAGAAATAACATAAGACCCACAGGCAGATTTAGAATCTGCTCTCCACTATTTTATTAGTTGCATGATTTTTAGAAGGTCAGTTAACATATCTAAACCTCAGATTTTGTCTCAGTGCCAAATGCATAGGAGACAATGCGTGTGACAGAGCTTTATAAATTTTAAAGCACTGTGTAATTGTTGGGCACTTTGATTAATGAGTATCTAGGCTGACTTCTATATTTTATAAGATGAAGATGAAAATATATGAATGTGCACTGTCATACACAAAATTAGACCTGTAGGACTGGGCTCCTACCACTATCCCGAAATACCTCTCAAACCTTAAATTCAAGGCAAAAGTGGGAATTAGAAAGGGAAAATTACATTAAAATAAAAATCACATTAAAATCAAAAGTTGGAAAGGGGATGTGAAGGATCATGTCATCTAGAGATTGGCGAGTGTTTTCTATAAAGAGCCAGAGAATAAATATTTTAGGCTTTACTGGCCATATAGTCTCTGTTACAACTACTCAGCTGTGCTGTTGTAGCACAAAAGCAGCAATAGATCATAAAAGAATTTTTTTGAGTGTATCTATGTTCCAATATAACTTTATTTTTGGACATTGAAATTTGAATTTCATATACATTGTATGAGTCAAAAAATGTTATTTCCTTTGATTGTTTTTCAACCATTTTAAAAATGGAAAAGCCATTCTTAGCTTATGGGTCATACAAAAATAGATGGAATGGATTTAGCCCAAGGGCCATACTTTGCCAAGTCCTGATGGCATCCAGTCTCCTCTCTCCTGGATCAACTTTGAGGGACAATCTAAACCTACTACCTGCTAATTTATCTGTTAGGGATACTTGAGAAGCTGAGATAATTAGAACTTTGCAATGAGTGAATATCATTCAAAAATGATATGCAAATAACAAAAAAGCCCTATTTGTACAGAGAATTCTGAAAACATTTTATTTAAATAAAGAGGATTATTTATAAACACTGTGCCAAAGAAAACCGAGACATACTGGACCTCCACTGATAAGAACGTCCAGCTAGATTAAGAAGTTTGCTAATTGACATGCGTAAGTTTACAAACGATAAACAGACCTTCATTTGTAGAACACATAAGCTGTGTTGTTATGCACAGACAGACCAAGTTCACTGTTGCTAAGAATCCTGTCAGATTAAATCAACCTGCAACTATATAATTGTGACATCTTGTTCTCTTTGGTACAGTGTGTGCCACTGTAGTCATTATCTCAAAGCTCTTTCACTCTGAGGAGCATCAGTGTTTAATTATATTCTTTTATGAGACCTCATTTGTAGACATCATCTTCTTTCAGAGTTGTCTTTGCTGAGGGAAAGTAGGTCATTATTTTCAAGACTGTCCCCAGTAGTACAGAACAGTAAGCCTCTCAACAGTGTCTTTTTAAACAGAGCATCTTGGGGAACCAAAGCTCCATATTCTTGCTTTAAATTCTTTAGCTGTAAGTTGACAGGTGAGCTCATTTCCCAATTCCTACAGGTCCTCACTGTCCCCAGGAAGGCTCAGGAGAAGATTATGAGTTCCTGGTCTCCTCAATCTTGAAGGTGGGTCGTATTTTTCATAACAAATGAAGGAAAACAATATTTTATGTCCATATTTCAGATTAAAAGCTAAAATTATAATTTATTTTAGAATAATTTCTAAGAATCTCTGTGAGAAAAGGAATTATAGTTAACACATGATATGAGGGTTGCTAAAGACCAAGGGTTGACAAACTATGGCCCATGGACCAAATCTGACCCCTACTTGTTTTAGTAAATGTGGTTTAATTGGAACACAACCGTATTTGTTTATCTATGTATAGCCCACAGCTGTTTTCTCACTATAATGGCAGAGTTGAGTAGTTGCAACAGAGACTATGACATGTAAAGTCTAAAGCATTTACTGGTCCTTCATAGAAAAATTTTGCCCATGGTTGCTAAAGACTCAAAATTACAAAGTTAAAAATATAAACACACTTGAGTTAGCCTTTTTTGACAACTCTCAAGGA
Organism: Lemur catta; assembly: GCF_020740605.2. Taxonomy (NCBI): domain Eukaryota; kingdom Metazoa; phylum Chordata; class Mammalia; order Primates; family Lemuridae; genus Lemur; species Lemur catta. Next base: position 60,543,622 of record NC_059132.1, read on the forward strand.
ATTTTTCAGAATTAATTCTATCATGCCATTTTTAATTTAAAATAAGACAAAGTGCCTAAAGTGCTTTTGTTCCCCTTTGTTTATCTAAATTAATAGTATCTAGTGCAGAGTACTACTGTGTATTCTGATATTTCAAAGAAAACCCAAATAAAGTTCTTTCTGGGTATATGCACATGTGTGTATCAGTGTGTGTGTGTGTGTGATTATGTGTGTTCAATAGTATTAAAACTCAGTGTTTCTGAGTTTTTATTTTAAAAATGTGAGGCATACATTCATGCTGTCAAACATAATCTGCACAAGACTGACAATTCACTAATAAGCATGACTTGGGAGGATATGATACTTCAGATGTAGGAAATTCCTCAGATGCTTGGTTAAGGAGGAACCAGTGCCCTTTCCCTTATGTGTGACTTCTTACTCTCCCAGAACCACTTTAGAGTAGGAATCATGGTGTACCCTATCCTAATCCATATCTCCAAAAGTAGCAGTATAAGGTCCTACTCAGGGGAGGAATGTCATGAGTGCTAATGAACATGTCTTGTAGATAATTTTACAAGTTAGCCAACTGCTTTATCATTTCTTGTAAATGGCCAGCACATACTACAATACTCTTAGGGAAAAATACTAATACTAACCTGGTTCAATAAAAGGTTAGATTCAGCAAAGAAACTACTGATCTTCTTTAACTAAATTAAGATATAACTGTTTTCCTTTACTTTCTCCAAATTACTTTTACATGCATACATCATTAAAAAGTACCACCTAAACTCTTTCTTCCAGTGAGCACACAGTTGGAAGTGGGATTTCACTTGGCAGTTATTGAAGAGCTAGTTTTAAGACTGGATGCATATGAGATTTTTTGAGTTCCACAAATGTGGTTGTATTTCTAAAAGGAAATTTTCCTAACTAGAGTCCATTCACCAATGCCAAATTAAACATTGTGGTCAAATATAGCACATGGGAATAAAGGCATATATAAGTATCTTTTCTAGAAATTATGATTTTTATCATATGTCTTTTTCTTCTGAAAGTCCAAAATTAATTCAGATGTCCATCTCCTAACCCACTGAATGGTTACCATTAATTGTGATTTACTTATAAAGATCTTCTGTTAAGTGAACAAGGGCTCAGTATGTGGAACGGTAGCTTGATTTTTCTTTTTTTGACATCTGCTAAAAATGGCCTATGATATCATCAATCATATTAACTCTGTGGTATTGTGCTATTCCTTGGGTGTTCCCTGATTTCATCTGATAACTTTTTCTTAGCATTCAAACCATAAACACTTCCTCTAGAGACTGTAATGAGAGTTACAGTTATAAGTCCAGGGGACTAGACTTGATTACAAAAAAATACAACCTTTTGCACTCTTTCTTTCCCCAACCTACAGAATTATTTGCCATAATTTTCAATAAATAGAAGAAACAAGTAGAAACACTAGAAGCTGAAAAATCTAAAGAAATATGTATTTATTATCCAGAACAATTTGGAACATTATTAGAAAAAATGTTAATTTTTCAAAATTATATAAAATATATAAAATATCTATTATAAATTTGAGAATAATGTAATAATCTGTACAGTGATAACTAAAATCATAAGCATAGATATCACTTTATTTAAGAATTGTGAAGCATTTTAGTGTCAATTTCTAGTAGTATTCTATTCTTACAACAAGAAATAGTAAAGATAATAGTTTTACTTAAAACAAAGACTTTGTGAGGAAAACTATTGCATATTTCTTCCTACGTAGACCATTTCTATTTCTTTTTTTGGATATCTGTACACAATTCAAGAGTTTGGAACCCAGCTCTCAATTAAATGTTGAATTGTGTGTGTGTGTGTGTGTGTGTGTGTGTGTGTGTGTGTGTGTGTTTTAGACTGCTTAATGCTTATTTGTATTATAAACAACAAAATATCATAAGAAACACTTTGTCATAGTAATTTATTTACACACTAGATTTGAATTTTGCTAAGTGATTGTCAATTCAGTTTATATTAAATAAACTTAAACCTTTTTTTAAAATCGTCACTCATTGCCAGGTAAGCACTATGAGAGAATTTACCCAGAGCTTCTTGGAAGAGACTAACTGGATTTTCACCACTTTATTTCCTCTTCTTCCTGGGCACAGTGCAGCCACACTAGCAATTATACTCAGCCACATGAATGACTTTTGCCAGTTTAATATTTATGGGTAGAAGTGATTTGTGCCATTTCTAGATGTGGCCCACAGAAACTTCCTACTTAAAATTCTCTGTGTTATCTTTCCTCTTCCACTGTGACCTAGGAAGCTATCTGTGGAACACGGTAGGGCCACAAGATGGAATTGTGTCAGTTCCCTCATCACAGAAAGGAGCCATCCGCCAATCAGAAATACCCATTTTGGAACAAGCAATAAACCACTGATGTTTGAGAATTTATTAGAGCAGTCAGAGTTGTCTTCATAAATACAAGTTTGAACCAATTTAGATGTAATTCTGAATTATTATTATTTAAGTCTGGATGCTAACAGATCTATGGAAATGTTGGAACAAAGTTATTTCTTAATAATTTCTACAAAGTAATTCAAGTTACTAAAAGGCCATTTTCCTATAACCAGCTAGCCAGCTTTGATATACAGAATTTGAATGGTTTAACAATAACAAAGAAATAAAACAAAGCTTGGGTACTTCCTTATGCCACCAGCTACATCATCTTTCCTTGACAGAAATATGTTGAGAGAAATTGCAGGTACTTAGAGTCTGTACTTACATATGAGTCTCAGAATCTCATTTAAAATGAGCTCCTATGTGCAGACCACAGGAAGGAATGGACTTCCAAAGGAATGATTTTCAATCTCATATAACTTTTGCATCACACTGAATTCCTACTATAACTAGCCTGCCTTACTTAATTGCGTGTAGTGACCATGGGGGAAGAAGGACGAAAAAAGTCACAAATATTCACATTGACTCAAGTTCCATGCCCCAGCCCACTATTCTCCTGTCCATGGAGAAATACACCTTTGGACATATCAACATCCTTTTTCTTCTTATTCTTCTTTTCAAACACTCAATAAATATTTATAGAGAGAAATAAAAGTCACAGAAAACAGTCTCAGCAAATTTAGGTTTGCATTGTACAAAAGGTAACAGTGTTATGCCACACTCCACATTCCGTTTAGGTACGTTCAAAATAGAAGCAACGAATGTAGTAGACAACTTTTGGGATGGTGCTTTAACCCATGGCCTGCCTACTCTGAGAATCTCCTCCCCATTCAATGGCGATTTGTTTCCGGGACTCATGCCTGTACAGTGTATCTCCACTTCTGAACACAGTGCATTAGATCAGTTGTGCAAAAAAGATTCTCCCTCCAGGGATTTTGGGATTTAGATATAGCAATCCCAGTAAATCTGGACTGATACTAGAAATGATGGCATGTAAACAGTAGTGTCTACATGAAAAGCAATGACAGTTTGCAGAGGGGAATTATTCATGTCTAAAGCTGAGATAATTTGAGCAGGAAAATAAGAAAGAAAGACAGAAAGAGAGAGAGAGAGAGGAAAGGAAAGAAAGGAAAGAAAACAAAGAAAGAAAGAAAGAGAAAGAAAGAAAGATTGAGAGAGAGCCTAGATTACTAGTGGCTTTATTATTCTTCCTGGTTATAAACCCTCTTCTGGAACATGTTTAGCTTCTGGATTGGCCTAGAATAAAAGTGCAAATGAATTGCATATTCAAAGCTCCATAGTATGGGCCAGTTCTGGCTACTATTAAATATGCCTTTAATGGGTTTTTCTCTTTCAACACTTCTTCCCCAACATTTATAATATTTTTCCTCTGCTTTACTAATTTTTCAACAAGTCATTTCCTACTTATCTGTAAAGATCTGGATCAAGTACCACCTCCTCTGTGAAGTTTTATCAAATTCTGTTAGACAAAGTTAGCCATTTCTGCACCTGTGTTTTCACAGGACTGTCCACATTCCTGACTTGTGACTATTTGCTTAGGCGAGTTTCATCCATCAGACTGGAAGTATTCATGGGTAATACTGTAAGATACTGTTCCTTGAATCTCTAGCATCTAGCATGTCTTGCACATAGCAGGCTCTCAGTAAATATTCATTAAGTGAATGAATCAATGTAGCCAATTTAGTTGGCTTTACTTCCTCCATGATGTTTTAAAACACCATGATGCTCCTAAAATGCTGTGGATACCCTCAACCTTTGGAAGAGAACTTTTCCTTCCATGTATCTGTCTGCCTTCTTGCTCTGCATCCATACCATCTTGAGGCAGGATCTTTCTAGAATACTTATTATTCTATAACTAATTCATTTTTCATAAGAAGTGACTCAGTCCTGCCCATAGCTAGGGTTCACTAGGAAATGAGGCTTTTATACTCCAAATATCACTCTTAGAGTCAGTTTACACTTAAAGAAAATATAGAGAAAAATTAATTTGAAGAACTTCAAAAATTACTGTGATTTAGATTTACTCAAGGAAGGTAGCCTACTTCACTGTTCAAATAAACAAGGTATGTTATTTATACCAGGAAGCATCAAACTGATTTGAAGAAAAGTATGAATTATAATACATATTTTTTTATAGTCCTAGGTAAATCCAAAGCATATTATCAGAATAGCAAGTGAAACGAATTATATATCCTAAAGTCTCAGCAATACTAGCTCTTTATCACTTTGGAATCCAGATTTCTAGTCTCACTATTTTGATTCCAGGGGGCAGATACCTAACTAAAATTCATGTGCAGCACATGTAGCTACAGGGCTTCTGCTTTCTTCTTGTTTCAAAGAAGCATGAGCTGTTGGCACACCAGATTTTTAAATATCTACAGAGGGAAAAAAGAAAGAACAAAAGCAAAGGGATTTTTTTCCTACATGCACTGTCTGTCTGTTTCTCTCTTTCATGTACATATATGCAAAATTATATGACATTTTATACAAGTAGATATACACAAGGGTATGCAGGTATGTGTGTATGTGTGTGTGTGTGTGTATGTGTGTGTGTGTGTGTGTGTGTAAATCTGAAACAGCTCTTCTGATTTTTTCATCCAACCCTTCATAAGATGAAGTTTCATCAAATCACATCATGTGACTCTCCAGGAACCTCACTGTACGAGTCTGACTCATCGTCTGGGAATTTTAAATAGGCATGTGCTTCCATGAGAGTTAATACTTTAAAACACACATACACACAAACTGGCAGTGAAAGAGAGAGAGAAAAAGAAAAAAAAAAAAAAACCCCGCAAGTGAAACTTTTGCTTGGTACAAACACTCGGGTCAGACTCTGGCCACTCAATATTTCACAGTTAATTACCAGGTGGAATTACCTTGAGAGTGAAGGTGGTGGCTCAGTGCTCAGGAAGAGGGAGCAGTAAATCTACAGTTTATATCGTTAAGTCAGCCAGGTTGGATTAAGCAATGAAAGGGACGGCCCCTGAAATCATTGACCCTAATTCCCCTCTGAGATATAAAGTTTTCCTTAGAACCAAGGGCTGTGTCTGCCCACTAGTGGTCAGGTAGCAGTGCTGGTGCCCAGACAATTCCTAGAGAATTTTATGCCAACTTTGCAGTGGTAACCCAGTCTGATTTTTAAGGAAGCATTTTGGGATCTATCAGCTCTATCAGAAAAGTCAGTAAGAATAACACAGTCTATGTCAACCTCAAGGAAAAGTTTCTGTTTGCAAAAGTTACCTAAAACTTTTTGATGATGAGTAAGCTTTGCGTTAGAAACTGAGATTTCTAATCTATTTCCAAAGGAGCAGCTGTGTCAATAACACCCAGTAAAAACTAACAACTTTCGTCTCTATCTTCCCAGACCTTCATAGAATACCACAATGATATTTTTCTATTTGAAAATTGCTGAATGTCCTTCCATTGTTAATGGAATTAATTTGAAAAAACCTTAGGTTGGCCGGGCATGATGGCTCATGCTCATAATCTTAGCACTTTGGGAGGCTGAGGCCAGAGAATCACTGGAGTCCAGGAGTTCCAGACCAGCCTGGGCAATTGTGAGACCCCATCTCTACAAAAAAGTAAAAATTAAAAAAAAAAAAATACCCAGGTGTGTTGTGGCACATACCTGTAATACCAGCTACTTGGGAGGCTGAGGCAGGAGGATTTCTTGAGCCCAGGAGTTGGACGGTGCAATGAGCTATGATGACACCACTGCACTCCAGCCCTGGCAACAGAATGAGACTTTGTCTCACCGCTGGGGACCGGGGCGGGTGGGGGGAGGGAGCAAAGAAGAAAAGAAAAGGAAAAATCTTAGGTTGGAATTAAAAGTCTTCCACTAATTGGTCCCAATGTATATTTTCATCATCTCCATTAAGTTCCTAAACTAAATCTATATTGTAGCTAAACTCAAGCAGTGTTCCCAGTAAACTTGTCATAGTTTTTCTTCCATGCTTTACTCACAAGTGCCCACTTGAAGTCCGCACCATGTTCTAATGTATACCGACACAAATATTACCCTCAATTCAACGCTAAATCCTACGTCATCATCAAGCTCTGAAATTCCTAAGATTAGCATGTACTAATTGCATGAAACTTGCTATAGCCTACTTCCATTGCCATATTTGCATCCCAAGCAATCACTTGGATATATGCCTTCTCTGTAGAAATTATACTCATTTTAACCCTCAGAATGTCTACCAAAGTTATTTTTCTTGTAATAGCATGTCTAGAAATATTTGTTGAAAGTAAAACACAGAAATAAGTTGGTAATTAAATTTATCAGTCAAGACTCAAATTCAGCCCAGTTTTATTGTGGTTCAGTGTAATAACACCTATGACAAAGCTACCACTTCATGGATTTAATTTTCTCTATAACTCCTAAGAACTTTAATATTGCATTGGCGTATTAGGCCACTGGGTGGGGAGTATTGACTCCCTGGTAAAGTGTAAATTTTCTTTGACCTTCACATGATATGCAAATTGTTTTAATTTTAACACATTTTCAAATAAAAATTTGATCCTAGGACATATGGTTGGAAAACTTAAGTTTTAAGGGAATTCAAATCCATGAGTTCATTCTTTTCTTTCACTACTTTGCCCAGTGACATTAGAAGCAACTGGCCAACCTCATTATATTTTTTATTTTCCAAAAATGTTCAAAAGTATCATATATAAAGTTACTGAGTTCTTTGTTTCTTCTAGGTGGGTGATTAGGAATATCCAAAGCAGCTATTTTGTGTATCTCTAGTACCATTTTGTGCCATGGACTATCAGTGCTTTCCTCACTACTAGAAATAGGGTCATCAGCGTCTTCCAATCTAAGCCTATTGGAGAACAAATTCCAGAAATCCGAAAACCAATTCAGAAAACTCATTCTTAAAATTTTCTTCTATAACCACTTTTGGTACCAAAATATCTGTATTAGTCAGGGTTCTCTAGAGAAACAGAACCAGTAGGAGATTATCTATTTCTATATCTAAACATATATATGCACATGTGTGTGTATATATATATGTATATATATATATATATATATATATATATATATATATATATAAAGAGAAAGAGAGAGAGAGATTATGAAAAATTAGCTCACTTGATTATGTAGGCTGAGAAGTCTCATGATCTGACATCTGTAAGTCAGAAACCTAGAAAAGCCAGAGGTATAGTATTAGCAGAAGTCTGAAGTCCTGAGCACCAGAGAACCTGAGAGTGGATGGTGTAAGTCCTAGTCCAAGGGCAGGAGACTGATATTCCAGCTTAAGCTATCGGGCAGAGAGAGTGAATTCTCCTGCTGCCTGCTTGCTCTATTCATGCCATCAACAGATTGGACGAGGCCCACCCACATTGGGGAGGGCAATCTGCTTTACTCAGTCTATCAGAATCAAATGTTAATCTTATCCAGAAACACCCTCACAGACATATCCAGAGATAAGGTTTAACCAAATATGGGGTTCACTGTGATCCAGTTTAGGTGGACACATAAAATTAACCAGCAAAAATCACATGATATCTGTTATAAATATTAATAAATTTGATATTTTTCCTTCTAATTTGTAACTTTTCATTCTTCCAGGGATGGGGAACCTACAGCCTTGGACCACATGTAGCCTTTTGGATCCTTGAGTGCATGCAGCCTTTTGACTGAATCCAAATTTTACAGAACAAATCCTTTTAATAAAGTGATTTGTTCTACGACGTTTGGAATTGGTTGAGGGGCACATTTGGGGATTTGGAGGGCTGCATGTGGCCTTAAGGCAGCAAGTTCCCCACCCCTGCCAGTGACAGTGGTCTAAACACTCTAATTTATACCTCAGAGGCTGATTCAAAAAGTGCTTTTGTTTATTCACAGTTATTAAAATGTTTAAAACTTCATTTTATGGTTTATCATTAGTCCTACTTTATAATTGTTCAAGGTAAATAACTCATCAATTTTTCTTGTTTCAATACTTTTCCTTCCTAGTTTAAAGAAAGTTGTAACTCATTAACTAAGAAAAATATTTCAAAAGTATTTTGCCTTTTTCTTCAAATTATCTCCATAAAATGGCTTTGGTTCTGTTACTATAGTATAACACAACAAAAACATTATGCTCAGAAAATACCCATGATTTGTTTCTTTGTAAATATAAGGTGGTTACACTTCACTTACCTGCTTGTTTTCCCTCTCTTCCTCCCTCCCTCCCTCCTTCACCTACCTTCTTTTCCTTCTTCCTTTCCTTTCCTTTCCTTTTTCTTTCCTTTCCTTTCTTCTTATCTATTTAATATCTAGCTATGTAACTATTCCTTGATAAAAATTCATCATTTCATTATTATAGAAGTGTTTTAAAAATATTATAATTTCTTCCTTCATTCAAAAAACATTTATTGATTATCTTGTATGTTTCAGGCCACTTGGAAGGCATTGGTTAAAATGCAGGGATATATGTCATCAGTTATAGCTTTGATTCTTCGCAGACTGAGGGATATTTTATGTAGATCTTTGTTATAGCATCAACTAGAATGATACAAATAGCCAGCTACTACATAGATTATTTTCCAAATCATTGCTTTTTATTTATTACTTACTCATTAGATCAACTGTTCAATGAAATGACTATATGTATCAATAGTCATTGAGAAAACCAAAAACACTTAAATAATTGATATATAAATTGTTATTTATTATTCGTTTGTGTATTATCCATCACACTCCCTTAGAAAGAAGACAGATACTTAGGAGGAAATAAAAACAATGAGATAAAAACAAATGATATTTTTAAAAAACATAAAAATTTTCCATGATATGACTGTATTAAAAAAATCCAATCCTTCTAGCTTATTGGTAACTTTGGAAAGTAGGTACAAGTTACAGGCTACCATCTTTCAGAAGCATTTTATGAAGTTATCTAACAAGTTGGGATCAAAAGGAAATAAACTACCCTGGGCAGACACCTTCATTAAGGCATTTATTTCTCCAATTCATAAATTAAATAGCAATATGATACAGAAGAAAATGATGACGGACAGATTAGGGTAATTACAAACAAGCATAATATCCCAGGGCAGGAGGTTAAGATAAAAATAATTTAGTCTTAATTTTATATACAGGTCAGAGAAATACAGTCCCATTATCACCCAAAATGTATACTTTCTCTCTTAAATATATTTGTATATAAGATTGTTGCTCACATGTGGACACAACTACATGTTCTGACAACTATGGAACAGAAAGTTAGGTAGTCACCTTTCAAGTTTTTATAATGCTTATTTTGTTTTTGATCACATGGAAATAGACTTCCAGATAAGCACTAAAAAATAGTTTTAAATGTATTCTCCTATTGATTTTGTTATATAACAATGAGAATTTCTTAACAACATGGAGAAAACCATAGAATTATAAAGCCAGAAGAGAAAGAGAATTTGTTTATCATTTAATGGAATCCTCTATTTTACACATGAGTGTACTGGGGACCAGTGATTTGCCAAGGGTAATATAGCTAGCTATAAAAAAATACAGGTAGAACAGATTTCTTTTGGGTCACAATCTAATATTTTTTCTATAAAACTACTTTGCTCCCTTTGCTCTCTGATAATGATGTCTGATTTAGTGTTAAGTGTGAAAGGTTTTGTGTAATATTCTTTAATAATGCAGTGACTGCTATACCATAAGACATATGGCTTCTAGATAAAGCCAATCACAAATCATATAAAATTCTCTTCAGTGGCTGGTAGTTCCTGGTGTAAAGGGAAGTTGGTGGGGATTAAAGAGATGGGGAGGGGCTACAGTGCCTGTCTTAGTCATCTTGTACAACAAACTAGCATAGGATAAGTGATTAGGCAACGAATAATTACTACTTAAAATTCCAGAGGCTGGGAAGTCCAACATCAAGTTTTTTTTGAGGATCCTCTTCCTGGTTTGCAGACAGCCATCTTCTCCTTGTATTCTCACACAGAGGAGAAAGAAATCTGTCTCTTCCTCTTTTCAGAAGGGCATCATCATGAGAGCCCAATCCTCATGACCTAATTGAACCCTAATTACCTCTTCAAGGGTTGCACCTCCAAATACACTGGGTATTAAGACTTCAAGATATGAATTTTTGGGAGACACAAACATTCAGATCATAACTTTGCCCACAGAAGAAAATTCTAGCATAGGCCAAAGGCAGGTGCATAAGAGATATGGGAAGTGCTTAATATATAAGAGTATCACTAATGGTTACAAAGTTTATACATTACTTAAACACTTGCATTGTAACAATGATCACAAAAGGCCAAGGATAATGGGTAAGGGAGACGTACTTTTCAACTTCACAAAATGTTTAAATTCAAACTTTTATAATATACTATTTTATTTCTTTTCTTTTATTTTAAAAACATAATTGCTATTCACTCTTTTCCCCCCTGGATGTGAAAATCTTCAAATGTGTTGAGAAACTGCAAAGAAAGAAGGAAATACAAATCACCTGTAATCTTATTACTCAAAGAATGGAAACAATTCTAGAGTTAAATATTTCTAATATTTTGGGATATGCATAGCATAAGTATACTTCCTTTTTTTTTAAATGACAAAATCATTCTCAGAGTTCAAATTAAGCAAGTCCTTTATAGTAATTTCATTAACATTTCTTCATGCAAGGGCTAATGTTATAGAAGAATACAGAAACGTTCAAAATATAACACTGAGATAAAGGCAGCATGTGAATATTCTCTACGTTTTTATACTGTGTTCTGGTGAGAGAAAATAAAAGTAAAACCCTTTTTGTAGCCAACAGTTTGCTTTCAAAAGCAGATGGGAAATGCAAGGCATACATACTTTCAGCAGTAGACTTAATATTAAAGTGCTGTTGACCAGTCACTCCCAGATTTAGGATTAATGGCCCCTTTTTCAATGTTTACTGGACAGATTCTTCACCAGTCAAGAGGTTTTCACCACACTAATTATTAATGAAGTTTGCCAATAGCTAGATGCTTAGTGTATTTAGATTAGCTGCTTAACTCTGAAAATATTCTGAGAGAGAGATGCTATCACACATCCTTCCTCAAGCCATCCACATGACTTCCATTGGCTTAGATACAGTCACTTCACCTCAAATAATCTTTGCTCTCCTCAGAATACCTTAAAACACACAGACTGACATTTGCTTCACGTACACAGATGAGACGCCTTTTGAAACAGTACAATCTAATTGAAACTGTCTTGAATGTCTTTATTCCAGGAAGCCTTTATTATAATACCTAGTTTTACACGCAATCTAGTTTCCCCCTTTCAAGCTGATTAAGGTTGTAAAGCATGAAGTAAATCATGCCTTTTGTTTTTTAATGTTCTGGGCAATTTAAATGGTCAATTTATTTTTAAAAATTCATAACGAGAAGATAAAATAAAGGAAACTTTTGGGTGTGCATATATTTTCTTTTTAAAACTGCTAATATAGGAGAATGAAGGGCTGATGAAGTTCTGAATATTAAAACATATTGTTTTTTTTAGAATATAAAAAGATTCTTCTTTTTTATTCCCTTCTTAGACAGGGCTTCCTTCAGACTTTAGTTTTCAAAGTATTAATTTAGGCCCTTCCTCACATCCCTTTCATACTTAAGGGAGTGTGCTAAAATCGCAAACCATCAATATTTATTGGATGCACTATTATGAGGGGATAGACTTCAGAATCAGATTCCATTAGCAATTTCCAGTTTTGCCGTGTTCTTTTTTTAACACTCTCAATTTGACATCATTGATTCTCATCATTTCTCACTTTCCCTCCTGAGAGTCACCTCCCTCTTTCTTCAAAGCACTTCCCCTTACAGCCCATCTCCTTAAAGAGCTTAATATATATCTATATATATATATCTATATACATATATATATATATACAAAAATCAAAATCTGAATCAATGAGGCTTATTAAGCCAAAGTTGATGACATGCCCAGGAAAAACACAAACCATGGACAAAACCTCTGGCTGTTTTTCCAAAAGGGAATTTGGAAATTTCAACAAAAGACATATAGAAAGAAAAAAAAAAGGTAGAGGGAGTAGTGAGAGAATTACATCCTTATGAGAACCAGGAAAATATACATTTTACATAAGACATGAGTGGATTAATAAAATGTGATATATATATACCATAGAGTACTACTCAGCTATAAGGAACAGTGGTGATATAGCACCTCTTATCTTTTCCTGGATAGAGCTGGAACCCATAATACTAAGTGAAGTATCCCAAGAATGGAAAAATAAGCACCACATGCACTCACCATCAAATTGGTTTCACTGATCAACACCTAAGAGCACATTTAGGAATAACATTGATCGGGTGTCGGGCAGATGTGGGGGGGAGGGGATGGGTGTATATATACATAATGAGTGCGATGTGCACTGCCTGGGGGATGGATACGTTTGAAGCTCTGACTCGGGGTGGGGGGCAAAGGCAATATATGTAACCTAAACTTTTGTACCCCCATAATATGCTGAAATAAAAAAAAAAACCAACATTTTAACAGTAGATTGGTGAGATATGGTGAAGGTAGTTTAAAAAAAAAATCTTTGTATTATTTCCTTGATATGAAATAAACTTTCGTTATGTAACTTTGTAAGAGAAATGTAATGTTTTAAAAAGAAAAAAAATATGCATGTAAAGAAAATAAAGGTTAATTTTGTACAGTTATGATGGTAACAAAACTCATACAGGAACAAATAAAGCCATATTTCAAGTATAAAAAGAAAAGATAAGGTGAATGTGAGAGGAGAAAAAGGGAGTGAAGGAAGCATCAATATATAGATGTCCCTGGATAGGCAGAAGAATGATCATGTCTTGTCTCTGTTCTGTGCCTATGGAGATAAACTTATAATTCACTATTCGTGTGGAATCAGATTTTGGTTTTAGGAACCAGACATAGTCTGCAGACCTAAAGTTATAATTTGCATGTCCTTGCTTATGGGAGGTCAGCAAGGAATTTCCTTAATGAATGATCTTTGGGCCCAGTTCTTTACAAGTGCCTGAAGCCTTTACCTTTTCTTTTGCATAAGGAGTTGGGGGAGTGGCCCTGAGATTTTTATTTTCTTTTTACAGCCCCCCCTCCCAATTCTTCAAAATTTTTCAGAGACAGCATTGTAGAAGAAATGAGTTCATGGTTATATGTTTCATCTAATCCACATGACTAGGAAAATTCATTCTTAGGAGATTATATCCTGCAGTGGGGAAAAAAAATCAAATAAAGAAGGACCAATGCCAAAATTGTAGGCAAATAATAAACTCCCCCTACAAAAAAAAAGGAACAAAGCTAGAATCTAAAAGTGTATTGTGGGGTTTTTTTTTGAAACATAATTTTTTTTATCTCTCTTGTTTCTCATTTCTACCAACTATAAATCATAGTAGGACCAATTTATTTACAGCATACATTTTAGTCTTCTTATACTTGGCTAGATACATGAAGTGTAGCAAGAATAGTTATTGGCCATATAGGCTTCCTCTTTCTCTTTTTTTAGGCTTTGCTGGAACCTTTTCATAAGGAATCTCAGGATAGACTTAAAAGCCTCTGGAGCCAAGCCCAGGATTTAACTGTGCCTGTAGATACCTGTATGAATTGGGTAAATTCCCTGGTCCAGTCAGAGAGTGACATTCTTTACTTACCACAGATCAGGAAATGTTATAGATGAGGTACTAGGTCAGTTTTTTTCAGAGGGCTTTTTATTGGCCCTATAAAGTCAACCTTAATCCCTAAAAGCAGTCTGGGCATATCTGAAAATATGCCTTTCTCCCTAAAGCCTTGGTAAAATAACCAGTGTATCCAATTCTATCCTGTTACAAAAGAAAATAGATTCTTATTGAACTTATGCAAATAACTATATTGCCATGAAGTAATACTTACAAGTAGTTCCCAAATTCTGTATAAATCAAGTACAGAGAAAAATAAATGGTTCAAATTGCTCACAAAAAAATATATTTTACCAATTTGCTAAAAGGTATAAATAGCTCAAAGAAGAAAAAAAAATAACTTTTCTTGACTTCTGGAAAGCAAAACACAAAATAATCAACAATGTTTTAAACAAAAAAGTCATAAAAAACTTAGGTCCATCCCATGTAATAAATTTTTGTTCTGCTTGAGTTTGGTTTAGCAATTTTCATGAACACATTCATCTTTTAACTAAAGTTTTGGAAGTTTTTCTAGTCCAAATAGTATGATCTCCAAAGTCATCAGAGTACCTGTGAGAGTACTTTCTATAAATTCTTTGAAGAAGCAAATTTTGGAATATAGCCAATTTAAAACCACTTTTTAACTGGCTATAGAGAGAATCAAAGTAAAGTAATAATTTTCTGTGGATGACAAAATGTCTTAGAAGAGCCAAGGTTAACAAGACAATGGACAAAGAAATTTGGTTATTTTTGTGACATACAACAATTTAACATAATAACCTTAATTATTACTGATAATATACACCAAGACATATCAGAATTTTTGGAATGTCATACTATTTTGGAACACATATTAATAATGTTTATACAAATGTAACCCAAAGAAAGTTAAACATCTTTTCACATTTGGCAATGATTCCAGTATGATTTTTATATTGTCAAATAAGGCTAATATGTCTCTCTTGGAATTTTGATGGCTCTAATATTTTAATAAAGGTAGTTTGAGGTCAAAAAGACTGAATTCAGAATTTTGACTATGGAAAGGTTGCCAAATATCAAAGGTTTAAAACATTTGTCATAAAATAGGATCACAGGTTACTATAAAATAATAGTCATTTATTTAGCCAAAGTGATAATTTAAAGATTCTAAAAAGTAGAAACTTTACTCTTTAATAAAGAGGAGACTCAATATGCCAATCATGGAACCTAATAAAGATAAAGTAAAAGACAAGCTAATAAAGAGGCAAAGTGAATCTCTCTCTCTTTCTCTCTTCCTCTCTCTACCCTTCTCTCCCCCTTTTTTTGGTAGTTTACTCAAAAAGTGAACAAAAATCTTTTACTATCTCTATTAATATTACATGAAAATCTTATTCAAGATACAACCAAAGTTTACCTTTGTATTAGTATATTATTAATGCTAAGGCTAATTTTAATAAAGCCTTATAAACAAATCTATTTAATCTTAATCAATTTGACCATAAGGTAAAATTTCTATAAATCCTTTATAACTTTTTACAACATTTACCATTTCTTTCAACTTTTATATTTATTTGGTTTTCTCTATTATTTATTTACCTATTTAAAGCAATTTTTAATACTTTGGATTAGGCAATATTTTTTTCTTTTACCAAAAATCTCATTTCTATGTCTTTTTATAACCCTTTGTTATCAAAAAACACATCCTACTTTTCCATTATGTTTTGCATATAGACTTATTTCTCTGATATCTAGTAGTTTTAATTACATATATTAATTACAAAGTTAACTCTTAGTAACTCTTATTTTTAGTAAAAAACCCAGGAAGTAAAAGTAATTTTTGAACTGTTTGCTCAGTCTCCAATAGAACTAAATATTTTAGCCTTTTATATTACATAAACATAAGATGTAATAATTATTTTAGTATTTGAATTTACTTAGAAAGAACTCAGACATTTTATGACCATTATTTATCAAAGATTGCTCTAAAGCCACATGAACTTGAAAATAATTAATGTTTATTTAATTTAACAGTATTTATTATTAGCCAGTTTGGTACCATAAATATTGAAAGACATATACACACATTAATGAAAACTCCATTGCCTTGATTTTAAAACTGTAGCATTGAGACTAGCAAAACACACCAGTTAAAAAGACAGTTGGATTTAAACTGTGTCCCTGAAAACAGAACAAGCCAGAGTCTACTTACTTTACATATAACTCAAACCCTCACCGAGTCTCAGAGGAAACAGGGTAGCAGTCTATAGCTCAAAGCTCAGAGATAGAGAGAGAGAGAGAGAGAGAGAGAGAGAGAGAAATAGAGAATCTACTCTCTCTAAAGGAGTTGGGCCATGTTAGAGGAAGATAAGTAATTTTTGGTATCCCCAAAAGCCAGAAAGATCAGATAGCATAATAAACAAGAGAACAGCTTTATACTTGAGAGGAATCTGTCTATGAAGCTTTAGATTCCCAGAAAGATCCCAAAAAGTTGGTGAGTGGCACCTTTTTCTGAGTTCTTTAAGGGATCTGAGTCATTAGAAGTTCCTATAGGTTTTTTTCATGTGGTACCACAGAGGAAGGAGGAGAAGGAAGGAATAAAAGTAAACGGGGACAGATTTTAGCTGGGAAAAAAAGCTTGTATTTTTGGCTTTTAAACTTTTTTTTTTTCATCTTTAAAGATACCCTTTTCGTGAGACCAGTAAGCCCTACCCAAGGTTATAATGTAACCAAGGAAGCATGAGGTGTCTCAGAGAGATTGAAAACAGTTTTCACAAGATACAGAACTGCCCTAAAGACAGCTCAAGAAAGGAATGTTTTGCTAGCAACAAATGGGCTGTAACTCACATTTCTGTCTAGCCATATTTTCTAGGGTCTCAAATTCTCAGCTGACTGTCTATACATAAAAGCCCAAAAGCCTCATGTACCCCTACAGATGGGAGAAGATGTTTAAGGAAGGAATAAAAGACCAATGATAAAGGAATACCTTAAAAAGTTAAAAGTTAAATCACATATCGAACCAAATGAGACTCAGTCTCTCACCAGGAATTGAACCCAGGCTGCCGGGGTAGAAGCCCAGAATTTTAACTACTAGGTCACAAGGTGAATTCACCTTTTCTATTGTTCCCACAGGGCAGCATACTAAGGATTTTTATATTTTAGGCCACATTTTTCCTCTTTAATTTTGTTGAGAGAATTTTTAAGGCTAGCCACACTAATGTCCTATTTTAATTTGATCTTTCCATAGATATAATTAAGCAATTGTTTAGAATAAGAAATCTCTAAAATCCATTAAAAAAAATTTAGGAGTATTTCTAATTTAAAGGATCTATTAATTTTTAAGGAAGTATTTATTCCAAAGTGACTTAATCCAATAGTCTCTTTGGAGAAGAAGCAATCCCAAGGATCTCATTCTCCCAGAAATAGGCTAAGATAACAACAAAGGATGAGACAACGATAGCCCCTTACAAATGGGACTTTATGACAAACAGTGTCTAGAGCTTGCCCTGTTTGGAACACA
Organism: Lemur catta; assembly: GCF_020740605.2. Taxonomy (NCBI): domain Eukaryota; kingdom Metazoa; phylum Chordata; class Mammalia; order Primates; family Lemuridae; genus Lemur; species Lemur catta. Next base: position 60,561,176 of record NC_059132.1, read on the forward strand.
AGAATCTTGGGTTCCCAGCCATTTTTATGTCAGCCACTGAACACAACCCGACAATTGCATCCCCTGGATGGTGGAAAACAAGAGGGAGTATTCCTGCGTGGTCACAAGAGAGGCTGTCAAGGACATAAGAGAAGATGAGAAGGAATGTTTCTGGTATGCCTCTTTATGACAGACCAACTCTGAAAAACAAAACAAGGGAAAACACTATTTTGGGGGGGGAAGAAAGGGATTAAACAATATGAAATTATACACACACACACATACATATACACACACATATATGTATGTGAAATGATATGCAAAGTAGAGAATAAGGAAAGTGGCTGTACAATTTTATCCAACTCCAAAGCCCTGAGAACTGGGAGGCCAATGTTGTAACCTCCAGTTGAGTCCAAAGGCCTGAGAATTGGAAGGGGTTGGGGTTGGGGGGGTGTAAGGAGATGACATTGGTCTAAGTCCTCTAGTCTGAAGGCCTGAGAACCCGGGGCTCTGATGTTCTAGGGAGGAGAAGATCAACATCCCAGGGCAAGAGAAGAAACAGAATTCTCCCTTCCTCAGTCTTTTTGTTATATTTGGGTCCTCGAAAGATTGGATGATGCCTGGTTACACTGGTGAGTGTGGTTACACTGGTGAGTGTGGATCATCTTTACTCAGCTCTACCAATTGAAATGCTAATCTCCTCTCAAAACACTCTCACAGACATATCCAGAAATACTGCTTTACCAGCTATCTGGGCATCCCTTAGCCCACTTAAGTTGACACATAAATTAACCATCACACCTTCTTATGCAATCTCCTAGAGAACAAGCTTCAGGACTCAAAACGATCGGAGAGGCATTAACGAAAGACTGGTGAGTCTTCAAATATCACATAATTTTAGAAGACTAGGGAAAAAGAGAAGTTCTTAAAAACGAACATCAGAAAGGCAGATTATTTTCAAATAAGTAATAAGCCTAACAGCTGAATTTTCATCAGTACCAGTGGATGCCAAAGATGATGGAAAAATACATTTAATGGGTTAAAAAGAAGTCACTGTCAACCATGAATTCCATCCCTAGGGATAATAACTTTTAAGAATAATACCATAATAAAAATAAAGACGTTTTTAGGCAAACAAAACCTGAGAGAGTTTTTCACTAAAAGAGCCTAACTAAAGAAATTTCTAAAGGCAGAGGAAAATGAATACAGATGGGTGTTCTGAAATATAAAAAGAAATGAAGACCAAAAAAGGTGGTAAATGTGTGGGTAAATCTAAACAAATATAATCACACCCTGAACAAGATGGGTTTGAATTTCATGAGTCCACTTACATGTGGATTTTCTTTCTCCTCTGCCACCCCTGAGACCAAACCCTCCTCCTCAGCCTACTCAATGTGAAGACAATGAGGATGAAGACCTTTATGACGGATGATTCTCTTCCACTTAATGAGTAGTAAACATATTTTCTTTTCCGTATCACTTTCTTAATAATCTTTTCTTTTCTCTAGCTTACTTTATTGTAAGAATATAGCATATAATATATAACACATATGAATTATGTGTTAATTGACTGTTTATGTTATTGGTAAGGCTTCTGGCCAACAGTAGGCTATTAGTAGTTAAGTTTGGGGGAAGTTAAAAGTTATATGTAGATTTTTGACTGTGTGGGAGGTTGGTATCCCTAACTCTTGTGTTGTTCAAAGGTCAACAGTATAATCAAACATTAATTGTGTAAAGCAACAATAATATTATCTTTGGTAAAAAAATAATAAACCTCCAAATAATACTAAAACACTGGATGAAAATAGCAACTAAGTCAGCAGAGTTTGAGAGTGTGAAGACATGAATCACACACTGGGGCAGATGGAGTAGAATGCTTCCGTTTTTGGTTCAGTTCAGTAACGGTATTTTTTAGAAATGTAACTGAAAGAAACACATCTTTCTGAACCTATTGTCAAATTTATTAGCTGTGATATACTAATAAGAAAGTGTGATTTTTTCCTCGTGTGTTTCATGCTGTTCAAGCCACGTAGAAGAAAGAAGAAAATTAATTTTATCTTCTTTTCCTCTGAAAGTTACAGTTGCAATAAAACTAAAGTCAAAATGATATAGAATACAGTATTAACTACTTTATTTGCTATGTGATTCCCCCAGCTATTACCTAGCCTTTCTTTTCTATATATTAAGATAATTACAGTCATTAGTACTAAATTATGGGAGAGATACTATCACTATCATTGTTTCATATGAGCATTTTCATCATACCTAAAGTGAGAAAATTGTAAAAGTTTGTCCTCAGAGAGCTTTAATGAAATGATATGTTAAGTCAGCACATGGCATGAGAAGGGAGGAGCAGAGACAATAGAAAAAAAGAGCTCAGAAGCTTTAAATGTAAATGAACGTTAATCATGAAAAACACTGATTAAAGTGTAATGATGTAAAAGTTAATCTAGCTACTATGCAATTAACTCAAAATTACAACCATATATTGTATGTGTAATCACATCCTAAGGAACATATTACATTTTAAGAAATGAAACTGCTTTAACAGGATGCTTATGGAAGTCTGCTGACAGATAGCTATACCAATTTGATAATTAACTTTTTAAGGCTAGTTCACATTTTGTGTTCCTAATTAATGACTACTTAATTTTTGATACATTCTATATTAGGTTAAGTGCCAATTAAATGCTGTGCAAGCTCTAAGAGAGGGAAAAAAATCTCTAAACCTCAAAAACCATGTGATTTTATCATTAGATCACTGAGTAGAAATCTACTAAGAATACCACTTTCCCACTAACAATCTAACGAATTTATCCTTGAAGAAAATTATTAAAACATAAAATGTGATTGACTATGGGGACCTCATGAATTCAAGTGATCATGATGATCATTGTGATGATAGTTGCTGATTATATAGTCACTTGTAAATTTTCTTTCGGTAACTTGCACAAAATCCCCTAATAATCTCTGTCAGGTTCCAATAGATGTACTTAATTTTGGCTTCAATTAGAAATGGAAGTATTAATAGTAGAGCCTAGGGCTGAAATCTTATCCAAGAACACCATGGAAGACAGGATGCCAGAATGCACACCAGACCAGAAATCAGATGTTGAGCAAAACACTGAGTAGTTTTCTGTTTTACCCTAAGTGTCGGTTTCCCTCTTAATGTAGTAAGGCTGGCAGTATCTACCTCTAAGAGTGGTTGATCAGAGTAACTAAACATTCCAGAAACATAGCAGACAATAATTACAGTAAATAATATTAATAGCTAAACTTTGCCCCAAAGTGGCCCAAGTTCTGTGAATGTAGAAACCTCACATAATTCTCACATCATTGCTGTGACTGATATTTTTCTTCCCATTTTACAGATGAGAAACCTGAGGCACACAAAGCTTAAGTAACTTACCAAATGTTACATAGCTAGTAACTGGTGGAGTTGAGTAAACACCCCAGGTAGTCTGAGTCCAGAAATACAGTTCATGAAAAGTTAACTGGATTTGCAAGTTATTCCCCACACTGTTCTCTGCAGTATGCTTTTCCTTCTTAAAATGTGGTATTCTTAGGCCTGCATGATACTGAATGTTGTGTTCCCTATGCTATATAAAACCTCTGGGTAATATGGCAAAATTTCCTGAATATACAGTTAGAAGTACTTTAAAGAAAACTTTTGAGAATTAACACATTGTAAGCAAATATTATATTTTATGTAAACTTTTTACTGAAGTATCAATATATATAGTAAAATGTTACAAATACAAATACAAAATAATACAAATTATTAGTATACACTTAGGTATATTTAAAGTAAACACATTCACAATCCAGCACTCACATCAAAAAATAGATCAGGGGCCAGGCATGGTAGCTCACACCTGTAACCCCAGTGCCTCCGGAGGCCAAGGTAGTGTGAGGCAAGGATTTTGAGACTAGCCTAGGCAACATAGCGAGACCCCATCTCTACATAAATAAATAAATAAAATAATTAGCTGGATATGGGGGCATGCACCTTTAATCCCAGCTCAGGAGGCTGAGGCAGGAGGATAGCTTGAGCCAAGGAGTTCCAGTCTATAGTGAGCTATGATTGTGCCATTTCACTCCAGCCTAGGTGACAGAGCAGGACCCTGTCTTTGAAAATATATATATTCTCACCCCAGAAGCCTCCAATCTTTTCCCACCCACTACCTTCTCTCTAATTTACACACTATTTTGATTTCTAGCACCACATATTGTTTTTTGCCTATTTTTGAAATGTATAAATGGAAACATATCCTATGAGCTAGTTTGTCATTTTTCTCTGATTTTGTTCACTTAATATTAAATTTGTGATATTTTCTCATTGTGCCTACCTATATCTCATTTTTTCCCTCATTACTCTATAGCATTCCATTATATGAAAATATCACAGTGTATTAATACATTCTATTGTTGATGACATTTAGATTATTTTTGGTTTGAGGCCACTATGAATAGTGATGATATGAACATTCTTGTACATGTTTGGTGAATATGTACCCATTTCTATTGGATGTACCTTCAAGGTGGAATTGCTAGGTCATAGAGTATGTGTAGGTAGACTGACTGTCCCAGTTTGCCCAGAGTATGTATAGAATGACTAATTTCCCCAGCCATAATATTCTTAGTCCTGCATCCTAGGAAACCTTTAAGTCCTGGCAAAGCAGAACAATTTGTCATCTTAGGTATGTGTATGTTCATCTTTGGTAGATACTATGAAAGAGTTTTTCAAAATAATTGTATCTGATCAGGTCCCATTTATTTATTTTTGTTGTTGCTGTTGCTGTGATTGCCTTTGGGGCCTTCATAAATTCTTTCCCTAAGTCAACATTCCCTTTTTCTATTTTCCATTTCCCTTTTTCGAACATTTTCTTCTAGAATTCTTATAGTTTCATGCCTTAGGTTTAAGTCTGTTATCCATCATGAGTTGATTTTTATGAGAGGTGCAGATCCTGTTTCAGTGTTCTACATGTGGCTATCCAATTTTCCCAGCACCATTTACTGAATAAGGATTCTTTTCCCCAGTGTATGTTTTTGTCTGATTTGTCCAAGATTAGATGGCTATATGAGGATGGTTTTATATCTGTGTTCTCAGTTATGTTTCATTGGTTTATATCTCTGTTCTTGTGCCAGTACCATGCTGTTTTAGTTACTACACTCTTGTAGTATAGCTCGAAGTCTGGTAAATTGATGCCTCTCAATTTGTTCTTTTTGCTTAAGATTGCTTTTGCCATATGGTTCCATATGAAGCATCGAATTATTTTTTCTAGATCTGCAAAAAATGATGTTGGTATTTTAATAGGGATTGCATTGAATCTGTAGATCATTTTGGGTAGTATAAACATTTCAGTAATGTTGATTCTGCCAACCCATGAGCATGGTACGGTTTTCCACCGAATTTTTTTAAAAAAGGTTTATCAGAGCCCGGATTAGTCATCAACTTTCATGAGGATCACAAATTTTCTGTTGTTCCGAAACATTTGGCCTGCTTTAAAGCCAAAAATCAGGTGCACTGTAGGTATTTTTATGTACATAAATTATCTAGGGTTATTGCTTTATGCATATTTTCAGGATGAAACAGAAATTTTAATAATATTGAATTATAGCATGATAGTGATATCAATTTAAATAAATTTCAATTGATTTGAATTTTCTAATAATTTCCTTAGATATTCTCTTGCTACTACCTCAAAAACCTTTATTAAGAAGTAAAACCTTAGCCGGGCATGGTGGCGCATGCCTGTAGTCCCAGCTACTCGGGAGGCTGAGGCAGTTGGATCGTTTAAGCCCAGGAGTTTGAGGTTGCTGTGAGCTAGGCTGATGCCACGGCACTCACTCTAGCCCGGGCAACAAAGCAAGACTCTGTCTCAAAAAAAAAAAAAAAGTAAAACCTTTTTTAATTGCTATTCAGTGCTCAGAAAATGGTCTAAGGCATTTATTTCTTTGCCAGTGAGACCAAGTCCAAACATCCACTCAACTAAAATGAACTACATTAAAGCAAGGAGTTATCTGAGTGACCACAATATTTCCGTTACCTAGAGTAGTCTCTGCCACACAATCAGTATTCATAAAAGCTTGTACAAATAATGAACCTTAGTTTCCTAAGAAAAAGAAAGAAAATCAATATTGGAAAGTTCTTAAGAAGTCTGTTTACTAGAAGGTTTTTCATAAAGTTTTATTTCTATTTTTATTATATCCATTGGACTAAGTTGATGGGGGAGATGGAAGAAGAAAGGGGATAGTTTAGACAGCTTCATTTTGTTCATTCACTATCAAATAATTGGACTAATATTACATATATAAACACACATATATTTACCTACATATATATTTCTTGTGATGAAGAATGAGGTTATGGTATATTAAATGAAAATATCATGACCTTTTCTTTTTAATTTTCGACATTGAACTGAGAATTTTGACTTGTTGACTGAATGTATATGGTAAGCATGTTCTTTTGGGGTAATGATGGATATTTTGCATCATAGTTTTTGTATTGCCAGAGGCTCCTACTCACAGTAATAACAACAAAATCATAGCTTTTGTATCCTCATAGATCCGGTTTATATCCTGTCTAAATCCCTTCCTAGTTGAATGGGCTTAGCCAACTTACATAACCTCTCCATAGATGTGCTAAAAAAATGTATGAATAGGACTAACCTCAAACAGTTTTGAGTTGATAAAACAACAAAAAAAATGTGGATATGGCAACTTATCTTTTGGGAAAAGTGTTCTACAAATGCTGAACATTTCATTCAATAAATGTTTGTAGTAATGAATACAATTGAGAATTCTCTCAATGAACTTCTCTCCAGTGTTCCCAAATGTTTTGTCACTATGCATATGTTTAAGTTCCATATTTGAACATGAAATTAAGAATTGATGTATGCATATCATGCAAATGATATAAATATATAACATTTTATTTGTCTTTTATCTTGTCCTCATTTCATGTAAAAGTAACCTTTTAATGCTAACTTCTGGTCACATATTTTTCTCTTTGTTAATGGAAGAAAAAAAAGATTGAATTTTCACATTAAGATAATATAATTAGAAATAATGAAGTTACTATTAATATGAGATTATTATTCAAGCAGAATTATTCCAAATTAATTGAAAAGGGAAATGAGTGTCAGTGAAAAACTGAGACAAGGATTGTAGGAGTTAAAGGGCACCTCGTATGTCTTATCAGTATTCATATGAAGTTTTCACTATAACATTTTAGGTTTTAGTTCAACATCTAGGTTGATTTTTAATTCAAATAGTCAAAAACTCTATATATCCTCTCCCATTGTTTTGTAAATAATTCCATACACTGACTTGATGGACTGAGTCCAAATGGGTAGGATTTGCACCAGAAATGCCAGGAAAAAAAGTCCCTGTTATTAGTATCCTCAACAACTTTAAAACTGGGCTTTGAAATATCAGCCCTTGTCTCAGAAAGACTATGGGCCATGGTAGAAGAGAGAAATAGTGAGGCAGTGTCATGTGTCTGCGTGTGGGAGGAAGCTCTTCTATTAATAAACAGGCCTTTAATCTCCAGAGCCCATTTCCCCAGCAGTAAATTCACTTAGAAAAATAAAATGTCATTTAATTGGCAGAAAAATTGCTTAAATTCTGTGTGACAAACTCAAAGAAGTACATTCTGTAGAGGGAAAAGGAAAGAGAAAAGGATATAAATTAAATGTTAATTATAAAGATGATTAAAATGTAATAATATACAAAATTCATCTAGCTCCTTAGTAATTGACACAAAATTATATAACTTTGGGATATATAATCACAATCAAACTAATATTATAAACTTAAAAAATAAATTGCTTAAAATTGATGCTTAGCCTCCATTGTGTTGACAGCTATCTACTAAATCTGTGGAGAACACTAATTTGATAGGAATGACTTGCATTTAAAAGTCAGTTCAGATTTTGGGTTAATTGGCATCCACTTAACTTTTGAAGTCTACCTTGTTAAATATAAATTTTTAAAAAATTAATGCCAATAGATGTGAGAAAACCATTTGACACAAGGCAGCAATTAACTACAGAATGTAAAACCAAAATTCAAAAGAGTCTAGAAGCTGGTAAAGATGCAAACTCCTTTACTTGCCCTTGAATTTACAAATCAATCATATGTCAAAATGAAATGTAGAAAAATAACCTGCCAAATAGTATATAGGAGAAATCAGAAATTCCAAAGGAAATGGAAATACAAAGATTATAATAGAAAAGAATGAAATAAAAGATGAAAGGCAGCCAGATCCCCTCAAAAAACTCATGTACCTGTTTTTATCCCACATCAAATACTTGAATTTATTATTGTTTAACATCTCTAAGGATTCTTTCATCTTTTATGCATGTGCTTTTGTTAATATTAAGTTATATTACAGAAGCATTTTTTAGTCCGGAGGATGATATTAATGAAAAGCTTTAGTACTAACATTTTATAATAGCTGCTTCTCTCTCTCTCTCTTTACTTTCTGGATCTTTCATATTTCAACTCAACATATACTCATTCATGGTCTCCTGTATTTGAAGCAGTATAGCAGTTCCTAGTAATATCTCTCTCTTAAACAAATATTTACATAGCTAGGAATGAAAACATTTAGCAATTACTGGAGAACTTATCCTGTTGACAATTTATCAAGAACAAATGAAGACAAACACAAGTCAGTTTAATCAGGAGAGATGATCTGGAGCCAAGTGTATCAAGGACCTTTGCAGAGGGTGACTTCAGAAGCATAGGACAGTAAAATATGAAGTGCAGGTAGAGTTTAGGGGCCCAAAGGTTTTATTCATTTCATATTACCCTAGGACCATGAGGTTGAAAGATGTAAAATAATTTGTGAAAGGAACAAATCTGAAATGAGTAAGATACAGTCCTGGCCCCTGAGGAACTCTCAATGTGATCATAGACATGAGATCACCCTTGCCTTATTAAGTGCGCTGTTAAGACTGTAGGTTCAAGCTTCAGTCTGCCTGGGTATAGATCCTAGCCCTGCAACTTGCTCTGGTTGACTTTGTGTATATTTCTTAAATTGTCTTTCCTTTATTTCTTTATATTAAATGTAGGGATAATAATAGTACCCACCTTATAGGATTTTTGTATGAATGAAATGTGATAATTTGTCTATAGATCTTAGAATAATACTTGGCATGGAATTATAAATTACTAAACCATACATTTACTACCTCAAGTAGCTTCTAAGTTCCTTTAGGAAAACAAACCCATGCTAATCATCATCTGTATCAAAAACAGATCAATTACATACCTTTGTAAGGCTTATCACTCCTTCCTTTATTCAACAAATATTCTTTGTGTCCTTATTTTCCTTCAGGAATGGTGCTGGAGGTTAGGATACAATGATAAGCCAGATAGGTAGGGTCTCCTCTCTCACTGATATTATAATCCCCTGGAGGAACACAGACAAGTCATTGAGCAGTTTTAAAACAGCACATACATATTACCATAAGAAAGGTCCACAGTGTTATGGGAACAACTGAGGGGATAACTAATTTAGACCTCAGATAGCAGGGAAATCACACAGCAGAGAATGACATTAGACCTAAAAGCTGGTGGAAAGAGGCAGCAATGGGGAGTAAAAGCTATGGCAAACAGAGGGGACAGCATGTCTAAAAGCATAGGGGTAAGAACAGATATGCTACCAGAATACGCTTGAGAAAAGTGAAGAAGATAAACATGAGGTGAACAGGAGAAGAGGAGGGAGTCTGGAAATGATATCGGAGAAGGAAACAGGACTCAGATCATGCAAAACTTAGCCACACTGAGCATTTTGGACATTATGTTAAAGAAAACTAAGGATATGTTGAAGGGTTTAAGCTTGAGAGCTATAAGATGAGATTTTTACTTTCATAAGACTACTCTTGCTGCAGTGTGGAGAATGGAGTGGAGGAGGCATGAAGAGAACCAAAGAAAACCATAAGGAGGCTTTTACAAAAACACGGGAGACACATAACATATCCTCATTGGAGAACTGGCCGAGGGATTAAGCCAAATCTATTTTTGAAAGTTAGTTAGAATGTCATATTATTATGCCTCTTGGATTGGTTGGATATACACAGTAGCAGAGCAGAGAAGGACAATTGAATGGATAATAGGATGTTTGAGTTTTTATTTTATGTCTAATTGTTTTATATGTATCCTCACAACAACTCTATGAATGAGATAACATTATTATTCTCATTTTATAGATGAGAAAGCCAATGTGTATGCCCCATTTAGATCACTTTCCCAGAATTATGTAATTTGCATTAAATGGTGGAGCCAGGGTCCAAATCCAGATGAAATAAATTCAGAAAATACTATCTTAACTACCTTGGTCAGAAAGAGGCAACTTAAGGGAAGAATAATTTGGAACGAAGATGATGGATCAGATTTGGGATCTGATAAATATGAGAAGTTTGTAGGTCACATAATTGAAAATTGAAAATAAGGAGGGAAACAGCCTAGCACCGTGATGAAGACTATGGCTCTGAAGTCAGACCTGGATTGACATCTGGCTCTGTCATTTATTAGCTCTGCCCTGGGGCATGATACTTATTTTTTCTGGAGTTTTGAGTACCTCAAGTGTAAAATGGAAATAACAATGGAATATTGGAATGATTAAATGATAGAATTCCTGTCAAATATTAGTAAAACAGATTGATTGGCATATACTCCATTTTCAATGAATGTTAATACTTTACTTGCTATTATTATTATTTTGAAGAGGTCATTGAAATATATGTTTGGCATTTAGGGGAAAGACCTCCTAGGGATATTGTTTTAGTCCACTCAGGCTACTATAAAAAATACCATAGACTAGGTGGCTTATAATCAACAAAAACTTATTTATCACAGTTCTGGAGGCAGGGAAGTCCAAGATCAAGTTACCAGCAGATTCAGTATGAGGACCCACTTCCTGGTTGCTAGTTGGCTATCTTTTTTGCTGTGTTTTCACATGGCAGAAAGGATGAGAGAGTTCTCTGGGGTTTGTTTTTAAGGTCACTATTCCCATTCATAGGGCTCTGCTCTAATGATCTAGTCAACTCCCAAAGGCCTCACCTTCTAATGTTATCACCTTGGGAGCGAAGATTTCACCATATGAATTTTGGGGGAATGTAAATATTCAGTATATTGCAGGTATTATCAAGGTATAGATGGTATTTGATAACCATAGAAAGGGAGCATAGAAAGCTATCTGGTCTGATTAAAAGAGAATGAGAACAAACCCCTGAAAATAAAATTGCAATTTTAAAGGGCTCACAAAACTGCATGCATTAAATAATATCAAAACATAAATTTAGCAGAGAAAATTACAGTACTCAGAATTAACATCTCTGAAAATTTCCATATTTAAAAGGCAAAAAAAATTACACTTACAATGGAATAAGCATAAAGCAGGCATAAGAAGTTTCATCATAAACATGGCAGGTGGCATAGGGAGCAGGGAGTGGGGTGAATGTATCACCTTAGTGTATCGAGGGAAAATTATTTTCAAGTTAAAATCTTTACATAACCAAAATATTAGTCAAATGTCATAGTAAAGGCATTCTTAGATATACCATGACTTCTCACATATCTTTTTATAAGGAGTATATTAAGGATCTTCTCTAGAAAAACAAGGCATGAAATCAAAAAATAGAAATTTATGAAGAACAAAATGGAACAGGGAAAAAAAATAATCAATCAAAAACTGTCAGTGGGAGGTGGGGGACAAGGATGAAAAAAGTTCATAAGAGAAGAAATTCAGAATGCAATGGTGAAGATATCCATCTATCTATCTATCTATCTATCTATCTATAGATAAGTAGAGAGACATATCCTATTTAAGAAGAAAAACATACAATTAGATCAATAAAAGCAGAAAGAATCTAATTTAATAACCATTTTTGCTAAAAAATTAAAACTTTTATGAAACTAGGAAAAGAATAAAAATTCTTTACTCTGATACAGGACATCTACCAAATGCAATACATGTGATTCTTAATAATTGGAAATGGTAGACATTCCCTTTAAAGTCTTGAAAAATACTAGGGAAGAGCTAGTGAAAGGCAAAAGAAAAGAATTGTAAGTACTGGAAAGAAAGAAAACACTTCATTATTCACCAGTGATTCAACTGTCTATTAAAAATAAAAAGAAAGAATATACAAGTAGATTATTAGAATTAATAAGAATGGCATAGTAGCAAATGTCATAAAGTAGAACACAAAAGATATATGGAAAAAGAAACAGAGCTACACAGGAAGTCAGAAATTTTAATTCACTTCTGTCAGTACTTGCCAGATCAACTAGACAAGTATTGGCATAGAAGATTTGTATCATGTGAATATAAGGTTGCTGTGATTCATATATTAAAGTCTGTACTCTGAAATAGAGAATACACACTCAGTTTCCTATGGAACCATTATAAAAATTTACCATACATTATGCCACATAGAAAATCTTAATACATTTCAAAAAGTATGGAAGACCTCTATGTTAGTCAGCTTGGTCTGCTAAAACACAGTACCATAGACTGGGTGGGTTAAACAGTAGACATTTACTTTTTACAGTTCTGGAGATTGGGAAGTCCAAGATTAAGGTTCTGTCTGATTAGGTTCCTGGTAAGAGCTCTCTTCCTGGTTTGGAGATGGCCATCTTATTGCTGTGTCCTCATATGGAAGAGAGAGAGAGAGAGAGAGAGAGGGAGAGAAAGAGAGAGACAGAGAGAGAGGGCAAGCTCTCTGGTTGCTTCTTATAAAAGCACTAATTCTATCATGAGCAGCTCACCCTTAAGACCTCATCTCACCACCCTAAGGCCCCATCTCCAAATACTATCACATTGAAGGTTAGAGCTTCAACATAGGAAATTTAGGAGGACACAAATAGATTGTCCATACCAACAACATTCTGTAATCATAACTCAATGAAACTAAAAATTTTAATAATAGTAAAATGTTAAAAATTGGATGAAAAGCAGAAATTCAAGCTGGATATACAGAATATGACAAAATGTCATTAATGCAACCGGTACCTATAAGAAGCTATGACATAGGCAAAGGCCATACTCAAAGAAAAATATATAGCATGAACTATGTCAATTAAAAATGTAAATTAAGAACAACTAAATAAAAAATTTAGAAAAAGAATAAATGATCCAAATATAAGAATGAAAGGAGAAAAACACTAAAGAAAGTAGAAACAGTGAACAAAAAGTAGATTGGTCATTTCAAAGTTACTTTCCTCGTAAAGGTTAAAGCAGAGGGAACTTCCTTATCATGCCCTCTAAAACTAGCCTGTTTGGGGATTTGGTTATTATCTTTCTCCTGATTTCTTGGAAGACCAGATAAACAAATTTGGCTTTGAGGCATGGAACTTTGGTCTGCTGGGCTTAGTGCAAGAGCTCAGTCCAAACCAATGGCCTTAAAACCACATATAAACATGCTGGGATTGGTGGGACCTGAAGATTTTTCAGCCTGACTTTGCCGGTGAATCCTGGTGATTAAGTGGCCCTCAGTGTCTCTCCATAATGAAGCAGGTAGAAAGTCTGTCTGGCTTTAGAAATGTCAGTTTTTGAGTGCATTTCTCAAAATGGGATGAATATCAATAGTTCTTTATTCATATCCAAATTATAATATTAGTGCATTGGTGTACCAGATTTTGCCTGCACAGTTAACAAAGTTAACTCTTCGTTGTTAGGAAATGTGCTGTGTTCTTTTCCCAAGGAGGTGATAAATTAAGGCTGAACAATCTCTATTTTCCCTCTAGTCCCCCTTGTAGTGATTGGCAAGGATCTGACAAATGATGGAGTCAGTTCCAAATCATGGAATCATCTTCCATTTCTCACCCTTCTTCAAATCCCACACCTAATGTCTCACCAAACTCCACCTATCCCCTTTCTGCCATCTTCCTACTCTTTTCCCCACGTTTGGACATTTCTGCTCCTACTATCTTTCCTCACTACTGCAATTGCTCCGCTCCCATCCAGACTTTTTCTCTTATTTTTTCTCATCCAGATTCATAATTTCCTACTGCATTTTTCTTTCTCAGGTTTCTTTGCCTTCCAATTTGAGGACACTGTCATAGGAAATTGTAAGGGAGATTGATAAAGTTACTAAGCTTAAGAATTTTTCTGAGACGCCCAGTTACACATTAAGGCACCCTCTGAATTTTCTTCCAGGACATATTTTTTTTTTCCTGTTTTGACTGCTAAACAGTGCCAGTAGTATGTCATAAACTTGGAGTCTATTACTTCAAAAGATGCTACAATTCAGGTAAGGAATTCAGGTACAGCTAAAGTTCCCTTTGTATTTCTTATACAGAATTTTTTTAAGAAACAAATTAATAGTATCATCAAGACTGCCTGGGTAATTTCTAGGCTATTTCAGAGAACAAATTGTTTTCAAGCATTGGTAGGCAGTGTAGAAGAATCTATTTACATTCAAATTATTTGCTAATTACAAATCATTATTAGCTATTAACTAAGAAAAGCCACTTAAAGACAACTACTAGGTAACACTTTGTTAGACTGGTTCCAATTATAGAGACTGGAAAATGATAAAACCAAGGTTAAAAAGAATTCATAATCTGTATTTTATTTCATCAATTGAAATACACCTCCCCTCATTTCCACCAGACCAAATGCTTGTGGTTTTATTGGACCTACAAAATATCTCAGTACAGAATAATACATATGAGAGGAAGCTGATAAATTGTCTGAATTCAAGAAATAAGATCCCTCAAGGTTACTCCCCAACTAGACTCTTTCCCTGGATCTTTTTTAAATCCTGTAATAAAGAAGGTGGAACAACACAATCCCCAAAAAGACAGCTGCAGGGGATACAGGGATAAGCATTTGTTTTCACTTTGAAAACATGAGCCCACTGCCAACAGGTTTTGGGCTTCTGTACAAAATCTTTCCAGAATTATACAATGATTTTGGAACAGAAGAGAAATGATGGCCAAAATTACCTTTGATTTAGCACATAGTTCTTCAAGGCTGGACAGATAAAAATCAAAATAGATGTCCCATCTTCTACCATAGAGGTCAACTTACTGGAAGAGGGAAAAGACCTCTGCTCTAGTCCTATTAATGTAATTCTGTTCAGGAGCAGTCTTAGCCCAACTGATTTCAGTGGAGTACAGCAGTATGTTAGGCTCCATGTCATGGAAAACACATAGGAACACCAGTAAAATTCTAGTTTTGACACACTTAATCTCTCCAGGGGGCACTGATGATTCTTACATTAGAGAACTAGTGGAAAGTTATGAGAGCTAACTCTTTATGGAAGTGGTTTGCAAACTGTGGAGTACTCTCTAGATGTTAGGTGAGATTATTACTTGTTTCTAATGAACATTACTAAACATATGCAGCCTCAGAATGATCTTCTCAAGTGGTTGTATAAAGACACAACAAGCTATTTCTTGAAAAGAGAAGAAGACAATATGTACTCCATAAATGCATATTACATAAAAGCTGTGTGCATGTCACACTAAAGACTGCATTTGTGCTAATACATTTAATATATTGATATGAACTTGGATGGAGAGAGACAATAGGATGGGTAAAGGAAGACTGCGTAGGTAGATATGTAAGAGATTTCCAATGTTGTCATTTCTGTGTAGAGTGGTGGATTCACAGGTCTTTAATATATTAAAGCAAACAATCAGGCAACCAAATACCACCATGCATGGGAACAACAAAAATCTGCCTTAATGAAGAATTGCAGTTCATCCAATTCTATGTACCTGACACTCCCTCCAAATATGTTAGCAAATTATTTAAAGAGGGCATTTTTGCTCATATCAGCTAGCTTTCAGCAGAGCCCAATAAAGTCATTAGTGTCTGTCAGCCGTCAATATACATTTGAATTTCTTGAACTCTTTAATTCCTGTACTAGAGATCCCAGGCTTCACTATGTTCTGCAAATAGGCCAGCAGTTGTAACAAAATGCAAGGCCTTCACAGTAGCACTGTGAACAGGAACCTACTTAATGAATGCACTAACTGTTCTGTATCTGAAGACATTAGTGTCCTGTTCATTCTTTAGTATGATAATAAAAGACTCTGTGAATTCAATCAAATTGGTCAAGAATAACTGTTTAATGAAGTAATGGATTAAACCAGTTGTTTTGAGTAATTTAGCAAAACAAATACTTGAATGAATCACCAATTTTTTAAAAAAAAAATTTCAATGGGTTCTGTGGACTGTCGTGCTATTTAGTCTACTGGTTACTATTGGCCAAATACTAACACTATGCATTACTGTGCCTCTATTATGGACATTTCATTTTTTAAGGGATAGTATGAAAGACAAGAGTACTCCCTATTATACAACAGAATTCTCATAACTTCTTTGAATGGATCCTTCTTGGCTTTTTGCTGCCAGTTTCAGACAACATAATCAAGGCTTGCAACTGCTTCTATTTCTCCCCTTTTTGCCATAGAAGGCCTGGCATAAAAAGCTATTACCCTCAAAATAATTGTGAATCTGGCTTAACTTAAGAAGTGACAACATTATTTTTATCTGAGTCATTTATGCAAGGATCTCATGCAAATATTAAGACATTCCTTTATATTAACTTTCATAATATTATATAATATGTAATGCTAACTCATTTCAATAGGTGGCTAGGATGATAATGAACAATTTTCAGGACATTGCTCTATAGAAATATCGTAAAATAGGCATTGGAAACTAGAAAGAAACATGAAACAACAAACAAACAAACTGATACTCAAAAATGAAGGTCTCAGAAGCAGCTCTCTCTGACCTTCTCCTGCCCTCCTCTCAGTCTCTCATTTTCCCCCAAGCCTGGCCATAGAAACTAGAATCCCTTTTCCCCAGGGTGAGTCATAGAAACCAGAACCTCTTTCCCCAACGCCAGCCGTAAAACTTACAAATATTACTTTAACTTTCCCCCTGCCTTTCTCTGTAAAAACAGACCATAAAGAAATGATCTGAATTATTTGTTTGACTGTAGGTCATAAGACCCCTATTCCAGAGAGGGTCCTGTCCCACACCCAGAAGGAGGGAAGGCATGCTCTGAGAGGCCAAGAAGACTCAAGTCTTGCTTGGTGTCCCCACTCAGTCTGTCAGCATTAGATCATTCCGTTTTTGTTCAGTCATATTTCTACATGACTGTCCGTATTTTGTTGAACCTAAGTATAAAAATGGACAGTTTCCCTTGTATCTTTGGGTCTTCATTCTGAAGGCTTCTATGTCATGTGAAACTATGATCAAATCAATTTGTATGCTTTTTCTTCTATTAATCTGCCTTTTCTCAGTGATTTTCAGTGAATCTTCAGAGATTCAGAGGGTGAAGGGGAAGTTTCCCCTTGGCTCCTACATTGTCTGTATCATCACCAAGGAGGAGATACATCCTATGACTCATGGCCCACACCTGAGCCAAGATTAAAATTTGGTTCTAGAGTATTCAGCTGCACTGTCAAGTCCACTGTCTGGCTGGCCTAAGACTTTAAAATACCCTGTCAAAGGTTTTCTGAAGGAAGAAAAAAAAATAATGCTTATGGTATTTCTTTCTTGGAGCTTTGTAATGTGCAAGCTCATGAAAGGCTCGGAGAAAACCTACATAAAGAGACTTGTTAAATTTTGTTTAACCCCAAATTGTTTCTAAACACATTTGAAATGGAATCCTAATTTTGAGAAACACCTGTTGAATTCCCATGAAACTACTTTTTGCTGGAATGCGTTTTGGAAAAGAGTTTATACAGAGATAATTTATGTTCCTTAGTAAAGATAAATAAGAACGTGTGAGAGGAAACATTCAATATGGGAAAACAGAGAGGGGTAGAGAGCAGCATGTGAACGGCCTTAAGGTATTATTGGTAAGAGACCCAATTAGCAAAAGAGAAATGGAGAACACATGGTGTTTTTAATATTAATATGTTCTTAGAAATTGGCCTATGTGTAAATATATATGATAATGTAAAGGAAATGCAAGATTCTATAAATGGAATAGGTTTTTTAAAAACATGCAATGTTATTCTTTATTTTTCCAGAAAGTTCATATAAGAATATCTTTGGAGAATGATTCAGAGAGAAAGACTCCTCTCTTCTTCCTTAAAACTCTTCAATAACATGCTATGCATGAGCAGTGACATTTCTATTTTGTGCCCCATCACAAACATGTATTGTACCAAGGGTTTCACACAACCCTCTTCTGTTATCTTACTAACTGTATCCTCTTTGGTCCACAGTGGTGGAGTGTGGAACAAGTGTGGTTTAGCAGTTTAGGTCTGGTCCCTGAAGGAATGCTGAAATCACCAAGGAGAATGTCAAGCACTTCATTTTACATTTTCTCTGTAGATCTTGCATATTTATGTAAGCCACTGAATAGAATGCAAACAAGGGGGTGATGGTTAGCATATTTTTGGAGTAGTTGTTTCTCTCCAAGCAGAGATTTGATGTCAAGGCTTCTCTTGGAATTCAGGGAGGAGAAGAAGGGGAAAATAAAACTGATGAGAAAATGTGTCCTGTTGTGTAAATGCTATAAATATTTAGCATTACAAATGTGTGTCTATGAATCACACAGTGATGTGCCCAGTAACAATTACTTATTTAATCTTTTGCCAAAGATTTACTTTTTTGAAGTATGGTATGAAGAGGAGAGAGAGAGCACACATTTCTTCTTTAGTACTTTACAGTAATCGCCTTCCATGAAAAAAGCATTCAAATCCTCACTCAAAGAGGGAATAACTGAGAAGATTGCCCTTCCTGGAAACAAAGCTTTGATGTGTTTAATAACAAAGGGTCTGTATCTGCTGTGGAACTGAAAATGATCTGAGCGTCTATTGCAAGGACTAACTTCTCCACAGGCTTTCTGACACTGAAGGTTCTCTATCCTGAGTATATTTTACACACACACACACACACACACACACACAAGCACAGAGAGAGAGTAAAAATTTGTCATATATCTGCACATATTATATGATTTTATAAAATAATTTAATAATAAAATAATAGATATAATTAACATTAAAATGACTTACTGTAGGCAACATTGACAGAAGTTAAATACACACTGGGTGAAAATCAGGTGATATATAAAATCATGCATTACAAATGAATGTATAGACTTCCCTTCAATTCCTGTAGCCCTGAGATTTGCTGTAGCTATTTCACCAAAGCAAGGGTTCAACATATCACAGTCAAATTTCCCTTTCTTTCAAGGCTCTTTTCACTTGCATACCTGTTTGAGTATATTCTTTGAAAATCGCATTGGAAAGCTTTGTTCCCTGAAACATGTTGATTGCATGACATAATATAAATGAGTTGTCTACATGGCCTTAGGATTTAAATGGTCAAATGAGCATTCCCATAAAGGAATCTGTTTTAGGTTCTACATTTTCTCTTATCCACTGGGATTCAAAGGTGGCAGTAATAACATCTGGGGTCTCTTAAGGCTTTGAGTGTTTCTTCAAAAGTGATGATGCTTATAGTAATATAATTGGAAAGACAAAAGTTGTGCACAGTGTAGGTCTGAGCAAATGGCCCTAGGAGTGTGTAGTCACACCATCTTTTCTGCGATATCTGGACTATTTTAGCTTGAAGCCCAAATCATGTGTAGCTGCAGGTCATGAGCCTCCACATCTCCATCCACACACTATCTGGGAATGGTCTTCTCAAAACATACGTATGCAATGACAATGGTTGCTAAATGCCCTTCCAGCTGTGCTTGTAATTTCCTCCTGTCGCCATAATGGACATTTTGTTGCCCAAACATGAAATTCTTCTTACTAAGCAGGTATCCACTGCTTAGTGGTTAAGACCATCCCCTCCAGAATACTGGGGTTCAAGGCATGACTTCTTTACATAATTCATGTGTGAGCTTTGGGAAGTTACTTTTCTTCTCTAAATCTATTTCTCCATGTGTAAAACATGAAGGAAATATTGCTCACGTTATGGGTATTAATGAAAATAAAATGCATTCAAAGTAGTGACCATATCCTGGTATGTAGAAAATGATAAAACAAATAGCTGTAATTTTAATCTGAACTGGATTTGGGGGAAATGTGATAATAATTGCACTAGAAAAAGTAGACTGGTACTGTGTCCTCAAATTAAATTGGGTCCTGTTTTGAACCTACTAACAAGACCATATGATCCTATAAAATGAAGGAGACTAACAAGAGAAATTTAAAACTGCTCTTTATCCAAGGAACATAAATACTCCACCTCTATTATTTATATATAGTAATAATGATGTGATGGATTTACTAGGAATTATTGACTATTTATTAATTGGATGTATAAATCAGGCATAATATAATTTTCACGTTTTTGACCTTTAAAAAGTCATATAAATGCTGTTATTTTTCTTAATTTTTTCAGTGTTCCTGACATAAATGAAATGAAAATTAGGAACTTTAAAGACCAGGGTTTATGTTTTATCGAATGGCAATGCAAAACCATATGCACTATCCTGGGAAGTAAAACCATTTCTTTCAAGGGTCTTTGATGGCACATGGACACACACAAAGACCATTATGACACATAAATTATGTGTGCTATTTTTCACTTATAATTTTGTCCATGAAAAATTTCCATATGTTCCATAATGCTTAATCGGATATTTTAAAAAAGAAACAATTATTTCAGGTTTAACTCATCTTAGCCTTTGCTCTCATATATTGCACAACTTCTAGCTGGAAAGAAACTACTAGTTTTAGTACAATATAAACAAGCAAACAAAAGAAGAATTAAAATCACCCCAAAAGCTTAATATTTTCCTCCTAATTCTTTAAACATGTCAATAAATGCCTTGGTTTCCTTTTGATGGCTCAATAACCAAGTTATTGACATATGCACAATAGGCCCATCTCACAGAAAATGTCACTGCCTGTGATGGGGAGATTCCGACTCTGCTCTCAGAAAACCAACATGGAATCCCTACATATGGGTGTTGACTTCCATGGAATTTCATGACTTCTTCCCTGTGCTCTCTCTCTTTTACCTTTGACAACGTGAAGAGTATTTTATAATCAAAGAAATGGGCAACCTGAAAAGGCCTTTCTTTCAGCTTGGTCTTCCATATCTGTGTATTTAATCTCTGCCTCTGACTCACCGCCTACTTTCTGTGATACTGGGCAGAGAGAATGCCAGGACTGTAGGGAATGTACCAGAGTCACTGAGGTCACTTTATAAACAGACTGTGTTTAAAGGCAGTTTTAAGAGATCCTAGGAAATGAGACCCATTAAGTTTGTGCACAGGGAAAAGACACCCCCCACCCCCTCACTCCCTAATTCTTTCTTGCTCAATCTGTGGAAAAAGATTCAATCAGACAAGCTGCTGAGTTTATGGTCATTTTGAAATTCTTTTCTCGCCTCTTTTCATTTTTTCCAAGCCAAACATTTTACTGGCGCTAATGCAAAAGCATAGAAGTTTATCCTTATTTGCCCTAGAAACACTGTTATTTTCATCTTAAATAACCAGTTTCTGTGCTTGGAGCTTTTAACCCACTGAATGAGGTTTCACTGGATTTTCTCTCCCCTGATTTGTCTCAATTTGTACCACTTTACTTTATAGAAACACAAGGCAATGTGTCCAATTTTGCGAACTTATACACAACCAGCCATTGCACTCCCCCTATAAGGTTTCTCTCTAGCTATTGCCCCGATTTTCACCTCCTCTTTGTAGCGGACATCCTATAAACATTGTCTATAAAGATAACCTCAATTCTTTTACCTTTCATTTTGTCTTTAATCTATTCTGACCAGGTCTTTGTTCTCACAAATTAACTGATACTCACTCAAAAAAGTCACCAATGACTTCCATCTTACAAAAGTTTATGGTCAAAACTGTAATATCTAAAACAAAAAAACTTCCAGAAGAAATGTAGGAGAAAACTTTTGTGAACATGGCTTAGTTAGGCAAAAATTTCTCAGATATGATGGCAAAAGTAGAACTTACAAAGGAAAAAATGACATAGTGGACAGCATTAAACTTAGAAACTTGGGCTCTTTGAAAAACATGGTTAAGAGAATTAAAAAGAAAAGTCACAGACTCGTAGAAAATATTTGCAAAGCACAAATTTGATAAAAGCCTGGTGTGCAGAATATAGAGAGAATATTCATATCTCAATTATAAGAAAACAAACAACCCAATTAAAAAATGAGTAAATGATGTGAACAGATAATCCACCAAAGAAGATAAGAGAGATGGCAGATAAGTACATGAAAAGATGCTCAGTATCATTAGCAACTCGGGAAATGGAAGTGAAAACCTTAATGATATACCACCCTTTTAGAATGGCTAACATGAAAAGGGGGGAAAAATAAAGCCCTATACAGTAATCAGAATTCTCATATATTGCTGGTATGAATGAAAAATGGTTCAATGACTTTGAAAAATAGTTTTAATTTTTTTTATAAAGTTAAAAATGCAATTACCATACGGCCCAGCTGTCTTTCTGGGTATTTACTCAAGTGAAATGAAAACCTATGTTCCCACAAAAACTTCTATGTGAATATTTATTGGAATTTATTTGTAACCTTCAAAAACTGAAAACAATCCCCAGCAGGGGAATGACTAAACAAATTGTGGCATATCAACGCAATGGAATGCTACCCAGCAGTAAATAGGAAGGAATTTCTGATACATGCAATACCATGATGAACCTCAAATGCTTTATGACAAGTGAAAGAAGTCAGATTCAAATAGCCACATACTGTCTGATTCCATTTACAGGACATACTTGCAAAACTAAAGGGGCAGAAAACAGATCTGTGGCTGAGTATGGGGGGAGGTGCAAAGAGGCTCTGCGAATTTTGGGTTCTGATGAAAGTTCTGTTATGACTATGGTGGTGATAACACCAGTGCATGTATTTCTTGAAATTTATAGCAATATAAAAAGGGTGAATTTTAGTCCATGTAAATTATAACTTAGTGTAAAAAAAAAAAAGGGCCATAGACATCTGTGGCATAAACACCTATCATAACGGATTATCATTCAAAAATAATATGAGGGTTAGTTCTAAGTCTGTACTTTATGTGCCCACTCAGCATCATGTGCCAACATCGATCACTTCCCTCCCTTCATAAGTTGCTTTTTTTAAAAAAAAATTTTAGTTACACAGATAAACTTCCCTTCTTGTCCTTCTCCTTCACTGACTGCTCTGCCACAATCTAGTTTGCTGGCTCTTCCTTCTGTTCATTCTTTACCTCTGAATGTTGGAGGGCTTTGGCTCCTTTAGGCAGGGTAGACAGACCAGCTTCTTTCAGGAGGTGACAGTTGAACAGAAACCTGAATAAAGAGAAAGAATAACTTTTCCCCTTAGGACTGGTTAGATAATTTGTGGGGACCCAGGGCAAAGTGAAAACATATGGGCCCTTGTTCCAAAGTTATGAAGGATTTCAAGATGGTGACAGCAGAGCATCATCCCAAGCGTGGGGCCATTCTGAGTGCGGGACCCTGTGGGGCCATGGAGGTCATGCACCCATGAGGCCAGATGCCAGTGAAGCTGGTCCTGCAACTGCCTCTCAGCATGTCCCCTCCTAAAACCCAAATGGAAGCCATCTCTCGCTGGACAATTCTCTGTAGCTGGACTTCTTGTTTCTGCTATTTTTTCCTTATTGGCAATTATTCACATAGAAGCCAGGGTCATCCTTTTTGAAAACCATCAAATCATTGTACTCCTCTGCTCAAAACTTTTCAGTGGCTTTCTGCCATTCTCCATATAAAATCCTGAGGCTGACCAAGGCCACGACCCTACCTGATCTGACCCCACGTGATTTTGTGACCTCATCTGTTACCACTCAACCCTGCACTCACTTACACAGCTACACTGGCCTCTTTGTTCCTCTTTAAGCCAGCCAAGCGCCTTCCCTCCTCAAGGCCTTTGTACTTGCCAGCCCATTAGTGTTAACTGTGGAACACAGATGCCCCAAGTCTTTGTAGGAGTAATTCTCTCCCTCTCCCCTTTTTTTTTTTTTTCTTCCAGATTTCTGTTCAAATCTTATATCCTGAAGGAGGACTTCTCTGGCCACCCTGTCTAGAATAGTTGCCCTTCTCCCACCTCCAACACACACCCCAAGTCTCTTTATATTCCCTTTCACTGAATTATCTGTTTTTCATAGCACCCATCTAGAATTATCTTGCAGGTTACGTCATTTATTATCTTTCTTCCCTGCAGACATGTAACCTTCATGAGAACAGAGGCTTTATCTGGTCATTTTCTGTGTATCAGGTGTATAGGACAGTGCCCAGCACATGTTAGACTTTCAGTAAACACACACACTCTCTCTCTTACACACACATGCACTCACACAATTCCTCTTCTTTGCTTTGCTACTTGCTATAAAATTCTCCCTGCTCCTTCACTCTTCCATAAGTAAATTAAAAATAGATTGAACCATGTAAAATGGTGAAATTGTCAATATTTGATCATTTTGGAACTACAAAATGGCAATTTTGGATGGTTCAAATTAACAATATCATATAAAAACAAGACAAAAACTCACATGAATATGCCAATGATACATTGATTAAAATAACAAAAGTGTTTGATAGGAGAGGTCAAACCTCATGATAAGAAGATTATTACATAGAACTAAAACCTGGGACTGCTACTGTGATGCTTCTACCTTCCCCAGAAAGTTTTCAAGCCAGTAGAGAGTGACAGGACACCTGCTTCCTGAGTGATAAGAAGAAATGAATGGATTTCACACTGACAGCTTATTAATCCATTACCTGCCAACCACAACATTGGAGACCAATCCCTATTTTCAAAATCCATGTTCTCTCTTGAAGTCTTATTTAAGTAATATCTGTGCAATCTGTGAATGAAGCCAAACCAGAGACATATATAAAAGTCATAATGGCATTCACTGACAGATATTAGCTCTTTCTCTGCTAATCCAAGGAAAGGATTTTTTTTTTTTCATTTTTCTTTCCAGCACACCAGTTATTAAATCTAAGAAGTGCCAGAAACTAATGCTTTTTTTTTTTGTATTTCTAACAACTGAAACATATAATCCCATGGTATTTGCACATTATACTTAATTGCATATGGTTATCAACAGCATAAATCTTACATTAGTGTGCTGGCTTCAATGAGATCTATTTGTACTTTCAACTTTTAATACTGTAAATGGTTTAATACTGAATAATCTTTATATTTCAGCACTTTCAGCTACTTTTACCTTTTTAGGTTTTCTTACCCAAAGTTTTTCCGGAAACTTTGTTAAGTATAGTAAATCAATTGGTGGCCACAGCCCATCTAACTTGAGCCTGGATGGAGTTGATATCTATATTGTGGAGGTTCACCAGTTGAACGTAAGACTAGAGATTTCTTTCCTTACTCCTTTTCTTCTTTTCACCCATTGACTAATGTAATCTATAAGTGTATGCATTCTTTGAGCATACTCAAAACTTGGTATTTATGTTTTGAAAAAATACGGCAATGATCAAGTTTACCCTTCTGATATCTCAGTTTATGCACATAATCAATAAATATTGCTGGCTCAGTGAATGCTACACATGCTCCTCCCATTAGGAAGATGTGCAAATGCTCTTGGTTGTTAATTAGACATGGGGCGAGCAAAAAATTATTAAGAGGAAGGGAATCAATTCGGTTAAAAGGAGAGTGACATATTTGCCTATGAAAGCAAAGCTGAGTTCCTGTAAATAAATATAACAAATATGTAAAATTTCATCTTATATACTTCTTTTTAAGGGACAGTTTTGTAAAAAAATCCCAGCAAAATGAGTGGATTGTTTAAAAATTTCACTATTAAGGCATCGATAAAGGCTTATAAAGAAATGAACCTATATCATATTTTCAAATTAATCTTAATTAACCTGCAATGTTAATAAGTTTATATTTTTATAAAGCATTTTTCTAAGAGCATATAGAATGTGTGTGTGCACGTGTGTGTATCAGTATGGAGAGAGAGGTAAATGTTAGTAGTATGGTCCAAAAAAAAATGCTCAGTAATAAGGGACAAATAAGATGTTTATTTCTTTTGAGGGGGGAAAAAAAAAAACCAAAGCGGACATAGTCATCTTATTTGGCCCTTATTATTGGATATTGAAGGACATTTAACTAAACTTGCAAATCTGGGCAGTTGGGGAAGAGTAGACATTTTAACTCACACATTTCTTTATCTTTCAAACTACATAATTTTTGTTAAATAAAGATCTTCAAAAATGTGGACTGGTTTAGTAAATTAGATGTTGATAGAAATGGTCATAAAAGAAGGAAAGGTAAAAACAATAGTGCTTTTTGGGGAAACTAATAGATCTTTGTTGTATATTCAATTCCTATTTTTAGGATGATCCCTACATGAAACGTAGATAATCTTTCACAGTATTGGTATCTAATTACTGTAAACTTACTCAGACATTTGATTTGGCAGATATTCTACATTTTGCTGTAAAACACTCTTTCCTTGATTCTTCAATCTGCTGAGGTTTGGTTCTACTCTAACAATAGCTTTCAATGCTGGCTGCGTATTAATACCAACTGAGACACTTTTACATAAAACTGATGTTTGGGCTCCTATACAGAGCTATTGATTCAGAATTTCTGAGGGATGAGATCTGGGAATTAGTATTTTTAATATACATTTTAATTGCAGTAGAATATGCAGACAGAAGAATGCAGCCATCATAAGTATACAGCTTAAGGAATTATCACAAAATGCACACACCTGTATAATGACCACTCAGATTAATAGAATGTCACCAGCATCCTAGAAACTCCACTGGTATCTTTCCCAAGGAGGCATTAGTACTTTTCAAAAGTTCCTCAGGAGATTGTCACATACACCCAAGGATGAGAACCACTCAATTAAATGCTAAGCATCTTGTATACCAATTTCTCTATTTTGATTGAGTTGTGAGGAATGGGAAATGAATAATTATTAAACACACATTCTGTTGGTGATTGCACAAACATTATCTTGTCTTTAAAGTAACCATTTAGAATAGTTGGCATTACATCCTTTCATATAAATGAGGAAGTAGAGGCTAATAGAAATTTGTGAAAGTGGTACCATTGAAGTGAAAACATTGGAATGCAAATCTAGGCGCGCTTAGTGGTTAAAAGATCAAACTGGATCAGACAGACTTAGGTTAGAATACCAGCTCCACCACTTCCTACATGTGTAACCTGGGGTCAACTGGTTCAGTTTTCTCATCAATAAAATGAAGGTCACAAGGTATTCCAACTCATCTGTGGATTACAGATGAGTTAGAATTGCTGTAAGGATTACATATAAGTGTAATTTATATGTAAATAAAATCACATTGCTATAAGGATTACATATAAATGACTTGGCATAGTGCCTCATAACTATCATTACAGCTAATATTAGCCTTGTATCTGACTCCAGACTCAACTTTTCCCACTATCCCAAACTGCTTCTTGTAAAAATCCAAAAGTGAAGAAGCCCAGCTCACAACTTCTTGCCAGATCCTTAATGTGGTGATTATTAGACTTAATTTCTATGGGGGCCATGAGAATGTTAAATCATATGGCATGGGGGCCAGAGAAAAAGGTGATCACAGTATATACATTAGTGTGTCCCAACATTCTGCAAATACAGAGAAAACAGAACACTTACTATGTGTTTGGCAAACTAACAATTAGACCCATGCACTTAAATTTAGAGGGACTTCATCTGAAGAGGTGTCCAGATATTAAAGAAAAACATATTAAAAATGAAATTAACATACTGTTTTATAAGTTTATTTTACATTTCTTCCCTTTAATAGAATGAAAATATTAATAGATATCTCTATATATACACACACATACATATCTTTATTGATAGGTAATCTTTACAAATATTAATAGGTAAGTGAACTAGGTTAATTAAAACAAATCACAAGGATTTCTTCTCCTGGTCCCCTGAGACTGAGCTTACCAACCTACAGGAGCTTTAAAAAGTCAAGTGACACTTAGGTGAGTAAAATAACATTACATCACTGTTGTCCTTTCAGGTTTGCAAACAAAAGCTGGATGCAGCAAACTGTCTAAGTCTGAGCCAGATAGCTTTGCCTTACTAAATAACAATGTTGGGGAATTTCCACTGCAGTCCTGAGATGTGCCCTGTGAATACACTGCTTCCTAATTAGACCTGTTACCTCACTTGACTTGCTCTTCCTGCTACTCATGTAATTCTAGGGGGAAAAAAAAGAAGACGAAGAAAGAAAAGAAAAGAAAGAAATCAGAGTGATTAATGATCTTGTTTGACATGTATTTACCCTTCCACTTTGTAATGTTGGGAGACAAAGATAAGCAGCTTCCTTAAAGATTTCCCCAGTTAGTCTTGTGCTCTAGGAATTCCATAATTAAGGCAATATATTTGTGGAATAAGAAATCAGCAGAACTGTTTTACACCTGACTCTGACACTTAAGTTTGTCGAATCCTTTAGGCTTAGGCTGCTCTATGTGCAAAATTTTTCTATTACCTCAATTTCCCTCTGTGATTTGACTTTGCAAGGATGAGGACAAAATCTGAGATGTCACAGGGTTTTGTTTTTGTTGTTGATGTTGTTGCTTGCTTGTTTGTCTTTAAAGGTCTAGGTTTATGTCTATGTTAAAGCAGGAGTTTCCTAGACAAGCTAGTCAGAGAATGACCAAATAATCATAAGCTCACTGGACTATAATAGTATTAAAGGCAATGATATTCACTTACATAGAATTTTTAGCAAGTTTCAACTCTGATTAGAATCTCTGGAATTTATTCAACTTTTGGTTCTTAAGTTTTCATTATTTTAATCTAACAGATTAAATCTTAGAAAACTTTGTTTCAGTATCAAATATTTATTCCTAAACAATATTATGTTTTAAATAATATTTATTATTAAATATAAACTCTCATACAGAGCAATTCACCAAACTTTATTGAAAAGGAGTTTATAAAAATGAATGAAAACTTCCTATTTGAATCATTCTATTAGATTTTCAGAACAGAATCAAACTGTACTAAACCATTAAAAAATTCCTTGTTAAAAGCCCAGGTAATTTTATCTAATCAATTTGCCTCAAGGATGTGAAGAAGATGAAAGAAATCAGAAAAGAGATGCAAAAGTTGTGTGGAAACGATCAAGTGGTTTTCAAAATGTGATGTATTAGTATATAGTGCCAGCTATTTGAGAAGCATAATTTGGCCAATCCCATGTAAAAATGTTTAATAATAGATCAAAGTTTTAGCATAACAAATTTTTGAATCATTCTAATAAATATAAGTTATTACAATAACCCTGTTAGGCATATTTTGGACATAATTTAGGATTTAACCTTGCTTTGTTTTGGTATACTTCAGGTACTAAGGTGTGTATCTTCATATTGGATAAAGGTCAAGTTAATGGTGAGATATTGGCAAATCAGATGATTACACTATTTTTTCGAGTAAGAAAATCTGGCATCAACTGTACAAATAAGTATTTCCCAAAGTTAATTTCAGATGATATTAGTCTAAACAGGCTTTCCCAACTGTGGCATTAGTGACATTTGGGCTGGATAATTCTTTGTTGCAGGGGTCTGTTCTGTGCATTGTGGGATGTTTAGCATTCTACCACTAGATGACAATAGCCCCTCTTCACTTTTGTGGCAATCAAAACTTTCTCCACACATTGACAGATGTTTCCTGGGGGAAAAATTGCCCCAAGTTGAGAACCACTTTTCTAGCGCTCATCCCTCCTAAATGATTTTATAATAAAATTTATATGACAAATTCAGCAATAATATGAACAGTTTTGTAAAGATTCACACTGAATATTAGCAGATTAAACATGCTGACAAGTCTTATTGCAAGGAGGTCAATTTACTCTTGTTTAACTTAACAGTTCCCAAATATTTTGAGTACAGGATCATCTGTATCTCAGTAGTTACCATTTTAAATTTCTGTACTTTGTTATAAAACACACTGGAAAATCCTGGTAAAATTGAAAGTCTACACAAACACTTGATTCACTTGTAAGAAATACTTAAGGCTTCAGAGTACTTATTAAATGTCTGATGTATTTCCGTACTTTTAAGTTTAAAACAACTTCATTTAAATAATAATAGCCACAACACTAACCATAGTAAATAAATGAAGTTTTTTAAGCTCATAAAACAGTAGTTTACAAAATCACTTGTCAGGCATTCATTCCCTTTTTGAGAGATAATATTAGTATAATTCTTGTTTTACTAGTTGAAAGAATAGAGTCTTAAAAAAGTGAAATGACTTGCTTTAGATCTTATAGCTGTGAGGCAGGGGGCAGACATCCAAACCACATTGTCAGAGTCCACGATTTTGGCTGCCTCCTCACCTGTCATAATACACCTGGTGGAAGTAGCCATCTCAGCGTATCACTGCCACTTCCCCATGGGTACCAGCCATGCAATTAAGATGGGATCACCTTCCCCTGCCCCATCTCCGGGGGTAATTGACTTCATCCACTCAGCTTAAACCCATCCCATATTTACAATGAATGGCTCAGGGACAAGCGCCTAATCCAGGCCTGAACTGCCCAGTGTGTGGTATTTGGATAACTCTTTTAGTAGTCCATGCTGGACCTAAGTTGGTCCAGTCT
Source organism: Lemur catta (assembly GCF_020740605.2). Lineage (NCBI taxonomy): Eukaryota > Metazoa > Chordata > Mammalia > Primates > Lemuridae > Lemur > Lemur catta. The sequence continues at coordinate 60,591,701 of NC_059132.1, forward strand.
AATAGAGGCCTAGAACTTCAGTACAAAAGTTTGGGGGGGGAAATGCCCTTTGGTCAGGCCAAGCAGATGAGCAGATGGTCAGGTTGGCAGATCTGAGGCCTATGATGCTGCAGCCTTTGTCCTGCCACTGAGCAAACTCACCTGCATGGAACACGAGACATGAAGAAGGATGGAACCAGAGAATTCTAAAGTAAGAGATGCAGAGTACCAGTTGAACTGCCTAAAGCCAGATCTACCATTTGACGTTTTCAGTCATCTAATAGTTCCAATATTGTTTTGCTCATTTTGTGTCTAGGTTTCTGCCAATTGCAATGGAAATTATGAATAGTAATATATCTGAAAGGAAAATAGTAATAAACACCATGTTGTTTCAAAAGGTAGCTATCACAATAGAAAATGAGATACTTGATTTAAAATTATTTTATAGGCCTGGCCAAGTGGCTCACGCCTGTAATCCCAGCACTTTGGGAGGCCAAGGCAGGAGGATCACTTGAGCCCAGAAGTTCAAGACCAGCCTGGGCAACACAGCGAAACTCTGTCTCAACAAAAAGTAAAACACTTAGCTAGGCATGGTTGTGCACAGCCATAGTCCCAGCTATTCAGGAAGCTGAGGTGGGAGGACCACTTGAGCCCAGGAGTTCAAAGCTCAAGGCTGCAGTGAGCTATTATCATGCCACTGCTCTCTAGCCTGAGCAACATAGCAAGATTCTGTCTCTAAAAAAAAAAAAAAAAAAAAAATTCTAATGTTGTATAAATTGTATTAATATTATATTCTTAGCTTACATCTTTCGAAGCTAAATTGCTGTTAATTACAAACTTTAAAATAGAATTTTAAAAAATTCAGGCGATATGGTTACATGATTAGTAATGTAAGTCTAAAGGAATGCCACTGATAACCAGCTAACTGCCAGATGTAAAAAAAATATCTGGAGAGAATGATATAGGTATAGCTTCCTAAAAAAAGAAAAGTCAGGTGAACAAAAAACTTAGTATGTAACATAGTATAATGGTATATAGGAAATTCATCTGAAATGCTATCAAAAATAAGATATCAGTGGCATTATTTTTGAAAAATAGATGAATGATTCTGTTTAATTATTTAATTTACTGTGGAGAAGTTGGAATCAAGGAAATGATGAAAATCATTCTGAATATTTTTCCAGTTTCTCCATAGATTCTTATAAGAATTTTTTTCTCTTTTGATTCCATGTCTAAGTTCTATTTCATACAAAAGGCACATTTTTTGTTATTTGTGCAGCTAACTATTATTCTAATTCGGCTAGCTTTTGTTCTTTGAAGTCCAGACAAGTTCAAAGTATTAAATAACAAAGGATACTTCTTTAAAGATTGTCACATGCCAGTGCCATTCTAATAAATGCCTAAATTGTCACTGACAGAATCCCAGAGTGAGGTACTAATCCTAGTCTTGGAGGAGCTATGAAATACTAGCTACTAGAAGCTACTACTTACGACAATAAAAGTGGGTTCTGAATGATTCTGAACACATCTTTATTGTCTCAGAAAATAGCTTTTGTTTACAAGAAAAAAAAAGTCTCAGGTAAAGGAGACAAGGTTCTATTGAGATGGCTAGCTTTTAATGGAGTCTCCAAAGAGAAAGGTATTCCCAGCTGCATGATACTTCTAGAAAGCTCAACATTAATAATTTGGGGGTCTTTATTTTACACTCTGCTGTGGCAACAATATGACTCAAATACTCTCCACATGCCTGCTTTTAATGTCCAATGAGTAAAAACTTTCCTTACCTTTTACTTTTTTTTTCTACCTAATTGCTCTGCCTACTCATAGTTTCTGTTACCTCATAACTTTGGCAAACCCCATCAGTATCTTTCCAGACTAATTTCTAAAACATTTAACTTTGGTTCCTGCTGCTAACTGACTCATTCCCTTAGAATTTCCTAATTCTGATTCTCAAGAGAATCTCACTGAGCTCATCTTTTGCAAGCCTGGCCACATCGCAGTTTCCTCATCAGCTTTTGGATTGGCTGCTTTGGAGTCCGGTCTCCCATTCTTGGTCCAGTTGGGGATGGCTAAGGAGGTGAAAACCTGTGCAATAAGATTTTTATGAAGCGGTTTATCCGGTAAGGAATGTATCGATGGTGAACAAAACATGTGACATGTCTAATAGAGTTTAACTTTTGCTAATCAGTGGAGCAAACAGCCTACATTCCATTCATCCAATTTCAAAGTTGGCCCCATCTGACACATTCCATCTATCACATGCATTGTAAATATACTGACACCTTACAAACAGGATGCTGTTAATCTTGTGTCAATGCTATCTACTGCCTCCAGAGGCAATGGGAAAAGGTCACATCAAACACTGCTTGATGGTATTGGAGACCAGTGGGTAACGGTCAAGACCATCAGTCTGGAGCCAGAGCGTCTGGCTATGAAACTTGGTTCTAATATTTAATATTTGGGCAATTAATATCTTAGCCTCTTTATTTCTCAGCCTCCTAATCTATAAAGTGAGCATGCTCCTCACCTAATTTATTAGATTTTTGGAAGGAATAAGTGAATCTACACATTAAAGAACTTAGAAGAATACTTGGCACAAAGAAAGTTAGCTATTATTTTAAATAGTACCATTGAAATAATTTGGTTTTATTCGTCTCCTCTCTGCAGTCTGTAAATTATACAACTTAACACCACTAAATAACTCAAATACAATAGTGGGAAACACCTAGAACTGTCACAATAGCTAACTTTTATGAAAGAGAAAAATGGGAGAAATCCTTCACCTGGAGCCCAGCGCCATTCATTTGTTCTAATCCTGAACATTTATTTCATTTTCTAGAATAATTCACTAACCTTGGAACATGTGGCTCCTATGGCTGGTACTGTAAAGCCATTTATTTTTGGATGGCAAGATATTTAACAGGATGAGTAACTCAGGGTGTTATCTTGCTGCCTACTTTCTTTTGTAGTGAAAGAAGTCCTAATACTCTCCTTCTCCAGAAATCACAGGTCATGGCTTTATTAGCTGCATCACATAGCGCAATATATCAGCATTTCATTCCAAGATCAAAGCCACTGTAATGGCCTAAGTAATTCCAATTATCCCACGCACCCTATCTTCTTGCTTAAATCCCATTCCTGGTATAAATTTGCTTTACTTAAAGTCTTTTTGTTTGCTTAAATGTTTACCTAAAGTCTTTTTTTCCAATTAAAAAGATTCTCATTGAAGTAACCTCAACAAAAAGAGAGCTTCTCTTAAGAGTATATGTGGTCCAAATCTGGAATAAGAGCGTTGAAGAGAACTAACTGGAGGTCTAGGAGCCAGCTGTTATCCAGATCTCTCAGAGTAAATGAGATTATACCTTGATGTCTCTTTTTCCTGAGTTTCTATGCTTGTATATCTTCAGTTTGCCATATTCTCTACCTTAAAGCCCCAGCACTGCTTCATGACTTCTCTCTCTATGCCTCTTCTAACCTTCAGCAATGACTACCAATTGTTTGATTTTCTCTCCTCTTCTCAATAGAAATCCCAGAGAAAGTGAATGGTATAGGCCTAGCTCACTATATCATAATTTCTGTATAGCTAGTAAGCTGATTATTTTTAGTCAACACCCACTTCTACCTAACAATTTGAAGAGGGAGGAAAAGAGATTTCATTATTTTATACAAGACTATTTTATTTCTTCTTCAGGGCTAGTGCATAGAGGGCCATTTCATTTAGAGGGTTATGCAGAGAAGGTACTTCGCATAACAAGTTAATGTAGTAGCCTAAAAAGAAAGCAAATTTTATTCCCAAGGGCATGATACTGACCAACAGATTTGGAGCATCATAAAAACTTCAATTCAGTGGTGTCAACTTGGTAGCTTGAAATCATCCAAGGTATTTGCTCCATGAGAAGTCAGCAAACACTACAAATCAGGGCTTCCACCTGAGTACTCCCCTCCTTAACCTTCCTCCTACAGCTGATTTACCCACACACTACTGCCACTTACTCAGTGGTTTCAGGAAAAAAAAGTCCTAATGACATCAGCCCGGCAGCAATACCTAGTCTATTACTGTGGTCACAAAGTGGATTAAACAGATTGCCCTGTCCTGAGTCTCATACCCCTTCATGGAGTGAGAGCATTGGTCAGCCCATCAGAGACTCAAAGATTAGAATGATTTCAAAATAAGATTGAAATTGTTAGAAGAAACAGTCATGAATAATGAGCCTCCCAAAATCACAAGGCAAGACTTTTAGAGACTCTGAGAAGGTAAAATGGCACAGGGCAAACATTTAAGGCCATGAAAGATTCTAGGACACGGAGGGATTATATTGATGTTACTATTTGTATTTTGCTACCTTAAAATAGAATTCCTTATTCAGCTTAGCTCATTCATTTCAACTTTTCCATACAGCTCATTCATTACAGCTTTCCTTTACAGGTTTTTTCCATGCATTTATTGTATATAAGAGAAATAAGAATGTACAAGCTTTTCCCCCCTACTCTACACTGCTAATTTTTACAAAAGAAGAATGACAGTCTTTGTATTTTATCACCATGATTGAGTATGATTCAGCTATTAATTGTAAATAGAGCACTCAATCTTATAATTACTTAGATAATTCCTCAAATCCAAAATTAGGTTATGTGTGTGTGTGTCTGCGGATACATCCAACTGAAGAGAAAACATAACATTCAATGGTTATAGCATATTCATGACCATACAGTAAGGTCCTTTTGGCTTGCTCCAAATGATGTGAGATCCCACAACCACACTTCTTGTTAAAGTGAGAGTAATATGGAAGGACCAAAAAACATTTGCTTATAATCTTCTGTGGATACTTATGCCATTGTCAGAAGGTCAGCCTGACCACAGAAGTCATTCCTACTGAGTGAAATAAAACCTAAATGCAAATGATATAAAACCGTGGCATCTTTTATTTGTCATAGCTGATGTTAAATGTTGCCAAGATTCACAGAAGTTTCAAGCATTCATGTGATATAACCATTTGATTTCACCTACTTTATGTTTTTATTGAAAGCACATATACAAAACAGTTGGCTTTGTCTTAGCTTTACCCACAAGAAGGAAATATTTGTTTCTATTACATTCCATATCTTTGAACTCTACTTCATTAGAAATAGAATTTATTCTTTTAAGCTATGGTATTTTCAGAGACAGATGGAAACAAAAATGCAGGAAATTCATTGATTTTGGTCTATACATCTGACCCTCAACTATACCCCCCAAAGACTGATTTCCCTGCTTCATTTTTTACTGTATGTCTCAATAAAAATACTAAGTATATATAAAAAAAAAGATAGCTCCAGTGAATAAAAGACATTACCTAATCATCCAATGCCAATCCTTCCTCTTTGACTATTTATCAAGATTATTTTTTTTTTGGAAAAGTGATAAAGATATCCACCATACTTGTTAATAAAAAATTCAGCCATGTTAAATAGATGGAGGAAAATTAAAGGTGGACCCATTCAGTCTGTATTGAGAACACCTGGCATGGGAATACAGTCACAGTGACCTTTTCACTTTCTCTGCTGAATTGACTTCAATATAATTCTTTTTATCCCCAAATAGGAATGAGAAAACCACCTCCTGTGGAGGTGGAGACTTACATGAGGTTTCCCTCCCTTGCTAAGATCTTTACTCAAAAGAAAGGTCATGAAAGCTGCATACTGATCACATTCTAAACCTTTTTGCCCAGCCCCAGTGGAAGCCTGGATTAATGAGACTGATAAACTCTGATTTACCCTTTAGGCCAGTTATAGAAAAACACCCCACAGTGATCATTCAAGGCCAATAGGACAGGCCATCACCAAGCAGCAGCTCTCTTAACTGGCTATTGTTCCAAATAACTTTGAATCACAATAGGCAATGGCAAATGTGCAAGCCTTCCTTTCTTTCCCTTTCCTTGAGTGAGAAGGAGACAGAGTCAAAGGTCAAAATTTCCAGAATAAAGTGATATGTCAAAGGTTAGTAGAATGTTATGATTCTCAAAATTATTATTAATAAAATATCGTTATTCGTCCCCTCATTGTGATGATTTTACATCCAAATGACCCACTTATGTAACACAGGTATCTCTAAAGTTTCCTTTTAGTTTTCCAACTTAGGATGAAAATGGCAATTGGTTATAAAATGTTCAAAGCATTTGTGGGAAAAAAAAACCCATTTTGACAGAAATCTAAACAAAACATGTTGTTTGTTCATGATGAGAAAAATAATATTTGACATATACATGCTCACTGGATTAAAGAATCTAAAAATGACTTATCTATATTTTAATTATATATCTGAGTCATGAAGAGGACATAATAGGATGTGCTTGAACTTTAATGCACCTACATTTTCTACTCACATATGCTTTATTTCAATTCCAGCTTGATTTTCTGCATGTGTTTCTGCCTTGTATTTTGGGGCCTCAGTCATCTATAATGCAGTCTGCAGTAGGCTGAATACTATCACCTAGATATGTTCATGTCCTAATCCCCAGAATCTGCAATTCTGTTGCCTTACATGGCAAAAGAGAACTCGCAGATTGTGATTAAATTAAAGATCTTAAAATGGGGGGATTATCCTAAATTATCTGGATGGGCCTGATATAATCACAAAGGTATTACAAATTTAAAAAGGAAGCCAAAGAGTCAAAGGAGGAGGAGCAGATGTGACAATAGAGGAGAAGTTAGGAGTCACGATGCCAATGCTGGTTTGCAAGATGGAGCCAAGGAATGTGGGAAGCCTCAAGAAGCTGGGAAAGGTAAGGAAGGCAAGGAATTTTCCCTTAGAGCTTCCAAAAGGAATGCAGCCCTGCCACACCTCGATTTTAGCCCGTGAGACCCATTTTGGACTTACGATCTCCAGAACTGTAAGTTAATTTATTTGGATTGTTTTAATTCACTAAATTTGTGGTAATTTGTTACAACAGCAATAGGAAACTAATACATAATCTAAGAACTTTATTATTAAGTCATTCTAAAGAATCTCAGGGGCAATATATATAAACTACCTAATTGATTACCCATTGTTAAAATAATTATTAAGAAATCTCAGTTGACCCACTCTTCCTTTACTATTCAAAGAGTTAGGCCACTATTGGACTCAGTGAAGACCCATGACTAAAAAAAAATCCAATCATTTATTTCCTACTTACATTCAACATTATCCATGTTACCTACCTTAAAAGTATTTGCAATTTTATTAGCTTTTAAATGCACTGATCTAAGATTAAGCCTACTTTAATATGCCAAGTTCATTGTTGGCAATCCATAAAACAGTATTCAAAACAAGAGATGGTGTTGAAATTCTGTTTTATTTTGAGATAGGCTATAAAGATCTTCTAATCCTTTGTGGATTCTAGGAACTAAAACTAGTAAATTCACATTTAAAAAGGGGTGAATTTTTTAAGTTCCTCAAAGTTGAGTGGGTCATTTAAAATATGCAATGGGGGCAACAGAATGATCTAACAAATACACTTGTATATTTATTTTAAAAATATTTAATAAGGAGAAAATGTTTCATTATTACATTAAGCTTAAGAAATATTAAATATTTTTAAATAACCTACATAGGCATTCAGAAATATTGTCACTCAATTATCACTCATCCAAATAAAAAGAAACTTTGATACTTTTATCAGGAGAGATAATACTTTTAATTCCTTTGCTTTTGTTCAAGAAAAATTCTAACCTCAGTCTACCTCTAGGTATTGAATGTTAATGATAATATTCTTCCTATCATCAAATACAAAAGCCAACATGGAAAGTTCAAGATCAATGTTGAATATATAGGTTTAAACACTTTCATGGAGATTGAGGAGGGAATAAAACATGCTTTTTTTCTATACTATAAAATTTTTCACTGAGAGAGTAAATATTTGCTAAAACTTGGAATCATTACTTGGAAAAATTTAGTATGAGAAACTCCAAGAAAGACAACAATTTGGTTGCGACCACAGAGTATTGGCTTCTCTCCATTTCTTTCCTCAAGGTGACCTGATGGATGCCAAACTTTCACAGTTGTGCAACCTCTACCTTTAGAACTACAACTGACGTCCTAATTGCCCATATAACCTAGGCAAAGTCTAATACTAAGTACATTTTCATTGTCAAATTCTCTGAAGTAGCCATTGTAGAATCTTGCTCAAAATAATTTGTAATACCAATTTGTGGATTTTATCCGTGGCAAAGTTTGCCATATCATCTTGTTGACATGGGCATAATAAAGGAGTTACGATTTTAACCAAGAATTTGGCTTAATACAAGGTAACTGGTTGTTCAGTCCTATTATGTATCCAAAAATAAGTATCTTTCAGCTCACCACATTTTGTTTTATGAAAGTAAACAGATGTGGAATTAATTAAATATTTGTGGAACAGTTATCTCTATCATTATGTGTACTACAAGATGTACACATAATATTTAAAATTCAAACATTAGAATACACAGATATGGAAAAAAAGAATATCAACAAATGTACAATTTAGAGATTTATTTTTGGTTCAATACTTTGATATATATTAAAACAAATTTAGCAGATTTTAAGGTACACTGTAGTTTCAAATGTTCAATGAACAGTGGTTCTTTTGTTGTAACAAGAATATATTAAATACTACGTTGAGCTTTTGTATACATGAAGTTCATAATTATCTCAAAGAATCCTTTCACTTCAGGCTACCTGGAAGCAAACTTATAAAAGTCAGGAAACTTGGAATCTAGTATGTCCTTCCCTATTACCTTTCACCTTTAGGAATAAATCCACTACCCCAGGCCCTGAGCTAACCTAGATGCTCTTACAGAGCCTTTTCTTCTTACTCTCAAAATATTTTTCTGTCTATATTGCAGGAATCAGCACTACCCTCTCCTCATAGACCTGACTTAAGGGTAAGTCATTATTCTCCCTTCCTGAGTTCTAGCCACTGTTCTCTATTCAAAATGGGGTTATTCACATATCTAGTAATGTCTCCTCACCACCAGCCATGCAAAAAGCACATCCATACTTCACGGAGAATCAGAAGTTGTTTGAAATAACTATGCAATCTTAGCTATATAGATGAAGTTTGAATGTAAAAGTGAGAAATTCTCTTTTGGTGGTTATAACTAAATAGCCCTGATGGGTTTCCATACAAGTAGACTGGGGGCTATAACCAAAATGTCAGGGGAAATGACACTACTATAAGTAATTCAACTGATGTTACTTTACCCTATAAAACTGAGCTCCAACTGCCCAAGACAGCACAGATATAAGATTAATTTTCCTCCAGTTCACCACCATTCTTGCTTTTACTGCTTTTTCTACTGCAGTTAAGGCAGAGCTATCTCAGGAGATCAACACATCATTCTGTCCTCGTTGAAGTAAGTCTTTAAATATGTTTTGAGTTTTCCACTTTTTTGTGCGGTTTTGTTAGTTTATTTTTAGAATTAGTGTGGTTTAGAGAGAAGAAAAACATAAGGGCATCTGAGGCTATTTTTAAAAGAGCTAACACAATTGTATAAAATTAATTTTAAAAGGGGAAATAGAGATGAGAGGAAAGACAATAAAGGTTCTACGTAAGTTATGTTTTATGGAGTGGGCTTTGTTTTATAGCTAGCTGAGATGCTGAGAACTATAGGTAGTATTTGTTTTGTAGCCTCATTATATCATTACTCCCCTTTTGATTTTCTGTTTGGTTCATCTTTTAAATTAAATTGTACCAATGGAACATTGATATAGGTGACTAGTAAGAGATCTACATAGAAAAAAACTATCATAGTTCCCAACTTTAAGACTTTGGCTTAAGGTGACCCTGTGGAAATCTTGAGGTCATGCTATAAGGAAACAAAGGAACACTGAACATGAAGGAGGAGAGTTGCCTGCAGGCTTGATCTAGAACAATTCCTCTCAGTGATGTAAGTTTTGGCAGTGTGTTAACTCATAAGATGAAGACAAAAACACACAAAAACTCTAAAATATCCAATGTGAATGAAATAAACCCCAACTTCCTAAAAAATATTCAATGGTATGTTGTTGGTAATAAAATAAAAGATATAGTTCCTCTTTTGCTGAAAATTATTATGCTCTTTGACACCATCTGAAGGTATAGATTTCCACGTCCCTGGCTCCCAAGATGTATTAGTGAAAGTGAAGATGTTGACATTCAGGAAAGAGAAGGGATTTGCCCAGCGTCACCTGGTGAATTAATCAATGGGGAAAGAAAGAGCAAAATACAGCTCCACTTTCAAATCCTTGGCAGAACTCAAACAAACCATAAATTTCAACATATGGAGTATGCTTATATATATTATTATTAACTAAAATATGTATTTAAAAATGAAGCCCATTCTTTTATTTGTGTGCATATTTTTTTTAACTTTTGATTTTAAAGTGATTATAGATGTGTGCATATTTGACATCAAATTTTTTTTTCCCATGAAATCTGCAGAATCCAAGTATTTCAAACTTGCTAGGATTCCCGCATCATTCATGTCTGAATCAAGGAATATTTTGTCCAGAATCCTGTCTAGTGACATAATCTTATTATAGAGGTTGATAATAAATATACCTTATAATAAAAATGTCCTCCCAACCTACACATATACTTTATTTCTCATAATTAAAGAGTTAAATTTCTACATCGTATAGATCATTGTGCTTGGAATTAAGTTATGACAAAATAATAGACATGGACTTGCCTCCAAAGTTCTTACAGTTTACTTGGTAAAATAACATTTATTAATATTTATATCCTTAAAAAGTCCATGCTCCAATACACTATAACTTCTAGAACTCTCAATTTCTTATATTGTCCAAATTCTTACTTGTAGAACAAGACACTATTGGCTGGTACACGTTAAATGTCAAGTAAACAATATAGGAAATAAAAGCAAAACTGCAAATTAAAAATAAATCCACTTCTATAAAATTTTTTATAAAATGCCTCACCATGCAAGTATACAGGATCTTAAAGCCTCAAGCAGTGCACATTCTGTATGTGATAATGGAGGCAGAGTTTGATTCCTGGCTCCAGAACACATTGTGTGCTTTTGAAGAAATCACTTCACCAATACCATTGTTTTGCAATGGGACTGATACTGGCATTTGGGGCAGGATAATTCTTCTTTGTCTGGTATGCCTGAAAATCTGCAGGATGTTTACTGTCCCTTGCTCCTGATATCAAAGGTCAGTACCACCTTCCATTTATCTTCATACCAATCCCCTCCCCTAAACCGTCACATTTTGCAGTACATTGGGTAGAAGGTAGGGATGGGTGAGTGATATCACCCGGGTTGAGAACCTCTATGTTTTAATCATTATGTACCTTTTAAAATTCCTTTATTTATATATAAGACTTTTAGTTCACAAATCAATTTCTTTCCTTTTGTTTTGAATTTCTCAAATTGCCTACAGTCTACAACATAAAGTAAAATAATAAAGATAACCCTTGTCAGGCTCTTTGTGTTGCTGCTGATATTTTGTGCTCACATTTTGTGTTTTTACTGTTCTTATTCCACAAGTATGACCATTATGTGTAAGATATGTTTTGGTGGATGTTGGAGAAGGAGGTGATGCACAGCTAAAACAAATCATACAGTACGATAAGGCAAAAATATAACCCTCTCTGCCATACTCATTTATCAAAATCCTTCTTAGCCTAATACAAATGTCAAATCTAAAATACTTTATTTTATCCTCTCTCTCACCCCAACCCCCCCGTGGAAAACTTATACTGTGTATGCCCCGAAACTGGGAGAAACAGCAAATTCATTGCATCACACAGCAACTGGTCTCAATGAAACACTAATATTAATAAGGATAAATTCTAAATCTTACCATATAGGTTTAAAAATGTAACCATTCATGTGCACAGTCATGTATTTCTCAGCAGTGTAAATTAAAAGGACTATGAAAGATTATAAAAATTTCCATGGGGTAAAATTGCCAGAAGAAAACTAATTGTGAATACATAGGTATGTTATTATAAAAAGAGGCCAGAGAAGTATTTCCATGATTTCAGGAAGATAAGACTCTTTTCTCCAAAATCAGAAGGAATTTCTATGCCACATTTCTAACTTTCAGAGGATTCTGCTGTGCCTCTCACCTGTTGCCCTGTGGGTTTCTTTATCTGCCTTAAATTCTTCATCTACCAAAAAAGCAGAAGGGACTGCTCAGAACAAAATTCTGGGTAGGCTAATCTTGAGTAGCTGTCTTTGATCTCTCTCTCTCTCTCTCTCTCTCTCTCTCAGTGGGTTTTATGATTTTTGCATCCACTTTCTTTTGTGAAATTTAATTTAGCCATATTCCAAGACATTCTTATTCATTTTGCAATTGAGCTCTGTCTTTTTAAATGGAAAGAGGGTTGGGTTGAATATATAAAAGTAGGTGACCTTTACTCAATGATGAAATTGTGAGACAGATTTATGATCTTGAAAGGATTCCTGTCTACATAGATGGCAAATCCCAGCATTTCCCGCCTCTGCCACTGCCTAATTTCCTTCTGCCACATTGCTTTGCTGCAGTGCTCAGTCATTGTCTTCTTCGGTGTGTTTCAATTGACAGGAACATTTACAAATGAAATCCTTACTAAAGGTGAAGTAAAACGATTTTCTCCTTCAAGGTCTGAATTTAGGAACCTGTCTTTCCTCATAACAGCTGATGATATCTCCGGTGTCTAAGAACAGAAGGGAGAATCCATCTGTTGGCCGGAAGAGAAAAAAAGGATGTACGCAAGGTAATGTACATTTGCAGTTTATTCCAAAACTGGAGATGGGAAGTGTTTGAGTTGACGTCACAATACTGAATGTCTAGGTTCATGTTCTTTATTATTGCATGCAAAACTCACATTTAGAGCAAACTTTCCTTCCCCCAAATAATTTTTAAAGTATAATTTATAAAATTAAATCTAGTGACATGTTAGAAGAATTAAGCTAGGTATACGCTGCACTTTAAAATTATCACGGTTATGTAGTTTGTTCCCACAATCATTTTAGATTCTCTGTTGTAGACAGAAATATATATTGAGATATACCCTTTTGCCCGGAGTCTTAGATATTTCTCTTTATATTTTTGGTGCTTTTAAAATTATTAATTTTGTCTTAGGAGAAAACTACGTGTATTCCAGGCCCATAAAACTGACTGAATCAGCAGAATAACCTGTCTGGCTTCTGTGTATCACAAGTTCATCATTACCTAAAAAATTGGCTCTTGTGAGCTGCCTGGGTTGGATCATTTTAACGATGTGTTGCAAAATACATCTGAGCTGCTATAAACAATCTCTTCTTTGTTTAAGAAAAAGAAAAAAAGAGAGAATAAGAGCCAGTAAAAATGCTTCCTGTTGCAAAGTGATCACTATTAAAAACAATTCATATACTTTTTACAAAGCGCCTCTTTGACTGACCACCAGCAGCCACACAAACTCACGGCGGGGTGTGTGTGAGTGTAAGCACACGTGTCTATCTCCTCAAGATTGTTCTTGAACTCATTTGTTATATTTCATTATGTGTCTGAAAAATTATGATTCTTCAAAACTGGTTTAATGTATTTTAATGCTGAAAAAATACAAATGGCCTGAAAAGACTTAGGACGAAGAACAATCTTTGCCTTGTCAGGTTTGATGTAGTGAAAAAGGCACCAGAATCCCGGTTCTTTAGTATAATAGCTAGCTTTGGCGAAATTGCTCAATAGGCATAAATAAAACATAACACATATATTTGGTGGGGTTCATGTAAAGTGTATCCTGCACATTGCAAGTTACTCTACAGCAGGGGTTGGTTGAATCCAACCTGAATCTAATCTGTTCACTATAGGAATCAAAATACTAGTTCAAAGCGTTTCTTATCATTTGGACCCAAAATCAAACAAAACATTAGAACATACAGACTTGCCCACACAGAGACACATATAACCTTAAAAATGAAACTAAAGCAAAGAGTTCAATATTAATTTGAGTGGGAAGAAAACATTCTAAACATGATTCAGGTGAATCCTTGGGGCCTTTGAAGACATGTCTTCTTTTGCAATATGCTCTAGCACAATGAATGGTGCGATGGTCTGTTCTTGAACTTGATTTCTCTTGCTCAAAGCTCCCCCTGGAGTAAACCAATAGGCAGAGGCTTAAGCTTTACCTTTCTTTTCCAACCCTCCAACTTAACATGGTAATGAGGTGGATGGCAGGGAAGTTTAGTTAACAGAGAAAAGCACACTATATGATTTGACTAGATTTGAACTTCAACTGCACTGGGGGTAAACACAGCTTCTAATTCATCGAGAACAGCCAAAATGTAGTTTTATTGGTAATAGTTTTGCATTTCACCTGCTTTAGTGTAAATGAGGGGAAAAGGCACATGCTAGCTTTCCTCTACATTTACTGAAGTTTCTGTTGGGTCCTGCACTTTCTGAATAAGCATTATTTTGCCACAGGGTCAAACTTGAAATTAAAAAAAAAAAAAGTCACCAATTCTGTTTCTCTCTCTTATGGATAAGGCAGTCAAAACATCAGGACATGAAGCAGATACTATATTTTGATGCCAAGAAGGTTTGGGGAAATCCTTTCTCCTCTGGAACCAACCTGATCTCCAGACAGTGGGAATGAGACTTACTCAGCACAGTCTCTTCACTTGCAATCTGTGAATGAACCAATAAGATTGTTGGTGAAGATCACCTATGAAATTTTTTTTCTAACATTCAGTGAGTCTGTTGAAGTGGATGCCCTGAGGCCAAAGTTGTGAAGGAAGGGCACAATGCACACAGAAGAAATTCTGTGGAAGGAGACCTGCCGTCTTAAGGTCCAAGACTCCCAAGGTTATACCCTTCACCAGGAATTTGAAAAGCAGTTTAAAAAAATTCATTTTAAAGCTTCCTTTGTAGGTCATGATCTTCACTGCCATAGGAATTTTGGAGAGGAGGAAGGGGAGCAACACACACGCACACACCTGTGCTCTACCTCCCCTTCTCCATCCTCCATCCCCTCCCCTACACCACACATACAAATGGCAAAGCCTCTTGGCCAGCTGGATGGGGGTCCCAGTTGGGCAGCTCTCCCTACAGGGCAGCTTATTTTCTTTGGCCATCAGGAGCCTACTGTTGTCAACGTGTATGATCAACGTGTGCTCTTAAACAAACAAGCGCACAGACTGAAGCTCCTAGCCACTGCGGCTCTCAGCAATTTCTTTCAGAGCAGCACTCCTCAAACTTTAATGTGCTTAGGAATTACCTGGGGATCTTGTTAAAAAGCAGATTCCGATACATTAAGTCTGGAGTGAAGTCTGAAATTCTGCATTTCTAATAAGTTCCCAGGTGAGGCAGATGCTGCTGCTCTTCAGACCACAGTTTATGATGGTTCTTGGAAGAACTCAGTACCACCTGCGGAATACCTTTTAGAGCCAGGTTTTTGTTGGGATATCTATCAGCAACACTGTAACAAACAGCTCTTCCTAATATATGTTTTACCAGAAGTTAATAGTTTTATTATGGGAAGCAAGTCTATGCAATAGCAAATGGAGTTCCACTTTTAGATGCTTTTTACCCAAGTTTTACTTTGCCTCGAGGCAGAGAGGGCACAGGCCCCCTGAGTCTTCACTGGCTGAGAGTAAGTCCTCATGTTATCCAAGGGGGCTTTGCCTGATGTCGGAGCATAAAGTCCTTTGAGCACTCCTGCTAGCACCCAAGGTCAGACAATTTGCTGATGCAGCCACTGCCCCACATACCTGTCTCTTACCCATCCATAGCTCACAGGTGGTACCACGGCAGGTGATTCCCAGGAATGGCTTTGATCCTTCCCCACACACACTTTTTGCCCGGCAGGCTTTTAATGTAGTGACTGTTTTCCTCAAAAGCCACAGAATACACCACTCAGAACCAAAGTTAGTAGACTTAGAGCTCCAATATCGTCTTCTAGATTCATTGTTGACACAGCCTCAGTGGAGGATAAAATGACATCCTCCACTGATGTTACGCTTCCTACCCTTAGTCATTGTTATCTGCTGACTTCTAGGTCTCTCTTCCATGTTCATTGCAGACTTTGGCTCCTGATTTATAGTTTTTCTCTTCTGTATGTTTTGATACTATCTAACACACACTCCTTCACACATCACATATTTTGCCTCCATCTTTAGTTCTTACTACTATTTTCCACAAATATAGCTATATTTTTCAAATAGCCATCACTCTCTTTGAGTCTCCTATTTCACTGAGAGTATCATGCTTCCTTCCCAGTCAAATAAATGTTATCTGCAATTTCCTGCATCTGTTCCTCTTGTCCTTACATCTAAGGATAAGTTCTTCCTCCACCCAAGGCTAATAGTTTCACTGGAACCCTGATGCCATCTGGTAAATTCGACTTATCAGTGTGAACTAAAATAAAACCCTAAGCTACCCACCTTCCCCACCAACTAAACAGACACCCTCTTGGCCAAGGGGACCACAGAAAAATCTTTTAACTGAGTTCCTGGCCATAAAGGGAAGGGCAGTGGGACACACCTCAGAAAATAAGATACTAAATTATTAACAGGACCTAGGGCTGTGCAGACCAAAGTTTAAATCACCTGCAGGCCATCAATTTGCTTGAGAGATCACTTGAGCAGGTATATGTCCAGTGGCTTGTCTCTGATTAACAAGACTTCTTTATCTTAATTTAAAACATTCTAAGCCTTCAGACAAGGCCTTATTTCTTTAACCAATTACACACCAAAGAATCTTTGAACCCACCTATAACCTGTAAACCCCTGCTTCAAGATGTCCCACCTTTTTGGCCCAAATCAATGTACACTTTCCACATATTGATTTATGATTTTACCTGTAATTCCTGTCTCCATGAATGTAAAAAACCAAACCGCACCCCACCTACCTCAGGCACGTTTTTTCAGGACCTTTTGAGGCCATGTGCTCTCGCTGGTGGTCATGCATATTTGGCTCAGAATAAACCTCTTTAAATTCCTTTGCAGAGTTTAGATTTTTTTTTTCCATTAACACCAGTTATCTGTTCTTTCACCTAAAATAAATTCTCTCTCTCTCCTCTGTCTTATTTCTTTTAGCATATAAATATGCTCAAAACACTCCTCACTTAAAAATTTGCTCTGATTTTTCTTTTTAATAATCATACATGTCTCTCCTTCCCTAAAGAAAAAAATGACTAGAAAGAGTCATCTGATCACAAGGCTTCCAAGTCTTTCATTCTCATTCAGTTTCTCATCCATTGCAAGGGGGTTCCTGCATCCATCAACCCACAGAGCACGATCTTGCCAAGATCATCAAAGATCTAGTTGCTGAGTGAATGAGCACTTTACAGTCATTACCTCGGACTTCCTGAAGAGTTAACAGTATAAATTGTTTCTCCATATCTGAGCCTCTTCACTGTCTTCTAGTTTATCACTATTTTCTGAATTTTGTCTTCTGCCTCTACCCACTTCTTTGTTGTTTAAGTTTGTCTGAGAGCTGCCCTATAGGTGCCCCTGGTACTCTGGTGTGGTACAAATGGATTATAGTTGTGGCGGAGAGGGCGTTGCTGCAGAATTGACTGCAGGTGAAGGACAGCAGGAGTCCCCAGGGAGTTGACTCTGGTCTCAAGTGTCATGCAAACAAATTTTCATTACCTGTGTGTGCCATAGTGTTGTAAAGATTGGGTAGCAATCTTTACAAAATTAAGCAGTAGCTGGGTTTAGAGTTCGAGTTAAGGTCTCTTTAATATCCCCTTTTCTTCTCACTCTGCTACCTCCCCTAAAGTGATCTCCCCACCCCTGCATGTGGGTGATTTTCATATCTAGTTCTGGGCTACATTCCAGATTTGCAGATCCAACTGCTTCTTCCTCAAACCAACTTGTTGATTTCTCAGGCATCTCAGATTCTTCAAAATGTCTCAGACTGAACTCATTTTCTCCCTCAAATGGATCTTTTGGCTAAATTTTGCATGTTAGGCAATGATCCAGTTCTCTATATAGTTGTCCAAATTGAGATGGATGATCATCCTTTCACCTGTTTTTTTTTTTTTTTCCCTCTCCATCACATCTTTTGGTCATTATGTCCTGTTCTTTCTATTTCCTACCTAACCCCACACAAATCTTAATAGGTCAGAATCTAGCTTAAAAGTCCATCCATCTTCCTATTGTCATTAGCAGCAAACCTGAAATCCTCTTGATGGAGCACAAGGCCCTTTCTGGCTTTGACCCCCATCAGTCCAGCTTTATTTCCCATCATGTCCCTCCCCTGCCACACCCACACCCTTAGCTCCAGCCATGCTCAACTCCTTACAAGTTTCCTGATGTATCATGTTCTTTCATTCTCAGTTTTGTCTTTTGCAGATACCTTTTCACTTGACTAATTCATTTTTGTTTTGCATGACTTACCTAAGGTGTTCTTCAACTTGTCTTTCCTGACAAACTTCCTAGAGCCTCCTTTGTAACCTGAACTTCACTTTACCAAAGTATTGGGCACTCTATATTGTATTAATAATTGTCCATTTACTTTCATGACTACTCAGTTAGATTGTGAGACCCTTGAGGACAAGCACCACATCCAGTTCATCTGTGTATCCTTGCCTTTCCCACAATAGCAAGTGTCACATGTTGAACAATATCCTCCTTGCCAAAAGGTATATTGAAGTCCTAACACTCAGAAACTCAGATTGTGATCTTATTTGAAAATAAGGCCTTGTGTATTTGAACACGTTAAGGTGATGTCATTAGGGTGGAATGTAATCCAATATGACTGTATTTCCTTTATCAAAAGGAAAATTTGGACACAAACAGGTGCAGAAGAAAGACAATGTGAAGACACACAGAGAGAACTCTGTGTGATGACTAAGGCAAAGATGGAAGTTATGCCTCCTCAAGCCAAGGAATGCCAAAGGCCGCAGACACACCACCAGGTGCTAGAAAAGGCAAAGAAAGATCCTCCTCCAGGTTTCAGAGGGAGCACGGCCCTACTGACACCTTGCTTTCAATCCTGCAGCTTCTAGAACTATGAGACAATAAATTTCTGTTGTTTTAAGCTACCCAGTTTGTGGTACTTTGTTACAGCAGCCCTAGCAAACTAACACATGGGGTCATACCAATGTCTTGAATAGACGAATGGGCAGCACCATCCCCGCTACACACACAAAATAAGTACTCAAAAGTTCTGGAGTTCTCAGTTCTCCAAACTTCTATCAGACGTTGGGGAAAATCCAGGTCAGCAAATTCTACATACCCTAGTGCTTTATGAGTGTTTAGACAAGGGTTTTCTTCAGTGCCCAATGTCTTCATCTTTTCATTTTTTCAATAAAGCTAGGGGACATGCAGTAATAAAATCAGTTATGAATTTGGTATTTGCTTTATAAACTTACCTTGAGAGGAATTCATAGAGAAAAATAAGTGAACAACAAAGTTGAAAGGAAAGCAAGAAAGACAATCCTAATGGAAAAATAGATTAGAAGGAGGTTGGTTGGTTGTCAGTTGCTGAAGATGTTCTGTGGCTTGGGATAGCCAAACCCCTAAACTCTTCATGGAGTTTATTGTATTTATTGTAAAATATTGTAAAATATTTTATACAGAACAAATAAAGTTTGTTTGGAAAAAAGTAAGAATAAATAACAAGAAAAAAAAAACCAAGAGAGACAAAATGCCTTTCTACATGGCCGATCTTATTGGCAGCATGCAATGGATGAATTGGCGATTTCTGCCCCCGGGAAAGGGTGTTTGTGAAAGAAAAGAGAGAGTGTACAAGCAACTGGCAACTTCAGGTTGATCTCGCATGGCCCCCTTTCCTTATAATCACACCAGTGCTATTCTGAGTTCCCTTTTCAAGGCCTGTGTGAATCTACCGGTGACACTGGAGCATGCAGGAAGAGAACTAGCTCACACGTGCAGAATGACACACTTTTTTTCTTTGATGTTTTGTGGCTACATTATTTTAACAATAACTGAGTTGTTTAAAACCATTTCTGAATATCATCATTATATGCCATGACTATTTTTGCACAAAAATAATAAAAGAAATAAAGAGGGTGTCTTGCAAGCTGTGCTGCATATAAGCAAGTCATTTACCTTGTGGGAGGGACAACTCAGTCATAGATCATCATATGTCTTTCAGGAGAAACAGAATCTCTTCAAGAGGGGAGCATTCTGTTTCCAGAAGACCATCCCAACCAATGAGAATACAGTAGTAGTAGTAATAGTCATAATAACATTAATAATAATAGATATTTGACTTTATTGGACTTGGGGGAGAAATATTAAAAATCCTTTCTATTATTCTTTACATACTCATGTTAAATTACCACTAATAAGATAACCAATATGATATTTGTTATCTCAATATTAATGAGAATAATATTAAAGAAGCTGCTTTTTCATGTTTACATAAAATAAATACCCAGAACATGGTGGGGGTCAGTGTTTGTCACTGGGGTGAGGGTGGAGGTAGCTACTGACAGGTTGAGTGGAAATGTCTGGCATAATGCAATAAAACCTGCATCCCTGGCTTGTGCCTGCTGGATATCAGGAGCATCCTTAGCCTCAATTATTGGGAAAACCAAGAACCCCCAGTTCCCCCACCCCACACACATATGTTTGCAAACATTGCCTTAGTAATGGTACTATCCCTAGCTGAGAAGCACAGGTCTAGAATTTTAAAAGTATATTTTCTTAAAATAAGAAACATAATTTCAAAGAGAGTATTTATTTATTCTCTTTTAACTTCTTCTCCATTCTCCCATCTCAACAGGCTACCAAGCCTAGAAAAAAAAAAAAAAATCCCTGTTTTTTTAGACATAACCCACCACGTCACCAGAGTAAAGAAATTTGTGTGGTATCTGGCACAGAGTGGATGTTCAATGAACTCTGAGTTTCTTTCCTGACTCATCTTCCCTTTCTCCAAGCACAGGAAATGAAGTAAAGAAACATTTCATGTTGAAATATTTTGGTTATGGCTTTGTTGCTCATTTGGAAAGGGTAAGTCATGTTCTTACCCATTTGCTTATCAAAAGTAAGTTGTCCACTCTTGTTCTGTCACCTCGACGGAGAAGGCATGATTTGCTTCATATTGTAACACGGAACTCAGTCTTTTCTAGCCAAGTTGCAGGCAAATTTCAGCTGCAGGAATTATCAACCCTTAAAGGAGGCCATGTACAACAAGGCACTAGCACTTTGCTGACTGATATAGACTGCTATTTTATTTTTGGAAAGTAGCCTAAAGCTATTATTGCTCTGGGTTTTTGACAGGCATCATGCACTGCTATTTCAGAAGAAAATTTAACTTTAAAAATCAAGTAGCCTGAGGGTTTGGAAGCATACTTAAATTTTTAATAAGTTGTCAAAAAATACTTTGCAGTATTCGTTTGTAACTGGACTAAATTCTGCAAATTAATATGTAAACTGCCCAACCTCATTAACAGTTTGTTGTACAAAAATAGTTAAAAAGCCAGTTATTCAATTTATGCTAAGAGAAGTAGGAGGTGCTGCCTGATCCCTGTCTATTGTCGTTGGGCTAGGCAGACATGAACCACCCTGAATGTATTTTTATCCAGAACTCAGCTGAGATGGGTTTTCTTTTGGTTGGTTTCAATTTGACTATGCAAATAAATTTCTCAGAGTAGACACTGCAATAAAACTTATAATTATCCATAGGTCACTGAGAAATCTATTTAACATCCAGAAAGGGAAAGAGAGAGGCAGAGAGGAAAGGAGAGTGAGAAGAAGTGGGAGAAGGACAGGGAAATAGAGAGAAGGTGGGGAGAAAATCTTTTGGTCAAGGTGGAGGTGATGTGACTTAGCCATTTTCAAGCTAGGCTTCAGAACTGATTATTTGATCACTGTCAACTGGTCACATTTGTGTACTAATTAAAAATATTTATTATTTGATTGACTCAAACATTGCTCTTGGTCTGGGAAGCTAGTGGGTCTGGAATAGAATCAAGGCACTATGGGTGGCTTGGATTAGGTCTAGAAGAAAAGTATAGTGTCCTCGTGGAATCTTTGGAGACACATAGAGAAACAAGCAAGACATTTCCTTCAGACAGAGCTTGTTTCAAAGTTTGCATCTTTCCCTTAAGAGTTTTGGCACTTTGTCTAAGATTTTTGTTCTCTCCAAGTGTCAGTTTCTCCAAATAAAAAATTATAATAACAATGACAATTAAAATAATGACAACAATAATATCTACTTTATTATGTTGTCATGGGGATTTGACTAGAAAAAGTATGAGAAACAACTTCTGCAATTGTTTCCATATTAGGTAACTGTTACTTCCTTTCCTGTTTACTAATGGTTGGGACCCAGGCTAATAGAGTGGCTCCAGTAAACATCCAGAACTTATTCAGGCTGGCAAACCTATGGGCCAAATACCCAGGAAATGGTATTTAACTGGTGTGTACTAGAGTTAGTCTGTATACAGCTTCTCAGAAAATCAAAAAAGGACCTGAAAGTCAGCTGTTCTCTGACTAGCAGGAATAAATTCTATTTTCCAAGATGTTTAAAACTTTATCTAAAATACGGAAATAATCTTGTACACTATCCAAATGCCAAATGCATGTAAAACACACGGGTGTATGAGGAGCTCATGGGAGTCAGATCCCTTGACTATCTAAGGTTTCTGGAGGGGCACAATGGAATTTCAGTTGTACTGTAAGTGGTGGGTAAACTTAGAAAGGTGAAGTGTAGAATTAAGATATTCTAAGAAGTCCTGGATGATCATAGTCCTAAACATGTAAAGATTTCAGACCTGTTTCAGTGACAGGCCAAGTTGTTTGGAGTAGAAGTTTCTAGAATATACTATGAGAGAAAAATGGAAATATTATCTGGAAATGATTTTTGAAAAGTTTTGAATGCCAAGTAGTCTATGCATCTTCAGAATTTTTGACTGAAGGAACATCATGATGGAATGGAGCCTTCAGAGACCCAGAAATGACGTTTATAATGCAGGGGAAGACAGAGAAACTAGAGACACACACTGCAGAATTGGTGTGCACTAGAGAAAGTATGATTTCCTTTAAAATAATACAATACAAAATCAAAAAGCAGTGAGAAACAGATAATAAAATTGGCAAAATGTTGATACTTTTTTTTAATTGGGTGCTGGCTACATGGGAGTTTCTTTTACTCTTATCTCTAATTTCAGGTCCACTTAAAATTTTCCATGATAAAAAAAATAACATTGGCATTCTTAAACTCTTTTGAGTCCTGGACTACCTTAAATAGCTAATGAAAGCAACTGACAGTTTTTCCATAAATATGTACACATTAAAATATATGGATCTGTTTGTGGAAGTTCATGCTGCTCCCTTCCCACTCCCTCCCTCCCGTGGAGTCCGTCCATGTATCCCCTGTATTCAACAGACTCCTTGTTTATATATAGGAAATGCCTCTAAACCAAGACTCTTGGAAACTTTAGACTGGGACTTTGGATCTTCAAGCACAGTTCATGGTTCTCATTCCTCAAAGCTTGGCTTTAATTCAGATCACTTTTACTTTCTACTCTTCCCAGGCACCTTCTGCTGTATGTCACACAGAACTTTCCCTAAGATGACAGTGCTTCTCTCAACTGTGCTCTGTTTAAACAAAGGCAAAAAGCCAAGGTTAATTCAAAGAAAAGAAGTCATTTATGATACTGGGCTCCATAGCCACAGAATTGTTTATGATAGCAGAGGCATTTTCTAAACTCCAACGAAAGGAACTTAGTAGATCACTCAACAGCTGATTGGTATTACAAATATCCAAACAGATTATCAGTCCATGAAATGGAAGCTAAGTTGATATAAACTAAGAGAGGAAGCAAAACACTTTATTGGTTAACAATTTGGATTTTGGTGTTACAAAGACCAAAACTCAAAACTTAGTTCCGCAAGTTCAGTATCTTTGAGACCTTAAGTAAATCACTTACTTCCATCAGGTTCAGTTTTTTTTTTCCCTCTATAAACTGTGTGATACTTAACTCTGAGATGTTGAAGAGATTAAAATGAGATACTAGGGTGATGCCTCCAAGTAATGGTGGCTATGAATTGATATTTTGAAGCAAGGCTTCACCAAGTTTTTGGTGGGCTGCTCAAAACATCATTATTTTACCTGAATAAAGCCCTCAAGTGCATCAACAATATGTCATCAGACATCTCCAGTGTGTTTATCATATGTCATCATCTCTTTCTCAGAACTTTCTTCTCCTATGGATCACTCTTTACTGATTTTACTGATTTAGTTTTTTTTTTTTTTTAACTCTCTGAACGTACACCCTGATTATCCTCTAGTCTGTCTCCTGTTTTCTAGATAAATGAATCCTAGGATCCTATCCAATCTCATGGTTTTAATTACTACCCATTCACTGATGAGCCCACCCTTAAAAAAAATATTTAGCTTTTTTATCCCCTGAACTTCATACTTTGAAATGAGAATGACAGAAAGTCAACATTTCCAGAACTGAGCTTCTAGTCCCCATCTACCCCCATCTCTGCTACTGTTATCACTCTTGGATTTTCCATTTCAGTTAAGGTTATCACTAACCAACTTGAGAGTTTATGTAGATACTCCCTCCTTCACCACTCAAATGCAAATAATTCTTGCTGAATCATCCTTCTAATTATAACTATTATTATCACATCCTTTCCTTTCCTCTCTCCCCCTGCTGCCATAATGTCATCGTCTCTCCCCGGAATTTCTAAAATAACCTGCTGGCTTGTCTCCCTGTCTCCGTTCTTTCTCTTTTTCCAATACCAACATCTCTCAAAATGTGACTTGTCTGAAATGTGAAGCTGGTCTAGCGCTCCTCTGCTTAGAAGTCAATTTGGCGTGCTGTGGCCACCACAATTGTACTGGCTTCTGTCACCTGCTCCTTCCTTACTGTGCATGTTTAGTCAAGACCAAAAACCATATGGGTTTCCCTCACTCAGGGAGGTTTTATATTTCCTTGCCTTTGATCTTAATATTCTGAGTGTATCAAATATTCCCTTCCACTTGTTTTTCTCATATAGTAACTCATCCTCATTCCATGAGATTCTTTCTCCCCTGACTCTTCCACAAAAATTTCCATCATTGACTAGAAGAGTCGCAAATATTCTGCTTCCCTTCCACAGCATGGCTCTGTCATAACCCTTGAATTATTTCTGCCTTTCCATTAGGCATAAACTGTCCAAGAGCAAGGATTACATCTTATTTACACTCTGGTTTCCTACTATATGGCACACGTGAATAATCTAGCAAGTGTTTATTGTACAAAATTAAACTAAACATGGTCTCTATAATCATAGACATTTTCAAAATGCAATAGCAGGTCAAAACTTCAGGAAAATAGGAAGTAGTAAGATTTTCCTCAATCTAGCATATGCAATCATCAGAACTATTCAACACATTTCTTGTAAAGTCAATGATTTCTCCTGGAATAATTTTACTCCCCTATAAACATGAGAAAGCTGAAGCCAAAGTAGAAAGAATGGCAGGAGGTAAGGTCCAAAGACCATCTGGTCCCCAGATATTTTCTTCACGTTACCTTGAATTCAACACTTTGCAGGCTTTTTAAGTTCTATCAACTAAAGAACACTTTGGGCTAATAAAGGGGTGCCAATCACTGATTCATCTGTGTCTACTGGAAACCAGAATATTTTCGTCCTATTAAAGACTGGAGAGAATGTTGGTTAAAGAGAGAATTTTGAGTGTGGATAAAAACTTCACATCACAGTCTATGCAAATTGTGTCACCTGTGTAGATGTAATTGGTGGCTCTGGCTGGGCCTCAGGGGAAGACACACAGGGTAGAGAATTATATGCTACTAAAACAATGCAGAATAGGAGTGAATGGGCACAAAAAACAGGTAGTGTGTTCATGTCCACTCTAGGGCCAGCATGATGCCTTCTAATAGACCAAGGCATGAGACAGACACTAGCAAATCAATTTTTAAAGTGATAAAATCCCTCAAATTCAGCATCTAGGCACAAGAACTATCTAAAAATAGCTGTTACAAAATCTCTATTGAATTAACACTGGTTGGACATATAAGCATTTTTTTCCTTGGCAGGCAGGCACAATCGAGATAGAGATTTCTCCATCTTGAGAGAGCTCTTATTGTTTAAAATGTAAGATGAAGCAAATTTTACTGGCCATTTATTGATAAGGTTGAGTATTAAAAGGAAAGTAAACATTTATTTTTAATATATATTATTATGGTAAATTCTCCCCCCCCCAATTTTTCACATCAGATGTGGCAAAGGACCTTATTTTTCTGATTTGTGAAATTATTTGTAAGTATGAATATTATAAGAGGACCAGGTATTTGAAACTGGAATTACCATATAAAACCTGGAATATAATGTTGTCTATATTTTTATGCAGAAAAATTCTCTTGGACCATACTATAAAAATACTTTATATTTTATTGGTCCTCTTAATAAAATACAGTACATCTTTAGAGAGTTAAAAAAAAATTCCTTAAACTGGAAGATAATTAATGGATTGAAGTTTAAAAACTAGTGTCAGTGATTAAACAAGAAGTGCAGGTAATGACATTATGTCCCAGTGATCTCTAGCTCTTGGGCACAGATGAGCTTGTGATCAGAAATATACCTCTCAAAACAATGAATTGGTTAAATCTAGCCCTTCCATAGAAATTTACTTTTATCAATGTATTCTGTATTCTAAGTGCCAAAAATGTAGTTGATTGAATGTTGAGAATAGATGAAATCCCTGCCCGTTGCACAAAATGTCTAAATAGTTCATAGATGTTTCTGAAAAAGCTTATCAGCAACTATATCATCCACAAAAGCAACAAGAATTCTATCTTCGCTATTGAAATAATGTTGAAATGAAATATTCTGGAATTCCATGCTTCTTCCTCTGGAACTACCCCTAGTAGCTGAGTCAAAGAATATGACAATAGGAAATAACAGGGTTTCAACAAAATTTACCATTAAGAGAAACAGATTTTTTTTTGTATTATTCACCTTAAAACTAAAATGTACCAAAGTAATCTTAGGAAAAAATGTTCAATAATAACAAATAGGAGAGGAAATAACTAAAAGAAAAGAAATCAGAAGGCTATTCGTATTTTGGGAATACAATATTCCCACTGTTTTGCTCTATATTTAGTTGAGATGAGGTAAACATTTTCAGAAGGAGGGGGAAAAAACAGAAAAATTCTGGCTTTCTCTAAGGCTAACTAGAGCTCTTAGGGATCATTTCAGCAACACATTAGTTTCTAGCCAATCCAGGCCTTCTGAAAGAAGTTACCAGTCAAAACATTTCATCAGCAGTTAATCAAGACAGCTAATGGTCTATGTATGTACATACTCCATGACCTGCAGTAATTTAAATTAATCTTATATGACTGGCAGCTGTCATCTCTCACCCAGCTGTCATCTCTCACCCAGCTCACAGGTAAAGAGCAAAAATGATAAGCTAAAGGTGAAATACTCTGGCTAACTATAGTATACCAGCTTGTTTTCCGGGGTATTTTAAATGCTGGCTTTTCAAGAAATTAGACAGGAATATCTCACTGTAATATCTAACTATAATTTTTCAGTTCTACATTTTCAGTAGATTGTTGCTGTAGAGTTAATTAATTCCAATGGACAATGGTCTGAATATGTATTTAAAATGGACGCAAAAGTTGGTAGACCTATATATTAGAGACAAGGTCAAACTTGAAAGACGTTGTTGCTAAGGAAACGGTGGGGGAAAGTTAAATGACAAAGAAGGAATGCATCCAGGATACAAAGTTACCAGGCCTGGCTTTTAGCTCCTGCTCCCTCTCTGAGTACTGTGAGCTTAGCAAAACCATTTAAACTCTCAGACTGTTTTCTTATTCAATTTAGTTCAATTTAATAAAAATGTATTAAGTTCAATAATCTTTACAATGTATAAGTTCGACTAAATAAGTTTTAAGGTCCATTCAAGCTTGGTGATTCTTCAACCAGCTATTAAATAAAGCCCATTAAATTGGAGCAAATGATTTACATTTAAAGTGATCTGCATCTTTTACTCAACCTCAGGACGCAATTTGCATTTGTCAGAGATATACTTCCTGTCTGAGGCAGACAATCCAATACACATGAGTATTTTTCTCATTTTCCATTGGGAAGATACCAGGATATGTTTAGCATAATGCATTAAAACCTAGCTTTAGAACACAGTTTTTCACATAGAATAGTATGGATGTTAATAGGTACTATTGTATTAATGAATAAGAATAGGGAAAATACACATGCAGTAAAAAGTCATTCGAATCTTTAATGTTATTAATTTATTCTTTAAATAGATATTATTGATTATTTAAAGTATTCCCAAACCATACTAGGTATAAATTAGGAAACCCCGTACCCTTGTTTAAATTCTTAAATCCAATTTTAAATGTTTTTATTCATATGGACAAGGAGAAAGACACTTTTTACTTCCTATAATTCTCCCACAAAAGCACTGGGGAAAAAAAACTGAAGTGTCCACTCATTTAAATATTGTTGTAGTAAAAAATTACTTTAGGCTTATTGTAACTTTTAGATGTCAATTTTTAAGAGACATGTAAAAATATGTTAGGCCAATAAACTTGACAATGTTGTATAACTCATAGAAGTAGGGAAAGGCAATGTTATTTTATTTATGTAGTCTCAGTTACCTTTCTTCTTTATGCTTCCAAGCCACGATAGTGTATAGTCACCACTATGTTGAACTGACATAATGCTTGAATATAATCCTAAAGCTATTTTGTTTTTGTTTCTTAACAATTTTAGTTTTATTCAAGAACCTAGTTTTTCTCTTGTCCCTGCATGAAAACTTGGAGAGGTTCTGAAACCTTCCTTACTAGATGCTTTCAGTCACAAAATGAAACTTCACTCCAGGAATAAAATATTCCACCCATTATAAGAATGAAAACTGCAAACTTGAATTGGTATGAAAATGTCTCTGCTGCTGACAGGAAAGGGTGGTAGGAAAGCTCTTAAATTAACAAAAGCTCCCCTGAGCTGGTGTCAATGCTTTCAAGGCTTAACAAGGGTTTAAAACTGATTTGTCCTTAGATTTGTAAATTCTCTGGAGACTTCTGTATGTCTCCTGCATACCTCACTCCCACCCCTCTGAGGACCTTTCAAATCTAGTATCCTTGAGGAGATAAATGTCCTAGGAATCCAGTGACACTCCTAGCATCCCTCTGCCTTGTGGTCCTCTGGGACCCTCAGATTAGTAGAGGGGAACCATTTATACATCTTTTACTTCAGCAATCTCTGAGAGCATAGTTACTTCACAACCTCTGCCCTCTCTCTGCCAACCCTTTATATATCTCTAGTATGGCTCCGTCACCAGTCCTCCAGGATTCCCTCAGTCGGGGGCACTACAGAGGATAAAGAGGATACAGGGGCCATTTTGTTGATTGCTTTAAAGCCCCCTTCTCCTAAACAAGAGAGACAGAGTAGATATTCTCTTTTGTCTCCTTTGGGTTGGGAAAAGTTTGAAGCTCCTCTCTCTCCTAAGAAAATGTCTTCAAAAACACCCTGGATTCCCCATGCCCAAACTCTTTTATACCCTCCATGTGCATGAGGACTTTCAGAAACTTCCAGCTTACTCTCACCACTATTCAAAAACAAGTTGTTTGCAATCTTGAGCTAGCACTGTCTTTAAAATGTGTTTCACCTTAAACTTTCAATTAAGCATTTTCTCACATAAATAACACTAAAAGATTTTACTCTGTACCTAGGCTTGCTTACATAGAGATAAATGTGCTTCTGGACTGGTATCTGAGAACTTAAGAACACAACTCTCTAAAATGTTATCAGATTTGCCAATATCTTATTATAACACTGTGCATGGTTTCTAATTATGTAAATCTAAAATAATTGAAGTATGAAATGGAGTATTTACAGATGGCCTTTGAAACTTCAGGTCAAAATGCTCTAAATCACACTTTTCACGTCATCATCAAAAACTGTTAAACAGTCCTATCATCACAGTTTGAGGAGAGGTGCTTGTTTTAATTTTTGCACTTAACAAAATAAAGGATCAGAAATGTTGTTAGTTATTTAAATGTACACCAAGCAATTCAAGACCAGGAAGTACATTCTATAGTATTCTGAACCTCCATTATCCTATAATAGTCACTAGCCACATGAGGTTATATTAATATAAATTTAAATTTAAGTTAATTAACTTAAATAAGTTAAATATTATAGTTCTTCAATGCACTAGCCACCTTTCAAGTGCCCAGTAGTCATAATTGGGTATGGACTGCCATATTGGACAGTGCAACTACAAAAAATTTACATCATTTAAGAAAGTTCTATTAGACAGCACATCTCGCGAGAAGGATACCACAATTAGACCCATGTGCATGGAATCCAGAGGTAGAAGTATGTGTGAGAGTTGATTAGGATGGGCCCTGTAAAATAGGAGTCAGGGTTTGTCCATATAAATGATTACATGCCTTTTCTGGGATAGTACAGTTTGTTTTGGCGCTGTGGCTTAGGAAGGTTTCAAGTTGGGCAGTGTATTACAGAACTGGTTCTGCTGAATTACAAGGTAATTATCTTGATATAACTGGACCTAGACCTCACTGCCTCAGAGAATCTAAAAGAGACTCTTAAAAGGGGCAAAATGAAGACTTGACATGGTACAAATTGTACTCACAGCTTAAATGTTAACATTTACTTTTGAAAGAAACCAACTTGATTTACAAATACGAGATCTTTCCATTTTCTTTTCCTACATCCTTAAAATATTTATGATTTAGATCCACAAACATTTATTAGGATGATGAGATCTGTCGTCACAGGGTGTAAGATGCCATTGGAACTTTCCTAGGGAAAATTGTAATGCAACTTCTCTTTTTAAAAGTTATTTATTCTTCTTTGCTTTTTAAAATTGACTTCTTTTGTTTCTAAAGAGCAGGAAAGGATGAGATAAAAGCTAGAGCTGATGAAAAAATATATCCTGTTTGTCTGTGCTCTGTACAAAACAAAAGGTTAGAGCTATTATTTTTTCTTCAAAATAAAGCAAATAACTCTTTGGTCATCTATAATAGGGCAGCACTATTTTGAACAGTTTGATGTCATTTCTACATCCCTCAAGGAAACTAAGGGGAAAGTCAGAGGAAAGGGAACAGGCAGCTTTGATAAGTTATGCCAGTCACTGGTCCCTGAGAGTGAAACATCCTGTTTTTATGATGTGGCTGAAAAACAGTGGGAAAAAAAATTTACTGTGATCAATGGTATCCATTCTTTTGTTATTTCACAGTTACTTGCCACAATTCCCTAAATAATCAAACTAAATGAGGGCATTTTTAGTGACAACTGTGAAACAATGGGCCAGACTGAGTAAAGGTCAGTGGAAAATTACCATTTGAGGTGGAGAAAGAATAGTGACAAGCCAGAGGAATCTCATGATCTGAATAACATTCAGAGTCACAAATATCTGTCATCTCTAGATTTTAAGACCATCCTATCAGTGCCATCAATTAATACTTCCAATTATTATAAAATTCAGCAGGCTGTACTACTCATTAAAAGAAATAGAAAATTTAATGTTCATAAAAATGAAGAATTCTTTCCAAACAAAAATGGCTTTTAAATTGACTTTTTTGTGTGTGTGGTTCCTAGGATTGCCCTATCCATTAATCATCCAATCATTTAAAAGGACTTCTAGCAAAATGACCTCAGGGATTGCTACCATGTGGAATTCATATCTATTCAGTCTTCTTATCTCTGGGTGTCCAGGTGCATTCTATAGCATTTATCAACACGGCATCTATAGGATGTCACTTCGGCACAAGTACATGTGCAGCAATTATAGAAGAAACACCTCTTCGCCTGTCTTTTTATCAGACTGACTTTCTAGTACAGGCTCCATGCTGGTGCAGAAAGTG